>NC_080065.1:141492448-142692448 GCF_949987535.1 Balaenoptera acutorostrata
AGAGCTTCTGTTTACATTTAATTAAATTGAATCCTTGCAACATTTATTCTGGAGGGATATAGTCCAACATGTACATGTTAGTATGGAGGTGTATTTGAACAAATTATCAATAAGTGTTTTACCACTAATAATACATTTTTAGCCTGGTCAAGAGAGGAAGAATGAGTCACTTGGAGACTATGGTAGACAAAGTAATGAAACCCAAAGGTGTCCATGTCTAATCTTTAGAATTTGTGATATGTATATGTATGGCAGAAGAGACTTTGCAATGCGATCAAGTGAAGGCCCTTGAGATGGGAAGATTATCCTGCATTACCCAGTGGGCCCAATGCAATCACAAGGATTCTTATAAGAGGGAGGCCAAAATGTCAAAGCTGGGTAGGTGAGGATGGAAGAAGAGGTCAGAGAGAAAGAGAGAGTTGAAGATCCTACGTTGCTGACTTAAAGATGGAGGTAATGGGCTGAAAGCCAAAGAAAGCAAGTGACACCCCAAAGCTGGAAAAGGCAAGGAAATTGATCCCCCCCCCAGACAATTCAGAAGGAATACAGCCCCACCAACCCCTTGATTCTAGGACTTCTGACCTCCAGAACTGTAAGATTAATCTGTGCTATTTTAAGCCACTACCGTTCAGGTAATTTGTAATAACAGCAACAGAAAACTAACACAGAGACACTGGCCTCCAAGATCTTCCAAGACAAAAGTGGCTCTGGGGATGGGCACATGGGATGAAGGGAAGATTGCCTTTTTATTTTAAAGTTTTTTGTACGCTTTGTAGTTTTGTCATGTAGGTGTAGTATCTATCTTAAAAAAAATTAGTTAAATTGCAAGAACAACAACAAAAGAATCTTAAGATTAACCATGCTTTTCCCAGGTCCATGCACTCACAAATGCTTCTGATGAATATCAGATTTTCCTACAAGGTGAGAATGTATTTACATTAAAAAAAAAAACAAACCAAAATAGGGACCCCTTGGCAGCTAGAGTTCTCACTGTAAATTAGTAAATTGGCTTGCTGGTTTAATTTTAGGCTCTTGAGTTCTGGGTATACATGGGTACTCTGAAAAATGGAATTTTTGTAAAAAATTAACCCCAGACCTCAGAGCACAGTGAGTCTGCCAGTCTGCCTCCCTCATGCTTTACCCCACTAAGTATTTCCCCCCAGACTTCCTGGCTCTGTGACCTTGGGCAAGACATTTCCTCTCTCTGAGCCACAGTTTATTCATCTGAAAATGCTGCTATTTCACCAACTGATCTCCTATGTCTTTTTTAACCTTTATATCTCTGGATAACTTTTTACAAAGTATTTGAATGACCTGAGAAAATTATCATTACATAGTAATTTTTTTAAGGATATAAAGCTATACTTAGTGTAGGGAATGAACATGTAAATACTTCAAAATATATATACAAACACATGCATACCTCTTGTTCCCCAAAGAAAACTAAAAAGAAATCCAGGCTAAATACGCCTGACTTTGAGTGGAAATATTGTAGGCAATTCAATTTTTTTTATTAATACTTTTGTATGATTTCTAATTTTCTCAAATGTGAAAACTTTAAAATATTCCGTGTATCATGTGTTAATTACTGGAAACTCTGCAGGATGACTTAGTCAAGGGCAAACTGTTAGGGGTGTGTCATTTCTCTGAAGCAAGGCCACAGTGACATTCTAAGTGAAACTTTGAAGATAGCTGTTAGAAACTCATTCACCCGCAGCCAAAGAAGGGTTTTGTGGTGCTATTAGAAAAAGACACCTCCTAAGATCTAAGAGTACTGAGGTATGAAGATGTAACAGGATATATATATTAGTCATTTTTAAAGCTCAAAAATGGTTTGTTTTTTAAATAATGAGTGCATATAAAAACTGGTGAAATCCAAGTAGAATTTGTAGTCTAGTTAATTGTATTGTACTGATGTAAATTTCTTCATTTTGATAATGTACCGTAATAGTGTAAGATGTTGCCACTGAGGGAAGCTGGAGGAATGTGTAGCTCTCTCTGTACTATTTTTGCAAGTTTGTGGAAGTCTACAATTATTTCAAAATAGAAAGTTTTTAAAAATTAGTTTAAATATCAGCCATTTCATATAGTTCAATCTAATCTATGCATGACACGTAGTAGCTTTGCAGTAAAGACTTGTTGAACAAAAATGTTGAATGAACTTTAAAGCAAGTTTTAAAAGACTATAGAGAGAACGATTTTGTAAACAATTTGAACATTTTTATGAAAAATAATAATAGATGTGACTATGCTATTAAGAACAAAAAAATGACCTGACAGGATATAGCCCAAATTGTTACAGTATTATCTCTTCATCTCAATCATTTGGGGCGGGGGCTGGGTGGAATGTTTGGAATACAAGGAACTTCAACTTTATAGTGTTTTAACTTTTTATTTTACAAGAGCATGTATTTATTTCGTAACATGAAAAATAAAGTTTAAATGTTAACAGCACGGCATGAAAACACCATCTTTCCCTTCAGAGGACTTCTCATCTAGTAGGGTAGGGGGCAATGTTCAGTGTACACTCAGGAAAACAAACCTATCCAAATAAATTCACATCTGCCCTTTCTAAGGAACGCATCCGGTATCTGGATGGTATAGATCAAGGGCTGCAAATGACAGCCTAGGGGCCAAATCCAACCTTGGCCTGTTTTTGCACAACCTCAGAGCCAAGAATCCTTTTTAGATTTTTAAATGGTTGGGAAAAAATCAAAAGAAGCAGAAGAACTCATAACACATGAAAACTGCAGGTACTTTATATTTCATTGTCCATCAGTACAGTGTTATTGAAGCCTAGAGACACCATTTGCACGTGTGTTATCTCCAGCTGCTCCTGCAGTGTTAGGGCAGGGTTGAGTAGCTATGACAGAGACAGCACGGCTTGTAAGGACTGAAGATGTATTATCTGGCCCTTCACAGAAAACGTTTGCTAACTACTGGTAAGTGAGTCCACATGCAGAAACAATGCCCATGGAGTCAGGGAATTAAATGTGTTCTATCTGAGTATAATTTTGAAAACCTTCAGACCTTCACACCCTAGGGTGATGAGAGACTTCCCTTCAAGGTGATTTTATACCTGAGGGAGTAGACTGGACACCACTCTCTTACTCAAATAAAACCATGTGCTTTGTGCAATTCTGGAATGGCACTGAATTTTTAGGGTAGAAAATCTTTTAAGAATCTGTTTTGAATATTGCCCGTTTCCAGCCCATTAACAGAAATGTGCTTCAAAACTCCTAGAACCTCCCTCTCAGAATCAGTTTACTGAGCACTATCACAGGCCTGGCATAGTGATGAGCACGTCATGTAAATTATTTCACTTTAATGCTTACAAAACCCATTTTACGGATGTATAAACTGAGGCTGAAAGTTTAAATCACTCATCCAAGGTAACATGGACAATAAAAGGAAATTTGAACTCAACTCAGCTCGGAATGACTCAAAAAATCATGATGGTAACCTCTCTGAGAGAAAAGAAAAAGAGCATATTAAAATCCTATTTGAAAACGTGAACTCCCTAACCAATGGGTTTCATGCCAGAAATCACCTGGAAATAAGAGCACTATCTTCTCAGTGGGTACATTTTAAAACTCATATTACATATGTTGACTCATCACTAAATTCATAGACACTGGGACTCATCGGTCTCTACTTTTAAAACAAATTTAGTTTTGAAATAAGTCAATTCAATGATACAATCTTAACACAACCTAGAATTTTTAAAGTCAGAACTTCAAGCCTTCAGAGAAGTTTCTTTCCTTTCCTAGGTAGCAGCTGGCTTATGCTGTCCCCTTGTGGATTACTTGTGGTATGGTCTTAAAAATCCAAAGAACGGCAAAAGGATCCAAAAGTTTGAATGTTTTAGATTTGAAAGGAATTCAAAATTATCCCTTCTGATTCCCTTTTTTTAATCAAGAGAAAAATTAAAATCTGGAGAGACAGTTTCATTTGCTCAAGGTTTCACAGTAATAAGTAACAAAGGAAGTGGCCAGAACCCATACTTCCTGACCTCACCTGGCAGCGCTAAAGCAGTTCTGGAATTTCAAAATACCTTTTGAAAATAGAAACAGGCATTTACTGAATTCACATACTTCCTTTAAATTTTGGAGACCCCTGCATGTTTTTGATGTGGAATGATTAAAAAGAGTAGATGCACTTCAATCAATCAATCAAGAGAGCATTACATACATGAATCAGGTGTTCCTTAGCTCCAAGAGCATAATTGGGTAGGGTCCATTTAACTTTGAAAGGAACCAGAGAGCAAATTGTGTTGGCACCCAAAGTGGTTCATAAAGGGGGAGGAATGATGCGATGACTTCACGTCTTACACAGGTGAGGTAACAGAAGGAAACCAGAGACTCAGAACACCATTGTTTGAGAGTCACCCAGTTCTAAACTGTGTCTCAGCTTTCCACTGCCTCCAAGGATGCCCAGAAGCACAATGTCCTCATCATTGTGACAGCCCAGAGTCACCACCTCAGGCTACTTCTGCCGCGTGCCAATCTCTGCGTGTCTCGGTGAAGCACAGACAAGACCTCATCCCTAATCCTTCCCCACTGGACTCCTCTCTGAGGGGCAATGCCTAGCACTGCTCTGCACACACCAGCTGATCCCTATGTTTTAATTGAGGGAGGGGGCAAGGTGCACATTTCACAAAGAACCCTCTGGATTATCAACAACAATAATAAATGGATACCATGTACCAAGCACTTACTCCATGGCCAGCACAGTGCAAAGCGTTTTCCATGTTTGATCTCAGAGCATTCTGCACTAGGTACCATGACTGTCCTCATCTCACAGCGGGAGTCCTGTGGGCTAGAGACGTCAGGCAACTGGCTCAAGTGACATAGCTAGGAAGGGAGAGAGCAAACCTCAGAGGCAGGATTACCTACCTGTAGAGCCCAAGCTCTTATCCTCTGGGCTCTATGGCCTTTGGGAAGTGTACCAAGAGCTCACATACACTTGCTCTGAAAAGATCAGTGCTGGAGGGTGCATGACCATGCTATTTCATGGTACAGTGGGAAGTGGTCCTGTTGGAATGGAACCCTAGCCCTCCACTGCCTAGGTGAGTACAGTTTCTGAAAAGACATTCTAAAAATTATTATTATTGATGACAATTTTAAGCATAATGGAAGCAGCTAAAAACGCACAGAGTACTTTCACATTTATTATCACATTTGAACTTCAAAATGAATCTATGAGGTAAATAAACTTGGGCAGAATTATTGAAATGGGAGGAAACTGAAGCCCAGAGAGGTCTCGTATCTTGCCCAAGGCTGCAAAGCTAATGCTGATTGCTAGTAAATGGTAGAGCAATGATGTCTGATTCCAAGTTCCACTTCTGTTTCCCTCTTCTGCTTCTGGGTATCACAGGAGTCAATAGTCCACAAGTGTGGGTAGGTTCTTGCCAAAGGGCAATGGTACCTTTATTCATTGACTTGTTCGTAGTGGGGAGAACAGCTACCTCACCTCATCACAGAGCTCACTGAGGTTTATCTATTGATCCTACCCTCCTGTGAAACCGGAGATGTCTCCAGAGCCTGACTTGGTGTCCGAGGGACATTTTGGTCTGCAGAGCGGTCACCCAGCTCACCTGGGTAACCATCAGTGAGGACCCATCTTAGGGCCAGCTCCGAGTTCTATTTTCAGTGGATGGTACCTTACTTCACTTTCACTTTCTGTTCGCCTTACCATGGACATGCCTCTCCTAAAGCGTGGCAACTTTCTTTCGTCTTATTTGGTTGACCTTTCTGAAGGAGAGCTGTTAGATGCTAGAATTACACAGATTCAATCCCAACTTTATTAATGGAAAAAAAAAGCATTTGTACGGTTGATAGATGTAACACTATTGTGAGAAGCATCATGAGAATTCACTTTTTGTCCTTTTCCTTCATCCCCAGACTGCCAGCCTACCAACTGATTCCAGCCTCCGAACAGCACTGGGCACGAAAGATAAAACAAATAGGCTACTGCCTTGCGAAAGATGTTGACTTTGAAATCAACCGCATCCAATTTCTTTCCTCCTAACAACGGCATTTGTGAGTGAAAATGAGCTTTGCGTCATTCCCCTGCCTTCGTCTGTTCCTTCTGCTGAACTTGCACAGAGAATGGCGACTCCTCCTACAAGTTCTCTATGCCCTTGATCAACTGAGGACCCAGAAAGTGTCAAATTCTGACAGGACTCAATTTTGACTTTAATGAGATAGTGCAGTGCAGGGGAAAGAGCTCTGATTTGGGACCCAGAAGAGAGTCCTACGTAGGACTTACTTCCTCTTCTCTTTGAAATTTTTTCGTGCTTCTCTGCTTCAGTTTCCTTCCGTGTAGAATAAGGAGAGTCGACTACACCAGCAATTCCTAAATGCCTTCCTGGGGCTACGGCTGGGCTTCAGGTTCTTGGACCCACCCCAGAGGTCCTCATTCTGCAAGTCTTGGATACAGTAGGGCCATCTACGCTTTGACTAAGCTCTCTATGGTTCCAGCCCATGGCCAGGTCTGGCATAGACAGACTGGATGATCTCAGAGTTCAAGGTCTTGGTTCCCCAGTCTTCTCCTACCTCCCTGGGAGGTCAGTGTGAGATCTGATTGCTCTCCCACCTTCATTTATGCCAACCTAACTCCCTTGTCTCCTATCTCCATTTCTAGACCGAACCCTACCTCTCCCATTTTTGACGGCCCCCCCTCCTCCTATAACAGTACTAGCCTCCTCCTTCTACCCTGCCTCTCCTCTAAATATTCACCCTCCAACTCCTTGAAAGAACGCCTAGCATTTATTCTCTCACAATCGCTCAGAGTTGGACTTCAGGGTGTCCATCCACAGAGCTCACCCTGTTCGCTTAGCGGTCCTCCTGCCACAGTTCACAGACACCTGTCTAGATGCCACATCCTACCTGACCGGTATTTAGAATTCCCTCATATTTAAGTACACACTCCATAATCTTTGTCTCCTGGACCACTTCCTACCTCTGCTGTCTCTCTAACTGGCCCTCCGGGCCAGCTTTTCTGCCTCTACTACACCCTCTCCCAATGGAGTCGTTCCTGTAAGGAGGTGGGGTGTCTGCCTTCATCCCACCCTTCCTCTCCCACAATATCTTCAGACGATGCCACAGGAGCTTCAATGACACCCTCTGCTAATGAGACAATAGAATCAAGTGTTTAAGAGCTAATTTTCAAGAGCCAAGAGACCTGGGGTTCCAACTCTGGCAAATGTCTTAACCTCTGCAAACCTCAGTTTCTTCTCCTTTACAAAGAATGCAATAATTGAATCTTCCTCACAGATCTGGACGATGCCTCATGATGAGATAATGCACTGAAAGCATGGAGCCCAGCCCTGTCCTATAATAAGCACTCAGTAACTGTCATATTATATTGATAGGCCTGAACTCTCCCTCATGAGATAGTACGTGTGAAAGTTTTGGCATAGGGGCAACTCCTTATTCAGCACAGTAATGATTCTTTGATCACAGGAGGTGACAATCATCAGACACCCAATCCCCACCGAGGCATCCGTAAGTCCGCCCAGCCCCACATTTCCAACAGCCTGTTAGACATTTCCCAGGGGCACGTCAAAGTCAAGATCGCCCAAATAAATTTCACTCTTCCTCCTGGGATTCCTTTACCAGTGAATCCATCACATCGAGCTGATCTCCCAAGTGCGGAGAATCAGTCATCCTTCCTTATTACTCCAGTCACCAAGTCCTCTCAGTTCAAAGTCCTAAATGGCTCTGACTCTGTCCCTTCGCTGCTGTCACTGCTGCCATCATCCTAGTCGAGACACTCACCTCCTGCCTGAGTTATTGCAGGAGCCTCTCTGCCTCCAGCCTGACTCCCCTCGAATACATCTTCCACACTCTTGCCAGAGCAATTTTTCCTAAAACAGAGCTGAAAATGCCATTCCCGACTCCAAAAACATGACTGGATCCGTGTGACCCTGGAATGAAATCTAAATTCTTCAGCCCATCAATCAAGTCCTTTAAGAACCTAGGCCACTCCTAGCTTCCTGTCTCCATTAGATTAAACTAGACTCTTAAACAATCGCCAAAGATTTCATGCTATTATAAGTCCCCCTATTTCTGCTCATGCTGTTCTCCCTGCCTGTTCACCCTACTCTGCTCAATGAGATGTTCTCATCCATGAAGAACCAATTCAAGGATCATTGAGTGAAATCATCCTGGCCTTTCTTTACAGGTTAGAATCCTTCTCTCTCTTCTTTGGGCCCCCAGGGCACCTTTTCATACTTCTATCCCAAAACCAAGCTCACTGGATAATTGTTTGCTCTACACAAGCCTGTCTATCCCACCCCTTTAAGAACAGAGGTCAAGACTTCCTCATTTTTATATGTTCTGGGCCCTGCACAGGGAAGCACCCAGGTAAGCCATGTTTAATGAATGACAGATTTGAAAGGCCTTTACCAAATACCATGTGACCTATTTCCATGTATCCAAACCAAATGCCAAGGTAAGGATATAAAATCTCATCTCCAACCACTTTTCCCTCTGAGAATCCTTTGATTCCATGGCAAGGCCAGCTTGCTCTGGACCATGAAGCTTGGGCTGGTTTTGTAAAACAGAAAGATACAGTAAGAGAACAAGAACTCCTAAAAGCACCCCATCCCCACTCCCCCACCATCCAACCCTGGGATGGAGAAAATGCTACTGTAAGAATCTCAAAAAAGGAAATTATGACTATTACCAGAGCAATGTTCATTTTTTTTCTAGTTTTCTTGGGTTGACAGCCAAGTCCTCATGCATATTTGGGGGCATTAAATTTGAAATTATTTCACAGCTTGGACTTCATGCTGTTGATGAGTATAATGATCCACCTGGGGGTTGAAAAAAAGTGAATCCTAGTACTTGAGGAGCAAATAGGAAAATCTGCCCTCAGGGAAGCTCTGTTGAGAGATAGTGGCTGATAGTCTTGGGACAAAGGTTAACTGTACGTGGGATCAGGAGAACTGGCCTCTGGTCTCAGCAGCCTCCCTATCACTGCAAGCCCTCTCTCAACTTGCTGGCCTTTGCTGGGCCTCAATTTCCTATCAGTTTTCCACTGACAACACCTCCCCAAGAGTTCACAGGCCCAAATTTAAAACCTCTGAAACCCGTGTAAGAGTCTCAGCTCTGCCTCTGCCTCACTGTGTGATCTCAGAAAAGTCACTCCACATCTCTGAGCTCCATTTCTAGGCAGCCACAGAGTGGAGGTGAGGATTTGACACCCTTGCAAGGGCTTCTTCAGGTGATGTCTGCAGACCAAACACCTTCAAAGCAGAGAAGGGCACCGGAGCAGGAGATACATACTTGGAGGTGTCTAATCTTGCTCCCCAGCCAGCCTGGCCACAGAATGAAGATGTGTGAGTAGGAAGATCAGCAGAGATGCAGCGAGCAGAGGGGATCAGAATCTGTCACGAGGACTGTCATTTACTAGCCAGTAATTATGGACCAGACATTTTTCTAATGCATTGCCCCACTTAACAGCCCTATGAACCATGTACTATTATCTCCATTGTACATTTTGAGGAAACTGAGATTTCAAAAAGGCTAGAACAAGAACCTGAGATTCTGAAAGAAAAAAATAAAGCATAAAACGTTAGAGCTGGTATATAATCCTGAGCCTTCACATTCCCCAAATGAGGTCTTTTAACCCCCACCTGAGGCTACCGAGAAGAATGTGAGGAGAAAGGACTAGAAAAAAAGGATTTGGGATGTTACTGAGGCACTAAAAGTGAGGCTGAGACATAATCTGCAGAGGATTTAATCCCAACCCACCCAATTTTATTTGGGAAATGACATGGTGATGTGGGTCTCCTCACCCTAGCTTCAGAGTCCTTACCCAATAGAGATGTTGGGTCACTAGGGAGCAATTTGGGACCATTTTACACATTCCTGCGGCCAAGCAAGAAATGAAATTAATCCTCAGGCTAGAGGGACTGATTTGAGTTCCCAGCTACCTAGAGGCATAAGGGTTCGTATTCCCCTAACAGACTGCCTTTAGCTGGGGGGAAGAAACCTATGAGAATTTTTATTGTTGTTATTGTTGTTTATGTTTGAATTATGGTTCCTAATCATTTGGAGCTTTACAGAATTCTTGGAGAATCTAATAAAAGTTCTATACTTTTTCCCCAGGAAAATGTGTGTGCACATATACACACACAACTATATATATATATATATATATATATATATATATATATATATATATATATATATATGTATATATATGTATATAATTTCAGGGGGGTTCTTGTCCCCCCGCCAAGTTCATCCACAGACAACTCCATTTTAGGAGTCCATGTACACATTTTAATAATATCCCTGGAAACTGGGTGTGATCCCACGTCTCTCTCTGCACTGCTGTGTGATCTTGGGCAAATCACTCCACATCTCTGAACTCTGTTCCAGGCAGCCAAAGAGAGGAGGTAAAGAATTGCCATTCCAGGTAATGCTAGTTTTAGGGAACAATAATTGTAGCAAGATCCACTTGAACAATTAAAAGCAGCCCTCAACCATGGAAGCCTGGCCATCCAAAAATTACATGAAGACATGAGGAAGGAATTGGGAATATTTAGCCAAGGTAAGAAAAAGCCCACAGAAGCATGTAGGTTCTCTGAAATGGGTTGAAAGCATTTTTATGCAAATGAAGAAGTAGTTTTATTCTCTAAGTGCTTCCAGAGGGTAGATGGGGCGGGGGCAGCCTAGCAAGGGGTCAGAATGGCATCAGAGTTGAGCAGAGAAGGATTAAATCCAGGTCCATCATCTACCAGACAAGATATGTAACATTCATGGACTCTAAAATGGAGGTGATAATGGTATCTATCTCATAGGATTTTGTGAAAAATCAAATGAGGTAATTCATGTAAAATGAAGAGTGTTGAAACAAAGACAGACCTCAGTAGGTGTTAGCTTCTCTAATAAACTTCCTGACCCTCCATTTCTTTATCTGTAAAATGGGGATAATACCTATACCTGGCTAGAAGGTCACTGTTAGATTTAAATAAAACAATACAAGTTAAAACCCTTATGCAGCACCTAACACCTAGCTAAATCCTCAGTATGTATTATAAATGTTTCATTACAAAAACCGCCCATGCTCCGCAACAAGAGAAGCCACCGCAATGAGATGACTGCGCACCACTACAAAGAGTAGCCCCTGCTCACCGCAACTAGAGAAAGCTCATGCGCAGCAATGAAGACCCAACGCAGCCAAAAATAAAATATAAATAAATTTATAAAAAAATAAAAGCACACATTTCTTTGAACCTAGCATTTCTCCTTCTTGGTCACCACCCTAGCTAAAGAAACACTTGCATGAACACTAAGGAGACACCTATAAGGATCCTCACTGCAGAATATTTATGATGTGAAGCTTTGGAACAACCTTAGTGCCCCTCAATGGGGAATGGATACTATAAGTACCCATAGTAGAAAATACTATACAGCAATTTAACACAGTGATGGAGATCTACATGGACCAAAAAAGAAAGTGGTCCAATGTATAATGTTAGGTGAATAAAAATGCAGAAGGCTGCACACAATATGATAGCATTTAAAAAAAATCTACACACAAAACACAACTGTATATTTCTATATCTATACCCACTCATAAGGGAATAGAAAAAGATCTGAAGAATGATCAACTTCAACTAATATCAGTGATTAACTCAGGGGAGGAACTGGGGTTAAAGACAAGGAGTCAAAGAGAATGTTTTTTCTACTTTTTAAAAATGTATCCCTAGGGACTTCCCTGGTGGCACAGTGGTTAAGACTCCACGGTCCCAATGCAGAGAGCGCGGGTTCCATCCCTGGTCAGGGAACTAGATCCTACATGCATGCCACAACTAAGGAGCCGGTGAGCTGCAACTAAGGAGTATACCCGCTGCACCTAAGACCCAGAGCAACCAAATAAATAAAAATAAATAAATAGCTTTAAAAAAATGTATCCCTAACAAAAATACACTGGTGTACTATTTGCATAATTTAAAATAAATTAGTAACGTTTTGAAAGATGAATGGTTGCTTTTCCTACTAGCATTCCTAGCTTCAGATCCCAACAGCGGGTTTTCAGAAATGAGGCAGAGAAGGGCTGGAGCCAACACTGATGGCTTCACTTTCATCTCAGCTGGCGGGAGGATAGCAGGCTTCACTTTCATCTCAGCTGGCGGGAGGATGTAGGATGTGACCACAGTGCAACCAAAAGAGCAGAATTCCAAGAAAAGCAGGCAGTTGACAGATTGTTCCCAAGTCCAAAGGCAAACCACTCACAGGAGCACACCCCCCCTACCTCTTGGATGAGAAATCACCGAGTCACTCGCTTCCTGCATCAATGCCTGGTGTGTTGACTGGAGAACCCAACTTTTAGACCCTGGAAAAAATACAAAGGAAAGGAGAAAACAAACTTAGGTAGATGCCTGTCTTCCTATTTTGCAGGGAGGTGGAGGGGTGGGGGGGGCACTCTTCCCCTAAACTGACTTCTGTCATTAAAAAAAAAGGCTAATGTTTACTGAGCATTTAGTACATGCCAGACGCTGTTCTAAGTCATCTACCTGCATTCTCTCACTTAATCCTCAGAAAGAGACACAGGGTAAGTGCTTCATTATTCCCATTTGACCAGTTAGGAAGCCAAGACCCAGAGAGATTAAGGAACTTTCCCGAAGTCACACAGCAGAGAAGAGGCACAATTTGTACCCAGGCAGTGTGACACCAGAACGCACACATGAACCACTCTATCTTACTGCCCCCCTATACTCTACTATCACAAGCATTGATTTATTTACCTCATAGATGTCTGTTTTCCTCTGCTTGATTATAAGCTCCACTAAGGTAACAGCTACCTTTTGCACGCTTACTAACGTGCCAGGCACTCATCCAAATTTCATATGCATGAAGTTACACAATGGAGGGCAGAGACCCCCAGGGGAAAGTAGTACAACTGATAACCAAGCCCAGGCAGGCCCCTCTAGCACCTGCAAGGCTGTGAATTATTTTCAGGGTGTTCTCTGCCCCTGGGCACTAGTAAATACCTAAAGAAGTCTGGCTGGATGGATGAAAGGACAAATGAATGAAAGAACTCTCTCTCCACTATAAAGAGCCAAGGAGTCAAGTGAACACACCTTCTGGGGTTTCAACACAGAAGACCGGTATGCTTGGAATTGGGGGATGAGATAGCCAAGCACCACCCAGCCTAGAGTGGAGAGGCAGATATTCTAGAGATGTGCTACCGTGGAGAACTGCACAAACAAATCAAGGTCAATGGGTCTCTCTCCCTCTCTCAAATCCATAGGGAGGAATGAGCCACAAATGAAGTATTGATACCAATTTGTCCCAGGTGGGCTTCATGGAACACAGGACCCAACAGTCATCTCTAGCCATCTGACTTGGTGACACTCTATTCAGTGTTTCCCTCAGTCTAAGGGGTGAGGAAAGAAAAAGAGAGAATCCCGGCCACATACCCTTGGATGTGAGCAAGGCAGTGTCTGCAGAAGTCGCCTCAGTGCTTCTCTGAGAGGTCCTAGGGAGAAGGACGGTTTCTGATTCTGGAAGAGAAAAAAAGTTTGATAAAAGGCAGCTAAAAATAGGTGTTTGTGCTGAGTGGTGGGATTTGGGGCTATTTTTATAGTTGTCTTTCTACTTTTCTAAGTTTATTTCAGTGTTTCTTCCAAGGATTGTAAGTAAGTTTTAGAATCTAGGGGAAAAACTGCAAATGTAGTATTCTAAGATGATTATTTTAAAGACCAAGGGAATAAAAAAATACATATAAAAATTGGCTTAGGGTTCATGGACCTTAGGCGACTACACAGAGTATAATGGAATTAGCCAATTCGATACTGTAAAGTGGTTTAAATTAATCCAGGCCTTATTGAGGCAGCTGAAATGCCTAAGCTTTCAAGCTATCTCATGATTCTTTTCTAATATTCTTACCTCAGAATCAGAGGGTGAAACGTGGTGGGAGCTTTGATAAGCCCCCATAATTAATGGAGCTAGTAATTCAGTGAGAGTTCCAAGATGTAGGATGAAAAAGGATTCAGGATGAAAGAAGGAAGGAAAGTAGGGAGGGAGCTAGAGAGAGAGAGAAAGAGAGAGAAAGAAAGAGAGGAAGGAAGGAAGGAAGGAAGGAAGGAAGGAAGGAAGGAAGGGAGGAAGGAAGAAAGGGAGGAAGGAAGGAAGGAAGAAAGAAAGAAAGAAAGAAAAAAAGAAAGAAAGAAAGAAAGAAAGAAAGAAAGGAAAGAAAGAAAGAAAGAAAAAGAAAGAAAGAATGAAAGAAAAGGTAGAACCAGTTCATCAAGGGATATTTTAAGGCATCTGGAGGCCTTTCCTCAACCAATCTCTAACGCCTGACTAGGGACTTAAGCCCTGGCAGGATGGAACTGGTGTCTGACCCAGGGTGACATTTCCTGGTTCTTTACTAAGTGTCCCCAAGACTCCTGGGAGGTCAACTGGAGAACCAAAAATGCTGACTTTTCAAAAGCACAAAGGGAAAAAAAAAGCAACAAAAAAGGAAATCATAAAACAATGAAAAGGAACAATTTAATGAAACTATACACACACACACACACACAGTTATGGGATGAATTGTGTGGTCCCCTCCCACCCCCGCCCCAGCCCTACCCGAAAATTCATACATTGAAGCCCTAACCCCAAGTAGCTTGGAATGTGACTGTATTTGGAGATAGTGCCTTTAAAGAGGTAATTAAGGTAAAAAAGATGTTAAATGGATGGGCCCTGATCGAATATCACTCGTGTTCTTACAAAAAGAGGAGATTGAAACACAAACACACAAAGGAGGAAGACCATGTGAGGACACAGGGAGAGGACGGCCATCTAGAAGTCAAGGAGAAAGGCCTCGGAAGAAACCAACCCTGCTGACACCTTGATCTCAGACTTCTAGCCTCCAGAATTGTGAGAAAGTAAACTTTTGTTGTTTAAGCCACCCAGTCTGTGGAATTTGTTATGACAGACCTGGCAAACTCATACACAGACACACACACACACACACACATAGACCTAAGAGCAAATTGCTGGGCTGCCCCATTCAGCAGGAGAACCCTCTTCC
This sequence comes from Balaenoptera acutorostrata, assembly GCF_949987535.1. NCBI lineage: Eukaryota > Metazoa > Chordata > Mammalia > Artiodactyla > Balaenopteridae > Balaenoptera > Balaenoptera acutorostrata. The sequence goes on from NC_080065.1 coordinate 141,507,491, forward strand.
AAGGGATCCAGGGTGCATCTGACCAGCAGAAGGGAAAGAATGGCCCGTTGAACCAGGCACCTGCAGTGAGGATGGGCCCTTCTGTGGAAGGCTCAAGGGTCAGAAGTATCGTGTCTTCCTCATGAAGGGAGCCCCGTGTTGTCAGAGGGCATGCGGCTGCCGTGGTGGGGAGTGCAGCAGTGGTTCTCATCTGAAGCGGTGGTGTGTCTGGCAGGTCAGGTGTAGGCACGACTGTGGTTGTTGGAAGCACAGCTGTGGTTGTCGTCACGGCGGTGGTGGTGGTGGTGGTTGGGCGACGGGTGGTTGTTGAGCGCGTGGTCGTGGGACCTGTACCCAATAGAAGATACGTCTGGTGCCAAGTGGAGATGGAGGAAGAGGGAAACACTACAGATATAGCCGGCATCAGTCCATTTCTCTGCCTTTCTGCTACCTCACCCAGCCCACGAGCCTGGACCACTAAAATGCCCATGAGAAGTGGGTTTCTTAACTCTAGTCCTGGCCTTTCCAACCTGTTCTTCACACACTGGCCAGAGTAATCTTTGAAAATGACAAATCTAATTATGTCAGTCCCCTACCTAAACTTTTTTACTGGGTTCTCCTTGCCCTTAAGATGAAGACACAACCCCCAACCTCACCCTCAGGGCCCCACCTGATCTGCTCTTTCTTTCCCATCTCGGGCCTCCACTCTATTCTCCTCACTTTTCCCCAGCCTACTGGCCTTTCTTCAGTTCTTCCACAGTATTAGTGACCTTCCATCTGAGGGACTTTGTACCTACTGCTTCCTAGACTCTCTCTTCCTTAGATGGACTCCTCCTTAACCCTCATGTCTCAGCTAAAAGGACACTTCTGCAAGGAGGTCATCTGCATTCGACAATAACAATGTTTTTTGCACACTCATACTTGACCTTCATAGCGTTTGTTGCATTTCCTAACTACACATTTATTTGTTGATTATTATGGAATGTCTGTTTCTCCTAGTACACTGTAAGCTCCACGAGGGAATGGCTGGTATTTATTTTGTTCTCTGCTACAAATCTAATACCTACGACAGTGTCTGGTACATAGTAGGTGTTCCAAAAACATGGCATGAATGAGTAAATGAATGATCCCATCAAAAGTGAGCCCAAACGTAACATTTCAGTCAAGCAAGATGAATAAGCTCTAGAAATTTGCTGCACACATTGTACCCATAGTTAACAATAGTATGTTGTACACTTGAAAATTCATGAAGAGGGTAGAACTCATGCTAGGTGTTCTTTCTACAATAAAAATTAAAATCTAAAGAGAGCGAGTCCAAAGAGTGTAACATAGGGTGAAAATGTAAGTCTCTTTCAGATATTAAAGATGGGTTCATACCAAAACCACTCACCCCCTAAACATTTGAATCTGAGTTCATTAGCAACAGTTATTCTACAGATACCACCCTCTCTTAAATATGTCAAATTTCCACTAACTCTAATGGACCAGAAAGACATCATTAGTTTCAAGTGAACTTAGAAATGTCCTCATAGAGTACTGATGTCAACAAATATTTTATAGCATAAGAGCTGGTTATATCAGGCTTGAAAAGCAAAGACTTGGATTGGCATCATTTAACTTCCACAAATCCTAATGATACCTCTATCTCACAAAGTTGCTTTGAGAGAAAAATATACTAAATATATATATATTTAGTATATAAAAAATATACATTCATATATGCTTGTGAAAGTTCTCTAATTAGAAGCAACCACATCAGTTGTTCTCAAATTTTACAGCACATGAGAGTCACTGGAGAAGCTTATTACTTGCATGGCTAGCCAGAACCTGCCTTCCGAGATGTCAGTCCAGTTACAACAGAGCCCAGGAATCCTCAGTCCTCGGTGCAGGCTGAGCACAGAGCTGAAGTGGAGACCATTCCAGACCAGCAGGAACAGTGGTTATTGTTCACATAATTCAACCACAGGCTGCACTCCATGCAGCTCAAATCTTTATGAGTTCCACCATATTTCAAATTTCATCAAAAGCAACTGATAGTAACAGAAGGAAAGATCACCTGAAAACTGCTATGACTATCTCCAAATCCCCTGCCCTTTCCCCTCTGCTGGAAGTTGGGCTTATGGGCTAAAGCCGATCCATGAACAACACATTCTATCTCATTCATCCAATGTTTTTTAAAATTTTGAAATCTTTGCCAACATGCAAAAATCAATATACTTCACATAATAACTGGGAGATCTGAAAGCACTGGGCCCAAATTTCTGCAATTCCCTAGAGAAGAAGCAGCTGCCCTCTTCAGAGTGACCCTGAATTTCACTGGTTCCCTTCCCTACCCCCCACCCTCTACCCCTCACTCATTTCTGTGGGATTTTTGGCTCCCACAGGCATCTGCTCCAGACTGTCGCTCCTCTAGTCGTCAACATGTCTCAGATTTAATCTGCCCACTCATTGCTTAAGCAGCTTCAGCCTCTCCACATACCACCCACTGACTCTAGGACCCGTGACTCGTGAACCTCTCCATCCACAGACACAGCCCCTGTGTGCTCACCTCTCCTCAGCTCCAGGCGGATGTTCTTCTTCACATCGTTGAACCAGCCAGGCACCTCTATGCGGCAGCAGTACACACCACTGTCACCTTCGTTGGTGTTGAAGATGGTCAAGGAGATATCCCCTCTCCGGATATTCCCCAGAAGTTGGTATTTTGGCGACTTCCTCGAGACCACCCTTGTCCCATCGGTGTAGAGAAGCTCGTCATTGCATTTGGAGTTGGGACACTGGCCTTTGCCCCAGCACATGATGTTGCTGTTAGGAGACCAGGATGAGTACATACAGGGCAAAGTCACCGACTGACCCAAAAACGCTCTCACGACAATCTCTGATGCAGCTGGAGCTGTGAGGAAAGATGAGAAAACTAGGTTGTGAGGTACTGAAATCTCTCAAATGTGCTCTACAGGGATTGTGCAGATAGATGCTTCCAGGAAGATGAAGAGGGTCGTAGTGTATATGTTTCTTTAGCCCAGATTCTGGCCTGCCCTTCGCTGCTGCTAAGCTCCTTACTCCACACCCCTCCATCCCTCAAGTGGAAACAGCTGACCGCCTGAGTCTCTGAACACATCTCCACAGCAGATTTGCTGATTAAAAAAACTCTGACCTTGAGTACCATTCAAAAAAACAATAAATTCTCCATGGAAAATCCTGACCCTTTAATCCAATTCCACTAACTCATATAAACAGGTCCAAAACAGCACTCTACCCAGTGTATCTTAATAGGCAGTGATCACCTACTACTGACTTGAATGCCTCCAATGGGTCTCTGTCTGTCTTCCACCCCAGAGTGTTGCTATGGCAGGGAGACAGGCTGTTGAACAATATCCCATTGTCCTCGTCTCCTTTTAGTACTGGAGATAGAAATTAACTGCTCTGGACCATTTGTTTGTGGTTAGAGAATGTGAACTTAGGTGGAGTTTGTGGATTTTTTTTTTTTAATGTTAGAACTGGAAAGGAATCACAGGAATTCTTTGGAATGGCAGCTGTGACATAAAGATACTGGTGATTAGGTTGACCATGTTAGCTATACGAAATAGAACATAGCACCATTTTTAAAATGAAGTATCTGTGTTTCCCAACTTCAGCAGCTCATCAGCATGGCCTGGGGAGCTTGCTAAAAATACCTATTTTCTTGCCCAACCCTGAGTCAGAATCTCAGAGGCCAAGGCCCATGGAAATGTACATAACCAAGGTCTCCAGGTCATTCTGAGGTCACTGACCACCCACTCTGTTTGAGGACCACTGGACAGCCTCTTCTAAGATAACTTCCATCTCTGAGAATCCGTGAAAGTTTTTCACTGCTGCAAATGTTAAGCCCTCTGATTTAATTGAGCATCAGTGATTGTTCTCAATCAAACCATGCTATTGAGAGGAGAGCCAGGCAGGCTATAGCTCCAGAGTGTCAGGATGACATCCTGCTCCTTCTTGAGTACCTAGATCCTTTTTTTTATTATTATTTTTTTAAACATCTTCATTGGAGTATAATTGCTTTACAATGGTGTGTTAGTTTCTGCTTTATAACAAGTGAATCGGGTATACATATACATATATCCCCATATCTCTTTGCTCATTGTTTTCTTCAAGATACCCTCCTGTAAGACTCTCCGTTCACTAACTCTGTTAACACCGTTGGCTAAGTTGTGTAAGACATGGCCAGTAGCACCGTGTTCCTCCCTGACCCTAGGCGTCAGCAACTTCCAGCTATCCTTCTCTGGGAGAAGGTGAGCATGAGCCCTAGTAGTTGCCCAAGTAGTAAGCCAAATGATGTACTCGCTGGGTTTTGCAAAGTTTGCTCTCATGATGAAAGGTCATTCCAAACTCGGACCCGCCTGGAGCCTTCCCTAAACTCATCGTCTCTTTACTTTGCCACAATGGAGATGTTTCACAGATTGTACATGCTGCGGAAGCCCATTTTGCCCCCCATGAAACCAGGGAAAAAAATAATTGTCTTCAACCTCATCTGTGATAGCAATGCAGAACACATGCACCAAAAACCAATGACTTCTAAAATATGAGCTTGTTCTTATGAATATTTGGTAAATTAATAAAAAATGTGGGACACAATTATTTCTACTGGAGATCCAACAGTCTATTATCCCAAGTATCACAGTATAGAAAGAGGCATCCTACTACTCAATAAGGAAAGACTCGATAGAAAAACTGGCAAAGGCAACAAACACATGGAAGAATGCTCAACATCATTAATCATTAGAGAAATGCAAATCAAAACTACAATATGATATCGTCTCACACAGGTCAGAATGGCCATCATTACAAACAATAAATGCTGGAGAGGGTGTGGAGAAAAGGGAACCCTCATACACTGTTGGTGGGAATGTAAATTGATACAGTCCCTATGGAGAACAGTATGGAGGCTCCTTAAAAAACTAAAAATAGAACTACCATATGACCCAGCAATCCCACTACTGGGCATGTATCCTGAGAAAACCATAATTCAAAAAGAGTCGTGTACCACAATGTTCATTGCAGCTCTATTTACAACAGCCAGGACACGGAAGCAACCTAAGTGTCCATCGACAGATGAATGGATAAAGATGTGGCACATATATACAATGGAATATTACTCAGCCATAAAAAGAAACGAAATTGAGTTATTTGTAGTGAGGTGGATGGACCTAGAGTCTGTCAAACAGAGTGAAGTAAGTCAGAAAGAGAAAAACAAATACTGTATGCTAACACATATATATGGAATCTAAAAAAAAAAAAAAAAGGTCATGAAGAACCTAGGGGCAAGACAGGAATAAAGATGCAGACCTACTAGAGAATGGACTTGAGGACACGGGAGGGGGAAGGGGAAGCTGGGACGAAGTGAGAGAGTGGCATGGACATATATACACTACCAAACGTAAGATAGATAGCTAGTGGGAAGCAGTCGCATAGCACAGGGAGATCAGCTCGGTGCTTTGTGACCAGCTAGAAGGGTGGGATAGGGAGGGTGGGAGGGAGGGAGACGCAAGAGGGAAGAGATATGGGGACATATGTATATGTATAACTGATTCACTTTGTTATAAAACAGAAACTAACACACCATTGTAAAGCAATTATACTCCAACAAAAACGTTAAAAAAAAAAAAAAAGAAAAACTGACAAAGGACAAAACAGGCAATTCATAGACAAGGAAATATGAGTGATCAGTAAATTTCAACTATTAGAATGGCAAAAAATTAGAATGCTGATGATATGACGTGTTGGCTAGACTGGGAGCTGGGCAATGACTTAGCCTACTGGAGTAAACTGGAGTGAAATGGGGTGTGAATTGGTACAGCCACACTCTGGGGAAATGTGGCAGTTTTGGTTAACACTCAACAGGCAAGTGACCTAGCTAAGCCTGGGCAATTTCATGGTTTGTTATTTGCTCTAGAAAAGCACAGGCGCTCAAAGAAGCCTATTGGCAAATGTTTACCGCAGTGTCGTGCGCGTGTGAATGAAATGAAGAGTGTGTATATGGGGAGCGGCTAACCTACGGCACAGTCCTTCTGTGGAACCACCATGTACAAGATTGATAGAATTAGACAGATTTATATCCATCGGCATGAAAACTGCAAGCCTTATTAATGTATGAAAAAGAGAAATTTCAAAACGACACATAAAATACACAACCATTTAAAAAAAAAAATAAACCAGTTTGCAGGTTTTTGTGGGCACAGACATATGAAAGTGAACGTAGGGAAAAGTGGCTGGTGGGACATACACCCAACTCACTGTGTCAGCAGCTCCATGATCAGAGGAAAGGGACTGGGGTTGACGGCAGTAGTCAAAAGGGATTTAACTTGATAACATTTTAATTGCTCCACCAAGGGTGTCTCTGTATTACTCATCAGATTAAAAATTAATGTTAAAAAAAAGGAAGCAGGTGTGGCAGAAAAACACCCATCAGGCTTACATTGAGAACCTCATTCTGCCAGTTACTGCTTTTGTCTTTGGAGGAAAGCCACACTAATCCTGACCTCATTATCCTCATAAGGCAGAGGGGGAAGATAATGCTCGCCTCAGAAATAGTTCTCAAGTTCACAAGAGATGGAGTATTAAATGCCACATGAAATTAATAAATTATTAGTACAAATAACCAAGCATTTCTGGTCTTAGAGATAGGATAGGAAACTGTTTCTTTCCAGCTGCAAAATTATCTGAAGCAAAGGAATCATTGGTATTAAATCAATTTCTCTTTTGGGGAATTACCCAGGATGGTGGGTACGACCTAGGTTCTGGTGCCAGCTTGGTTCCTTCTCTAGCTGGTGACCTTAAGCAAGGCCTTTCTCGAGTCTGGGTCTCAATTTCCTCATCTACAGAGTGAAGGGTTTGATCTGGCATCTTTTAAGAGCACGTTCAGTTCTGATCACCAGTGAGTCTGAGCAGTCACTGCCTTCTAAAATGGTCATTTTAGAAAAGGCACAAATGAAAAACAAACAGATCATCCACCAGGTGCTGCCTTCTTCAAGTAGGGTTGGAGAAGCCCACTCCGTCAGTGTCCAGCCAGTAGCCGGAAAGGTGGCCAGAGCAACTTTCAGCATCACCAAACCCTCCACACCTCCAGGTCCCAGGACAAGGTAAAGACCAGGCAAAAACAATGATAAAGAAAGGGACAGGAACTGCTTTCATTCCACTAACTCCCACAGGGTATCTGGGGAGAGAGACAGTTAAATGAGCAACTACTACAAGGCGACAAGTTCTCTAATGGGGGGACTCCAGGGAGGACAGGAACTCATAGCAGAAACACTTAAACCAGTTTGGAGGCTATGGGTAGTCAGGAAAAGCTTGACTTAGGTGGAGACCTGAGGATGTATGGAGTTCTAGAGGAAAGAAAGGCACAAAGAACAGTATGACAAAGGCTTGTTTTTCGTGGAATGTAGGTGTTTTCTCACGCAGCACATTTGAAAGATTCATGTGCAGAAACTATGAACTGTTAAAACTGCAAGGGACATTAGATATTGTCTAGTTCTAGAATCATGGATTATTAAAACTGGTCTTTTCCAGGTCCCTCATTTCTTCCATGGAAGGGCCATAGTCGCCAGTGTCAAAAGTTAATGACCAAGGGCTTCCCTGGTGGGGCAGTGGTTGAGAGTCCACCTGCCAATGCAGGGGACACGGGTTCGAGCCCTGGTCCGGGAGGATCCCACATGCCGCAGAGCAACTAATCCCGTGAGCCACAACTACTGAGCCCATGTGCCACAACTACTGAAGCCCGCATGCCTACAGCCCGTGCTCCGCAACAAGAGAAGCCACCGCAATGAGAAGCCTGCGCACCACAATGAAAGAGTAGCTCCCGCTTGCTGCAACTAGAGAAAGCCCGCGCACAGCAACAAAGACCCAAAGAAGCCAAAAATAAATTAATTAATTAATTTTAAAAAAAAAGTTAATGACCAAGATGCAACTTCAGCTCAGCCCAGAGCATTCCACCTGTATAGCAGCAGGATGTGAAGGTCTATACTGGTCCACACCTAGTGTGTGTACATTTGTATCATCTGAAACCTGGAAACAATATGCAGAAAAGGTAAACCTCACCTGGACGCCTGACCCCCAGCAAAATAAAACAAACCAAGAAGCAAACAAAAACTCCTAAAAATAAAGAGAAAAATAAGGATTATAATAAGGGGTCTTAGCAGAACAAATTCCCCTGGCTCTGACTGTGCTAGTAAAACCTGCAAAGGACATTTCTTTTCCCCATGTTATCTGACCCCTTATCTCTGTGTCTTTCCTTAAATTACCATTCCTGGTATGAACATAAATATCCCCACCCTAAAACTCCCAAACCAGTCTCAAGATAAACCCTGTATCACAAAGGAAGGGAGAGACCTTCCAAACAAGAGAAGCTGAGTGGATGCAGGAGTGAAATGGATCAGCCATGGAAATCCGGGAGGTGCCAAGCCTCCAAGGATACCTGGATGGAAGGTCTGAGAACACTTACTCAGATAAAGCCGCCCGAGCTCAATCACCAGCCAGAGAATCAGAGGCCCTTTGGACATTTTGGTTGTTGGCAGGCCCCAGGAGTCTGTCTGTCTGTCCAAATTCCATTTCTTATACACCAGTTAATGCTGACAGGGCGGGACCTTTAGGTTTCACTTCTCTTTTTGCCTCATAATCTTCCCTTTCCCCCTCCTGAATGGCCTCCCTCAATCTGGGATGTATGATAAAATGTGCTGAGCACTTTTCTCCTGGCCATTAGTGTGGGTGCAAACATGTGGAGTGATGGTGTGGGCGTGCATGTACTCCGTTGTCCACTCACATAGGGGGATTTCTTACATGTACATGAGCATCTATGCTTGTGTGTATGTGCACTCATAAACTGTGCATCAGCCATGGTCCTCCTGGCTACCATGCAGCTTACAATAAAATGCAATTAACTCTCCCCTCTGGCAGTGGTTTACACACAGATTCCGCATGTGAGCCAAAGGCAAGTTAGATGGGACTTTGGCTCTGCTCCCATTCTGGGTTCTCCTTCACCCAGCCCCTTGTGCCCCTTGCCCTGATAATAGAGAAATAAAAGCAGGGTTGCCATCAACCATCACATAAGCCAAAAACACCATTAGAGTTTACCGGGCAAGGAAAGAGGTTCACTAGAGGAAGCATATGGTGATAGTTACCAGACAGGCGCAGGTAACAAACAAGCTCAAGGTCTGGGCCCAATTCTACCACTTGTTAGTGAAACCACTTGATGGGGAGGAACACAAGACAATTCATGAACTAGATTTCAGGGCTTGAACTAGATGATATTTAAGGCCCTTCTGCACTCTATGGATTCAACAGTATATCCAGGCCCACAGAATCATTTAGAGGAGGAATCAAATCAATGCTCACCAACCAGATGTGTTTTCTAAAACAGATTTATCTCATCATCATTAGCTATTGAATGCTTAATTATATGCCAGGCACTCTGCTACATGATATAGCTGTATTACTGAATTCTCACAACCCTAAGAAATAGAAATTTTTTTTCTATTTTAACAGATGAGGAAACTGAAGCTTAAGGGAGCTAAGTAAATGACATTCACAGCAAAAATATTGTAGAAACAGAACTTAAGCCAAGACTTTCTGATTGATCCCAAAGTCCGTGATCTTAATCACTACACCCTCCTTTGATCTGTGACTCTTATGGCATTGCACCATGAGACCAAGCATACCAGTGGCCAACTCCTACCTAGCCCCAGAGACGGAATTTAAGGATGCACAAATGTTCTAGATTTTTTTTTTTAATTTCATTTGATTGTCACCAGCCAAATGAGCCTTAAACCTTCAAATTTCTCACACTGAAGGATTAGTGAAAATACAAATCTTGGGCGAGGCTCTGGAATCAGAGAAACCAGAAAACAGGGGGAAAGGGATGAAAATAGAGGGATTCAAAGAAAGTCTTTCCACTGTATGTTCACTAAACTGTGAATCCTTTTCCCACCCTATTCCCAGGAAACTGGGTGATTTAATCTCTCAATAAACTGATGGCCCAAATAAAACACTCAAAGATACTGATATTTGGGTGCCCCCCAACAATATCACCCAATCCCCCTTCAATAAAGTCACCAGTGCATGAGTCTTAGTCATGCATGCAGCACTGCTAATCAGTTTTTAGGGTGTCACTTTAAGATATGAATAGACAACCAAGAATCTCCAGACATTTCAGGAAAGTCTTCTGCACGAGAAAGATGTAAAGACAACAGAGAGAGCAGAATAAAACAAGCAGACAAGTAAACAAACAAACAAAAAAACGCAAAACTAGTATCTTCCAAGAAAAAAAGAAACAGAGAAACTATAAAAAAGAAAAATCAGGGAAAAAAGAAAGAACTCCTAGAAATTCAAAAGATTATACTTACCCCCAAATTTTATGGAAGATTTGAAAAATAAAGTTAAGGAAATTTTCTAGAAAATATAACCTATCTATGAAGTCTAATAGCTAGGGGTGTTTCAGAATATTAAAACAGAGAATTGAGGGGAGGAAATTATTAAAGAAATATTTTTCTAAATTCTCATAACTAAAAAACATGAGTCTCCAGATTGGGAGGGCCAATCAAACGCTAAACTTCATGAATAAAAAGATCCCCACAAAAATAGTATATTATCATGAAATATAAGAATATTAGACATAAGGAGAAGATATTAAAAAGCTCCAGAGGGAAAAAAAACAAAAACACATTGCATTGAAAGGATTTAGAATCAGAATTGCATTGGTCTTCTAAATAGCCAAGCTAGAAAATAATGCAGGAATGCTTTCAAAACTCACAGGGGAAAATGATGGTCATATCATAATAATAGAAACTCTGGTTACTGGTTTAACACAAAATTGTAATATGACTTCCTTGGGAAGATGGGCAGACAGAAAGTAGGGTGGTAGCACTAGAGTCATACCCTATTTGCCATTACAGGAGGTCAATAGCGAATGTTCAAACTGATCAAACAATACCAGCAGAAGCCCATTATTAGTAGTATGGATGTAAAAAACTGAAGAAAAACCCAAGGAGTTCAAATTTTATGGAAAGGAGTAGGAAAGGAATTCACTATATTTTTAGTAATAAGCTTTTTAAAATAACTAGATTATTTTAAATAATTTAGAAGAATTTATTTGTTATTTACAATACATTTATTTTTCAAAATGCACATATTGAGCACACCTAGCACTCAGATCTTAGTTTCCAACACTACTCTCCAACAAAAGGAACTACAGCTCCTTGGGAAAATGGCTGATTCTAGGACTGAGGCAGGAAATATTTAAGATTAGTCTGGAGCATCTTGCAGTGCTAGGAAGTAGGGAAGTGCTGGGGGGTGGGGGGAAAGATCTACAATTTAAAGTTGTTAAAGGGACAAAGGAGACAACTGAAAGAGTTCCTAATGACCAGAGCTAGAACAATCTTAACAACAAAATAAATAAAGTAGTACTGGATTATAACCCAAAGTAGATAAGATATCTATGAGTCCATACTGATATAATACATAATTGAATCAGTACATATGTGGGGGAGAAGAGACAAATCTTCTTCACCAAAGAATTCCAAGTAATTTATGTAGATACTCCCTCCTCAAGGAGGTGAAGCAAAACTCCCTTCCTCAAGTGTGGGCTGGACACAGTGATTTTCTTCCAAAAAAAATACAGTATGGAGAGGGAGAAAAAAAGACTACAGTGGATAACCCTGGCAAACACTGCCTCAGGCAGGCAATCAAGATCAGCATCAGCAGAGATAAGTCATGTTGATAGTATGAGAGATGTGAGGTAAATGGCACTTTACCTCTGCAGTCTCCTCCCAAGAACCCACAACCTAAGTCTAGTTATGAGAAAAACATCAGACACAGCCCAACTGAGGGGCCTTCTACAAAGTATCTGGCAAGTGTTTCTCAAAACTTCAAGATCATCAAAAATAAGAAAGAAATAAGAAATAATAAAAAACTTACAGCTAAGAGGAGCTTATGGAGACATGGTAACTAAATGCAATGTGGTATCCTGAATGGGATCCTGGAAGACAAAAAGGCCATTAGGTGAAAACTAAGGAAACTTTTGGACTTTGGTTAATAATAATTATCAATGTTCATTCACTAATTGTAACAAATACACCACACTAATGGAAGACGTTAACAATAGGGAAAACTAGGTATTGGTTATATGGGAACTCTCTGTATTATCATCACAATTTTTCTATAAATCTAAGGCTGTTCTAAGATACATAAAGTTTATTATTAAAGAAGTACATATACCTTTATTTTAGAAATGAAAATGCTAATAGTAATTTGGTATCTGGAAGGGGTCACACACTGGAAAAAAGAGACTAAGCTTGGTTGTCTTCTCTTCCTAAGATGGGATCAGTGGACAGGCTTCAGGGAATTCACAAACATCCTAATATTGGATGGTTAATTTGTATCATTGTATTAAAGCATACTATTCTTCGGAGAGGGGCGATAGCAGTCCTAGATACTCCATGTGTTTGCCACCTTCTTTTTCTATGCATGGAGTTTGCCTCTGGAGAACCTGTTCTCCCTCTATCTCAGTCAACAAAGTGCAGTTGGCGTTGATTTTATTTGTGGTGATTGGCTCAAGGATGGACAGGTGACCCAAACAAAGCCAAGGATACACAGTCTTGTCACATTTACTAGAGCTTTTGAGAAATAGGGACTCTCCCTGTTTTCCACTGGTCTTTGAACTGTGAGGACATGAGCCTGAAGCCAATGTTAGTCATCGTACAGCCAATGGGTGAAGGCTGCCTGATAAGAGAACCAATCAGGCAGAAGGCAAGTGGAGACATAGAGAAACCCTGGATCTCTGACATGGTTTGAGTCCCTGAATCAAGACACATCAATGTGCCAGTAAATTCCCTTTAGGGCTTCAGCAATTTGTGTTGAGTCTTTTGTCATTTGGAATCAAAAGACCCCAAGTCTAAACCTAGAAGGACCTCTACATAGTGGTAATTTGGCTGGATGACTAAAGTTTTCCCAGTCTTAAGAGTTTACACTATTATCTGGTCCAACTACGTGCCTCACCAAACACATACTTCACCCCAGCTAGTGTCTGCCACCTATTATACCCTAGGTATGTGGGAACTCTGCGAGGCTCTGGGCTCTGGGAGCAAAGACAAAAAAGACATAGATTTTATCCTTAAGGACCTGATAGGTTCATCTTTAAGCAGAAGCGCTATTGTCAGATCCCATTCTAAAGATAAGGCCACAGAGGATAAAAGTCTTTTAAGTAATAGAAAGAAAATAGAATCCAAGTTTTCTGATAAATGGCTCTTTGTGTTAGCCAGTAATTCCTCTCTGGTTAAATGTAATCCCACTCATTCATTTTTATTTCTTCATTTCTTCATCATTATAGCAGGGGTCAGCAAACTATGGCTCATTATCCCTTTTTATAAATAAAGTTTTATGGCAACACAGCCATGCCCATTTGTTTACTTCTTGTCTATGGCTGCTTTCACACTGCAATGGCAGAGTTGAGTAAATGCAACAGATACTGTATGGTCCACACAGCCAAAAATGTCTACTATCTGATCTTAACAATAAAATATTGTCAGCCTCTGAACTATATACTGAGTTCTTGCAATGTGCCAGGCTGCAATGTTACACCAGCCATTCTTGTCCTCAATAAGCGCACGGGCTAGTGTTTCCTAGTGAGAGACAAGCAAGTTAACAGACAATAAAGCACATTTTGATAAGATGTGACAGGGAAAGGATGGAACACTATGGGAGTGTTAGGAAAAGATTCCTAGCTCAGTCTTAAATGTGGAAGAAAAGAGTCAAGGACACTTTCTAAGTCTAGACCTAAAGGACATTGGAGAGGATTGGGGTGGGGTAGAAAGAATTTCAGGCAGAGGGAGGAGCCTGTAAAAGTTCAGTGGTGATAGCCGCAAGGCATTTCAGACTAACTGAAGAATTTCAGCTTTTCAGGTGTTTATTACATTATTAAAACTATTTAAAGGTATATATTATAGTATTTGAAAATAAAAGCAGAACTTAAATGTTCTCTCCAAAAAAAAAGTTAAAAAAGTAAAACAGGGCTATGTGTAGACTAACAATGAGACCATGTAGGGATCCAAGGATTATGATTGGTGTGTGTGTATGTGCGTGTGTGTGTGTGTGTGTGTGTGTGTGTGGATTTCAATATGGCTGGACTTGAAATCAGGAGGAAGAAATGGAAGTGCCAAGTGAGGAGGCTGGAACACAGGCTGGGGTCAGATCACCAAGGGCCTGAAAAGCCACCTGAAGGAGTATGGGCACCGTCCTGAGGGCAAAAAGGAACCCATCTTTTTTTTTTTTTTTTTTTTAATTGAAGTATAGTTGATTGCTATCTTTTGTGTAGGATCATTGAATCTGAAAGTAAAACTTATTGAAAAAAAAAGAATTTCACAATTGGGAGCATTTTCAAGAACTGACTAGTTGTAAGATCTCTAAATCTCCTCCAGCTTGTACAGCTTATGATTCTTGAGATCAGGAAATGGCTTTAACCCAAGAAAGTGACTATTTTATGGGTTCTCTTAGTAGGAGGAGAAGGGTAGGCTCTCCTGCTTATTGTCAACTATGAGGATCCACTCAGCAAGCTTCCTCTCACCCAGTGACCCTTGCATCAGCTTCCTTACTATCTATGATTTCCTGTGAGATGGGAAATCAGACTGCCTGGATTCCATCTTGACCACATACCAGCTGTGTGGCTATGAGCAATTTACTTAACCTCTCTGTGCACAATTACCCCTTTATAAAATGGAGTTAATAGTACCTACATCTTGGGTTGCTGTTGAGTACTAAATGAGATGGTCCATGGAAAGCATTTAGCAGAGTACCAGGCAAATAATGAACACCCAACAAATGTTAATTATTCAAGTAGCTGCTATTCAGGTAGTGTTGAAGGAGCACAGAAGGCAGAATGACCTGTTGCAGTGGATATCTTGTCATTGCCTGCTCAACATCCTTTCCTTTGTAGAACCATCCCTTCCTTTGTAGAACCATCCCTTCCTCTGTGGAACCAACCCTTCCTTTGTGGAACCAACCCTTCCTTTGTGGAACCAACAATTCCTCAATTTGTGTGGATCCAGTCCAGCATCTGAGTGGGTGGGTATAGCCAATCATTTTAACCCACTCCTTTGTAGGGATGGGTACAAGGCAAAGAAAATAGACCAGTTTACTTGGAGAAGCTAGTTCAATCAGAGATGTGGAGAATCATGAATCTTGGAAAAGAAAGGCAAGCGAAAGATCACTAATTTACCATCCTTTCAAAGCCTGATACATGTGGTCAAGCATCTGCTTGCATACTTTCTTCCAAGTAGTCCATTCTACCTCCATACAGTCCTAGTTATTAGGAAAATGGAAAGGAATTAACATTCACTAAACTGAAGCTATGTGCTAAGTACTGCGTTGTTTACATATATTCCCAACCACAAACCTGTAAAGACGTATTATCTTTTACACTATTTATGCAAGGAAAGAGAAATAGGAAATGTTAAAAATTTAACTCACAATATAGCTTTTGTTGTCTAGTATATTAGCTAGAGCTTCTTTGAGGACAAGGACAGAGGGTCACTCATATTACCCCAGGGAAGAGGGGACTCCTGACAAGGTGGTCTGGAATGCCTACCCCATCAGGAACCTCCAAGGCATCACTTGCTCTGCTCTTCTCTCAGGTGTCTCTTTCTGCTCAACTCTGAACCTCTCCCCATGACCAGTTTCCTCATGACTTCAGCTTGTTCCTGGTCCACATCACACACCCCAGACCCAAGCCCTCTCTGCGACCCTCAATTCAGCTCTCTGAGTTGGTTGACTCATTCTCTCCATTATAAATTCCATAGCCCTGAAAGAGAACTCCAGTTCCTCCATTTCTCATTTCCCATGGCAGGCCTTAGGTTGTAGTTCACTGGCAGGTCTGTGGTTGGCACCCTAGGATCATGAGAAGAAAGACCCCACTGTGCAGAATACAATAATTCCATTTGCAATTTG
This sequence comes from Balaenoptera acutorostrata, assembly GCF_949987535.1. Lineage (NCBI taxonomy): Eukaryota > Metazoa > Chordata > Mammalia > Artiodactyla > Balaenopteridae > Balaenoptera > Balaenoptera acutorostrata. The sequence goes on from NC_080065.1 coordinate 141,523,433, forward strand.
AGCGATGAGGGCTATGAATGGGGTACAGTCCCTCAGAACTGGCTGGGGTGAAGCAGCAATGACTAAGAACTCTAACACAAATAAGAATTCGTATGTTTGTCACCAAAATAGTCAGCTGAATCACTTAGGAATTCATTCAAATGTGAGCAACAGAGAATCCAATTCACAGAAGCCTAAACATAAAGGGTTTGTTTTTTCCTCTCATAACAAGACATCTGGATGTAGGCAACCCACAGATTCAAAATTATCAAGGACCCAGGCTCTTTTCTTTCTGTTCTCTCTTATTCATTTGTCACAACATGGTCACAGTAGGGTTGACATACTTCTGAACGTCAGGTTCATCTTTGGGAAGGGGAAAGGAGAGTCAAAGCGTTCTCACATCATCGTTCCATGACTTTCATTGGGGAAGGAAAGACCTTCTAAGCAGACTTCCTCTTATAACTTATTATCCAGAACAAGGCTACCAGCCATTTCTCAGATCCAACCTATGAGATGTCTATGACTGGTTTAGACAAATCAGGGACATCCCCTGAGCCTGGGGTAGGGACTAAGGGTCTCTGAGATCAAGGGACGCAGTATGCTCGTTTCCTGGAAAAGTAGTAGAGTTCTATTAGGAAAAGGGAAGGCTGTTAGTTGAGCAACGAACAGCAACTTCTCTAACAGAACACTCCTCCATGACAAGAGACCTGTATATGCACCCCCTGCAGCTGGCCCATTGCTTCCAGTAGATAACACGTTCTTGTTGAGTCAATGAATAAATGAATGAATGAATGAATATTTTGACTCACGAAAGAGAGAAACTAATACAAAGTAGAAAGAAGACCATAGTGGCTGTCAGGAGATACAAATATTTCAGAAATCTCTGTGAGACCTTGTCTCACCTCTCTGAACCTCAATTTCTTCATCTGTAAAATAAGATTGAATAATCCATTCACCATAAAGTTGATTTGGGGATGAAATGAGACTACTTATGGGTAAGTTGTTTGAAATCATAAAGAATTAGGAAATATTGTTTCAACTTACAAGCAATGGAAACAAAGATAGGAGGAAACTGGCCCGAGTCAATAGGCCTTAGAAATCATTCTTACAAGGGAGACGTCCACAAAGAGAAAAGGAGAAATGGAGCCTGGGTGGATACTCATTCTGATTAGTTCAAAAAGTCATTGTGACGTTGATTTTACCCTCTGAAGATGAAAGGTGGTTTCCATCTGAATAATATGGGAAGTGCTGATATGTTGGAAACCCAAAGCTTATTTTCTGGCAAATCCAGAACTTGGGTTAAGAAATTGAAAGTGGGCACATTAGACGTAAGAAAGGAAAAGTACAGCATTCACCCCCCCCCCCCAGGGATTTCCTAGTTGCTCCAAATATAGTGAAATCACTACTTCCAGGTTACACTGTATTGTGGAACCACAGATGCATATAGTTGGCTGCCTGTGGCAACTGAGCTCCATTTGATTCCATAGAGCTTAGAGGTAGTTGTTTTTGCAAATATTTCAGCTAACTTCAGGCACATGGTGAAGGAGCATGCCCCACCTCATGGTGTCAGATTCCGCCAGACTTGATTTGGCCAGTGCGTGTGGGCATAAGTGTCATGGGTCACCTGCAGGTGGAAGCCTATAAGAATTGGTATACAATTCACTACTTTCCCTCCCCTGACAGGGCAACTGGCTCCGAACAGTGAAAGCTCCACAAGCCTGAGTCCCAGGGTGAGAATCACATCAAGCAGGAACCCCTCCCCCGATGACCCTCCATGGAAGCAAGCAGAAACAAGACTGTACTGTTCTAAACCACTAAATTGTTCCACTGCAGCATAACGTCATGTACCCTAATACCACCGCAGTGGTGTGGAAACAGCAACAAGGAGGGGTTAAAAACATTCTTTGAAGTGAGCCAGTCCAGGATTGGAGGCTCTGACACTTACTAGTCCCATAGCCTACCGCTCTACACCCCCTTAGCCTTGCTCATGTTCGTCTATCAGCCTAGATCTGTGGTTCTTAGATCTGGCTGCACCTTCAAATCACAGGAGGAATTTCAAATACATGCCCAGGTTCTACACCAGACATTGTGATTTCATTGGTCTTGGTGGGGGGCCTAGGCATTGGTATTTTTTTAAGCCAAATGCACAGCTAGGTTAGAGAGCTACTTGTCTAGAATTCCTTAACATTATATAACTGGTTCACCCTTTAACACTCTGAATCTTCTCCAAAAAGTCTTCCTGAGTCCAAAGTTCCCACTTGAGCTCCAGTAGCAACCTGGGCACATGTGATCTCTTTAATTAGAACATCACATAAGATTATCCATTTCCACATCTACTTTCCAAACAGAGTGTGATCTCTCAGAACACAGGGACTGTACTAAAATCTTCCTGTAGCCCCAACACCTAGATCCTGGCATCATGCTATATATCAAGGTATATATGCAATAAATGCTTATTTATTTAAACAGAGGAAATACCGCTTGATTAAAACTAAGAAACCAATGGCAACCTCTGAGAAAACAGCTTTAATAGAACTTGGAAGAAATGACAACCGTTCTAAATTGAGAAGTGAATGTGAAAGTAAGTTATTTGAAGATGTTGTCTTGTCAAGAGAAATAGAAAGGCAGATGATGGTGGTCAAGAGAATGGGTCATTTTTAGGAAGGGAAGAAAGCCAATTTTGTAGTATTGGGAATGATACCTTTCAAAAGGAAAAGTGTGTTTCAACAGAAAAGTATAATTTTTGTTAGTCAAGGATTCAGAAATAGAAGAAGGAGGTGGAGAAAAGAGCACAGGTCTACAAAATGGCAAAAACGGTTATTTCTCTGTGGTGAGGTTTGGGTGATACTTTTTTCTCTTCCAGCAGGTGCTCAGTAGGTACTTCTCTGTGTGAGTGAATATGTATATTTTTTCACAGGTGCAGAATTGAGTTCATTGTACAGTTTAAGGCACAATATCATCTCAGATCTGTTAAGCCTTCTCATATTTTCCCTTATATCTCTACATCTACCCCAATTTTTCTTTAATGTATTGTGTGTCATTGGATATATAAGTATCCTTGAAAGATGCATAGTATTGCTTTGTATACTTTGTTTCAAACTCACAAAATGTTTTGTTATAGATCTCATTCTGCTTCCTTGTTTACTCAACCCTGTATTCTTGAGCTCTGTGTCACCATATGTACATTTATCTTACAGTTTCTAACTGCTGCATAATATACCATTATAGGCATATCCCCTATTATAGTCATCCGTTCTCTTAATGATGAACACCTAGTTTACCTCCAACTCCCGGCTAACACTAAAAACATTTCAATGAACAACCTTATACATGTCCTGACATGGACCTGAGAAAGAGTTTCTTAGGGGTAGGTATCCAGACAAGGGATTGTTAAATTATAGGCTAGTCGCACACTTAATTTCAACACGTACTGCCAAATCTCTCTCCAGCACATCTGCACAGTTTTACTCCTACCAGATGTGCACGTGAATTTTGTTTCCCCATATCCGTGCTAACAATATGATCCTTCTATAATTTTTGCCATGCTGATAGATGTAATGTGCTACTTTGTTCCCTTTGGATTTCTTTGATTACTAGTGAGTTTAAGCATCTCTTCACTTACTGTAACTGTTTCTGTTTCCCCTTCAGTGTGCTGACTTCTCTTATCTTTGCCCATTTTTCTAATTGTTTCCTTTCTCTCTCTCAGTGTGTGTGTGTTTGTGTGTGTATTGTCATCTCTGAACATTACAAGTGAGTCCTTCTGCTCCATCATCCCTCTGCCAACTTTGTCCACTGAATACATCATTGAACTGAAAACCTTAATAATGATATATTAAAATCCATCAAGCTTTATCCTCATGGCTTCTACCTTGAAGGTCTTATTTAAGAGTTCTTTTTCCACTCTAAAATTACTATAATATTTGCCTATATTTTTTTTCTATTAAGTGTATAGTTTTACGTTTGAAATTGGTCTTTAATTCCTCTGGAGTTTACCATATATATGGTATGAGGTAGGGATTCAACATTATTTTTTCTATATAGTAAGCTAGTTTTCTCACTACTTTCTGCTAAATGTCCATTCTTTCTTCAGTGATTGGTGATGCCATCTCTAGCATAAGCTATGTAGAATATTAGACAAGTAAGTAAATATGTGTGAATGTGTTTGTGTTCTATGCTGTTTAATCTGATGCACTGGGGTTTCTTGTTCTTGTTGGTGTTGTACATTCTTTATTATATCAGCTTTGTATCAGGACTTAATATTAAGAAGGGTGACTCTAAACTCTCCCACTTCCTTTGGTCTTATTAAAAAAATTTTTTTAACTATTTTATATTTTATACTTCCATGAAAATTCCAGATTCAATGGTTGAGTACTTAAAAAGATCCTGTTAAGATGGGAGGTGGGCAAAATGGGTAAAGGTGGTCAGAAGTCCAAACTTCCAGGTATAAGATAAATCAGTTCTGAGGATGTAATGTACAACATGGTGACAAAAGTTAACAATATTGTATAGCTGAAAGTTGCTAAAAGAGTAAATCTTAAGAGTTCTCATCACAAGAAATAAATTCTAACAATGTAAGGTGATGAATATTAACTAAACTTATTGTGGTAATCATTTCATGATATATACAAATATCTAATCATCATGTTGTACATTTAAAACTAATACAATACTATCTGTTAATTATATCCCAATAAAATTGGAGGAAAAAAAGATCCTGTTAGAGTTTTATTGAATAAGCTTGAATGACCTGATTAAGGAAGAAATGATATCTTTATAAATATTAAGTCATTCAGTCCATGAACGTAGTACATCAGGTTTTCTTGTGTTCCATGACAGAGTTTAACATTTTTCTTCATAAAGCTTTTGTGCATCCTTGATTAGGTTAATGACTACATTATACTTTCTATAGCTAATGTGGTTTATATCTTATATTTTCTAGACAATTATTGCTGAGATAGCAATTGCTGTTGGCATCTTAGCTACTTTCTATTTTGCATTCAATTGACATGGATTACTTTTTAAAAAAATTTATGAAACAAAAGGGGGAAAAAGAACACACATGAAAAGTTTGCCTTTGTAGGAATAAGGCTACTTCTTCTTCTATATCAGGAAGAGTGACACAAGAAAGGTCAAAGAAACAGAGAAATGTAGTGGATTAATTGAGGGAAGTTGATTAGTTCATTCCTCAAATAGAAATAATCCTGATGGGTTCAAACTTCACCCCTTGAAGAAAGAAAATACCTTTCCGTTAGAAAAACCCAGGTCAGTCATTGTGTATCAAGGAGTTACTGGGGCAACAACCCTTTTCAAGAAGAGTTACATAATACAAAAACTGAACAACTGAAACTTTAGAGCAAAAAAGAAAACTAAGATCAGAATGAAACCTAAACAAGACATCTCCACCTAATTCCCTATCTATAAAACGAGGAGACTGTACTAAATGATATCTAAACTTCCTTCTACTTCAAGTCTCTGAAAACATTCCTTTTAGAAAATGAAAAATGGGAGTGAAAAAATAATTTTAAGTGCAAATTAATCTTCTCCATTGACTTTCCTATTCTATTGGTTTTTCTGGCAAAGAGGCTTTGAGAAGAGTTGTTCTTTCTTTTTTTTTTAATTTTTGAATTTTATTTTATTTTTTTATACAGCAGGTTCTCATTAGTCATCAATTTTATGCACATCAGTGTATACATGTCAATCCCAATCGCCCAATTCATCACACCACCATGCCCATCCCCCCACCACTTTTCCCCCTTGGTGTCCATACGTTTGTTCTCTACATCTGTGTCTCAATTTCTGCCCTGCAAACCGGTTCCTCTGTACCATTTTTCTAGGTTCTACATATATGCGTTAATATACGATATTTGTTTTTCTCTTTCTGACTTACTTCATTCCGTATGACAGTCTCTAGATCCATCCATGTCTCAACAAATGACCCAATTTCGTTCCTTTTTATGGCTGAGTAGTATTCCATTGTATATATGTACCACATCTTCTTTATCCATTCATCTGTCGATGGGCATTTAGGTTGCTTCCATGACCTGGCTATTGTAAACAGTGCTGCAATGAACATTGGGGTGCATGTGTCTTTTTTTTTTTTTTAATTTATTTTATTTATTTATTTTTGGCTGTGTTGGGTCTTCGTTGTGGTGCACGGGCTTCTCATTGCAGTGGTTTCTCTTGTTGCGGAGCATGGGCTCTAGGCACGTGGGCTTCAGTAGTTGTGGCACACAGGCCCAGTAGTTGTGGCTTGCAGGCTCTAGAGCACAGGCTCAGTAGTTGTGGCACATGGGCTTAGTTGCTCCGTGGCATGTGGGATCTTCCCAGACTAGGGCTCGAACCCGTGTCTCCTGCATTAGCAGGCAAATCCTTAACCCCTGGGCCACCAGGGAAGTCCCAACATGTGTCTTTTTGAATTATGGTTTTCTCTGGGTATATACCCAGTAGTGGGATTGCTGGATCATATGGTAATTTTATTTTTAGTTTTTTAAGGAACCTCTATACTGTTCCCCATAGTGGCTGTATCAATTTACATTCCCACCAACAGTGCAAGAGGGCTCCCTTTGAGAAGAGTTATTCTTTATGGGAAACTCAAGAGGAGTAAGTTTAGTGCATGTGACTGCACAGAGACAATTTGAGAATGGACGCTTGGGGAGAGAACTGGATTATTTTTATCGCTGTCATTGAGGCTGGTTACTGAACTGGCTCCTTCCCTTTCATCAGCTCTACCCCCACTCTAATACTGAAGCACTTTTCAACAGGGTCCATGTATTTTAAGAGTTTTCTAGCTTGGGAAGAGAAGAGGAAGACGGAGAAGTGAAACCTCTGGAGTTGCATTGTTAAAGAAAGCTTGTTCTTTCAGACCCTTTCCTGCCAAAATTTTACTCAAAGTTCCTCTTTTGTGAGGTAAGACTTTTTTTTTCTTCGTATTCAAATAAAAAAAATATTTGTGACAAGCTACAAAACCCATCACTGGAGTATCTTGAATAACAGGCATATTTTTTCATTTAGATGAGCTCCATGCCTCCACCAATACAGCAGGTCCAATCCCCTTACCAACATCTCCAGTGTAACTTGGAAAGAAACCAAAGTTATGCTTTTGAAGAACAGTAAATCTTAAATCAAATGACCATCTCAAAATGCAAAAATATGGTTTAGAAATAGGTGGAGATACAAATAAATTATTAAAAACAAATGCAAGACTATTGCTAATAATAACACAAAACTGAAAATAACCTGAGTGGCACATGCCATCGAAATGAAGAGTTAGACTGAATCATCCATATAAAGATTCAGCAACCATTTACAAGTATGTTACAGGTGTAGCCTTATTGATGTAAAATGATCTCCATGATAGAAGTGAGGAAAATGACTCATGATTGAGTGTGACAATCAAGATACAAATGATTATGCACAATCTTAACCCATTTTCTAAGAAGAAACACACACATACACAGACACAAGCCTGAAGTGATATAAAAGATGTTAATAATGTCCTCCTCTGAGTAGAGGAAACAGGCAATTTTTGGTTCCTTTTTCCTTCATAATCTATATTTTAAAATTTTGTGTAACAATTAGCTCATATTCTTGTATTAAAGCAAAAGATTAAAGAAGAAAGAAAACAGAAAACAAACAAAAGACAAGTGAGTACTGGAGACACATGGCCCAGTCTCAGCATGTCACAAGCCTAATAGAAAAGTCAGAGTAAATCACCAAACTTTATTCGTGCCTCAGTTTTCTTACCTGTAAAGTAGGCAGAGCTGTCTTCTTCTGGCACAGAGTTTTTGTGATATTAAAACATCCTCCCACAAACAATTAGTAATAAGTTAAACATACGTTTGCTGTGAGGCTCAGCAATTCCACTCAGGTATTTACCCAAGAGAAATGAAAACACGTCCACACAAACACTTATACATAAATGCCCACAGCATTATTCTCAGTAGCCAAAAACTGGAATATTCATATATTCTAAAATTCTAAAATGCTAATCAGCAATAAAATAAGAAAGAACAAACTACCAATACGTGTAACATGAATCTCAAAAATATTATGCCCGGTGAAAAATCTAGAGTGAAAAAAAAAAAAGAAAAGAAAAACCATGTGACAGACAGCAGAGACAGCAGATCAGTAGATCAGTAATTGATCAGTTGAGGCTGGAAATATGGGGAGGGGACAGGTATTGCCTGCACAGAGGTAGAGGGGAACTCACTGGTGTGATGGAAATGTCTGCATCTTGAATGTGGTGGCGTTTACATAATTGTACGCAGTTGCCAATATGATATATGCTTAAAATGAGTGAATCTTATTGTATGTAAATTATACCTCAATAAAGCACACAGCAGAACTTAAGAAAAAACACTATCCAATAAAGTATGTGAAAATATATTATAAAATGTAAACCTCTATAGAAACAAAGGAATTTTTCTTAACAACACTTCTTTTAAAACTAAACAAAGTACAAAGAAACAATGTGGAATGCATTCAGCTAATGACAGTTTCCCTTTGATAAACGGGGGAGTGTGTATAAGCAAAGAGAAAAAAGAATTGCTATCTGTTTCTTTGACTTCTTTTAGCTGTGTTAAACTTTACATAACAGTTCAAGGGAAAACATATATCCTATAAATTACTTTAATACTGTTCTCTGCTAAATACTTAGTTGGAAAGTAGAGGGAAGACAGGAGAGTAGGAAAAATCTTCCTCAGCTTCAGCCCCTAATCCTGCCATTGGAAACCTAGAAAAACAGCTATATTAAATATTTGGAAAACCTTCAAGTCCACACTTTGCGTTTCTAATGATGCTTTGGAGAAACTAAGTCTGAGAATTGTTCATTCCTTGCCTGAAGACACATGCCAACAGGTGGTAGAGCTAGACTTTACTGGCAGGTTAGAGCCTGGACACCAGGTCACCACCTCACCTCAAACAAACGCTCCCAATAAAAATACAGTAAGAGCCAATGCGGGGATGGTGAGAGGTCTGGGAGGAGGAAGTCCTTTGGAAATAAGAAGTGGGAAAGGTGGGGTGGCTACACAAGGACAAGGAGCCCAAAGGGGAAATGGCAAGGTGCTGGAAGTCACGTCCTCTTTCACAGCTGTGGCCTGGCTGGCCTCTGGTGCCCCTTACCATGGCATGGGGGAGGGGTACCCTCATGACACAGTCTGGACTGTGCCTAGGGTGACCGTCCAGTGTGTCTCAGTCACGGGGTGGGCATTCATGTGCTGAAGGCTCCCTGAATCTCTGGGTTGAAAAGAAGCAGACACACGCTGTTTTACATGTTGTATCTAATTTGCCTTTTGCCTCCTTCCCCAGGTTTCTGGGCTTCTAATATAAACACACACTGGAACCCAGCCAGGCGTTCCATCTTTGAAGAAGGTGGTTTGAAGGAGCTGAGGAACCTGCAGGAAGCCACAGAGATTTACACCCTCTTTACACCATTCTATTTCTGGGATGCTTTTTAAAGATAATTTGCATTAATTTAATATTAGCATTATTACAAAGCAATGCATGATCATTAGGTATCTCTCTTTTCTTTATTTCCTACAAAGGAAAACAGGACAAGTAGCTTATGATCCCACCACTAACTGATCGTGTTGTGCTGGAGATCCCGCCAGTCAAAATCACCCAGAGCATATATATGCCTTGGTGACCAGCTTTTATCATTCACTGCACCATGAACATGTTTCATAGTCTCAAATTTTAATTTAAACCCTCTTTTATGCATATTTTTTAATGTCTTCAGGATTGGCTGCACACTGTAAGGATATGTCATAATTCATTTAAATAAGTCTCCTTTACTGGATGGTTAGGTAAACCCTCCAAATTTTTAGCTATGAGAAATAGCACTTTAAGAACGTGACTTATGAAGTATATTTTTTACTTTAATAAACAGAATTATTATTTGTACTATTTACATACATAGTCTTCCATGGTAATGTTAAAGTTACCATTTTATTCAAATGCCCCTCAAAATAACACAATTTGCCTTCCTATTTTTTAACAAAAATATTGAAATTGGATCTAATCAAGCATTTGGCTCTAACTTCCAGTCTATAGGGAATGAAACAACCTGAAAAGCCCACAATGTGGGACATCTCACAGAACAAGCCATCTAGTTTTTCAACAGGTCAGAGGCATGAAAAAAGGGAGAAATCACTGTTCTAGATGACAAGAAACTTAAAAGACAAAACAACAAAATGTAACCTAAGGGTCTTATTTGAATATTGATTTGAATCACTCAATTATAAACAGATACTTGAGAGAAATCATTAAAGAAATATGCACTGATTTTAAAGAGTTGCCACTAATATCTTAGGTGCAATAATGGTAATCACACACAAAGTTTATTTTATATTTTAGAGATGTATACTGAAATAATAAGTAAATGGCCATCATTTTAAAAAGTATCCTTGTCCCTAAAAATGTCTAGAACTAAGAGCAAAGAAATGGAAATTACAAAAATGAGCCAAATGGCAAACAGGGGATTGAAAAATATGACAAATAAAATAACTGAAATAAAAGCTGGATGGATGGGCTCAGTATTAGAGTAGAAATAATAGAGGAGAGAAGGAGAGAACTTGATGACAGATTAATTTACCCAATCTGAGTAACAGAGAGAAAATAGATTGAAAAATAATTCTCTAAGAATCTGAGAAAGCCTCAAACAAGGGAAATTAAAAAATAATTCCACACCAAGAAAAATCATAGTCAAATTTCTGAAATTACAAAGAAAAAATCTTGAAAGCAGCTAGAGAGATATGATGTTTATTTATGGAGAAACACCAATTTTAGTGACAGAATTTCTCATCTGACAGCATGGAGGCCCAAAAAAGTGGTACAATATTTTGAAGTGATAAAAGAAAACAACTGTCAAACATGAATTCTGTGTCTGGCAAAAATACTTCCAGGAGCAAGGGGGAAAATAAAGATAGTCTCAGATGAAAGAGAATCTGTTGCTAGGAGACCTACCCTAACAGAATAACTTACAAAGTTGTCTAAATAAAAGGAAATAATAAATGAAGGAATCTTAGAATATCAGAGAAAGGAAAGATGATAAGCAAAAATATTTGTGAATACAACAGGCTTCACTTCTTCTGTTGTTTCACAAATCATGTTTAAGGTTGAACAAAATTTATAACACTATCTGCTGTTGTTCTTAATTTACGTAGAGGAAATATTTCAGACAATCATATTAGAAATAGAAGAGGGTTAAGGAAGTTCAAGTTTGTACACTTCACTCAAACTGGTAAAATAATGACACACGTAGACTGTGATAAGTTATGCACGCATAATGCAATACATAGAGAAACCACTAAAACGCTATACAAAGAGACACACTCAAAAACACTATAGAGAATTATCACTACTGTACCTCTCCCTCCCCACGGCCTGAGAGAGCAAGAGTGCCCAAATCAGCCACTGCTTTAACCCCTTCTTGTCTAGGTGGGGAACAGACGCCTGTGGGAGACCTACACACAGAGGTGGGGCCAAAACCAAAGCTGAACCTCAGAAGCTGTGTGAACAAAGAAGAGGAAGGGAAATCTCTCCCAGCAGCCTCAGGAGCAGCAGATTAAATCTCACGATCAACTTGATGTACCCTGCATCTGAGGAATACCTGAATAGACAACGAATCATCCCAATATCGAGGCAGTGGACTTTGGGAGCAACAGTAGACTTGGGGTTTGCTCTCTGTGACTGATTTCTTTCTGATTTTTATGTTTCTCATAGTTTAGTTTTTAGCGTGTGTTATCATTGGTGGATTTGTTTATTGGTTTGGTTGCTCTCTTTTTTATTTTTTTAATAAATAAAAAAATTTTTTTTTCTAACTCATTTTTTTCCTTCTTTTTTCTCCCTTTCCTTCTGAGCTGTGTGGCTGACAGGGTCTTGGTGCTCCAGCCTGAGCCTCCAAGGTGGGAGAGCTGAGTTCAGGACATTGGATCACCAGACACCCGCTGGCCCCACGTAATATCAATCAGTGAGAGCTCTCCCAGAGATCTCCATCTAAACGCTAAGACCCAGCTCCACCCAATGGCCAGCAAGCTCCAGTGCTGCATGCCCCATGCTGAACAATTAGCGAGACAGGAGCACAACCCCACTCATTAGCAGAGAGGCTGCCTAAAATCATACTAAGTTCACAGACACCCCAAAAGACACCACCAGATGCAGCCCTGCCCACCAGAAAGACAAGATTCAGCCCCACCCACCAGAACACAGGCACCAGTCCCCTCCACCAGGAAGCCTACACAAGCCACTGAACCAACCTCACCCACTGGGGGCAGACACCAAAAACAATGGGAACTAGGAACCTGCAGCCTGCTTAAAGGAGACACCAAACACACCAAGTTAAACAGAATGAGAAGACAGAGAATTATGCAGCAGATGAAGGAGCAAGGTAAAAACCCACCAGACCAAACAAATGAAGCGGAAATAGGCAGTCGACCTGAAACAAAATTCAGAGTAATGATAGTAAAGATGAACCAAAATCTTGGAAATAGAATGGAGAAATACAAGAAAGGTTTAACAAGGACCTAGAAGAAATAAAGAGCAAACAAATAATGATGAACAACAATAAATGAGATTAAAAATTCTCTAGAAGGAATCAATAGCAGAATAACTGAAGCAGAAGAATGGATAAGTGACCTGGAAGATAAAAGAGTGGAAATAACTACTGCAGAGCAGAATAAAGAAAAAAGAAAGAAAAGAATTGAGGAGAATCTCAGAGACTTCTGGGACAACATTAAACATATCAACGTTCGAATTATATGGGTCCCAGAAGAAGAAGAGAAAAAGAAAGTGCCTGAGAAAATATTTGAACAGATTACAGCTGAAATTTCCCTAACATGGGAAAGGAAATAGTCAGGCAAGTCCAGGAAGCACAGAGAGTCCCAGGTAGGATAAACCCAAGGAGCAACATGACAAGACACGTATCAGTCAAACTATCAAAAATTAAATACAAAGAAAAAATATTAAAAGCAGCAAGGGAAAACCAACAAATAACATGCAAGGGAATCCTCATAAGGTTAACAGCTGAACTTTCAGCAGAAACTCTGCAAACCAGAAGGGAGTGGCAGGACATATTTAAAGTGATGAAAGGGAAAACCTACAACCAATATTACTGTACCCAGCAAGGATCTCATTCACATTCGATGGAGAAATTAAAAGCTTTACAGACAAGCAAAAGCTAAGAGAATTCAGCAACACCAAACCAGCTTTACAACAAATGCTAAAGGAACTTCTCTAGGCAGGAAACACAAGAGAAGGAAAAGACCTACAATAACACACCAAAAACATTTAGGAAAATGGTAATAGGAACATACATATCAATAATTACCTTAAATGTAAATGGATTAAATTTTCCAACAAAAGACATAGACTGGCTGAATGGATCCCAAAGCAAGACCTGTATATATGCTGTCTACAAGAGACCTACTTCAGACCTAGGGACACATACAGACTGAAAGTGAGGGGGTGGAAAAAGATATTCCATGCAAATGGAAATCAAAAGAAAGCTGGAGTAGCAATACTCATATCAGATAAAATAGACTTTAAAATAAAGAATGTTACAAGAGACAAGGAAGGACACTACCTAATGATCAAGGGATCAATCCAAGAAGAAGATATAACAATTATAAATATATATGCACCCAACATAGGAGCATCTCAATATATAAGGCAAATGCTAACAGCTATAAAAGAGGAAATTGACAGGAACACAATAATAGTGGGGGACTTTAACACCTCACTTACACCAATGGACAGAGCATCCAGACAGAAAATTAATAAGGAAACACAAGCTTTAAATGACACAACAGACCAGATAGATTTAATTGATATTTATAGGACATTCCATCCAAAAACACCATATTACACTTTCTCCTCAAGTGCACACGGAACATTCTCCAGGATAGATCACATCTTGGGTCACAAATCAAGCCTCGGTAAATTTAAAGAAATTGAAATTGTATCAAGCATCTTTTCCAACCACAACACTATGAGATTACAAATAAATTACAGGGAAAAAATGTATAAAACACAAACATATGGAGGCTAAACAATATGCTACTAAATAACCAAGAGATCACTGAAGAAATCAAAGAGGAAATCAAAAAATATCTAGAGACAAATGACAATGAAAACACGACAATCCAAAACCTATGGGATGAAGCAAAAACAGTTCTAAGAGGGAAAATTATAGCAATACTATCCTACCTCAAGAAACAAGAAAAATCCCAAATAAACAATCTAACCTTACACCTAAAGGAACTAGAGAAAGAAGAACAAACAAAACCCAAAGTTAGTAGAAGGAAAGAAATCATAAAAATCAGAGCAGAAATAAATGAAATAGAAACAAAGAAAACAATAACAAAGATCAATAAAACTAAAACCTGGTTCTTTGAGAAGATAAGCAAAATTGATAAACCTTTAGCCAGACTCATCAAGAAAAAGAGGGGGAGGACTCAAATCAATAAAATCAGAAATGAAAAAGGAGAAGTTACAGCAGACATGGCAGAATTACAAAGCATCATAAGAGTATACTACAAGCAACTCTATGCCAATAAAATGGACAACCTGGAAGAAATGGACAAATTCTTAGAAAGGTATAACCTTCCAAGACTGAGCCAGGAAGAAATAGAAAATATGAACACACCAATCACAAGCACTGGAATTGAAACTGTGATTTAAAATCTTCCAACAAACAAAAGTCCAGGACCAGATGGCTTCACAGGTTAATTCTATCAAACATTTAGAGAAGAGCTAACACCCATCCTTCTCAAACTCTTCCAAAAAAATTGCAGAGGAAGGGACACTCACAAACTCATTCCATGAAGCCACCATCACCCTGATACCAAAACCAGACAAAGATACTACAAAAAAAGAAAATTACAGACCAATATCACTGATGAATATAGATGCAAAAATCCTCAAAAAATACTAGCAAACAGAATCCAACAACACGTTAAAAGGATCATACACCATGATCAAGTGTATGGTTTATCACAGGGATGCAAGGATTCTACAATATATGAAAATCAATCAGTGTGACACACCATATTAACAAACTGAAAAATAAAAACCATATGATCATCTCAATAGATGCAGAAAGAGCTTTTGACAAAATTCAACACCCATTTATAATAAAAACTCTCCAGAAAGTGGGCATAGAGGGAACCTTTCCTCTGGATAAGGAAGAAGACAAGGATGTCCACTCTCGCCACTATTATTCAACATAATTTTGGAAGTCCTAGCCACGACAATCAGAGAAGAAAAAGAAATAAAAGGAATACAAATTGGAAAAGAAGAAGTAAAACTGTCACTGTTTGCAGATGACATGATACTATACATAGAGAATCCTAAAAATGCCACCAGAAAACTACTAGAGCTAATCAATGTATTTGGTAAAGTTGCAGGATACAAAATTAATGCACAGAAATCTCTTGCATTCCTATACACTAACAGCAAAAGATCAGAAAGAGAAATTAAGGAAACAATCCCATTCACCACTGCAACAAAAAGAATAAAATACCTTGGAATAAACCTACCTAAGGAGGTTAAAGACCTGTACTCAGAAAATTATAAGACACATGAAAGAAATCAAAGATGACACAAACAGATGGAGAGGATATAGCATGTTCTTGGATTGGAAGAATCAATATTGTAAAAATGACTATTCTACCCAAGCAATCTACAGATTCAATGCAATCCCTATCAAATTACCAGTGGCATTTTTGTACAGAACTAGAAAAAAAATCTTAAAATTTGTATGGCAAAAAAAAGACCCTGAATAGCCAAAGCAGTCTTGAGGGAAAAAAATGGAGCTGGAGGAATCAGACTCCCTGACTTCAGACTATACTACAAAGCTGTAGTAATCAAGACAATATGGTACTAGCACCAAAACAGAAATATAGATCAATGGAACAGGATAGAAAGCCCAGAGATAAACCCACGCACCTATGGTCACCTTATATATTTGACAAAGGAGGCAAGGATATACAATGGAGAAAAGACAGTCTCTTCAGTAAGTGGTGTTGGGAAAACTGGACAGCTACATGTAAAAGAATGAAATTAGAACACTCCCTAACACCATACACAAAAATAAACTCAAAATGGATTCAAGACCTAAATGTAAGACCAGACACTATAAGACTCTTAGAGGAAAACATAGGGAGAATACTCTTTGACATAAAGCACAGCAAGATCTTTTTTGATCCACCTCCTAGAGTAATGGAAATAAAAACATAAATAAATGGGACCTAATGAAACTTAAAACTTTTGCAAAGCAAAGGAAACTACAATCAAGACAAGAAGACAACCCTCAGAATGGGAGAAAATATTTGCAAACGAATCAATGGACAAAGGATTAATCTCCAAAATATATAAACAGCTCATGCAGCTCAATATTAAAAAACAAACAACCCAATCCAAAAATGGGCAGAAGACCTGAATAGATATTTCTCCAAAGAAGACATACAGATGGCCAAGAAGCACATGAAAAGCTGCTCAACATCATTAATTATTAGAGAAATGCAAATCAAAACTACAATGGGGTATCACCTCACACCAGTTAGAACAGCCATCATCAGAAAATCTACAAACAATAAATGCTGGAGAGGGTGTGGAGAAAGGGGAACCTTCTTACACTGTTGGTGGGAATGTAAATTGATACAGCCACTATGGAGAACAGTATGGAGGTTCCTTAAAAAATTAAAAATAGAATTACCATATGACCCAGCAATCCCACTACTGGGCATATATCCAGAGAAAACTATCATTCAAAAAGACACCTGCACCCCAATGTTCATTGCAGCACTATTTACAATATCCAGGTCTCGGAAGCAACCTAAATGCCCATTGACAGACGAATGGATAAAGAAGATGTGGTACATATATAGAATGAAATATTACTCAGCCATAAAAAGGAACAAAATTGGGTCATTTGTTGAGATGTGGATGGATCTAGAGACTGTCATACAGAGTGAAGTAAGTCAGAAAGAGAAAAACAAATATCGTATATTAATGCGTATGTGTGGAACCTAAAAAAATGGTAGAGATGAACCGGTTTGCAGGGCAGAAATAGAGACACAGATGTAGAGAACAAACGTATGGACACCAATGGGGGGAAAGTGGTTGGGGGGTTGGTGGTGTGATGAATTGGGAGATTGGGATTGACATGTATACACTAATATGTATAAAATAGATAACTAATAAGAACTTGCTGTATAAAAAATAAATAAAATAAAATTTGAAAAAAAAGGGAGACAGGCTTTAACGTATCAATAATTACATTAAGTGAAAATGGTCTAAATACATATTTTTAAAAAGCAAGATGGGAAGAGCGGATGAAAAAGCATGACCAATTTATACGTTGTCTATGCTTCAAATATACAAATATAAGCAGGTTGAAAATAAAAGGATAGAAAAATACACTGTTATGGGCTAAATTGTATTGCCCCAAGTTAATGCTGATGTTCTAATCTGCAGTATCTCATAATGTCACAGTACTTGGAGATAGGGCCTTTAAAAAGAAAACTAAGTCAAGAGGATCATTAGGATTGGCCGTAATCCAATATGGCTGCTGTGCCTAAAGAAGAGTGAATTAGAACACAAAAATACATGGATGACCAAGTGAAGACACAGTGAGACTTTGCAGCCATCTATAATCAAAAGAGAGAGGCCTCAGAAATAAACAAACATGCTACTACCAGGTCCCAGACTTCTAGCCTCCAGGATTGTGAGAAAATAAAGTTCTATTTTTTTAGCTACCCAGTCTATGATATTTTGTTATAGCAGCGCTAGCCAATGAATATATATACCAAGCAAATACCAATCTAAACATTAATCAAAGAAAGCATGAGTTGTTTTAATACCATCACATAAAGTAGACTTCAGACCAAAGAATATTACCAGACACAAAAAAGGACATTATATAAAGATAAAAGGCCCAGCCCTGAAAGACACAGTAATCCTAAATGCATATGCATCAAACAGCAGAGCTGCAAAATATGTGAAGCAAAAACTGACTGAACATAAAGAAGTAGAATATTTCACAATTATTTTTGGAGACTTCAACACCACCTCTCAATAACTGAAAGAATAACTAGACATAAACTCATCAAGGATACAGAAGAATTCAACAACACTATCAGCCAACAGGATATAATCAACATTTATAAAACCCATAAATAGCAGAATACACATTCTCATCAAGTTACCACAAAACACATTTCAAGACAGACTATATCCTAAGCCATAAAACAAACTTCAACACATTTAAAATAATGGAAATCATATAGAGTATGTTCTCTACTCATAGTGGAATCAAACCAGAAATCAATAATAAAAAGATAACGGGAAAATCTTCAACCACTTAGAAACTAAACAACAGACTTCTAAATAAACCATGGATCAAAGAAGAAGTCTCAAAGAAATTTAAAAATATATTGAGCTGAATAAAAATTATGTCAGAATTTGTGGGACACAGCTAAAGCAACATGAAAAGGGAAATTTATAGAAATTTTATGCATATGTTAGAAAACAGGAAAAAACTCAAATTAGTAATCTAAGCTCTAAACTCAAGAACGTAGAAAAAGATGAGAAAAGGAAACCCAAAGGAAGCAAAAGAAACCCAAGCCAAAATAAGGAAGACAATAATAAAGATAGGAATTGAAATCAATGAAATTTAAAACAGAAAAACAATAGAGGAGATCAAGGAAACAAAGAGCTGGTTTTCTGAAAGGTCAACAAAATTGAAAAACCTCTAGCAAGACTGACCAAAAAAATAACAGAAAAGAAACAAATTACCAATAACATTAGTGAAACAAGGGCTATCACTACAGGCCCTGTAGCCATGAAAATGATAATAAGAACAAACTAAGAATAACTTTACACAGATAAACTTGACATTAGATGAAATGGACAAATTCCTGAAAAAACACAAACTATCACAACTCACACACTTTGGAATAGACAATTTGAATAACTCTACAACTATTATGGAAATTGAATTCATAATTTTAAAATGCCTCCAAGGGACTTCCCTGGTGGCTTAGTGGTTAAGAATCTGCCTGCCAATGCAGAGGACATGGGTTCGATCCCTGGTCTGGGAAGATCCCTCATGCCGCAGAGCAACTAAGCCCGAGCACCACAACTACTGAGCCCATGTGAGACAACTACTGAAGCCCATGCCCCTACAGCCTGTGCTCTGCAACAAGAGAAGCCACCACAATGAGAAGCCTGCGTACTGCTATGAAGAGTAGCCCCTGCTCGCCACAACTAGAGAAAGCCTGCATGCAGCAACGAAGACCCAACGCAGCCAAAAATAAATAAATAAATATTTATTTATTTATTTTTAAAAAATGCCTACAAAAGATTTCCAGGCACAAATGATTTCATTGGAGAATTCTACCAAACACTTAGAAGAGAATTAACATCAATTCTACACGATCTCTTCCAAAAAATGAAAGAGGAGGGAACATTCCCAATTCATTTCATGAAACTGGTATTACCCTGATACCAAAACCATGTAATGACTACAAAAAGAAAACCACACTCAAGAGTACAGATACACAAATCCTTCATAAAATATTAGAAAATACAATTCAGCAACATATAAAAGGAATTATACATTATCACCAAATGGGGTTAATTTCAAGGGTGCAAGGCTGATTCAACATTAAAAAATCAATGAATGTAACCTACCATATCAATAGGCTAAAGAAGAAAACTCATAAAATCACATCAATTGATCCAGAAAAAGCACTGGATAAAATTCAACACCCATGTGTGAATAAAGCTCTCAGACACGTAGGAACAGAGGAGAAATTTCTCAACTAATAAAAAGCATGGACAAAAGAAAAAAATATCCCTACAAATAGAATCATACTAAAGGGAAAAGACTGAATTGTTCCCACTAAGATTGGGAAGGAGGGAAGAATGCCTACTCTCTCCACACTCATGCTACATAGACCTAAAGTTCTATCCAGGTCAATAAGGCAAGACAAGGAAACAAATGATATACAGATCAGAAAGGAAGAATTAAAACTGTCCCTGAGAACGCTCTTGCACTGTTGGTGGGAATGTAAATTGATACAACCACTATAGAGAACAGTATGGAGGTTCCTTTAAAAACTAAAAATAGAACTACCATACAACCCAGCAATCCCACTACTGGGCATATACCCTGAGAAACCCATAATTCAAAAAGAGTCATGTACCACAATGTTCACTGCAGCTCTATTTACAATAGCCAGGACATGCAAGGAACCTAAGTGTCCATCAACAGATGAATGGATGAAGAAGATGTGGCACATATATACAATGGAATATTACTCAGCCATAAAAAGAAACAAAATTGAGTTATTTGTAGTGAGGTGGATGGACCTAGAGTCTGTCATACAGAGTGAAGTAAGTCAGAAAGAGAAAAACAAATACTGTATGCTAACACATATATATGGAATCAAAAAAAAAAAGGTCATGAAGAGCCTAGGCACAGGATGGGAATAAAGACACAGACCTACTAGAGAATGGACTTGAGGACACAGGGAGGGAGAAGGGTAAGCTGAGACAAAGTGAGAGAGTGGCATGTACATATATACACTACCAAATGTAAAACCAATAGCTAGTGGGAAGCAGTCGCATAGAACAGGGCTATCAGCTCGGTGCTTTGTGACCACCTAGAGGGGTGGGATAGGGAGGGTGGGAGGGAGGGAGACGCAAGAGGGAAGAGATATGGGGATATATGTATATGTATAGCTGATTCACTTTGTTAT
This sequence comes from Balaenoptera acutorostrata, assembly GCF_949987535.1. Classification (NCBI taxonomy): domain Eukaryota; kingdom Metazoa; phylum Chordata; class Mammalia; order Artiodactyla; family Balaenopteridae; genus Balaenoptera; species Balaenoptera acutorostrata. The sequence goes on from NC_080065.1 coordinate 141,544,171, forward strand.
AAAGCAGAAACTAACATACCATTGTAAAGCAATTATACTCCAATAAAGATGTTAAAAAAAACAAAACAAAACTGTCCCTGATGCAAGGATAAAGAAGATGTGGCACATATATACAATGGAATATTACTCAGCCATAAAAAGAAACGAAATTGAGTTATTTGTAGTGAGGTGGATGGACAAAGAGTCTGTCATACAGAGTGAAGTAAGTCAGAAAGAGAAAAAAAAAACTGTATGCTAACACATAAATATGGAATCTAAAAAAAAAAGTTCTGAAGAACCTAGGGGCAGGACAGGAATAAAGACACAGATGTAGAGAATGGACTTGAGGACACGGGGAGGGGGAAGGGTAAGCTGGGATGAAGTGAGAGAGTGGCATGGACATATATACACTACCAAATGTAAAACAGATAGCTAGTGGGAAGCAGCCACATAGCACAGGGAGATCAGCTCGGTGCTTTGTGACCACTTAGAGGGGTGGGATAGGGAGGGTGGGAGGCAGACGCAAGAGGGAGGGGACATGGGGATATATGTATACATATAGCTGATTCATTTTGTTATACTGTAGAAACCAACACAACAGTGTAAAGCAATTATACTCCAATAAAGATGTTAAAAAAAAAACAGAAAAAACCTGTCCCTATTTGTAGATAACATGATTGATTATCTATGTAGAAAATCCCAAGGACTCTTAAAAAAAAAAAAAAACCTCCTAGAACTCCTAGAACTCATAAGTGAGTTCAGCAACAATGCAAAATACAAGATAAATATACAAAAATTGTTTTTATTTCTATACAGTATTTTATTTCTATTTACTAGCAAGGAACACAGAGACACCAAAATTTAAAATATACCATTTAAAATCGCTCAAAAAAGAGAAATAGGTGCAAATCTAACTAATATATATATGTGTGTATATGTATATATATATATGACTTGTATGTTGAAAACTACAAAATGCTGAGGAAAGTGATCAAAGGAGATTTTAATATATTGAGAGACATACCGTGTTAATGAGTTGGACAACATAGTAAAGATGTCAATTCTCCTTCCCCAAATTGCTATACAGGTTTAATGCAATTCTTATCAAAATCTCAGTAATATTTTTGTAACAATGAAGATTATTCTAAAATTTACATGGAAAGGAACTAGAATAGTTGAAAAAATTTTGGAAAAGTAGAATAAAGTGGGAGGAATTAGCCTACCCAATCTCAAGATTAATTTCATACCTACAAGATTAATTACATAGCAAGATTGTGCAGTGTTGACAGAGGGATACAAACACAGACCACTGGGACCAAATAGAGAACTCAGATATCTGATTAGGGGTTAATATCCAAAATATATAAAGAACATATAATAACTCAATAGCAAAAAGAACAAATTTTTAAATGGGCAGAGGATCTGAATAGACATTTTTCCAAAGACATCCAAATGGCCAACAACTACAGCAAAAGAAGATTAACATTACTAATCATCAGGATAATGCAAATCAAAACCACAATGTGATATCACCTCACACCTGTGAGAATGGCTGTTACCAAAAAGATAAGAAATAACAAGTGTTGGAGAGGATGTGGAGAAAAGGAAAACCTCGAGCACTGTTGGTGGGAATATAAATTGGTGTGGCCACTATGGAAAGAAGTATGGAGGTTCCTCAAAAAAATTAAAAATAATAAAACTAACATACGATCTAGCAATTCTACTCTGGAAATTTATTTGAAGAAAAACGAAAACACCAATTTGAAAAGATATATGCACCCCCATGTTCACTGCAGCATTACTTTCAATAGCCAAATATGGAAAAACCTGAGTCCCTCGATGGAGGAATGTATAAGAAAACGTGATATATATCTACATATACCTGTGATATATACTATACATACACACACACAGACATGCACACACACACACACACACACACACACATACTGGAATACTATTCAGCCACAAAAAAGAATGAATCTTGCCATTTGCAACAATACAGATGGACTTTGAAGGCATTATGCTAAGTGAAATATGTCAGAGAATGACAATGTATGATCTCACTTCTATGTGGAATTAAACAACGACAAAAACAACAAGCCAAGCTCACAGATACAGAGAACAGATTGGTGGTTGCCAGAGGTGGAGGATGGGGGACAGGAGAAATGGGTGAAAGTACAAAAGCTACAAACTTCCAGTTATAAAATAATTAAGTCATGGGGATGTAATGTACAGCATGGTGACTATAGTTAATAATACTGTACAGTATATTTGAAAATTGCTAAGAGAGTAGATCCTAAAAGTCCTCATCACAAGAAGAAAATAATTTTCTAACTGTATATGCTGATGCATGTTAACTGGACTTATTGTGCTGATCATTTTGCAATATATACAAATATTGAGTCATTATGTTGCACTCCTGAAATTAATAAAATGTTATATGTCGAGTATACCTCAGTAAAAAAAAATAGAGGACCTAGAAATAGACCCACACAAATATGCTCAGTAGAGTTTTTAACAATGGTGCAAGTGCAATTCAATGGAGGAAAGATAGGCTTTTCAACAAATGGTGCTGGAGCAATTGGATATCCATAGGCAAAAAAATGAACTTCACCCTAACCTCACACCTTATACAAAAATTAATCCTGGGGATGCAGCTGTGGGAATGGAAAGGAGGTGATGGATTACAGAGACAACGAGGGGATATAATCCACAGGCTGGACTAATTGTTTGTAGGGGATGCAATAAGAGCTTTAGGCAGGAGTGAAGCAAGAGGGAAGAATCCAGAATGAACTTGGTTGTTGGACTAGAAACTATTTGGGAGAGTGGGGTTAAAAGATGCTATGTCCAGATCTGGACATAGAAAGCTCCAGCTGCTTATAAGATATCCTGGTGGAAAAGCCCAGTCAACAGTTCACAACTGGGTCTCAAGCTCAGGAAAGACATATGACTGTAATAGAGATTTGGGGGTCGCCAGTAAATAGGGAGAGGATAACAAGAAAAAGGCAAGCAGTGGACTGAGTCCTGGGAACATTAACACTTAGGGAGGTAGAGAAAGAGGATCCAGCCACAGGTAGTAAGAACAAATGCAGAAGGATAGGAAGAAAATCAGGATAAATGGCACCACTTCCTGAGAGCAAAAGGGAAGAGAGAGTTGTAAGAAGCATGGCTTGGTCAGTGGGGTCAAATGCTACAAAGAAGTCAAATATGATAAGGATTGAGAAATAGCCACTGCACTAACATTGAACTTTTGCTTGATGGCTTCAGTGGAGGAGTAGAGCCAGAAGCCAGTTGCATTAATTTAAGGAGTAAATGGGAGGCAGGGAAGTGGACATTTGGGACAGAAAAGTTTGGCTCAGATATAAAGGAAAGAGGAAGGGGAGCAGCTAGAGACTGTGAAAGAATTAAAGGGTCAAGGGAAAGTTGTTAGGGGGCATCGTTTGTTGTGCTCACAGGCAGAGGGGACGATTCCAATAGAAAGCAGAAGGCTGGAGATATAGATGAGACTGGAATGCGCATATATCAAGATATCTTATAAAATTCTCATAGTCATGGCTTTTGTTCAAAGCCTGAACTAGGTGCTTTTCCACTAAGATCAGAAACAAGGTAAGGATATCCCCTCTTCTTTTCAACATCATACTGGACACTCAAGCTAATGCAAAAGGACAAGAAAAGGAAATAAAAGGTATACAGATTCAGAAGAAAAGCAAAACTCTTTGTTCACATATGACATGATAGCCCATATAGAAAATTCCAAAGAAGTGACCAAAAAAATCATGAAACTAATAAGCGATTAAATCAAAATTGCAGGATACAAGGTTAATATCCAAAGTCTATTGTTTTCCCAAATAAAAGCAATGAAAAATTAGAACTTGAAATTAAAAACATAATACCATTTACATTAGCACACATGAAAAAATACTTAGGCTTAAACCTAACAAAATATGTTAAGATCAATATGAGGAAGTCTACAATATTCTGATGAAAGAAATCAAAATTAAATAAATGGAGAGCTAGTCCATGTTCATGGACCAGGAAGCTCAATATTATTAAGATGTCAGTTCCTCCCAACTTCATCTGTAGACTCAATGCAATTTTAATAAAAATCCCAGAAAGTTATTTTATGGATAATAACAAACTGATTCCAAAGTATATATGGAAATGCAAAAGACTCAGAATAAGTCAACACACTACTGAAGAACAAAGTCAGAAGATTGATACTATCCAACTTCAAGATTTATTATAAAGCTACAGTAATCAAGACAGTATGCTACTGGCCAGAGAATAGAAAAATAAATTAATGGGACAGAATAGAGAGCCAAGAACAAGAACCATACAAATAAAGTCAAATTCTCTTTGACAAAGGAGCAAAGATAATTCAATGGAGAAATGATTGTTTTTTCGATAAATGGTGCTGGACTAACTGGATATCTACATCAAAAAAATGAATCTAGACACAGACCTTATAACCTCCACAAAAATTAACTCAAAATGGGTCATACTCCCAAATGTAAAACACCAAACTATAAAACTCCTAGATTATAACATAGGAGAAAATCTAGACGACCTTGGATAGGGCAATGGCTTTTTAGGTACAACACAAAAGACATGACCCATGAAAGAAAGAAATGAGAAGTTGCACTTCATTAAAATGAAAAAATCCTACTCTGTGAAAGACACTGTCAAGAGGATGAGAAGACAAGCCACAGATTGGGAGAAAATACTTGCGAAAAAACATATCTGATAAAGGACTGTTACGTAAAATATACAAAGAACTGTTAATACTCAACAACAAGAAAATGAACAACCTGATTTAAAAAATGGTCAAAAGACCTAAATAGACACCTCACCAAAGAAGATATACAGATGGCAAATAAACATATGAAAACATGCTCAACATCATATGTTATTGGGGAATGCTAATTAAAACGAGACGCCACAACATACCTATTAGAATGGTTATAATCCAACACCAATTGCTGGTAAGGATGTGAAACAACAGGAATGCTCATTCATTGCTGACGGGAATAAAAAATGGTATAGCTATTTTGGAAGACAGTTTAGTAATTTCTTACAAAACTAAACAAACTCTTACCATACAATCCATCAATCATGCTCATGAATGTTTATAGCAGTTTTACTCACAGTTGCCAAAACTTGGAAGCCACCAAAATATCTTTCAATAGGTCAATGAACAAACAAAGTGAGGTACATTTAAACTATAAAATATTATTCCACAATAAAAAGAAATGAGCTATGAAGCCAGAAAAAGAAACAGAGGAACCTTGAATGCATATTGGTAAGTGAAAGAAGTCGATCTGAAAAGCCTACGTATTGTGTAATTCCAGCCACATGAAATCTCGGAAAAGGTAAAACTATGGAGTCAAAGGTCAGTGGTTGTCGCAGGTTTGGGGGGAGGAAGGAATGAATAGGTGGAGCATAGAGCAGTAAATAGGGCAATAAAACTATTCTGCATGATACTGTAATGGTGGATACATGTAATGATACATTTGTGAAAACCTGTAGCATGCACCTCACAAAGTGTGAACCCCAATGTAAACTATGGACTCCAGTTGATAATGATGTGGCAATGCTGGTTCATCAATGGTACCAAATGTACCACGCTTGTGAGAGATGTGGACGGTGGGGGAGGCTGTGTATTGTGAGGAGAGGAAGGCGGCCATATGGGAACTCTCTGTACTTTCCGCTCGATTTTGCTGTGACCCTGACACTGCTCTAAAAAATAAAGTCTATTGAGAAATATGCGAAACATTCATCATCCAAGTGTTTTGTTTAGGCTCCAGCAGGTGCAGGAACCGCCAGACAGAGCATACCGCATGTCAGCAGTTGACAGCACAAAACAGAGAAGGTTACCTTAGAGCACTTCCTCAGAGGCCAAAGGGGACTTTCTTCTTTGCTTATTTTTACAACTGGTGGAAGAAAACATTTAGTTCCTCGGAGGCCCAGGGACAGTCAAACAAGGCAGCTGTGGGCCAGCTTCCTGAGAAGCCTCACAAAAGCATGGCAGCATCCAGAATTCTTGTTCCCAGGGCTGCCATCAACATCATGCCACTGCCAAGGAAGCCAGATGGAGGACAGATCAGCTGGCACCCGGCGTCGTGCCCTTTCCCTACTTCGTCGTTCACCTGCCCCAGCCCACTGTTGATGTGTTCCTGTTTTTGTTGGATATTTTATGCTTTTCCAGAGCACTTGTCACACACAACAAGAAAACATGTTATCACCTTCCCTCTCCAACTCTCTCTAGGTCAGTGGTTCTCAACCTAGGCTACACATTGAAATCATCTGGGGAGGCTGAAAAGGCTAACACTACCTGGGCCCCACCTGCTGAGATTCTAATTTGATTGGTGTGGAAATGGGTTCCCACGTGATTCTAATGTGCAGTCAAGGTTGTAAATTACTAGTCTCAGCGAGTCCGTGGGGTTCACACAGACTCCTACACTCCACCCAGTCATAGGAAGGGGGTTGTTTCTGGTTTCAGAGACACTCTTCCATGCCCCATCCCATCCCCAGCACACACAAGAAGGCTCTAGGAAACATTCTTTCAGTCGATGTATTCACTAATCGTCATGGATATGTATTGAGCACCTACTATGTGTAAGCTAGATGCTGGGAAACTACATACACTTCCCTCAAAGAGCTCAGTATAAAATCATCATCAACCCAAAGACCACTTATACAAAGGACTAAGTTCTAGGGTCACTATTTAGGGTGACAGTTCGTAGAGATTCAATTTGACAAGTCTCTGCCCTGGCTCAGGGCTCCGTCAGCCAGGAGGAGGAGGCCTCTTTGTAATTCACCCAAGGTACCACACATGCTAGTTGGGGTGCTGGCCTCAGGCAGAAGGACCTGATCCAGGCACTAGCACCATGCCTGGCGCATGGGAGGTACTCTGTATTATTCATTGAGCGACTACAATGGGCTGCACAGAAGTGTTCATAAGAGGGATTAATTCTGTCTACAGGGATGAGGTTGAGAAAGTATGAAGAGGTAACAGTTGAGCTGAACCTTGAGGAACGTAATGCCTGGTGGGGAGACAGGAGACAAGCATCCCCCCAAGATGGGTTGACCTACGGAGTGGAGAGTGGGTATCTGAGGCATTTATATGTGCTGGAACACCGCATGGAGGGGCTGCATGAAGCAAGCAGACAAAGGAGAAGTTGTGAAGGGCTTATGATAGAGTAGGGACTTGTACCCTCTGGGGAACAGTGGGAGGATTTTCATCTCACATGTAGCACAATCAGACCTTGGTTTCTTCGATTACACTGGTAGCCATGTGGAAAAAAAACGCAGGGGACGTTGGGGCCACCAAAGACTCCAACTCAGAGTTGCAAAGGCCCTTAGGGGTCTTGAGAATTCCCAAGGGAAATTTAAAGTTAGATCCCCAGGAATTCTCAGGATTCGACCCTTCCTCCCTCAGCCCCCATACACCCTGCTCACATTCTACACCAAGGCTACTAAAGGCTCCATCTGGGTTTTTGTTGGCTATTAGTACCTTTGCAGTGGGTGCAGCAATGGCTTTGTCTATACTTCTTCAGATGATCTGATGTGATCAAGAGTCAAAGAAGAAACAAAGTCTTGAGAGGATTTGTATCCTGAGACTTCCCCCATCAAAGCTGTCCACAACCAACTGACAGAAGACCTTGATCAGAGGGAGAACAAATGATAAATTTTTACAGGTATTCCATTCCTCCTAGAGAGCGCTATGAACCTAGAAGAAACACTTCTGCAAAACCAGAGAGAAAATATGCTAACCTACATTTCTTAGGGTGTTCCTATATTTTAGGGACTCAAGAGTGAGCAATTTCTTTTACCCTCAAAAGCCCATCGGATACCCACACAGTCTAAATATAAAGTTGTCATGTTCACTTCACGAAATTTACCGCTCAGATAAGTAGAAATGGAGGATTATTGCATGCTCTTCTTTCTACATATTCTTTCATGAATTCTGAATGTTTTTGTTGAAATGTAAAATAATTTGTAGTAGCTTATCTTCTGTAATTTAAACAAACAAAAACTAAACTCCTAGGGCTCACCTCTCTTACTGAATCAGAATCTCTAGGAGCAGAGCCCAGGAATCTGTATTCTAAGGAGCTCCCAGTTGATCTAACTCATTGCCTCCCTGACTTCAGGCATCTACATAACCTTTGCCATATTCACAGTGCCCTTTTGCTATTGTTCACTCAAGTTGTTTTAGGTCAACTTTAAAATTGTAGTCATCCTAAATAATATCCATTAAATCACGGTTTTGATGCATCGTGTTCTAAAAATGTACATTAAAACACCTATTTAAAAAATCCACTGTGGACTAGCTGAAGGCAGCCCCTGCTCCACCCCACTAATTCAAAGCTGTAAGTTTAGAACGAGTGGGTTCAGCTGCGTCCGGGCCCATGTGATTCAAACTTTGGAGTCTCTTCTTCCAGGACCCCTCTTCCTAGGCATGGGTGCCCTCACACAGCCCTGTGGAAAGCACCTCACTGCCAGGACGCACCCCTGTCCTTCCCCCAGGTACCCTCTCCTGTCACCCCAACCAAACTGGCTTTTTATATACGAACTTCGAAAAGTATCACTACAGCACGTTAATAAATGTTAAAATAAAATCTGCAGGTTTAGCCCCTAGTAGCAAAAGTGCTTTGTTTTCCAAGAATGGGATTTTTCTCAAACGGATATGTTCATACAGCCCTTTGCATCAGCACCTAAAAACGGCACCTGTTTCTCCAGCTTAATTTCTTTTCAATCTTCCTCACTCACTCTGCCTCAGCCATACTGGCTTTTTTAGTCCTTGGAACACACCTTACTTTCTCCCTCTTAACATACAAGCTTATTCCTACCTCAGGGCCTCTGCATTTGCTGGATTTCTTCACGTCACTGCCACCTACACATACTTTCGGTTTCAGCTCAAACGTCACTGCTTTCCCAGAGGCAGCTCCTGACCAACTCAGCAAAAGCTACACCAATTCCCCACACGCGCTCCCCTCCAGGCATCCTCTATCACAGCAGTTTCCAACCAAGGGTGATATTGCCTCTCAGGAGACATTGGTAATGTCTACAGACATTTGCAGTTGTCACTACCTGGGGGGGCACAAGTGTCCTCTAGTGGGTACAGGCCAGGGATGCTGATAAACAATCCTATAATGCACAGCACAGCCCCCTACCACAAAGGGTTTTCTGGCCCCAAATGCCATGTTTGAGAAGTTCAGCTCTACCGGTGTATATCTTTTTTTCCTTATCATTATCAGCACCAGAATTGATGGTGTGGGGTTTTCTTTCCTACTGAATTGGAGCTCCTTGGGAACTGGAGTTCAGCGTTGTTCTCTGTTCCACCCCCGGCACCTAGAGGAGTGTCAGGCACACCTGACTCTCAAATCTTGCCCCATTTGCCCTTGTCCTGAGAGTCCACAGCAAGTTGAAGATGGCTGGCCTTGACTAAATGATGAGAATAAGAAAGCAAGTCAGTTTCCAAAATGAAAACAAAAATGTGTTTTATTAATGAGTGTACGTACAAATGAAACTCGTGATGAGGAGTCCCTCACACTTTCATGTACTCACAAAATTATCTTCAAAGCCATCAGTGAAAGATTGGTTCCTCTACTTTTAAAGATGTGCAAAATTTCCTAAGTGCAAATATATAGTTTTAATTATACCAGTGTCTTAAAGCCCCAAGATCGATTGTAGAAAATGAAATCAAAACAAAGGTAAATTCGTTATATAAAATTGGTACTTTTACAGAAAAGAATTTAATATTAACTAAGTACCTCGCCTTCCTTCCCTCTAATCCATTCTCCCTCTCAGTTATTGACAAATTTTTGTACAGTATAAAACGATAGCCAAAGTACCCAATATCAACTTTTCAAAAACAGAAACATTATTCAGAAAAATAATAAAAGGTACCATATAGCAAGGGGCTTATGAACGCAGCACCGTTGAAAATATTTACTGAGCACTGATGCTAGATCTCCTATCACTACCAACTCCACACACACACAAAAGAAAACTTTGCACTTCTGTAGTGTTTTTCACTTTTATTTTTCTCACAAAGAATATGTCATTGGAATTACCACTATACACCAATGTATGTTTGGAAATAATTCTAATAGGTGTGAAAAAAATTTAGCACAACATTGTAAATCATCTCTACTTCATTAAAACATATATTAAAAATTTAGGCATAAAGAATGATTTATCCTAATGTCATCCAATGTTACTGGTAAGAGTTAGGATTAGAACTCAGGTCCTATCTCTAACTCTGTGTACCATCTGCTTTCTCCCAGGCTCCACATCTTGTTTCACAGAATGCTCCTGGGTATGCCAGTAGTCATGGTGCTCAGGGGTTTTAAACAAATTTTGGAAATGCTGGATTAAATAAAGTTGATCAAATTCCCACAACTTGTAATGTGCCATCACAAAACTCCAGGAAGGATATGGAGAATAGAGCACGCATCAAAAATTCAAAGCCCCACAAGCCACAAAGCAGGTTACAAACATGAGCCTGCAGGCAAGGCAAGGGCTGGTGGGGGGGGGGGGGGGGGCTGAGGGATGTGGTGCCATCTAGTGGGGCCCTGGCTGCAGAGGGATGCAGTCCGATGCTGTTAGCTCTTTCCGGAGAAGTTATACATCTTGACATTAATTTGAAATCTCTATGGTTATGCATGTTGTCTTGATTTAAAAAAAAAAAATCCCTGTAGTTGGAACATAATTTTTTAAACTAGACCAGACTGGTCCCACTTGCAAAAACTAGTATACAATGTTTAGCAATCTTCTTTGCCCGTATAACCTTTATTCAGAGGTCCTGTTATTTTCCCAGAACTCCGCAGAAGTGTCAAAAACGTTGCCTTCAAAAACAAGCATCCAGCCCTCATGGACCACTTCGGTGTGAGTAGCTCTGAACACCTCCCAAATAACTCAAGCATGAGTTGTTTCAGGGTTTACTCAAATTGAAATTAATTTCCAGTCTTGTTAACTGTTCATGTAGAAATGCTCCTAGTGACTAAAAATATCCTTACCGTTAGCCTTTGTCTAACTCTTCTGGAAAAACCAAAAATTTAATTGGGCTGTGAAAAAGATATAACACAGGAATTGATTCAATATGAAAAAGACCCTTTATCCTTCCAAAACAATTTAAAAAATCAAAGTGGTTTGAGGACAATTTAGCATTTCGGTTGAAACTGGTAACACTCTCAAACAACACTATTATATTTGCAAACTAGCTTTTCTAAGGCAGAAAGCCTCTTTTACTACTCCCTTCCCCTCTTTTTTCCTTTTACTTCCGCCCTGCCTCATTCTAAAAATTACATCAGAGAGTCTGCCAGTTGTCTACATAAGTGCCTAGAACTGTGGCACCGATGTAGCAGAAACAGCATAAACCATATGGCAATTGATTTTCTTCCCCCTGGTGTCTCCATGGTCCACTCACTACGCTAGCTTCTTCTAACTGCTAAAATACCCATCCTGGTCCCAGGGAAAGCACTTCTATTTCCAGAGCTCTGAGAAACCAGATCTACCTATAATGGCAAAGTCACACTCACTTCTATTTTCCCATTGCGTAAATAAAAACCTGTACACTCCCATGATTTGAAACCCTTGGGGGCCCTAAGGAATATAACATTTGAAGTTGCTTGATTAAAAAAAAATACAATCATGAAACGCTTCCAAGTTAAGTCCTTTAAGTCCCAAATTGGATTTGCTGATTTTAAGTGGTATTCAGCTCTTCTTGACAGCTTTGGTAACTGAGGTAGTAGTGTTTATTCAGTCTCCCCAAGGAGAATTCTTGATAGAAAACAGGATTCATAGGGTCTAAAGAGAATGTACAATTCTAAGGAATAAATTTCATGTTTTGGAGAGAGCTCTGCAATGACCAGAAAGATTGAGCCAGTTTTAGTATAAAAAATTAGGACAATGTTACAGAGGTTGACTGTACACAGATGAGCTAGACTCACTCTACCCAATGTCACTGACTGGTTGGAATGCCATGGGAAACTGACCGAAAAATTGTCCTGCTTCATGAAAGGACTCTGGCACAGTGATATCTGGTCACTGTCTTCCACAGTCAAGGGCATAACGCCTTAGAAGGCCACTGGATCCATGACTTAATGAAGGTCATCAATAATGTAGATATTGTCTTCTGCTCGGACAGGCTTCAGAGCTGCATTTTTCAAAGCTCCAATGTGAGAGTCCCTCAGTGGAATCACACTACAGAAAGAATAACATGAGTAAGAGAAAAACAGACCACTTCTCAAGTATGAGCAGTGCATTTGTTTATGTTCAAGCAAGATTGGGTATTTGCATTTCCCAGAACCCCATTCACACAGCCTATGAAATAAATAGAAGCTTTCAGAGTTGTGAATATGAAGTTTCAGGAAAGTCTGTTTAATAAGCAGGTAGAAAACCTCAGCAGTAGTTTCAAAAACCTCAGACTGGTCTCCTTCTAGAGTCTCATGTAATAGAATACAAAAATTGAAAATCTAGGGACTTCCCTGATGGTCCAGTGGTAAAGAATCTGCCTTCCAATGCAGGGGACACAGGTTTGATCCCTGGTCAGGGAACTAGGATTGCACATGCCGTGGGGCAACTAAGCCCATGTGCCAGAACTACTGAGCTTGCAGGCCTCAGTGAGAGAGCCCTCATGCTGCAAACTACAAAGCCCACACACTCTGGAGCCCACGTGCCACAACTAGAGAGAGAAAACCTGTACACCACGACTAGAGAGAAGCCCATACACTGCAACCAAAGATCCCACATGCCTCAAAGAAGATCCCATGTGCCACAACTAAGACCTGATGCAGCCAAATAAATAAATAAATATTTTTTAAAAAAACAAAGAAAAATAAAAAATAAAAAAATAAAAAAACAAAGAAAGAAAATCTAAGAAGATAAATATCAGATATCAAATTGAAGTACTAAACCAGGATACATATTCTCAAAGATGGCTAGGAAATGGTTTGGCTGGTGTTTTTCCAACTGTGGACTGTGACCCATTAGAGAGGGTTATTAAATCTATTTAGTGGTCTATATCCTGTTTTTAAGATAAATATATATAAGTATACAAAATATCAGAGCATACTGGTATAGTAAAATAGTATTGTTTCATCTAAGTGTATACTAGATCATGGAGTCAAAAATCTTACCATGCCTTAATGGTTAAAATTAGAAAGCCATGGGTTAAATGACTTTTATAACACATATGCTCACACATCAAGTGTATGAATAGGTCATTTGTGGAGTTTTGATATTGCTACTCTTTTATAATTTGTAGTGTATATAGTTACTACTTTTTATTAGCTAAGCCTGCCCAGAAATGATATGAAATGTACTGCATCTTCATTCAGCTCTGATCTTTAAATGGATTAGTCACACATGTGTGGAAACCATTTAGGTGTCAGTAGCTCAAAATGAGTCAATGTGATATAGGTGCCCCAAAAATAACTTCAGGGGAAATGCTCATTTTTGTTTTTGTTTTGTTTTGCTTTTCCATATTATACAGTATTTCCTACAATAAATACTTTCTTTTCTAATTAGGTGACAAAAAGTGAAACTTGAAAAGAAAGTTAACAGCAAAAGGACAAAAATAAACTAAAAGGATGCTATCTTTCATGCTTTTCTGCCTGTAGGGAGTATTTTTTTTCTTCCATTCTTGGAAGCAGATAGTCAAAATTTTCTATAAGTATGGGATTTGGACTCTAAGATACATAAGAATGAGTCTTTTACCTGCTGTGGGGTGTGACCTTGGATGTCACTTAACATCTCTCAACCTGTTCTCCAATCTGTAGACTAAGAATAATAACAGTGCCTGTGAAGGGTTTACAGGTTCACTGCTGTGAAGGGCATGACTGCAATAATAAAAGCCAATGTTTATGGAACACTTGCAATATGTTTGGCATAGTTCAAGGCATGTTCTGTGGCTTGGCTCATATGATTAACTCAGACATAGGAAAGACTATGTAATAACATCCAATGAAAGAGAACTAGGAATAACAGCTGGCAGCTTAAGAGAGATGGATTTGGAATCAAAGAAAGACCTGCTTAAAGCCCAAGCTGGACAATCACAGAAAGATAGACAAAATGAAAAGGCAGAGGACTATGTCCCAGATGAAGGAACAAAATAAAACCCTGGAAAAACAACTAAATGAAGTGGAGATAGGCAACCTTCCAGAAAAACAATTCACAATAATGATAGTGAAGATGATCCAGGACCTCAGAAAAAGAATGGAGGCAAAGGTCAAGAAGATGCAAGAAATGTTTAACAAAGGCCTAGAAGAATTAAAGAACAAACAAACAGAGATGAACAATACAATTGAAATGAAAAATACACTAGAAAGAATCAATAGCAGAATAACTGATGCAGAAGAACGGATAAGTGACCTGGAAGACAGAATGGTGGAAATCACTGCAGCGGAACAGAATAAAGAAAAAAGAATGAAAAGAAATAAAGATAGCCTAAGAGACCTCTGGGAAAACATAAAATGCACCATTTGCATTATAGGGGTTCCAGAAGGAGAAGGGAGAGAGAAAGGACCCAAGAAAATATTTGAAGAGATTATAGTCGAAAACTTCCCTAACATGGGAAAGGAAGTAGCCACCCAAGTCCAGGAAGCGCAGAGAGTCGCAGAAAGGATAAACCCAAGGAGAAACATGCCGAGACACATAGTAATCAAACTGACAAAAATTAAAGACAAAGAAAAATTATTAAAAGCCACAAGGGAAAAACGGCAAATAACATACAAGGGAACTCCCATGAGGTTAACAGCTGATTTCTCAACAGAAACACTGCAAGCCAGAAGGGAGTGGCATGATATATTTAAAGTGATAAAAGGAAAGACCTACAACCAAGAATACTCTACCTGGCAAGGATCTCATTCAGATTAGATGGAGAAATCAAAAGCTTTACAGACAAGCAAAAGCTAAGAGAATTCAGCACCACCAAACCAGCTCTACAACAAATGCTAAAGGAACTTCTCTAATTGGGAAACACAAGAGAATGAAAGGACCTACAAAAACAAACCCAAAACAATTAAGAAAATGGTCACAGGAACATACATATCGATAATCATCTTAAATGTGAATAGATTAAATGCTCCAACCAAAAGACACAGGCTCGCTGAATGGATACAAAAACAAGACCCGTATATATGTTGTCTACAAGAGACCCACTTCAGACCTAGGGACACATACAGACTGAAAGTGAGGGGATAGAAAAAGATATTCCATGCAAATGGAAATCAAAAGAAAGCTGGAGTAGCAATACTCATATCAGATAAAATAGACTTTAAAATAAAGAATGTTACAAGAGACAAGGAAGGACACTACCTAATGATCAAGGGATCAATCCAAGAAGAAGATATAACAATTATAAATACATATGCACCCAACATTGGAGCACCTCAATATATAAGGCAAATGCTAACAGCTATAAAAAAAGGAAATTGTCAGGAACACAATAATAGTGGGGGACTTTAACACCTCACTTACACCAATGGACAGAGCATCCAGAAAGAAAATTAATAAGGTAACACAAGCTTTAAATGACACAACAGACCAGATAGATTTAATTGATATTTATAGGACATTCCATCCAAAAACACCATATTACACTTTCTCCTCAAGTGCACACGGAACATTCTCTAGTATAGATCACATCTTGGGTCACAAATCAAGCCTTGGTAAATTTAAAGAAATTGAAATTGTATCAAGCATCTTTTCCAACCACAACACTATGAGATTACAAATAAATTACAGGAAACAAAAATGTAAAAAACACAAACACATGGAGGCTAAACAATATGCTACTAAATAACCAAGAGATCACTGAAGAAATCAAAGAGGAAATCAAAAAATACCTAGAGACAAATGACAACAAAAACATGATGACTCAAAATCTATGGGATGCAGCAAAAGCAGTTCTAAGAGGGAAGTTTATAGCAATACAACCCTACCTCAAGAAACAAGAAAAATCTCAAATAAAAAATCTAAACTTATGCCTAAAGGAACTAGAAAAAGAAGAACAAACAAAACCCAAAGTTAGTAGAAGGAAAGAAATCATAAACATTAGAGCCAAAATAAATGAAATAGAAACAAAGGAAACAATACCAAAGATCAATAAAACTAAAAGCTGGTTCTTTGAGAAGATAAACAAACCTTTAGACAAACTCATCAAGAAAAAGAGGGAAAGGACTGAAATCAATAAAATTAGAAATGAAAAAGGAGAAGTTACAACAGACACCGCAGAAATACAAAGCATCATAAGAAACTACTACAACAAACTCTATACCAATAAAATGGATAACCTGGAAGAAATGGACAAATTCTTAGAAAGGTATAACCTTCCAAGACTGAACCAGGAAGAAATAGAAAATATGAACAGACCAATCACAAGCACTGGAATTGAAACTGTGATTAAAAATCTTCCAACAAACAGAAGTCCAGGACCACATGGCTTCACAGATGAATTCCATCAAACATTTAGAGAAGAGCTAACACCCATCCTTCTCAAACTCTTCCAAAAAATTGCAGAGGAAGGAACACTCCCAAACTCATTCTACGAGGCCACCAACACCCTGATACCAAAACCAGACAAAGATGTCACAAAGAAAGAAAATTACAGACCAATATCACTGATGAATATAGATGCAAAAATCCTCAATAAAATACTAGCAAACAGAATCCAACAGCACATTAAAAGGATCATACACCATGATCATGTGGGATTTATCCTAGGGATGCAAGGATTCTTCAATATATGCAAATCAATCAATGTGATACACCATATGAACAAATTGAAGAATAAAACCCATGTGATCATCTCAATAGACACAGAAAAAGCTTTTGACAAAATTCAATACCCGTTTATGATAAAAACTCTCTAGAAAGTGGGCATAGAGGGAAGGTACCTCAACATAATAAAGGCCATATACCACAAACCCACAGCAACATAATTCTCAATGGTGAAAAACTGAAAGCATTTCCTCTAAGATCAGGAATAAGACAAGGATGTCCAGTCTTGCCACTATTATTCAACATAGTTTTGGCAGTCCTAGCCATGGCAATCAGAGAAGAAAAAGAAATAAGAGGAATACGAATTGGAAAAGAAGAAGTAAAACTGTCACTGTTTGCAGATGACATGATACTATACATAGAAAATCCTAAAGATGCTATGCAATCCATATCAAATTACCAACGGCATTTTTTAAAGAACCAGAAAACCACTAGAGCTAATCAATGAATTTGGTAAAGCTGCAGGATACAAAATTAATGCACAGAAATCTCTTGCATTCCTATACACTAACAATGAAAGATCAGAAAGAGAAATTAAGGAAACAATCCCATTCACCATTGCAACAAAAAGAATAAAATACCTAGGAATAAACCTGTGTAAGGAGGTAAAAGACCTGTACTCAGAAAACTATAAGACACTGATGAAAGAAATCAAAGATGACACAAACAGATGGAGAGATATACCATGTTCTTGGATTGGAAGAATCAATATTGTGAAAATGACTATACTACCCAAAGCAATCTACAGATTCCATGCAATCCTTATCAAATTACCAATGGTATTTTGTACAGAACTAGAACAAAAAATCCTAAAATTTGTATGGAGACACAAAAGACCCCAAATAGCCAAAGCAACCTTGAGAAAAAAAACAAAAACAAAAACAGATCTGGAATCAGACTCCCTGACTTCAGACTACTACAAAGCTGCAGTAATCAAGACAATATGGTACTGGCACAAAAACATAAATTTAGATCAATGGAACAGGATAGAAAGCCCAGAGATAATAAACCCATGTACCTATGGTCAACTAATCTATGACAAAGGAGACAAGGATATACAATGGAGAAAAGACTGTCTCTTCAATAAGTGGTGCTGGGAAAACTGGACAGCTACATGTAAAAGAATGAAATTAGAACATCCCTAACACCATACACAAAAATAAACTCAAAATGGATTAGAGATCTAAATGTAAGACTGGACACTGTAAAACTCTTAGAGGAAAACATAGGAAGAACATTCTTTGACATAAATCACAGCAAGATCTTTTCTCACCCATGTCTTAGGGTAATGGAAATAAAAACAAAAATAAACAAATGAGACCTAATGAAACTTAAAAGCTTTTGCACAGCAAAGGAAAGTATAAACAATACAAAAAGACAACCCTCAGAATGGGAGAAAATATTTGCAAACGAATCAATGGACTAAGAATTAATCTCCAAAATATATAAATAGCTCATGCACCTCAATATCAAAAAAACAAACAACCCAATCCAAAAATGGGCAGAAGACCTAAATAGACATTTCTCCAAAGAAGACATACAGATGGCCAAGAGGCACATGAAAAGCTGCTCAACATCACTAATTATTAGAGAAATGCAAATCAAAACTACAATGGGGTATCACCTCACACCAGTTAGAACAGCCATCATCAGAAAATCTACAAACAATAAATGCTGGAGAGGGTGTGGAGAAAAGGGAACCCTCTTGCACTGTTGGTGGGAATGTAAATTGATACAGCCACTATGGAGAACAGTATGGAGGTTCCTTAAAAAATTAAAAATAGAATTACCATATGACCCAGCAATCCATCTACTGGGCATATATCCAGAGAAAACCATCATTCAAAAAGACACATGCACCCCAATATTCATTGCAGCACTATTTACAAAGCCAGGTCATGGAAGCAACCTAAATGCCCCATCGACAGACGAATGGATAAAGAAGATGTGGTATATATATAGAATGGAATATTACTCAGCCATAAAAAGGAACGAAATTGGGTCATTTGTAGAGACATGGATGGACCTAGAGACTGTCATACAGAGTGAAGTAAGTCAGAAAGAGAAAAACAAATATCGTATATTAATGCATATATGTGGAATCTAGAAAAATGGAATAGATGAACCAGTTTGCAAGGCAGAAATAGAGACACAGATGTAGAGAACAAACATATGCACACCAAGCGGGGAAAGCAGGGGCGGGAGGTATGAATTGGGAGATTGGGATTAACATATATTCACCAATATGTATAAAATAGATAACTAATAAGAACCTGCTGTATAGCACAGGGAACTCTACTTCGCTGTACAGTAGAAACTAACACAACATTGCAAAACAACTATACCTCAAAAAAAAAAAAAAAAGGCCTAAGCTGGACCAAATGAAGTAGGCTATTTGGATGTGGAAGTAGGCAGGGGTTTCCTACCATTACAGACAGGTGTTTGGGGAAATGACTACATGAATGCTTATAAAGAGGTTTTCACTTTTCACTGGGCAGTGGGGTAGATTTGCAAAAAATTCAAATGCTATGAGGCCCAACAACTAATGTAAAGGAACAGAGCAGGCTGGGCATGTAACAGTGGGGATGGTGGGAAGGGTGGGGAGCTGGAAGCACGTGTCTTAGCCTGTGCCTTTGTATGTCTTCAGCCTGGAGTCATCCTCCTCCAGATCATTGCAGAACTGCCTTCTGCTCCTTTGGGGCTCACTCACATAGCCTATTGCCCTGCTCTGCATTCCCCACGGCATTTCTCTCCAAGTCCTAAAAGTACCCTGCTTATTCATTTATACGTTTCTGTCTGTTTTGTCCATCTCTTTGGAATTTAGTAGGCATTCAATAAACACTCAATAAACAAAGCACTGAATGAAATCAAATAACAAACCAAACAACCCATTCAAATATCCCATCAAACAAAATCTGCCATTTAGTTCTCTTGCTCTAAGCGGTCAGGTTTGAGGTACTGTTTCTGGAGCAGTTCTGGCGCAATTCCAGGGAAATAAAGAGACGCTAAAAATATCACTGGAAGGTTGGACAGCAATGGAGTTGCCCTATATACTAGATTTTTCAGGATCCAGAGTATAAAATGGAGAGTTCAGAAGGAAAAGAGAGAGAGAGAGAAATTATCCTTATTTTTACCAGAGTAAGAATATCAAAAGGCGTTGACACAAACTCTTTCAACCTTACCGTAGTAGCTCCACCTTGTTACCCAGGCAAAAATATCCTAAATTGGGGAAGAAGTGAGAGAAAATTAAACATGTAAGACAAAGAGTTCATGAGATTTTTTTTCCAAACAAGTATATTATTACTGTTATTACTTTGATATGAACAAAATCTGTACAGACCTCAAAGCTGAAAAAATTAATTTACAAGAAAATATTTTTAAAAAGAAGGGGAAAAAAACCAATCTGGACCCTCGCCTGATAACTGCAGGTAACTTTTTTTGAATCTGTAGGAGCCAAACAAGCCCCTTAGTGTAAAGTATCTCATGTTTACTAATAGTTTAGGGTAGTCACCCACATGTCCCAACTTACTTTAATGCAATTATATTTCACTGTAAAAAAAATGGGGGATTGTGTTTGTTCCATAGGTGACAGGTTTTATACACACGCACAACTGGTGGAAGGAGACCAGGAGGCCCTGGATGGCTGCCTTGTGAACCCCTTTGTTCTACTCTTAGCCCTGAAATCAGGTATCCCTCTCAATGTCCCATTTGTTTCTTCTGTTAAGTGGGTGTTGTAACACCCTCAAGAATTTCACCCCCTATAGGGACAAAACTTGGTTCTTGAGGGAAGGGGGAAAGGAGGAGTGAACACATCTTATATATTACAATGGTTTGCTGCCTTCCAAACCCCAGCTCTACCCAACCAACGCTTATTTCTCCATATTTAATTTCTCCTATGGAGAATTTAAATATCATGTTTCTCTCTATGGGACAATAATTTTAAGATAAAGAAAAAATAAAAAAAGAACAAGGTAAAAACCAAGGAAGTTATGTGAAATTCAAATCATGTGGTGTGTAGGGCTACAGGCAGTTTGGCTCAAGAAAACTCCCGCAGGCACAGTCCTGAGGTGACTTACTTTTGCTAATTGTGAAAACCAAAAACGTGAGCAATAATACCAAGGCAGTAACACAGATTCCAATGTAGACTCCCTTATTGGTGCTTATCCATGGATCTTGTGCCAGCGTCACAGGCTAAGGAAACATCAGCAGATCAAAAAAAAAAAAAGAAAAAAAAATCTTCTTAGAATTATGGGTAGAAAACATTTCTGAAAATAATGTACACAGACACATTTATCTTTATTGGCCTTTGGCTAGTTCCGGATCATGAGGGGGTAAGACCAAATGATTTAAAGTTATAACCATGTGGTGAAATTCTAAGACAATTTAGAATTCAAAATGTATTTGGGGATGGTGGAAATGCTTTATCTCTTGCTTGTGGTGGTATTTACAGAGGTGTATACATTTGTCAAAGCTCAAATTGCACACTTCAAATGAGTGAGCTTTATTATATGTAAATTATACCTATTTTTAAAAATTAATAAGCTATTTTCATAAATAATCCTCTTATGATATTAAAAAAGAAAACAACAATTTTTGTTCCTATATAAGTTGATGTGGTGGTGTTATCTCAAGCTATGTGAATGTGTTCAATTATTAAAATTGGCCCTTGATTACAAAACTTTTTTTTTTTAACTAGAATTCAAGATTCCATCTATGTCTTTATAAATGGACTTGAAAGTAGATGTTCATATACATGGCCCTGCTTAACAATTAAAATGCTGCACAATTGGAAAGAAATACAACTTTATTTAAATCTCCTAGTATGGTTCATAAGGGATCATCACCTCCCGGAATAAAACTGAAATACGCCATGCATCATGTTCAGCCCTTTTACATAACTTAACTCTAATCCTAAAGAGGCCCCACAGGGTAGGTATTTTAACAGAAAGGAAGTGAAGAGCAGAGAAAAAGATTAAGTCTCAAGTCTCTTCCTGCATAAGAGTTTAATCTCTGGAGTCAGAATTCCAGCTCTTTTACTTAGTTGCTGTGTGACCCTAGACATGTTATTTATCCTCTCTGAACCTCTGTTTCTCTGTCTGTCAAATGCAGATTAAATAGGGTTCTTGGGAAAGATAATTTAGGTACGTCCTGATCAACACTATGAGGAACACAAAGGATGGTGACCTAGCATATGAGCC
The DNA here is from genome assembly GCF_949987535.1 of Balaenoptera acutorostrata. Lineage (NCBI taxonomy): Eukaryota > Metazoa > Chordata > Mammalia > Artiodactyla > Balaenopteridae > Balaenoptera > Balaenoptera acutorostrata. Next base: position 141,566,136 of record NC_080065.1, read on the forward strand.
GTCCTTGCCTAAAGGGGGAACAGCCAGTGTCTTGGGAGGGAAAAGCTGTGTAATTACCTTACTTGTGGGGGGTAAAGTGGTTACATGGAACATGGAGTTACAGGAAGCAGGCTTTGCTTCCTTTTTAAAAATATTATGTTACATGAAAACTGCAGTTTCGTTTTAGAATGTGCAGCTAAGCATAAAGAAAGGAAAACAAAAATCAACCATAATCCCAACATCCAGAAACAGCCACTATTACCATTTTTCATTACGTACTCTTCTAGAATTTTATCCTAGTGTTTTTCTTAACAGAAGCAGTTACTATATTCAATATATACTACAGTATATACACTATACACACACACACACACACACACACACACACACACACACACACACACACACACACACACATACACACATTTTTTGGTCGTGCTGCACGGCATTTGGGATCTTAGCTCCCCAACCAGGGATCGAACCAGCACCCGCTTCATTGGAAGCACAGAGTCTTATTAACCAGTGGACCGCCAGGGAAGTCCCTACACTATTTTAAAAGTTAGTTTTTTCATTTAACAATCAACACTGTCTTCTCATGTCAGTAAATGCACTGCAGTGACAACATGCTTAATGGCAATAAGCTTAATGGCATGCTTAATTGACTAAGTAGTTAATCCCTTATTATTGAACACTTAGGTTGTTTATAACATTTTCATGAGTATAAATAGCAGCAATGAACATCTTTTCTTATACATCTTCACGTATTGGTTCAATTCTCCCCCTAATATGGAGTTCAGGAAGTTGATTTACTGGGTCGAAATATATGCTGCTTGGTTTCAGGTTACCTGGGAGACACCTTGACATCTTCAGAGTCAAGACACAAAAAGCCTACGATTTTGCCTGCTGTGAACTTGCTTCTATATTGCTTCCACTTGCTGCTAAACATACCTGCCCTGCCGGTAACTGAGGTAAAGGACAATCTCATCATTCAGAATGTTTGTTTCTTTTTTCTTAATCCAGCTATAACAATATAACAGTCATTTACATTGTGGTAGTTCTGCTATTTAACAGGCATATACAAATTCAGCACAGATCCATCGGATCAATCAGTGCCCATACCATAAGAGTTGTTAAAATCTTCAATATCATTCCTGTGTAGTGGTGCTCTCATTGTCACTAAGGTATGCAACATAAGGCCATTTGACCTCACACTAAATAACCCCACTTTGCCTGAGCTTGAATTTCTCTTACAATGGCCATGCTGCAACTTCTCACCAATTGTGATAAGGGTGACTCTCATACCTGAAGCTCTTTAGGTTTGTTGCTTCTAAGAATTATTTGCACATAGTAAAAGGAAAGCTGGTTCACCCAAGGGAGCCAAAAGTAAAGGACCTATTGATAAACTCCTCTAACTTAGAAAGATGAGGTTTTGATGAATATTATAAGAATAAAGCCCCTTAGATTTCTCTCAAGCTAACTGTGGAAAAAGTATGACAACATCCTACAGAATCACAAAGTTTTTCAAGACGTTAGGACCTTAATAAGTCATCATATGGGGAGGTTTATGTATAGAAAGACTCAGAAGTGGCCTCAAAATTTCTACGTAGGAGGACAATTGGGTTGGAAAAGGATATTAGGGGGCCTATGTTTAAGCAAGCACACTTTCATTTATATAATACTTTTAGTGGGGATGGCCCCCATTCCACCACATCAATTCAAAGCACGTTATTTCTCTAAAGATCATTGAAGTCGTCCTTGGTATGTAACGTTAACACGCGATCCTTGAATTAATTCACTCTTTTTTTCTAATTTTCTGGGCAGGAGAAAGTCTGTAGTGTGTGTGTGTGTGTGTGTGTCTCTGTGTGTGTATAGAGAGTAAAATATCACTTTTCAGGTATTTCTGACAACTAGTGCATCTATATAAACTTTTTAAGTTAATTAAAGCATCCCTATTTAAGAGTCAAATTCTTTTCTTCCTTTATTTGAAATGTGTGGATTAGTCTTACAATAATAATCTCTAAATGTAACTTGCTTCCAGGGAGACATACAAGTGAATCTGGCTAATAAAGTAGGAAGGAATATGCTTACAGTTTGATTGTTATGCCAAAGGGCATCTGGAGACTGGGTCACAGTGCCGTACCCATCTGCTCAACAAGAAGGAAAATGAATTAGAAAGACAAAAAGTATTGAATTTTCACCACAAACACCAAAGAGTTATACCAAGTTACTAACATTTATTAATTTAACCTGTAAGGTTGTGTTTCTTAAACCATTTTGTCATGGACCCTTCGAAAATGAACCCTTTTTTTTCTCTCTATGGAAAAAAATGTACGTACACAGAAAGTTTACCTATAATTTTAGAGGAGTCATAGTGGCCCATTATCAGAACTAGGTTAAAAATTGCCACTTAAAGTTATGTAATCAATATTTTCATGACAGCTAAGAAGCTGCCAATGAGTGCTCAGAGGCCACTGCACATCCAAAGAGCAGAACCACCCTGTTCAAAATAGTTGTTACATTGCTTTTACATTTAAAATGTGTGTGAAATGTACTCAGATATCTGAAATAGGTGGCATCCAACTCCTACATTATATGCCACAGTGCCTAGACATTGTTGCAGAAGTGCTTTAGAAAATACATTACATCAGCCCCAAGGCCAAAGTATCTTATACTACCTAAAACCTCAATATAAAAGGATATCATGCCTTAAAGTTTTGAATATACAAATTTTAATAGTGTTTGAAATATCTCTTCTGTCATACAGAACATATACTGTTGGCCCTCCTAAGCAACTATAGGTCAAATACAGGTTTCTCTTTTTACTGAGCACTTTACATCCTTATACCAATTTTTTTAACCCCATTTTATAGTTGAGGAAACAGATCTGAAATGGTTAAAGTTTCCAACTCTAGTAAAGCACAATAGCCTCAGCTCATAACCACCACACACATTGCATTCCCATCCAGTGAAAATACTGCAGGTCTTACGGATTCCCTAACTACTGTCAAAGCTATAAAAATGTCACTGTCCAGTGGCAATGAAACTGGACTAACTATATCCCCCCAAATTTTTACACTTTACATTACTGTGTCTACATTTTATTCATTCCGACACTACTTCTTAGAGAGCCAAAGACAATATCTACAGTCTAGGCTCTGTGTATGACTTGTGTTATAACCTTAAGTAAGTCCTTCAGGTACAGAATGGGTGATGTTGCAAAAACAGCATGAAAAAAAATAAATAAATAAAAACAGCCTGGACTTGAGTCAGATAAAACTTGACTTCAATGCTGACAATGTCCCTTGGCAATGTGACCTTGATCAGGTCCTCTGCATATACATTTATGTATGTATGTATGTATATGTACATATTTATATTTCTAGCTGGGGTAACCTTGAACTACAAGCTGTTGATAGCACCTATCTGTCTCATAAAGTTGTCACATTAGAAGATGCACTAAACACCATATTAGACAAATATCAGCTATTACTATTATGTTATAATGAAAGGAGCAATAGGGGAAGGAACACAGTGCAATGGACTTTCCAAACATCACGGCCTTCCTTCCTCAAAAACATGCAATCAGGAATGCAACAACTTGCCCATGGGCACACAGCTAGTAACTGGCAGTTGAATTGGAAGCTGTCAATCCCCAAAGCAGAACTAAAGAGCCTCCCCAGTCTGGCAATGGCAGTAAGTAAGGTCTGCCCTGAAAGAATTAAATGAGGTAATATATGACAGTTTGCTGGCACATTCATCTGTCAAAAGGTGGGTAGCAGGCCATATGATACCCAAACTTCCTTCCAGATTAACATTCTCTGCTTTGTGAGGCTTTAACCCACGGAATTCTGACTGGGGCACTGTGAGGATTTGGCTGGAGAGCCTCACAGACACTGACAAGATGGCAGCAGTCACAGAAGTCATGGGGACACAGCTGCTCCAACGTCTGTTCCATTCTGGAAAGCTCTACCTTGATCAGGTTTTAGTGACATATTTTAGAGAACGATTCTCCACTCCTATTTTCTTCTTCCTCATCGCATAGAAGTGTGGGTTGCAGCTGCTCCTACTGCTGTTACTTTGTATTTTAATCTACTTTCACTTTGTTTCTGTGCCGGGAAACAGTTCACACTAAGGAGTCCACTTTCCAAACCAAATGTCACCATTAGCTAATCCCAAGTGAACTGGTCCCTCTCTGCGTTTCACTTTGGGTCCATTTTAAGCTAACCAGCTTGCAGGAATGACTGGCAAAAGGTAGGCCATACTGGGGGTCCACTACAGATTGGCAACTCCTGAGCACGATGAGTCATATGCGCGAGGAGTCTTGCAAAGCTTGACCTTGTTCGGATGCATCCCAGGCACAAGGACACATAAGCTAGCTCTGCACTACAAAGGGGTTCCGCATGTGGCACTCCCCAAATGTACCACCATCGGTAACAGAGGTAGCTGGGAAAGACGACAGGACTCAGCATCACCTTTCTCCATCACAGGAAAGACAGGTCAATCTTACATCTCAAAAGAATATGGACCTACCCGAATTGGGGAGAGTGGGGAAGACTTTTGGGGGGTGGCATAGCAGAATCTCAGTGGGGCATGCCTCTTTGGTGCCAGTGTCATGTGTCCTCAACCCATCTCAAAGTGTCCATGTGAAATGAAAACTTGACAAGGCAGAAGGGGAGCCTTCTGGCTCTATATAGCCTCTGGGGCTTAGAGGAAGCGTAAACACAGGTGACCAGTTTGGTCCGGACCAGCTTAGTTTGGATTTAATTGTTTTAAGGCTCTGGCCCAAGGGAGTAAGTCCAGTACTAAGTTAAAGTCAAAGCTGGTTCATTTAATTTAGAAAAATACTGATATGCATGTGGATGTTCCCAAATCATATAAGCTGTCTATGACGCTCAGTTGTATGTATTTCTGGACATTCTAAGTAACAGTCATAATTGCCACTAAATCTATCACTTACCTTTTAACTGTGTCCTAAGATCTTTATCTCATTTAATCCTTGCAAGAATTCTACAAAATCAGTAACATTCCATCCATTTTACAAAGGATAAAAACTGATTCAAAGAGGGTAAGACGTTTGTTCAAGTCGCATAGCTGACTGGAGTAGCCAGTGTTGGCATTCAAGGCAGATCTGTCTTATTCCAGAATATGTGTTCTTAACAATGTGCCAATGTTCATCAAAATTTGAAAGCTCCCAGGTGTTCAGGAAAGAAACGGAAGTTACCTGTTGAGCAAGAGGGCGATGGTGAGCCGGTTATATTTGTTTCTTGCGGTGTGGTAGGCTGGGTTTCTGCTGTCTGCGTTGGAGAAGATAAAGAAGCTACTGGAATGACAAGAATGGAAGAATGGTGTTCAATTTGTGGAGGAAAATTTCCACCCCCAAGAAAAATAAAAAACAAAGCTAAAATCAGGAATTACCCTTTGACTCTTTCTTAGAAAATATTCAAGGATGGCCTTCAGGCATTATACTGCCATATAGGTATTTCATTATCATGGATAAATCTGATCTAGAGAATGATCTGGAGAGCTTATCAATAGACAGAAGTATTTCACTTTTTATACTCCTAGGATCCCCCTAAAGCCTACAACAGTGCATCTTATGTAGGACACCCAATTAAACTTTTATTCATACCAATGACGTTTCACTTTTGTGGAGCAGGGCCTTGAGGTGGGCACTAATCCACTCTCCCCGCTTCACAAGAACCCCAATCTGGATTTCCTCACCTTATTCAAGTTCCTAATTATCCATCCACACATCTTTCCAGGGAGATGCACACACTGACCAGCACGGAAAGCATACTGAGAATATTTAATTCCTTGAGGTCTCTTTAAGATGACAGTACTGTCCGATGTCTGAGTCTTGGTAATAAGCCTCAAAGCAATGTTCCTGGTACCTTGGCTCCTTCTGCAGTTGTGTTTTGGTCACTCTTTTTATAAGACTGATTTCCTGTGTTATCTGATTCATCTTCAATTTCTCACCAAAAAGCTTCACCAAGAGTTCTCAGGGTTATGTTTCCTTTTCCTTTCTTGAAATCTCTTCTTTATTTTCTATCAGACATTTCACTTTACCTGCAGAGTTGACCACTTGCCTCTTAATAAGATCGTTGCATCCCTTCCTCTTAGAGCACCACAGAAAATTAGAGCAAGTTAGTGGTGCTGGCTGGACAAGAGTTCCCAAACCTGGGCTTTCCTTATTGCCTCTCACTGGTCTTTCTCTTTCCACTCCCCCACCATGGTCTTCACATTTCAACATCATCTCTTCTCTTGTTTTGAGCTATCTTTTGTTTTTGGTGGGGTTTGTTTGTTTGTTTTTGCTTTCCTCTAATGCTCAAATCTGTAACAGGATGTGGCTCTCTTTAGGAACTATAGGAACTAAGAACAGGACGATTCAGAAAGTCAGATGATCAGCGTCTTCAGTCAACTTAAATCCATGCAAAAGACCTCTTGAGCTTAACTTCAGCCCCTAGTTTGGGTCTCTGTGGTCATCTTTCTTTTCTCCTCTGCTCCTACAACTTTACATCCAACCAGTGCATGAATATTTTAGGCAACTAGCACGGACAGGGCACAGAGCGCCGAGAGGGAATGGATGTAAAGATAAATTCCCCTGCCCTGGATCTGCTCCAGTGTTCACCTCCTTTCTATACTGTAAAGTTCAACTCTAAACTCAAACTCTTTAGGAAACTATCAGGATGCCTATAAGACTCAACTAATACTATCCCCTAGGAGGTCACATAAACCAACACTTTCCTTCTGAAACTCTGCTTTTTAAACAAAGGCCGTAACTTACACATGTTCGCCAAACAAGGAGCACTAAGCCATCCACCTCTGCAGGCACAAACTATTTAGAAGTTAAATCAATATTGAGAAAGTCAACAGATGCTCTAGTATGTTCGCTGCCTGGAACAAAACTATTTTTCTTACAAAGTTTTACGGCTCTAAAATCCCAGTTTTAACCTAAAGACATCTCTTTAAAACTCAGTTCAAAGTCCAATCCTTCAGATCCCTCCTGGTTGAATATAGACATGGTTCAACAGGAGTGAAGGGAAATCAATATGTTCCATCAGACTTTTTTGGCTAAAAGGTTGTGACATTTGTGTTATTCCTCAGGATCCAGAGCCACTTTAAAGTGCCAAAGGGTTGTGGAGGCTTTGAGAATCTCCACTAAAAAGTTACATTTTTAATCCAAAAAATAGAAAGCTTGAACCTAAACATGTCCTCAGACTGGCAAGCTATTTCCCCAGCTTTAAGTCAAATTATTCTCCACTTGTATTAACCTAAACTTTAATCTAACATAAAGTTGAACTATGAACTATGTAGCCAGAATTGAAAAAACAAACGTGTGCACTCTAAATCCCATAAGTCCTTAAATCTGATGTTTACTTTGTCATCAGTATAAATAGCATTACTCTGCTACATAAATAAATTAAAGGATGCTAGAAGCAAAACTGTGTAAGTCACTGACACCCTGAAAAGACAGGGTAATTGTATGAAGGCTTTTCCAGTGAGAAGGTCAGATCAGGACAAATTCATCCAAACATAAGCTCTATGTTCATAATAGAAGGCAGCAAAGGCCCAACATTCAAATTAAAGGGGACAATCTTGACTCAACCATTTTCTATTCGTATGACTGTCAACACTGAACTTAGAGTCTGTGCCTCAGTCCTCACAAATGTAAAATAGGATTGAATCACACCTACAAGGCATAGGATTGTCATAAGAATGAAGTGGCTTAATACTTGTAAAGCAGTTAGCATGGTTCTAGACACAGGAAACAGTAAACATTAACTTCACTGAAATCTTATCCTCAAGTGTTGGGTGAGACTTCAGAATGGATTAAATGATCTCTATTCAGAGCTCCTTGTAAGGACAGAATCTCATTCACCTGACCCTGTTCTGGCATTCCCTATTTTTCCTCGTAAGTCTGTGTTCAACTGGGCCAAATCCCCACCATCCTCCTTAGATGTCCAAGATCAGTGGTCTGGCTTTTTTCTTTCTTTTTTTTTTTTTTTTTTTGGCTATTAATGAATTCCTTTGAGAATCTGATAAAAAGCTAGAGGGTCCCCTCACTCTGAAGATGCTTATACATACAAAAGGTGAATATAACATGGGACGGAGGTCCACAGATTCTGTGAAGCCAGGTTTGGTAGCCTGTTCAAATCCTTACCCCAGACTGCACTTCTGCCTCAACACAACACCCTGGGTGGTCTATATCCTCTCCTTTAAAGCCTTCTGGGCTCAGAAGCACATCTGTTTACCTGGCTGGAGGTTCTCTGTGGGTGCTGGCACTGGAAGAGCAGAGGTAGAGGCCCTCGTTGTCATTGGAGCAGTGGTGACCGTCATTGTTGTTGGTAGAGCAGTAGTGGTCATCATTGGTGGTGGAGTAGTAGTAGTAGTAGTTGTTGGTGGAGTAGTAGTAGTGGTAGTTGGTAGAGTAGTAGTAGTGGTGATCGTTGTTGGTGGAGTAGTAGTAGTGGTGGTAGTTGGTGGTGGAGTAGTAGTGGTCATCGTTGGTGGTGGAGAAGTAGTGGTCGTCATCGGTGGTGGAGTAGTAGTGGTGGTAGTTGGTGGAGTGGTAGTAGTAGTAGTGGTGGTAGTTGGAAGAGTAGTAGTAGTGGTGGTCATTGTTGGAGTAGTAGTCGTCATTATTGTTGTCGTAGGTGGAGCTAGAAATCAACATGAAAGCAAGGATTCATCAAGCAGCAGGAAACAAGAGTCGTGTGCTGGGCCTGTGCACCAACACAACCACTGGGACTGTCCCCAGGCAGAAGTGAGCACTTATCTCCCATGAACTCGGAGTTCTCCACATTGGTCAGCTAGAGTCTGTGACTGAGGAGGGAGTGAAAACATGTTCACAACAAGGAAACAGCTGCATTGAAAGGAATATATATGGGGAGGTTTGGAGATTAAAAAAATGACACCTGGGATTTCTATCGAAGCCCTTTGAAAAGACTAGTCCCGCATATCAGATTTATGTATCTTCATAAACGTCTGTGAGGTAGGGAAAAAAGTCTAGAGCCCGAAGCCGTGTTTGTCCTCTCAGTGGCGTGTGACTAGGACCTAAATAGTAGTTCCCAAGAACCAGAATATTTACCAAATAAATAGCATTCCGTTCAGTCAGTCCTAAGGGTACCCTCCCAACAAACCTGCATCCTAAATGTGGATTAATTCACATCATTAACATACGCTAGATAACACAGATAACACGGATGCCTTGTGCATTTGGTTTGAAGGTGGACTAGACCTTTTAAGGTTCCTTCCTTCCTAAGGGATAATAACAAAAGGTAATGACTTTGTCTCTTTCCAGAGTCAGAAATGGTATAGGACTCCAAACCACTTACTGAAGTCCTCAGAGCTACCCAGAGAAAGAACTGCAACTAGGATTAACCCAAAACACAGTGCCTGGCACAAAAGCAGAAATTGTAGGATTGAGTCAAGAATGTGTACTTTTTTCTCACCAGGCATCTTTTTTGCCCACAAGAAGTATTCTTAAATTTCAACTCTACTAACTATAAATTAGAACCTCAAATCTCTTGAACAGGAGACAATTGGTGTGAAAACTCTTGTGAGGGATTGAAGTCAATTTAATTTGGAAACTGATTTTTGCCTTAAAGAAGAAAAACATTTTTTTCAACAAATATTTATGAGTGTCTATTATGTACAAGGCATTAGTAAATGTTTTAGGCTTTGGGGGTTCTGTGATCTCAGTGGTAATTGCTCAACTCTGTCAGTGTGAACACAGCCATAGACAGTATATAAACTAATGGGTGTGGCTGTGTTCCAATAAAACTTTATTTATAAAACTGTTGGTGAGCCTGTTTTATAATCTGATCTGGTCCTAGGCCTACAGTTTGCTGACCCTGCTCTAACAGTGTAGTCAGAGGTTTTTAAGAAGAGTGCAATCCAATCCCCTCCCTTCAGTTTGAAATCAAATCTAGAGAAAAAAGGAAGCAAGCAAAAAAGTCTGATCAAAGGCTATAACAAGGAAGAAACCTAATTGACTTGTTTAACTAATGTGTCTTCCTCAGTGGTAAGTATTTCCTGAGGAAGAATCTAGGAAACTAAGGGTAGAGGAGCTGCTGAGGAAAAGCCCTAACAGAAGGTTGAAAAGTAAGCTGATTCTGTGAAACGTGCAAGAAAACTTAAGCAAATAATTGGATTGGAGGCAGAGAGTCACTTTGGCTCAGTTATGGACCCGTTTCCCACTGGACAGAGCAGTGGCTTTGTAAATATTCATTTATTAAAGAATTTCTAAGCACTCTAAAATTCCCCTACTGGGACTTCCCTGGTGGTGCAGTGGTTAAGAATCTGCCTGCCAATGCAGGGGACAAGGGTTTGAGCCCTGGTCTGGGAAGATCCCACATGCCGCGGAGCAACTAAGCTGGTGAGCCACAACTACTGAGCCTGTGCTCTAGAGCCTGCAAGCCACAACTACTGAGCCCGCGAGCCACAACTACTGAAGCCTGCGTGCCTAGAGCCCGTGCTCCACAACAAGAGACGCCACCACAATGAGAAGCCCACGCACTGCAATGAAGAGCAGCCCCCTCTCTCTGCAACTAGAGAAAGCCCGTGTGAAGCAACGAAGACCCAACACAGCCAAAAATAAATAAATTAAAACAAAACAAAAACAAGCAAAAACAAAGTCCCCTACTAATTTCTTTCTCTATCCTTTTTAAAAAATATTCAGCCAGACCAATCAGATAATTTCACAACTCCAAAAATAATCTCTTCTCCACACGCTGCCTCGTCACATGTCTACAGCGCCAGCCTCTTTTGGCTTCCTTAAATTGCCTCCTACATATAGGTTCCCCAGAGTCAGCTATTTGCTGCATCAGAACTGACCTTATTTTACCTGCCTTTATAAAGGACACAAGCCAAGTACAAAAGTTGGGAGATTGCAATATCAAGTTCATTTAAATTAAAAAAGAGACATAGCTTATGAAGGCCACAGGTATTGGATTCTGTTGTCAATAGAAGACTTTAGTGGGAGAAGATTCATTAGGAAAGAGCACCAGAAACCAGGAATTCCTGAAGAACCTCCTCCTTTCATCAAATGGCAAGAAAAATTAGGATGTCTACATCAAGATGGAAAAATGTAAACTTCCCAGATTTTTGGATTTTATGAAATTCTTAAAAGCAACAGGTGAACGTTATTGAGATGCAAATGTTTTCATACTACAATAAGGCCATTTTATTCTTTCAACAGTTAATTTAGTGATATGGTGTGAAATATGCTTCAAAAAATCCAAGACTGGACAGAGGAAGGGGGTGAAACTATATAGGCTTATACAACGTATATGCAACAAGACTGAATTGATGATTCTTAAAGCCAAATGATACATCTACCTGACAGGACCTTATATTACCTATTTTATATGTATGAATTCTCTATAAGTCTTAAAATGTTAAGAAAGGACATTTAAGAATTCTTCTAAGACATAACCTCAGAGAAAAGGGCAGTTCTTCAAGTGGAATAAATTTACCTCCATAAAAATGTTCACTATATTTCACTGTGGAACAGTGAATGCTTTTTCATGAACCAACTAGCATTTTTGAAGCACTGCTTTAGGAGGTAGTTTGCTGACTGGGAAGATCTCTAGACTATGGTCTTGAATCAAGGTTAGTCTTTTTTTTTTTTTTAATTAATTTATTTTTTATTTTATTTATTTTTGACTGTGTTGGGTCTTAACACTTCATTCTACACAAATAGAAGTTATTCTATCCCAAAAGTTATTAGAAAACAAGATTATAGGAACCTCCTCTTTCCCTATTAAAGGAAGAGAAAGTTAATATCAGACAGAAAACTCTTATCTCTGGGAACCCACAGGAAGTGATCAAAGGAAGGAGGAAGACAAGCTCACCTGGCTTTATACTCAAGTCTAGGGTGATTTTTATATCGTTGAACCACCCTCTCTTCTCAACACGGCAACAATACAAGCCACTGTCAGCCTGGGCTGCATTCTCTATGGTCAAAGACACATCCCCTCCACCAATGTTTCCATTTAGCTTATAACGTTTGTCCTTCTGAAAGGTGACACTGTATCCATTAGTCCAGATAATGTCACTTCCGCAGCGAGTTAAAGGACATGCCCCTCGGCCCCAGCACATGCTTGTGACTTCTCCACCATAGGTGCAGGGTAGTCTGACAGACTGACCCACCACTCCAGTCACTCGTGGGTAAGACGTTACACCATCTGTAAATAAAGAGAAACCTGAGCATGAGGTCTCAATATTTTAACTTTAATTTCATTCTCATTTTTTTTCTTTATATAGCTTATTTGGTTTGTAATCATCTGACTATATCTTGAGTTTTAAAATTTAGTATAAGCATTTTTCTATGTTAACATATTCTTTAGCAGCGTTACTATTTACTAGATATATTTGTAGATAAAACATCATATAAACGTTTTTCTGTATTCAGGATTATTTCCTAATAGGAAAAGATTTCCATGAAAGAAAGTATTGGGATCAAGGGCAGAAATATATTCAGTCTCTTGGTGAATATGACCAAATTTCTTTCCAAAAGGTCTGAAACAAATGACACTCCAGTAATGCATGAGTGTCTGTGTACTTCATCCTGTGTTTGACAGGTATCTGCTTATTTAATAGGTAATACATACATGTGGCTTTTCCTCTCCCCTAGATTCAATCACTGTCTCAGTTGAAATCTGTTTTTAAAAGTCTATTGCATTTAAAGTTTTGATTTTCAATTTTTATTGCAATTTTTAAAATTGCTATTGCAAATAAAGTCACCTCACAACCCCTCTCTTATTAAAAAAAAAAAAAAAGCAGAGCTAATGTTTTACTTAAAGCATCATTGACTAGAAGGCAGAAGCCTAGTAAACTCTTTAGAAATCAGTTCTTAGAAAAAAGGGTTTATAATAGTTTCAGGAGGAACTGAGGCTTATCATGCTTTACGATCAATCCAAAAAATTTAAGCAGGGATCCTTTCTCGTGAGTTGATGACAGCCCTGCAATGCAGGTGGTAAGGTCCACTTACCCAGATGAAACCAAAAAATTGGAGAATATTCGATCAAATACTAAATTTTGCCTCTTAAAAACAAATAGGCAGGAAAACTCTCTCCTGTGGCAGTGGCTTAAAAAACCCTGCATTGCCAAATGCAGTCTGGGTGGTCCTTGAAAGAAATCTGAGATTCAACAGTTAATCATAGTTAGGACTGAGCTGTGAGTTTGGGAAATGCTCTGGGAATAAAACACTCATTGTTACATAAATTAAGAGTCTATATTTTTCACTGGAATTCTGATAATATTTAATTTTGCTTAATGTCATTTTTGGACTACAAAGGTAATACATGCTAATTATAAAAATTTAAGTTTTAGAAGTATAATTTAAAAATGTACTTTCCTCACATTCCCACCTCTAGAGATTGTTTTTAAAACTTAGGATATGTCTATTTCTAAAATTTTCCCCTATCTCACAGAATGCTTTGAATTAACATATTTTTCTTTTTAAAATTTTTTTTGGCCACACCGGGAGGCATGTGAGATCTTAGTTCCCCAACCAGGGATCAAACCCTCGGCCCCTGCTTTGCAATCATGGAATCTTAATCACTGGACCGCCAGGAAAGTTAAAATATTTTCTTTTTAAAAGAAATAGTTGCACATGGTTAAAAAAATCAAAAGGCACAATATGGTACAATAAAGCACTCGTCTCCTTCCCACCCTATCCCCTTTTCTTCTTCCTGTCCCCTTCCACACCGTGATAACAACTGTAACTCTTTCCTACATACACTTGAGTAGTTCATGCATACACAACCATCTGCCTATTCCTTTTTTTGGTTTCAACACAAATGGCAGCATATGTCATCCTGTACTGCATCGTGCCTTGTTCACCTACCCAAAGATTTTGTAATTCTTAGCGTTTATGCAATTTCTTTGGTTTAAGGTGTCAGCCTGGTTCTTTGCTCACTAGTTGACCCCATTACCTTCCAACAAAGCCCAAGAACATCTACCCTCCCCCCCAACACTCACACCCCCCCACACACACTCCCCCTTCCTCGGCGCTTCCAAAGAACAGCCCACCTATTCACTTACCTGTCAGAAGGAGTATGAGGCCCAGGATGGCTACCCACAGATGCATGATGGTATCGCCCTGAAGGAAAGAGAGAGCACGCTGGTTGGTGCGCCTCCAAACCAGATGGTATCAGAACGAGTCTTAATTCTCAGATTGCAACTTCTCCTTTCACCCTGATGGGGGGAATCACATAAGACTACCTGCTGGAAACAAGACCATGCAAAGGCTTCAGATCTGTTAGCTCCAGGTGACTGAGGGCTCTGCCCCTTCCAACAGAAAGGCAAAGGTGTCCTCTGAAGCAGTCCCGTCTTCCCCAGCTCCTTTCCTATACTTAGAGTCCAAACTGACTCCAGGTGCTGACAGAGGAGATAAGGGAGCAAACAGGAAGGAAACCAGAGGCCGGCTTAGCCAAGGACACCAGAGCAAAGACCAGACTTCCCATGGCAAAGGTGCACTTACCCTTTGCCTCGAAGATGAGAGTCAACTGGCCTTCTGGCGAGGGCAGGGGACTTCCTTCCTGCTCTGTGGCCACAATGGCTAGTCCCCAGTCTCAGTCAAATTGTCAAGTGCCCACTGACATAAAAACGCACAATACGAGAGTTGTGAGTTTCAGTTTTCTTTGGGGACTTACTGAGGACTATCTTTGGCCCAGGAAACTGCCTTTCAGAGAGTTCTGAGGAACCTCTCCCAAGAGACAGAAGTGGAGAGATAAGCATATATATGATTTTGGAGAAGTACAATCAGGCACACATCTCGGTAGAAGGTCGCCGCTGGTCACAAGGAACAGATATCTCAGTTAATGACTAGTGCTTTTCTAAGTACGGGAAGATGAAAGAAATTTGGATTCATAAAATTTTCTCCTGAAAATATCTAACTAGCTGAAGGCCTGTTCAACCAGTTTTCCCAGAGCACAGAGTGCCATTCCTGATCTCTTCCCTGAATTCCTTTCAGGGTATATTGAACATCAGTGACTACAGTGGCTAGTGACTTAACACTTATAGAACCAGATGGAGAGTGACACTGTTTAGCTGGCAGTGTCCCCTCATGGTTATAAATTCAATCATTATTTGGGAGGCAATTCAGGACCATTTTATCACACGGTGCTAAGAATACTCTTTCCTCAGTCAGGCCAGGATTCTGTTGATCCTCAGTTTGCTATTAGTGGACTAGGCACTGCTAATAGTAGCTAAAAGTCTCTGGACCACCTGTCTTACTAGTCTGTTATGGTCCAGGCAAAGATTCCCTCTTGTTGCTTCTTCCCATATCGAGAGTTACACTATTACAATCTTGAGTTCATAAAGAAATATATATATATGTGTGTCAGTCATTTCAAATAGCCTAGTCATCATTTTTATCAGAGGCTCAGTCACACGTTTGGTAATGCAAGAAACAACAATCTTGCAAAATATGCAGAATACAAATAATATAGCTAGTAGCATTTATAGGGTCATAAGTAAATATTTAAAACAAGAGCTTCCATTAGGTGTGGTCCAGTATATTCCCAGCTCATCTGACTCAGTCTCTCCTGTACCAATCGCTATCTTAAAAGTAATGAAATATTGTTATTGTTCATAAGGCACCCAGCCTAATTTCCGAGTGTTATTAGGCTGATTATCCTTAGTTTAACTGTTCCCAATATAAGGGAGCTTTTAAACTTAAATGACTTAAATAGTCTGGTGGTAGTCATATAAATCTACCCCATAACTGAAGGAGGGTCCCTCCTAATAAATCGGAAGTTATATTCTTTGACTGAAATTTAGCTTGTTCTTATTGAGCTTGAGTAACTTTAAAAGAAAATTCATATGTATAGCCATGGTCAGAGCAATACCATTGATCGGCCAAGTAAGAGGGTCCCATCTAGTAATATCAATAGTAGCTCAAACAGAACTATAACTTCTTTCTTCTAAAATAAATTTCCTAAGGGCCATCCAATTAGAGCCTTGGAGAGGAGAAATTCACCAAGGTAACCCAGAAGTACTGGATGTAGGTAATTGACCATAAACCCAACAATTGGATTAATTTCTAAACTCTGTGTAGGATTTATGCCCATGATAGAAAAACATGGATTTATGCAATAGTCCAAGAAGTTATTATACAGAATTATATTATATAATTATATTCATGTTTCTATAATTTTAATGGTATGATATTATCTAATGTAATTATTATATTGAAAACATGATAAATAATCATATGGGTCAGGTCTGGCATCTAGGAATAACCATCTACTTCTGATGTTGTCTTTTTCTTGTCTTGGTGTGAGTGCAGTTTCTCCTCTGTTTGAGCATTGTTTTAAGGTGAGTTTGAGGTCAGCAGTTCTCTCTATAGGCCAGTCCAGTGCAGGGGCCCTTTCTAAGTGGAAAATATGAATCCCAAAGTCTTTGGGACTTTCCTTCAGTCTTTCTGTGCGTGAGCTAGTTAAGAGTACCTGATAAGGGTCCTTCCATCTAGGTTGGAGATAAGCCTTTAAAATGATGCCTTGTCCAATATGCATAATCTTCTGGTTATAGTTCATGGGGCATCTGATCTTCATCCAAAGATAGATTACTGTGATAAGCTTCAGAAACAAACTTAGAGTTTCCTTTTAATAATTCAGTTAAACTTTACAATAATGTAACGTAACAACAGGGGGCTAGCTGGTGAGTCTTAGGCAGTAAATACAGACCTCAATTAACAGCCCTAGAATTTAATATCCACTGAAACATAATTTTTCTCTCTAAAATTACCCTGATTTCTATCAAATATAGCCAAATTAAGAGTAATTTGTTGGCAAAAATAAGTCTGGTTTCAATAAACTTGGCCTGATTATTTACATAAGTGTAACTGATCATACGGGCTCTTTTTTAAAATTGGCTTTGCTGGAACTTTTTATAAAGAATCTCAGATTGAATTTTTAAAAGGCTTCTCAAGGCCAGAAAAGCCATCCCAAGGGCTTGCCATCAGATCCCACCTACAATATCTACAGATTTGGGTGAATTCCTCTCTTCTCAAGGTCCCAAAATATCTTCAGATTCCTGCATCTGTCAAGAGGTGGCCTCCCTTATTCACTTGATAAGGTTGCTAGTAACATAAGGGTTTACAGTTTTGGAGGGATCAGGTAGAAAGAAAAGATAAATGTTTCAGTTCTGCTTACGAAGGTATCATTTACCAAATTACTGTAAGTCATAATTAGCTTAAAGGGAAAGGTTTCCTTATATCTGGAAAACAGATTAAAAGGCAGTAATATTTCAGAAAAAAAATTATAAAAATTATAACCATATTGATCAGTTCACTCAGTCCTATGTAACTAATTTTTGATCTTTTGTTAACAGTTTTATGAAGAGTTTTACAAGCCTGTGCTTGTCAAAAGTCCTTTTTATGAATTTCCTTTAAGATGAAGCATTTTTGCAAAGGCATCAGAATCAAACAATAACTGCCTATGAATGACAAAGATTTTAAAAGGCATGGTTAAAGATCTGATTGCAAAAACTACAATGAGATATCACTGCACACCAGTCACAATGGCTATCATCAAAAAATCCACAAACAATAAATGCTGGAGAGGGTGTGGAGAAAAGGGAACCCTCCTACACTGTTGGTGGGAATGTAAATTGGTACAGCCACCATGCAGAACAGTATGGAGGTTCCTTAAAAAACTAAAAATAGGGGCTTCCCTGGTGGCGCAGTGGCTGAGAATCTGCCTGCCAATGCAGGGGACACGGGTTCGAGCCCTGGTCTGGGAAGATCCCACATGCCGCGGAGCAACTGGGCCCGTGAGCCACAACTACTGAGCCTGTGCGTCTGGAGCCTGTGCCCCGCAACGGGAGGGGCCGCGATAGTGAAAAGGCCCGCGCACCGCGATGAAGAGCGGCCCCCGCACCGCGATGAAGAGTGGCCCCCACTTGCCGCAACTAGAGAAAGCCCACACACGAAAACTAAGAGACCCAACACAGTCATAAATAAATAAATAAATAAAATAAATAAAGTATTAAAAACTATAAAAAAAAAAAAAAAAAAACTAAAAATAGAGCTACCATATGACCCTACAATCCCACTCCTGGGCATATATCCGGAGAAAAACATGGTCCGAAAGGATACATGCACCCCCAATGTTCATTGCAGCACTGTTTACAATAGTCAAGACATGGAAGCAACCTAAATGTCCATTGACAGAGGAATGGATAAAGAAGATGTGGCACATATATACAATGGAATATTACTCAGCCATTAAAAAGAATGAAATAGTGCCATTTGCAGCAACATGGATGGACCTAGAGATTGTCATACTGAGTGAGGTAAGTCAGACAGAGAAAGAGAAATATCATATGATACCGCTTATATGCGAATCTAAAAAGAAAAGATACAAATGAAAGTATTTACAAAACAGAAACAAACTCAGACTTAGAGAACAAACTTATGGTTACCCGGGAGAAGGGTGGAGGGAAGGGATAGTTAGGGAGTTTGGGATTGACATGTACACACTGCTATATTTAAAAAGGATAACCAACAAGGACCTACTGTATAGCACAAGGAACTCTGTTCAATGTTATGTGGCAGCCTGGAGGGGAGTTTGGGGGAGAATGGATACATGTATATGTATGGTTGAGTTGCTTTGCTGTGCACCTGGAACTACCACAACATTGTTAATTGGCTATACTCCGATATAAAATAAAAAGTTAAAAAAAAAAGATCTGATTGTGATGCAATTGGCAAAGAAACTTGTTTCATAACATTTTAAGATAATAATCAGAGTTATGACTGATAACATTTTACTAAGACATACCAGGTTTTGAGGAATTCCAATAATTTCTGGAATATCTATATTAATAACATTTTCCCCCTAAAGTATAGCCTAAGAATGTTTATCACAATTCATTTGAAATGCTTCCCATGTAATTTAACATACCAAATAAGCCTAATTAGTTTAATATTTCTCTCTTTGTTAAGAAGAGAAAACAATTCCCTTGAGGTATTCCAGGGCCTTTTGGAAAACCTCAAAGTTAGCTAGAGGTCAAATAAACTTCAATTAGAATGTGATCTTTGGGAAGTTTGCCAAAAATATCAAAAGACTTTAAAACACTTGGCATCACAGGTCACTGTGAAACAATACTTATTCACTTAACCAAGAGACAATAAAAGATTTCAAAGGCAAATACAGAAAGTTATAACAAATTACTTAAAACATAAAGAAAATTTACAATCTGTTATAAAAAGCAGATCAATATTCTAAGAAAACACTTCCCTCTTAATACAGAAAAATACAAATTCAGGTTTTGTACCATTTTACCTTTAATACTGAAATTCATTTGCTCAATTAAATTTATTCTAATCTTAGTTCTGACCACACAAAAAATTTGCCTCTAAAGTTTCTATTTTTTCTCTCAAACCTTCTAAAATTTTCTGTACCCATATTAATTTGTCTCTTCTTTCCCATTTAGAAATAACTAGCATTAGGACAAAATTATTTTCTTTTTCCTTAACAAAATGCATTTCTATTTCTTATACCTTCTTTTTTCTTGCATACAAAGATGTTTTCCATGTTAACTTAGTAGTCTAATTACATATATTAATTAGAATTCTCAACTTTTAAAAACCTTAATTTCTGGGCTTCCCTGGTGGCGCAGTGGTTGAGAATCTGCCTGCCAATGCAGGGGACACGGGTTCGAGCCCTGGTCTGGGAGGATCCCACATGCCACGGAGCAACTACGCCCGTGAGCCACAATTACTGAGCCTGCGCGTCTGGAGCCTGTGCTCCGCAACAAGAGAGGCCGCGATAATGAGAGGCCTGCGCACCGCGATGAAGAGTGGCCCCCACTTGCCACAACTAGAGAAAGCCCTCGCACAGAAACGAAGACCCAACACAGTCATAAATAAATAAATAAATAAATAAAATTAAACTTAAAAAAAAAAAAAACCACCTTAATTTCTAGTGAAAACTAAGAATCAAGCAATTATGAACTGTCTTTTACATTAGCATTCTATAGATTGGCAAACTTTAAATACTACTTATAATTTCTAAAAAACATGTGATTTCTTAAAGAAAATGTCTCCAAATGTATGTGGCGCCAAATGTGTTTATTAATAGTCCTAAATATCTTTAATTTCTCTGCAAAATGATGCCTATATTCAGTAATTAATGTTCCAGTTACCTTATTTTATTTGAGGACATCGATATTTAATAAATTTCCATCACTTAACTTAATTTAGCAAAATTCTAAAGTTTCAAGTTACCAAATATCTAGAGAGACTATTTTCAAGTAGACATTCCTAAAACATAATTATTTCTAAAGAGTTTACCTAAAAGTTCTTATCTCATTTACATTTAATAGACTTATAAAAATTTACATCATACCAAGTTATTTTTCTTGCTGACAGATATAAGAACTTATTCTAGTAAATCTAGGTACAATAAAAGTATTATATGTATGTTGATGGCTCTAAAGACATGTCTATATTAATTAAACCAACAAGCTCTAAATTTTATACCAAATATTAATTTAATACTGAATATTTCCCAGTTCACATGAACCTAAAATTCAGCTGGGCTAGTTTATTTTATATTTCTGAGAATTTATATAAGCACTTAATTTCCTTTAAGTCAATTAAATAGAGCTCATTTACAAATTAATTTTGGTAATACTCTCCAGAGGTAGAGACCTATCATATCTATAAGGCACACACAGACATGTAGCTTCATCTTAAAAACTTAGTCACAAATCAGTTATTACAATATAAAACTCACTAGTTTTAAAATAACAGTTGGAATAAGTTGTTTACTTGCTGGAATTTTAAAAAAGGCTTTCCCCCTTCTTTCTCAGTTTCAGGAATTGGAGATGGTCTAGATAAGATAATAGATCCTGAGAGCCCTGGTAGAACATTTACATCTCAAGGCACAGGGAGAGAAATGCAAGCTTCTGCTAGAAGGACTTGTTCCCTTAGAGTCAGAATTCCTTAAAGATGTAGGCTGACATTCTGAAGCCCCTACTTTAGGAAAGACCTTAGGCCAGCTTCCCACCTAATCACCCAGTACAGACTGCTCCAGTCTCTTTCAACCAAAGTCCTCCAATATCTTTCAACTGGGTGGGGGTGGGGACAGTTAGGGGCAGGTACTTATTATACACCACCAAATAAAACTCAGGATCATCAACCGATTATCAGGAGGTCTGAGAACCAGAAAGGCCTACTCAAATTCATCTGGAGACGCTGGGGAGGCAGACAGACACAGGGCAATGGGGCCTGCTGGTACCAAGGGCTCCGGATCCTAAGTTCAGGCAAAGGAGAGAAGTCTGCTCTGCATCCCTTCATGGTCCTCAAAACTGTCAACTGAAATAAAAATGCACAATGTGCCTGTCTGAGTTTCTGTTTTATTTGGTGACTTAATGAGGACCAGGAGACAAGCCTCTCAGAGAGCTCTGAGGAACTGCTCCAAAGAGGTGGCGTTGGGGGGGAGGGGAGGTCGGCATGTTTGTGATTTTGGAGCCGTGCAGTCAAGCACACGTCTCGGTAGAAGGTTGCTAGTCACAAGGAATAGCTATCTCAGTTAATGATTTTAGTGCTTTTCTAAGGTCGAAAGATGAAAAAGAATTTGGATTCATAAAATTTTCTCTTAAAGATACCTATCTGAAGGCCTGTTCTGCCAGTCTCCACAGAGCACAGAGTGCCTCATTCCTGATCTCTGCCCCGAACTCCTTTCAGGGTGTGTTGAAGGTCAGCGACTGTAGTGGCTACTGACTCAATTATTGTAGAGCCAGGTGGGGAGCAACATTCTTTAGATGACACAAGAATTAAGCAAAAATGCAAATCATTATACCTCACCATTCATGCTACAGGATGCAATGTCGCAGACCACATCTTACTGAGTGATATCAGGAGACTGTTTCAGGAAGCAGAGTCTGGACTAGACTTGGGTTCAGATCCCAGCTCTGCCACTTACAAAGCTGGGTATCCCTGTGAGTTATGGAGTTCCTCCAAGCCTTGATTTCTTCCTTTGGAAAATAGCACTAAAAATACTTGCTCTATCTCCCTCAGAGACTTTTCATTATGAGCAAAAGGGCTGTGGGAGAACTTAAAAAACTAAACTTAAATATGCATTGATACTAGCTTAGGTTTTTGGAGAATTTACTGTGTAGCAGCCTCTGTGTCAAGCGCTCACATGAATTTAATCCTCACAGAACCCCTTAGGCAGGTGCTGTTATTAACCCCATTCATGGAAGAGCAAGCTGAGGCTTCCAGAGGTTAAATGAGCCTAGATTCCAGATGAGGTCTTCTGACTTTTGCTCTTAATCATTAAACCATACAAACAAGTATAAGCCTGGCTAGTGTTTCATTAACTCTCCTTCTGGTCTAAAGATTCATTAATTTCCTCTCAGGGAGGCACTGGTGCTCCGTTTCTAGGCTTCTTGCAGCTCGTGACAGGCTTCCTGGAGAAGCTGATGATGGCCTTGGCATCCTGTGGTCATGGGTCCTGTACTGCCCAGAAATGTAAACCCTGCTCTCTAGCAGCCTCTGAACTCGGAAGAGGCCTAAAGCCTGATGCTGTAAACTGGAGGCCCAAAGACTATATCTGGCCTGCAGAAGTATTTTGTGCACAGTGTTTAAAATTTTATTTCTTAATTAATAGCCAAAATTTAAAAATCCAGAGAGCTCACATGAGAACTCAGCTTTTTGTTTTTTGTGAAATAAAATGAGATGGCAACACGTGGCCTGTACCACACTTTCATCTTAGAGTGTGCCCTCTCCAGCTTGCCCCTGCACCAGCCCTGCCTGGGGGTGCTTCAGTCTCTGAAGAAGGCCTTGGTTGGAGGAGGCCCCTGCCTTAGACCTTCCTCCACCTACTTGAACACAAGCCCCCTCCTGTCGCTGGGCCTTCACACAGGCTGTCCCCTGAACTATTTGCTGAAAATCACCTCTTCCATAAAACCAAGAGGTATGACCATATGTCTTTAATAGCCTTCCTAGCTTTACGATGCCATGCACTTGAATTCAACTAGGTAACAAGAGGCGTTCTCCCAAGGAATAAGCATATTTCTGGATACCTGCTTTCATCTTGTTCTCTGCCTTTATACACTTGGAGGGGACACTACTGACCCCACTTCAATCACCACCAAAGGGCAGGGGGAAAAATTCTGAAATGCCTCATGCACAAATAGGCCATGCCTTATTTATTTGGGAGACAAAACATTTTATGGCTGCTTTTGTTACACTCTCAGACTTGGCCAAACCCCAGTAGATCAGTGATAAAAATTTTCTAATTTAATTCAATTCTACCACACTTATTAATATACTGAGGCTAACAGGGCATGATTCAACACACCAAAGATGAAAAAAATCCAGAATTGTGCAATCAGGCAGAGACACAGGTAAGTAAGCAACTAACAAAATTGAGAAGAATGATGTAAATGATAAATATATCATCAGACTGTGTCACTCCTCAACTTACAACCCTCCTATGTTTCTTTCAAGAAAAAAAAAAATCTAACTCCTTACCCAGATTTACAAGGCCCCAGTGATCTGGCCCCTGCCAACCTCTCAGATTTCTTCTACCACTCCCTCCCTGCCCACAGGGCTCCAGCCATATGGGTTTCCTTCAAATGTATCCTTACTTTAGGACCTTTTCCCTACCAGTGCTTCTGCCTAGATCCCCTTCCTTCACCCCATCATTTTCGGATTTCTTCCCTTCATTCTGATCCCTGCTTAAGTGTCACTTTCTCAGACACCCCCCTGGTCCCTCTATCTAAAGTAGCCAACCAGTCACTGTCTGTCTCAGTTCTCTACATTTATTACCTTGTTTCCTGTGATATATATTGTGTACATGTGTGTATGTATGTATGTGTGTGTGTGTGCGTGTGAGATCCATCTCTCTTTCCTCTTGTACAGTGATATCCAATAGAACTGTCTGTGATGCTGGAGTTATTCTATATGGGTGTCGTGCAAGCACTTGTAATGTGGCCAGTACAACTAAGGAATTAATTTTTTTTCCATTTAACTTGATTTACCTTTAAGTTTAAATAGCCAAACATGGCTACTGTGCTGGACAGCACTCAACACTAGACCATAAACCCCTTCAAGGCAGGCCTCCACCTTTCATTCTCTGCTCTATCCCTGAAAACTTTTTAGGGACCCAATAGGTATCGACTGAATAAATTATGGAAGCACAAAGGCACGGGGAGAGACCGTTCATTGACTGAGGGGGTGAGAGGGAGGAATGGGAGGAAATCTCTTTAAAAAGTGACATGTGAGCTTCACAGCTGGAGGATGGGGAAGGGGCAGAGGGTGTTTTAAGTGGAGGAAATGATGAGCAAGAGCCAAGATAGGGACACAGAACCAAGGCTCTGAGATGTGAAATAACTGTACAATTCCATAGGATTGGATTTTCTGACAAGCCCATCTCCCACGAGAGCCCCCACTATGTCCTAAAGGCTCCCAAACAGCACAATGGATTTTTTTGTTTTTTAATTTGAGCTGTTCAACCTCCATCAATCGCTACTCTCTATAGAGTCAATTTTGTGACCCTTCGAAGGATACCTCCCAGCTGAGGCATAGGCTCAGGCAGCAAACATGAATTTCCAGCTGCTTACTCCACAGGAAAAGGAGCCCCGGTGCAGGCACAGAGGAGTGATGGGGTCAGGCTCACCTTTGAGAAGGAATGCTGGGGCTGCTAGGCTGAGAAGCATGAGAACCTGTCAGGAGGCTACTGTAGTATTTCAGGAGAGAGGAGGGGAGAGCAGCTCAGGCTCTGGATGTTTCAAAACAGCAGGATTTCCTGCAGGGTGTGGAGTAGCAGCCTAAAGATGACTGCAAGCGATTTTGGCCTGAGCAACTGGAAAGACCGGAGGTGCCACCAGTTGAGACAAGGGAAGCTGTGTGTAACACAGTTTGGAAGGAAACGTTGTGGATTTTGGACATGTTCAGTTTAAGCTTCCTTAGACATCCAAGTGGACACTGTTAAGAGTTCAGGAGAGGGGTCTGGGCTCAAGGTACACATTTGAGAGTCATCGGCACAGAAATGGGATTTTAAAGCCATGAACCAGAGTTGATGCTCAGGGAATGCCCTCGGCTTAGGGACTAGGTCCTGGGGCCTTCTGTAAAAGGTGGAGGTGGAAGAGGCACCAACACACACACAGAAGCAAACCAAGGAAGCAGGAGGAAAGGTAAAAAGTAAATGGGATCCTTGTGCAGTCAAGTAAAACAAATGCATTAACAAAGAGGCAATGATCATGAATCAAATGCTGCAAAGGCAAGGGATGAGATTTGCCTATAGGACAGAGCAACATGGAAATCATTAATGACCTTGATAAAAGCAGTTTCGGTGAAGAGTAGCTGAATGATTGTTCACCTTCCCTATGTATGTTACATCTCAGGAAAAAGGTTTAATGGAATGTGAAAGTCAAAAGAGAATTAAAAATTGAAGACAGGGAACTCTTTCAAGGAGTTTTGCATCCAAAAGAAAATAATAATAATAATAAGGAAGGGGAAGTTTGGAAGTAGGGTCAAGAGAAAGTTTTCTTAAGATGATAAAACTAACAGCATATTTGTATTATCTGGAGATGACTCAGTGGAAGAAGTATTGATTTGGGAGAGGTAAAATGTGTGGAGCAATAGAGGGACAGAATTCATAGTCCAATTAGGGAATTCTGCTTTCACACGACCAGGGATAGCACATCGGACTAGGGACTCAAGCATGACCACTTGGAAGCACTGAGATGCCACTGGATGTAGGGGTCATAAAAGCAAGACCAGCCCAAGAAGCCCATGCTCTCCAGCTACCTGCAGCTGCCGGCTATGGGGGAGGACCCACATCTGAGGATAGCTATTTTTTAAACCTTCTCCAGTGTCTAAATAATCCAATCAATTATCTTCCCCACCTTAAAGCATTCAATGGTTTCCCAAGGCCAAATTCCAAACTCTAAAAGCTGCCCACCTCCCCAAACTGGCCACACCCTTCTATGCCAAGCCTCACAAAACTCCAACCAAGTCAAACTTTTGTACTTGCTAATCTTTGCAAGATCAAGTTTCTAACACATACAAGAATACTACCAAATCTGCAAAAGTCAGAAGCCAATACTAGGCTCCTCCTTCACACTTTACACATATTTTAAATATACAAATCACAGACGTCAATGAACAAAACTGCTAATATAGCTATGCTCTAGACACACTCCCATTTCCACGATATTGTATAACACCCATCTAACAGATGAGAGGCTCAGCAAATGGATGCATTGACACTGAAGTCACACAGCTTTCTTTTTCTTCTTTTTTTTTTTTTTGGCCCTGCCACGTGGCATGCAGGATCTTAGTTCCCTGACAAGGGATCGACTCCATGCCCCCTGCAGTGGAAGCTCGGAGTCCTAACCACTAGACCGCCAGGGAATTCCCCACACAGCTTTCAAGAGAGCCTCAATAAGTATGCCTTCCTCCAAAGGTACCAATTCATTCTGCTGAGGTTTCTTTTTCCCCTCTGCTCCCCTCAATGATGTTGCCCAGGAAAAGCTTAAACAATTCTGATGTGTAAGTCCATGATTCCATTTAAATGAGAACCTATCTCCCAAGAAACCCAAATCTATTTTATATGCATTACCCCAATTTCTATTGGCTCAGTCATCATTGTCCTAAGACCCCATATAATAATGAGAAAGTTAAAGCAGCAAAGTTCCAGTTTTCTCTTCAGCATAAGTTTCCAGAGGATTTACTTACCAGTGAGTTAAGAGGTAGTTTTCCAGCTCCTCTGGTGGTCTGTCACTGATTCCTTCTCTTTTCTCTTTATGGATAAGATGGAATTCTATTCCTTATCTCTTTGCCACACCTTTACATAAGAATGTTGGGAAGTATCTTTAAAAGTCAAGCTTCTCCAGTCTGTCAGTCTTTTTGCTGGATTTGATCCACTTACTAAATAGATTACCGGGAGATCTTAGTGAGCTGGAACAGTATTTGTTCTCTGCTAGGCTGCTTTTATTTTTTATTGAAGTATATTTGATGTACAATATTATATAAGTTACAGGTGTACAATGCAGTGATTCACAATTTTTAAAGGTTATAATCCATTTAGAGTCCTTATAAAATATTGGCTACATTCCCTGTGTTGTACAATATATCCATGTAGCTTATTTTATACCTAATAGTTTATACCTCTTAATCTCCTGCCCCTATATTGCCCCTCTCCCTTTCCCTGTCTCCACTGGTAACTACTAGTTTGTTCTCTATATTTGTGAGTCTGTTTCCTTTTTGGTTATATTGACTAGTCTGTTTTATTTTTTAGATTCCATATATAAGTGATATCATACAGTATTTGTCTTTCTCTGTCTGGCCTATTTCACTTAGGATAATACCCTCCAAGTCCATCCATGTTGTTGCAAATGGCAAAATTTTATTATTTTTTATGTCTGAGTAGTATTCCATTGTGTGTGTGTATATATATATATACATATATACATATATATATATATATGTATATATGTATATATATATATATATATATATATATATATACACGTATACACACACACCCCATATCTTCTTTATCCATTCATCTGCTGATGGACACTTAGGTTGCTTCCATATCTTGGCAACTGTAAATAATGTTGCTATGAATATGGCGGTGCATGTATCTTTTTGAATTATTGTTTTTGTTTTTTTTTTTTCAGATTTATACTAAGGAGTGGAATTGCTGGGTCATATGGTAGTTCTATTTTTAGTTTTTTAGAAACCTCCAAACTGTTTTCCACAGAGGCTGCACCAATTTACATTCCCACCAACAGTGTATGAGGGTTCTCTTTTCTCCACATCCTCACCAACATTTTTTGTTGTTGTTCTTTTTGATGATAGCCATTCTGACAGGTGTGAGGTGATACCTCATTGTGGTTTTGACTTGCATTTCCCTGATGATAAGCAATGTTGAACATCTTTTCATGTGCCTATTGGCCAACTGCATGTCCTCTTTGGAAAAATGTCTCTTCAGGTCTTCTGCCCATTTTTTAATATGGTTGTTTGTTTTTTTGATGTTGAGTTGTATGAGTTTATATATTTTGGATATTAACCCCTTATTGGTCATATCATTTGCAAATATTTTCTCCCATTCACTATGTTGTCTTTTTGTTTTGTAATGGTTTCCTTTGCTGTGCAAAAGCTTTTAAGTTTAATTAGCTCCCATTTGTTTATTTTTGCTTTTATTTCTGTTGCCTTAGGAGCAGATGCAAGAAAATATTGCTACGCTTTATGTCAAATAGTGTTCTGCCCATGTGTTCCTCTGGGAGCTTTATGGTTTCTGGTCTTACATTGAGGTCTTTAACCCATTTTGAGTTTATTTTTGTATGTGGTGTTAAAGAATGTTCTAATTTCATTCTTTGACACGTAGCTGTCCAGTTTTCCCAGCACCACTTATTGAAGACTGTCTTTTCACCATTGTATATTCTTACCTCCTTTGTCATAGATTAATTGACCATAAATGTGTGGATTTATTTCTGGGCTCTCTCTTCTCTTCCATTGATCTATGTGTCTATTTTTGAGCCAGTACCATAGTGTTTTGATTACTGTAGCTTTGTAGCATAGTCTGAAGTCAGGGAGTGTGATTCCTCCACCTCTATTCTTCTTTCTCAAGACTGTTTTGGCAATTTGGGGTCTTTCATATTTCCATATAAATTTTTAAATTGTTTCTAGTTCTTTGAAAGATGCCATTGGTATTTTGGTAGGGATTGTATTGAATCTGTAGATTGCATTGGGTAGTATGATCATTTTAACAATATTAATTCTTCCAGTCCAAGAACACAGTATAACTTTCCATCTGTGTCATCTTCAGTAGTTTTCCAAGTACAGGTCTTTCACCTCCTTAGGCAGTTTTATTCCTAGGTATTTTTATTATTTTTGATATAGGATGTTTTCAAAAGATTCAATACAGGTCTTAATTTGAGGTTGGACTCTAGGCCTGAAAAGTCGTATGGACTTTGAGACTGTTTATACATGAAGGGACCTTTAACTACCTGGAGCCAAACCCCTTGATTTACATGTGAATAAACTGAGGACCAAAGAGAGGAATAGAGAAGAGGACCCTTAGAAGTCACTCGGGGCAGATGCAGAAGTGAAAGTCAGGTTCTTCTCCCTCAACAAACATTATTTCACCAAATATTTATCGAGCACACCATACTAAGCAGTGGAACATTCTAAGTAGACAAAGCAAACCTAGAGTCTCTACCCTTGAAAGTTTAGGAAAACAAGTCACCACCTTCAGTAAGAACGAAGTCATCATAGAAAACAAATTTAGGGTTACCAAAGGGGAAAGTGAGGGGATAAATTAGGAGTATCGGATTAACAGATACACACTAGTATATATAAAATAGATAAACAAAAAGGATTTACTGAACAGCACAGGAAACTAGATTCATTATCTTGTAATAACCTATAATGGAAAATAATCTGAAATACACACACACACACATATATAATATATATATACTGAATCACTTTGCTGTACACCTGAAACTAACACAATATTGTAAATCAACTATACTTCAATTTAAAAAAAAGAATGGAGTCGAGCTACACTGTGCCCCAATACAATTTATATAACATGATATAAATTGTATATCAGATATTAATACCACGTCCATTGATGCTTCGGGTTTTGAAGTTGTGAGTGACGAGGATGTCAGAAAATGGAATGTGAGCTGAGCTCCTGCTCACACAGCTAGAGGGCACTGCCTTGTGTAAAGCAGAACGTCTCCCCAAGAACTTATGAGATGATAGGTCCTTTTTCTTCCTTCCCAAAACCAAAACAATGCTTTCTACTTAAAAACGTTGACAACAGGTTTGTTTTGGGATGAAAACTTTCAGTTTTAGCCAGTGTGCCTTGCTGCAGTAACACATGATTGTGAGCCATTTCCTCTACATCCATTTTAGGGAAGATGGGTGGATCAAAAAAAACATAATAGCGTTGGGCTTTTATCAGATAGGGTTAGGGGAATTTTCTAAAGGACTCAGCAGTCTCCCAAACCAAGACCACTGCATGACTTGGGCACCAGTCGAACTCCTGTGCTAGTAGCAATTATTCAAAATGTATGCTGAGCTCTGTCAAAACCTTTGTCAAGGCACCCTGTTGGTGGTGAGCATTGGGACTTAACACAGTGTTGACAGAACCCTCTGCTTGTTAACTATCTATGTTGATAAAGAATGTCGACATTTTATTGGGACACTCCCATGGAACTATTTCCAAGAAATAGTAAGTGAAAAAAACAATTCTATTTCATGGGAACCCATTTTTGTGAAACACTGCGACAGAATGACAGTGTATGTATATGCATATGTACCTGTATGGAAATGTCACAGGAAAGATGTATGTGGATACGGATCAGACTATTCAGAGTGTCCTCTCTGGTAGGGAAGCATGCTGAGGCAAGGGGGACTTTCAGTTGAAGGCTATACATTTATGTATCATTTGAGCATTTTACAACAAGAATGTACCAATGCACTGCTTATATAATACACGTAAAGGGTTTTAACTAAAGAAAACAAAAAACACGTCCCAAAACTGCAGGTTCTTACAAAAGTGGAAGTCTTTTACATTCGTGTAACGTGTTTTACACAGCCTAATTACAACCATCCTTTTCTTTATCCCAGATAGACAGAAAAGAAAGCAATTTAAGTTGCCTAAAGCAACATTCAGACATCACCAAGCCTCCAGAAAGATGAACGATTATAAAATAATGCTTTAATAAATATACAAGGGCTTACACTGCAAAACACATGTCTTTCTACAAAGTAGAAAATATATCGGGTCACTATATGTTTTTTGGAGGTCTGCTGTTGGAATCCATGTCACCTGTATCACTTAATTCATTCACCCAATTAATATTTATTGAGCGTCTGCTATGTGCCAGGCTATCCTTATTCAATGAGAGTCAGCTGGAATTTTATAGAGCTAAATTAAAGAAGTGGTAAAGACAAGGATAAGTATTTTCAGGAAAAAGAAAAAAAAAAATCACCAAAAACTGCTTTTCTGCATCACTCAGAATCTAGTATGCAGGTCTGCCAATGCTTATTGCCTTTTATTATAATCATTTGCTTGGCCATCATGCTGTCCTGATGGGCTCTGACTTCCTTAAAGGAAAAACAAATCTTTGTAGTATCTGTGGTGCCTGTACTGTGGCTTGAGTCTGCAGTACAGCAGGCATACATTCATTCATTCAATCCGTCTACAAATATTTATTTGGCACCCAATACAGGTCAGGCTTTGCACTAGGTCCTTAAGATATAAGATAAGTGACAGTTACTCTCCAGTTGAGGGTTGGGGGAGACAAATCATAAAAATGTAAACAATTAGAATTTCAGATTCAAACAAACTATGTAGGGAATAAACTGGAATAGAGGTGGGCAGGTTGGCACTTTTGATAGGGTGTTCAGGGAAAGCTCTTAGATGATATTTAAGCTGGAAACTCAAAGATGAGAAAGAGGCAGCTCTGCAAACAGTCTGAAAGAAGCATTCTAAACAGAGGGACACAAGTTCACTGAAAAAGGTGCTGGAACCAGAAAGGACTTGGTCTGTTCTAGAAGCAGAAAGGAAACCAGTGTGGATGAAACAAAAAAAAAGGAGGGGTTGG
This sequence comes from Balaenoptera acutorostrata, assembly GCF_949987535.1. NCBI lineage: Eukaryota > Metazoa > Chordata > Mammalia > Artiodactyla > Balaenopteridae > Balaenoptera > Balaenoptera acutorostrata. Next base: position 141,597,711 of record NC_080065.1, read on the forward strand.
TGAGGTCAGAAGAAATCCAGGCCCTGGTGAAGCTGTTGAAAGGTTTTAAGTAACAGAGTAATTGAACCTGGTTGATGAGTTTTAAAAAAGAAAAAGAAAATACTTAGGCTGCTGTGTGAGGAGAACAAACTATTAGGAAAGCAAAAGTGGAACTGGATGGATGGAATGGAGGGAGGGGAGTAGGGAGGGAGGAAATAAATGAGTGAATAAATATTAACTGTGACTACAAAGGAGTAAGGCCTACGAGAGTCACTAGGCCTAGTTATTTTAGCTTAAACTGATTCTTAAGTCAAATTTCAAAAACCAAAAACAAATTACTTTGAGTGAAAGGAACACTGTTGAAATAAATTGCTTTCTAAAATGATTGCCTTGAGAAAGATAATATGCATTTAGTAATACACTGACTGGTATATTTGTTCAAAAATATACTACTGTTCTATTGTCATGATACTTCAAATACAATCACATCCTTTGACACAGCATTTCCATATTCAGAATCATATACGTTGGAAGTACACAAATGCACATAGGTTTCTGAATAAAGTATGTTCCTTGCAGCCTTATTTGAAATGGGGAAAAAAAAAAAACCAACTAAACATCTATGCATGCGGAAGTAAGTGATTTAATAGGTTATGCACATTTGTTCTACTTAATACTACATAGCTATCTAAGTAAAGGCTGTTGTCCCATTCTGACATGGAGCGATGGTCTTCTATAAGCAGTGGAAAAAATTAGGTTACCGTGTGTGCGTGTGTGTGTGTGTGTGTGTGTGTGTGTGTGTGTGTGTGTGTATGAGAGAGAAAATAGAGAATGGCCCAGAACTTTGCTAATTCTAGAGCCAATAGCCACATGCGGCTATTGAGCACTTAAAATGTGACTAGTCAGAATGGAGATGTGCTCTAAATGGAAAATACTCACTGGATTGTGAAGACTTAAAATGAAAAACAACAACAACAACACTGTATTTCTACTGGACAGTGCTGGCCTAGAAGGAGTGTTCCTGTGGAGTAGGACTGGGGAGAAATTTTGATAGAGAGGACAGGGAATAGGGACTTTCACCTTTAATTTAAACTCTACTCTATTTTTCAAAAAGCACTTAATTTAAAATTTTAAAAGCCAGTAGTAGGAATCCAAGCAAAATTTGTAGTTTAGTTAATAGTCATGTGCCAATGTTAAGATCTTAGTTTGGACAAATGGTACCATGGTTATATAAGCTGTTAACTGAAAAAACTGCTGAATATAGGAACTCTTTGTACTATCATTGCAATTTTTTGGCAAATCTCAAATTATTTCAAAATAAAAACCTTAAAAAAAAAAAAAGGGAAACAAGCACTCCAACAAGATGTATTTTCTGCTTAGAGATTCTTACTCAGAGTCTCAACGTACTGTAAAGCAACTGGCTCCAAGTTAGCTTGCCCACCCAGAGTTCCTTGTAAACACATTTGCTTGAAATAAGGCAGCTAGGATAACTAAATGTCATATTCCCTAGTTCTCACCTGAAATTCCATCTATTCAGAAAACTCCTTTCTTCCATGGTGGTTAGAAGCTGTCCGGCTGCTGCTTAGCTACCAGGAATTTTTGTTGGAGTAGGAGGCTTGCTGGAGAGAACAGGAAAGGCCTCTGAGGACTTCACTGAGGCCTGGGCAGCTGGCAGCTTTCAAAGCCCCTCACCATTGGCTCCTTGCTTCAGCCCTCAGACTAAGGTCAAGAGATTTTTGCTAAGATCTTGTGGTGAACTTTGGGATAAAGAAATGAATCAAAAATCTACATTATAACAACCTTCACCTATATTTTTACAGTTGTTACTTTTTACTTAAGGGTTTCCAGAACAAGAACTAAATTCTGCATGCAAGTGAAGAGGAATGGCAAGCAAAACTGGGTAATAAAATTTAAAACAGATTCGATATAGATATATGGATATTTCAGAACTGACCAAAAGAAGATAACACTGCATTGGAGCGTGAAATATTTCTATTTTACACGAACTAGGTGTAAAATGCATGAAAAAGTACAATTTCAAGATGTAGAAATTACAAAGGACATGTCAACTTATCATGAAGCAGGTTGTTAAGTATAGACTATAAAGCTATAATAAAATATTTTCCAAAGGTGACCCACCCACAAAACAATTATATTAAAATAATGTGGGTATTTAAACAGATGTCCCAGTGCCACCACCACACCTGAATAGCTTAAATAACTTTTTTTTTTTTTAAACATCACTGCTTTCTCTGGAAAAAGAGTCACACCATAAGCAGAAGGAGTTTGACCAAGAATTTACAAAAGAAAACTACTACTAATAAAAGAGTGACTTGGAATGACCTTTATAATTACAGTCAATACAACTGAAAAAAAAGATATTAGAGGATCTAGAATCCTGAAACTCACATTTCTGACTCATATTGCTCCATTGCGTAGGTTTTCCACTGAAAATAGGCCAAAATCTGAGCCCTCCTGAAGCTTGAAAACCCTCCAACCAAGTGTTCCAGCTGCCCCTCTCCTTTTTCCCACTTCCCAACTGAGCCCCAGAAAAGGATGACAAAAATCTTAAAAATTACAGCACTAAGGGCATCTCTACTTACCTCGAGAAAGACCTTCTCAGTAGAAATCTGGACACAAAATTAATTTGTATTCAGTTTTTTTTTAATTCAAACTTAAATGAGAATTAAATTTATATGGGCCTAGGCATGAGGGGATGCCCCCAAATAAATTAATGACAGGTTAAACCACTTAGAATTTCTGCCTGGGGAATTCTAACACTAGAAGTGATAGGCAGTTAAAACATGGTAAGACCTTAGTTTTTCAGTCTTAAGACATCAGGGAGCCTCTTCCTGTACTGTGGGTCTCTATGGCAGAGCTCTGGAAGAAAAATCCTAAGCACTTCTAAGAGCAAACCATACATTCAATCTTTTTACATTGTTTTTAATTCAGTGACCACTTGTCATCGCCCAGACCCTTTGGGGTAGCTTGACAGTTTGTTACCTTTTCTGCCATCTTCCGTATTACAAATAATTGATGTAGAGTGGATCCTACCCTGAAAACCAGGGTTCCAATCTCTGCTGGAACACTCTAGACATGTCTACAGTGCTGGCACACTCTACTGCCCACCTTGACCTTGAACTTAACTTATCCAAGTCTTCATTTCTTTCTATGAGGAGGAGGGTGGACAGGAAAACATTGCTACAGTATTTAAATCTATTTTTTTATTACAAAAAATGGATAAAATAATTCAAATTATAGAAGCACATAAAAGCAAAAAGTGAAACTCTATCTTTTGACTATTTGCCCTTGTGGAATAACCATATTATTTTGGGAATATTCTTCCAGATTATTTAAAGGCAAAAAAAAAAAATTAGCATTAACTATATATACTATTCTAGAACGTTTTTTTTCTTTTGACTTAGCAATATAGATTTCTCCTTTGACAAGTAACACAAGGTCTGTGAGAGTCGGGATCTTGCCTGTTTCCTTCACTGCTATATTTCTAGGAACTAAAACAGTGTCTGGCACAAAGTGGGTGACAAAAAATGTTCACTGAAAGAATGAATGAATGAATGAATGAAATCATCCTTCCTGTCAGATCAATCAGAAGTTCTATGGGGTCAGGGATGTGTCTATTTGCTCTTTCTCTATGATCCCAGCACCAGAGAACTTGGCACAGAGTAAGCACTTAATATTTGTTGAATTAGCAAAACAGCTCAATGATGAAACCACCTAATTTTTTTTACTTGTGCCAGTGTGTTGACATACCACAATAACCAATTATTCCCCAACTGATGGAAAACATCTCTCACAAACACCATTGCAATGATCGTCCTTGTATACATATCCTTGTGTAAAGATTTTTGCAGAATAAGAATCCCTTTTGTGGGGGAATCATTGATCTGGTCCATGTGTTTTCTGTGGTCCCTTCCCTCTAGAATTTCATAAATTTAAAACACTTAATTTTTCACCTTGTTTAAAAGCTACTGCCTGGAACTTTGCAAAATGATCTCCCTTACAAATCTCCCTGTAGAAAGCCAGTGCTTCCCAATACCGCCCAGATGCAGCCCAAACACTGTAACAGACAGGCTGCCCGCATCCTTGGTGACCAACATCTCCTGCATGCAACGCAGTAGCAGCTCAGTCATCACCTGGGGAAGGCAGTTTTCAGGCAGCGACAGGTCCCTATTGTTGATTCATTCAGCAGAAAGGGGAAAAAAGACAATAACACACTTCCAAGGGCCTGAGCTGGGAGAGGATGCTGAGAAGAGCAGATGCTGGACAAGAGCAGAAACGGGAGCTTAGGAGTATTTTCGAGTTCCCCAACAAGTGAAGCTCTATCTGAGCTCTCCAATGGAAAAGTCTTCCCAGAAATCTACCTTTCTGCTTCCTTAATTTTTTCACTCCAAAGATATTTAGTAAATTTCTATCAGTATTATGTGTCAGAGCTGTGCCAAGAATGGGGAGGAAGCAAATAGGCAAGATAGACCTACTCTCTACCACCTTGGAACTGAAGCTTAAGGACCACTGTCTTTCCATCAGGGGATCTGACATGGATAAATACAGATGGCTGGAGCCCTTTACCTACTTTCCACCAGGAAACAGAATTTGCGTCCCAGTCATTGCTTCTTCTTTTGTGAAAAACACAGCTCCACTTCTCTCCATGAATGGAGAAGTTGGTCAGAGATCTTTCCCTCTGAGTGCACCCTAAGCAAAACCTGTCAACACACACCGAGCGTACTTCCTTTTTCTCCAGAAGCACCTGCCACACCGCAGGCCTTGCTGGGCAGTCTTCTTAACTTAGGTCAAGGAGAGCTGTGCACTGGCACATACTGTCACAGAGTCAACATTCAAAGAAGCATAAACCTTGAGACTCAAAGGGAACCTTCAAGACCATCTACTCCTACTCCAACAGTTTCCTAACCTGCTACGGTGCACAGAGCTCTTTGAGCATCGGCGGTCCCTTTAGACTTCCTGTACCGACAAAGACACGCACGTATCTCAGCACATAATTTCCCCTGTATTTTCAGGAGCTTCATGGACACACCATATAACTGAATATCTGGAATTCCAGAGACCCCATATTAAGAATTCCTACTCTCTATAAAAGCCCATTTGAGCTCTAATGCCCTGATTAGCAGTCTCCGAGTTGGGTGGCGGGAACACAGAGGTAATGTTGTGCCTGTCTAAGTACAATGCTGGTCCCAGTTCAGTCCTCGGGTGAGCTACTTATCTTCAGAACATGGAAAAACTCTGCTCGGTGGCCAAGGACAGAACCTCTAAAACCAGTCAGGTGAGCCATCTCATAGTTTTCAAAGAAGATAACACCAAACCCCAAAGGGAAGTGGTGAATCTGGTGGCGTTGAAAGACAACAGCCCAGGGGTTGTCAGGACTGCTGCCCACTGCTGACGGAGCAGTAATACTCGTATGGATCCTCCATTTCATATACGTTCTCCTCAATGATATAGATGTTTTCCTCTGCATGCGTCCCCTCTCCTGCTGTATTCACTAACCCCGAGGGAGGGAGGCTGGCCAAAGTGATGAGGCTGTGGAAATAAGGTGATGCAGTTGAGTTAAGCATTTCCCAGGCAACATGGAATAGAGTTAAGAGAATGGGCTTTGCTGAAGAGATAGCCACCAAGGCAGTATATGATCCTTGATCAGGTCCTGACTAGGCGGGGGAAACATAAAAGAGTAATGAAAATAGTCTGGGGAATAACTGCACAAATTCAAATTAATCTGAATTTTCTTAGGTATAAAAATGGCCTTGTGTTATCTAAGAGAATATCCTTATTCTGAGGAAGTGCAGACTGTAGTGTTTAGGTGAAGTGTCAAGATGTCTGAAACACCTTTACAAATGGTTCAGAAAAAAAAAAATGTGTATGTAAATAGAGAAACAGATAAAGCAAATGTGACAAAATATTAAATGACACGCTTAGGTGAAGGGTTCTACTGTTCCTTGCACTATTATTTCAATTATTATGTCGGCTTGAACAATTTCAAAAAGTAAAAGAAATGAATGTGTTATGGATCCAATGAGACTTGAGTTCGAATCCTGCCTCTGTTGCTTACCATCCATACGATCTTGGGTAAGTTGGATTTGCTTTTTTCATTTATTCATTCCAGAACTATTTAACGTGTTATATACTGTTCTATGCATCAAGCGATGCAACAGTGCACAAAACACAAAAATCCCCTAGAGGATGTATATTAGTAAACTTAGTGTCTCAGGGTCCTCATCTATAAAATGGGAATAAGTACTCTATCTCACAGGGCTTCTGTAAGGAATGTTTATTCATTCAATCCTCAAATATTAAATGCATACTAAGAGTCAGGTGTGTGCCAGGGGATACAGTTGTTAATGTGGCAGACAAGTTCCTAATTTTCTATGGAGTTTACATTTATAGGTGGAGATGAACATTAACCAAATAATTTCATAAAGAATGAATTATTGCATGTAAATATTACCTATTGATATTACCACATTTCAAGTTTCAGCTCTAATAAAGAATACTGACACAGATAATATAAAGCCATTGATAATTAAATATTTTATTTGGTCTTATTTGACTTTTTTACTGCAGACTATTTTGTCTTCATAACTATACTATCTAGATTTAGTCTAAAATTATTAGTGGTTTAGAGAGTATGCAGTGGACAGAATCACTTTTTTCTTGAAAGTTTTTAGAACAATACCTATGGTTAGGCCTCATCCCCAAAGATTCTGATTTATTTGCTCTGGGGTTGACAATAGTATGTTTAAGTGCCCTGGATGATTCTAATAGGCAATCAGAGTTAAGAAGAGCTGGGCTGGGTTGTAAAAGCCCTGAGAGTAGATTCTGAGTTTCTTGCTCACATCTGTAAACCAGTGGCCACCCAAAACCTGGATGTAGTAAGTACTCAATCAGCTGAAGGGTCAGTTCACTGAAAAAGCCCATTAATCAGAAATATATAAGCATTTCCTATCAATGGGAGACAAATTCTGTACCTTAACTTTAGGACTAAAGAAACTAGAGGGATTAGGGATCAAGAATAAAACCAAGCAACATGTTAAATTTGCATTCCATAAATCTAGGCCTAAAGCAAAAAGGAAGTAGTAAAAATTTAGATCCCAAAGTCTCAGGGGAGGACTTCTAAGAGCAAAGATCAAAGCCCAGATTAGAGTAGGAATATCCAAGATTCCCACCTTCCACTACTGCACGCATTATTCTTACCTTAAATTGTGTATCTTCTCTTTGCTATCAGAATACCCTAGGTAAAAAGGCGAAGAAAAGTCAATTTAAAATGCTTTCATAAAATAAATGAGATAAATAAAATGAGCTAACTGGAAGCAAAGATTGTTTAGGGAAATCTGGTCTTCCTATTAGATTGAATTAAATCAAACCACTGATATGCGTCTTGATTTATTACATAAGCTATGCTAAAAGTAATAAAGATGCATTTTTCATATTTAACAAATGTAGGGAGTGCCCACTACGTGTCTGGTAGTATGCTAAGCACCAGGGACACAAAGGTGAACTATGAGCCCTGACATCATGAAACTTGTCTTCTAGTGAGAGAGGCATTTAAGAAAAAAAAAGTAAATGGGAAAAATAAAATAATTTCAAATTGTGATGTAATAGAAAGAAAAGTATTGCAGCAAAATGGATGGACCTAGAGATTATCATACTGAGTGAAGTAAATCAGACAAAGACAAATATTATATGATATCACACATGTGGAATCTAAAAAATAATACAAATGGATTTATTTACAAAACAGGAACAGACTCACAGACACAGAAAGCAAACTTATGGTTACCAAAGGGGAAAGGGGTGGGGGGGTAGGGATAAATTAGGAGTTTGGGATTAACAGATACACACCACTATATACAAAACAGATAAACAACAAGGATTTACTGTATAGCAAGGGAACTATATTCAATATCTTATAATAACCTATAATGGAAAAGAATCTGAAAAAGTATATATATTTTATATATATATGTATATAACTGAAATCACTTTGCTGTACACCTGAAACTAACACAATATTGTAAATCAACTGTATTTCAATTTTTTAAAAAAACAATAATGTACTGGAATAGGTAATCAAGAAGGTAATCAGGAAAGAATTCTCAGAAGAAATGATCTTTAAGCTCAGTTCTGAAAGAAGAGAATGAGTCAGCCAAATGAAAAGCCGGGGTGAACATTCTGGATCGAGCAAAGCCCTTGTAAAGATAGTGGTGAGTGGCTGAAACTGAAAGCATGGCTGGAATAAGAGGGTGGCACAAGGTAAGGTCTGAGAGGGAGGCTGGGCTAGATACTACAGGACCTTGTAAGTCATAATCAGGAGTTTGGATTTTATTCTAAGACATAGGAAATAATTGAAGGCCAGAAATATGATCTGACTGGGTTTTAAGAAAATCACTCTGGCTGCTATGTGGAGAAAGAATTAAAAGGAGGTATGAAAAAATGAGGAGGTGAGTAGAGAACTGCCTCAGAGTAAGGTGGTGAAAGAGAGATGCAGAATTACAAATGGATTTTAGATATGATTTGGAGAAAGTGCAGGAAAGTGAAGTTGGATTGTGTATTAGGAGTGATGAAAGAGGGGATTCAAGGATGGCTTCTGGCTCTCTGGCTTAAGCAACCAGATGTATGATAATGAAACACTATGATGAAGAAGATCAGGGAGGGGGAGGTTGGCTTCTAAAAAGGTGGAATATAGACTCTAGAGCTCCTTTCTTGACACAATGTGGGACACATCTAAGTGGAGATAACAACTGGACAGCTGGCCAATCAGTACCAACACCCTTGAGTGCTGGAGAGAGAAATTAAGGATGATATTTAAGTCTATGGGAATATAGGTCATCATCATCCAGAGGGCATGGAGAGAATAAAAGGGCCAGCCCTGGGGAATCACAACATCTAAAGATCATGCTTAAGAAGAGAAAATAACAAAAATGACTGAAAGGAGTGGCTAGTGAAGAGAGTGGTGTTTCAGAAGCCAAGAGAAGGAAGACTTTTTAGAATGAGTGAGAGTCAACTTAGTTATTGCTGAAAGATGTTCTGCAATGAAGACAGAGGTATCTATGGGATTTAGCAAAATGGAGGTCACTGGCGAGTGTGACTGAAACTATTTCCATGGTACCTCAGGCGTAGAAGCTAAATTGGGAGGGGGGGGCGGTTAAAAGAGTGCGGAGGGGTGAGACGTAGGGACAACTCATCTGAGAAATACGGCTGTAAAGGAGAGCAGAGAAATGGGAGCAGCTGGAGAGAAATGTGTGAATTAGGCCATATTTTTATGCTAATAAAAATAGCATAAACAGGAATGGAGAGAGAGATGATTCTGGAGAAAGTGATCAAAGGAAGAACGAAGTCTTGGCTAAGGCAAAGTGGTTGAAACAGGCTTTTAATACTTCATCAGTGCAGTGAGAGGCGAGGGAGATTTGAGCAGCAGTGAAGTATGTGATGCTCATCTCAGACAGTGCACTGGAAAGACACAGGATTGCTGGGCATTACTGAGTACCAATTTATGGCTTTGATGTCATGACTTAAAAACCTATCACCTTGGGCTTCCCTGGTGGCGCAGTGGTTGGGAGTCCGCCTGCCAGTGCAGGGGACACGGGTTCGTGCCCCGGTCCGGGAGGATGCCACATGCCGCGGAGCGGCTAGGCCCGCGAGCCACAACTACTGAGCCTGCGCGTCTGGAGCCTGTGCTCCACAACGGGAGAGGCCGTGACAGCGAGAGGCCCGCGTACCGTGATGAAGAGTAGCCCCCGCTCGCCACAACTGGAGAAAGCCCTCGCACAGAAACAAAGACCCAACACAGCCAAAAATTAATTAATTAATTAATTATTTTTTTAAAAAACAAAAAAAAAAGTATCACCTTGGTTCTATGATTTTCTCCAGCAACTTCTAGGGAAAAGACTGCAAATCAAATACAACTTTCCCATCTATTCTTCTAAGTAGTCATGTTTTGGGAGTAATCATATGTGTGTACAAAACATGACTTCTCCCACTCCTCATCACCCTCCTTCCATACCCTTCTACACAAACCAGAACAGTCCCTAATATCCAGGCTTTGGCAAAACTCAAAAAGTGGGTGTTGTCATTGCTCCTTATCAACCTGTAGACTCCATATTCATGTGGTCAATTCCCAAACTCCACTGCTATCTCTCCATAAACCCAGTTAAGTGGGGGTGAGTAGCTTCTTCCTCTGAACAATCCATTTACCATTAATGGCAGAGTAACAAAATGGTGAGCAAGACAGCCCCAGTTTCAAATCCTCTATCAATTAACTGTGTAGCTTTGGGCAAGTTACTTAACCTTTCAGCACACTGGTTCTCCAACTGGTAAATGAGAATAATATTAGTACCTTCCTCAACAGGGTAGTTATAAGGATTTAATGCACATAAAGCACTTGGCAGCTTCAAGCCACAGAGGATGAGCAACTCATCCCAGTTTTCCCTGGACTGTCCCAGTTTTAGCACTGAAAACCCACACATTAGGAACCTCCTTCAATCCTGGGAAAATTTGGAATGGTTTGTAACCCTACACAAGGTTGATGTTTATGTATTAGAAAGAAAGGCTGATAAAGTAACAGTGGTATAAGGCCTTGGCCTCTGCACCAAAGAGAAGAGAATATATCACAGTTGTAAAAGTATGTGAGGCTTTCGGGGTGATGGAAGTGTTTGGGCATTGATTGTGGTGATGGTTTCCTGGGTGAAACCATCTACTGAAATTCATCAAGTTGAACACACTTTAAATATACAGTTTATTGCATATAAATCATCCTTAATTTTTTTTTAATAAAGATAAGTAACTTAGAAATAAAATATGTGTGCTGAGTGCCACAATGGAGGAAAGTACAAACGCTGCAACTCTGGGCATGACCCAGTGTTAAAGGAACCTGCTATCCCTCTTTAAAGAACCATGTCTGAGAAATAAATAAGATAGAAAAACGCACAGAAGAAAGTGATTGTCGTTGTTGTGCTTCCTAATAAACCTGGACATATTCATGAATTAAAAAGGTTTATTTTCTTAACAAAAGATTAAAAAACAGGTACTAGAATCAACCTGCTTGAATTTGAATTCCAGCTTTGCCACTTACTGATTCTGAAACCTTGAGAAAACCTTGAAAGTTTACTGTCTCTAAGCGTTACTCTCTTCTGCTATAAGAATAGGGATAACAGTGCTATCTACGTTGTATAAGATGGTGACAAAGATAAACATAAAACATGCCTGTTACATGGTAAGCACTGAATAAAAATGAGCTATTATTATTGTTGAGGTTTGGAAGGACTAAAGAGTATTTATTCTAATCACTTGTAGGTATAAATATAAACTAATAGTTCTATCTTAGGTTTGTGTTTGTTCCTATATTAACAGTTCCTTATCAGATGGAGAGAGAAGCACCATCAAATGACTTACATTTGAGAATTAAAGCACCAGAGATAAGAACGAGAGCCAGCCCAGCAGAAACCCCTGCTCCGATGTAGAGGCCTATTCCGGTGGTGGCGCCCAGGTCTTGTAACTCATTAGCCAGTGTGGATATTTCCTATGGAAACACAAACAGAATTCCAGCAAATGACCAGAAATCCACTGTCTGACCAGTCAGTCTCATGACTTATGCATGGGACCATCCCTTTCACAGTATCTCAGGAATGCAGGGACCTTGAAATGACTCATGATCTGTCCCCTTCCAGACAAGCCTCAAACCACCCAAAGAAAGGGATTAGCTGAATCTTTGGAGTTAGCAAGGGAATAAGAGGTGCCTGTCTGTGCTGTGGGTGGAGAAGCAGCCTTAGTAAATGGACTCCCCTTTCCTAAAATAAAAAGTGGGGCCCTGTTCATTGACAATTCCCTGGTGTTCCCAGGCAGTTTCAGAGTGGTCTAAATTTGGTGTCTTGCCATCTAACCCCAATTTTCAATGAAAGACAGTGATTTAAAAGCTAGGAATTTGCAGCCAGACTGTCTTGGGTTCAAATCCCAGTTCTGTCACCAAAGAGCTGTGTCATCTTGTAGAGTTATCAGGAAAATTAAGTGACAAAAACCAGAAAATGCTTGGCACAGAGCCTGGTACAGAATAAATCTCAATCAGTGGTAGCTATTATTGCTATTGCTCTAATTAATTAGATATTTTGTTAGTCACAGCGAACATACAGCTTCTAAAATTTCACTTCATGTTCCTCCTTTAAAAAGAGTAATGGTAAACACTTTTAAAACAACATCAAGGAATTAAGTCTTCCATTTATTCAACAGACATTTACTGCAGGAGGGCACCGTGCAAGGTTACTTAAGCACTGTGGGCACACAGAGGTACTGAAAAGGCAGACCTGGATTGCAAAGAGGACAGGACAAACACAAAATGCTTGACACGGAGTCAGAGACTGAGTTAAATGAATGCAGACCCCTGGATACGTCCTCAAAGAATTTTCCAGTCACTGCTATCAGCTTGTTTTCTAATGCAGTGGTCCCCAACATTTTTGGCGTTTCGTGGAAGACAATTTTTCCACAGACCGGGGTTGGGGGGGATGGAGGGGGAATGGTTCAGGCGGTAACGCGAGCGATGGGGAGCACTGAGGAGCAGCAGAGGAAGCTTCGCTTGCTCGCCTGCTGCTCACCTCCTGCTGTGCAGCCTGGTTCCTAACAGGCCGCAGACCGGTACCGGTCCATGGCCCGGGGATTGGGGACCCCTGCTCTAGTGGTTTTCCCTTTTACTCTGAGAAGGTGGGAGACACTAAAATGGTGGTTGATTAAAATACTGCTTTATTTTTAGTTAGATACCTAAGTTCTTGGCTTAGAATATTCTTGCCTGGTGTCTTATCATAAATAAATAAATTTAAACAAACAATCCTTCTCATTAGGGTTGCAATGGAAGCAAGGAGAAACATATTCTGGGGTGATGGAGGGTGTCCGAACCCTCCACAGTGGTATACAGCTGTGAAATTTGAGAATAAGGACAAAATGCTAATGCTTCTTCCTTTTGGTTTTCCAGCACCTACTATGTGACAGGCACTTTACATGCATCACCCCACTCCATCCTTACAACAGGACTCGCAGTTACAACAGTCATCAGCAACATGTTACAGCCAAGGAACCTGAAGCCAAGGGAGATTAAGGCATTTTTCCCTAAGGAATGAGTGGGCAGGAAGGAAGTCTAAAGCCATACTTTTTTCCTCTGAGTTGAGCATAAGGTCAGCTCACACACACAGTTACTCACTGTTTGATTTTTATCATGGAGGGTCTCCAGTGTCTGTGTCTCTGCCACAAAGAAGAAAAATAGCCAGTAAAACAGTTAAGAATGCTTTCTTTTATATGAGTTTTTTTAAATATTAAAAGCTGCCTATAATCTTATTTGAAATTAATTCTACTCCATACTCTTCACAATAATTAACTGAGAGACAAACAAAACTTACTGAACACTTACAAATCAACTTCAGGATGACCACATTTTTTTCATCCAGATGATGTACCCAACTACTTATGTTCTATGAAATGGAGACTTCTTCCAGGAAAACCTATTTTGAATATGTGGTTTGTTGTGTCCACAGGGCCCTAAAGGGGTCTGCAAAATTCCAACAACACTGATGACACAGAAGCAGGCATTATAATTAGCCTTTTTTAGATCAAATAACTGTTCTTTAATATTTATTTTGTTCTTTTTTTTAATTGAAGTATAGTTGATTTACAATGTTGTGTTAGTTTCAGGTGTACAGCAAAGTGATTCAGAATATATATATATATTCTTTTTCAGATTCTTTTCCCTTATAGGTTATTACAAAATATTGAGTATCGTTCCCTGTGCTATACAGTAGGTCCTTGTTGATTATCTATTTTACATATAGTAGTGTGTATATGTTAATCCCCAACTCTTAATTTATCCCTCCCTTCTCCCTTTCCCCTTTGGTAACCATACGTTTGTTTTCTATGTCTGTAGGTCTATTTCTGTTTTGTAAATAAGTTCGTATGTATCATTTTTTTTAGATTCCACATATAAGTGATATCATATGATATTTGCCTTTCTCTGTCTGGCTTACTTCACTTAGTATGATAATCTCAAAGTCCATCCATGTTGCTGCAAATGGCATTATTTCATCCTTTTTTATGACTGAGTAATACTCCATTGTACAAATGTCCATCAACAGATGAATGGATAAAGAAGATGTGGCATGGTTAGACTCTGAAAGGTAACGAAAGTTAATTTTCTTTAAAAAAAATTTAACATTTACTCATTAAGAGTAAGACAGGGTATTTTGTTCCCTAAAAAATTGAAAATAATAATAACTGTAACTATAATTTACCATGAACAGGCATTGTGCTAAATTATTCAAGGGAAGCATCTCATTTAGCATTCAAAACAACTATCTTAAAGTAGGGACTATTAGTCCCATTACACAGATGAAGAAGCTGAGAATTAGGAAGCTAAGTGACTTACCCAAAGTCACACAGCTTAGTGAATAACAGAAATGGCCTTCCAATTTAGGTCCACGTGGCTTTAAGCACACACTCTTAACTGTGCTGCCTCCAACAAGGCTCATCTCGGCACTGTGATTACGAAGCCTCCACACTGCCCAGCTGCCAGCTCACTTTCTTTCCTTTTTATTCATTTAGTTAGTCATCTGCCTATCCATTCGATGAACATGTACTACACCCCCACTCTATGCCAGGCACGGGGGACAGAAAAGTGAACAAGATGCGCACAGGCCCTGACCTCGTAAATACTGCATTCTAAAAACCAATAAGTTGTCAGCTTTGGGAATATTGAGCATGCCAATGTATTTTTCTGTGTGAGTCAGAGGCTCTGAAACTTCCTAAATGTCAAGGTCACTTTCTGGAAGCTTAGAAGTCTAAACCTTTTAATGTAGAACTGGTTTACAGACTCTGATTTTAATATTATAAAAGCATATTCTCAGCCTAAAGTTTAAAAAAAAAAAAAAAAAAAAAGGAAATGAAAGAGATTATCTTCCACTTACCTTAGCTCCTATTTCCCAAAAGGAATTTAAAAACCACACTGGTAGAACTACTAGGTAAACATGCATCTTAACCACACACAACATTTTCTAGTGTAAATCCAGTTTCTGCTTCCCTATAATTACTTTTCTTGGCTTAAATGGTAAGACAGTCTAACTTTTTTTTTAATTTCATTTTGCAGTGGAAATGATCAATAAAATAGAGCACTGTTGGGTTATCACAGCTTATTTTCACATAGGTAGACATCACCCATCAAGATGGGTGGGACAGTTGGAGGAAGTTACAATGTTTTTCCTAGAGGACCCAAGACTGGGGGGTGGGGGGAGATGACAATGGGGGAGGCACATGATGATTTTAAAAGTATATAAATTTAATAGTTACAATCTAGCATGTATTATGTGCCAAACATGGTGCTTCACACTTTATGTGCACAATATCTTTTAATCTTCACCACAATAGGTAGGTACTATTATTTTCTCAATTTTCAAATGAAGAAACTGAGTCTCAGAGAAGTACTTTGTCCAAGATCACACAGCTATTAACTGGCAAATCTGAGATTCAAACCAAGTCTACCTCTGAAGCTAAGGATTCATCCATTATCCAGTCCTGCCTTCTTCAGGTGGAAGAAAGATTGCATTTATTCTGTGTTCAAAGTGGGTTTAGGAGCTTCAAAGACCCTTGGGACTCCTACTTGTTAAGGCTCCCCTCTACTTTATAGCAAGCATATTAAATGCACCCACATTACTCAGCCATAAAAAGAAACGAAATTGAGTTATTTGTAGTGAGGTGGATGGACCTAGAGTCTGTCATACAGACTGAAGTAAGTCAGAAAGAAAAACAAGGAACAAGACAAGGTTCTCCACTCTCACCACTATTATTCAACACAGTTTTGGAAGTTTTAGCCACAGCAATCAGAGAAGAAAAAGAAATATAATGAATCCAAATCGGAAAAGAAGCAGTAAAGCTGTCACTGTTTGCAGATGACATGATACACAGAGAATCCTAAAGATGCTACCAGAAAACTACGAGAGCTAATCAATGAATTTGGTAGAGTAGCAAGATACGAAATTAATGCACAGAAATCTCTTGCATTCCTATACAGTAATGATGAAAAATCTGAAAGAGAAATTAAGGAAACACTCTCATTTACTACTGCAACAAAAAGAATAAAATACCTAGGAATAAACCTACCTAAGGAGACAAAAGACCCATATGCAGAAAACTATAAGACACTGATGAAAGCAATTAAAGATGATACAAACAGATGGAGAGATATACCATGTTCCTGGATTGGAAGAATCAACATTGTGAAAATGACTAGACTACCCAAAGCAATCTACAGATTCAATGCAATCCCTATCAAACTACCAAGGACATTTTTCACAGAACTAGAACAAAAAGTTTCACAATTTGTATGGAAACACAAAAGACCCCAAATAGCCAAAGCAATCTTGAGAAAGAAAAACGGAGCTGGAGGAATCAGACTCCCTGACTGCAGACTATACTACAAAGCTACAGTAATCAAGACAGTATGGTACTGGCACAAAAACAGAAATATAGATCAATGGAACAGGATAGAAAGCCCAGAGATAAACCCACGCACATATGGTCACCTTATTTTTGATAAAGGAGACAAAAATATACGATGGAGAAAAGACAGCCTTTTCAATAAGTGGTGCTGGGAAAACTGGACAGCTACATGTAAAAGAATGAAATTAGAACACTCCCTAACACCATACACAAAAATAAACTCAAAATGGATTAAAGACCTAAATGTAAATGGCCTAAATGTAAGACCAGACACTATAAAACTCTTAGAGGAAAACAGAGGCAGAACACTCTATGACATAAATCACAGGAAGATCCTTTTTGACCCACCTCCTAGAGAAATGGAAATAAAAACAAAAAATAAACAAATGGGAGCTAATAAAACTTAGAAGTTTTTGCACAGCAAAGGAAACCATAAACAAGACAAAAAGACAACCCTCAGAATGTGAGAAAATATTTGCAAATGAAGCAACTGACAAAGGATTAATCTCCAAAATTTACAAGCAGCTCATGCAGCTCAATATCAAAAAAACAAACAACCCAATCCAAAAATGGGCAGAAGACCTAAACAGACATTTCTCCAAAGAAGATATACAGATTGCCAACAAACACATAAAAGAATGCTCAACATCACTAATCATTAGAGAAATGCAAATCAAACCTACAGTGAGGTATCACCTCACACCAGTCAGAATGACCATTGTCAAAAAATCTACAAACAATAAATGCTGAAGAGGGTGTGGAGAAAAGGGAACCCTCTTGCACTGTTGGTGGGAATGTAAATTGATACAGCCACTATGGAGAACAGTATGGAGGTTCCTTAAAAAACTAAAAATAGAACTACCATACCACCCAGCAATCCCACTCCTGGGCATATACCCTGAGAAAACCATAATTCAAAAAGAGTCATGTACCACAATGTTCTTTGCAGCTCTATTTACAATAGCCAGGACATGGAAGCAACCTAAGTGTCCATCGACAGATGAATGGATAAAGAAGATGTGGCACATATATACAATGGAATATTACTCAGCCATAAAAAGAAACGAAATTGAGTTATTTGTAGTGAGGTGGATGGACTTAGAGTCTGTCATACTGAGTGAAGTAAGTCAGAAAGAGAAAAACAAATACCGTATGCTAACACATATATAGAATCTAAAGAAAAAAAAATGGTTCTGAAGAACCTAGGGGCAGGACAGGAATAAAGACACAGACGTAGAGAATGGACTTGAGGACACGGGGAGGGGGAAGGGTAAACGGACGAAGTGAGAGAGTGGCATGGACATATATACACTACCAAATGTAAAACAGATAGCTAGTGGGAAGCAGCTGCATAGCACAGGGAGATCAGCTTGGTGCTTTGTGTCCTCCTAGAGGGCTGGGACAGGGAGGGTGGGAGGGAGACACAAGAGGGAGGGAATATGGGGATATATGTATACATATAGCTGATTCACTTTGTTATACAGCAGAAACTACCACAACATTGTAAAGCAATTATACTCCAATAAAGATGTTAAAAAAAATTTTTTTTTAAAGAATTGCAAAACTGAAAAAAAAAATAAGTACCCACATTACACACTAAAGAAAAGGTGTAACTACACACAAGTTGACTTGCAGGTAACTAACTGAAATAATATTACAAATTATAGTCATGTCATTAAATACTAATTAATTTAAATTTTCCATTTTATTTTCATAGTTTGGAGCCATTGCCTTTCTTTGTTTAAGTATTTTCTCAGGCCTTTGAAAAGCTCAGAGATTGTAGGTACTCTGCCTATATTCCCAGATGCAAAAGATGGCTCCATTTCTGTTGCCCTAAAGGGAAGGAACAAACAAGTAAAAACTGAAGGGAAGGACACTTCTGGTTATGGTATAGACACTTCTAAAAAAAATGCACTGTGTTGTGAGGAAGCTACCTCTCCATCTCAGAAGGTGTGTAAGCATACAGCGAATGCCGACTTGGGAGTGATGTTGTAAAGAACCTTGAAACACGAGATGGGAAAGTGGGATCCTTCAAGTCCCTTCTAGGTCTATAGTTGTAGGATTCTTTAAAATATAACAATGGCATACGATGAACACCTGTATGATTTGGTTAGCCCACTACGTGGGCGATCATCTGTTTCCACCATATTTAATTTCCTCACTAATTTCATAAGAGATGTTGGCTACCAGTGACTAAAGAACCACCAAAGATTCAACCTCTAGAGAGCTGATGTTAATATCTATAATAATAATTAATATTTGAGTGCTTTCTCTGGGCCAGGCACTATGCTGAGTGCTTTACATACATGATCACATCAATCTTTACAACAATCTTAAGACAAAGGCACTGGAATTACCCTCATTGTAGAGGTAAGGAAATTGAGCCTCACAGTGTTTGAGCAACATAACTGAGTTCATGAAACTAATACAAAAAGCTGACATTAGAACCCATCCTGCCTGTCACTGACGTACTTAACCACAATCTCACTCTGCCTCTGGATCTTACCGATAATGACAATAACTAACAGGTACTGAGTATGTACCATGATCAGACACTGGGCTAAGCACTTTAGACACACTTCCTTACTTAAATCTGAGATTTACGAGATTAGGATTTGGAATTTACCTATTATTAACCTCATTTTACAGAATGAAAGACTGAGCTCCGGAGAGTTTGGGGAGACCAGGACTCTGACAGGAAATATTTAAGATTAATCTCCCTGATCAACGTGACCTGAGGTCTGCTCTTTCAACCCTATCTTCTCTTCCAAAGCGGCAGGGAAAAGTCCTTGTTGAATTACTTGAAGAATTTAGCTGCTCCTTCTGAGGTCAGAATCTGAGGAAGATGATGGACTTTATTCCAGTTAGAAGGGATTCTTGAAATCACCTAATCCAGATTACACCAAACATGGACTGGGGTCAGTTCATGAAAACATCACCAGTCCAGGAGTAAATCAGAAAATAATAAGGACAGTGTAATGAGGTTTTCATTAGATTAAACTTATTTAATTTAAAAGTGTCCTTTTTTTTTTTTTAATGCAGGGGTGGCAATAGTAGAAATTTTTCTTTCCTTGTTTGGCAAAATACATAGCTCATCGAAATTCTTTTTGGGGGGTTGGGAATTATGCTGGGTGGTGAAATCCAAAAGTCTCTGAACCCATACCTCAGACAGAAGAGGAAGCTGCTCTCCAGAGAAGCGAAAGGCTTTGGCCCAGGTCTGAGGGCTACTCCTGACTAATTCAGAACCCTAGCCCAGGGCTCCTTTTTCCCAGCACAAATTTACTTCCACCACCTCCCTCACCTCAAACACTATCTTGGGTGCACAGTTTGAGAAAACTCAAACTGTTTTCTCACGTTTTCCCCATATTCAAAATCCTCTTAACTCAGAAACCAACTAAAGGCTTCCTCCTAGACCCCATATGTGATTACCTGAGCCCGGTCCCTCGGTGGGGAGCATCCTTGGAAAGGCTGTAGTGATGTCCCTCCACGGAGTCCGAGCAGGGGTGACCTTGGCTAAAGACAGAAACCAACGTAAGGATGAGGCTTCTCTGAGAGCAGAGAGCTTGTTGCAGGGAATCAAAGGGGCAGCAGAAACAACTGTAAACACAACAAAAGAAGAGCAACACATGCTCAACTTCCAAACCTACCTGAACACCTTTGCTGAGAGTGTATGACACTCCAAATGTCTGACAGAGGTGTGTTACAGTCTTCATTATCACAGTCTAATTGTTAATAATGGAACTTACAGCCACAGTAAATGTTTTTCATCAAACATCTCATAAAATCCTTCCAGTGGCCTATAGGGTAGGTAGTATATTTTATAGAGGAGGAGGTCACAGAGTTTAAATAACTTGCCCAAGATTACACAGCTGGTAAGAAGCAGTGTCAGATTTGAACTTAGCTCCATCAGCCACTAAGTACATGCTCTATAAATGTTAAAACATGCAAGCACACGTGCCCCCTCTCCCCCACACATGCAGAGTCCAGCAGTTCTCAATCCTGGCTGCACATGGGGGAGAATCATCGGGGGTAGACTTTGTAAAACCCCGTGCTCAGGCTCTACCTCCAGAGACGGTGATTTTTCTGGTTGTGGGGTGGAGCCCAAGCATCTGTGGGAGTTAAAAGGCTCCCCAGGTGATTTTAATGACCACTCAGGTACTCAGACCTCTGATCTAGGCCTTTCCTCCATTCTATAGATCCTAGCCATGAGGTTCAAAATAGATGGAGGGAATTAAACATGGCTGGGCACTGCTGGTGGGGCCTGTTAAACTTTAGGTCTTAGGGGCCCAACCTGAGGGCATTAATTGGGAAGACCAGAGGTGAGACCAATCAGTGTATTTAATATGATCCACAGGTGAATCTCATTCAGAAAGAAGGTATGCAAAGGTCCGCTCACCTGGTTTGATGACCAACTCCAGGTTTGATTTTTGATCATTCATTGGGCCCGGGAATTGGATCCGGCAGCAATAGGTCCCACTGTCAGCTAAAGTTACATTCTTTATGGTCAAGGTCACGTCTCCTTTGCGGAAATTCCTCTTTAGTAGGTATCTGCTGGATGTCCGATAGCTCAAGTTCCTTCCATCAGTGCTGAGTACCAAACTGTGACATTCAAATACAGGGCAGGATCCCTTGCCCCAGCACACAGGCACGAGATTCTCAGGGGTGGTTGGAGAGTAGGTGCAGGGCAGATCAGCATTCTGACCCACCTCAGACACGTATACTCCTTCCAAAGACCCTGCATAAAGAGGGAAGGAGAGCAATGAGGGAGGCTGGTCCATTTCAAGAAAACTGCAAACAATGCCTTGCAGAATAAAGAGGAAACCACTACTGCTATCCTGTTTGGAGGACAGTTCACTACAGCAATGATTCTCAGACTTGAGGGGCACTGGAATCTCCAGGAAGCCTTGTTCAAACACAGACGGCTGGGCTCAACCATCAGAGTTTAGAGTTAATTAATCTGATTAACTATTAATAAGAGCTCCTGATTTAATAGTTCTGGAGGGTGGGGGGGCCCAAATCTGTATTTCTAACAAGTTCCCAGGACATGCTGATATGGCTGGTCTCAAAACCTCACTTTGAGAACCAGTGCCCCAGGAGAGAACTGTGGCTGGTCCTGTGAACACCGAAGGGCAGTGCTGATGGAAATAGACAATCAGACAACGGGTAATTGTCAGCCAGGAAAAGAGCTCACCCATCTGGGCTAGTTGTCTGTTCACCAACACAGGGCAGTTATCCTAACACAAATCTCTTTTGTTTTTCAAGCACCAGGCACATAATAAATAAAAACCCTTGGCTGAATAATAAGTTAGTGTATGGCTGTTCTGAGGTTTAATAATTATATATATATATATATATATATATATATGTATATATATGTACACACACATATTCGAACAGTATAAAAACGATATGAAAACTCTACTCCCTCTCCCTGCTCTTTTCCATTTCCCAGCTCCCTTTCCCAGAGTCTATTCATTAAGAAACATTCATGTATTCCCACTCCCCTGCAACACACACACACACACACACACACACACAAAGTCCAATATACCCATTATTCTGCTCCTTGCTTTCTTCAATTAACATTATGACTTGCAGACATCTCATATCATTATGTTTCATCAGCGTCGCTGTTTGTATCATGGATATATCATAATTTCTTTACCCACTACCCTACTGGTGGACATTTAGGTTGCTTCCAAACTTTTGCTCTTGCTAGCATTACGATGACCATCCTTGCATCTTTATCTTGCACTATCCAATTGCAAAAATCCAGACTTACTTGTAAGTAGTAGCAGCAAAAGCAGGACACAGTCAAAGGAAAAATGTGAAAACATGGGTTCTGAAGAAGAAAAGGCAAAGAATGGCTCTGTTTAGGTGCTGTTTTAATTCTCCAACTGAACTGCGTACTTCCTGGAACTGTCTCTCCTCCCCAGTCACAGGAGTAGTGGCCACTCTCCCAACTGCAGGCCCAGCACACCAGATGTCTGATGACCAATCACTCCTCTATTAACACTGTCAAGTCTATGATGACAGCAAAGGAAACCCCGCTTCTCTCTTATGCTAGACCACACACATCCTGTGAGGACTCTGACATTTATTCTGTCCGCATCAACAAAGAGGAAGCAATACTCAGAGGAAGAAAAGGGTTACTTCGTCAAGTGTCTCTTGGCAAGTAGAGTGAGCCCTCTACTGTCTCCAGTGAAATAATACATAGTCCTCTGTTTGAAATGGACAGTATTTATTGGAAACACAGGTAGAAATGTATCACTCATGCATTCATTCAGTCAAGTCAGTCAACTGGTGAGTCCTGTGGCCAATGTTTATGAAGCACCTACTATGTGTCAGGCACTGGACTAGGAGGTGGGAAATACCACCATGAATGGCCTGTTCCTTATACTCATGTTTAGGTGCCCTTTCCACTCCAGTCATGAGCCTAATTCTTAGCCTTTGCTCTAACACGAATTGGGCTATGTCATATAACCTTGTTAGGTCTGCCTCCTCATTTATAAAATTTATAAAATGAGGAAATTGTGCTAGGTGATATATGCACAGCTCCCTGCTCTAATATTCTGACTTTGACCTGAACTTTCAAACTTTTCCACTTCTTTCCCCCTCCTGTGGGGGGAACTGAGGGGACCTCAACGTTCTATTTCCTGTCATATACACAAGATGTCCCCTCTCCTCCCACCCCACAGGCTTTGGGCATTAACTGTCAGAAAGTATTGAGTTCCAGCCACACTCTCCATCACTGAGGTAACATCTCAGGCCCAAACAATCTCAGCCCTGGGAGAGTAACTTTTGTCTGGAAACCTTAAAGGCCAATGGTTATTTACAAAAGGGAAGTGAGCTCACGATGAAATAGTTTCTGAAAACCCTGTGGCCTTTCTCTGTCTTCTCTGCCTGAACTTCCTTGTCATTCACTTTATTTTTTTTATTTTTTTACTTTCTTTTTTTCTAGTTGCGGCGAGTGGGGGCTACTCTTCGTTGCGGTGCGTGGGCTTCTCATTGCGGTGGCTTCTCTTGTTGCGGAGCACAGGCTCTAGATGCACGGGCTTCAGTAGTTGTAGCACGTGGGCTCAGTAGTTGTGGCTCGCAGGCTCTAGAGTGTAGGCTCAGTAGTTGTGGCGCACGGGCTTAGTTGCTCTGCGGCATGTGGGATCTTCCCAGACCAGGGTTCGAACCCGTGTCACCTGCATTGGCAGGCGGATTCTTAACCACTGCGCCACCAGGGAAGTCCTTGTCATTCACCTTAAACCTTATTAAATGCATTTAATATAAATATCCAGCTTGTTCTATGTGTGTACTTCCATAATGCCACAGAGCTAACAGTTAAGAGATCATGTTCAATTTCTTCATTGTATAGATAAGGGAAACTGAGACCTGAAAAGATTGATTTGCCCAAAGGTACATGATTGGTCATTTCAAATAAGAACATGAGTCCCCTAAGCTCCAGATTTTTTCCATTATAAACCATGTTTCATGAATTTCATATTTGCCCTTAATATGTCTGCCCACATATCTAAAAACAACCAGCAAATGCTCATATTCAAGTGTAAGGCAGACTTGATTAAACACGGGGTCAGAGGTTAGATTTACTAGCAGCATGACTTCAAGCAACACTCTTAAAAGTTTTAGCCATCAGATTTTGTGTTCTGATTTTTGTTTTGTTTTTTATTATTATTACTCTGTTTTCTGTTCATCTCGAGAATTGCTACTGGGTCCAACTTTATAAAACATTAACAATGTATTAATTCATTGAAGTCTAGACATGAAGGAGCCTAGAAATCTACTCTGACCCCTTTCTTTTATTCTGTGTATAAGGGACTGTTTCTGAACATTGTCATGTTCATTTAACTTTTATTTCTTGTTTTTTTTAACTGTTTAGGTAATACATCCAAATGGCTAAAGTTTAAAGCAATACAAAAAGCTTACATTAAGAAGCCTCATTCCCACCCCTCCAAGTCCACTAATTTCCCCCACCCAACCTATAGGTTTCTATTGTCATGTCTTTTGTGTATCCTCCCAATGCAAACACAAGAAAATAAAATATATATTCTTATTCCTTCCTTTCTTAAACAAAAGAGCATACCATACATACATTTTGCACCTTGCACTTTCTATTTACTATTTTATATAAAAATTTTCTGACATATCAAAAGCAGAGAATAGTACATACTCCCAATACACAAATTCAAAATTATCAAACTTTCATTTTAAAACAAATCCCAGATGTCATGTTATTTCACCCTTACAGACTTCAGTGTGCATCTTGTTTTCAAAAAATTGACACTCTATATATAACCATAATACCATTATTACACAAGACATAATTAATAATGATGTTTTAGCAGCACCTGACTCTTCAGTCCATAATCGAATTCCCCTGATTATCTCAAAAATGTCCTTTTATTATAGGTTTAAGTCCAGACCTAAACAGCTCCCTACATTGCATTTGGTTGTTATATGACACTTAAGTCTCTTTTAATTGAGGACAGTCTTCCCTCCTTTCCCCTGCCATTGACTAGTTGTATAAACCAACTGTCCTGTGCACTGTTCCATATTCTGGGTTTGTCTGTTTCCTTGTGGCATCATTTAAAGTATTGCTCTTTTCTTTGTATTTCCTATAAATGAAACTTAGCTCCAGAGGTTTGGTTAGATTCAGGCTCCACTTTTTGGCAAGAGTACACAGCTAGTGCTATTCCATCACAATTGTCTGGTTGCTCCACATCTAGAGATGCTAAGATTGATCAGCTTGCACCTTTGTTTTTCAACTTCACATTCTATTCTGAGCATCTCTCCATTTCAGCTCATATAGAATGTCCTCGTTCTTTATGATGGCTACATAGATCCCATTGGGTGAAAACACTGGGTGAAAATAACAAAGTGATCATTCCCTTGAAAAGAATACTTCATGTCTCAATTTATTTGTAAAGATGATCATAAAAGACCCATCAAGGTCTATGATTCTCTAATTATGTGCAACAGAAGTTTGCTTTTTAAAAGGAGCCCTTGAATGTATTTTTGGTAAAGAAGTCTTTTGTATTGCAATTAATTCGTTTCTAAATTCTGTTTAGAAAGTCATATCATGCATTTTCTTAAGGGACAGTTGAGTGTTGGCTATAATTATGTGGAGGGATAACTACAAAAAAACTACTGCGGGCTTCCTTGGTGGCGCAGTGGTTGAGAATCTGCCTGCCAATGCAGGGGACACAGGTTCGAGCCCTGGTCTGGGAAGATCCCACATGCTGTGGAGCAACTAGGCCCGTGAGCCACAACTACTGAGCCTGCGCGTCTGGAGCCTGTGCTCCGCCGCAAGAGAGGCCGCGATAGTGAGAGGCCCGTGCACCGCGATGAAGAGTGGCCCCCACTTGCCACAACTAGAGAAAAGCCCTCGCACAGAAACGAAGACCCAACACAGCCAAAAATAAATAAATAAATAAAAGAGCTTTAAAAAAAAAAAAAAGAAAGAAACTACTGCATATGATACTACTATAGAAGTTGTTTTGCTTTTCTCCCTTTGTCAGCAGGAAAAGGGAGAGAAAATCTCAGACTCCTTAAAGATAGCCTCCAAACACCAAATGGAAACACTGGAATTATGTGTAATTAGAATTACACATTTATAGATTACTAAGGGGCTCCTTGACAAAATTCATAAAATGGAAGTGAGAGAATTTTACTCAGGAGACAGGAAAGCATGGGCGATACAGATGGGATCACCTGGAAAAACTCAGTCCAATTAGAATCTACCCTGTACAATGGGGAGCCACAGTGGGATGGATATGGGGGAGACAATAACGCCCACTAAAGCTGGAATCCTATATGTACTTAATTTGAATAAAAAATCCTCTCATTTAAATCACAGCATCTCAGTTAGGTTCCATGTATCATTAGTCCCAAAATTTTGCAAAGGTAGACACTGAGGTTGGATATAAAGGGTAAGAAGTTAAGCAACTTTGAGCTCGATCTTGACCTACAGATTACAGCTAGCCACGTGACTTTCATTAAGAGTGCTTGTAACCTTGTGTGCCTGTACAGTACTTGAAAACTTTTTTTATTATTATACAAGTCATAGTCACTGTAGAAAATTCTGAAAAATAAAATAAGAGTAAAAATAAATAAATAAAATAAAGGCCAGATCCCATTACCATGAAATACTATCACTAAAACAGGTCTCCTTTCAGATATTTTTCTATAAATCTCTCTACATATACAATGTGTTAATGCCAGTACCTCTGGTGGGTATATCGCCAGTAAGAAAGTCTTACTCATGGATGATTGTGAACATCATGAACTCAGTGGGATCCAGGAGAAGGTACAAAACATTTGTTTACACTCCCCAAGTCTTTTTATTTTTATTTTACTTTTATGTGTGTGGTCTCAGTGCTCTCATTTGCATCAAGCTGCTTTCAACATTGCCCTCTGCACCGGGTCCCAGCACTGAGAAGGCTACTTCATCCCTGTGTAAAACTCCAGGTTCTCAGGGTCATTTACAAGATGAATAAATTTCTCCCTTGCTACTGCCCACCTCTCACAGCATGATCTTGGTGTTCTTATGCCAACAAAGACTTCTTCTCTAACCAAAAACCCTATACTTTACTTACGTTGCAGATGACAGAAAACCCAACTCAAACTAGCTTAAACTACAGATTTATTGACTGACATTATTGAAAAATCTAGCTTCAGGCAAGACTTGGTTCAGTGGCCCCAGTGAGGACAGCAGGGACCTGGTTTCTGGCTGTCCTGGCGTTGGTGCCTTCTGCATATTCCACACGGTGTCCTTCTCCTGTCCCTGCAGAGCACATATCTGCACACCAAGAACATCCCTTGGCCACTCCCACACAAGCCCACAGATGCACACCCCCTCAAACACCCAAACTGGGTTACAGACTTACTCCTGAACAATCTATGTCCATAGGTTCAAAAAGGACTTATTGGGTGAGCCCTGGGTCACATCCCCAAATCTCATGCTCTGAAAGTGAGAGAAAGGTGGTTTCCCCAAAGAAAAAGTATCGTGCATTTTAGAAGGGGAAATGGATGCTGGGCAGCAGAAGCAAATATCCAGTACAGACCCCCTCCCAGAAAGGGATGGGGTGGGGAGCTGGGGAAAGAAAACTTGCCCCTCCGAACATGGATGGTTCTTTTTCTTACAAAAACGACATTTTACTAATACGGTGCTTTTTAACTTACAAAGACGCGCTCTTCACAACCCTGGGGAGATGCTAAGGAGCTCTCGTGTCTTTAGAGAGTTCTTATATTGAGTAACTATGGATGAGTGCCAGAGAGATTAGGCTTGAGGTCACACTCAAACCAATGCCAGAGCCAGCTCAGCGCTGCTCCTGCTCATGTGATCACACCTTTCAGAGTGGAGGAAATGGGAGGGGCGTGAAATAATTTACCCTTGATAACTCATCGAGGCTCCCAGTGTCGAAACTGAAAAGTCTGTTGAGCTATGTGTGAGTCACTGCGGGAACTCCTATCGGTGGTCTCACCTTGAAAATGGCAGTCCCACTGTCTCCTCCAGGGCGACGCTGGTGGGGGAGCTGTGAGTGGTCACTCATCCCAAGCATGTTCTCCAGTATGGCAATGCTTTGTGTTTATTAGTTTTTTGCTCCAGGTTCAGATACTGAAGCTAATCATCCTCAGTTTAATGGACGTACTCCTCATCAATCCCGGTGAGGTCCCTCTCTTATTTTATTTCATTTTACTATTTCCCCCGTTTGTCCTTGACGCACATTCTCATTTCTCTCGTCTCACGGGCATCTGCTTTACCCGAGAATGTTGAGCAGTTTTCCAAAGTGTTTATTCCAGCTTACATTCTGACAGTGAGAAGAACTCTTACGATGCCTCCCACATCTTTGCCGGTATCAGGACTGCCACACCTTTTAATTTTTTCCTATATGAGTGTATGATGATGTCACAATATGGTTTTAAGGTTAAACTACTGTTTAATGGAAAATGGCACAGATGTACAGAACATTGCATACTTAAATTTATAGTTTACCAATACTTGGAAAGCAAACACTCAAGTAACCAGGACCCAAAACAAAAAATAAAACATGGCCTATCTCCTCAAGTCCCTCTGACCCCCACTCCAAGCCCACATGTCCCTTCCTGTTCACAAAGCCTTCCCCCTGTCCTACAGGCAATCACTATTCTAAATTTTGCAATAATTGCTTTTTTTTTTTAATAGTTTTACCATCTAGGTAATGCATCCTAAAGTTACATATATAATTTTGCTTGTTTTTGAACATCATATAGTGAAATCAAATTGTCTATAGGCTTTTGTGTTTTGTTTCTTTTACTTAACAGTGTATTTGTGAGATCCATTCATGCTTCTTTGTGTCCCTGTGGGTTGTTTTTATTACTGAATAGTTTTCCTGGGACTGGATATGCCTCAAATTATTTCCAGGTGAACATTTCATCTTCTGTTTCAGTTTTCATGAACAATGCCATCCTGGACACCCTCATACATGGATTCAGGTGGACACATACAGGAGTTTCTCTGGAGCATATTTCTCACAGTGCAATTAGTGGGTCAGAGGGTATACATATTTTGAGCCTTATTAGATCATGCCTGTTTCCAAGACATCTACCAGCAGAGTATAAGTTTCTCTTATTCCACATCCTCCTTAACACTTAGTATTGCCAGACTTTTTTTTTTTTCTTTTTTAGCCAAACTGGTAAAGGATATGATGGCCTCTTACTACAGCTTTACTTTGCATTTTCCTCATTGCTAACAAGGTTAATGAGCACCTTTTCTTTTGTTTATGAACCATTTGGATTTGGGGAGGGGGAGGAGCACAAACGTTTGAGTCTTTTGCCCATTTTTCTGTTGGGTTTCTCAGTTTTTCTTATTGCTGTATATGAATAATTTATATACTCGGGATACCAGCCCTCTGCTGGTTTAATCTGTTATATTTCCTCCCACTTCGTTGCTTTTCACTTATTTATGGTATGTTTTCTTGAACAGTTTAATTCAAATGTAGTAAAATGTACTAGCCTTTTCTTTGGTGGGTTATACTTTTTGTATTTTATTTAAGAAGACTTCTCTTACCCAGAGATTATGAAGATATTCACCTACATTAGCTTTAAGGCTTTATAGTTTTTTCTTTCACTGTTAGGCCTTTAATTTTCCCATAATTGATTTTTGTATATTTTGTCCTAGCCCCATTTATTGAAAATTCCAGCGTTTTCCCATTATTTTGTAATGCCATCTCTGTTATATTTCAAAAATCATACAGGCATGGATCTGTTTTTTGGCTTTCTAGTCTGTTCCAATAGTATATTTTCCTATCTTTCTGTCAGTATAATACATTAATTATTGCAGCTTTACGGGAAATGGTGATGTCACGCAGGGCAAATCCTCCCCTTAGTTCTTTTATCAAGGGTATCTTGGGACTTCCCTGGTGGTCCAGTGGTTAAGACTCTGCACTTCTACTGCAGGGGTCGTGGGTTCAATCCCTGGTTGGGAAACTAGGATCCCATATGCTGAGTGGCATGGCCAAAAAAAGGGTATCTTGGCTCTCTGGGTCCTTTGTACTTCCCAAAGGGAAGGGTATAGGCTGAGTCCATATTTGTGTCTCTCTGTCTCTCCATACTCAAATTGGAAAAATATATTAAAAACTATTTTATGGATGAGGAAATTGAGACTCAAAAATGTAACTTGCTGAACAAGTTACATTTGTTGAACAAGTGAGGGAACTCACTCACCATCCCAGTCCCATAAAAAGAGCTGGGGAATGTTCCCTCTTTTTCTATTCCCTGAGTCTGTATAAGATTTTTTTTTTCCTAACAGTGTTTGATAGAACTTGTCAGCAAAGCTATTTGAACTTGAAGTTTTCTTTCTGAGAAGATTTTGACAACTTTTTCTTTTTTTAATCATCAGAAAGCTATTCAACTTTCCTACTCTTAAACCTTGGTAATTTTGTAAGAATTTGTCCAATTTATCTAAATTTTCAAATTTGTTGGTATAAAGTTATTCATAATATTTTATTATTATTTCTTACTGTCTATAAAATCTATAGTAATATCCCTTTTTCATTTCTGCTATTATTTGTGGCTTCCTTTTTTTTTTAACCACTCTCCCCTTTAAGTAGGAGTGAGTCAGAACCCCTCAGGCTTATGAACCACTTAAGCCTTTCAGATACCCCCTCTGCCCTTCCACATCAGATGTTTCTGCACAGATGATTCTGAGTATGTTGCCTGGGGACAAACAAGTTTCAGAAAGAATCAGCATGGGCCTTCTCTTTCATTCCCAACATTAAATGGTACCTACCCTATACTATGGGTCCATAATTATCATAGTTAAGCAAATCGAGGGTCATGGAGGTTAATAGGTCAAACCAAGGCAACACTACTAGTAAACACAGGAGCCCAAATTTTACCACGCATTACTCTTTTTCTGTTTCTTTTCTTTTAAATCTGAGTTTTAACAGCCATTTACTAACCCAAGTGTCCTCGGTGTGTAGCAAGTTACATATTTGGGTCTCAATTTCCTCATCCATAAAATAGTTTTTAATATATTTTTCCAATTTGAGTATGGAGAGACAGAGAGACACAAATATGGACTCAGCCTATACCCAGCAACTTCTGTTATATATAGAATGTATTTCCACATCAGTACTCTCATTCTTAATGGCTCTTAACGATTGCATGGTATTCACAGATCTTCAGGTTTGTTGAATGACTGAATAATTGTGAAAATCGATAAAGACCCCAAAGGCATCTTTCCTTGTAGTTACGATACAATGCATTCCTAGCCAGCCACATCACCCCACCTGACACCCATCCTTTCAATGTCTTCCCTTACTCCAAACTTAGAACAGGGGCAGGGAACCAGCAGCTTCACAGAACTTGGTGCTAAGCAGATATGAGAAGCATCTTACTGTCCTCATGTACTCAGAACTAACCAACAGTGCCTGAGGTCTTCCTCAGGTCTTGTCCAGGCAGCCCTGGGAGAAAAGCTCTAATCAAAAACCTCTTATTTGCAACATAGTACTGGTTATTTTGACAAATTTACACCCTATTCTCTCCATGAGAAAAGAGTTTGTAGGCCACAGTCAGATACAAGCAGCAAGTCTCACTTGTTGAATAAGAAGCTCAGTATTACAAGCAGCACCTGTGAGTTTCTCCACCTTAATCTCCTCCTCTGCCACCTGGCTGCAGCT
This sequence comes from Balaenoptera acutorostrata, assembly GCF_949987535.1. Lineage (NCBI taxonomy): Eukaryota > Metazoa > Chordata > Mammalia > Artiodactyla > Balaenopteridae > Balaenoptera > Balaenoptera acutorostrata. The sequence goes on from NC_080065.1 coordinate 141,629,348, forward strand.
TCTAAACTTGAGGTAAGAGTGCCACTTACTGTTAGACTCATCACATTACAGTTTGAAACCAGTTCCTAAATCTTTTTTTTTTTTTTTCAGTTCCTAAATCTTTGATTCTAAATGCCAAATGCAAAAGACTTAGCAGGAAAGGTACCAGTTAACCTTTGAAAGCTTACTAACTACCAGAAATTATGCTTAGTGCTTTGTAGCCACAATCTCACTTAGGCCCTAGAACAAACCTATAATTTTTATTTTGTGGTTATTAAGTGGTTTTGTGAAAACACTCCAGGGTTTAGAATCCAATCACCTAGATTAGAACCTCTGGCCAAATTCATTTGGCTGCCTGTTTTTTGTACAGTCCACAGGCTAAGAATTATTTTAACATGTTTAAATGATTGGGGGAAAAATCAAAATATTATTTCATAACATGAAAATTATTTAAATTCAGGTTTCAATGTCCATATCTAAAGCTGGAACACAGCCGCGCTCACTTGTTTACGTATTTTCTATGGCTGCCTTTGTACCATATAAGAGAGTACTTATAATGCCTAAAATATTTACTAACTGGCTCTTTACAGAAAAAGTTTGTTGACTCCTGACCTAGATTCTAATCTGGAAACACCACCTGAGCAAACTACAAAACTGACCCCCACTTTCATAAAATGGGGGTGATAGTATCCACTAAGAGGGAGTTTTAAGAAGGTTAGTGCTATACGCACAGCATCTCCTTAAGATAGCAGAATTCTGACAAAAATGCTTTAAAATGTTCAAAGGGAGCTCATAATCTCTGTCTACAAATCTCCTTCCTCAGTCCGGTAGCATGTAGTGTATAAGAGTATGGATTTTAGGGTCAAAATATCAGATTCCACTCGACTCCATTATTTATTACCTATGATTTATTAACTATATGATGCAGTAGAGAGGTGATAAGAGTATGAAGGTTGAGTGCTTAGGCTTTGAAACTAGAATGTTTCAGTCCTGGCTTTGCCACTCACTAGCTTGGTGACCTTGGGTAAATGACACCTCTCTGAGCCTCTGCTTCCTCATCTGTAACATAGGTGTAAGAATCATAATGATTTCAATGGGTTGTTTTGAGGATAAAAGTGGCTTTTTGTACATAAAGTGATTAGAACAGTGACAACAAAGTGCTAGCAGGCTGCCCCAAAATATGCTACGACGGCATACTGAACTAAGAAATGGCCAGTGCAAGAGGGACACTCTGACCCCCACTTTGTTTCCCCCAAAGCAAAAAATAAACCTCTCCCATGAAAGGTGCACTCCCTGCAGTAAAGGTAAAAGGACACCCTTATTGCCCGAGAGAAGGAATTTGAGCCAAGAAGCCTATACAAACCTTGTTATTTCTTTACTACCCCAAGCCCAAATTGTTTAGATTCTTCACTAATTGAGCACCCAAAACCTAAGTTTGTTTGTCCTGTCAATTCCTTAGAAATTCAGTGTTTGTCTAAAGAGTATAAATGCTTTGGCTACTTCTTAGGTCCCATTTCTACGAGACCTCCCTGTATAGGAATTAAAATGTCTCTTCTGTTAATTTGTCTTGCGTCAATTTTATTATTAGTCCAACCACAAGAACTCGAGAGGGGTGGAGGGGGAAACTTCCCTCTCTCCAACACTTCCCGTCAGATTTAGGATGTAACAAACTCCTTCCCTTGGCCTTCTAAGTCCTGTAACCTGACCTCCATCTGCTTCTCTACCTCCAACCTCCTCGCTCTCTATGCTTCAGCCATAATAGCCTTTTCCCCCAAATCATGCCAACTTTTAATTGTCTCATGAGACACTTGCACTTGCTGTTTCCTGTGACCTCAGGACCCAGGACATGTCTTTTCTCTCAAATACAACACAGCACAGTTGAAATGGCCTTCCAACACCCTTAACAACTGTGAACATAGAAACATAACTTTAAAAGAGAAGATAATGTGGACAAGGCATTTTGAGCAGGAAATAGGAATATAATTGGAAGCAAGATTCTTCTGTTATAATGGCTGAATGGTTAAAGCAAGAACTTATACCTTCAAAAATTAACCGATTTGTTTTCCTGTTTATCTTTCTTCCATTTTCCTTCCCACTGCTCATACCCCCAGCAACTAAACCAGTATCAGGAATAGAGAGGACCACAATATCCACTAAATGAATTAATGCAATGAATAAATGAACTTAAAGGGAGGGGTGGACCACCTCCCCCCACACACTGACATGCTGGGGTCCGTCAGATTCTTACAGAATCTGCCCCCAGCTGAATGGCCCAGTTGGAATCAGGTGTGCCGCCCCTAACTCCTCCCTCCGAACTGGTTCATTAGCCTTTCACCTTTTTTTTTTTTTCATTTTTGAGAGACAACTCCCAGAGAGTGGTGTAGAAAGACCTAACGCTCGGGAACCGTTGGCAGCCATGTTCTCCACCTGTACCATCAAAGAATTTGGTTTGTAGAGAATGAAGCTAACAGAAAAGCCAGAAAGGAGAGACAGAGGGTTCTGGATCAGGTTCGAGTCCCAGTTGCCCTAGAGACCCTCCCAGTCCTTCATGATTTGGATGTTTAACTTATGTAACACAGTATCCTTTCAACAAATTCATCTTTTGCTTAAACTAGTTCACTAGAGAGTACTGACTAATGTAATCCTCCTTTATCCTACTGCACAGTAGAGTCATCTACAGATTTCTTAAAACTAATACCAGGGCCCCAGTCCAGAACAATGAAACCAGAATCCTGGTGGTCTGGGGCCCAGGCATTGGTAATCTCAAGAGTTGCCCAGGTTATTCTTCCAGATATTTCACTTTGAGGAATCAATCTATCAGGAATATTCATTATGACTGGGTGTGTAGAGATGTATTTTAATCCTCATAGACTGAATCTCTATATAAACTTTGAAATTTGTAACAACTATCAGACCACTAGTGCTCCTTCAACCCATTATCATAGCAGGAGTTCACGTCAGAATTCTTTAGAGTTGATGCCAGGTCCCACCCAGGCCTACAAGATCGGGTCCTCCCAAGGTCAGAATTTAAGATTCCACGTGAAATTTTAATCTCTTAATCCTTCTCTCCAACAAACACACATTATATACAAATGATGTCGTGACTCTCTTAAGGATGTGATAATGTGATTCAGTTAGTTTTTTCCATGCAAGGATTTGTAAGGCAGCCAAAAATTGGTTTTGTACCTCTTAGCCCAGCACCCTCCTCAAGGTTGTAAAAAGGCTGAGGTCTCCTTTACAAAGGAGATTCCTTTGGAGAGTCACTCAAGTGTTGAGCAATGTCCACCTTGCCCCTCCACTGGGAGATGAAGGGGTTCCCCTCCCCCTTTAATTTAAGCTTAAGAGAGTCTCGACTGTGTCTCCTGAAGTCTCTGGAGTCCGAAAATCTATACCAAACACATATCAGGAAAAAACAAATGAGACTTGCCAACTAAGTGCCTAATAAAGGGGTTGTCTACTTGGAAACAGCCTACACTCCCCAGATTTTTAAAGAAAAGGATGCATGAATGTTTCACATATAGAACTGGTCTGTGGCCACTTTAAACTGGACTTCGCTAGCTTATCTGGGAAAAGAACTTACCATTATCAGTGATTCTTAATCTTGAGCCTGCATGGGAATCACCTGAGGGCTCTTTAAACCACAGCTTGTTGAGCCCCACCCCTAGAGTTCGATTTAGTATGTCTGGGGTGCACCTGAGAATGTACATTTCTAACCAGTCCCCAAGTGATACCAATGCTGCTGGTCCAGGACTACACTTTGAGAACCACTGGCCTTTATTAAGAGAAAGGCTGGCAGCCACCCTCAGATACAAGGCAGACTCTCCATCAAGATTTTGCCGGAAGAGAGGCTGGAGAACAGAAAAGAGAAGGTGCAGAAATGAAATCTCAGTGCTCAAAACAGGTTGACTTCTTATTCACGTGGTGAAGTCACATCAGTGGGGGTGGGGATGGGGACTGGGAGAGGGTAGAGTTAATGAAAGGAGGGCCTAGTCTTCAGGCTTTCAAGGACCCGAAATGATTGAACTTTTGCCATCTTCAAGTGGCTTCCAAAGTTTTCCTGGGTGTGACCATCAAACCAGCAGATAAGAAGAGAAATTTTTATGGGGCAGGCCTGGATTTTTACACCACATTCCACTGCTAAGAACTGTCACATGGCGTCACAGAGATGCAAGAAGAATGGGGGGAAAATAGTCCCTAGCAGGGCAGCATATCTCAGGCGAGCAATAATCTCTGGTGGACATCCAGCAGTCTCTGCCACCAAACCCCCTTCCCAGGGCAGGCTTCCAGCCTTAAGCAAGTCTGAGTTTAGGAAATGTACAGGTAATTACACAGACATTTTAATTATTAAAATGAATGTGACTAAAAGTGATCAAAGGACTTCTTAGTGACTGGAAAGAAGTTCTGGGACCCATCCAGGATAGGGACAAGAGGCTGAGACAGAGTGTTTGCAGGAGCAGCCAAGAGGAAAAAAAAAAAAACTGCTGTTTTATAACTCTCCAGGGTTCCTCTCTTTTAACATGTTACACTATTCTTTTTTAGAGATTAACCAAATTTTTAAGTGAAATAAATCTAAGGATTTCATAATTTCATATTTATAAAGTTTGATATCCTTTATTATCTATCATTCTTAAAGCAAATGACAAATCTACTTTTCAGGGATGAAAACCTACTACTACTGAGGATATCTTCAAAGTTTACTGTAACTCCGAAAACAGGGATGTTCCACACACTAGCGGCAAACACTGCTTTTGAAGGTGATTACGCAATGTAGGCACACTCATTTACCTAGGCTTGCCATAAAGTGAAATGCCATAAACTGCCTGTGACGTCTAACAACTGAGAAAGTTGGAGAGTCAAGCTGCTTGCAAGACTTCTAGCGCTATCTCTTTTGAGACTCTCTAAAAGTGAATTAACTAATATATATGCTATTTACTGAAACGAAAAAAAAAAAGAAAAAAAGGAACATCCTTCACGGTCTTTCATTCATTTCGTCAATTAGGACACACAAAGCAGCATCTTTCTCTATAATCTGATCTCTCCTATGACCTGAATTTGCTCTTTGTTGTTCATCCTGTCCAGCACAATTGTTGCTATCATCAGCATCCATTGGTTCAGTTTTTACTCTCAGCCCTGTTTCCGAATGGGGCAAATCATCAGGCAAAGAAGCCAAGCAATTCTGAATCATCTCAATGACTCGTTCCAGATGCTTTTGAAATCTCTCAGCTGTCTCAAGGCGTTGACGTTTCTGCACCTCCATCATGACTCTCAAGGTCTCTCTTGCTTGGTGGGGTCGGTATTCATTTATGAGATGATGCACATGTACAAAAAGCAGCTTAAGATCTTCTAGCTTCTCTTCTCGTTTTATACTCCCAGGGCTCCTTATCAAGATATCTAAGAGGTCTAAGAAATTAATAAGGATAGACATATTGAGTTTTCTCAGTTCTTTCTTGTGATCAAACTGCATAGGATGAAGCCGTTCGATACCCTGACTTTCTAAAGGGCGGATGATAAGATCATCACACTGGAACTGGTTGCCGAACATCATATAACTGTCCTTTATTGGAGGTGGAGGCTTGGGAGCGAGGCCTTCCTGAATATTTTCATCTGTATACTCCTTGATGTACTGCATCGGAGGGGGTGGGAGGGCGCTTACTTGCTGTGGCTCACCCATTGTGGAAGATCAAGAACCTACAGAAATGGACCATCAGACAAAAAATAAGAAAAAAAAAATCACACACACACACACACAGAAATAGACCAAAGATTGAGAGTGGAGCTACAAAACAAACCTGTCACATTCAGCAACTAATGACAGAACATTTTCCCTTTTCTCCCCTGGCAGTTTGGCGTCCAGGACAAAATGATCTCCCTAGTCTCTAAAACTAACACAACAGGGAAAGGCTGCATCCTTTTCTAATTAGCAATGTATACTCAATCATCGTATTTTTCCTGCTCTACTTAATACTTTCATTGGCACAAAAAAAGTACTGTAGTATACAGTTGACCCCTGAGCAACACAGATTTGAACTTGCACGGGTCCACTTACATGTGGATTTTTTTCAATAGTAAATACTAGAGTACTACAAGATCCATGGTTGGTTGAATCCTCAGATGCAGAACCGCAAATATGAAGGAACTGCAGATACGAAAGGCCAACTCTAAGTTATACTCAGATTTTCAACTGCACAGAGGGTGGGCACCCCTAACCTCCCAGTTGTTCAAGGATCAACTGTATTTTCATCTATAAATTAAATCATCTGGATTCCACACCCCTCACCAGTTATGCCTCACTTCTCTACCCTCCCTACAGCCAAACTACACATGCTGTCTTCCCATCTCACATTACAATCACTCGTTTTATATTATAGATTGATCTCCAAAAGCAAACACTTATAACTCTAAGGAACACTCTGACAAAATTAAAATTACTATATTCCAGACAAACTCACATCATCTGAGCTTCTGTGATCCAATTCCATTCCCTTTTTTCCTACAATATACTCTACAATTTTTTATAGACACATTAACTTTTCTACATCTACTACAGAAATTTCAAATTCAACTATACCTTCAATAGCCACAATAACCTCCATCTACTCCATTTGAAGCTTAGGTATATCATAAAATGAGAATATTCCGAGTGCTCACTTAGATGGATCTTACCAGATTTTCAAGATATAACATACCATCCAACATGAGAGATAGCAAGTAATATACTGGAGGCAATTTTATACTTGGAATTTGTGAGGTAATGAGGGCAGCTGTGGGGCAGCCCTGAGTTTCCACCAACCCACAGCAGTGAACTGGCTGCTGCTGAGAATCAATCTGTCAGTGGCCATGGGCATGATGAGTTACTCTAACTGTATCAACCCACACTTCACTGTTTCACTAGCCTTCTGCATATTCATTTTTGTCACTATCCGATCTGGCGTCAACCTCCTACCTCCACAAAAACTGCTCATCACGGGCACCAACAACCACCACATGACCAAATCCAGTGGACATTTTTCTAAACTGATCTTAATCTCTCAGCAGCGTTTTCTTCCTTTTCAACACACTCCCCTTCTTGCTCAGCTTCTGTGATGTTACATTTACGTCTTCCTCCTACCACACTGGCCGCTGCCTCTCGGTCTCCTTTACTGCCCCTCCTTCTCTAGCCAAATTTTAATGTTGGCATGCCTCAGAGACTCACAAACTCAAAAGCCAAAGGGAAAAGGCAGGCAACATAAAGTGTGAAGGAGAACTGAGCATCTCCAAGCCAGACCTCAAAGCCTCCAGCCACTAGCATTCATGTGCGAATGAAGATTCATTGTTCCTTGGTCTTGAGTTTTCAAGTAAGGGCAAAAAAATCCAGATTTTTATGTGAAATTTCTCAACTTTTAAAAATACTGGCAATTAATTCCAGAAATTATCAAATACTGTGAGGTCAAAAAGGATTTATCTCCAACAATCTTTGTGATCTGCTGGCCACTAGTTTCAGGCCTTTGTTTTATGTTCTCCCTGGGATGATCTCAGTCAATTCCATAGCTTTTAATACCATTTCTATCGGTGGTTCTCAACCAGGTGTCATTTTGCCAACCAGAAGATATATGCAAGGTCTGGAGACACCTTTAGTTGCCACACCAGGGAGGGGGTGCTACTGGCTTCTAATGGGTAGAGGCTGGGGATGCTATAAACATACAATGCACAGCAACAAAGAATTATCCAGCCCAGGGGCTTCCCTGGTGGCTCAGTGGTTGAGAATCTGCCTGCTAGTGCAGGGGACACGGGTTCGAGCCCTGGTCTGGGAAGATCCCACATGCCACGGAGCAACTAGGCCCGTGAGCCACAACTACTGAGCCTGCGCATCTGGAGCCTGTGCTCCACAACAAGAGAGGCCGAGATAGTGAAGAGGCCTGTGCACCACGATGAAGAGTGGCCCCCGCTTGCCACAACTAGAGGAAGCCCTCGCACAGAAACGAAGACCCAACACAGCCAAAAATAAATATAATAAATAAATAAATAAAAGATTACTATTAAAAAAAAAAAGAATTATCCGGCCCAAAATGTCAATATATTGTGCCAAAGTGGAGAAACCCTGGTCTATATTTATGACTCTTGACTTTTTAATTTAAGTATACTTCATTTACAATATTGTGTTAGTTTCAGATGTACAGCAAAGTGATTCAGTTATTTTTTTCAGATTATATTCCATTATAGGTTATTACAAGATATTGAATATCATTTCCTGTGCTATACAGTAAATCCTTGTTGCTTATCTATTTTATGTATAGTAGTTTGTCCGTTAATCCCATACTCCTAATTTGCCCCTCTCTCTCTCCCTCTCCCCTGTGGCAACCATAAGTTTGTTTTCTGTCTGTGAGTCTGTTTTGTACATAGATTCATTTGTATTATTTTTAGATTCCATATATAAGTGATATTTGTCTTTCTTTTCTTGACTCTTGACTTTTTACCTCCAGTCCAGACTGCATCTGGGGTGCTCCTGGATGTCTCACAGGGCATTCAAACTTTAAAAAAAAGTTCTTTTGAGTCCACCTACCATAAGTACACACACCCTAAACCTGTTCCTCTCATAGCTTCTACTCTTTCCTGTTTCAGTAAAATGTCCCCATTATCCACCTAGTATTTCAAGCCAGAAACCTAAAGGTTATCTTAATCCTTTTTTTTTTAATTAATTAATTAATTTATTTTTATGGCTGTGTTGGGTCTTCGTTTCTGTGCGAGGGCTTTCTCTAGTTGTGGCAAGTGGGGGCCACTCTTCATCGCGGTGCGCGGGCCTCTCACTGTCGCGGCCTCTCTTGTTGCGGAGCACAGGCTCCAGATGCGCAGGCTCAGTAACTGTGGCTCACGGGCCTAGTTGCTCCGCGGCATGTGGGATCTTCCCAGACCAGGGCTCGAACCTGTGTCCCCTGCATTGGCAGGCAGACTCTCAACCACTGCGCCACCAGGGAAGCCCAATCCTCCTTTTTTACCAATCTCCTCTCCTCACCATCACTGCCAAATTTATCAAGTCCCAAAACTTCACTATCTCGCTATCTCAAATTCATCAGTTCTGATCAAGACACCATTCCCTCTTACCTGGAATACAATGGCTTCCCAGGGATCTTTTTGATTTCACTACAGTTCTTCTATATAATAGCCAGCCTAATTCTCATACCACATTCCTTCCCCCTTATATCCTAGCATGTTGTCTTCTAGTATTTGTTGGTAGCTCCATTCATTTCAAGAAGGCTTCAAATCAATGGGAATTTGGAAGTAGGTACAAACATCTTTAATGTTTATTTACTCTTTCAAATATTTACTGTTTGTCTAATATATGACAATGATGATTATAATGACAGATAACACTTGAGTGCATAGTATGTGCCAGACACTGTGCTAAATACTTTTCTCATGGTTGCGAGAAATCTGAGAAAAGAAAGGTGCCCTTTCCATGTCAGAGATGAGATCACCGTGGCTCACAAAAGTTGATCCACTTGCGTAAAGTCACAGAGTAAAGGAAGGAGCCGGAGCCTAAAGATCTCAAACACTACATCACACTGTCTTTCAAGGATAAACATGGCCTCCATCCTTGCGTTGCTTACAATCTATAAAGGAAAACAGACAAATAGCTAACTACACGTTTTAAGGTTACTACAAAAGACCAACAGATCTGACTACCAAAGATAAATCTAAAAATTCCATATAGGAAAATATATCATAAGCAAAATTAAAAGACAATCCCATTTTTCTGGGAGAAGAACGTCTGCAAGCTAACAAGGACAAATATTAGAAATTTAATTTTGATTTTTTAAAAACATATTTTCTGATTCCATCCCCGCAAGAAAAGCACTGACTTCAGCAGTTGCCTGTCTTATTCACAACTCTACCTCCAGCACCTTAAACAATGCCTAGAAGGTGCTAAATCCTCAATAAAGATCCACTGAGTTTTTTTTTTAAACCTATATATTTTTTAAAAATAATAGAAAAATAGGCAAAAGATGATGAGAAAAATGCAAATGCTGAATAAAGGCAGGAAAATAGTCAGACAGACACACTATTAAAAGCAAATTTTAAAAAGGATTCTTTTCATCTAACAGACTATCAAGATTTCACATACTCTGTCATCTGACAAATGTTAGAACACCTTCTACGTGGCAGGCCCTGGATTCCAGCACAGGTCACACTCTCCCTCCTCTCAGTTTCTTCAGAGTGGCCATCCCAATTTTAGAGGCAGGCTCTTAGCTCCTCTGGCCCTGCAGGGAAGCCTACTGCGGGGGGAAAGCGTCCATTCCCCTCGGCTCTCACAGAAGCCACCATGACGGACACCACATGACACTCTCAGGTGGCAGGCCAGTACCGCCAAGAGAATATGGGGAATCCTCAGACACAACTAATAGGAAAGGAGACGAATATATTTATTTGGAATTTGACGTGACAGTATAAAAAATTTTAATGCTGATATTCTTTGACCCAACAATTCTTTTTTTTTAATTTTTATTTTATACTGGAGTATAGTTATTAACAAAGTTGTGTGACCCAACAATTCTATTTCTAGAAATTTATCCTACAAAAATATTGGTACAAGTACACAAAAGTGTGTTTAAGGATGTTTAACGCAGCACTGTTTGAAAAGAGCAGGAAAAGCTGGAAACAGCCCATAACTTCATCAATATGAGAGCTGGATAAAATGTCTCTATATACACACAACACAGCCATTAAGAAAAAACGGGTGAAAGCGCATGGGGTGGAGGGTTATCAATACTGTGTACCATTTCATTTATTTACAACACACTTATGAGTTGCAAATAGTTATAATCAACTTTTTAAAACTTCCAAAAACATCAATTCGGACTTATAGAAAAGCTGTATGAATCGCATAGAGAATATCCCATATTCTTCACTCAGATTCTCCAAATGTTAACATTTTCCCTCATTTGCCTTATTGGTCTCTCATCTCTGTACCCGCAAATACTTCAGTGGGTATCCCCCAAATAAGAATGTTCTCTTATAACCACATAATTACCAAAATCAGAGAATTAGCAGTGATCTGGTACTTCAAAATAAATTTCAGACAGCCCAGGTTTCACCCCCACTCAAGCTTTTTTAGATTGGAAGCCCAGTTTGGGGCCTCCCAGCACCATGTGTAATCCCCTACTTTAGCTGCCAATCCCCAGAGGGCAAGTAAGTGACAGGTACCACTGTTTCACATTCTCTCTAACTTAATCTTCAAACCAATTCTATGAGTTAGTTAAGTACTATTTTCAATTTCATTTTAGAGATGAGGATCCCAAGTCTGTCTCACCAACGGGAAGTGTCCGCAACCAGATCAAAAGTCTAGTAAATGGCACAGCAGGAATTCTTAACCTTGGTTCTTGTACACAGTACAAGCTCCCTTAAGTCAGTAAACTATGAAGCATCTAACAGTACAAAAGGAAACTGACGTATTACAGAAATCCTGTTTATCTCCCTATCACTTCTCTAGACTAAACTTGTCAAAGGCGATGGAGGTTTTTAGTAATACAAGCGCCAGGCATCGTAGCTGGTTATCAGACTCAAGATCCACCTTCTAGTGTTTGTTCCGTTCTGCGGTATTTCACCAAAAAAAAGAAAGGTATTCTAGGGTCCCATCCCCAGACTTTTGACTCGTTTTGTCTACTGTGAATGGGGCCGCTGGAATGTTGTTTTTAAAACCTCTCCAGATGATCTAATTAGGCTTGGCATCTACCTCCTTCCCCGCCTCCCATTAATTCTTCTGATTTCAGGACTGCTCCCTGAGGACGAAGAGCAAGGCTGGTTATCCCGTAAGGCTGGAGAGGCCAGGAGACTCGCCGAGCCCACCCACCTTAACAAACCAGCCGCGAGGGACTAGAACTGAGGTCTGCCAACCTCCGGCCGGGCTCGGCCTCCCCACTCGAAGGAAGCTCAGAGCCCGCCGCAAGGAAGGCACCTTCCGCCGAGCGGTTCACCCCGGGGCTCCGCGAGCGGCGGGGAGGCCGCGCTCCCCGAGGGACGCGGGAAAGGAAAGCGGGCGAGCGTACCCTGCACCACGCCTCCCCCAATTCCCAGCCCGCCCGGAGGAAGTCGCGGGGTCCGGAAGAAGAAATGCACACTGAACGGAGCACCAAACCGTCGCCGCCCACTCACCTCAGCCCCGGGTTTACACTGGTAGCTGCCTTCGCCACCACCGCCGAGACCCAACTTCCTACCTCCTCTTCCAGGAAGAAGCCTCTGACGCTGTCCCTTGATTGGCTGAAAGACCTGTCCTTTAACCGAGGCTCTAGTCCCGCCTCTGACCGCTGGCTTGCTATTGCGCCTGCGCACAGCCCCCCACCCCCACCGACCTCGCGCCGCCTGCCTCCTTCCGGCAGTTTGGCTGCGGCTGTGGGGGGGTTTGCAGTCGCCGAGGCTTTGTGTACTTTGTATCAATAAAAGCAGCAGCTGGTAGCTCGTTCCTTTCTGTTTCTTTTTTTTTTTTCAACGCTTAAGATTGAGGCATCCATACGTCTTACGTAAACGTTAGACAATACAGTAAGCAGATATTTTTAGAAATGATATCGACTGTAGCCCCACTGTCAAAAATAACATTTAAAAATATGAGGTTGGACTCTATATGCTGTTTAAGTATTTTGTAATCTGGAAATACTTGTGAACATGATTGAGAATCAATAATATATTCTTAATTTGCATTTTTTCACCATCTGTTCACTTTTATTTTCATTTACGAATTCAGATTCTATTTCCAGGCAACAAATTAACAAATGTTAAAAAAAAAAAAAAAGTACACAAGTCTTTTGGAGGTTATTTTCGTAAGAAATGTTACACATTTCTAAATTTGTGGGAATCTTCCAAGAGCGTGTTGCGCTTACAAAAATAAGGTTGTTATTCTGATAAACATTCTCAACTTTAACTCTTTAAGATTATTTGATTTTATTTTTTTAAACTAATTACGGAGAGTTCCCAAACATACACAAAAGTAGAGAGAATAGTGTATTCATCACCCAACTTCAACAATTATCTACCGATAGACATTATTTCAATTCAGCAAGCATTTCTAAAAAGTAAGGACTCATTTTGTTTGTTTGTTCGTGGAACCAGAGAACCATTGTCTCATTTTAAAATAAATTAATAACTATTTAATATCATCAAAATCAAGTCAATATTTGTATAACAATTATCTGAGGATCCGATAACGTCCACCCCTTTGTAACTGGATGATGTATCATTTAATTATCTTTTAATCTATAGTTTCCTTCCTCCACCTCAATCCCCACTCCTCCACCCCCCATCAGTTTATTTGTTGAAGAACTCTGTTCACTCTTGAGCATACCCCAATCAGGCTTTTCTCTGTTCACTGAGACCAATGTGACGTACACTGTGACCTCCAATGGGCATTCTTAGTAGTCATCTTATTCTACTCTCAGCAGCATTTGACACATTTGATCTTTTGAATTGCCCCAGGGCTCAGTTATCAGTTCTTAGTGGGATGTCATCCAGGTGATAATACCCAGATGATATCCAGGCCCTGGCAACACCCTCTCCTTTCACTCAGACCCTATTATCCCACATCTTTATTCAATTGCAAAGGCTCAAATCTAAAGGTTCACCTTTACTCCTCTTTCTCCCGTACTCCATTCAAAACTACCATACCGGCCTTTTGTATTACTTCTATTTGGAAATAAGTAAAAGTCCTAAATATAATTAATTTTCACCATCCCCACTGCCTCAGTCCTAGTGCATGCCACCATAATCTCCCCTGGACTTCTGAAATAGCCTAAATAGTTTCCTTGCTTCCACTTTTGTCCTTCCTTAGCCTATTTACTACACTGTCTTAAAATATAAGACAGATCTGAACAACCCAATCAAAAAATGGGTGGAAGACCTAAATAGACATTTCTCCAAAGAAGACATACAGATGGCCAAGAAGCACTTGAAAAGATTCTCAACATCACTAATTATTAGAGAAATGAAAATCAAAACTACAGTGCGGTATAACCTCACACTGGTCAGAATGGCCATCATCAAAAAAATCTACAAACAGTATATGCTGGAGAGGGTGTGGAGAAAAGGGAACCCTCTTACACTGTTGGTGAGAAGGCAAATTGATTAAGCCACTATGGAGAACACTATGGAGGTTCCTTAAAAAACTAAAAATTGAACTACCATATGACCCAGCAATCCCACTCCTGGGCATATACCCTGAGAAAACCATAATTCAAAAACACACATGCACCCCAATGTTCATTGCAGCACTATTTACAATAGCCAGGACATGGAAGAAACCTAAATGTCCACTGACAGATGAATAGATAAAGAAGATGTGGTACATATATAGAATGCAGTATTACTCAGGGTAATTTGTAGAGACGTGGATGGACCTAGAGACTGTCATACAGAGTGAAGTAAGTCAGAAAGAGAAGAACAAATATCGTATAATAACGCATATATGTGGAATCTAGAAAAATGGTACAGATGAACCTATTCGCAAAGCAGAAGTAGAGACACAGACGTAGAGAACAAAAGTATGGACACCATGGAGGGAAAGGTGGGGTGGGATGAATTGGGAGATTGGGATCAACATATATACACTACTATGTGTAAAATAGATAACTAATGAGAACCTACTGTATAGCACAGGGAACTCTACTCAATGCTCTGTGGTGACCTAAATGGGAAGGAAATCCAAAAAAAAAGGTGATACATGTATACATATAGCTGATTCACTTCGCTGTACAGCAGAAACTTAACACAACACTGTAAAGCAACTATACCCCAATTAAAAAAAAAAAATCTAACCACTCTATTCAAAGCTCTCCAAGGTTTTCCATCACATTTATAATAAAACCTAATGTCCTCACCATGGCCTATATAAGGCACTACAAAATCTAGTCCTTGGCTACTTCTCCAATAATATTTCCTACCATTTTTTTCCATGCTCAGTCTTCTCTGGCTACAGGATTTATTTCTTTCCCTCGAAATTTTCAAGCCTACTTCTGCCTTAGACCCATTGCATTTGCCTGGAACTCTCTTTCCACAGATATTCACATGCCTCACCTCCTCACTTCATACAGGTCTCTGGTCAAATGTGACCTTGTCAGAGAGGTCTTCTGTGGTCACTCTATATAAAGTGGCATGCCCCAGTCATTCTCTTGGGGAATGTCCCCAATCCCCTTACTATGCATTATCCTTCCTTCATAGAACGTGTTATCATCTGATATCATATTATGTAGTTGATTTATTTTCATTGTCTTTCTTCCCCATTAAAATACAAGATTCATGAGCAGAGGGCCTTTGTTTCATTCACTGCTACATCCTCAGCACCTAGAACAGTACCTGAAATTGGCAAGTACTCCATGCACATCTATTGAATAAGTAACAAAATGAATACTGAATAATCAGCATTTTCAAATGAATTCACAGTGTGACACTGATGGATAAACCAGGGTATATTTAGCCAAAACCGTTGAGTGAAATTATCTTCCTCCCAACTTTGCTATTGTGAATACATTGGATGAGCATCCTGGTTCCTGGTGCACGTGTATATGTTTGTAATTTTCTCCTTGATATAAATTTCTAGAAATGGAATTTTGGACCCAAATTTTCAGTGTTTTAGTTAGTGGCAGGATCAAGGCTAGAATTTGGGACTCTTGACTCTCAGTCTAGTGTTCTTTACAATAAACTACAAATGAATAATGGTATGAAATTCACATCATGGGAGGGACTAGTGAAAATATGGTGTGTAATAAACATTTGTTTAGGTGGCTCTACTTCCAGAATCTGAATAGGAAGTTTATTCCTTAAAGATGCCTCCTCTAGGGACTTCTCTGGCAGTCCAGTGGTTAAGACTCCACGCTTCCACGGCAGCGGGCACAGGTTCGATCCCTGGTTGAGGAACTAAGATCCTACATCCCATCTGCTGCATGGCGTGGCCAAAAAAAAAAAAAAAAAAGTCTTCTCTAGTTTAACAAGGACTACATCCATTCAACAAATCTTTATTGCATCTGCTGTGCCGAAGACTGCTCTAGATGGTAAAAATGACAGACAAAAGCCTTGCCTTCTAATGGAGAGACACAGACAACAACATGCAGGCAAATAAGAATTTCAAATAGTGGTAAGGGCTGTGGGGAGAAAAATAATACAAAATAATGCGGTAGCTGGGTGGGTTGGCAGGTAGCTTATTTCTAGAAGGTGATCAAGGTAGCCTCTTCTAGGAGCTGTCTTTGGAGCTAAGACATGAGTGATGAGAAGGAGTCAACTGTGCAAATATCTTGGAGATAGCTAGTGCAAAGAGTCTGAGGCTGCCATGATCCTCCTGAGTTAGAGAGACAGGAAGGGAGCCTGTGTGCTCCACAACTAACGAGCAAAGGGAGAGTGGGAGGAGATGAGGGGGCAGTAACAGGCAGGAGTACCTGACAACTAGCATCTTGCCTGTTTTAGGAGCTTGGCACATTATAGAGAACATCATTTTTATCACTTGATCCTAAGTGGCAAGCAGAAATAGTCACACTTTTTCTCCACCCTGTCGATTTTTTTAAGGTTAGGTTTACTGAGGTATAGTTTACATAGAGTAAAATTAACTTCAAGTGAACAGTTCAATGAGTTTTGATTAATATATACTGTCATCTAACCACCACCACCAGAATTAAGATATAGAGTATTTGCCTCACCCCAAGCAATTCCTTTTGTGCCCCCTTAGGATTCAATCCCCGCCCTCACCCCTTGGTCACCACTGATCTGATTTCTGTTTACGTAGTTTTGCCTTTTCCAGAATGTCCTATAAATGGAATCATGCAGTATGTAGACTTTTGTGTCTGGCTTCTTTCACTTTAGCATAAAAGTTTTGAGGTCCATCAGCATTGTTGTATGTGTTAATAGTTTGTTCCTTTTTACACTGAAGGAGTATTCCATTGTATGGATGCACCATAATTCATTTATTTATTCACCAGTTGATGGACATTTCGGTTATTTCCAGTCCTATAAACACTCACATACATGTCTTTTATGGACATAAGATTTTCATTTTTTTTTTTCGAGTTACTACAAAGGGATTGCAAGTCCTTATAATACGTATATGTTTCACTACATAAGAAAGTGTCAAGCAGTTTTCTAAAGAGGCTATATCATTTTTCATTTCTACCAGCAAACTGTAAGAGTTGCAGATGCTCTGTACCCTCCTCTGCAATTTTCCTTTTTGCGATTCTAATGGCTATGTAGTGGTTTTAATTTGCATTTCTCTAGTGTTGAGTATCTTTTTTGTACTTATTTGCCATACATATCTTTTCTTGGTGAACTCTCTGTTCAAAGTTTTTGCCCATTTTTTAATTGGCTTGTTTGTTTTTTTTACTATTGAGTTGTAAGAGCACACACACACACACACACACACACACACAGAACAAAAGTCCCTTATCAGATATGTGTTTTGTTATTTATATTTATTTTCTTGCAAGCTGTGGCTAATCTTTTCATTTTCTTAACAGTGTCTTTCAAAGAGCAGAGGTTTTTCGTTTTGATGAAGTCCTAGTTATAAATTGTTTTCTTTTATGGGTCATGCTTTCTGTGTCCTATCCAAGGTCACAAAGATTTTTCCCCCTGTGTTTTCTTCTAGAAGATTTTTTTTAGCATGCAAAAGTCCAAATGTTCCAGCACATTTACCCTATTGATTTTATTGGTCTTACTATGTTTGTCATTGGTAGACAGCTTCATAAATAATAATCTCTGAACTCTTATTAGTAAATTACATTGTGTCTCTGCTTGTTAATAAGCCCAGACAGAAAAAAAATGGGAGCTAGCAAATTAAATTGTTCATCTCCAGCCTCTGCTTATTCCTGTCAAAAGACTTATCAAAAAAAAAGAAAAAAAAATCAAAAAAAAAAAAAAAAAAGACTTATCAGCTCATCTATATTGTTTGAACAATGCACTTTGAGTGAGAATCATCGCTAATGCACTGTTCTCTGCAGTCTGCTGTGTAGTTTTAATTCCTAATCACTGTTTTCACTGTTGCTGTTGTCTCATGGGTACTAATGACCTTATCACTAATAATAATCTCAACAACCCAGACCTGTGTGCAGCAGATGGGCCAGGAGGATGTCCGTAGTTTGCTTTGCCTGCTACACCTTTCTGTAGCAGCAAGCGGCAGCAGTAACCCTGGCATTGGGGAACTAACCCCAGTTTACACTTTGTTTTATAACAGAAAGATGCGTGCCCCACATATGAGGTCCCACTGAGAAACAATGTCAGTTATCTCTTGCAGGCTGAAGAACTTTAAAAGGATGTAGAATCCTGCAAAAAAAGGCAGGTAAGGTCTTTTAATTTATTTGTTGTACCTCCCGATGAAATAAAATGTATTTTTAAGGCAGGACAAAAAATAATTAAACATAAAATTTTCTCTCTGTGTTTGTTTAGGGCTTCTCCCTCCCTAATGTGCAGTATGCATCTGCATTACACACTGACCAGAGCTCCTCAAAGATGCGGGTGCCTGCTCAGCCATAAACATCAATTTTTTTCTTTCTTCTGACGCTAGCAATGTAACTTCTTAAACGAATAGTGTTCTTTCCCAGCTCTGTTCTTTCCCAGGGGGTCATGGTGACTTGCTGTTCACTTTGTATGTGTTTACCTGAACCATGTATCCTTGATGAATTTTATGTAAAATATCAGTATGTCATTTTGATGTATGATCCTTTGTCTCAAAAATGTATATGGCTGCCTTCGACCTCTAACAGGTGGAACAGTTCTCAGAACTTTCTGAGAAACTGCTTCCCCGGGTTATAATCCTCAGTTTGGCTCAAATAAAATTCCCTTTTTTTCTTCTTAACTTCATAGTTAATTGAATTTTCGTCGACACTATTACTGTCATTAAAGTCTACATTTACATTATATAGCTGTGCCACTATCATACATGTTTTTGAATCATCACAAAATCTATCCATTTTATCGACTGCTTGATTTATTTTCTAAACACTCCCCAAAAGATCTGGGCTGTATCCAACCCTTTTAAAGTCCATCTCAAAAGTGACCTTCTTCAAAAGCTTTCTCCAAGTTCACCCAAATAAAAATTACCTCCATACCCACTCATAGCCTCTTTTCTATACTTGAGCACTTCTCTGCCTTAAGTTGTAATTATACACCTGCTTTATTTCTGTGGCTATAGCTAGCTTCCTAACTTATCTGTGCATCAGCTCTTACAATTCCTAGCATTGCCTCACACATAGCCAGTGCTGAATATATTTTTGCTGAAAGATGGGTATTGATGGGGAGTTCTCTGGTGGCCTAGTGGTTGGAATTCCAGGCTTTCACTGCCGTGGCCCGGGTTCAACTCCTTGGTCAGGGAACTGACATCCCCGCAAGCTGTGCAGTGTGGCCAAAAAAAAAAAAACATGTGGAAAGATGGGTATTGAACAAAATCAAAAGAAATGAGAAAAATTTCAAGTTTCCTGAATGACAGTTGTGTACAAATATGAGCTGCTTGCTTTCAGAATCACTTCAGGGCTGGGACCAAGGTAAGGTGTGTGAGACACTTGCCTCAGATGCAAAATTAAGGAGGGGGAGAAAACCTCAGTAAGCAAGATAAATAAATGCAATATTTAAAAAACAACAATTAAGGCAAAAAGTCCATGATGGACAAAATATTACAACTTTAAATAAAGACAGGATCAGCAGTTCACATACCACCATTTAAAAAGGAGGGGGCCTTCCATGGAACTCTGTCATTCAAAGATTGGAATTATTTTCCTGAAGACATGGGTGACAATACACACTTAGACAGGTTTTTAGAGCTTAATGATGCATTCATTTTCTAATAAATGTGATGACTCATCACTTTTATTGCTCATCTACTAAATGCCAGCTACCGTCCTAGGGGCTGCAGATACAGTGGTCCAACCCATTGCAAGCCCACATGCTGCTTCTCTTCAGTTATCTGAGAAAGTCTTTACCCACTTGGTTCCACCTGCTTCGGGTCCAAAATGAATTTCTCTTAGAACATGGGGCCTCCAAAGGACAGAAAAAGATTTCATGTGTTCAAGTTCCTATGGGCTTCTTTACCCCATGCAGACGCCAGTCTTTGTGACTTGCACAGAACTTGGCTATCTTCCTTCTGAATCTGCTTTTCTTTGTCTCCTTATTATCCTCCTCCAACTGACACCTGAGTCAGAGGAGGTGACACCAGCACATTACACTATCATGGTATCACAGATTGTGTTCTCCAATAAGCAGATTTTGAGATAGAGTTTTGGGAGGAGGGTTTTTATTAAGGAGTACCCCTAGGATCGCCTCTGCAAGGGAAGGGGCAGAAGCAGGAGTGCACAGAGGGAGAAGCTGAGCTCTTGAATTGGAGTGACCCTTCAGAGAGGCTCTGTGTTGGGCTACGATGGCCTGACCTTCACACCCTACATCAATCAGTTCTTGCCGTGCACCTCGGGTGAGGAACCCAGGCAATTTCCAAACTCACTGCCAGCTGAAGGCTTTCTGTGGGAAGCACCCCCAGCAGCTGGGGCCACAAGTCGTTCGTTGAAGAAATGTCCGCCCCACGTGGATATTTCAAATGGAACGGTGTCTTTCAAAACATACCCTCCAATCTCCTCATTACATAGATCCTGTGGCCAAAGATAGGAAGTAACATAAAGTCACATATTAACAACCCCCTAGCCAAATACTTCTTTTCACAGAAACCACAGTACCCTCCACAAAGTGCACATTTGATCAGGCCACTCCCCTATTGAAAACACATCGTGGCTTTGCATCACTCCAAGGTCAGAAATCAAAATCCTTTAAATGGACCTCAAAGCCTTGCATGGCCTGGCCCCTGCCGTGTTCCCTGCATCATATCACGCTTGCTCTGCCAGCCATGACATTGCCTTCAATATTTTGAGGCAACTTGCTTCTTCCCACCATAGCACATCTTTCTTCTGTCTGAAAGACTCCAGTCGATCACAGCAATCCTGTGAATGACCTTATTTTGCTGGAGGGAAAAAACCCCTTTCTAGTATGTGTGTGTGTTGCCAGACTTGAAGTTTGGGACATTGGTTAGTTTGTAATCAACCATCCATTGTCTAATTGCACTTGCACCTGCAGAATTGCTACCATGGTGATGAATATTGCTGTCAAAAATATTGGCCTTTATCTGATAGGGTATGCTGACTTGATACCCAAACTGATGTCTCTCTCCGGAGGAAGATGTCTGTCGCTTTGAAATACGTAGGTATCTGTGCATGCATCTCTTGATGAACTGTCAAGATAGAAAAGGAAATCCAGAGAAAGTGCCAGGCAGGGCACGTTGCGGTGGGCAAGTCCCCACCTCCACTTTATTTCAGTGGGGGTAAATTGTGTAAACTGTGGGTCTGCTCAGCTAACGCCCCACATAGTGGACTAACTAGGTTCACATTAAAGAAGTCCTTTGGGGTGAGGGAGTAAGAATGCATAATACAGGATAAGAAAGACAAAAGGTAAAGCCAAGGGTACAGAGTCGTGAGATTAAGCTGTTTTAACTAGGCTGATTCAGCCTCTGGCATAGTGAAAATTTGGGGCTCTGAGTCAAAGGCTTTGGAAAGAGTTCCCCTTTATCTCTCTCCTCTACCCCATAACTCCTCACATTTCCAGAAGTCTTCCCCAAAATCCCTCTCAGGTCTTAGAGAACATGGCTCTTTCTCTCCTCTTACTGAGACCCACTGCTTCAAGAGTTAACTCCAAGGACACATTGATCTCCACAATCTATTGGTCTTTGTGTATCGGAAATCACAACATGGGATTTTCCAGCCACCCACCAGAGCAACTGAGAAGGGCTTCCTCTCATCCTCCCAAGCTACCACTCCTCCCAGAATCCGTATCTTATTTCTCACCTCCTCCACCTCTACCACTTACATTTGCTCTGCAGAGAAAGTCCCTAAGTTTTACTGGAAACCCAACTTCCGTCCTAGTAGACCCTGTTGTCACAGAAGAGAATGAGCAAAGAATTGCAAGGTTAGCAGATGACTCCCCGGCTCATACAAACACACATGGTTCTCAGAGTCATTCTTCTCAAATCCAACTGTTGTTAACTGTTATCAACTGTTACTCTAATCCAACTGTTATCATCTGTTGTTAACAATTTAATGATTTTCATGGACTCATGAAATTTGTTTACAACTTTTTTTAAATTGGAAAGACTTTTTTATAATGGACATTTAAAAATGCATAATCTCATTATGAAATGAGATTTCATAATCTCATTTATGATTTTTTAATTTTTAGAATCGCTTTCCACATGCATACATAATTTACATAGTTCATTAGTACAGAGCATTTTGGATTATTCTATTATTTCTTTTTTTTTTTTTTCTTTTTTTAAAATTTATTTATTTATGGCTGTGTTGGGTCTTCATTTCTGTGCGAGGGCTTTCTCTAGTTGTGGCAAGTGGGGGCCACTCTTCATCGCGGTGCGCAGGCCTTTCACTGTCGTGGCCTCTCTTATTGCGGAGCACAGGCTCCAGATGCGCAGGCTCAGTAGTTGTGGCTCACGGGCCTAGTTGCTCCGCGGCATGTGGGATCTTCCCAGACCAGGGCTCGAACCCGTGTCTCCTGCATTAGCAGGCAGATTCTCAACCACTGCGCCACCAGGGAAGCCCTATTCTATTATTTCTTAACAATATATCTAAACCTTTCTTGTGTTCCTGGAGAGTGAGTATTTATGTCACTTAGTTTCTTTATCTTATATTTGTTGAAAGATATCTTTCAGACTTTGTCATCCATCTCTTGTGCATATATTGAAAGGAAAACATAAGTGAAATAAATTGGTTAAGATATTTCTAAGGCAGTGACTGCCACTTGGCTGACAGCAATATAAAAATCGTCCTGATGTCAGAGATGTTAAAATAAAATGGAAACAATAATACATTCACATGGACACACCCCTTTGCGTAATAGAAAAATCCCCACTCTGTTGAAACTTTTCCTCCCAGACCATCCCTCCCTTCTTTTTACCCTACAGAAATCCACTATTGTGAATTTTGTGTTTATCATGTCCTTGTTTTTTTCTACACTTTTAGCAAACATGTGCTCCTACACATATTGTTTGACCTTGTTTTTGAACTTTTCTACAAATGGAACTATATCATATGTATTTTTCTGACTTGCTTTTCTTATTCAACATTACGGGAGACTCCCCCATGCTAACCTGTACAGCTGCTATTCATCTTCACTGCTGTATCATATGCACTGTAGGCATATGCCACAATTGATCATTTCTCCTATTTGGTGAACATGTGGACTGTTTCCAGGGTTTGGCTATTACAGTTTTACTACAAACATTCTCCTAGTTGTCTCCTGGCAAGCGTTTGTGAGAGTTTATCCAGAGTGTATACCCAGGAGGAAGAAGAATTTTAAGATTAGAATCAGGTGGGCAAAACATTTCTGCCAAGTGCCAGAAAATAAATATTTTAGACTTTGCAGGCCATGTGGTTTCTGCTACAGCTACTCAAATCTGTCATTTTAATGTGAAAGCAGCCTTAGACAATATTTAAATAAATGACTGTAGCTATGCCCAATAAAATTTATTCATAAAACAAGGCAGTGGGCAATATTTGACCCTCAGGCTGTCAGTCCTGATCAAGATGATAAACTTCGCTATTCTGATTGCCTACAAATGCTGAGGCACCCCTTCTTTTCTTCCCTGATTATCCCTAGAGGAGACATGAGTCCTGTCTTCACTTAGTCTATGGACTGGACTGAATGACCATGTTCAGGGACCTTCAGGGAGAAAAGGAAGGGCATGCGGACATGCTGGTGGTGATGCTTCCCAGCCCGTAGTCTGTGACTTGCAGCCACAGTCTGGGGGAAACCAAAGGCAGAAAGGGGTTGAGGCAAGGCAGGGCACTAATGCTAGCTCTGCTGGGCGTGGGTGGGAGGCAGGGGTCCTGCTTGACTGGAGGCTGGGGTCTCAGGCCAAAGCACAATTCACATCACAGAAGTCACTGTGAAGTCACTACCAGGCGAGGGGACATAGAAAACAGAAGATAACATTTCTTTTGGAGTTGTATGGTTTTCCTTTATTAAGGAAAGCAGGAATTGCCTCTCTAGGGATCCTTCCCTGAAGCTGGGTCTCCATGGAAAGCTTCCTGCCCTGGCTTCTATTTAAATGGATTTGGTTTCAATAATGATGGTCTCCGTCGTCTCTGATGTCATAGTTCCACAGATCTCCAGATCCTGGCCAGTCGGGGCTTTCTCCACCTTGGCCTCTATGTTGTGCTTCTCTACCGTCTTAGCCACGATGTCTACCTCTCTGTCGTGTGTGACCATTGTTTTTGAACCAGGAATGACTCTGAAGCTCCTGAAGAAAGAGCGGATCTTACTGGATTTCTTACTTAGAGTCCCTGAACTGGTGGCGGATAGGCTCTTCCCCAGTTTGCGAGCTGTCCTCCCCGCCTTGGCAGAAGAGCTGTGGCTGCCACTCCGGTGAGAGCTGTGTCCTCTGCCCCTGGTGCCACTGTGCCCTTTTTCTTTTTTGTCATCTTTTGAGTGTCCATGGCCGGATAAGGACCAGTGGGAGGATGATTTCCGGGTCTTGTCCCCTCCTGTCCTGTGGTGACTTTCACCTGTCCTGCGGTGGTGGGAACTTTTCCTAGATGAAGACTTGTCCTTCTTTTCCCTTCTTTCCTTTTTTTCCTTCCAGGCTTCATCCCTGGGGCGGGAGACCTTCTGGCTTCCATCCCGTTCAGACATGTAGCCTTCGCTCTGCAAGGTGGAGACCAGGGGGGCTGCGACCTGCCCTTCAGCTCTTCCAGCAGCAGGCTTGCTGGTCGTTGCTGCACCTGC
Organism: Balaenoptera acutorostrata; assembly: GCF_949987535.1. NCBI lineage: Eukaryota > Metazoa > Chordata > Mammalia > Artiodactyla > Balaenopteridae > Balaenoptera > Balaenoptera acutorostrata. Next base: position 141,654,089 of record NC_080065.1, read on the forward strand.
AAACTCTACGCTCACGCTGCTCTCTGGACTATCTGCCCCCGTCGAGGATGTTCTGGCAGCACCCGTCAAGACCAGGTTCGTGTCCTCCAAGGATATGGTGGCAGCACCTGCAATGGCCTTGCCGGATCCGCTTTCTCCTGGATCCTTGATGGTGGCTCCCGCCAGGGCCATGCGCACCTGGCTAGTGCCTGTGCTCTTGGTTGCCGCCAAGCTCGCAGCACCTCCTGCAGGGCCTGCTCCCACCCCTGCGACTGCCACTCCTCCGCCAGGGCCTGATGCTGTCCCTGCTACGGCCAGGCCCGGGGTCATCCCTGCCGCCGATCCTCCGGCACTTTTCACGGCTGCAGTTGAGCCATGGGGGGCATGATGGATTTCCTCTCCCCCAACATAAGCCCAAGACGTGGCTCCAGATACGTCACGAAGCTTGTGAAGCCCAGCCTCATCCTGATCCCTTTCTCTGTGGAGCTCTGTGGTCTGCGCCCAGGGGAGGAGAAACAGGTAAGATAGAGATGACAGAAAGTGAGATCAGAACTGGCCGCTCCCCTCTCATCCTGGAGCTGAGCAACTCAAGGGCTTATACTTAGAATAACCTTTGAAATCACCGAGTCTAAGCTCCCAATGGATGCAAGATCCCATCTACTGCACCCCTGTCAAACGGCCACTCCATTTTGCTTGAACAATCCCAGGGCCAGGGAAAGCACTGATATAATTCTCCATGATATACACTTTAATTTTATACCCTTGTGCTTCTATCTCTGCAGGACAGATTCCTAGAAGTGGGGTTCCTGGGTCAAGGGATGCACACCTTCTACATTTTGGTGACTACACGGGTTGGGCTGATTTTAATCAGCGTGTCGGAGTCACGGGGAGACAGAATGAAGGAAGGACTTCCTAACTGTGAATGATGTTCCACAGCTGATGAAACTACCGGGGCTGGGGTAAGTGCTCAAGAAGAGACCGGACAATCAGGATGCTATAGAAGGGATTACAGCCCTGGGGATGAGACCAGTGCAGCTGATATGATACCTAAGGTCTCTCTGAAATTCGGCCTTGTGGGACAATGTGGAGAAGCACTCGGAACCTCTCCAGTGTGGTGAATCCCATAGTTATGGCTCATTCGTCCCTGACCCTTTTCAACAATGGAAGGTATTTCCCAGGTGAGTCTCAGAGAGCACCAAAGGCTATGAAGGACCAGCTTTGCCCTGCTCTCCCAAAGCACCCTGCCCCGTGTTCTTGAGTCTCTGTAGGTGCTTACCACTAGGGTTTTGGTATCCTCTATAGTCACTGCATCTCCAGTTTGGACCGTCGGGGTACTGCTGCAACTCTCTACCGGTGGTCTCAGGAGATAGACAAGCTTTTCCCAATAGAAAAAGAGGTCTTCTCGTGCATCGGAAGAGGGGCATAGCTGCAGATAAAAAGTACGGCCAGTGGCAAGCTTCAGGCGCAAATGCTGTTTCTCACGGTCGTGGATGGAGATCTTGACAAACTTCAAGGGAAGCAGCCTGGTGAGCTCTAGGGTCTTCGCGGGCTTGCGACCTCTCCCCTTGGTGATCTGGGCGTATCTGACATGCTCTTCACAGACTTTCGTTGGTCGGGCCAGCAGCATGACGTCCGGTAGTGGGAGGAGGGGGCTGGTGGATGCGATGCCCACAGTCACCATCCGGACGCGGTTGTGTACGTCAATCACCTCTCCTTTCTTGCTGATCTGGATAAAGTCGCTCTCAAACATGGGTGCGTACCTGAAAATGTCATACTCTCCTCCCTTGTACAGTTGTCGTTGCAGGTCCCCCATGGAGGTACTGAACACGCCCACTGAACGGGAGCTGTTGGCCGTGTAATGAGGTAACAAACGCTCACTGCTCATGGCTCTCTTCGTTCAAGACAGCACCACCAGCCACAAATCGAGTCTCGGAGACAGAGGGAACGAAGGCAACTGGCCACCTCCCTGCAGGGCTCTGCCTAAGTCTCTTGGCCCGACCGCATTTATCCTGCACAGTCCTTTGTGACCCATCACCATCACAGACCCCTTTGTTGAGCCTCCAAGCCCCCACCCCCTCGGGGGAGGCTCACCAGCCTCCCCCTAAACCAACCACCATGTCCACAGGGAACAGGCTGACCCTGCCAGGGTATAGGTGTGGGCAGGCTGGATAGTCTTTCTAAATCAAAATGTTGAGAAAACCATCCTGCTTTTGTAAATATCTGGGTGGTTTCCAGTCTTGTTGTTACAAATCTCCCTGCAGGGATCATCTTCGTGCTTCTGCTGAATGATGCTGGGGATAAAATCCCGGAAGTGGACTGTGTACTTGCTAAAGGCAGGCATCCTATTGGGATCGTTGTTCTCTGTGCCCCCCAGCGTATATAGCACAGTGCTGGCAGGAACTTAGAAAGAGCGCTACCTGTCAGAGTCCCATTGGTACTGTCATTTCCAGGGTATAGAGAATTTTCTCACCCATTTTCTCATTTCAAGGAGGCTGACTTTTATTTATATTTATATTTTATATATATATTTTTTACAGTTTTAGAAACTGTTTTTATTATGAAATATAACACACATTCAAACCATAAATATATAGCTTAATGAGTAACAAGAAAGTGAACACCCTTGTAGCTGCCACCCAGAGCAAGAAATAGAACCCTGCCAGCCTCTCTTCTGCATGCTCCCTCCCCACAAAGGTAACCCAACCTTGGCTTCTATTTTTTTTTCTTTTCCTTCTTCTTTTTTATTGAAGTATAGTTGATTTACAGTGTTGTGTTAATTTCTGTTGTGTTAATTTCTGCTGTTAATTTCTGATTCAGTTTTATGTATATATATATTCTTTTTCATATTCTCTTCCATTATGGTTTATCACCGGATATTGAATATAGCTCCCTGTGTTATATGGTAGGACATTGTGGTTTATCCATCCTATATATAATAATTTGCATCTGCTAACCCCAAACTCCCAATCCATCCCTCCCCTACCACCCCCTTGGCAACCACAAGTCTGTTCTCTATGTCTGTGAGTCTCTTTCTGTTTCGTAGATAAGTTCATTTGTGTCATATTTTAGATTCCACAAATGTGATATTGTACGGTATTTGTCTTTCTCTTTCTGATGTACTTCACTTAGTATGATAATCTCTAGGTCCATCCATGTTGCTGCAAATGGCATTATTCCATTCTTTTTATGGCTGAGTAGTATTCCATTTTATATATGTACCACATCTTCTATCTATATCCATTCATCTGTTGATGGACATTTAGGTTGTTTCCATGTCTTAGCTATTGCGAATAGTGCTGCTATGACATAGGGGTGCATGTATCTTTTTGAATTATAGTTTTGTTCAGATGTATGCCCAGGAGTGGGATTGCTGGATCATATGGTAATTCTATTTTGAGTTTTTTGAGGAACCTCCACACTGTTTTCCACAGTGGCTGTACCGATTTAATTTCCAACAGTGTAGGAGGGTTCTCTTTTCTCCATACCCTCTCCAGCATTTGTTATTTGTAAACTTTTTAATGATGGTCATTCTGACTGGTGTGAGGTGGTACCTCATTGTAGTTTTGATTTATATTTCTCTAATAATTAGCGATGTTGAGCATCTTTTCACATGCCTATTGGCCATCTGTATGTCTTCTTTGGAGTAATGTCTATTTAGTTCTTATGTCCATCTTTTGATTGGGTTGTTTTCTATTGTTGAGTTGTATGAGCCATTTGTATATTTTGGAAATTAAGCTCTTGTCAGTTGTATCATTTGAAAATATGTTCTCCTATTCCACAGGTTGTCTTTTTGTTTTGTTTATGGTTTTCTTTGCCATGCAAAAGCTTATAAGTTTGATCAGGTCCCATTTGTTTATTTTTGCTTTTATTTCTATTGCCTTGGGAGACTGACCTAAGAAAACATTGGTATGATTTATGTCGGAGAATGTTTTGCCTATGTTCTCTTCTAGGAGTTTTATGGTGTCATGTCTTATATTTAAGTCTTTCAGCCATTTTGTGTTCATTTTTGTGTATGGTGAGAGGGTGTGTTCTAACTTCACTGATTTACATGCGGCTGTCCAACTTTCCCAACACCACTTGCTGAAGAGACTGTCTTTTTCCCATTGTATATTCTTGTAAAGGAGGCTAGTTTTTAAAACCATAATTTTATGGCGAGGAACTGAGGCTCAGGATTATCTTGCTCAGGGGCAGAACGTAGAGCTGGATGGATTCTATCCCCAGTCTTGCACTTCAGGTCAGGCTTTTTCTCTGTCTCAAGCTGCATGGCTCACCATCGTACTCTCATTCTGCACCAAATATAAAATCATTCATGGTTAGCAATATACGTGGGGACCCCAGGAAATCACTAAAGTCTTGAATCACCATAGGATTTCCCATATTGGTCTGCCTGATTCTTCACTCTTGATGTCTACCTGATAAACCATTGATGTTCTGTTTCTTTGAAAAGCTCTTCTGAGAAATTATGGCAAAGATGCCTTTCTGGAGTTTTTGTACTTTGCACAAGGTGATGAATCCAAATTCCCCCTCCCCCAGTTAGAAGACTACTTTTGAGGTAAAAATACATCCCCCAAACTCAATGATTACTATGTGAAGGTATTGAAATAAACTTTATCCCCCAAATGTTCTTTTTTATATCCCTAGTGCCTACTGCAGTACCTGGCAAATTGCAGCTTTTCAGTAAATATGAACTTGCTTATGCCCACTGAGATTCATTCTTCCACTTGTTTATTCAACAAATTTTATTGAGCAGGCACTATTTTCAGGACCAGCTAGAAAACGGAAAATGCAGAGATAAAGGTCCCTACTTCTGAAGAGCTAAAATTTTTTTTCTGAAGATGTTAAATGATTTCTCCAAAAAAAGAACAAAGTGGCTTATATTCTATTGTAAGGAGATAATCACTAAAAGTTAACACTATTGGGTTTTAAAACAAGAAGTTTTTATATTCTCAATCATCTCTTCTCGTAAGTCCATTTCTGATGAATGATTAATGAGAGAAATAATAATTATATTATAAAGAACTTACTATAAGTCAGGCATAGTGCTAAACACTTTACATTCTTTTAAAAATGTAATTCCCAAACAGCGCTATAAAACGTAGGTACAACCATTATTCCTATTTTATAGGGGAGAAAATCAAGGCTCAGGGAAGTTAGGCAACTTTATCAAGGTCAAAAGGTACCAAAAGCATATATAAGTCCCCAAATATGGCAATGGTTAAACTATACTACACTGGGTCACACAAGTAGAACACAAATATATAAGTACTATGCAGCATAAATTCATCAATTCTTTTAATTAATATTATTAGGTACCTACTTTGTGCCAGGCCCTGTTCTAGGTGCTAGGAATGCAGCAGTGGACAAAATAAATATCCTCACTTTCATGGAGCTTATATGTAGATAATAAATGAGTAAAATATATGGTATGTCCGATGCTGTGGAGCAAGATAAAGTAGGCAAATGGGATGGGAGTGTGTGCATGGGAGAAGGAGCTGTAGGTGGTGGTCAAGGAAGGCTCAGTGAGAAGCGACTTTTAAGCAAAAACCTCAAGGAGGTCAGGGAGGAAGCCATGCGGATGTCTGGCGAGTAGCCTCTTGTCAGAGGGAATAGCAAGGGCCAAGATCCTGAGGTGGGAGTGTGCCTGGTATGTTAGAGGAACACCAAGGGGGCCACAGTGACAAGAGTGGAGTGAGGGAGAGAGGTTGGAGATGAGGCCAAGAAGCAACTGTGGTGACGGTAGAGAAGCATATCATGTGTGAAGGACCTTGTAGGACATTGTGAGGTGTTTAGCTCTGCTCTAAATGGGAGATGATCTGACCTACATATATGGAGAATCATTCTGGCCACCATGTTGCAAAGAGATCATAGAGGGGTAATAGGGACGGAAACGGAGACTGGGTAGCTCCTGCAAGAGATGAAGATGTGTGTGGAAGCAGTGGAAGTAGTGAAAAGTGATCAGCCACCAGACATGTTTTATGTATACTGATGTTGAACAATTTTCAATAAATATCAATAAGATAAAAAAGCAAGTTGCAAAGAGCATATATGGCATGCCATATATTTTTTAATAAAAAATTTTAAAATGTGTGTTTGTGTGTGTGTGTGTGTGTTTGTATGTGTAAGTGAAAAGATGCACAGGAAACTAGTACCAGGAGCAAACTTACTGGCCGAAGGAAATGGTGGGATGGAGACTTAGCTTCCCAGGGCATTCTCTTTTATACGTTTCAGATTTTATTCTATTGCATATACTACTTGCACAAAAGTAAATAATACTTTAAATTTTAGAATTTGAGAACCCAAATACAAAATATCATTCAAAATTCATTTTCTGACTTTTCTTAAAGACCTTCTGAAAATTTATTCTCTCTTTCCAAAGTTTAAAAGTCTGACGCATCCCCTATCAAAAAAATGGAGATCAATAAGTCAAGACATATTTATTGATTGCCAGCTATGTGCCCACCGTTGAGCTAAGAGCATTCAGGTTGTCAAATATAAGTTCCAAAAACTTTAAAACATGACTCTCACACAAATATACAATGAAAACATGTCAGAGATTTCATTAACTCATCAATGAGGGAATCAGCATGATGGTAAAGCTGGTTCAAAGGAGAATTAGAGGTATAGGCATTGGCATTGGAGAAAGAATATTGGACTAACACTGCCAGGTTAGATACAAAACTGGTTAAATGTCTACAGGGCAATAAAATCATAAGCTTTGGGGCTATCTTTTTTACTAAACAGAAATCATTTGCATCTCTTCTGAATGAAAATCTGTAAGTTATTAGAGAACTTCACAGAGTCTGAGACTTTAATCAATAACAGATAGTCTTCTTGGGGTGCTGAAAATGTTCCAAAGTTACATTGTGATAGTTTCACAACTGTGAGTATATGAAAAAGCACTGAACTGTACACTTCCAATGGATGAATGTTTTGATATGTAAAATGTATCTCAATAAAGCTATTAAAAATAATAGACAGTAATACTTCAGTCTTGATTTATTAATCCAATTCCATTGTCTTACTTCCTCCTCTTAGATAATCACATAATCCTCGGGCAGGTATTTAAATAATGCTTTAATATGACATTGAAAGTACATGTTGGACTTCCCTGGTGGCACAATGGTTAAGAATCTGCCTGCCAATGCAGGGGACACAGGTTTGAGCCCTGGTCCGGGAAGATCCCACGTGCCGCAGAGCAACTAAGCCCGTGCGCCACAACTACTGAGCCTGTGGTCTAGAGCCCACGAGCTGTAACTACTGAGCCTGCGTGCCACAACTACTGAAGCCCACGTGCCTAGACCCCATGCTCCGCAGCAAGAGAAGCCACCACAATGAGAAGCCCGCACACTGCTACGAAGAGTAGCCCCAGCTCGCCGCAACTAGAGAAAGCCCGTGAGCAGCAACGAAGACTCAACACAGCCAAAAATAAATAAATAAGTTTATAAAAATAAAAAAAAAAGAAAGTACATGTTACCTGCTTTGTAATTTTTTCTATTTACAAGTTTTTGGTAATTCTTCTTAACAAGGACTATAGTGAAGCCTGTATAAACCACCACCCTAATTTCGGAAAATTTACAATTCAGGAGAACACACTGAAGAGACAGAGAACAATACAGGAGGACAATTAAATACATGATAGAGTAATAGTGAATGAGTTGAATGAATGGACCTGATAACACTTATCTCAATATTTAAAACCAACAATGTTTTGTGAGAAGAGAAACTGCCAGAACCACAATTCTAAGGAGAGTTTCCTGTACATTTTTAATTGGCCTAAGATTAAAGAGATGTGAAGTGTGAAAACACAAAATACTGTGTATGATGTACTGAGTATAGGTAGACATGGAAGATTATAGATGGCTGAAGTCCACCTGTTTATCATGGGAAGAGGTTTCAAGTCAATAACTTTTGTTCCCCACCTATCACTTTGTAAAGCAAGGCAAGCAGACAGCTATATATAGCCTTTTCAAAGAGCATGCCACCTGAGAGGGCCTAGTGAGCTAGGCAGGATGTGAGGGTGGGGAGATTTCCATACTGTACACAGCATATATCTGCTGGGTAAATCCCCTGGCCTAAAATACAATCCACAGTCCTTATACGTCAACACTGTTAAACCGAGGTGGCGTGGGATGAGCTATGGTGAGCCTTGGGCACCTAGGACTTCAGGAAGCCAACCTGATTTCTGCCTTACCTCTGGTTGTCAGAAAAAGACCACAGTCACCTAGACTCTTTCCCTAAGGGCCATTATGCAAATCAGTTTGCCTCTGCCTTAGGTTTCAAAAGAAAATGAGCTGGTATAGATGAAAGAAGCCAGACAGGAGATCTAAAGAATTTTATTTCTCAACATTATGGTCCAACAAGTGTCACCTCTCTTCCCCACCTACTCGCTTTCTGCTCCCTTCTTGTTTCTGTCCTCAGACATGTTTAGCCCCACTCAGAGCCAAAATTCTGCACTCTTTTTCACGGTCTTATGACAATTTCCCTCTCTTGGCTTCCAATTTTGCTACGTTTATAAACCATGAGACATCCCATCTCGGTCTAAATATTTATTTCTTTGATGTTATACTGAAGAAGCTTACAATTAAATACACATACAAATAATAAAATAGTTAACATTTAAGATAAAAATAAAGATTAGAAACTGTAGAGGTGGGAGATGGTAAATGATCCAGGAGCTGGGATAAGATGATTATTGCAATTATATTGCAATGAATAAATATTAAATTTAACTCTGAAAAAATATTGGAAGAAAGTAAAATAAATGTTAACATTGATTATCTCTGAGGGGTGAGACTAAAAGTGATTATTATTTTTGTCTGCTTGATGGTTGGCTCTTTCCAGCAAGAATATATTTCACTTCTGTAACCAGAAATACATATACATGTATATATGTGTGTGTGTGTGTGTATATATATATATATATATATATATATATACATATACATATATAAATATATTTCAAAAATTAGGTCTAAGCTCTAAGGTCTAACTGACCACCTCAGTTATCACTATCTTCTACTAATCAAACCAATTATTTCTGACAAAGGACATACTTTTATTTTAAATTGGAAAGTAAAAAATTCCCCCACAATATGGTCTTTTTTAATTACATAAATTAAAAAGCAAAACATCTCTCTACCTTTCCAGTTCCTTGCTGGAAGTTTGATATAGAAACTTTCTGACATTGCCCTGCACATATACATACATATTAATACAAACACAAAATACTTTTATGTAAAAATGGGATTATGCCATACATATTTGTCTGCACCTTTTCTATCTTAACAATAGATCTTGTACTTTTTTAGAGTGATACATTATAGAAATTCTTCATTCATTTTTGTTATCTCAGTATTCCACTGAATGGATGCAGCATAGATTAATCAGTTTCTCACTGATGCACATATAGGTTGTTTCCATTACAAACACTGCAATGAACATTTAGTACAAATCCCTCTATGTGCTCATTTTTTTTTTCTCTAGGATTAATAGTTCTAGAAGGAATAAGGTTTTTTTAAAAATTTTTTCAGAACATAGAAGCTATATAATTACCAAAATATTCTGGGTATCACTCTTAAACAGATCCATATAAACCTGATCAAGTTTGGATGAGAACCACAAGGATAATGAAAGCCTTGGAAGCCACATCCTAAGGGTGCAGTTGAAGGATCTCTTCGTCCTGGACACAGGAGTGCTCTGGAGTTACATAAGAAGCATCTCCACTTGTCTAAATGGCTATTCCCTGGACCAGAGAAGAGGATTGGACTTGCAGGGCCTCAAATGCTAGAACAAAAGAAGATGGGCTTCAGGGCAGAGTAAAGGTGAGATGATTTACTGATGAGCTGACATCCATTCCACTTTAGTGGCAACACTCTTGGTGTTCCTTTAGAGGAAAACCTCTCTCTACTCTCAGCCCATGTGGCTGGATAGGGCCGACTGTATCCCATCCCCAAATCCAGGAAAGGGTGCAGACCTAGAAATAGACAACAGAATATTCTATCGCGTTGGCTGTAATGACTGAGCTACCTATTAGCAACTCACCCAAGCCAGGGCAATGATTCACAGTTCTGAGACTTTTGCTGGAACTATTAGGAAAAAGAATCCAGTTCCACTGGCAAAATGTCAGCCTTTTGCTGCCACAGAGGAAAGCCTTCCTAAGCGTGAAGCTGACACAAAACTAAGAAATGAAAATCAAAATTTCCGATGTCATTGATTAAGTAGCTGGATCCAGTAGTGCCAGGCTGAATTGGTTTTTTCTTTGTTAGAGGATGTTAAACAAACTTTTCCAACTCAGTTTCAGTTGAGGCCTCAAAGACCTAAAATAATACAATTAAAGGAATCAAGTGACTTTCTATCCTAAAGTAGAATACCTTGTCATCTGTGCTTGACACAATAGGAAGCAAAACAAGTTCTGCCAGTAATAGTCTTTGCCCACCTCCAGCTTTTAGAAAACAAAAGCTTGAAAAACCAAGAGAGAGTTTTTGGTGCACTGTGCATTTCCTCTCACAACCCACTCAGGGGGAAAGGGGGCAGGTGTTTGCATCCACCAGAAGCCAAGTGACAGGAACTTTAAAGGACTACTCACTAGCTTGACCTAAGTCTCATAGAGTTTATGAGGACTGTTGTCCTCATAAACCCCATTTGGAGAAAGGCAAAGGTTAAATCTTGTGGAAGAGCTCCTTGTTTGGTGTCAGAGGGAGAAGAGGCTGCACTTGGGGCAAATGGTACGTACAACCATCAATGGATACCTGAGTCTTCTCTAGAGCCATGGGAGGGAATAAGTGGCATGCAGTTCATTTTCAAGGGACATTTACCCAAGAAGATAACAAAGATGGGCAAAGGGATTCCAACAGAGTTGCAGGGGAGGCACCCTGGAGGAGGACCAGCAGAAGCCCAAGAGCTGAAGGTTGGGCTCACTGGGAGTCAGACTGGCATCTCCAATATCAAGAGAACTGCTGTCAGAGCCCTCTGAAAATAATGGCAACAACACACATGACAAAACTTTCCCACAAAAGAAACAGCAACAATTGTGTATCCACCACATTCAGAGGGCATCAACCCAAGATTACAACTGTGATCTCATTGAATTCAGTGCCTGTTTCCCTTCTTGCCCCAAGCCTGAGCCTGAAGGAGTGGGTCAGAAGCAAGGCTAGTGTATGGGGAAGGAGGAGGGGTTAGGATATAGTAGAAAAGGCAACATGCTTCAAAGCCTGTACCAGACCTCTGCTTAGGTTGAGGAAAAGCATTAAATTGAATATATGTTTGGAGTTTTTGTTATTAGACTGAATTGGACAGGCTTTTTTCTTAACTTTTATTATGAAAAATTTCAAACATATAACAATATAAGGAGAATAAAGAACCACCAACCCATCCATCACCCAGCTTCAATTGTCAACTCAGCCAAACATTTGTCATCTCTTGCCCTGCCTATTTCTCCCCCTCCACTGGATTATAACAAAGCAAATCTCATATATTTTGTTATTTTATCAATAATTATTTCTGTATGTTTCTGTGCACAATAAAGACTCTTTTACAATAACAACAGTGCCATTATCATGCCTTAAAAATTAAAAATAATTTAGTCATCAAATACGCAGTGTTCTGATTTCCCAGCTGTCTCATAATGTCTTTATATAATTGATTTGTTTGAATTTAAATCCAAACAAAATCAGCACATGCTTGATATGGCTCTTAAAGTCTCTTTTAATCTTATAGGTTCTCCCTCTGACTTACTTGTTACAGACATGGGGTCAGTTGTCTTTAGCGATTTGGGTACAGACCCAAGGTGCCCATGGTGGATTGGTTCCAGGACCCCCCAAATACAAAATGCTCTAGTCCCTTATAGAAAATGGCATACAAAATCATAATAAGGCCACAGACACCCCAAAACATACCACCAGACGTGGACCTGCCCACCAGAAAGACAAGATCCAGCCTCATCCACCAGAACACAGGCACTAGTCCCCTCCACCAGGAAGCCTACACAATGCACTGAACCAACCTTAGCCACTGGGGACAGACACCAAAAACAACGGGAACTACGAACCTGCAGCCTGTGAAAAGGAGACCCCAAACACAGTAAGTTAAGCAAAATAAGAAGACAAAAAAACACACAGCAGATGAAGGAGCAAGGTAAAAACCCACCAGACCTAATAAATGAAGAGGAAATAGGCAGTCTACCTGAAAAAGAATTCAGAATAATGATAGTAAAGATAATCCAAAATCTTGGAAATAGTATAGAAAATGGCATAGTATTTGTATATAACCTACACATATCCTCCTGTAAACTTTAAATCATCTCTAGATTTCTTATAATACCTAATACAATATAAAAGCTATATAAATAGTTGTAAATATACTGTAAATGCTATGTAAATAGTTTCTGGTGCACAGTAAATTCAATTTTGTTTTTTGGAACTTTCTGGAATTTTTTTTTTTGGACCCACAGTTGGTTGAATACACAGATGTAGAACCCGCAGATACAGAGGGTCCACTGTATTCTGAACTTATCTCCATGCATCTCCATGCTGTCATTTGTCATGTTCCTTTATCTCTTGTATTTCCTGCAAACTTGAATTTAGATCTAGAGGTTGGATGAGATTGTTTGATTTTTTTCTTTTTTTTCTTTTGGCAAGGCTTCTGTGTACTTCCTATTGCATCACTTCAGGAAATACATAATGTCTGATTGTCTCTCTTTTCCTGCTGTTAAGATTGATCAATGTGTTACAATGTTATCAGTCTAATAAATAAATTATAGATTTTCCTATTGGCTCTTCACATAATGATTTTAGCAGCCATTGATGAGCATTGTCTAGATCCATTATGCATTATTAGGATTGCAAAATGGTGATATTCTATCACTCCTTAATTTATTCATTGGAATTCTTCTGTAAAGAAGGACTCTCCTTCATTAAATATTTGATTACTAAACTGAGATATGGCTCTTCAGGAAAAATAGGAAATATATTTTATTCTTTCCCTTTGTTTTGCAGTTTACAGAATAATAAATTGGTTTTTCAGCATCCTCCAAAAGTGATCAATAGGGGTTTTTTTGTTTTTCTTTGGTTTTTTTTTAGAATTCTTTTTTCAGTGTTTTATTGATTATTTTTGGCTGCACTGGGTCTTCGTTGCTGCGCATGGGCTTTCTCTAGTTGCAGTGAGTGGGGGCTACTTTTCGTTGTGGTGCACAGGCTTCTCATTGCGGTGGCTTCTCTTGTTGCAGAGCACAGGCTCTAGGTGCGCGGGCTCAGTAGTTGCGGCATGCGGGCCCTAGAGCACATGGGCTTCAGTAGTTGCGGCGTGTGGGCTCAGTAGTTGCGGCGTGTGGGCTCTAGGGTGCACGGGCTTCAAGAGCTGTGGCACGCAGGCTCAGTAGCTGTGGCTCGCGGGCTTAGTTGCTCCGTGGCATGTGGTATCTTCCTGGACCAGGGATCGAATCTGTGTCCCCTGCATTGGCAGGCGGATTCTTAACGACTGTGCCACCAGGGAATTCCCAATAGGACTTTAAAACAAAACAAAGGGATTATTTTTACACATGTTTTCCTAAGAGTGATGGGGAAAATATTGGGTCTCTTAAGGTTATGTTTAGGTGAGGACAAAAACCAATCCCGGCGAGTGGGTTTGAAGGTGCTATGAGAGAGAGAGAATAAAATTACTTATAATTACACTCCATGGAGACTTGGCTAAGGAAAGGCTCCTATTACAACAGCTACTGATGACATTTTGCTTTCCCACATGAGAATACTTTGTGAAGTCTGTAAATCTTTCAACCTGAACAAACCAGGTATAAATCTACCCTTCTCAAAGGACTTTACAGTCTAGTTTGAAAATGCACTGTATTAGTTAAAATTAGGTTTACTGTTTGTGACAGAACCTCAAAATAACAGGGGCTTAGAAAATAAAATTTTATTTCTTTTCACATTAAAGAAAAAGTGCTCCCAGGCTGCAAGGAGGATCCAAGGTCATCAGGACCCCAGAATCTTTCTATTTTATGCTCCATTGACCTCCACATGCAATTTCTACTTCAAGGTATAAGATAGCTGCTCTAGCTCCAACCTTCACATTCACATTCTAGTTAGCAGGAAGGAGGAAAAAAAGAATGAAAAGGGTATGATGATTGCCATTAAGGACATTTCCTTGAAGTTGTGCTCATAACTTCTGCCCTGTTCAATTAGCTAGAATACAGTTAACATGACTGAAAAATGTAATCTTTATTCTGGCTGGCCAGATGCCCAGATAACTCCTTCAGGGAGTCAGTTACCTGGGAAGAAGGGGAGAATAGATACTTGGAGAAAATAGCAATCCCTGTCTCAAGTCCATACTGAGGAGAGAAAAGAAATACTGCCTCTTTTGGGCATGTATTTCCACGCATATATCTTACAATCTCAGAATGGAGGTGGGGAAATCATTTAAAGTATTCCCTCCCCAACAATCTTGAGTGTCTTGATTATGCTGGGGCATCCAATATATGAGACAAAATTAAGCTGTAGTCTGGTAATTCACATGAAAAAAAATAAATTCTAGATCATTGCACTCCTATACAGCAATAATGATTGTTCTGTTTCATTATTTATCCCTGTCTGGCATATGCCATCTCTCCTTACACTGAGATTTCTTGGTTATTTACTTCATGCTAGAAGTAGGACTCATGATACTTTATACCTTAATTCTAAGGCCAGATACGTGACTAGCATCCACCACTCACAGAGCTTATGGGATTGTCTTCAAAAGGACCCTCACAGAGACCAAGGATCAGCGAGGGTAAGTAGCTCACTCAAAGAAACAGCTTAGTAAGTGACAGAGCTGGGATTCCAACGTAATTTTGTCTGTCTTCAGAGCTCATGTATACTTTGTTTATTATGCCATTCTGAAGGATTTACTTATTTTCTGCTCTTCCACTACATTTTGCGATGGAAAAGCAATCATTTCTCTGTAGCACAGACAAACTACTATGGGCTTTTATTTAAATTTAACAAAATAGTAAACTTTAATATATTTCTCTTAAGTGTTTTATGCCCATTGTCTCTTATAATTGTCCAACCCAGTTTGGTGATTACTCATTCAACACATTTTTCTAAACAGCCTTTTAATGTGCCAGGCACTGTGATGGTTGCTGAGTATGTAATGGTGAGCAAAACCACACATAGTCCTCCTTACTATTAGGGAGCTTCCAGACTAGTGGGAGAGACAAACATTAATCCAAAAATCACCGTCCAAAAAGTACAATGACAACTGTCATAAGGGGTATGTCATAAGGTGCCCTCTACATATATAATTGGTGGATTTGACTTAGTAAAGCCAGGAAGGCTTCCCTGAGGAAGTGACATGGCTGAGACTAGCAGTATAATTTAGAGTTAAAGCAGGCAAAGCAGGGGAGAGAAGATGTTTTCAGGCAAAGGGAGCAGATGTTCAAAGCAGCATGAGAAGCACACATGAGGGCTAAAGTGAAAATGTGTGAGCAGAGAGGTATGAGATGAGACTGGCAAGGAAGCCGGAGACTAGCCCCACATGTAGGGGCACCATTATTCCCCTTCACAGGTAAAAAAGCTGAGGCTCAGAGCTCTTGAGTAATTTGCCTATAGTCTCACAGTTAGTTAGCTGGTGGAGCCAGAAGCCAACCTGTGGTAGGTAAAGATGTCCTTGTCCTAATCCCTAGAACCTGTGCATGTGTTAGCTTACATGACAAAGGGGAATTAAGGTAGAATATGGAATTAAGGTTGCTAATAAACAGATCTTAAAATAGGGAGATTATTTTAGATTATCCAGGCAAGCCCAGTGTAATCTTAAGGAATCTTAAATATGGAAGAGGGAGGCAGAAGAAGAGGTTACAGTTGTATGAGATGAGAGAATTTGACCCACTGTTGTAGGCTTTGAAGATGGAGGAAGAGGCCTGAGAGTCAAGGCATGCAGGTGGTCCTAGAAGCTGGAAAGGGCAAGGAAATAGATTCTACACTAGAGGTCCTCCAGAAAGGATCACAACCCTGCTGACATCTTGATTTTAGCCCAGTGAGACCCATTTTGCATTTCTGAACTACAGAACTGTAAGATAATAAATTCGTGAGGCACTAAACTTGTGATAATTTGTTACAGCAGCCAACAGAAAACTAACACACAAACTATCGTCCATCGACCCCAAAGTCCACATTCCTACCCCTTGTGCTGCATGCCTTAACTGTTAGACGGGCTAAAGCAGGAACTATGAAGATTCAACTCTAATCCGTCATATCATTTTGAGTCTGAGGTTCGTCAAATATCATTTCTAAACCGTACAGCAAAGGGTATGTATAATTTTTACTTATGCTTCATAGTTTTCTGAATTTTGAAAGGATGTGGTTATGGGCTTTGACCTCAGAAGAGAAGCTCTGCAATGTTGACTGAATGTTGGTAGAGAGATAACATTGGAGGCAAGTTGCCTTTGAACAACTCTCTGAAGATCAACTGCCTCTCCAGCTCATTCCTTGCCCTGAAGCTGTTTCCTCTGGTTGTGCTGAGGGGTGATGCCCAAGGTGCATCACTTTTCAAGGACTGGATCATGAACAACTTCATCCTCCTGGAAGAACAGCTTATCAAGAAATCCCAACAAAAGAGAAGAACTTCTCCTTCGAACTTTAAAGTTCGATTCTTTGTTTTAACCAAAACCAGCCTGGCATACTTTGAGGACCGTCATGGGGTATGTGAGCACTTTGTTTTGTCCTTTCTAAAAGAGTATTTTATAGTTAGACTGGGCTGACTCATGAAGATATACATAGACTAAAATAAGAACACAGAAAACACAGATGTACTTGTTATAACAACCTAAAAGTACAGTAAGAGTAATTGGAAGAGAGCATGGAGAAAAGTCAAGAGATGGGTTAACTGTATTAGGTGATTTCAGTTCTAAAAACTGTAAAAGAGTAAGTTTATTATTCATTAGCTTATCTTTCCCCTGCAAGGTTAAGTTTGACTTTTAAATTATAATATTTTATGTGAAATGGAATGGTTAAGTGATGGGTCCCGTGTCAACATTTTTATGGATTCAGTTTTAATTGTCTCAATGGCCATCACTCACCTGACATGGGGAATAATGGTCCTTGGGCATTTAATTGTCTAGAATTTGCAAAGCCCAGTGGTAAACCTCTTCATCCCTTGGAGAACTTCCCAGGAGACTATCACGCACAAAATGTTATGCGGTATAGAACAGCAGTTCTTATCTAGAAGATTACAGCTGCTTAGCTAAGTCAGTATTTATATATCTAAAGATAGTCTTATATTCCATAACATCAATAATAATAAGTGCAACACGAATAATCATAACAATGTAGTTTGGTACAAAAGGCACTGGAAGAGGGGTCAGGAGACCAAACTCCACTTCTCTCTAGGTGAGTTAGCCTGGGCAAATGTCTCTACCTTCTGCATCAGGTTCTTTCTTTATAAAATGAAAGGACTGGAAATACCACCTACAACATTCCTTTCTTCTTTCCTTTGTTTCTATGAAGTAGCACTTGTATAGCCCTTCTCAGCAATTTTTCGAAGCATGTTTGCCTCCTTACTATATCATTATATTATTTTTCCATCATCAAGGAGGTAGGGAAAATAACGTTGGTGCTTGATGGTCACTTAGAGACAAAGGCATGCTGATTCTTGGCTGGGATCTGACTTAGTAGGTGTAGGCATGAGTTTGGGGTCTTTTGAGATCCAGGCTTTGAAGTGTTCAATGAGATGGAGACTTGAAAGAGGCCAGGCCGGGTATGGAGCCTATGGATTCCTAGACTTCTAAGTTGCAGGTGAAATAACACTGCCTCTTTTTTAGAGGTGAAAAGACATGCTCATCTTAAGCAGATGCTTACTGATAATAATCAGCCAATCAATTGGGAATAATATGGAATTACTTATGCGCAAGGCCCCTGTGGTAGATATTTAATAAATATTTGTTGACTAAATTAATGGAGGGCCAATAGCCAAGTTTTCAACTTGGAGAATTCATCATTTAGAGCTGATTAATCACATGGCATCAGTCAATTTTTTTTCTATTGTGAATGGGACATTAGAAGTTCTGGTTTCATATTTGAAGAGTAGTCATGTATGTTTAAATATTTTTTTCAAAGCCCATTTTACAGTTTTCACTAATTTTTTTTTTCCTGACTCAACACTTGACATAGCATCATCTCATGTACTTAGTGCTGATCATTTCTGAGCGTAACTGCTTTTTTTGAACTGTTTGGTTGTGAATTCTGTACAATATTATTTGCAGATAGTCATACAACCAAATGGTCTTGATTCAGAATTTTGTTGGTTATAATCTGCATGTAGACAATGTTGTAAAATAACTCAGCTTCTTCATTCAAGCATTATGAAAATTCTAGGACAATTAATTCATTCTGGGGAGCCCTGAGCTATAGTTTCTAACATTTCCATGCGGGATACAGCAGATATATAATGCACAAACATCAAATTTCTTATTTTCTAATGTCTATGCTTTATATTCATAAATAACATTTAAAAAAGCATTTCTTTAAATATTACAGAAATTTATTGATTAGAAAATTTTCCAAGGTCACTGAGAAAGGCAAGATATGTCAGGTATTATTGTTTATGCTCTATGTACATTCCATTGCTTAGGGCCATCGATTTGCACACAAGAGTACATTGTTCATTGCCTATAAATAAGAATAACACTTGTGGGAAGAAAACTTTTTTAAATTTATTTTTTAATTAAAGCCTCAGTCTTGCCATCTGTAAAATGGGTGTGATAATAGTATTCACTTCATGGAAAAATGGTGACTATTTAGAGAGAATATATTTAGATTGACCTATTAGAAATTATCATTTGGTAGATCAAAAAAAATCAAATATTGGCAATTTCATATACGTAGTTCAACTTAATATATAAAGCACTTAACATAAGTCCTGTCACCTAGTAAGCACCTAGTAAAAATTAGCTATTATTTGTATCATCATTATATCTGTGAAGGAGCTGGCAGGGTGGCATAACATAATCATTTTCAAATGAAGGGGAACATTCAAGGATTCTTCAAAGTCTGGCTAACATCAGGGTCCTGGATTCCCTCTATTCTGTGACTAAATATAACGGTGTGGGTAGAGACATACATGCATCATGAGATGCGTGATGTTGGGCCAACATTTCCCCTCTCAGGGTCTCAGCTTCTTTTTCTCTTTTCTCATCTGTAAAACTATGTTCATTGCAGCTCTAAAATTCTGTGGATTTATGACATCATATAAAGATAATCCTTTACATATTCAGGAACAAATACTGTAGTTCTGCAAAATAAGTCTGTTTTTTTCTAATTTCAAATTTCCATGCCCATTATTGTCATTATAATACGTACTGACTGAGTCTTTTATTTTAACATGGATTTAGATCTGATGTCAGATGCCTGTTCAAAGTACTGAGATGTGCAAGTGTTTTCCGTGGGGCCGGGAAGCTCCTTTGTCATGCTGGAGCAGTGGGCCAGAAAGAAGCATGGAGTCGTCAGGTGGTGACTGGCCACCAGGCGTGATTTCAGACATGCCCCTGTGCCTGCCAATTTCTCAGCAAAGTGATCCCTGTTGCCAGACATTCTTTAACAGAGGACAAGGAAAGATGAGGGCCCAGTGGTATGCTGGTAAATGTCTAACAATCATTGTAGTGGTAATGGCAGTAGAGAATATGGGAGAGCCTTTGTTTGTGGTGTTTGCCAATTTCTGTAGAGTAAATACTCCCATCATGACCAATGTCAAACTACCAATGTAAAGTCTGCTGGCTCACAGAACTCCTGAAAATTTATCAATCAGCTCTTATGTGGGCCAACATAAGCAGGCTCCAGCACACCACTGGCAGGGGCAGGCTGAAATAAAGATAAACTCTGGAGACGTAGTCACCTACTGAACAACATGCTTAGTTGTCCAGGACTGATATCAGATCCTTTTTAGGGGTAAAAGAGAGAAATGGGGGGGCGGGGGCCTCAGGCACTTTGAGTAAGCACGAGATGGGAGGGGCAGTACAGATGGGAGACATGTGTCACGGAATGGTGAGGCCAGAATAGTCTGCTACAGCTGGATTCAAATGCTGCTTCTATCACTTTCTAGATGTGGGATCTCAGGCAAGACTTTTAACCTCTTTAAGCCTCTGTTTCCTATTTGTAAAGTAAGGACCCCAACACTACTCAATGCTGAGTATTTCATGAGAAAAGTATGCTATAAGCTTGGTACTAATAGGACCATCTTGATCTTCTGAAAGGCCCTCAGGAGAAATGGAAAGGTTTCCCTATTTTAATGACTCTTTGCACCTTAGGAAACAAGTTTTCCATGGTCACCATAGCATGGGAGCCATTACCACTTACACAGGACAGGAAAAACAGTCGAGATCACCATTCTAGTCATTGTCTGGATAGGGCCACCACTCCTCATGGACACTTCCCTTTAGCCAAAGTCTGATCTAGCAGCAGAAACATCTCTTATAATATGCATCCTTCCTAAATTAAAGATGGCAGGTGGGGAGAGGGTCCCCTTTCCTTGCTTTTGGCAACATTATTGCACAGTGGTCAAAAACACAGCTTCTGGTGTCAGACAGATTTGGGTCAAAGAGCAGCTCTACCACTTAAGAGCTGTGTGGCTTTGCAAAGGTTGCTGAAGGCTGTGTGACCCTCTATAAAGCTACTTTCATGTTTTAAAATGATCAAACATTCCTTCTTGATTTTTTTTTAATGAAATGAATGTCACCATTATTCTAATAATTATAGTAACTAATATTTACTGAGTACTTACGATGTGTCAGTCACTGTGCTAAATGAATTATTTCATCTAATCCTTACACCTACCCTCTAAGTTAGGAACTATCATTACCCCAATTTACAGAGCATGTAACTGAGGCAAAGAGAATTTAAATAACTCCCTTATGTCTCCAGAGCCAACACAGCCTCCCTGTTGAACAGTTCTTATTACTATTAACAGTTGCTGCTCATAGGCAATTGGCAATTCCACTGGGTTATTACAAAGTATGTAATGCTTTCTGGCTCTAGAGCCCTCCATGTAAAGGGCAGTCCTGAAAATCAGCAACCATGCCACATAGGTCTTCTGCAATGAAAGGTGTTATGAGTTCTATCATTTCCACATATACTCCAGGACAAATCTTTGTCTTCATTCACTTCTGGGAGCCTCCACCATGTGTCCAAATTTTGGCACTGAAAGTTCCTCTAGCATCTGTCCATTTCTCTCCATTTCCTAGAGTCACTTTCCTCGTGGAAGCTGCCAGCATCTCTCACCTGGGATTGCTACCACTTCCTAATGGTCTCCCTGAACCCACTCCACCGGCCCCCCACCACTCCATTCCCCACACAGTAGCCAGTGTGAGCGTTTCACATGGTGACTGTGATCATGTCCTGATGACCCTCATCAGAAGCTGGCATGTCCCTTCAGTGGTCCTCCCTTTACCCTGAGAGTGGACGCCAAAATCTATCTCACGGTCTCCTCCATTTCAGTTCATGCTCCTTTTCCTCCTGTCTCACTGAGCTCCAAACACATAAGATTTTCTTCAACTTTAAGACCCCCCATTTTGAAGGTCACTTGCTTGGGGAAGCTTTCCTTCATTTCCCTAGCCTAGGTCATCTCCTCTTGTTACACTCTGACACAGTGGCACATACCCTTCTTCAAAGTGCATGCCAAATTTGTAATTACCTAGTTATTAATGTGCTTATTGTACTGATGTCATTCCCCTCCATTAGACTGTACGCTTTACAAGGGCTGGTGCCCAATTTGCTAAAGATGGCGCCATCAGGGTCTACCACAGTGCCTGGTACATATTATTCACTCATTATTTGCGAAAGAAAGAAAAGAAGGGAAGGAGGAATGTATAGATACAGTTGGAGAGGTTAGAGTTACACAAGGGGACCCCTAACAGAACAAGGCTCAACACCAAAAGAGTTAAGAACAAAGCAAGTGGGGGTTTCCCTGGTGGCGCAGTGGTTGAGAATCTGCCTGCCAATGCAGGGAACACGGGTTTGAGCCCTGGTCTGGGAAGATCCCACGTGCCGCGGAGCAACTGGGCCCGTGAGCCACAACTACTGAACCTGCGCGTCTGGAGCCTGTGCCCTGCAACGGGAGGGGCCGCGATAGTGAAAGGCCCGCGCACCGCGATGAGGAGTGGCCCCCGCTTGCCACAACTAGAGAAAGCCCTCGCACAGAAACGAAGACCCAACACAGCCATAAATAAATAAATTAATTAAATAAATAAAGTAGCTATTAATAATAAAAAAAAAAAAGAACAAAGCAAGTGATAAAGGACTTCAAACAGGAGATTCCTGGGTACAGGAGTAAGTAATTAGGACTCCCTGGAGGCAGCAGATCATGGCCTAGCTGTGAGAATTCAGGAGTTTGGAGTCTTAAGATTTGGGTCAGAGACACACATAGAAACCAGCAGGTAGGCCAGTCCCCCCTCCCAACTCTTTTTAAAAGAACCAAGCAACTCTGTTCTCTTTTACCCTCCACCCTGTCTTACCCTTCCTTCCTTCTCTTTTACAGCTAAACCCTTGGTAGATAATATTCTCAGAGCTACCCGAGCATTTTTGCTTGAGACTTTCACCACTCGTGATCTCTCTCCACTTCAGTCCTACATGACTGAGTTGCCTTCCAGCTCAGCTCCCACTGACACTCAAGGCTTCCTACAATCTACTATCCATGCAACACCTAGAATAGACTTTTTTTTTTTTTTTTTTTTAATTTATGGCTGTGTTGGGTCTTCGTTTCTGTGCGAGGGCTTTCTCTAGTTGCGGCAAGTGGGGGCCACTCTTCATCGCGGTGCGTGGGCCTCTCACTATCGCGGCCTCTCTTGTTGTGGAGCACAGGCTCCAGACGCACAGGCTCAGCAACTGTGGCTCACGGGCCTAGACGCTCTGCAGCATGTGGGATCTTCCCAGACCAGGGCTTGAACCTGTGCCCCCTGCATTAGCAGGCAGATTCTCAACCACTGCGCCACCAGGGAAGCCCTAGAATAGACTTTTAAAATGAGAAATCAGATATTATGCCCTACTTTAAAGCCCTCCGTGACTGTTTAGAGTATTTAAGTTAATCCTCAACTATGGCCTACATGACCCTTCATCCATGGTCCCTACCTGCCTTTCAGTTTCATTTATTCCGATCCCTTCATCCATCATATCTGACTTCTTTCTGAACCTTGAACACTCCAAGCCATGCCCCCCGCTAGGGCCTCTGTACAGGAGCAGGACTAGGGTGAGGTACACTTAAGGGGGCGCTCACTTTTAGGTCCTGCAAGGGCAGGGTCTTTGTATTAGCTGTTCCACTGTCTGGAACAGCCCAGATTTTTGTAGGGTTGGTTCTTTATTGTTTCCCATCTCTTCAAGTATTTTCCCAGAATCCTGTTTCTTTTTCTTTTCTTTTAAAGTCCATAGACACTTCAGTAATCAGTATCTGCACTTATCTATTGGGTTTATTGATGTGCTTCCCTGTTTGTTTTCTGTCTCTACATCCACTGGAAGGTCACTTCCATGAGTGACTGACTGCTTTGCTCATCCCTGTAACCTCTAGTACAGTGCTGGGCACGTAGTAAGTGGTCAGTAAATATCCAGGGAATGAATGAAGGTCACATAACTCAAATTGAATTCAGAAGATATCTGGGAGCTAAAAATGTGGGCCTTGCCTAACCAGGCAAAGAAAGGTAAGAATCCAAAGCAAAGTACTTTGCAGTTCAGGCCACTCAAAGCCAAGAATGTGTGGTTTTGATGTCTGCATTAATGGCATTTCTTTGTGAATTGATTTTTGCTTGTCTGATGTGATGTTGATGTTTTATGGAGATAGCCATTGGATAGAGAATTCTTGTTTTAGAGGCAAATACTCCCAAGTTAAAATTAGATTCAATTCCTACTGCTCAGGGTCTGGTACATCCATTAATCAGTTTCTGCAGTAAAAATAGGCCACAGGGTAAGACCATAAATGTGAGGGCTTAGTTCCTGACACAGTCTGGAAGAAAGGTTTCACTGGAAAGCACAAGAGCTCAGTTTCTTAAACCATGAGGTTCATGTAATATATGATATTATAATCTCAAACTCAGAAACGGACCCTATGGAAAATGAGTTTAAAGCTCTTCTCACATTTTCAAGGCCCAAATAGTAGTCCTCATCCCCCCATTTCCTTAACTAACTAGTAGTAAATTCTTCCACTCATCAATGAGTTTTTAGGCCTACAGAAAATAGTATATCTTCCAGGACCTAACTTTCATTGAGAGGTTCATCTGGGTTTGCCTTCACAAGACTCAGGAGCCTCACTTAAAGTGATCCAGAGGAGGGAATGGAAGCTCTGACATGGTTTCCCATGCACAGAAAATTCAGTTCCTTGAAATTCAGTGAAAGTTGTCAGTATTTTAATGGAATAAGAACCTGATCCAAACTCTTATGTTGCCATATAATTCCCACTAACCTAGAGTTATTTATAAGTAGACTTCTCATTATATTTTCCTTTTTTTGATATTCATAAGTCACAGAATTATACCTGCATATTATAAAAAATTCAAATACAGGACTTTTCTCTCTAAAATGACATCTATTTGTGCCAAAGCTTTATTACTATTATTATTATTGTTAACATTTATTACTATTATTATTATTATTACTATTATTATTATTATCAAGGAACTGTTCTATTCTGATATACATAGATTTACTCATTTGTTCAGCAAAATTTCCTGAGCACCTACTATGTGCAGGGTGCCATGTTAGAGACTAGGAATACAGTGGTAAGAAATAGAGACAAGCCGTCTGACCTCATGCTTACATACTAGTAGGGGAAACAGACAACAAGCAAGTATATAAATATATAGAGCAGATACAGACTGCGGTAGGTTCTATGGAAAAACTAAGCAGTTGCTGGGGCTGAGTGGGAAGAGTGGTCAGAGAAGAAATTTCCATCCAGGGTAAATCTTGAAGGATGAGAAAGAGCCAGTCAAGTTAAGAAATGGAGGAGAGCATTCCAGGCAAAAGGAACTGCCAATACCAAGCCTCAAGGTAGAAAAAGCCTTGGCCTGTGTGAGGGACAGACAATTGAACACACAGAGTTCAAGAGCCCCTTTCTTATATCTTACAGCATCCCTCTTCCAGGGATACTTGGTCTAGACTCATCCTACTCCACGTTTTGGTGGAAAAGCACCTGGTGTACCAACACTGAGGACCTCAGACTCACACTGTGCTCAGGTGGCCTTTAACAGCAAAGACTGAAAACAAGTTAGAATCCAGTTAAATCCACAATTAATCTCCAGAGACAGAGCAGCAAACCTTCACACCTCCATACTGTTAAAAAAAATTAATGAAACAATTACACCCAATTGTTCTCCAAAACCCTTTTGTCTAAAAACATCAATTTACTGCCTCTGTGAGAATGATCTTTACTCTCACGCAGACATAAATTTTGTGTAGTTATAATCATAATGCATGACAATTTTATATTCTTCCATTTATTCTTTTTCCATTATTCTTTTGTAGATACATTTCCATTCATGGACTCCAAAGTAATCATTTTCTCAAATACATGATTTTTTAAATAATCGAGTGGTTCATGTCAGAGATGTACTTATCTATTTTCTGTACTGAACACATTGATGAACTTATCTATCATCTATTGTTTGACATTCAGGTTGTTTTCAGGTGTAGTGAAAATGCTGAAAAATAATAGTATACCTAATATAGAACTTTCTGCTTTTTAAAATCGGCTCTTTAGGATAGGTTATGTGGGATAACTGTGTCATGGGATAGCATTTTCTGATCTCTACCGTTTGTTGCTACATAATCTTCCAAAGAGATTGAAGCAATGCATGGGGCCTCCAATAGTTACCAGAATCATTGGAGAAGATTATGTTTCTAAGAAGAAACTAATAAGAAAACAAAAGAATCCCATTGTTGTGGTGATCTTCAAATATCTAATACTATTTTTACAGGTTTTAAATGTTATAGTGAGAGAAAGGGCAAAAATATAATATTTTATACATGGGCAAGATAATTTGATTTAAAATCAGTCTTATGTATATGTAGATGAACCCACCCTACATAGTAGGATTGAAGGGGTGCCAAAAAGCCTCCTACTCTGCAAAATATTCATCTCCTTAGATGATCATCTTAGGCGTCTCAAAGGCTCACGTGAATAAGCTCTTTGGGTTAGATCATCAAGCCTCTTTATCAAGAAGCAAATGAAATACAGAAAGGTATAACATAAGCCACTTTTGACTGCTCTGTAGAGGTTAGCTCTAACTTTAGATAGGGCCTCAGGGACTGAAAGTCTCAAGCAGACTGTAATTCTGTAATTCTAGAAAAGTGAGATAAGGTGAGAAAGCAACAACACAGCAGCTTAACAGAATGGGGACCTGGTACTGAATAATCTGGGTGACCTTGGTCAAGTCCTTCTTCTATCTGGGATTTGGTTATCTTGTCCACAGTGTCAAGGGATTGGACTAGATCAAAGTTTTCCAACTTTTTAAAGACTGGAGCCCCCTTTTAGTACAAAATTACACGTGTTATTCCCATTCCCATATGTGAAGCAGAAGAGGAAGTGTTCTAGTTGAAGTGAGAACAAGGAGGCTGCCCAGAACCCTACCCTCTTGGCCTTACCCTTGACCTGCAATAATCACCAAGGTGCTTCCAATTCTATGACCTCAGTCTCCCCAGGCTGTAAATTGAATAGTAGAAATGAAAAGATAACAGCTAGTTTAGAAAGTCATTTCACCTTGAAGCCTCATCTCTAACATAAAAAGTTGGATTGAATGATCTCTAAAGACCCCACCAGCCCAAAAGAAGTGGAAACTATGTGATTGTATCTCACTGCCAATGATATCAGGAATTCACAAATAGACATGGAGATTAGTTAAATATGGAAATCTTTCCAGGAAGTAATACAGCTAAGAGAAGGTTAATAACTGTATGGCTGATAAAAAACCATGTTATCAAAATCCAGGCATGAACCCAAGAATGCACCCTAAAAAAGAAGGCAGTCATTTCAAATGTAACCAACATAAAATTTAGAATAATATGAGCCAGTACCTAATGAGCCCTTGCTGTGTTTCAGGGCACCAGATTAACAGCTTTACATGTATCATATCAAAAATATTCACAATAACCACATGCAGTAGGTCCTAATGTTATCCCCATTGTATTGATGAGAAAAACAGAGGCTTGGAAAGGTTAAGTATCTTTTCTTAGGTCAGACATCTGGGACAAATATTAAAGTTGGATTAAGTGTTCTACAATGGATATTTTCAGATCTAGGCTTGTTTGGGTCTGAGAAGTCTTGTAATAGAAGCCATGGTGACTGAGAAGGGAGAGTTGGGGCAAGGACTCACTGGTGAGTTTCCAACACTGTCTAATGAAGTCCTGAGTGGGGACCAGTAGGAATGCTCCTGTTAGCTCAGCGGGCCTCCCTGAATGACAACACAACAACAGCATCAACAAGAGCAGCCTGCAACAATAACCACAAGGAGAGGACTGAACACGTTCCTATGGATTTTTCTCGTTTATCCTCACAATTCTTTGAAGGAGATAAAAGTCAAATTCTGTTTTAGAGAGGAAGCAATCGAGACACAGGGAAGTTAAGCAATTTGCCCAAGGTCACAATAGCAGCTGTAAGTACGAAAGCAACAACTTACCTTAGGATTAGGGATTCCTTGTAGTTTGATCCCACACTGCTTCCTTGCCTGAAAGCAACCAACATAATCAACTTATCAGCTCTTCCAATGATTCTTTATGCAGATATATATAAATACAAATAAACTTTCTTCTTTCCCTCCTTTTTATACAATGGTAGCATATGCTACATACACTTCCTAAGTTTTCTTTTGGTTGATTAGCAATACTTCTTGAAGCTCAATCTATACTGATATGCAAGGGGCTTCTTTATTCTTTTTTTGGGGGGGGGTTGCATAATATTTTGTTGTATGGATAAAAAAACTATCTTGATGGACATTCAGTCTGTTTCCAATTTTTTTGTCATTACAAACAATGAGGAATGAATAACTGTATAGGTATCTCTCTTTCTGTATGTATGAATATGTCTTAACCAGGGGCAATATTGCCCACCACTGGCAATGTCTGGAAATTT
Source organism: Balaenoptera acutorostrata (assembly GCF_949987535.1). Taxonomy (NCBI): domain Eukaryota; kingdom Metazoa; phylum Chordata; class Mammalia; order Artiodactyla; family Balaenopteridae; genus Balaenoptera; species Balaenoptera acutorostrata. The sequence goes on from NC_080065.1 coordinate 141,682,133, forward strand.
TTGGTTGTCGTAACTGGGGAAGGGGGTGCTATTGGCTTTGGTGGGTAGAGCCGGGGATGTTAAGTATCCTACAATGCACAGGACAAACTCACAACAAAGAATTATTCAGCCCAAAATGTTAATAGCGCCAAGGCTGGGAAGCTGTGGTCTATAGAAAACATTTCTAGAAGTGGGATTGCTGTGTCAAAGGATATTTGCATCTGTTATTTTGCTGAACATGACCTAATTATTCTCCACGGAAGTTGTACCAATCAACATTCTCCAGGGCCACGTGTAAAATTCTTGTTTTCTCAAAACCTCACCAAGAGTATTATCATATGTTTTGATCTTTGCAAGTCTGATAGACTTAAAAAATGGTATATCAGTAAAATTTATTTACACATCTATTATTATAGTCAGTGAGCATCTTTTCATATGTTTAAGTGCAGTTTAGATCCCTTTTGCCCATCTTTCTATAATGTTGTTAGTATCTACCTTAATAATTTGTAGGAGCTCTTTATCTATTAGCTAAAACCTTTGGGCAGGCTAGTTTTAACTTACCTCTACGTTGTCAAGAAATTGTTATCCACTTGCCCATCATTCTAGATGTCTTTTTCAAATCATTTCTATTAAGAGTTTTGTCATGGAGTCCACAAATATTACTTTTTGCTGCACACTTGGTCCTACCTGCTGTTCCCTCAATCAACCAAGTAACAAATAATCAATTGAACATCACCTCTGTGCAAGGAGTTATTTCCTGAAATCTAATGAAGTTGTTATCCATTTATATACTTTGGCTACTGAATCGCCAGTGCTCAAAAGGTAGATTCAAAAATACATTCTTTCAAACTCATTCGAAATCTAATATGCCCTATATTGGAAAGAAGGAGGGCTTTGAAAGAACATTCAAAGACCAGAGATGCTGAGAGAGAAAATGTGCAGGACACCTTCAGGGTCTACTCTGTACCACTTAGTACTTGCTCTTGATTTCCACATTAAGTCCTTTTCTCTCTATCCACTTTTGTAAGCAAATTTAAACGAACAATGCTTTTTTAAGGCTAAGATCACTAAGATCATTGCTAAGAAGAATGAGGCTGGAATTATTCCTGAATTGTTCCTTCACCTCTAAGACAAATACACCACATAAAAGCACACAGAGCTGTTTATTAATCTATAAAGAAAATGACCAGCGCTCAAGGAGAGCATGAGAGGAAATGTCGTGAACTTGAACCTCCATGGATACAGAAGAGCAGGTGGCAGGTGCCGCCTGGCTGCCACTGACTGCTAAAGGGGTCATGAGGTTATAAAGGCAAAGAGCTGCGTCATTTCACACACCCAGCATTTGATGTGTACCACTTGGCCTTCTCCCATAGGCATCTGCCAAACCCGTATGACAGTGTGGTGTTTTTAAAATTTGTGACTGCTTTAAAACAGTATTTTTATTTTTCTGCTTAGTAAATTTACATGCTCATGGCAAATCTTCAAATATTATAGTAATATATAACTTACCCTGAAAAAGTCTTCCATAGTGTCATCCACAAGGGAGAACCAGTGTAGCAGTGTTACTTCTTGTATTATTTCTTTGATTATTGAACATAATAATATATATTTTATTATCTCTTTTCCCAAAAATGAGATGATGCTCCAGCTATTGTTCTAAACCTACTTTTTACACTTTATATATATATATATATTTCCCCTCCGTATAGACCAGCTTTACTCTTTGTTGATGGCTACAGAGTGGTCACAAGATAGATGAACCATAACTAATCTGACCGTTTGTCTATTGGTGGATATTTAGGTTTCTCTAGACTTTTCAGTGTAATAAATAATGCCACAAGGATTTTCCTACGTCTATATATTTTGAACAAATGTTTCCATAGGATAAATCCTATAAGGGAAATGTATTTATTTATTTTAGCTAACTGCTTTTAAATACAATAAAAGAAATACACGTTCATGGTAAAATAGTGAAACAGTATAGAAGGATAAGAGGTGAAAAGAAAGTCTCTCTACTTCCTACTCCCAAACCCCAGAACTACTCCCAGGAGTATCTGCTCTTAATAGCTTCTTGTGAGAAAACGCATTCATAATTTTAATAGAGGATCCCAAATTGAGTCTGGAAACTGTATGAGAGTATAGTCCTGTTTCTTTCTTCCTTTCTTCTTGTTTTTTTGTTTTCGTGGGGAGGTGGGGAGAGGGTGAGTAAAATCCTTTCATTTTCAGGTAGTCAGGCTGCTACTACTAATGAGATGGCGGACTTCAAGGGAAGCTTGAGTGTTTTCCCCACAGCACAACCAGCCTCCTCATAAACCATGGTGTGAAAAGCTGAGGTGAGGAAAGCCAGTTTACTCTGGTTCGGCCGTGACTAAAAGGTCTTGTGGAAAGAAAAGAAGGCAGGTGTGGGATGGATCATAGTTTCCTGGCTTTAAATCAGTCTAGGTGACTCGAAACCTGCTACCTTAGCTCCAGATCTTCCCAGAACTTGAAAGTTTAGTGAGGGTAGGTCCAGGTGATCATGGACTGGGAGAGGGAAGAACCAGCAACAGCTAATTACAAATTACACTGGTGTTCTAGAAGACGCTGCTTTTTCCGTTGAGATCACATCTTATCAGGTTCCAAGTAGCTCAGGTCATTATAACCCTGAGCTGCAGCTGTCGGCAGCATCCCTACTCCCCAAGAACTAAATGATTCGGAAGACCTAAGAGAACTAAGCCCAGAGAACTGAGACAACTTGCCCAGTATTACTTGTTCTCATAGGGATTCCAGCCATGACTTTTCCAAGTTCCGAATTTCTGCTTGTCTCCCCTTCAGCATGAGGGTTCCCTTTGCCATAAAAGACAGCTGCATTGGGCTTCCCTGGTGGCGCAGTGGTTGAGAATCTGCCTGCCGGTGCAGGGGAGACGGGTTTGAGCCCTGGTCTGGGAGGATCCCACGTGCCGCGGAGCACCTAGGCCCGTGAGCCACACTGCTGAACCTGCGTGTCTGGAGCCTGTGCTCCACAGCGAGAGAGGCCGCGATAGTGAGAGGCCCCCGCTTGCTGCAACTAGAGAAAGCCCTTGTGCAGAAACGAAGACCCAACACAGCCAAAAATAAAAATAATTAATTAATTAATTAATTATTTTTTAAAAAGAATGAGGTTCTCATTTTAAAAAAATAATAATAACACCCTTATAAAAAAAAAAAAAAAAAAAGACAGCTGCATTGGGAGACTCGGAGGGAACTCGTGGGTTACCTCCAGCATGTTTTGCAGGGGATGGGACTAGAATCCAGGAAAGCTCCTAAAACCAATCTTAGAACTGATAGTCGGCATTCTGGTAGGGGTGGGCGAAAGCAACCCCCAAGTCAGTCACTGAAGTTTCACCTCACATGACATCAGTTTTCATTTCAATTGCATCATTGTGCCATTTCAGATTGGTACAACGGCTGGCTGTACCACAGGCCAGAAGAAGCAATGAACAAAATATTCAAAATGCCTGGTTAAAATCATCAAAAATATTTCCTAATCTTAAAGAAACTCTGATAAAAGCAGCATGTGGCTCCTTTTACAGTGCGATCTGAGAAAGCCTTTTTTTTTTTTTTTTTTTTTAATTATTTTTGGCTGTGTTGGGTCTTTGTTGCTGCGTGCGGCTTTCTCTAGTTGCGGTGAGCGGGGGCTACTCTTTGTTGCGGTGCGCGGGCTTCTCATTGCGGTGGCTTCTCTTGTTGTGGAGCACGGGCTCTAGGTGCCCAGGCTTCAGTAGTTGTGGCTCTCGGGTTCTACAGTGCAGGCTCAGTAGTTGTGGCGCACAGGCTTAGTTGCTCCGCGGCATGTGGGATCTTCCCAGACCAGGGCTCGGACCCATGTTCCCTGCATTGGCAGGTGGATTCTTAACCACTGCGCCACCAGGGAAGTTCCCGAGAAAGTCTTAAAGGCATCGCTCCCCTTTGAAAAATACTGGTTCCCTTTGAAAAACACTCTCCCAGTTGATGCTTGAAATCTGATTATCAAATCTCCCTCTAGGTTTAAGTCTCTAATACCTGTCCTAATCCAAACTCCTGTGAAACAAATCAAGCCTTAAGCTCTCAGGAAGTTAAATCTTAGGTGAATGACTATTTGGGCGAGGTTTTGATGGGCGAGGGGGAAGGGAAGCAGAGAGCTAAAGTCCTCACATTTGCTAAAATGAGAGCAAATGTGACACAGCTGGGAAGACCAGGCAACAGGCCCCTTTCAAGGTTTTGCCCTGGTTTTACAAATAATTGGCAAAGTAAACAAATAACTCCGGAATGTCAAAATCACCAGGATCACCAGTTAAATATTAATGTTGTCCTCCCGAATGGTGGTTCTCAGTTACATATTTGCCTGAAAGAAAACCCCAAAGAAAATGTGGACACATAAAGACAAGAGAGTGAGGTCTTGTTCTATGGGCAGCATTTGGAGAAGGAAAGGAAGTAACACTTGGGTGGTTGGTTTATCATTTGAATGATTTTCTTTTGCTAGTAGGTTTATGTAGATCTTTTAAATCCTCTAAGTTAACCCACTGATTCAGGGACAGTTATTATTTCCACTTAAAAAAAAACAAGGCAACAGAGAAGTTGAGACACTTGCCTGAGGTTGCACAGCTGGTCAGGCAGACATGGGTTTGCCTGATGTGAAAGTTCCGTTTCTCTCTCACTCAGCCTCACTGGAGGAGAAGGTTGAAGTTCTACTGTTTTTCAGAAGGGTGGAGATGTCCTCTTTCATGGGTAACTGACACACAGCTTCTTACTGATGTATCTGCTGGACTAGCTGAGCAGCCAAGGCACCAATGTTATAGGAGCGAAGAGGGAGCTCTGTGCTACCGCTTTGAAATCCAACATACACAACCAAACATTTCACAACCAAATGAGGCAGAAACAAATCTCCACTGGGTCACGGCTTACAGAAATTGGTCATGCAATTGATTGTTCAGCGTTGGGTTTGGGGAATGAAAGTCTCCTACCTTAAGTCAGGGCAGGTGCAAAGCCATGAAGCAGTCATTAAGCACTCAGGCTCTGGAGTCACAGAGTTGAGCTTGTATGCGCACTTATAAAGAGACTTGGCCCCTCTGACCTCAATGTCCTCACCTGCAAAATGGGGGAATAATACTCTGTAGGACTGTGATTAAATGAGATGTCCTGTTGAGTGCCTGAAGTATAGGAAATGCTCTCAAATGTTATGGTCTTTTGTTTTTCCCTGCCTTCTTTAAAAGTCACAATCCAGAATTCTATTTCATAGGATACATTAACATAAAAAGAAAGGCGATATAAAAGCCACTTGCACAAGCTTACCTTGTACAAATATGTGGGCATCAGCATCTTTTTAGATTGTGTTTGACATACATCAAATGTCCGGGGTGAAGCTTTGCAATATGAGGACAGCTTTGTATGTGGCCAAGAAAAGAGACAAAGCCAAGTGAAGTTCTGTGATTTTCACCTCAAGGGGTGCAGATGGAATAACAAGGAAGAAAGAGGACCTGCTTTACTTGGTGTCTCTCTTTCTCTGGTGGCTTTCATGTGGCTTCCTTGGAAGGTTTTACGCTGGCATTTTTCAGAAATAGCGCAGTTGTTTGGGATGATTACAGGCAGTCACCACTTCCCAGAGACAAAGCTGTGTTTAGCTCACTGACCGACTGTCCCCACTGCCCAGCTCGGGGAAGACACAGCTGACCCTGCTATTTACCACGTAGCAGATCTTTGGAGATCTGAGCAGAACTGGCCTCAGGATGCCAGAGAGACTGACCAAGCAGGACGCATTGTGAGGGGGGAACCTGATCACTCCTCTGGGGCTGAGAGTGAACTTTGATGATAGAATGTGAAATCCATTTCAACCGAAGGCTCACCTGACAGTCGCTTAAAATCCATGTTGGAACTCAACGAATAATAAGAAGTCAAAGAAGATCATCTGAGTTTAGAGAAATCTTCCCTGGAAGTCTTGAAGCCACACTGTCTAATCAGGTCATGTGTGGCTACTGATCACTTGCAATGTGGAGAATCCAAATTGAGATATCTTGTAAAATACACAAAGTCTTAGTCCTTAAACGTAATAGCTCTCAATTTTTTATGTTGATAACATGTGGAAATGATAATATTTAGAAATACTGGGTTAAACAAAATACTGTGTTCTTAAAATTAATTGTACTTGTTTCTTTTTGCTATTTTTCGTGTGGCTACTAGAAAATTTTAAATTCCATATATGGCTCACATTATGTTTCTGTGGGTTAGCGCTGCTTTAGAACTTCACATAGAATTTGTATCCCTAGTCACAACTCCAGTTACTATTTACGTCCACCTGATGCCCTGATTATGATGATCCCAGGCTATTAACAACTGATACTGATCCAGAATGTTTCTACCCCAGGGCTTTTGCTCTTGCTGTTTATTCTACCTCAGTGCTCACTCTCCCAGGCCTTCTCCTATCTGGCTCCTTTTTTGACTTTCTGATCTCTTCTCAAATGCCCTGTCTCCAGTGAGGGTTGCCCTGACCACCAGCTGACCATGTCAACCTGTCCTATTCTCCTTAGAGTACCTGTATATATTGTCTGCCTTCCCAACTAGACTAGAGCTCCGTGAGAAGGTCTACCATGTTCATCTCTCTATTTCCCGCACTCAGAACAGCACCTGGCTCAGAGCTGGCCCTCCATAAATATTCCTGAACGGCTAAACGCATTAGCCTTAAGTCTGATTGAGACTATCTAAGCTACGTTCCAACTCGGCACCCTTCGTTTATATCATCCTAACTGGGTACCCATGGTGGACCAGCCACTGTGATAGGCTTGGGGGATATGGTAACAGATGTCCTGGTCTCTACCCTCAGGAATGCAGGAGTTCCAGTGACAAAAATGTCTGCAAACAGAGTGGTCCTGTTACTGCCATGAGCCTTCTGTTGCATTTTACCATGTACACTACTAAGGAAATAACCCAACAGAGGTTGAAAACCAAGATAACCTCAAAGCTCAGACTCCCTGTTTATCACCTGTAGCTGCAGGTGGTTTTTGAGAAGACAGCTCTCTTGTGCTCTTCTGCTTTTGAAAAGCAGATTACCCACTGCAAAGAGTATGATTATGGGCGGATCAGGACATGTATTTCTAGCTGTGAAAGACTCTAAATGAGAAGAGAGTTTGGGTCCAAAGGGCACATGTTTTCTGAGGTTTTTAAGGGAAGACTGGCCTCTTAATACATCCTGAGATTACAAAAGCACACTGGAGACCACTATGTGGAAGAGATGCTCATTTTTGTTTTATATATTCTATAAATATGTGTGGGAAAGATAAATACATTCCAAATGGTTAACCTTGGCTAGCTCAGAGTTGTGGAGAAGGATAGGATACTAAAATACTAGAAATATTTTCTCAACATACCTCCATATTGTTTTATTTGTTACCATGAACATGGATAGATTTTGTACTTTCAAAAATGAATAAATTTGTTTTCAGAAAGAAAATTAAAAAAAAAAGAAATACCACAAAACTTCCCTGGATTCAATAGAGAGTACTTCTCACATCTTGACTTTTTTTCATCTCAATTCTGTGCCTCAGCTACTAAAGCAAAGGCTATCCGTTAGGCTGAGTATCAAAAAGTGGTAAGTAGAGCCTGAGCTCATTTCTGGAGAATTTGATGATGTCATACTTCCCAAATACCCACCAAGTGCCCTCATATATCACAACTCTCTTGCCATAGTTAGGACTTCTTTAACCTCTTTCATTGGGAGGGTACCCTTTATTGAGGGCACATATCATAAGCCAGGGAATTTGTTTACATACTCCCATTTTATTCTGCAATCAACACTTAAAGGGTAGGCATTATTATCCTCACTTCTCAGACGCGGAAACTGAAGTTCAGGGAGGTTAGATGAATGACCCAAGGTCACAGAGCTGGTTAGAAGCAGAGCCCAATTTTGTCCCTAGCCCTTTCCAACCTTGTGCCTGATTCACCACCATCTGTGCTACCTCTTTCTTAAGGATAAGCTAAAATGAAGTGTTTTGCAACTGGTTCCATAACTGAATTAAACTCTATTCTCAATGGAAGCCTAATTCCAGGCACCTGTGAAAGGCTCCTGCTCTCCAAAAGCTTTTCCCTAACTAGCCTTCTATGGACCCTTATCGTCTACCAACCTAACATCCCCTGGGATCCAAGGACAAGGACTCTTAGAAATGGGTAACATGTGACATGGTTATAAATCACAAAGACCATCATGTGAATTAATTATCAAGGAATACATCTAGCAGCTTCCAAGGAAATGAGACACGGGGCCAGTAAAATTTAATGGGGGTGTGGAGAAGGGATAGTTACAGAGCAGAGTCAGGAATGTCCTACAGGGGTGCCATTGTGGGACCATGGATAACTAAGGGACACAGAGAAGGCAGATATAGAAAAGAAAGGTGCCACTAAAGGTATTTGTCACCAACCAGGTCAGGCCTGAGCTCACTTACTATGCTAATAAGGCCATGAATAGGCACAAAGCAGAAAAAAACTGGCACATGTGTGGTTTCCCACAGATTGCACTACCCATCCCAGCTGTAAGTTCTGCAAATGCTGCTGTTTGTCACAAGGTAACTGGGATGTAAGGCACAGTGGCTCAGTGAACAGAAGTCAGTCACTCCATCAAAAAGACGGTTCAAATAACATGTTCTCCCAGAAGTCTGCTCAGAGTGTTCTTCTCAGGCACTGAGGGCTAAGAAGGAGCTTCTGGATATTTGGAGGGTTGGTTTACAATGGATCTTATCTAGTAATGTATTTCTAGAAGCAGCCTGGACAAAAATATTGTCTTCCTTCTTCCTTAAATGGAATGTGGTTTTTCTCCCCACAGAAAAAGCGCACTTTGAAGGGCTCCATTGAACTTTCCCGAATCAAATGTGTCGAGATTGTGAAAAGTGACATTATCATCCCATGCCACTATAAATATCCATTTCAGGTAAGTGCATCAAGGAAGGGGGCTAGTTCCCCATTCCTTGGACAATGGTTAAAATGCTCAGTCATTGTACAAGAAGGTGGGACAGAGATGACTCTGGTCAAGGGTTAGAACTTAGACCAAGCCCAGAAGAAATTGCTGTTTTCTTTCAACTGATGATGCATTTATTCATTCAACAAAGATTAACCACAAAATCTTGAAAAACTTGTCATTCATTTCCCTTTCCTTCATGTCTTCCCCACCTCAAGGAAAGTCCTAAGTACTCTACTCCTGCGGGGAGGAAAAAAACTATCAAGGGCCCCAAGCTTAATATTACATAAGGGTGGTTTACTCATGACTTGGGACAACAGATTACAATACTTGGTTATAAATTGCTTAGAGGTCCTGGGGTAAAAAGACTCAGATTTTATAATCTGAGAACTATCTGGAGTTGTGCTGTCCAATACAGTAGCCAGTAGCCACATGCAGATGTTTACATTTAAATGTAAATTAATTTAAATTACACTATATTAATCAGCTCCTGAGTCACACTAAGCCACATTCAATGAATAAACTTTTCACACCTTCAATAGCCACACGTGGCTAGTGGCTAATTTATTGGACAGCACAGATTTTAGAACATTTCCATCACTGCAGAAAGTTCTATTGGACAGAGCTGGTGGAGAGTATATTTAGTCTTTAGGTCATGACATCATCTAAATCTCGTTACCACTCTTGACATTTATGGTTCTGAAAGAGTGGATATCTTCTTGCACATCCTAGGGTACCGTTCATGTTTACCAATCTGAGGAGTTAATATTCCATTTTTTAATGTGGCATAAAAAAGGACTTTTTTCCTACTAGAAACATGACCTCCACAAGTTGGAATTTTTAGTACCAAAAGTAAAAGGAATAACACACATTTTTCCCATCATTAAAATTCCAATTACAAATGAGTGCATGGAAAAAAAAAAAAAAGCCTGGTGAAATCCAAAGATCTGTAGTACATTAATAGTATTTGATCAATGTCAATTTCCTGGTTTTAAGAACATATTATGTTATGTAAGATGTTATCATTGGAGAAATGTGGGTGAAAAGTACACAGGAACTCTGTACTATCTTTGGAAATTCTTGGGTGTCTTATTTCAAATTAAGAAGTTTAAAAAAATCTCGATTATATATTTATCATCTAATATCTTACTCTTTCATATGCCAGTATTTCTTTTAATCACTGAAAACTTAATATGAGAAGTAAACGTCCTGTCTAGGTAAGTGGAGAACCCTTTTCTCCAGCTATTTGAATTTAGTGATGGCATACTAGTGACATGTATTCGAAGGTGAGCTGTGGGGTTTCACCCTGTATCTGAACAGCATCCAAACACCTGGATAAAAAGGACACTAGTCCCTAAATTACCCAAATGTTTGCCTTTTTGATGACAACTTGAGACCCCACTCTTGGCCCAGTAAGCCAGGTGGGCCTGCTGTCAGTCATACATCTCTGGCTGCACTGTTCACCTTGAACTCTGTGTGTGTTTCCAGGTTGTGCATGACAACTACCTCCTATATGTGTTCGCTCCAGATCGCGAGAGCCGGCAGCGCTGGGTGCTGGCCCTTAAAGAAGGTAATTAACCTCCTGTGCAATTGAATCCCTGAGATGCCTAGATCCTCTAGAAGGCTTGAGTTCCATGATAGACTAAAGGGCGGCTGATGGTCAAACATTTCTCCCTTTTGGTGTTGGTGGAGGGTCCCACGTTTTCAACTTGGGTAACAACCAGTATAGTACAGGGTCAGGCAAATCCTCCCTGCCACCTGCTTTTGTAAAGGTCTGAGATAAGGATGTTTTTAATATTTTTTAATGGTTCTATTTAAAAGGGTTATGTAAGTACCTCATTAATATATCAATTGTGCCTGCTGGTGAGCAAAACCTAAAATATTTACTATCTGGTCCTTTAAGAAAAAGTCTGCTGACCCCTCGTATAGTATGAAGAATAAGAGCGTGGGCCCTTGAGTTAGATGACCTGGGTTTGAATCCTGGCTCTGCCACTCACTGGCCATGTGTGCTTGGGCAACTTCCTTAACTGCTCTGTGCTTCAGTTTCTCCATCTGTTTTTAACAAGGGGAGGAGGAGGGAATAAAAATAATAGTACCTGCCTCCTGGTATTATGCTAAGTAGAATAAGTCAGACAGAGAAAGACAAATGCTGTATGTTTTCACTTATATGTGGAATCTAAAAAATAAAACAAATGAATATAACAAAACAGAAACAGACTCACATAAACGGAGAACAAACTAGCAGTCTCCAGAGCAGAGAGGGGTGGGAGGAGGGGCAAAATAGATGAAGGGGATTAAGAGGTACAAGCTACCAGTCATAAAATAAATAAGTCACAAGAATGTAGTGTACAGCACAGGGAATATAGTAACTATTTTATAATAACTTTGTATAGTATGTAATCTACAAAAACACTGAATCACTATGTTGTGCACCTGAAACTAATATCGTTAAGTCAACTGTACTTTTTTATTTATTTATTTATTTATTTTTGGCTGCGTTGGGTCTTCATTGCTACATGTGGGCTTTCTCTAGTTGCAGCGAGCAGGGGCTACTCTTTGTTGCTGTGCAAGGGCTTCTCATGGCAGCAGCGTCTCTTGTTGCAGAGCACGGGCTCTAGGCGCGCAGGCTTCAGTAGTTGTGGCACATGGGCTTAGTTGCTCCGCCGCATGTGGGATCTTCCCGGACCAGGGCTCGAACCCGTGTCCCCCGCATTGGCAGGAGGATTCTTAACCACTGCGCCACCTGGGAAGTCCCAACTATACTTTAATAAATAAATTTGTTCAAAAGCACCTGCCTCCAGAGCTGCTAAGAGTAAGGCCCTTGGGACTATCCAGGCCCATAGTCAGAACCCAACAAATGTCAACTGGCCTTAAAGGTTTTCAGATCATCGTAAGGGTACTTCTTAGGACTCGCCTTCCCGACAGCATAATCAGAACCAGCGCAGCGTTTATGAACATAAGATGTGGAGCCAGGCTGCTAAGGAGAAAATTCCAGCTCTGCTAACTATTAGTGTGTGACCTTGGGCAAATTCCTTGACTTTTCAGTGTCTCCATTTCCTCAGCTATAAATTCTGACTAGAAACAGGCAGTCATAGGGTTATTGTGAGAATTAAAAGCGTTAGGACGTTGATTCACTTTGTTATAAAGCAGAAACTAACACACCATTGTAAAGCAATTATACTCCAATCAAGATGTTAAAAAAAAAAAGTGTTAGGACATGTCAGACACTTGGAATCATACCTAAAGAAAGCACTCAATCCATATTACTATTATTATCATTTAATATTATAGTATTGTCATTTAGCCTGAAGCCCTGGATTTGCAGGAGAACTGGGTTAAAATGTTAATCTAAGTAGCTGTGGGGACTGAGGGTAGGCAAGCCATTTGAAATCTCGGGAGCCACGATGTCTCTATCTGAAAAACGAGAATAAACATACAAGTCTTATCTTCTTCCAAGGTTGTTGCGAGTCCCAAATGGCAAGTGCCAGATAAACTGGGAAGTGCTCTCAAGTTTAACAGTCAACGGGCACAGAACAAACCCTAAAGTACGAAGTAACCAAAAGGGCCCCTACTGTGCTCATTGGCCGTTCTACCTCGGTGGAGGGGTTTTACTCACAGGATGTTAAAGCTGAAAGAAGCATTAGAGATCATCTGTCTAGTTCTCTGTGTTTTTATATTTTTTTTTTTTTAGGAGGAAAGCCTCTTTTTTCCTGTACCAAAATCTGACTTTAAAGCCACAAATCTAGAAAGGATAAAAGCAAAGTTGCTATAGTTGAAGGTGGGAGAAATGGAGTGGTGAGAATCCTACCTATTCAGCCTTCCCTAAGTTCCCTAAGGCACTTTTGTGGGGCCCATGGTCCCAGTCTAACAACATCATGGCACAGTGGGAACTGGGGCTCAGATGAGGGTTTTGCCCAACCTAAGGACACACAACTATCTCAAGGCAGAGCCGGATAAGAACCCAGATCTGCTGATGACTAAATTCAATATACACTCCTCCATAAATGTATATGCCCGGAAAAAAAGGCCATTTTTCTGACTATTCTAGGCAATACTCATGCAAGCTCACACAGCAGGGTCAATCTCAAGGAATTATAAAGTTGGTGGCCCTTGATAGACTGACCTGGAAATAACTCTTCTGCCGGTGCCAACCCCTTTCAGAAACCAGGAATAACAACAGTTTGGTGCCCAAGTATCATCCTAATTTCTGGATGGACGGGAGATGGAGATGCTGTGCTCAACTGGAGAAGCTTGCTGTGGGCTGTGCCCAGTATGATCCCACCAAGAATGGTAAGTGACTATGAATTCCCTTTCTTCTTCGTACAGTGACTGGCCTCTCTACTAGTAGGAAGGAAAGGCTCTTTGCTTCCCATCACCAGGGGTGTCCAGGATTGAATGCAAAAGTCCACAATTTCAAAATTTTCAGAAGGCAATCATCCGCCTCTACCACCAGTCTGTTGATGTTTTTTCATCTCAAGGCCGATATCTTTTTAACTCCTTGCTACTCAAAGTGTGGTTCTTAGACCAGCGGCATCAACATCACCTGGAAGCTAGTTAGAAATGCAAATACTAGGCCCCCTCCTAGGTCTACTGGATAAGAATTTGTATTTTAACAAGATCCCCAGGAGATCTGTGTGCACAGTAAAGTTTGAATAGCACCACTATACCTTCAAGTTAGGAAATTTGATTGCCACAGTCTACTCAAATCTGAAGTTGTAGAGACAGACCTAGAGATACATAATATTATCTATTACAGTGGCATCATATCACACGTGTTCAATTACACAAGTTGAACTCTATACACTTGGAGGGGGAAGAAAGTAAAACCAAAAAAACGGCTCATTTTACAATGTGGCTTCTCCCCACCTCTACTTACTTGCCCTAGACCTCCACAGTCTCAGAGAAAAGGAGGCCACAGCCTAAATGCAAAGCAAAAACAAAAGATATTGTTTTTTGGCCTTTGAGGTCAAAGACCCAGGTCCTAGAGATTGGAGTGCACCTTGATTTTATCTTATGTGATGACTTTGGGATCTGAACCCCCGGTGAAGGGCAACTCCACTCTGATGCACTTTTACGTACATTACACTCCCATTCCTCATAACCGTCTGGGGTAGATGGTATGATGTTAAAGAAAGAGGAGGCTTACAAGAGAGGCCACGATAGTGAGAGGCCCGCGCACCGCGATGAAGAGTGGCCCCCGCTTGCCGCAACTAGAGAAAGCCCTAGCACAGAAACGAAGACCCAACACAGCCAAAAATAAATAAATAAGTAGATAAATTTAAAAAAAAAAAGAAATGCTGCAATAAACTATGAAAAGAAAAAAAAAAAGAAAGAGGAGGCTTGAGGACTTCAATATGCTCCAGGTCGTACAGCTCTGCAAAGCCACTGTTGACTAGGAATGATGGATCATGTGGATTGTTTGCTTCCGTAGCCCTCTCCTCTCAACCTCTCTTACCCTGCCTAACTTTTCTCATCCATCAGTTTCTTTTTTGCACTAAAACCTAATACCTCAGATTGACAGCCCAAGGCGGATGTGCTAAATGTAACACGTGGCTGGGTTTTCTGCGGCTTCCTGAGTTGCAGCCCCTCTTAGTGTCACTTTAAAAACAACTTCTTCTCACCCTCTACCTTGGGAGAGAAAGTTCAAGGTTACCAGTCCCTTGGCCCAGAAGAATATTTACCTAGTTTTAGAGGTCAGTGATCCCCTACATTAGCCCTGTGGACCATCCTCATGAAGGCTAGTATCTCATGAAAAAGAAATGGAAGGTTTTACATGAGTGGAATCAACCACAAGAACAGGATGGTGTGGGCTTGCCTCAGTGACTCAAAGCCCTTTCCAAGGCCAGAGTGGTCTCCAAGTTCCTGCCAGCACCTTCCTGTAGGTCCTTGGATGGGTCACTTGGCCATCAAGGACCCTAATATTCTCATCTCTAAAATGGAAGGGGAAGTTTTAGGGGTCCTAAGAGGAAATCTTCTCTAAGCCCATTTCCAATTCTGAAATTCTTTGAATCTATGTTTCTATTTTGCAATTTCTACCATGCATGTAGCAGCTGTTGCTATCCAAGGCAGACAGTATTTCCCTCCACTGAGTGGTACACACATGATGGAGGTGGGAGGAACATCTGAATGACTCACCAGAGTAGGACTGGTCATGCTAAGCTCCTCCCCACATGAAGCCAGGGTCTAACCACTGCACCCTGCTGCTGCTCCTGCTTTTGAGTTGCAGTCTACCACCATCTCCTCATCTGAGCCTGTCCTCACTCTCCCTTCCTCTGACTTGGTTTAAAATAACGTCATGCACCATAGTTTCGACAGAATTGAGAGCAGACTTTTCAAGAAGCACACTGCACTGTGCACGTAGCACATGATCATCTACTCTGAGTGAAGGCTTGTAGAATTCCCGGTGTTGGGCACATGTACCATGCAGGGTCTCAGAGCACGGGGTTTCAGGATGAAAAACACCTGGTGTGAGTCCCAGCCCCTTCACGTCCTTGCTCTGTGACTTCATATATGTTACTTAACCTTTCTGAGTCTCTGTGTCTGTCTCCTCATCTGTAAAATGGAGATTATGAGAATAAGTAGCTACTTTGCGGGGTTGTTGGGAGACTCAGTGTGGGTGGGGAAAGCTCTTAGCACAGCTGCAGGCACTTAGCGAGCTTGCAATAAATGGTAATTGTGTCTCCGAGACTTTCTCATCTGTGGACAGAAGAATCTGAAGCTGAGGTAGTATGTGTGTGTCTGTCTGGGAAGTAGCAGAGGTGGTTGAGTTTTAAACAGACTCTGCTATATCCAACCCACAGCAGCACTTACGTCTGCAACCAGAACTGGCCCCGATCTCACCACATACGAACTTCACCCAGAGAGGGAGGAAGAAAGGCAAGAGCAAGCCCAGAGGAAGAAGAAAGAGAGACCAGGCACAGAATGCTCAGGGCTGGAAGGGGCTCAAGTCCACACAGCCTGTGTGTGGTGGAGCTGGGGTTAGGACACCTGGCTCCTGGCTCCGAGCTGAGTGCCGAATAGAAACCATGTTTCCTATTATGTATGTCTCCTTCTTCTCTGTTAACTGCACATCCAATACCCAAGCCTGCCCTTGCTTAAGGAGTTAGCACAAGGGTTGGGCTCCAGTGTCAATGTGTGAATCTCTTCTTACTACATCCCTGACACAGGCTGCCCACCTCCAAGTCAACCCCCTGCAGAGGTGAGGCGGTCGGCGCCTGCAGATGCAGCCCACGCCCTGTTTACCTGTAATTGTTAAAGAAGTCCTTGAACTGAGCAGAAGCCTGGGCACTGCCTCCCATATCACACATCCTGCCAGACACACAGACACACAACTTAGGTCCGTTGATTCCAGGCTTGACCTTTTTTAGTGCCTCAAAGGAGAAATGCTGAGAGACACAGATGGAGAGATGAAAGGGAAGAGAGGGGGAAAGGGAGAGAAAGAAGAAAGAGACACAGAGAGAAGGAGCTGTGGAGACACAAAGAGATAAACAGAGCGAGGTGCTGGGGTGTTGTCTGGGGGAGTCAGCAAGAACAAATACTCGGAGTCCTTAAGATAACTAACTGAAAGTGGATTCCAGGCCTCTCAACAAGCAGCACGACGACCTCTCACCTCTTCCACCCCCTCCTCAAGCCCACAGGGGCATCAGGAAACCAGTGAGTCCCTGCCCCCCTGAGTCACCAATTCCAAGTCTTGGTTTAACAGGTGAAGGTGCCTTCGTGGAAGGCTCCGTGCCCACTGGGAAAGACACACACTGAGAACCGCTGTCAGCCCCTTTGGGCGAGGCTTTTCCTGGGGATACAGGCAGAGGGGCCCAGATATTGGCTTCTGGAAGTCTCTGGTGTCTCCTGGAAAACAAGATTGGGAACGAGCAGGCTGAAAGAGAAAAAACCCAGGCCCTGTGTCTCATCCTCCCCTCCTGCTGTTCTCTTTGGGGCCCCTTTTCTCTGAAAAGCCCCCTAATGCTCACCTTTAGTTGGGCACATTCGGTTTCATACTCATTTTCTTTTTCTGTTTTTCTTGTTTCAGCTTCAAAGAAGCCTCTTCCTCCTACTCCTGAAGACAACAGGGTGAGTGAGAGCACGAGGTCCCGGTGCGGTGGGCCAGCGGCCCCGCGGGCTACAGCTCTGGGGTGGGCCCACTTGCATTTCCCATCTGCCCAGGTTTCTCAAATGCCGGGCAGATGCAGCAGATTTGTGGTGATGCAGCTGAACTCAACACCATGGGTTTCTCGGGCCTGAATTGTCTCGTGGGTGTGTCCAGGTAAAAGCCGCCAGATCGTCACCCCACTGCCTTCACTCGGCAAACACTTATTGGTAACAAACTGTGCAGTCAGGCACCTGACTAGGTTAGGGCATAATAACAGCTCACAGCTATATAAAATGTGTATTTACCCCACCCTTTGACATACAAGCATTTTGGAAGCATACATTTGAGAATACCTTTTATTCTTCAAAGCACATCCACACTTTTACCAGCTATTTTGAAACTCACTATCTTCTCTAGCCACTTCAGAGGGTTATAGTTTTATTCTCCTGTGAAAGCTTGGGAAAGCAAGTCCCACGAGAGGTCCTCCCAAGGCCATCCAGTAACTTAGTAGTCAAGCTAGTAGGATGCAGTTTCTGGTGTGGTGGCCTTGAACTCGAGTGGTGGTTCTCAAAGTGTGGTCCATGGACCAGCAGCATTGGCATCACCTGGGAGCTTGTTAGAAATGCAAATTCTCAGGCCCCGCCCCAGACTTACTACATGCAAAATTCTAGGGGAGGAGCCCAGGAATCTGCATTTTAATAAACTTCCGGGTGATCCTGAGGCACACTGGAGTTTGACACACATCGGTCTAATATACTGACTTACAAGACTTAGGTGATATCAAGTCAACTCTCGGGAAGCTATTTAGTCAAGAAGACAAAAAAAAAAAAAAAAAAAAAGAAGAAAGATCAACCTAAGCCCTCACTTTATGGTAACAGCAGCACCAATATCCACATTTGAGTAATTGCCCTTTATTCTAGAACCCACTGATTCAGCCTCCTCATGCTTTTTCCTGAAGAATGAGCTCTGCTTTTTCCCTCCAGCCAATATGGTGACATTTCAAAGACTGGCAGCTTCCCCATAAGGGAAGTTCTACGTCGCTCAAAAGCAGGCTGACTTTCAGATTTGTCGTCAGCCACCTTCCTCACAACAGGAAAGAAGTGGACTGAAATTGTAGCAGAAAATGAGCTCTCTCCCTTTTTATTTCATTCATCTTCTAAAGAATATTTCACCATCACCCTGGAAAACATGGTTTGGAATCCCCCTGCCCTGGCTTGTCGGGGGTTCCCCCCACAGTCCCACCTAAACCCACACTTCTGCACCTTAGACTGGTTTGCTCCTGTCTGGTTTTCAGTATCAGTGAAGGTGAAAGTCAGAAAACAGGGCCTATCCATCTCCCCTTGGACGCCACTACTTGGCTTCTCAGATTTCTTGGAGGAGAAGCCTCTATACTGCTCTAGCACTCCAACCACAGGGCTTTTGGAATCACAGCTGTAGCTTCAACCATACATCTAAATCCACAGTAACATTTCTTTTATCTTGAATTACTTGAATTCACTTCTCCATTCACCTTCATGTTCTGTCTTCTAAGGAGTGATGGCATCTTGAGTTGGCATCTAGAGCAGCTATACTTTTATTGATTTTTTGAAAAATAAATTTATTTATTTATTTATTTATTTTTGGCTGCGTTGGGTGTTCGTTGCTACGTGCAGGCTTTCTCTAGTTGCGGCGAGCGGGAGCCACTCTTCGTTGTGGCGCACAGGCTTCTCATTGCAGTGGCTTCTCTTGTTGCAGAGCACGGGCTCTAGGCGCGTGGGCTCCGTAGCTGTGGCGCACGGGCTTAGTTGCTCTGCGGCATGTGGGATCTTCCCGGACCGGGGATCGAACCCGTGTCCCCTGCATTGGCAGGAGGATTCTTAACCACTATGCCACCAAGGAAGTCCCCATATATGTTTTTATATACAAATATTGGGGCATGACTATACTGGACAACATAATAAAATAAAATGCACCTGTATTTGAATCCTGCTGGATTTGGCAGCTCAAATGCAACTGATACAGGAATGTAGTATCAGTGACTCAAAACTAGTATTACCATCTGTGATACGATTTTCCAAAATGGCAAACAACTCGTGGTCAAGTTCTGAACTAAACAAAGTGTAATCTTCCCTCAATGTAAAGGGTGGTTGCATTCCTAGGAAACCAAGTACTTCATATAGGGTTGAGGTAGGACCTAGGCTCAGAGTGTTATTGTACATTATTGTTGTAAGCAGGCTGCTCACCACATGAATGTCTAACAGGACATTGAAAAGTTGTACAGGATGTGGGATGCTGCAGAGAGTTTTGCATCCTTGACCCTCTCCCATTCAATGCTAGTAGCACACCTCAACCTTTGTGACCTTTGAAACACCGCCATAGATGTCCAAAATGCCCCCTATGGAAAGGTTCCACATGGTTTGAGAACCCTGCTCCGACCTTTCTCTTGATAATAATTAATCAGTTGGGCCTATAATGAGATGAATACCATACCATATGCTTTCTTTATCTTTAGGTGCCCTTGAACAACTCCTTCCTCCACTGGCTCTTAGGGTGAAAGCCTCAGGCCCAACAACTCTTATCTGTAGTTCCCAATATATCACCTCACAAGCTCCACAGATAATCTTGACTTCAAATTCCAATCTGGGCTCAGCTGGGATGACATACTGTATCAGTATGACAATTTTTTTTTTTTAATCTCCAGTATGTTTATGCCACCGATTGCTTCAATGTACTCAGAGAACTTTTGATTTCCCATCACCGAATCTCATTCTAGCCAGTAATCTCAATCTCTTCCCATGTTTGCTGTCTCACAAAGTCTGCCAACCTGTAGCAGGTGTGCCCACCCTGAACCCTTGTGATTGTTTACAGTCTCCTCTTCACATATCAATATCTCTTCCTAAGAAACGTACTGAAAAGCAGAGACATAAGCAAGAGAGCCCACAAGAGGAACAAGGGGTCCCACATGATATAGTAGAGAAAGCATAAGGCTAATTCAATTGCTAAACTTGGCCACATCCATTTCTCCATCTGGGCCTTAGTTTCCCTATTCTAAACAAAAGAATGGATCAAATGATCTCTCAGAGGCACTCCAGCTCCAATAGTCTATGATTCTATGGATCTGGACAAGCCCACAAATAAAATCAGAAAAGCATGGACTGAATGATTTAGTGTTGACTTCATCCCCTTTGCCAACAATGTGATGCTTCTCGCAGAAAGGCTGTGAATTGTGACATGGTTCAAGGAAAGAAACAAGCAGACTTTTGTGCAAAGCACAGCCGCTGGGAATTCACTGGGGTCAGAATTTACCACATAGAATGGGAGAGGCAATGAACTCCAGGTATTGAATGTCTTTGTGTCCTATTCAGCACCATAAGCCTAACTCATAAAGAAAGCCAACTAGGCAGGCAAATCGCCTCAGGAAATACCCCCAATGGATTGTAGGAACCGGTGTCTGGCCTGGCATGGGTCCAAGAGCAAGTTACAGCTCGGGAACTTGCTAACCTCGTTCCACAGTTTACCTCCTTTCTACATCTTTGTTTGATTTTATTGTGTCCCTCCTCCAGCAGTTACTTCGGGAACCTGAAGAAACCTTGGTCATTGCCTTGTATGACTACCAAACGAATGATCCACAGGAACTCACGCTACAACGCAATGAGGAGTATTACCTGCTGGACAGTTCCGAGATTCACTGGTGGAGAGTTCAGGACAGGAATGGGTAAGGCACCTTCGTGGTTGCTGTCCCAGTTTTTGAGGTGAGGCGGGAACAAAGAAAATACTGGAACGATTGTCCTACCTCTCTCAGCAGGACCACGGCACTGAGTTAGGAGAGGACAGCAGAGGCAGAAGGAGGAGGAAGGAAGAAGTAGTTGAAAAGGGTCTTTCCCCTTCTCAGAGGTGGCTGGGAGGCAGTCACTTGCTATACTGGCTCCCTGCAGCCCATCAAGCACTCCCAGCCTCCAAACTCATCTAAAAATCTCCTGGGTTCTTCCACTGACATCCACAGTTTGGGAGAATGGCAACTTGTTCCACAAAACACCATTGTTCTTGAGTGTTTAAGTGAGGTTGAAGGTACATCCCATTGTGAGGGTCTTATTTTTGGTGGAAAGAAAAGGTGCGTACAGATGGTACGGATTGGTGGTTACATTAAGAAGCACCAGGAAAAAAATACTAAAGATTTAGTTAAACCAACAGCCTTTCAACTAGCCATCCGAATGATTCATGGAGAAAACAAAGCTGTGCAAATACAGTTTGCCCACTATAGGACTTTTGAATGAAAAAAATCTTATGACTCCTTCTCTGATCTGAAATATAGGAAGATTACCGTTATTGACCTTCAGAATGCTCTGGGATGTATATGACTTAGATACTAGTGCTTAGTTTAAAGTTATCAGATTCACACTGCTTTACAAGGCTTTATTTTTTTCCTTTAAATATCAGAGGTATTTACCTGTGCCCTGGAATAGTCTCCAGAATCATCTCCGGAAGATGATTTCAGCGATTGCCTAAATCCAACACGGAAGTGTGCCATAAGTTAGCAAATTCCCTTCTTGGAGGCTTAGGTTGTTTCTAATGTTTTGCAAATATTAACAACACTGCAATTAACAGCTTTCTATATTAATACTAAGGGTTTAAACATTTTCTGAGTGTGAGGTTATTATTAGTTTAAAAATATTTTAAAAAGAAAAAGAAAACACTCCATCATTGCAACATCTGGATAGCCTATGTCAATGTTTTATAAAAAAAACAAACAAACTAACAATAGCGAGGAATATACATAAAAACAAGCCACCCTCCATTTGCCCGCACATCAGTCCTAAAAGTATTCATTATTAAGTTACTTGTGCATCCTAAGCAAAAAAGTTATACGTATACAAATGCATCCTTTTTTCATTGGCACTAAGGTGGTCCATTCTGGTCTTCACCTTGCTTTTAACCTTTAATGATATATCTTAGAGGTACTTTCATATCAGCACATACAAATCTACCTTATTCTTTAAATAATTGCATAGTTTTAGAATGTATGCTTGCGTTATAAATATTTAGACAATATTTTATAGTGGGACATTTAGTTTCCAGGTTGCTCAGTGAAGATCTTGGATTGCTCGTGCTCGTGTATCTTGGTAATCTTTTGAAATTTATATATTTTTGAAAAAAAATTTTTTTCTTTCGGAAAAAAATATATATCTCACATTTCTAACTATGGAACTGGTGAGTCAGACTATGTGAAGTCTTAATTTTGAAAGATAAATCCCTCAAAAATTTTGCCAAATTCCCACCAACAGGGTATTCGAGTGCCAACACTGGGTATCATTAAACTTAACAACAAAAAAAAGGACCAATCGTTGAGCAAAAAAAAAAGAGGTACACAAATATCTTTAGGGTTAAGGCTTTACTTTTCATATATATCAAAACTTACATTTTCAAGGCACCTTCTCTTTAAGTAGCCTTATCAACTCAACTGCAGGGGAAGTGAGGGAGGGGTATAAAACAAGATTAGATCAAGAACTGTGATCTTGGAGGCAGTGTCTCTTGCTAGCTGAGAACAGACGCCAAAGCCCCTCATCTGGAACCTCTCTCTCTAGTTGACTCGGGGAAACAAACAAGACCCATCACATTACCTTCTCTTTGCCTGTTATGGGGAGGCCCGTAGCAGAAACAGGTTCAAGACTGCCTGGCTCTACAAACACCAGAGGAACTTACTCAGAAATTCATCCCTTCAATCAACTGACATTTCTTTAGCACAACTAATGTGCCAGGAAATTTTTTCTCCTAGGTCTCCCTTCCCCAAATGACAGTTTACCCCTTGTTCATTGGCCCGTGGAAAGGCTCAACTCTGCACTTCAAAGGGCATCAAAGAGGACACCCCAGAGGCCAATCGGGCATATGGGAATTTCCCCAGTTTGCTTTGTAATAGCCTGGTGAAGCAGGAAGTACACAAGATGGGGAAAAAGGAGACTTGGACTTGAGTATCAGCTGCTTTTGTTGTACAGGACTTTGGGAAAGTCACTGAACTTCTGTGAATCCATTTCCTTATCTGTAAAATGCAGATGATAATATCAGCTTTCCATCTCAGAGTGCTGAGAAAATCAATGACATGAAGAAAATGAAAGGGCTTTGTAAATTCTATACCTACACTCAAGTGAAGAGAATTATCATCATTTTGTAGATAACCCAGCTTTGACTGGCATATTAAAACACAGTCATTCTACATGAAAGTGAAAATAGTATTTGACCTACTAATATAATTGTAAACATATGGTGTGGCAAAAACAGACATAATTAAAAGGAATGTCAAAAGAAAGACATAAAAGAAATAGCAAACTTGAGAACAAGTTGACTCCCATCAGTTGGCACTGACTGCCTTGAGCACTGGATTAAGAATGATTCTGAGGCTGGGTGTTCAATTCTCCAAAGAAAGCATGCCATAATTGACTAGCAAGGTCAGGTCAGCCATGGGTACAAGATATGAGATATCCCATATCTGACATCACCATTCTTGATTTCTTCACTCCTCAGAACAATTCTGTGAAATAGATTACACATTCCCCATTAAACATAAATCACTAGGGACTTCCCTGGTGGTTCAGTGGTTAACACTTCACCTTCCAATGCAGGGGGTGTGGGTTCGATCCCTGGTCAGGGAGCTAAGATCCCACGTGCCTCGCGGCCAAAAAACCAAAACATAGAACAGAAGCAATATTGTAACAAATTCAATAAAGACTTTAAAATTGGTCCACATAAAAAAAAATCTTAAAAAACAAAACAAAACAAAAAAACATAAGTCACTAGATTACAAAATGGCCTTATACAAAAATTAAAACAGGTGATAAGAGTAAAGAGCAAGAAGTTATGAGACATCTTTTTATAGATTGCAGAGTCTGGAGGGATTTTACGTGTGATCTAGTTTAGGTCCTTCATTTTACAGGTATGGAGTCAGAGGCCTAGAGAGTGAAGGAGACACTGTTCTCACCTTGCAGTATTAAATGCGATAGTGTTTTGAAAAGTACAAAGCTACACACAGGTGTAAAGTATTTTGACGTTCTTATTAGTCTCTTAATCCATATGTCTTTGTTTATACACAATTTACTCCTGCTCAAAAGAAACCCCCAACCCCAAATCCAGCATGATTTTATCCTTTTTTCTCATGTTTTACCAGTTATGTTTGAAGGAGCTCATTTAACAAAAAACAATATGGAGGCCTTGAATTAAAAGCTCACAAGTTCGACTGGCAGTATCTTTTGGGACCTGTGGCTGGAAAGTAATTCTTTATGTTTTAATTATTTTGGTTTCCCAACTGTAAAACACTAGCACTAAAGCGGAAAAAATACTGATTATTACACACACACACAAATGTTTCCTAATAGAAAATAGAGACTGAACATTAATCTTTTTTCCAACAGAGGAAATTTCACAATGAAGAGATTAGCAAGCAGAGCTATTAAAGCAACCACTTCTTATTTATTATGATTCATATTTTAGTGGTAAAATCTACATAGCCTTTAACAGATAGCAGGTTGTTATTTTTAGCAATTCTTTTATTTGAAAATTTTAAAATGTCTTATCCCGAATGCTAAATAACATGAGACTTCATCTTTAAATGACTTTTAGTTGATTAAACCTATGAAATGGAGATGTGAAATTAGTTCTACATTAATCTAAACACTAATTTCCCTTTTAACAGGCATGAAGGATACGTACCAAGCAGTTATCTGGTGGAAAAGTCTCCAAATAACCTGGAAACCTATGAGTAAGTTATTTTATTTGTTTTCCAAAAATACGGTGCTAAGGAGTCCTCTTACATTAGGAGTGAATTATTGGTTGATTATTAAAATACCAGGCATTTTCTCTTCTTGACCTGCTTTCTTCTCCCCCATACTCTGATCCCTAAGTAAATAGTTGAGGGTCACTTTATTTATTTTCTTTTTTATTAGAAAGGTATTTTTATTTATTTATTTATTTATTTATTTAATTTATTCATTTTTGGCTGTGTTGGGTCTTCGTTGCTGCGTGTAGGCTTTCTGTAGTTGTGATGAGCGGGGGCTACCCTTCGTTGCAGTGTGCGGGCTTCTCATTGCGGTGGCTTCTCTGGCTGCGGAGCATGGGCTCTAGGCATGCAGGCTTCAGTAGCTGTGGCAGGCAGGCTCAGTAGTTGTGGCGCATGGGCTTAGTTGCTCCGCGGCATGTGGGATCTACCCCCGCCAGGGATCGAACCTGTGTCCCCTGCATTGGCAGGCGGATTCTTAACCACTGCGCCACCTGGGAAGCCCGAGGGTCATCTTATTTTATTTATTTTTGGCTGCATCGGGTCTTAGTTGCGGCATGTGGGATCTTTCGTTGCAGTGTGCAGGCTTTTCTCTAGTTGTGGCGTGCGGGTTTTTTTTCTCTCTCTAGTTGTGATGCACAGGCTCCAGGGCACATGGGCTCTGTAGTTGTGGCGCACGGGTTCCAGAGTGCTTGGGCTCTGTAGTTTGCGGCCCGCAGGCTCTCTAGTTGAGGTGCATGAGCCCAGTAGTTGTGGTGCATGGGCTTAGTTGCCCCTGCAGCATGTGGGATCTTAGTTCCCTGACCAGGGATTGAACCCACATCCCCTGCATTGTAAGGTGGATTCTTTACCACTGGACCACCAGTGAAATCCAGAGGGTCACTTTAAATAGAAGAGGGAGGGTATGTGTTCTCATCTCCCCTTTTATCTAAGGGATGATTTTCAGATGCTTGCACATAACTGTGGTCAAAGGAAAAGGTTCTTCTGGGAGTCCCAGGAATATTTATCTTACTTGAGAAGGAAAAAACACTATGAACACTGGATCAAATACAAACTGACTTAAAAACATGGTTTAATGCAATACTTCCAATACCAAGATAGCAGACAAAAATATAGATATTAAATATCTGCTTAGCTTGTGTTGTTTATTTCAAGCTAGTCATTTAAAAGAAGAGTTCACATGGATATAAATTTTTTTTTAATTTTATTTATTTATTTATTTATTTTTGGCTGTGCTCGGTCTTCGTTGCTGTGCGCAGGCTTTCTCTAGTTGCGGCAAGCGGGGGCCACTCCTTGTTGCAGTGCGCAGGCTTCTCACTTCAGTGGCTTTTCCTATTGAGGAGTACAGGCTCTAGGCGCACGGGCTTCAGTAGTTGTGTCTCATGGGCTCTAGAGTGCAGGCTCAGTAGTTGTGGCGCATGGGCTTAGTTGCTCCGCGGCATATGGGATCTTCCCGGCCCAGGGCTCGAATCTGTGTCCCCTGCATTGGCAGGCGGATTCTTAACCACTGTGCCACCAGGGAAGCCCCACATGGATATAATTTTAATGGAATTACTTAATGTTTAATAAAATTCAAGTGTAGAGTACAATGTACTCACCATGTACATGTTATTTCCTAGCTCAGCTGCTGGAAGGCCCAGAGGCAATAATACTACAGTAGCAATGTGTACACTCAGATCTTGGTTTTTAAATAACACTTCCCACTAAAAAGAACTAGGACTTCTTGGAGAAATGGCTTGGGGATTCAGAGTCGGGGCAGGGAAAGAACAAAGATGAAACTGGAACATTTTGATGCATCAAAAAGTAAAGAAGTACCCCCCAATATTCTTTTGTTAAATAATGTGAACATATTGAATGATCACAGAAGCCAGCTTAAAAATGCTCCTTCTGACTAAATCTGGGATAATTTGAGTATCAAAATAAATAATGACAGTAAGGGACTACAATCCACTGAGTAAAATTTAAAAATCGATAATAAATAAATAGCTTGACAGATAAGTAAGTAAATAAATAAATGGGCAAGAAGAGAAAAAAGCT
This sequence comes from Balaenoptera acutorostrata, assembly GCF_949987535.1. Classification (NCBI taxonomy): domain Eukaryota; kingdom Metazoa; phylum Chordata; class Mammalia; order Artiodactyla; family Balaenopteridae; genus Balaenoptera; species Balaenoptera acutorostrata. The sequence continues at coordinate 141,708,914 of NC_080065.1, forward strand.
CTTTCTTGCAGCAAAATGCCAACTAATGAATGTAGAAGGAATGATAAAGTTTAAAAATCACCATTTTATAACTCAAAGTACCAACTGATTCAGGCAAGAATCATCAATGAGTGTCACAAATAGGTGATGAAAGTTTGATATTTACATAGTTTCAAAGTATCTTCTCACAAACCACTTACTAATAACAAAGAGGAAATATCTGGTAGATCCCATCTTAACTATATGATCCAAGTTCACATCAATAATGGGGCAAGCAGACACCGTGCATCTCCTGATGTGATACACTGAGAAGGACACAACATCACTTCTGTGATATTCCTGCCCAAACATGCATAACCTGAATTATTCATGAGGAAATAATAGACAAATCCAAACTGAGGATAGTCTACAAAATAACTGCCCTGTGCTCTACAAAAATGTTAATATCATGAAAGACATGAAAGGCTGAGAAATTGGTCCACGTTAAAAAAAACTGAAGAGATGGGGTAACTAAATGCACCAGTAATCCTGGATCAATCTTGAACCATAAAAAAGCAAACCAAAAAAAGTTACAAAATATATTATTGAGACAACTGATGAAATTTGAATAAGGTCTAAAATTAGGTAATAGTATTGTATCAATGTTAAATTTCATGATTTTGGTAATTGTACTATGGTTATACAAGTGTATATACTACTTATTAGAGATACATACTGAAGTACTTAGGGGTAAAAGTCTATTCTCAAATGGCTCAAAAAAATCTATTTATCTATATCTATCTACCTATCTCTCTATCTATCTATCTGGACAGAATGGTAAAGCAAATGTGTAAAATATCAACAATTGGTTCATCTATATGTGGGAGTTCTTTTACAGTATTTTACAACTTTTCTGTAAGTTCAAAATCATTTAAAGATAAAATTTAAAGTACTTATCAAGCTTAAGATACCAGGGTTGAAGAATGCTAGCTAATGAAACCTTCTATTAACTCATTTGTGTTCTTATTAGTTCAAATGTGGTTAAGTTATTTGTTGCTGAAATTCTAATAGATTCTATAGTGAAGAACTATCATTTTCTGAAGAGTCTCTCAACCTGAGATTCATTTTGATCAAGTAGGTAAGAGAAGCCCCTCCCTCAGCTAACAGGAGTCATCACTTCCAAGAATACCCGAACTGTAATGAAATATATAAGATATGCTTAAAAAATAAAATTCTTTTATTATTTTACAGTCAACACCTTTAGAAAAAATTAGGCATTTATTTCAAATGATCCCTAGGCTGGGAAGTTTTCTTTATGTTTTGGCTTTTTACTTTTAATCAGAATTTCTTCATTTATGATAGAAGGGGCACATTCAAACTTCCAACACAGTGTAAGGCCATAGGGAATGATGGAGCTTGGGTCAAAAAAAAGATATATTCCCTCTCTTGAAGATATTTTAAGTCACTTTTAAAATGAAACACTACAGCATACAAACAAAACAGTCTGTGAACTCTATTTATTCTGCACTCTGTCAGTTTGCATTTCAGATATGGAATCGTAGCTAGAGAATTAAATGACTCATAAACAAGCATCCAGATAGTTAGTTATTATATCTGGGTATACCAAAAAAAAAGGCCCAATATGATTACTTTTTTCCTTGAACTTAACATTGTCTAGATATCTGCATAAGAACTCAAAATTGTGCCCCGGGAACATGATCATGGGTTGGTAAGTTGATTGGCTTCAGGTCTCCTGCCGTGGTTTGGGGACATGACTTTGGGCAAGTTTCTTCACCAGGTTGGATCTCAGATCCCTTTTCCTTAAACTGAAGGGTCAGGTAAGATGAAGGAAAGCAAATTGTGGCACTCTTGCTGACATTCCCTCCCTGTGCCTGAACTCAGGGCAGACATCACTCTTAGATAGTGACATTCTTACTCCCTGAGCTCAGACTGGCCTCGATCTTTGCAACACACAGCTCCAGGCAGCCAGTACTAACTGATCAGAGCTGACACGTAAGATGAAGCATATTTGCCAGACTTCAACTAAATAAGTTCTAAGAGCTCACTGAGTTGGAAAGTACCATCCAGTTGCATGTGTTCAAAAGCTCAGATGAAGTGAAGTAAGTCAGACAGAGAAAGAAATATCGTATGATATCACTCTTATGTGGAATCTAAAAAAATGGTACCAATGAACTTATTTACAGGACAAAAATTGAGTCACAGATGGAGAAAACTTATGGTTATCAAGGGGGAAAGTGGGGTATAAATTGGGAGATTGGGATTGACATAGACACACTACTATATATAAAAGATAACTAATAAGAACCTACTGTATATCACAGGGAACTCTATTTGGTGCTCTACAATGACCTATATGGGAATGGAGTCTAGAAGAGAGTAGATATATGTATATGTATGACTGACTCACTTTGCTGTACAGCAGAAACTAACACAACATTGTAAATCAAATTAATTTAGAACAATTTTTTAAAAAGAGCTCAGAAGAATCCACTAATTCCCTTATTCGTGGCTACTCTCAAATAACCAAACAAGTTTGGTAAGTGGTATTGCTTCCCCACCCAGAACTTCTCTCCCCCTGGGCTTATTAATTTCCACAACTGATTGTTAACTGATGATCATTCTGTCTCCTCTAACCTAATAAGTGGGCAGGGAGGCCAGGATACGGTTCAAGTGTTAACAACACTGAAAAACTTCAACCCTAAAAAACCACTCACATTCTTTTTTTTTACCACTTTTTAGTTGTTTTTTCACCAGACAACAAAATTATAAAAATAATGCTCCTGTTTGGACATGCTCCAGTTTGAAGAGCTCTACTTTAGAAGATTCAGGGAGTAGGGGTAGTAAAAGAATATAAATTATTTCACTCCATTTCATTTCTCTTTCAAACTTATACATTACACATTTAATTTTTGTATTAAAATATAGATAAGGAAAGAAGGACCCATGTGACAGCATGCACATGATAAATAGTGCGAAGATTACGTTCCTTAGGATTTTGCAGATCGCAAGAACTGTATCTGACAGGTGTAACCCCTGAAAGATGTGGAGTTGGGGGCTACAGCATAGCAAACTAGGATTTTCTGGGGGGAGAGAGGGAGCCTGGTAATGTTTTTCCTTAAGTCCCTGGTATATGATAGTTACAGGCTCTTTATGGTGGTGATAAAAGCATGGACTCTGGAGCCAAAATGGCTGGGTTCACATTCTGGCTATGCCTTACTAGCTCATTGACCTTGGGCAAGTCTCATAACCTGCTGATAACACTTTCTGACACATGATAGGTGAGCTACACTTTAGCTAAATATTCTTTGCAGTCTTAAAGTTCTCACCAGAGTATGGCTGGAGCTTTCCCCCCAGCAAACTTTGATAGAGTCCACTGACCAGAGATATGATTTCAGCCTAGCTACAGCTAATGCAAAAGAGACTAATCAGGGCATACTCAGGAAGCCAAAGTTCATATCGAGGCTGTTTTAATGGAAACTTTATGAAAAGTCAGTTAGCATCTTTGTATAACTTGTATAATTCTAGTTTAGAGTCATCAGTCATTAAAATTCCAAGAATGATACCACACTGCATTTATGTTACATGTCATCTGTTGTTGCTTGCTTGAGTACGATATGCTACACATACAGATTATTGGCCAGCCAGGCAAGGAGCTGGACTGCTAGTTTCAAATGCTCAGATGTATGAAGAAGAGCTTTCAGCACTACATATGTTAATGAAATCAAACTATAAAAATGACACTGAGGGCTTCCCTGGTGGCACAGTGGTTGAGAGTCTGCCTGCCAATGCAGGGGACACGGGTTCGAGCCCTGGTCTGGGAAGATCCCACATGCCGCGGAGCAGCTGGGCCCGTGAGCCACAATTACTGAGCCTGCGCGTCTGGAGCCTGTGCTCTGCAACGAGAGAGGCCGCAATAGTGAGAGGCCCGCGCACCGTGATGAAGAGTGGCCCCCACTTGCCACAACTAGAGAAAGCCCTCGCACAGAAACGAAGACCCAACACAGCCATAATAAAAAAGGAATTCCTTTAAAAAAAAAGAAAAAGAAAAAAAAAGTTAAAAATGACACTGAACCCATAGTGTACTTAGATTTGCTTTTCCCCATTATCCAAATCATTCCTTCACACTGCATTGGTTCCTAAAGGTGTCTGACATGAATTATTTCAGGTTAAGATCTATTCTTTGGTAGCAAAAATCAAGAAGTATCTTTACTTTCTTTTTTTATTTATACATTTAATCTATTATTCAAATTGCTTATAGAAAATTTGATTTTAAAACTTCTCCAGAAAAGAAATGAGACACTTATCCTGAGAAAATTAGCCAGAAATCTTAAGAAATTAAAACAGCTGTATGATAAAATCAGAAACACAAAATTAAACAATATCGTGTCATCACATGAACCCCGTGACACATTTTCCTTTTAAACTAACTTTGAAGCTCAATCTCAGGTTAGTTCACTTTGTAAAAGTAGAAAATATGTGAATGTTTACCTTACTTTTAGCAGATTACATCCATCAAAATTTTTTAGTTTTTTCAGCAAATAAATTTAGCATTCCTTTGACAAGGAATAACAGTAATGCCTCAGGTTTTTCTACATTTGCATTTTTTACAAAGATAAACTAGCCTTATGAGACACTGTCAATGTCATTTGTGCAGGAGCTTTTGTGCAGCTGGGAAAAAATTTAATTATTTTGCAGAAGATCTTGAAAACCAGTCTTACAGAGGAAAATACTGCAATTGTTTTAAAAGGATATTTGCTACACTTTCAAATTTATATTAAATTTTTATAGCTGCCCTAGCATCATCCTGCTAATAACCACCCACTGACTTACAAAATAGAGCAGAAGATAAATGTTTTCTAAAATTTTAATGTGGAAAATTTCCAACATGCACAAAAGTAGAGAGAAAAATATGATGAACCTCCATGTACCCAAAACCCAGCTTCAACAATTATCAACATTTCACCAATTCTGATTCATTTGTTCCAATTAAACATTTTATTACCTGGAAATGGTTCATGCTTTTGCTTTTGAGTTTGAAAGCATTGGTAGAAACAAAAAGAACAAAAAATCTTCTGTCATTAATTATCTTTCATAAGTAAATAATGAAATTTTTTAAAATGTCATTGACATATGACTTTTTCCTGCTTTCAGGTGGTACAATAAGAGTATCAGCCGAGACAAAGCTGAGAAACTTCTTTTGGACACAGTAAGTCTCCTTAAACTGTCTTTTAACTTCAAATAAAATGAATTGTGTTACTTTTTTTCAGCCATGCTGTGGTTTGTGCTAACGCAGTGAGTTGACATATTGGATTAACAGTGGTGTCCATGTCTGGTAAAAGCATTCTGGGGGTTCACAGGGTTAGCATACATCAGTATAAGAAACCTGTAGAGGATCAAAGGCCTTGGTATTCACGTGTGACCGTGACCACAGCTTCTGTAGGTGGTCTTTTGGGCTGTGATGGCTGGCCCTGGGGAGCTGTGGTGCTGGTCTTCCTTGCCTGCGTCTCTGGCTGGGTCAGGAGTGCCTGTGACTCAGATTCCGCCTGGTTGGGCTGTGTGTGGATCCAGAGGAAATACACCACTTGTTTTATTTTTCATGCAACCATTCTTCTTGAGAGCCATACGGTATCGGGAGCAGGACTGACCTTACCCAGGGGTGTCAGGATTAAGGGAGAGAAGGCATGGTGTGGTGAGGAAAGTACTGGGTCCTGGCCACTGCTCTCGCTCCAACTCAGTGTGTGACTTCGGGAACATCTCTTCTTCCTTCTGGGCCTCAGTTTCTCAATGAGTACAAGAGGAGCACTGGACTAAATCAGGGATGACAATTACCCAGACGCATACTGCCACTGTCTGTTCCTGGTCCTGTGGCCGACACAGTTGATCAGAGTTCATGGCTTTGGGATCCTTCTCAAAACAGTGCTCCAGGAAGCTGCCATCAGTTGACTGGCATGCAAGGTAAAACCTTCTCTTCCTGGATCAGAAGATCACTTGTTATTCTAAAACAGTGCCTCTCAAAGTATCTGTGGTGATGGACTACTTTTTGTGGTTGGTTTTTAATTTCCAATCTGTCACAGACTTATATTTTGTAAAATACAATAAAAATGAATTATCAGAAAAAATAAAAAGCAAAAATAAGAAGCAAAGATATAAAAAATGCAAGTCCAATTTTTTATTAGTATTAGATTCATTAGACATAAAATTGCTCTGTCTGATTGCTATAAAAAGATTCTAAATGATTACTCTCAATTTCATTTTTTTTGTCTGGAGGTGGACCAATAACAATTTGCTAACTGGCACCCATCCATAGACCACACTTAAAGTAGCACGGAAAATTGCACATTTAGGGCCCTTGCAGAGAAACCAAATGCATGGAGGTATTGAGAGAAAGCTTTCTACAGAGAAATCAATCAATTTATCAGCGTATTTGCTTAGAGCAGTGGTTCGCAGGCCTGTCTGCACATTAAAATCACCTGGGAAACATTTTCAAAATACCAATGCCCAGGTCCCAGCCCAGATTCATTAAATCAAAATCTCTAGTGGGTTAGAGGGGTGGGATAGGGAGGGTGGGAGGGAGATGCAAGAGGGAGGGGATGTGGGGCTATATGTATATGTATAGCTGATTCACTTTGTTATGCAGCAGAAACTAACACACCATTGTAAAGCAATTATACTCCAACAAAGATGTTAAAAAAGAAGAAAACCTCTAGTGGGTAGGGTCCAGGCATTCCTAATTTAGAGGAAAATCTCTCCAGGTGAATCTAATATTCAAATGATGTTAATGACCCGCGCCCAACACAAGCCTCACCAGTGAGACCAGTAAACAGTAGGCCTGGGTTGATGGAGGCATCAGTCTCTCTGTGCCAAAATGTTAGCTCTGTTCCTGCCATTGTCCAGTTATGGTTTGAAGGTATTTCCTATCTTTAAGAATCTTAAACTGCAAACCTCTCCTGCATGGAATGAAGCTGGAGTGACCAACTCATCCTGGTTTGCCTGGAACTGTTCCAGTTTTAAAACTGAGAGTCCTATGGCCCCAGAGCCCCCGCACCTCAGTCCCAGACAAACTGGGACAGTTGATCACCCAAACCGGTAACCATTACCAGTTTGGACAGTGGCTAGAGGTGAGCTTAGAGAAGGAGACCTGGGAAGATATCAGGTAGGGAATGAAAGTCTGTGATGGGAAGGTGGAGGGATGATGAATATTGTCAAAGAATAATCTAAAGGCATATAGTTAATTAATATACTATTTACTTTTGCACAAGGGAAACTGATAATAGATTGATTCATTCTATCAAAGGCAAAAATATAATTTCTATAAGAGGAAATGGAGACAGGAAGAGAGCCCACAGTCATATTTTGGAGCAGTGAACTTTTTCTCCTTTGGTTAAGTTGCCGGTGAGCAGGCAGCTGGCAAAGAGGACAAGGTGAGATGCTCTGCCCGTGGGCAGTTTTGTTCTCATCAAAGAGGGCAAGTCCAGTTGTTTGTGGATTTTCCAAAAGACTATTTGTGTTTTCCAGTGACGGCTGCAAAACAGGCAGTCTGTATGATGTCAGCCGTCTCAATCAGCATCTGTTGCCTTTATGACGTCTGCACCATTTCCTTTATTAGGATTTCTCAGTATAAACTCACATACCTTACCATTTTGCTGAGCACAGATCTAAGCGCATAGAGATACTTGAGACAGGGTCTTTGATCTCAATAAGCTTTAGACTCTATTGGGAAACAAGACAAACTCTGAAGAAACAGGATAATCTAAGAAAAACTGAACATATTCAGTAGGCTTTTAGTGGCCTTAGAGTTCTGAGAATATTTTAGAATTAGAAAGATTTCATGGAGGAAGAGGAAATAAGCTGAGTCATTACTAGACTCTGGTTTCTCCTTGTTTCCACCTGGACTCAGCACTTAATTATTTCCTGTGGTTCCCAATATCGCACATTAGAATCACTGGGAAATTTTTAAAAATACAGATTTCCAGGCCCCAGCCCAGACCTACAGAATCAGACTCTCCAGGGTTAGTTTGTGGGAATCTATATTTTTTCAAGTCAAACTTGTGATGCATATGTGGCCCACTCAGCACCTATGTTATTGGATAACATAATAAATTATTAAACTAACCAATAAGAACCTATAATTAAATAAGAATTATACTGAGTTTAAACAAGTGCAGTTTTGTTATTTTCAATCCCACATTGGTTAATGAAGCACCCATGGAGCACCTAAAACAGCCCACGTTAATGATTAGCAAAAGATGATTTCTATTTTACAACAGTTCTTTGGAGACACTTAAATACATTCTGCTTGCTAGGGCAGTTGAAACATTCCTCCTTATTAATATTCTAGACTACTTCACCAAATCCTCTTTGCCTCCTTAGGTAATATAAGGGCAAACTTCATTGGGTCCCTATGTTGTATGATGTTTGAAACATCAGCTGAATTGTTTCAGGGGTGAATTTAGTATCCCCTTATCTAACAATTATAGGACCCTTAAAAGATTGATTGATTCATTATTATTGACCAAAAATGGATTTATTTTATTTTTATTAACTAAATCTCCTGATGTACTGCCCCGTGCATATTTCTCCACTAGAATATAAACCCTTTACCTTGTTCCTGCTGTACACAGGACCCCAGAACTGTACCTATGATAATGTAATTGCTCAATGAATATTTATTGAGTGAATGAATATAGCAAATGCTTAAGAAGTGTTTTTAAATTAACAAATATGCTGTAGGAGAAGCTGGCTAATCATGAGCATCATTGGGGAGCTTTTTAAAAATACAAATTCCAGGACTCCAGCCCTCACCAGTCAGAACCTTAGGAAGTGGTACCCAGGTGATTCTGGGTCTTACCCAAGTTTGGGAACCACAGAAAATATCTCCTATTGTGTCCTATCAATTATTCAGATAGTACCTCCTCTAAGAAGCCTCTCATGCTTTCCCTCCCACAAGCTGTGGAATGTGGTTTTTCCACACCTTTGAACCCTTATGGTGCAATGTCATGACATCTCCAGTGGCTCTGTTTTCACTCAGCCTCGGACCTCAGCTGTCTCTCTTCTGTCGTAACCCATTTAGGTAGAGGGTGAATTCTTTGCAGGCAGGTACTCTATACTTCACAGCATTGCATACGTTGGGTGACCTGAATTTTGGGCAGAAGCCTTATCTCAGACATTGGTTTATCATATTTCCATGATTCTAAGATGTTATTAAAGATACAGTACTGACTCCATACCAGGATTTTTTCAAGAAAAGAAATGAACCACCTCCAGAATGAAGAGTGGCTGTCAGAGACACTCTTAAATTATAATGCAGTGTGAACAAGCTGTAAGTTATCAGTCCATCTTTTTCACAATAACCTACCCTGTGTAGCAAGATTATCTTCTGTAAGGTGCCCTTCAAATCATACGGACAGAAAGAAAGAAGTAAATTCCTAACAGTCAACATGTCTCAGATGAAAGCAGACAATGGCATTAATGCTTCTAACAGGTGGTATACCATAGCGTGTGATAATAACAGCTAATGATAGCTCTAATAGTCCTTGTTCTGGTATTATATTCCAGGAACTGTTTTAGGCACTTTAATTCTCCCAACCATCTTGCAAAAGTCATTTTACAACTGAGAAAACTGAAGCTCCTGCATTTAATCAGGAAACATCTGTGTTGACAGAATTATAGACTGAGTTAGAATTCCTTTTAAAGAACACCTGGTCCATCCCCTTTGTGCTACAGGGGAGTAAACTGAGTGTAAATCAGTGGCATAGCCTGGACTAGAGCAGGGATGCTTCTTCACAGACACACACACACACACACACACACACACACACACACATGCACACATGCACATATACACATGCACACACACACAGTTAGTAAGGGAATATATGAGTTAAGTTCTATTCTCCCATCCCTATACTTCCCATCTGTGTATTTTACCCCCTTGGCATGATTTTTTTTTCTATTGTTACATCTTTATTTTTCTAGATAAAATAGTAAAAGGTAAAGTGAGACCTTGACTATATCCTGTGGGAACAAGCCCCCTCCCCGACCTACCCTGGCTGCATTGCACAGATCAGTGCCCCTATGCATGGCAATGACAGGAGCAGAGACCCTTTAGACTCCACTGTTCTTGGTGGTTGTGACTTCCTCTGAGCCCCTCGCAGGAAGTAGGTGATAAGGCACATGCCGGATGCCTCCTTTTCCTCAGAACCCTGTGCTGCCTCAGCCCTAAACCAGAGTTTCCTGTCACCAGCACTGAATGCCACCTAGAGCAACTACGATGGAGGAAGAGCTCTGCCAGCCTCCCGTCCTCGGCAGAGCTGACTGAAAACTTTACCTCTCCTTTGTCTGATGTCTGTGGATCAGTTTACTCTTGTTAACAGTTGGGCCCCTCTCTAATCACAAATTTAAAAAAAATAATAATGGTTTCTTTGAAAGAATAACAACAACAAAACATTCTTAATTAAATAGAAGAGACATTACCACTCCCTTCTTCACAGATAGTTGATACACTTGGGGTCTTTTTGGTCTATGTTTCTTCCCTTTAGAATAAGTTACATATGTAGAGAATGTCTGCCTCGGCTAAAGTTTAGTTTCTTCCTGTCTTGAACTTAACCCATCACATTTCAGTGAGGCAAGAGCAAAAGCTTCGATATTTGGGCAAAAGGGGAGAAATTTTGAAGACAAGTGATGGTACATGTAATACATGGATGAATATCACAAACATGATGTTGAGTAGAAGAAGCCAGACACAAATTCATTATTCACAACAGCCAAAGGTTGAAACAACCCAAACGCCCAGCAATTGATGAATAGATAAACAAAATGTGGTGTAATCCATACAACGGAATATTATGCAGCCATAAAAAGGAATGAAGTACTGATACATGCTACAACTTGATGAACCTTGTAAACAATATGCTAAGAGTAAGAATCCAGTCATAAGAGACCACATATTGTATGGTTTCATTTACATGAAATTTCTAGAATAGGCAAATCTATAGAGAAGTCATATGAGTGTGGCAGGGGTGCAAATGATACTGAGGTGTCTTTTGGGAGTGATGAAATATTCTAAAATTATATTCTGGTGATGGTTATACAACTCTGTGATTTTGATAAAAATCACTGATTTGTACACTTAAAAGAGGAGAATTTCATGTTATCTAAATTAGGCTTCAAAAGCTGTTTTAAAATCTCATGAACTACTCTGGGATTTTTTGGTGTCACATAGATCACCTTTACTTCAGAAACTGAATAAACTACTAACCCCAAAGGGGGGACAATCTAATTTTTGGAAAATCAAGTTTTTTAAAAGGGCGATTTGCATGCAAAAGTTAGAAGGGTGTTTACTATTGCACTGGATAAACAGTTTACATTCATATCTGAGAAGATGAAAATAAGAACCTGGTTAGTTCTCCTCTGTCCTCACCATGTCCAAGGTCGTGCACAGAGCACACTGTAGAGAATGTGGGAGGCTAATATGGGCATAAGGTTGTACTATTGGTCCAGAAAGATTGACAACTCATTTTCTTAAATTTCAAAAAATTCATGAAATACAAAATCATTAAAGTAAATTCTGTGTGTACAAAGACAGAATACTAGGACTGTCCTAGGGTACTACGACATCTTGGAAAAAGAAATGTAGCAGCTTTCTGTATTTTCCTCATTTCTTCCCCTGCTTTCAGGCAACAGCTAGGGCAGCCCTAGCTCACGACCTTGAGAAAGGAAGGTCAAGGGTGGACAACAGAGACGAAGATTCAGGTCTCAGCTTTGAATTTCTTCCTTTCTTTTTCCAGCTTTAGTGAGATATAATCGACCTACAACATTGTGTAATTTGAAGGTGTGCCACATAATGATTTGATTTATGTATATATTGCAAAATGATTAATACAATTTTAGTTAACATCCATCTCTACACATAGTTACAATTTTTTTTCTTGTGATGAGAACTCTTAAGATCTACTCTGAGCAACTTTCAAATATACAATACGGTATTGTTAACTCTAGTCACCATGCTGTACATTACATCCCCAGAATATATCTTATAAACTGGAAATGTGTACCTTTTGACCACCGTCGTCCAACTCCCCTACCCTCCGCTTCCCTCAAATTTCAAAATAGACTCTTGAATCTCCCAGCAGAGAGAAGAAGAGTTTTGGGAGTCTCACAAAGTTGTTGTGCTAACCTCTAAGTTTGGCGAGAATGCACAATGATGTAAGGGCCAACCATCCCCCCCAGATTCCCCTCTGCGGGTTTAGGGCCAAGTCAGAGGAAGCAGGTTACGTGTCTACGTGAGGATGAACTTTCTAACTATTAGTGCTCTTTCAGATGACAGGGACTACTCTTCAGGACTGTTATAAATAAGAAATGCATTTTCAGTTGAGTCAGTGGAGACCAAATCTGGATGTCCATAAGCCTTTTAAAAGTTCAGGTCCCGGGACTTCCCTGGTGGCGCAGTGGTTAAGAATCCACCTGCCAATGCAGGGGACACGGTTCAAGCCCTGGTCCGGGAAGATCCCACATGCCGCGGAGCAACTAAGCCCGTGCACCACAACTACTGAGTCTGTGCTCTAGCGCCTGCGTGCTGCAACTACTGAGCCCGTGAGCCACAACTACTGAAGCCCATGCGCCTAGAGCCCGTGCTCTGCAACAAGAGAAGCCACCGCAATGAGAAGCCCGTGCACCGCAACGAAGAGTAATCCCTGCTCGCCGCAACCAGAGAAAGCCTGCGTGCAGCAACGAACACCCAACACAGCCATAAATAAATAAATTAATTAATTAAAAAAAAAAAAAAAGTTCAGGTCCCAGGGCCTCAGTCCTGGAGATTCCAAGTGTGTAGGTATGGGGAGGCGGGGAGGGGCGAGGAGCATGGTAAACTGCTCATAGTCGTTGTTTTGTTCTGTCTTGTTCTGTGCTTTAGATTCTTCAGGGGATTGTGATCACCAACAAAGTTTGGGGCACAGGGGTTTAGGGAGTTAGGCCAGATCAGTGGTTCTCCACCAGGGGTGATTTTGTCCCCCAGGGAACATGTGACAATGTCTGGCATCCAGTTGATAGAGGCCAGGGATGCCGCTAAACATCCTATGATGACAGGGCAGCCCCCATGACAAAGAATTACTGCACCCCAAACGTCTATAGTACTGAGGTTGGGATAACCCTGGGCTAGAGAATCTTTCTAGGTTCTTCTAAAAGGTCTTTTCTAACCCTGAGATTCTAGGATGCAAACAATTAGCATGGCCATCTGTGTATCATTTGTATGTGTAGATGACCCACCTTTGGGATTAGGGGGTGGAAGAGCTTCTAAACTGTGTATATTTTGCTCCATATACAACAAGTGTATGCCCACCACACGAGGCTCTTCTCTCTCTGGCTTTCACTTATGGCCCTCAGTATGCCTAAGTTAAGCAAACCATAGCAACAGATTTTGCGAATATCACCAGCACAGATTGACAGGTGGGTAGGAACAGAGCCTTAGACACAAAGTACTCAAAACACAGAGTTAAGACTTTCAAGTTCCTACCAGGACTGAAAAAACTGGTCTCCCCGTTTGTTAGTACTTATTTCATCAGCACTGGCAAAATTGTCAGTGGGGTGAAGGGTACATCTTGGGGGCTTCCCCTTCTCTCCACTTCCCTCACGCAACCGGCAGCTTCGTGTTCTTTCTCCTTTTGCCCTGCAGCAAAATCAGCACTTGAGAAAGGGCCTGCAAAATATATTCCCATTAAGAAAATGGTGAAGCTTCCAAGACAGAAGTTTTGTGCCCTTGTGGGCAACAGAGAAATGGCTTCTAACGTTTGTTGAATGGAGGGCACCATAGACTAGGAGAATGAGCAAAGGTTTTGCTCACCTGCCACATTCAAAGTTCAAATCCCAGGTCTGCCACCTATATTTGTAGGTCGTGAGAAAGTCACTTCAGCTCTGCAGCACTCAGTATCCTCATCAGAAAATTGAAGATAGTAACACCTAGGCTGCAATGTTGTGGTGAGGGCTGGACAATATCTGTAATGAGCTCCAAGAGGGCAGAGCTTGTGTCTGTTTGCCTTCGTTTACTGTTTATGTCATCACTAGAATAGTCTTGGAACCATGGTAGGAGCTCAAGAAATGTCTCTGGAATGAATGAATGAAACGGTAGCCATTATAGCTGAAAGGCTGCTCTGTGCCAAGCTGGCCTACAGTATTTCCTCCTTTCACAGGCAAGAAAGTGAAGCTGGATGCATGAGCCTGGTTTCCTGGGATCGCTGATTTTCCATTCTTTCTAACCCTTCCAGGGCAAAGAAGGAGCCTTCATGGTACGAGATTCCAGGACTCCAGGGACATACACTGTGTCTGTTTTCACCAAGGCCATCGTAAGGTATGGTGCTAACTCAGCGAAGTGGGGAGAGACAGTCCTGAGGTGGGTGAGCGATGAGCCACACACAGGAATGTCAGACAGTGCAAGAGGTAGAGGAGTCCCTAGAAATACTGTGTTTCCCTGATCCCTGTGAGAAAACCAAGGCTAGGGAGATTAAGAACATAACTGAAGTCACTTACCTAGAAAGTGACAGAGCTAGGGCTGGATGCCAGGTTCCCTTCCCAGTTGGCATCCCTGAGTGCAAAGCTCTAAAGAAATAAAATACCTGGTCTTGTATTTGATGCATTTATAATTTAATCCAAAGAATAACAAAAAAGATACTTTTGACTGCAAGCGAGAAAATATGAATTCTAGTTCTGGCTCTGCTAATAAAACTATCCACCATTTATTGAGTCCTTACTACGTGCCAGAACCTTACAGATCCTTTCACTGGGGGCTGGTCACCTGGGTACCCTCTGCCTAGCACATAGCAAAATTCCAGACTCCCAGGAGAAAAGCAAGCATTGAGCATGAGCCACATTGTTTATGCAAACAATTTAGGTATAGGGAGCCATCCTTATCAGTTAGAGAATGGTGAGCGCCTTCCTAAAATCTAAGTTCTCAGAAGCCAGCCAAGGGCCAATCTTGCAAGCAGGCCTTTCTAAGGATAGCAGTCAGGGCTGCTATGTTAACTCTGCTACACAAAGCCAAATAAGTACGAAGGGGCCAAGATGCTTCCTTAACATATGCTGAAGATTAGTTAAATCCACACAGCAGGGAAGGCAAACATGTAGCACATACAAGACGATTGCCCAT
Source organism: Balaenoptera acutorostrata (assembly GCF_949987535.1). Taxonomy (NCBI): domain Eukaryota; kingdom Metazoa; phylum Chordata; class Mammalia; order Artiodactyla; family Balaenopteridae; genus Balaenoptera; species Balaenoptera acutorostrata. Next base: position 141,724,029 of record NC_080065.1, read on the forward strand.
TTTGAGGTTTTGGAAGAAACATCACCAGTCCATCATGGCACCAATCCTGAGTCCAGATGCAGCCTCAGAGTCCTTAATACAGCACCCAAGGCCAGCCTGTCAAGACTGACACACAAGTTGAAATATATCTGCCATCCATGTGAGAGGGTAAAAAAGAAAGCTAATAGGAATCTGCTACCAGTAGACATTTCTGTGTCTAAACATTGCTTCTTAATAATCACTGCATTTATGTTTCATTTGTTTAAGTGAGAACAACCCCTGTATAAAGCACTATCACATCAAAGAAACAAATGACAACCCCAAGCGATATTACGTGGCTGAAAAGTACGTGTTTGATTCCATCCCTCTCCTCGTCAATTATCACCAACACAATGGAGGAGGTGAGTTCTAAGGGACAAGGCCAGAGGGGGACCCTCTCAGGGGAACTTGGAGAAAAGTGACAAACACCCAGCTGGGTTTCTTCATCTCAGACAAACTGACCATAAATAATAACTATACAAATAGAAAAGGAGGCCAAATATTTGATTATATTACATATTCTTCATTAGCAAATTCTGCTGCTGGAATCATGAGATTTCACCACCTGCCCACCTGTGACATTACACCTCTTCTCAGGAAAGATGTAATATCAGTGATTGGGCTTTGGAATTTGTTTTCCAGAATAAAAATAGCTTTTGCATTGGATTATATTTTTTCCTGGTGATTTGACTTGGATGGTTGCTATGGTAAAACTCTAATGACTGCCTTTCACTTTGTAATCAACCCAGGCCTAGTCACTAGACTCCGGTATCCAGTTAGTTCCTGGAGGCAGAAAGCCCCGGTCACGGCAGGGCTGAGATATGGTAAGCAGTGCATTTGGGAATGTTATTCATTTGCACTAACTCACATCCCTAGAGGTCTGGGGTAAATTCTGAATGGACTTCCCCAGACATAAAATGATCATTAAACAGGTACACTGTATATCTGCAGATGGTGTGCACAAATGAACATTTACAATGTGTGTAAGATTCCATCTATACGTATGCACATTTATCTAGGTCACATCAATGTCTATTGGTTTTAGATGACAGTTCATCAATGAACTGTTTACTGAGCACCTACTTTGTACAGAGCACTCTGCTAAATGCTATTAGAAAAAAATATTAGAAACCAGTGCTATAGTACTGTGTTCTTGCCAATTTTCTAGAACTTCTGTATCATCTAGTTTGTTAGGTATGGGTCCATTGCAAGTGCTGTAAGCCAGCAGCATCCAGAAATGTCTGTCTGCATAGCACTGTGTTAAATTTTTTTGAATCCTTTTAGGCAGGGCATGCATCTCTAGGGCCGTAGGCCCTACTCTTCCTTCTTGTCCTATGGAACCGTTTCACCCACTTGTGATTTTCTGCCTGCATCCCCTGGTCCAAACTGTGCTGGTCGAGGAGAAGGCTGGTGTACCTTTCATTTTATATCTTCTAGATTGGTGGTTCTCAAGCTTCACTGTGCATCAAAGTTACATAGGATGCTTAAGAAAAGTGTTGACTTCCAGCCCCGACCCAACATTTACCAAAACACAGTCCCAGACAGTGGGGTCCTGGGGTTGCCTTTTCAACAAGTGCCCCAGGTGATTTTGACATGGGGGTTAGAGGGTGATACTTTGAGAAACACTGTGTGGGCTCTCCATCCCTAACCAGCACCATATCTGCACACAGTAGGTGCTCGGTACTGTTTTCTGTTGAGTCTGTGCCTCAAAGAGGTAGAAATTGAACAGTTTATGGTACTAGACCAAGCATCAGGAAAGGATAATGCCCCTCAGCCTCCTTATAAAAATAAGATAATTCTAATACCTGTGGAATCCGAATGTGCCCATGCTGGATGGAAGCCCGGAGAGTATTTTATGAACCCACTCATTTTTGCCAGTGTGAAAATTGAGACTCGGATCCCTTTTATTCATTTTTTGAGCATTTATTGAAAGCCTACCTATGTGCGAGACTGTGTGCTGGCTTGCACCTCTGTACCAGTCCTCTTGGAATCCACCACCTTACCCCTAACGCCTGCTAAGGCCTAGCAAGTGCTATGTACATAATGGATGCTCTTGATGGATAAATGAATGAATGAATGACCAGTTCAAATAAAACTTGCTCTATGTGAAAAATGACAATAGAAATTATTCAATCAGGTATAGGAAATGGTTGGGACCTTAGAACCCTTTCACTGACTTTCTTTAATATCTCAACTAATGCCATCCTCCTTTCTCTTTCCATGTAATTGTCCCCACACACATTTTTCATGGCTTTCAATACATATTCTATGTTATTATTTGGGAAAAAAGATGCTTTTGTCTATCTCTAGTTCTAAGTATACAGGCTTATACCATTTTCCATCTTTGAGTTATATTAACAATAGGCTAACATTCTGTATAGGGCTATATATATATGGTAGTCCTATACTTCATATCTACTGCTTGTCAACTCTGGAAAACTCTTTCTCTTCCAGGGAAATGGGTGATTGATCCCTCAGAGCTCACTTTTGTGCAGGAGATTGGTAGCGGGCAGTTTGGGTTGGTGCATCTTGGCTACTGGCTCAACAGGGACAAGGTGGCCATCAAAACCATTCAGGAAGGAGCTATGTCAGAAGAGGACTTCATCGAGGAGGCTGAAGTCATGATGTGAGTGGCCAAAACAAGAGTATGCAGAGATACCTTGGGAAGGATGTTCTGTGCTGTGCTCTTTAAATACCATTCTGATGCCATCTTGTGCCACCTCCCTGCTCAAGTCCAGGATGGCTTCCCATGGTATGGAGAATAACTCCAAGCTTCTCACTGTGGTCTAAAAGGCCCACCATGGTCTGGCCCTGCCCACTCCCCAATCTCATCTCCTACCCATCTTTCCGCTGGTTCCATGACATGCCAACCACACAGGCCTTCGTTCATTCTTGCATACACCAGCTGAGTCCCTGCCATTCTTCAGGTCTCAGCTCAATGAGACATTTTTGTTTGGGGGAGGGAGTGTATTTTGGGGAGACTAAACTTAGACCATCTCACCCCTTGCCATTTTTCTCCAGGAAACTCTCTCACCCCAAACTGGTCCAGCTCTATGGAGTGTGCCTGGAGCAAGCCCCCATCTGCCTGGTGTTTGAGTTCATGGAACACGGCTGCCTGTCAGATTATCTGCGCAGCCAGCGGGGGCTCTTTGCTGCAGAGACCCTGCTGGGCATGTGCCTGGACGTGTGTGAGGGCATGGCCTACCTGGAAGAGGCATGTGTCATCCACAGAGACCTGGTAAGAGGGGGGAGGGCAAACCCCTACAGGTCCAGGGTGAAGGGGCATGTCCCACTGAAATGTAGAGCTACGAAGACTGGGAATGCATGAATCAATAATAAGGCATAAGCCCTCTTCCTTTCCCTCTCAACTTCTTCCTTCCTCCACCCGCTGTGGGATGTCCTCATGGGACTCAGATCTGGGCTCTATTTCCAGCCCCACCTCTAACTTTCACCCTCTGAGTTGGAGTTTACATTCTTTCTAAATAAAGCTGACAGCCTCTCCTTCTTAACCTCTCTGTGTCTCCTTTTCCTCTTGGTAAAATGAAAGAAATTGACAAGCACATGTTTCTCAAAATGTTATCCAAGGCTCTACCAGGATCATATTGGGGTGATCCTAGAACCATCCTCAGAATCTCTGGGGGTTGAGGCTTGGGAATATTCATTTTAACATGTCCCCCCATGGGATTTGCAGGCACATTAAAATTTGGGACTCATGGATCTTTTCTTGCTAAGGGCTCTTCCAATCGAATTAGGGACCACGTACCATCCTTACTGAGGAATAGTTTTAAGAGAATTAGCAACTTCAACACATTCTTATTTTAGTCAAATGGGTGATAGCTTCTTCATGTCATCCCTGAGGTTAATATCAGGTTGCACTGGAGTTTACAGTTGGTTACACAACACCACGGATGTTTCTTCTGATTAGGATCCCAGGAATGAAGATGAAAGACCAGGTTTACTCATCCTGATAAAGGATCTTAACATTCAACTTTCCATCAGGCACTAGTGAAGCTTAATTAGCACTTGTGAAGCTCCTCATTGCTTCTGCACAGCAACACATGGAAAAGCAAAGCAGCACATGGAAAAGCAAAGGACTGTGATTATAGGAGACTCCTTAATTACTGATTACCCACCAAGTTTTCCTTTCCCTTTCGTTTGCCTGTCTCTGCTCCAGGCTGCCCGGAATTGTTTGGTTGGAGAAAACCAAGTCATCAAGGTGTCCGACTTTGGGATGACAAGGTAATACGGACCTGTGGTGCTGGCAAAGTCTCAGGAATGGGATGCAGGCCACCAGGACACTCAGACGATCTCTCTCCACTCTCTCGCCAGGTTCGTCCTTGATGACCAGTACACCAGTTCCTCAGGCACCAAATTCCCGGTGAAGTGGGCGTCCCCGGAAGTCTTCTCTTTCAGTCGCTATAGCAGCAAGTCGGATGTGTGGTCATTTGGTAAGTGTCATTCTGGCCCCACTCCCACATGACCTGGGACTGTGGGCCAGCTGTTTTATTTGTCAAATTCAGGCAGCCTTACTTGCCCTGAACACTGGATGGTGAGGGCGTCCCACTGAGAGTCTGTAGAAACAGCTCTGAAGGGAATGAAGGGGCCCTCATTATTGTATCTATTCTTGGAAATTTTTGAAATAGGGGCAAAAATAAAAGTGAAAACAGGATGCTGGTGATAGCTGCTGTGACATCAAAAGCTGGAGTCAGGAGATTAGAATATGAGCCCTTGAGAGCAGGGATCATGTTTTTTCCAACATTATATTTATTCTCACATTTATTCCCACATTTCACTCTCAATAAAGTATTTTACCCATTCATTCAACAACGATTTATTGAGCATCTACTACATGCTAGGCGCTAATTTAGGTGCTCACAAAGCAGCGGTACATAGGATAGAAAAGGCTCCTATTCTCTTGGAGCCAAGTTTTAAGGGGAGACAGTAACAATCATGTAAACAAGCTAACAAATATGTGTATAAGATAAAGTCAGGTAGTGGTAAGTGCTATGAATAAAACAAAAGAGTAATGGGAAAGAGAGTAACTGGAATGGAGGGAGGGTCTGTTTTAAATAGCAGGGTCCGGGAAGGCCTCTCTGAGGAGATGACTGTTGAGCAGAGAGCTGAATGATGAGAGGGAGCTGTCTCCATTTGAAGGTCCAGGGAACAGTGTCTCTAACAAAGGAAGCAGCAAGTGCCAAAGCTTGGTGTGTCCAAAGAAAAGGGGTACTGACTTAGTGGGAGAACTGTAGGCAATGAAATCGGCAGGCCATGGTAAGGAATTAGAATTTCTCATAAGTGCAAATGGGCAAGAATGAAAAGACAGAATGAATGATGCCAGTGTGGCAAGAAGTACTAAATATTCTTGCTGGGTGTGTCATGTCTTTCTAAGCCATAGTTTTTGCATGTTAATGTATACACAAAACTATACTGGACAACCTCTTTGACTTGGATTGTAAGAAGGATTCTACTTTGGACAGGAATAGTTTGGAGTTTGATGTTGTCATTCTATGTGAAGGGAAGGTTTGCCAAGTATATTGACTAGTAGTAGAAACCAGGGAGAAGATGACTAATTAAATCTCTTAGGAGAAGAACTAACTAATCTTCTCCAGCATTTTAGAATATCCATTTCCAACAACCAAATGATTTTTGATTTTGAGTCCTAAATTGTTCCTTAAAGTAGTTACCCTGTTCAACAGGCCTAACTATGACTTTGTTAGTCAAATTTAAGGTATAGAATGAACTTAGAAGAAAAAAAACTGCGCTTGAGCAACTTCACATTCTCTTTTCCCCAGTGCATATAACTAGGAAGGGTATGGCTGATGTGTGGCCACTCTCTGTCGGTACGGCGGGTCATGCTGCACCAAGCCAGGTGTCCCATAAAGAGATGTTTGCTGCCATGGCCACATTCACCTGCTGACTCAGAATGGGGTTTATTCTGCCACAGGTTGTCAGCCTAGGACTTTGCTGCTGCATCTTATAATTAGAGGGTTGAGCTAAAGTCCATCCCTTCCTAGGATATGTCATCTGAAGTGTCCAAAGATGAGATTGACTGATGGAAGCAGAATAGAGGGGTGAGAAAACTGGGGTGGCAAACCTGAGAAACAGAAACCTGGATGGAGGAGAGCTTTTGCCTGCCTCAAGGCCACTGGGCTTTGTCACGCATTTTGAGGTTTTTCCCCTAATTAACTGCACTATATTTTTAAACATCTTTATTGGAGTATAATTCCTTTACATTGTTGTGTTAGTTGCTGCTGTATAACAAAGTGAATCAGCTATACGTATACATATATCCCCATATCCCCTCCCTCTTGTGCCTCCCTCCCACCCTCCCTATCCCACCTCTCTAGGTGGTCACAAAGCATGAGCTGATCTCCCTGTGCTATACAGCTGCTTCCCTATCTGTTTTACATCTGGTAGTGTTTATATGTCAATGCCATTCTCTCACGTAGTCTCAGCTTCCCCCTCCCCTTCCCCGTGACCTCAAGTCCATTCCCTACGTCTGCGTCTTTATTCCTGCCCTGCCCCTAGGTTCTTCAGGGTCTTTTTTTTTTTAGATTCCATATATATGAACTGCACTATTTTAAACTAGTCAACTAACCTCTTTGGGCCTTACTCAGTTCCTCAATGCATCACAAGGTTTGCGTGAAAGCAACTGTTTTCCAGCCAGCTTTCCCCCATTTTCCAAAGAAATCTCACTAGAAATCCTGGCATCTTGGGGTGCTAATTGATCTTATTTACTGAATTTCCAAAACTCCTGAGGCATTTCTGAGGATCCCTTAGAAATTCTAATCCAGTTGTCTGGGCTGGGGCCCAGGATCTGCCATTGGAACAAATTTCTGAGTTGATTTTTCAAAACTTCAGATGTTTTAGGGATCATACTTTGGAAAACTCTGCCCTCAGGATCTCTGGACTATGCTTTGAAAACCACTGGATTAGGTGATCTGCAAGCTCTGTTCCCACTCTGACATTCTATGAATAGATGAGTACATAATAAAGCTGGGTGTAACATTTCTACTGAGGGCAAAAAAAGAAAAGGGATTAAATCAGAGGTCAAAAATGGACAACTTAAAGAGTTTTGCTTGGTTAACACAGTATTTCTTTTTTTTTTTTTTAAACTTTTTTTTTTTAAATTTTATTTATTTATTTATTTATTTATTTATTTATTTATTTATGGCTGTGTTGGGTCTTAGTTTCTGTGCGAGGGCTTTCTCCGGTTGCGGCAAGCGGGGGCCACTCTTCATCGCGGCGCGCGGGCCTCTCACCATCGCGGCCTCTCCCGTTGCGGAGCACAGGCTCCACACGCGCAGGCTCAGCAATTGTGGCTCACGGGCCCAGTCGCTCCGCGGCATGTGGGATCCTCCCAGACCAGGGCTCGAACCCGTGTCCCCTGCATTGGCAGGCAGACTCTCAACCACTGCACCACCAGGGAAGCCCCACAGTATTTCTTTTAAATCAAATTGAGTTTATATTTTAAAACTCCCAATTTATGACTTATCTTTAAAAAAACAGAAAATGTGGCAATTCAGAGCCCTCATTCCCATGTGCCCTATGCTGGCTGGAGCTAAATCACAGCTGCCCCTTTGGGGACAGAATTTTTGACCTCCAGTTTTTCACAGTCCTCCCTAGTCCCTATTATGCAGACCTCATCCACTCCATTCATCTATATCATGTGTAGACATTTGAGTTTACATCCCCTGCAACTTTTAGTAGTAGCATTTGAGTTAGCTATAGCAAAGGGCTGAGCTTGAACATTCTTCACCACTAGGAAGGTAGGGAAATCGCTCTTCTTTAGAAATAGCACAGGCTTAATAAGCCCCAGGTGGCTTTTGATATTGTACTTTCTGGAGGTAGGGACTTGAATCTTAATGTCAAGGAGTCTGTGATTTCTAGAGGTAAGTTGGTTTGTTCGCTATTTAGGAACTTTATCACTAGCTGTTTTGATTCACCATTTCTCATAGGTGTGCTGATGTGGGAAGTCTTCAGTGAAGGCAAAATCCCGTATGAGAACCGAAGCAACTCAGAGGTGGTGGAAGACATCACCACTGGATTTCGGTTATACAAGCCTCGACTGGCCTCCTCGCATATCTACCAGATCATGAATCATTGCTGGAAAGAGGTCAGTAAAGGAAGTGGTTCCCCCCCGCCCTCATTATAATCTGCAGTTTCAGGGTCTGCCCCCATCCCTGAAGAAAGGAACCCTCTCAGAGGATGAGGTAGTAGGGATGACAAAATAGATTAGCAAGAAAGTGACGTTGAGCATCTATTAACTAAAGGAGTTACTCATTCCTGGAAGAGCTGGCAGGGACCTTAAATGTTATTTGATTTGTAATATAATGTCACAAGCCATCAACATACTGTCAGAAAGGAAGAGTGGGGAAGGCCTATGTCAATTTTTTGAGAAAAAAAGCATCTGTAACATCATAAAACCATTAAATATACATGAAGTTAGTTCTATAAACTGGTAAACAGAAGTTCACTGATGCTGTGAAACTATTAAAATGACTGAATTAAAATTCATTTTATTCATACAACAATTCAGAATGGGAGCCAATTACTCTGCACCCTCCCAGACATCTCAGTTATCCTTGGGTGGCAGGCTATGCCTTAAGCCATATCAGCATGAGTGTTAGATGTCCTTGGGTGAGTTAGCAAATTTTAAATTTCAAAAGTTGAAAGTTGCTGAAAGTTGCTGAATAGAGAATTAACACAAATTTGGATCATGGAAGGGTAACGGGGGATTTAAAAAGTATAGGATACTTGGGTTTTATCTGAGTTTTATCATTTCTTAATCATTAATCATGGGCCATTCTCTGAACCTCCTTTTTCTTACTGTAAGATAATTAAATAATGTTTGCTCTGTAAGTTCATAGAGCTTTTGTCATCAGAAACAAAGAAATAAACCATAAAGACATAAGGAAGGGCACAAAACAAATCTAGTCCACTTCTCAAGGATTAAATACTATAACAATTATGATAGCTGACATTTAGTACTTTTTTCTTTCTTAAATAACATTTTGCATTAGTGTGGTACATTTGTTACAATTATTCTACCACCACTGATACATTATTATTAACTAAAGTCCATGTTTTACATTAAGGTTCACTGCTTTTTTTATACAGTTCTGTGAGTTTTGACAAATGTATATCATGTAACTACCATTATAGTATCATACAGAATAGTGTCACTGTCTTTAAATGCACTGTGCTTCACCTGTTTATCCCTTCCCCTCTTCTTCCCAAATCCCTGGAAACCACTGATCTTTTTATTGTCCAAGTTCTGCCTTTGCCAGAATGTCACATAGTTGAATCATACAGTATGTAGCCTTTTCAGATTGGCTTCTTCCATTTAGAACTATGCATTTAAGATTCCTCCATGTCTTTTCATGGCTTGAAAGCTCACTTCTTTTTATCACTGAATAATATTTCCATTGTATGGATGTACCACAGTTTGTTTATCCATTCACCTACTGAAGGACATCTTGGTGGCTTCCAGTTTTTGGCAGTTATGAATAAAGCTGCTATAAACATTTGTGTGCTAGTTTTTGTATGGACATAGATTTGCAGCTCAATTGGGTAAATATCCAGGGGTGTGATTCCTGGATCATATGATAACACTATCATATGAAAATGTTTAGCCTTTTAAGAAACTGCCAGACTGTCTTCCAAGATGGCTACCATTTTCACATTCCCACCAGCAATGACAGTTCCTGTTGCTCCACATCCTCACCAGCATTTGGCGTTGTCAGTGCTTTGATTTTAGCCATTTTAATAAGAATATAGTGGTATCTCATTGTTGTTTTAATTTGCAAATCCCCAACATATGATGTTGAGCATCTTTTCATATGTGTATTTTCCATTTGTATATCTTTTTAAATGAGGTAACTGCTTAGATCTTTGCCCATTTTTTAATAGGATTATTTGTTTTCTTGCTTCTGAGTTTTAAGAGGTCTTTGCATATTTTGGATATAAGTCCTTTATCAGATATGTGTTTTAAAAACATTTTCTCCCAGCCTATGGCTTATATTTTCATTCACTTAACAGTGACTTTTACAGAGCAGAAGTTGTTAATTTTAACAAAGTTCAACATCAATTTTTTTTCTTTTATGAATCGTGCTTTTGGTGTTGTATCTAAAAACTCATTGCCAAACCAAAGGTCACCCAGATTTTCTCCTATGTTATCTTCTAGATGTCTTATAAGTTTTGCATTTTATATTTAGGTCTATGATCCATTTTGAGTGAATTTTTGTGAAGAGTGTCAGGTCTGTGTCTAGAGTCATTGTATTGCATGTGGATGTCCGATTGCTCTAGGACCGTTTGTTGAAAAGACTACCCTTTCTCCATTAAATTGCCTTTGCTCCTCTGTCAAAGATTTGACTACATTTGTGTGGGTCTATTTCTGGGATCCCAACTCTATTCCATTGACCTATTTGTCTATTCTTTCACCAATACCATGCTCTCTTGATTACTATAGCTTTATCGTAAGTCTTGAAGTCAGGAAGTATCAGTCCTCCAAACTTGTTCTTCTTCAGTATTGTGTTGGCTATTCTGAGTCTTTGGCCTTTCCATATGGAGTTTAGAGTTGGTTTGTCAGTATCTACAAAATAACTTGCTGGGATTCTTGTGATTGTGTTGAATCCATACATCAAGTTGAAAAGAAATGACATCTTAACAATAGCAAGTCTTCCTAACCATGAACATGGAATATTTCTCCATATATTTAGCTCTCCTTTGATTTCTTTCTTTAGAATTTTATATTTTTCCTAAAATAGATCCTATACATATTTTATGAGATTTATACCTAAATATTTTCTTTTTTAGTCTTACTTAGTGCTTATTTTATGTTGCATTTTTATATACGATTTTATTTAATTCTTATAACAATCTTATGAGATTGATAATATTATTATCCCCATTTTACAGATGACAAAACTGAGGTTCAAAAAGGTTTAGTAACCTGTTCAAAGGTCACACAGCTAATAAGTGGAAAAGCTGTGATTCACGAGTAGGCCATATGATTCCAAAATACCTGCTGTTAACAACTAAGACATAATGGCCTCACATACAATATATATAGAAGCATATTTAAAACTCAGCAGAGGGGACTGCTGTTGAACTCTGGTTTGCTTTGGAATTAGCTATGACACACAAGTACAAGGACATCACAGAGTTCTTTTCTTCCCTCTCTAGAAACCAGAAGACCGGCCACCTTTCTCCAGACTCTTGAGTCAACTGGCTGAAATCGCAGAATCGGGACTTTAAAAGAGACTCAGTGCCAGGCCACAGGCTGCAGATCCCGAGTGGGGCAAGGAGGTCTTCCCACCACGGAGCATTAAAAGCTGCCACCATCCCAGGACTCCTCGGAGGCAACTGGCCTGTGGCGCCAGTCCCTAAGCTGCCACGGAGGCAGCGGCCTGACAGAGGCGGGCACCAGGCCACAGGCAGGAGGCTCAGCCACTGAACTGGGAGCAGGGCCAGAGCAGTCTGTACCCTTCCTCCAGCCTCTTCTCTTGTGTGGAGCGCAAACCTCAATCGACAGCTTTCAAGCGACATTTCTTGCACTTCTTAGAGAAAGGGAGAGATGGGGCAGGACCCTGGATTATTACACTTATTGTTATTTTAAACATGGACCTAAAGTTCACGGTCAAGGGATTTTTTGATTTGACCTGACAACACAGAATCCCAGGATATGGGGCAAGATGAACAAGGAGCATGACTCTTTTTCAAGGAGAACTAGTGAGTTAATGAAAGGCACAAAGAGTAAGCTCTGCCTCTGTGATGCTGTCAGCCACAGCTTCCTGCCTTAGAGGATGATGGAACAGCTGCTCACATCAGAGGCCGGATATTCTGAGAAGCAGCTTTATGAGGTTTTACTCATAGAGTACACTGCCGCCTCTCTCTGTGAAGGGAGCATAATGGACTGGGGTGAACAATTCCGATCTTACCGCTGGAGTGTTGGGTATCTGGTGTCTGGGCAGAAAGAAGGCATCAGATGGTGGAAACACCTGGTACAGAGAGAGGCCTTAGGTTGTAACCACTTGGATGCTCATTTACTACCAAGCCAAGCAAGTGACTCTGCGTCCCCTTCTGTGCCCAGTGCTTCCACAGGCATCCTGGGAGGAAATCATGGCTTCCGTAAACACTGACTTACTGAGGCCTCCAGGAATCAGTCCCCTCTCTGCATTCTTCCATCCTCATCAACAGAGTGCAGACTTGTGCTGGGGAGTGTGGCCTGGCAGAGAAACTGAAGCTTGTTTAGGCCCTAGAGATGTGCAACTTTAAGGTTGAGACTTCCAAGTCTCCCCAGATTCTAAGAGAGGAGTAAGAGGTCTGTTCCTGCTCAAACCATCTGGATGGAAACTGAGTCAGGCACCGAGTGGGGGGGCTTCCAAGATGCACAAGGATGCCTACTGTTGATTGAGCACTTGAATATGTAAAGTGAATATGTACTGAGCTACAAGCCTTAACTGCAGAATCTCAGTTCACCCTGGGTTCACACTAGTGCCGTGAGATATTATTATTATTCCCATTTTACAGATAATGGAACTTAGGCTTTGAAAAGCTTGGACACCTGCCTGAAGGGACAGAGCTAGGAAGAATACAGCCCACCTCTGTCTGTCTGACTGCAATGCACAGTTTCTCTATTTTTATTCAACACTGCCTCCTACTGAGGGTGAAAGGGATTGCTGAGGAGGTAAGTACAGTAGAGGGGAAAGTCCTAGAGAGCCAATAAAGAAGCCAACACAGCACCATCAGCAAGTAAAGTTGCTCCTGCATAGACCAGTGTGGCTGGCGGTGTAGCCCTCCAACTTGGAATAGGATCTTTTTTTCCTCATCTGTATCCTCACCTTCATCAGAGTTAATGACATTGGAGGTACTAAAGGAGTAATTAGCCCTTTGATTCACTCAACCCACCAGAGTCATATTGCATGAAGCAATTTGTAGATGGGCTTCAAAGCAGCTTTAAAAGATTCTCCTGCAGAAGTATAAATACTTCCTTGAATTATCACTTCAACATTGAGCCGGCTGCGGTCTTCTTGGACACTTTCTGGGGGAGGGTATTCCCTGATGTAAGAGAGATTTAATTTTCCTACAGTGTTCAGGGAAAACTCTTTTTGGATGGTGTTGAAAGCAGCTCTTTCTAAAGAATCATATGATATTTTGACCGGCTGAAGATGCAGATGTACAACTTTTAAGTATAATTATTGTGAAACTGGTAGCTTCAAAAAAAACCTATCATTCAGAAGATGATATTTCTCAACTTATCCAAAATCATCCCTGTTTACTTCTTTGGCATTTTGTACATTCTTTTTTGGAACCTTTAATTAGAGATGATTTCTGGAACATCCAGCCTAGAAGGAAAACATCAGAATTGACTGATTTCTGTGGTATGGTTTAGAAAAATTCTCCCTTACATGGTATTATCTTGTTCAAGCTCAGAATCATTGAGGCTTTAACTTAACATGGGTCAAGAGGTTACCTCTCAGTATCCTGCAAAATAGACTTCTGCCTGTTTGGTTTTTGGCTTTTTTTTTTCCCTCTCACATTTTGAAAAGGTGCCATGTGTTCACAGGGAATTCCCCTATGCAAAGTTTTGGTTCTAGATGCATTTTATAGATTTTGCATTGTGCCCTTTTGAGACTATGTATTTATACTTGGATAGATTGAATATTTATTAGTGTACAGTGATTGCTAATGGTCACAATTAAAATGTTACAAATATCTCTTAGGCTTTGTAAATCACACCAAGTTAAAGGTTAGGTCTAGCAAATAAAGCTGTGCATTTTAGTAAATATGGTATGTATAGCCTGGGTCCATATTTATCCCAATGTCAGACAACCAAACGTTTTCCATAAATAATAATGGTTACATAGTTTCACATTCCACAGACAAATAAAGACTATACATCATTCAACATTGTTTCGCCAAGTAAATATCAAATGGTTCCTGTGACCTCTGACATGCTGTGCTGAGTGCTGCAGAAACAAAGATGAAAAAGACACAGTCTTTACTTTTAAGAAACTCCAGGTATGGTTGGGAAGGCAGACATATAAACAAGTAAAATTATAATACAGCAATTAGAGCAACAACAGAAATAAGGTCAAAGTAGAGAAGAGCTCAGAAAAAGTGATGGAATCTATTGGGCAAAAGGCGACATCAGTGGAAACTTCCTAGAAAGTTGCTACTCAAAGTGTGGTCCCCGGACCAGCAACAACAGCATTACTAGCTTGTGAGAAATGCAAATTCTGTCTCCACCCTGAGATCCACTGAATGGGAATCTACATTTTAACAAGATCTACAGGTGATCATCTGCACATTAAAGTTTGGGAAGCACTGTCACAGAAGATACCATGTCTGACTCAGTTTTGAAGATGAATTATGCTTTTTTTAGGCAAGCCAATGGGCAGAAATAGAAATACTTTCCAGGTAGAGGGATAGAGGAAACAAAACATATTGGGAAGCTATTATCAGTTTACCATTGCTGGGGCATAGGGTGTGTGTGTGTGTGTGTGTGTGTGTGTGTGTGTGTGTGTGTGTGTGTGTGTGTATTCTCAGCAAGGGTGAGGATAATAGAAGGGGTAGACAAGTTTAATCTAAGGCTATAAATCTAGACAAGGACCTAGATTTTAAAACACAAAAAAAGTTGGAACTCTAGTTGTACAGAGGAAAAATGTCATTGAACAAGGAGAGAAGGTCAAATTTGTGTTTAAAAATATATTCTGGCAGCAGTGTGGAGAGTGGATTTGAGAGAGGCAAAGCTGGTGGAAGAGAAACCAATCTGGAGTGATTTTTGACTTGCTCCTAGTACCAAATTATTGTTCATACTCATTCTGTCATCTGCTGTGTGGGTGACATGTGGAAATTGTAATTCGGAGTTCTTAAGCCACAGTTGGACAGCAAGGCACAGCTGTTCTCCTCGCTCTTAAAATCCCAGGGAAATAAGGGCTGGGTTATTATAGTTTTGGTGTCTTGAGCTCTCCCTGTACCTTTCAGTTCACCAAATGCCCACGTCCACTGCAGGAGGCCAGCTCATGCACCCAGAGGACCAGCAGGTACCAGTGAGAAAGCCTGTGGCTTCCACACAGTCCTTTGTGGGACTCACCTCTGGGCTTGACTCCCCCTGGCAAATGACCCAGAGAGGAAGCTTCTAGAGCAGGATGGATGAACAGATCGGCTTCTCAGAGAGCATTTATCCTGCAGACCCTACTCTGCCTGGAACCTCCCAACACACAAGACCACCACACTCAGGAAAAGGCAGAACATACCCCCCCCCCATTCAGCAAGATGGGCAGTGTGTGTGTGTGTGTGTGTGTGTGTGTGTGTGTGTGTGTATGAGTGTGTTTTCAGTGACTTTGCAATTCTTCCCAAGTCATCATGAGTAGTTGGTCTCTGGGATAACTGAATCATAGATACTGTTAGGAGGAGTTTTAGAGATCATTTGTTACCATTCACCTGCTAGTACTTGGCACTGTGTCAGGTGTATACGATGAATAAGATATCAGTTGAGGACCAAACACATCACAGTCAAATTAAGATAATTCAAGGCGAGCCTATTTCAAAAGGACTATTTAACACAGTGTGGGTTTAGAAGAACCATAGTAAGTAGTACAGAGGCAAAGAACAGTCAAGGAGCAGTTACCACCCCTAGGCCCAAAGAGATGAGGAACAGGAGCGGTCACTTGCTTGTGGAAGCAGAGAGTCACCTGGAGAAAGGTGCCTCGAGAGGAGAGGACATTTAGTGCGAGACAGAGGAAGCCCAAGGCAGCAACACAAGGAGGAGGCTGCGGAATAAATATGCTGGCCCCCTCTCCTCCCTTCCCCCCATCAACTGCTGGGGTTTCTTGTTGGCTGAACCCAACTGGAAGCCAGAGGACAAAGAAATCCTAGTAGAGTAGTCCACAGAGGTCAGTCTGCAGGGGCGAGGGCAGGGTGAGAAGAGTGAAGTAGGTCTGGAGGAGCAAGAGAAGATATCCAGGGCTTCCCTGGTGGTGCAGTGGTTAAGAATCCGCCTGCCAATGCAGGGGACACGGGTTCGAGCCCTGGTCCAGGAAGATCCCACATGCCGTGGCGCAACTAAGCCCATGTGCCACAACTACTGAGCCTGCACTCTAGAGCCCGCGAGCCATGACTACTGAAGCCTGGGCGCCTAGAGCCCGTGCTCCGCAACAAAGAGAGGCCACCACAATGAGAAGCCCACACACCACAACGAAGAGTAGCCCTGGCTCACCACATCTAGAGAAAAGCCCATGCGCAGCAACAAAGACCAATGCAGCCAAAAATAAATAAATGTAAAAAGAAAAAAGAGAGAGAAGATATCCAGTACACATGCCAACCTTTCTGTAAGAAGCCTCAGGCTAGTAAAAATGTCCAACACATAAATAAATACAGTTGATTTTATGCTTTGCAGATTTTATACTTGCAAATCGCCTACTCACTAAAATCTATCTGTAACCCCAAAGTCAATTCTTGCAGCCCTTTCACAGTCATTCATGACATGCCCATGCCCAGAGCAGAGAAAAATTTGTCACTCTACATGCACATTCCCAGCTGAGGTCGAACAAGGCGAGGCCCGGCCTTCTCGTTTCAGCTCATACCATAAACTAGTGTCTTTTTTGAGGTCTGTTTAGTGCCAAATTTTTTGCACTTGTGTACACTTTATTGGTCATTTTGCTGTTTAAAGTGACCCTCAAGCATAGAGCTGAGGTGCTGTCTTGTGTAAGTGAAAGAAGGCTGTGATGTATCTTCCAAGGAAAACATGTGTTAGATGAGTTTCACTCAGCATGAGTTATAGTGCTGTTGACTGTGAGTTCAATGTTAATGAAGCCACAATACATACTAAACAAGGTGTTTTTGAACAGAAATGTGCATAAAACAAGGTTATGTGTAAATCAGGTGACTTTATTAAACATAACCACTGAATGATGAGAATCAACTGTGATTGCAAAGCACTGCTGTAGGTCATCTGATGGAGCAATGGTCACAATCCAGTGAGAGCACAGAGAGTGAAAATACCCAAGGAAGCAGGGAGGGCTTCACAGAGGAAGTGATATTTGAGCTGTGTCTTAAAGGGTAAATGGGAGTTCCTAAGGAAGGGAGGGTCTGGAAGAACATTTCAGGCCAGACAAACCAGCATGCATAAAAACACATCTTATTCCACCTTCTTCCCTTGCATTATTTTTATGTTAGGACTGGGAACCTTGGGGCCCAAAGTCAGCAGGTGCTGGAGAATCAGTTAAAGGAAACTGGTGGATTATGGTTCCTCACCCTCTAGGTTCACATCTACCCACACCCCTCTCTACCCATCCAGAGCTAACAAGGAGTTCCTGATCCCTTTTCATTTTCTCAGACTCATTTTGAGTACAAATGTCTATAAGCTGAGACAAGATATACAAACATTTACTTGCTTTTCTGTTGTGTATATCTCAAAGCACTTTCCCATTTAAGATGATGTTTGACCTCTCCAGCAGCTTTGACATGGAAGGGTGGGTGAGGGGGTCTCACTTGACAGAAAAGGGAAGTGATACACAGCATGCCTGAGGTTGCAGAGCTACTCAACACAAGTGAGATTAGAACTCAGATCTTATTCCAAGTCCTGCATTCTTCCTAAAGACCACGCCAAAATTCAAACCATGGTAATAATAATAAAAACAATAAAAGCTCCCATTTTTTTTAACATCTTCGTTGGAGTATAATTGTTTTACAATAGTGTGTTAGTTTTTGCTTTATAACAAAGTGAATCAGCTATACATATACATATATCCCCATATATCCTCCCTCTTGTGTCTCCCTCCCACCCTCCTTATCCCACCCCTCTAGGTGGTCACAAAGCACCGAGCTGATCTCCCTGTGCTATGTGGCTGCTTCCCACTAGCTATCTCTTTTACCTTTGGTAGTGTATATAAGTCCATGCCACTATCTCACTTCGTCCCAGCTTACCCTTCCCCATTCCTGTGTCCTCAAGGCCATTCTCTATGTCTGCATCTTTATTCCTAATCTTCCCCTAGGTTCTTCAGAACCTTATTTTATTTTATTTTTTAGATTCCATACATATGTGTTAGCATACGGTATCTGTTTTCCACTTTCTGACTTACTTCACTCTGTATGACAGATTCTAGGTCCATCCACCTCACTACAAATAACTCAATTTCGTTTCTTTTTACGGCAGAGTAATATTCCACTGTATATATGTGTCACATCTTCTTTATCCATTCATCTGTCGATGGACATTCAGGTTGGTTCCATGTCCTGGCTATTGTAAATAGTGCTGCCATGAACATCATGGTACATGTCTCTTTTTGAATTATGGTTTTCTCTGGGTATATGCCCAGTAGTGGGATTGCTGGGTCGTATGGTAGTTCTGTTTTTAGTTTTTTAAGGAATCTCCATACTGTTCTCCATAGTGGCTGTATCAAGTTACATTCCCACCAGCAATGCAAGAGGGTTCCCTTTTCTCCACACCCTCCCCAGCATTTATTGTTTGTAGATTTTTTGATGATGGCCATTCTGACTGGGGTGAGGTGATACCTCATTGTAGTTTTGATTTGCATTTCTCTAATGATTAGTGATGTTGAGCAACCTTTCATGTGTTTGTTGGCAATCTGTATATCTTCTTTGGAGAAATGTCTATTTAGGCCTTCTGCCCATTTTTGGATTGGGTTGTTTGTTTTGTTTTTGTTTTTGTTTTTTTGATATTGACCTGCATGAGCTGCTTGTAAATTTTGGAGATTAATCCTTTGTCAGTTGCTTCGTTTGCAAATATTTTCTCTCATTCTGAGGGTTGTCTTTTCGTCTTGTTTATGGTTTCCTTTGCTGTGCAAAACTTTTAAGTTTCATTAGGTCCCATTTGTTTATTTTTGTTTTTATTGCCATTTCTCTAGGAGGGGGGTCAAAAAGGATCTTGCTGTGGTGTTTGTCATAGAGTGTTCTTCCTATGTTTTTCTCTAAGAGTTTTATAGTGTCTGGCCTTACATTTAGGTCTTTAATCCATTTTGAGATTACTTTTGTGTATGGTGTTAGGGAGTGTTCTAATTTCATTCTTTTACATGTAGCTATCCAGTTTCCCCAGCACCACTTATTGAAGAGGCTGTCCTTTCACCATTGTATGTTCTTGCCCCCTGTATCAAAAATAAGCTGACCATATGTGTGTGGGTTTCTCTCTGGGCTTTCCATCCTGTTCCATTGATCTATATTTCTGTTTTTGTGCCAGTACCATACTGTCTTGATTACTGTAGCTTTGTAGTATAGCCTGAAGTCAGGGAGCCTGAGTCCTCCAGCTCCGTTTTTCTTTCTAAAGATTGCTTTAGTTATTCGGAGTCTTTTGTGTTTCCATACAAATTGTGAAATTTTTTGTTCTAGTTCTGTGAAAAATGCCATTGGTAGTTTGATAGGGATTGCATTGAACCTGGAGATTGCTTTGGATAGTATAGTCATTTTCACAATGTTGATTCTTCTAATCTAGGAACACGGTATGTCTCTCCATCTGTTTGTATCATCTTTAATTTCTTTCATCAGCGTCTTATAGTTTTCTGCATACAGGTCTTTTGTCTCCTTAGGTAGGTTTATTCCTAGGTATTTTACTCTTTTGGTTGCAATAGTAAATGGGAGTGTTTCCTTAATTTCTCTTTCTGATTTTTCATCATCAGTGTATAGGAATGCAAGAGATTTCTGTGCATTAGTTTTGTATCCTGCTACTTTACCAAATTCATTGATTAGCTCTAGTAGTTTTCTGGTGGCATCTTTAGGATTTTCTATGTATAGTATCATGTCATCTGCAAACAGTGACAGTTTTACTTCTTCTTTTCTGATTTGGATTCCTTTCATTTCTTTTTCTTCTCTGATTGCTGTGGCTAAAACTTCCAAAACTATGTTAAATAATAGTGTTGAAAGTGGGCAACCTTGTCTTGTTCTTGATCTTAGTGGAAATGGTTTCAGTTTTTCACCATTGAGGACGATGTTGGCTGTGGGTTTGTTATATATGGCCTTTATTGTGTTGAGGTAAGTTCCCTCTATGGCTACTTTCTGGAGGGTTTTTATCATAAATGGGTGTTGAATTTTGTCAAAAGCTTTTTCTGCATCTATTGAGATGATCATATGGTCTTTCTCCTTCAATTTGTTAATATGGTTTATCACATTGATTGATTTGTGTATATTGAAGAATCCTTGCATTCCTGGGATAAACCCCACTTGGTCATGGTGTATGATCCTTTTAATGTGCTGTTGGATTCTGTTTGCTAGTATTTTGTTGAGGATCTTTGCATCTATGTTCATCAGTGATACTGGTCTGTAGTTTCTTTTTTTGTGACATCTTTGTCTGGTTTTGGTATCAGGGTGATGGTGGCCTCGTAGAATGAGTTGGGGAGTGTTTCCTCTCTCTGCTATATTTTGGAAGAGTTTGAGAAGGATAGGTGTGAGCTCTTCTCTAAATGTTTGATAGAATTCACCTGTGAATCCGTCTGGTCCTGGGCTTTTGTTTGCTGGAAGATTTTTAATCACAGTTTCAATTTCAGGGCTTGTGATTGGTCTGTTCATATTTTCTATTTCTTCCTGGTTCAGTCTCAGAAGGTTGTGCTTTTCTAAGGATGTGTCCATTTCTTACAGGTTGTCCACTTTACTGGCATATAGTTGCTTGTAGTAATCTCTCATGATCCTTTGTATTTCTGCAGTGTCAGTTGTTACTTCTCCTTTTTCATTTCTAATTCTATTGATTTGAGTCTTCTCCCTTTTTTTCTTGATGAGTCTGGCTAATGGTTTATCAATTTTGTTTATCTTCTCAAAGAACCAGACTTTAGTTGTATTGATCTTTGCTATTCTTTACTTCGTTTCTTTTTCATTTATTTCTGATCTGATCTTTATGATCTCTTTCCTTCTGCTAACTTTGGGGTCTTTTTTTTCTTCTTTCTCTAATTGCTTTAGGTGTAAGGTTAGGTGTTTATTTCAGATGTTTCTTGTTTCTTGAGGTAGGATTGTATTGCTATAAACTTCCCTCTTAGCACTGCTTTTGCTGCATCCCATAGGTTTTCGGTCATTGTGTTTTCATTGTCATTTGTTTCTATGTATTTTTTGATTTCTTCAGTGATCTCTTGGTTATTAAGTAGTGTATTGTTTAGCCTCCATGTGTTTGTATTTTTTACAGATTTTTTCCTGTAATTGATATCTAGTCTCATAGCATCGTGGTTGGAAAAAATACTTGATAAAATTTCAATTTTCTTAAATTTACCAAGGCTTGATTTGTGACCCAAGATATGATCTATCTTGGAGAATGTTCCATGAGCAGTTGAGAAGAAAGTGTATTCTGTTGTTTTTGGATGGAATGTCCTATAAATATCAATTAGGTCCATCTTGTTTAATGTATCATTTAAAGCTTGTGTTTCCTTATTTATTTTCATTTTGGATGATCTGTCCATTGGTGAAAGTGGGGTGTTAAAGTCCTCTACTATGATTGTATTACTGTCGATTTCCCCTTTTATGGCTGTTAGCATTTGCCTTATGTATTGAGGTGCTCCTATGTTGGGTGCATAAATATTTACAATTGTTATATCTTCTTCTTGGATTGATCCCTTGATCATTATGTAGTGTCCTTCTTTGTCTCTTGTAATAGTCTTTATTTTAAAGTCTATTTTGTCAGATATGAGAATTGCTACTCCAGCTTTCTTTTGATTTCCATTTCCATGGAATATCTTTTTCCATCCCCTCACTTTCAGTCTGTATGTGTCCCTAGGTCTGAAGTGGGTCTCTTGTAGACAGCATATATATGGGTCTTGTTTCTGCATCCATTCAGCCAGTCTATGTCTTTTGGTTGGAGCATGTAATCCATTTACATTTAAGGATATTATCGATATGTATGCTCCTATTACCATTTCCTTAAGTGTTTTGGGTTTGTTATTGCAGGTCTTTTCCTTCTCTTGTGTTTCCTGCCTAGAGAAGTTCCTTTAGCATTTGTTGTAAAGCTGGTTTGGTGGTGCTGAATTCTCTTAGCTTTTGCTTTTCTGTAAAGGTTTTAATTTCTCAGTTGAATCTGAATGAGATCCTTGCTTGGTAGAGTAATCTTGGTTGTAGGTTTTTCTCTTTCATCACTAAATATGTCTTGCCACTCCCTTCTGGCTTGCAGAGTTTCTGCTGAAAGATCAGCTGTTAACCTTATGGGGATTCCCTTGTATGTTATTTGTTGTTTTTCCCTTGTTGCTTTTAATTTGTTTTCTTTGTATTTAATTTTTGATAGTTTGACTAATATGTGTCTTGGCATGTTTCTCCTTGGATTTATCCTGTATGGGATTCTCTGCGTTTCCTGGACCTGATTGACTATTTCTTTTCCCATATCAGGGAAGTTTTCAACTATAATCTCTTCAAGTATTTTCTCAGTCCCTTTCTTTTCCTCTTCTTCTTCTGGGACCTCTATCATTTGAAGATTGGTGCATTTAATGTTGTCCCAGAGGTCTCTAAGACTGTCCTCAATTCTTTTCATTCTTTTTTCTTTCTTCTGCTCTGCAGTAGTTATTTCCACTATTTTATCTTCCAAGTCACTTCTGTTCTTCTGCCTCAGTTATTCTGCTATTGATTCCTTCTAGAGAATTTTTAATTTCATTTATTGTGTTTTCATCATTGTTTGTTTGCTCTTTAGTTCTTCTAGGTCCTTGTTAAACGTTTCTTGTATTTTCTCCATTCTGTTTCCCAGATTTTGGATCATCTTTACTATCATTACTCTGAATTCTTTTTCAGGTAGACTGCCTATTACCTCTTCATTTGTTTGGTCTGGTGGGTTTTTACCTTGCTCTTTCATCTGCTGTCTGTTTCTCTGTCTTCTCATTTTGCTTAACTTACTGTGTTTGGGGCGTCGTTTTCACAGGCTGTAGGTTTGTTTTTCCCATTTTTTTTGGTGTCTGCCCCCAGTGGCTAAGGTTGGTTCAGTGGGTAGTGTAGGCTTCCTGGTGGAGGGGAATAGTGCCTGTGTTCTGGTGGATGAGGCTGGATCTTGTCTTTCTGGTGGGCAGGACCGCATCCGGTGATGTGTTTTTGGGGTGTCTGTGACCTCATTATGATTTTAGGTAGGCTCTCTGCTAATGGGTGGGGTCGTGTTCCTGTCTTGCTAGTTGTTTGGCATAGGGTGTCCAGCACTGTAGCTTGCCGCTCATTGAGTGGAGCTGGGTCTTAGCATTGAGATGGAGATCTCTGGGAGAGCTTTCGCTGTTTCATATTACGTGGAGCTGGGAGGTCTCTGGTGGACCAATGTCCTGAACTCGGCTGTCCCACCTCAGAGGCATAGGCCTGACACCTGGCCAGAGCACCAAGACCCTGTCAGCCACATGGCTCAGAAGAAAAGGGAGAAAAAGAGAAAGAAAGAAAAATAAAATAAAATAAAAAGAAATGAAGTTATTAAAATAAAAATAAAAGAAAATTATTAAAAATTAAAAAAAGTAAAAAGTAAAAAAAAAGAAGAAAGAAAGAAGAGAGCAACCAAACCAAAAAACTAATCCACCAATGATAACAAGTGCTAAAAACTATACTAAAAAAAAAAAAAAGGGACAGACAGAACCCTAGGAGAAATGGTAAAAGCAAATCTATACAGACAAAATCACACAAAGAAGCCTATACGTACACCCTCACAAAAAGAGTAAAAGGAAAAAAATCTATCTATCTATCTATCTATCTATCTATCTATCTATCTATCTATATAAAGGAAGAGAGCAACCAAATCAGTAAACAAATCTACCAGTGATACTAAACTCTAAATACTAAACTAAGATAAACATAAAACCAGAAACAAATTAGATGCAGAAAGCAAACCCCAAGTCTACAGTTGCTCCCAAAGTCCACCACCTTAGTTTTGGGATGGTTCCTTGTCTATTCAGGTATTCCACAGATGCAGGTACATCAAGTTGATTGTGGAGATTTAATCCACTGCTCCTGAGGCTGCTGGGAGAGATTTCCCTTTCTCTTCTTTGTTCGCACAGCTCCTGGGGTTCAGCTTTGGATTTGGCCCCGCCTCTGCCTGTAGGTCGCCTGAGGGCATCTGTTCTTCGCTCAGACAGGACGAGGTTAAAGGAGCAGCTGATTAGGGGGCTCTGGCTCACTCAGGCCCGGGGAGGGAAGCGTACAGAATGCGGGGCGACCCTGCAGAAGCAGAGGCCAGTGTGACGTTGTAACAGCCTGAGGCGCGCCATGTGTTCTCCTGGGGAAGTTGTCCCTGGATCACAGGACCCTGGCAGTGGCGGGCTGCACAGGCTCCCAGGAGTAGAGGTGTGGATAGTGACCTGTGCTTGCACACAGGCTTCTTGATGGCTGCAGCAGCAGCCTTAGCGTCTCATGCCTGTCTCTGGTGTCCACGCTGATAGCTACAGCTCACACCAGTCTCTGGAGCTCGTTTAGGCGGTGCTCTGAATCCCCCCTCCTCGCGCACCCCGAAACAATGGTCTCTTGACTCTTTGGCAGCTCCAGACTTTTTCCCGGACTCCCTCCTGGCTAGCTGTGGCGCACTAGCCCCCTTCAGGCTTCATGCAGCCAACCCCAGTCCTCTCCCTGGGATCTGAACTCCGAAGCCCAAGCCTCAGCTCCCGGCCCCTGCCCGCCCCAGCGGGTGAGCAGACAAGCCTCTCGGGCTGGTGAGTGCTGGTCGGCACCGATCCTCTGTGTGGGCATCTCTCTGCTTTGCCCTCTGCACCCCTGTTGCTGCGCTCTCCTCCGTGGCTCTGAAGCTTCCCCCCACTTCCCCCCACACCGTCTCCTCCAGTGAAGGGGCTCCTAGTGCCAGAGGTGCAGGTCCTGTCTCTAGTCTTTTGTCTCTGTTTTTTCTTTTTCCTTATGCCCTACCCAGGTACGTGGGGAGTTTCTTGCCTTTTGGGAAGTCTGAGGTCTTCTGCCAGCGTTCAGTAGGTGTTCTGTAGGAGCAGCTCCACATGTAGATGTATCTCTGATGTATTTGTGGGGAGGAAGGTGATCTCCATGTCTTACTCCTCCGCCATCTTGACTGTCTCCCAAAGCTCCCATTTTTGAGTATATATGATGGCTCTGCTTACTGTGTTACATTGATTGTTTCATTTAATCTTCCAAGGACCCAAGGGATAGAAACAGTTATGATCGTCTCAATTTTGTAGCTGAGGAGTACGGTGCTCAGTAACTTAGGAAAACCATTCATGGTCCCATAATTAGTAACAGGCAGAATTCAGGCTTGAAGCTAGACCTGTCTGTTCCCGAATTCCATGTTCCCAACCATTCTGTGGGGTGGATTATAGGGCCACTATGCCAGCCTCTGAGAATACAGCAGCACCAACCTCATTGTACCTCGGCTATGTTGTTGCATTCCAAATCTGGTTTGGAATACGCTCAAATTCTCCTCATCCGTTCTCATCCAAAATTATGGTAAATGATATTTGTTTAAATAAAGATGAAATGTCCTTTGCTGTCAAGTTCTATGTAAAATGTCTGACCTTCAGGGGACGCCAGTTCTCTAGAAGTCATGGAAGTGAGCAAAGTGAGAAAAAAACAGCAGAGAAGAGAGGGAATGCATTTCCAAATGACCCAGGACAGAGCTGTAATGTTTCAATAGCAAAAAAGCCCCCAATATTTCATCTATAAAACAACAGAGCTACTTCTGAGGATTTTGTGAGGATAAAATTTGCCCATCCATACACAGTACTTGGCACAGAGACTAATCCCAAATAAACATCCAATAAATGTTAGTGTAGAATATCTGCTTTAACAAATTTTCAAAGAAGGAAATAGGCAACCCAATTTCCTATGGAAAGACCTGGGTCTGGGTCCAGCCAGCCTTGGGCAACCCTTCCCCTCTCTGGGCCCCAGTTCTTTCATCTGTAAAATGAGGCAGTTTTGAGCAAGTGGTCAGGTTTTATCTAATGGACAATGTAAATTGTGTAACTGACCATCAAGTTTCTCTTTTCCTGCTAACTACACGAATGTTTAACTACACAAACCAAATGTGTGAGCCTACTGTAGCAAACCCAAAGCACATGGAGATAGTTTTTGTATCATTCACATTTTCTCCATCTCATATCCTTTTTCCTTTAAAAAAAAATTGTTACTGATTTAAAAACATTTTAATACAATGTGTCTCTATAACTTGCATTAAATGTGGTTTTAGAATAAGGTGACACAGTAATGAAAACATGGATTCTGTTTGGGAGGGGGGAAATGAGGCTATATATAATTTTGGTTAAAAGTTAAAAGCATAAGTTTTGATTTCACTACCTTGAGCAAGTTATTTAACCTGCCTTAGTTTCCTCAATTATAAAATGGGACTAACAGTTATAGTTTCCTCATAGGATAATTTTAAATATTAAATGAGATAATGCACTTGGTAAATGTTAGCCATTATTATTAATATTAATATTTATGTTTTCTCTCTCCAGAACCAGTTCTTATGCCCATTTCAGATGCACCACTATCGGTTTCTATGAAACAGGGTCTGCCGATGGATTTTAAAAGGAGACGTAGATGTCCTGACTTGGGGCTTTTCTAAAAACAAGGCAATGTTGCCACACAGAGAACTGCAGTGCGTGGCCCACAACTTTGCAAGTGGCGAAGCAATTCTCACCTTATAGCTGTGGTCCTCTCATTGCCGATGGTGCAGCCTGGGGTTGGACGGGAAGGATATCTGAAGGCAGTAGACAGATGGCTCCAAATTTCAATGGCAACGTGTAAGCTTTCGCTTTCGATTATTCATTCAACCCACTTTTACTATTATCTCTATTATTTTACATAATAGAACGCCTGTTAGGTACTAGGCACTGAGGATGCAATGGAGAGCAAGACACATCTCTGCTCTGTTAGATTTTATGTTCAGATGGTGGTATGCAGGCAAGTATGCCAACAATTACAACACAGCACAACAAGTGGTAAGGTAGAGGAAGCCCAGGGAGTTATGGGAGCATGGACGGCTGATCCTAACCCAACCCAAACGTGGAGGGGTCATGGAGGAAGCAACAGCTGAGTGGATACCAGAAAGATGACTAGAAGGTAGGCACCATTGTGGGGGAAAAGTGTGGAAAGGGTAGGGAAAGGAGGAGAGATCATTCCAAGCCAAAAAGCCTAGCTTGTGCAAAGGCCAAATGCAAGAGAGAACACAGCAAGTTTGGGGAACTAAAAGATTCCTCTTAGCTGAAGCACAGCGAGCTTGTTCACAGCAGAAAAGACTGGACAGGTAGACTCCAGATCATGGAGACACTTGTAGGCCACGGTAAGGAGGTTTGGCTCCATCCTGCGAGAAGTGAGGAGCTAGTGAATGCTTTAAGCATGGCAGGGGCATGTCCTTTGTTTTAACTCATGCAGTCTTCCACATGCAGGGGGACCTTGGAGTATATCCAACCTACTTCACTGTACAGATGGGGAAACATAGGTGAAGTGACTTATCTAAGATCACTTAGTTGCAAAACCAGGACCAAAAGGCAAGCCTCTGGATTTCCAAAACAGTGGTTTCAACAAAACCACACTGCTTCCCCTTACAAGCAAATAGAATTCAGGGGCCAGGGAATTATTTTTGCCCAAGATCTAACCAAACATATACTTAATCGTCTTTTTTGTTTTTAAGCAATGTATTCCTGCAAGGTGAAAAGACAAGGAAGGAACCACAGGGAGAAATATGTCTTCCAGAAATCTACAGCATCTAAAATAATACGCCGTATAGAATGAAAATCCGATCTCTCATTGTTAGATATTTGTAATCACTGACACCCAAAATCCCAAGGATCACAGCAGAAAATTAAAAATTAAAAAAAAGAAAGAAACCTCAGTTCTGTTTTTAAAGCCATCCTCCACAAACACACCCACAGCTTTCTCACATGGCATCAGGGACAGAATGTATATATATATATAAGTCATCCTTTCTGAAATAGCAATTTAAATTAGAATGAGTGATGTAACATCAAACCACAAAGGATCATGAATCCTGAGTGCTAGGGAAACGATGTGAGATCAGGGAGGGCAAAGGCTTCCACAAGTTCTTTGCTGAGTGTTGAGTAATGTGGCTCCTCTATAAATAGCCCCTGATAGGAAGAGCTGAGTGATGAACTAGAAATTTGTGCGCCCTTTGGAAATATTTCAGAAAGGTTCCCCTGTAGCAAGACTTTATCCCTTAACTTTAAAAAGTTTCAAATGCTTTCAAATTATTTACCTTGTGAAGTAGGAAAGGCAACTCTTATTCCCCACATTGTAGATAAGGTGGCACCTCGGGAACAGAGTGGTGAAGTGACTTGCTCAGGGGTCCCAAGGTTGGAATTCGGTGCTGCCTGACTTTCACCTGGTTTGAGGGCTCACCAGGCTGCATCTCCCTGAGAACCGTTTCTTTGGAGACTTAGAGCAGATAAGTCTTGAAGAGAAAGGTACCTGTCCTCTCAGTTTTTTCCCGGGCTTTGCCAGTAAATACTTCCCGTCACCATGTATTTGCCTTTTTGTCCATGAGGCAATTAATTCTTCCTGAAGGAAGCTGAGGGAGATCCCTGCTTCAAAGAGGGCAGCTTCAGAGATTTGGCCCCAGGGAAGTGAAAGGGAGGGTGAGAAGGTAATTTTGAATAGAGGAACAGCATTTGGCATCAGACTCCATTGGTGGAAGCCCCCTCTCCCCAACCCTCAGGTTTATTTTCTATCACTTCACCCTGTTCTTCTTCTTCACAGAACGTCTCTCAGTTGGAACTGGACATTTGCTACGTACATTTATTCCCCGTCTCTCCTAATAGATGATAAGCTCCAAAAGTGCCGGGGCCTGTCTTTTGTACACCAGTGCCTACTCAGCTCCTGGCACGGTGCTTGGAACAAAATAGGTGCTCGATAAATATTAGGGAGATAAATGAGCACTTGGAAATAATGTGAGATCAGTGAGGTCCGAAAGGAGCCCAAATCTTCAGTCCTCCTACTGCTGCAGGTGTGGTTTCCAGGCCTGGGGGGTCCTGGGGACAAGTTCTCCCTAAGTGGCGCGGCTGGCTCTCCCGGGGCGGGAACACGGGTTGCAGGTCCGGGAGGCGCCGGCCGCGCAGAGGGGCGCGCCCAGAGCCCTTGGCCGCAGCCATTTCCTGCTCTTTGTGTGACAGCCGCAGCGGCGAAGGGGCGGGATACCCGGGGCGGAGGAGGAGCCGCGGCGGTTGGGGGGGCGGGGCCGAGGGCGGGGCCCAGCGCGGCTGCAGCGGAGCGGAGCCGGGCAGAGCATCCTGCGCCCCGGCGCGGGCCACCGCAGTAGGCTCGGGCCGCTCCCCTAGACCTGCCGCAGACCCAGGTAAGCGGTGCTGGCAGGCCTTGGGGCCGGCGTGGGGACTGGGATGCTGCTGGGGATGGCGACGCGGCCGTAAGAATGCTCGAGGGGCCGGCACCCCTTCTCCCAGCCCCGGGGGTGTGCTCAGCACGGCGGCTGGGCTAGCGCGGCCTGGGGGCCCCCGAAGCCCCCGGAGGCTGGGCCTCCGGCCCGGAACAGCTCCCTGCCCCCTCTGGCCCACCCTGGGCCCCGCGGCGCGTACCCCCTGCGGGAGGCGCTGACGCACGGCGGAGCTGGGGCGCGGCGGCTGTGGCAGCAGCAGCAGGTGCGCGGCCTGGGCCGGAGCCGCCGGCCGCGGAGGAAGCGACGCTCATCCCGAGCATCGGAGACACCTGCAGCGGCCGCGAGCCCGGCGGCGGCGGCGGTCTCTCCGCGCCCAGGTACTGCAGAGCGCCGGCCGCCGCCTCTGCCGCCCCGGCCACCATCACCTCCCGCAGGGCCAGCGAGAACCGCCTGGGCCCGCCTGGCAGCGGCCTCGGGCACACAGAGCCCTTCAGTGAACGTGAGATGGGTGGGGCGAGGGGCGAAGAGGCGGCGTTTGGGGGTGGGGGCTTTAATGAGAGAGGAGGCACGCCTGACCCGCTTTGAAGCCTTCCGGCCTAGCATCGCTCTCTCTCCAGGCTGTCTGGGGGCGGGGGAGGAGGTAGGGGAAAGGAGGTGAGTGGGCTGACTCCTGGGGAAAAGGTTGGGTTTTCATGAGCTCTGAACAATCGGGAAGATGCCTACCTGTCTGTAGTAGGCTTCTGCTTTTCAGGGCAGCCCTCCCCCTCCATGGGTATACACCGTCTGAAAAGGAAGAGAAGGGCGTGCTCTGCGTGTGGCAGTGGGGACGGCGGCGGAAGCCTGGTCCGAGAGGAGTGTGGTTGTATTGAGAACCCTGCAGAGAAGGACGCTGGGACTGCCCAGGTACCCTCCCCAGCCCAGGGAATTTGACCTCTGCTTGCCTAGTTTCCCCAGCACAGCAGAAAGACTCACCAAGGGCTGATGGGCTCTTACAGACAGGCCAAGAAGGGGACAAGTATCTTTTCTTGCCGGCTCCCGGGCACCTCCTGCCTGTGCCCCCTTTAGGACAGGGGGTGTCTTACATTACTTTGGGGCACAGGCCCTGTTGCAAGCCATGCTGGCAACCATGAGATCACAGAGGTTGGAGGGCAAAAATCTAGGTTCACATCCCTGGCAGGATGGTGAAGGCCTTGAAGGTTGTTTTCTCCACCATCAGACCTTCCTTCTCTGTGACCCTCCCTGAGACTGCCCACCTCCAGTTCCATACACTGTCCTGTGCTCCACCATCCCCCCACCCATTCTCCTGTGTCAAAAATTGTTTTCAAGAAAGGAGCCAGTGAACACATTTATTCTCAAGAGCTAAATACACAAGAATTCCCCGTTAGACGCAGGAGGTGCTTTAGAAGTCATCTGACCAGAAAGGAAACAGAGGCTTAGAGGCATTTTAATGGGAAACAACGCTTTAAGTAAATAATATTTGATATCTCTAATGGTGGAATTTCAGGCAGTGGGCTGGAAGTGGGAGTGGGGAACTGGGTAGCAATTTTGGGGAACAGCTTGATGAAATGACAACAGTTAGCAGCTGTAGGCTGTGTTTGCTTGCTGCAGGGGCAGCTTTGGCCCTAAGGGCAAAAATACCATAGGAGTTGTGTGTGTGTGTGTGTGTGTGTGTGTGTGTGTGTAACTGGTCAGGGGTTACTGTCACTAGAGGGTATTGTGGAGCGCCCAGTGTACACTTGGAGGAGGTGAAACTTTCCTATAGAGAGTTACTTGTTGGCACTGGCTACCATCTGCCATGGCAGCTCCGAGGCCACAAGGAGAGTGTGTTATTGCTCACAAAGCCAGTGCCTCTGGCTAGTTCTGCAGGCTGAGCCTCTGGCTGGGGGCATTAGTGCTCTGCTCACTAAGCTTCTTTATTATATTTCCTGGCCAGTTCTGACTGGTTCTGTAGGCACCCAAGTCTGCCTTATTCAGTCCCTGCTGGTAATGGAAAAGGAAAAACTTATTTTAGGCATTAGGCCAATAGTAGGGTGTAAAATCCACCAGGATCGGAGAGTTTTACTCCAATCCAATCAGAGGCTGGCCCAGGGAAGACAATAGGCAAGAATTTAAAAACTGGAAAAGGGTCTCGGGGGAACAGTACGTGTCCCCTCTGATATATCATGCCCTCTCGGACATTCAGTGGGCCTCTGCTACTGTCATTGACCAGCAAGCCGAATTAGGTGATGAATAGGCAACAAGCTAATTGACATTGGGAGCAGCACTCCTGGAAAACAGTGCCGAGCTCCAGTCTCCATGTTTGAGGATCAGCCTACACTCTCAAAGAGGTTTCTTTTGGCCGCTGTTGGCCCCAGGGTTCCACCAAGAGCTGCACAAAATGGCCTTTTATAGCCTCCATGTGGCCACTGTAACAATGAGTCTATTTCTTTACTGGCGAGTATTAATTATTCACTTGTAGTTGACGAAACCAGGCCTCAGTCACCTTATTGGAGCCTTTGTAAAAGGCCTTTGGTCTTATTGTTCTGAGGAGCAAAGCTAAGCCTAGGGTCCAGAGGATGGACCCTGCATTAGTAGTGGAGGTGGGGCAAGAGGGTAGAGCATACTGTCACCTCGGGCAGTGACACGGTGTGCCAGCTGTGGTGGGGAAGGAGCTGGTACTTAATTGGATGCTCTAGTAAACAAGGGATGCATGCAAATGCTATGTAGAGTGTCTAGCACATAGTAAGTACTATTATATTTATATGTTTATCGTTATAATGTATTAATTACATAATCATTAAGAATGTGGCTCATGCCACATTATATATTGTGTGTCAATTTAAGAAGACAGATCTTTTGTTGTTGTCATTGTTGACTCTGCTAAAGGATTCCATGGCCTTAGAAGGCCTCCCACAGTGAAGGTTCCACCCTGGTCACTCAGCAGACACCTCATTGCTGGTGGCCATGTCCAAGAACAGCACACCTGTGAGTTGGCTGGTGTACGTCTTCATTGCTGGGGATGAGGAGGGATAGGAGGCCTTGACCTGCTAAGAGGAGTCCCAGTTTGGGGGAGGAGGTGTCGTCAACCCCGAGTTCTTACCAACTGTTCTACCTCCGAGCCTTCCTGGATTTTGCTTTTCCCAGGGGAGTTGGTCTCTGTGACCAAGGAACCCAGCCCCAGGTTGACCTGCAGAAGGTAGCCAAAGAAAGCGTGATAAGATGTGGTGTCAGCAAGGGCTTCAGCTGGGTAGTGCTCCTGAGTAGCACACTGAAGGTGGGTATAGCTGGAGTAGGAAGAGAGAAGGGGGAGGGAATATGCCCAGTGGAAACC
The DNA here is from genome assembly GCF_949987535.1 of Balaenoptera acutorostrata. Lineage (NCBI taxonomy): Eukaryota > Metazoa > Chordata > Mammalia > Artiodactyla > Balaenopteridae > Balaenoptera > Balaenoptera acutorostrata. The sequence continues at coordinate 141,756,608 of NC_080065.1, forward strand.
CAGAGGTAGTTCTCACATTTCAACACAGATCAGGAAGGACCTCTTCCTCTGTGTACATTCAGCATTTTGCAACCCAACCAAAAATGTTGAAGGCGTGCTTCGCTTCCCCCAGCGGACGAAGCAGTACCGTAGTCTTCGGACACAAGATTTATCCCTGACTTGCTGTGTGCCTTTAAATCAGCCTCTACCTCTCTTGACTTTGAAAACTGGGGAACCGAAAGCAGCCTGCCCAGCTTGTTACCTACCTGTTGGCCACAGGAGCCTGCAGATGAGATAATGTTTGTAAACCTCAGGCTGAGAAGAAAAGGCCCTGGAAACAGAGGCGAGAAGGAGGTTCCTGAATGTGTGGCTCCTTTGGATGGCTGCCCTCCATTCCTAAAGGAACAATTTATTAATTACATATTGTGTGTCAACTTAAGAAGACAAATCTGTGGTCTCTCTGCACCACTGAGCCAACTGAAAGGGAAACTGAAAGGCACTTTGTGATTCACAGATTCCGTCTAGGGCCCTGGATGGTCTTGTCTGAACAAAGACACTTCAGAATTCGGTCAGTGCGTGTGGGACGCCTCCCAGGATGCAAAGATGTTGGGCACTGGCTGCCTAGCCACGGCCACTGTGCTAAGCACGGTGTGTGATGTGTCTCAAAGGACCACCATTCACGCCATACTTCTTGGACCCTGGCAACAGAGGCAAAAACAAATTGGGTGCAAATTCTTTTTTTTTTTTTTTTAATTTCTCTTGATTTTTTTTTTAAACATCTTTATTGAAGTATAATTGCTTCACAATGGTGTGTTAGTTTCTGCTTTATAACAAAGTGAATCAGCTACAGATATACACACGTTCCCATATCTCCTCCCTCCCACATCTCCCTCCCTCCCATCCTCCCCATCCCACCCCCCCAGGCGGTCACAAAGCACCATGCTGATCTCCCTGTGCTATGTGGCTTCTTCCCACTAGCTATCTATTTTACATTTGGTAGTGTATATATGTCCATGACACTCTCTCATCCTGTCACATCTCACCCCTCCCCCTCCCCATATCCTCAAGTCCATTCTTAAGTAGGTCTGTGTCTTTATTCCCATTTTGCCACTAGGTTCTTCATGACCTTTTTTTTTTTTTTTCCTTAGATTCCATATATATGTGTTAGCATACTGTATTTGTTTTTCTCTTTCTGACTTACTTCACTCCGTATGACAGACTCTAACTCCATCCACCTCATTACAAATACCTCCATTTCATTTCTTTTTATGGCTGAGTAATATTCCATTGTATATATGTGCCACATCTTCTTTATCCATTCATCCGATGATGGACACTTAGGTTGCTTCCATGTCCTTACAATAGCCAGGACATGGGTGCAAATTCTTGAAAGAAATTGTTTTGAGAAGGCAGAGGTTGGGTTCAGGCAGAATTTCTTGCAGGGATCATTCTGACTGAGTGGCATTTTGGTAGACTTGCAGCAACTCAGGAACAGTACAAGCAGAGAGGAAAGTAAACATGACCTGGAGAGCTGCCCGATAAAGACCCAACGATGACTTATCAATAGGTCTTTTGATTTTGTGTTTGCATCATCATTAAGCCATCGTAGAGCAGTGGTTCTCAGACGTTCATCTCTTCGTAGAGCAGAGAGACGTTCAGTGTGTCCGTGGTGTGTGGTCTCTGTCTTCTAAATAAGGCAGGAGATGAGGTCCTCTGCAGAAGTTAAAGGTGGTGGACTGGTTAGGAAAGTGCGGGAGATGTCCGGAGATTTGGAACAGCTGCCTTTGTGGGTGGAATAAGAAATCAGATGGGGATGAATGAGAGCATTGTCTAACTTTACTGAAGGCCCAGCTGAGATCAAAGAGAATCTGCAGGGCTGACCCTCATAGAAGACACTCAGTAACTCAGTGTTAAGTGAAGGGATACCTGAGAATGATTTTCTATTTGTGCTTTTAAATTGTGACGGCTTAAGACCGATTCAGGTAAGGTATGAATGGTGAGACAAGAATTCAAAACTCAGGGTCAGCCATCAACCTCCAAGTATGCTATACCTTCATAAGAGAAAGAGAAATGAAGTTCTGCTTTTTATTTTTTGAGGTGGAAACTGTATGACAGAAAAATTTTCTAAATATATCTCTTCAGATTCTTATAGTAATAAGGCTGACTTAGATATGGTACCTTAGGGGACCATGATGTTTAAAATTTTTTTTTTTTTTTTAATCAGAAGACATGAATTTTGGCCATTGGCTCTTGTATTCAACAAATAGTTCATGAAGTGTTAATTAAGCAAGTAATGCCTAGGATGTGCCCAGCTCTGTACTAGTTGCTATGGGTCAGACCCCCCCAAAAGAGGACAGTTATCCTTGCCATTTTTGGTGGTGCAAAGAATTAGTAAACTATAAAGCAGTTTATAATGCAATAGGAAATTGTGGACTCCAGACTGTGAGTGCTATGGGAATCCAAGAAATGAAGGTTGTGGTGGAGTTCGGCTGGTCAGACCTTCATGGAGGGGGCCTGTCTTGAATTGGGCCTTGACAGTGGTCAAAGGTAGGATATGAGAAGGGGAGAGGACAGTCCACTAGGGAGCGGAGAGAGTTTGAGCAAAGGCACAAGGCAAGAATGTCCATGGGCAGGTTTATGGCACTGTAAGTACTCTTGCCACAGTGGACAGGCCGTGTTGGGAAGCATATTCTTGAAGGACGTCCTTTGGATGGAGTGTCTCATTTATAGTCACAGTCGTTTGCTTTTGAGTTGGAATGACCCTGAAAGAGGTTCAAGTTCAGTGATTCCTAACTAGTTGTTTTTGGGTTTGCTTTTGTTTTTTCCTAAGTACATTTGATGGACAGTATCAACATACTCAGTACATCACACCCAGCAGCCATTCCCCTCCCCAGCTCTACCCCATTTTCTCCCACTCAAGAAAAGAGATGAACATGCAAACAATGATACCATGGGAGGACTTTGAACCCTCCCTCACACATAATAAAAAGCACCTTGTTTGCAAACCTCACCAGTCAAACTGTTACTGGGACAAGTTGCCGCAATAACCATCGCAACAGAGGTTTTGCCATCATGGTTGAGAAGCACTACTAGACCAGCCTTCATATTTTACAGACAGAGAAATGGCCCTTTTAGAGTGAGGGAAAGTGTGGTTTGGGGGCCTATGTCAGTCTTCAGGCTGAGCCACATTCGAGTTGCAACTTCACATCCATGAAGCTGAGGTTTGCATGCCCCAAGACGGTGGTCGAACTGAAGTCTCGCTCTTTGTTTCCACAGCAGATGCAATGGCTTCCCTTTCTGAGTTTTAGCATGTGCCTCTGAAAGGCAGCTCCTCTCCCCAGACACAAGTCACGTTGGTGCCCCTCCTGTGGTGCCCTGTCACAGGCCCCAGCGGGAGCAAATCAGCACGCTGCCTTCTGTGGCATGACCTCCCCTCCCAAGAGGGTGGGATCTGCCGGGTTGGGTTGTCAACGGAAAGGCCTCCTCAACCCTGGCAAGCACAGGAAGCAGCTGAGTGAAACGGCAAATGGAGTGGCAAGCCCCTTAGCCCCGCCAGGATCTTTTTCTTTGCTGTAAACAAAGAAGAGGGTAGGCCTTCTCCAGAGACCCAAGTCGAGGCTGACTTGGACTTCTCTGCTGTGACCTCAGGTCCCCTGTGTGGAGAGAGGCTGCAGGTGACGGGGCCTCTGGGCCTAGGAGACCCACAGGGAGGGACTTACCTAGCAAAGGCTGCCTGAGACAGAGCAGTGGACTGGCCAGCTGTCTGACTGCCAGCAAGGAAGCCTTGAGTTGTTGTCTTTTAAAGTACATTTTAAATTTTTGATCAAAGCAATACACGCACATGCTTAAATGAATCAAATAGTATTGAAAGACTCACAGTGAAAAACAAGCATCCAGTGCCCACCTCCCCCAGAGGCTGCTGCTTTTAACTTACCATTTCTTCCAGTAGTTGCCTCCAGATCTCTAAATGATATGCTTATGCTGCTCTTTCTTGATTTATCTATTCTAAGTGTCATCTATTCACTTCCTGCTGTGATGGATGAAGATTTCGCTTTCTGACACCATCCGCCTCTCTCCCCTGCCCTCATCTCCCAATATAGTAAGAGCTGTGTTTTAACCCAAATCATATTTCAAGCATCTCCCTTATTGAGACGTGTAAATGATGACCACGAGAAAGCCAAGTAATGTCCTTTGATTGTAGTATTTCCTTGCTTACATGGATTTTTGTTTTACTGCAGAATTCTTCCTCCCTCCTTCCCTCCCTCCCTTCCTTCTTTCTAATATTCCTCTTTTTCTTTTACGGCGCTGTCATATCAGTCATTGTGTCAGGTCCCCTTGTCTTCCAAGGAAGTTGCAGTGTTAGCCCAGCTCAGCCCCGAACTAGCCAAGGGACCCTGCCCAAGTCCTCTCGTGTCTCGACCTCAGTGTCGTTATAGTAAAAAGAGAGCTCAGGTAGGAGGCCAGAGACCCATCTTGTGCTCATTCTAAACCTCAAAGCCCATCACCCCACCTCAGAGATTTGTATGTCTGCGGAGTCCCTCCTCCTGGGCGGGGCAACCCCAGGCGCTGGCAGGGGGCAGTGCCACAGAGACAGGCCGGGGAGGGGCCTGGTTGAGGCCCTGCCTCACGGTGGTCCGCTCACCCTGCGGTGTAGGGGCTGCGCCCTGGGGAAGCGTGGCTGCGTCTCTTGCTCTCTTTTTCGCCCCTGTTCATTTTCATTCAGCAGAGTCTCTGCGCGTAGGGGCAGCATCAATCATACACCCCAGACTCCCCCGGCTCCCGCCCCAGCTCCAGCTCCCTTTGCCCCACTCCCGCTTATGTTCCATATACCCAAAGTTCCCCAAAAGCGGTCATACAAATACTAACATTTTTTGGTAAAAGCTTCATTGAGATATAGTTCACGTATTGTACAATTCACCCATTTAAAGCATATAGCTCAGTGGCTTTTAGTATATTCGCAGAGTTGTGCAACCATCATCACGATTAATTTCCGTAACATTTTCATCACCCCAGAAAGAAACCTCATACCCTTTAGCAACACCACCTCTTTCCCTCAGTCTCTACCCTGAGGCTAGGCAATTACTAATCTACCTTATATCTCTATAGATTTGCCTATTTTGGACATTTCCTTTAAAAGGTATGTTATGCTTCTTTCACTTAATGTAATTTATTATTTCCAAAGTTCATCTACATTGTAGCATGTATCCATAATTCATTCCTTTTTGTGGCTGAGTAATATTCCATGGTATGGATATACCATATTTTTTTCATCTGTTCATCAGTTGATGGATATTTGAGTTGTTTCCCCTTTTTGTCTATCACAAATAATGCTACTATGAGCATTCATGTACAAGTTTTTTTGTGAATATATATTTTCATTTTTCTTACGAATATACCTAGGAGTGGAATTGCTGGGTCTTATGGTAATTCTGTGTTTAAAAACGTGAGGAGGGACTTCCCTGGTGGCACAGTGGTTAGGAATCTGCTTGCCAGTGCCAGGGACACGGGTTTGATCCCTGGTCCAGGAAGATCCCACATGCCGTGGAGCAATTAAGCCCATGCACTGTAACTACTGAGCCTGCGCTCTAGAGCCCGTGAGCCACAACTACTGAGCCCGCGAGCCACACCTACTGAAGCCCATGCGCCTAGAGCCCGTGCTCCGCAACAAGAGAAGCTACTGCAATGAGAAGCCCGCGCACCGCAACGAAGAGTAGCCCCCACTCGCTGCAACTAGAGAAAGCCTGAGTGCAGCAACGAAGACCCAGTGCAGCCAAAAATAAATAAAATTAAAAAAAAAAATTTTTTTTTTAAATGTGAGGAACTGCCGAACTGTTTATCAAAGTGGCTGTACTATTTTACATTCCTACCAGCAATAAATGGGGGTTCCAATTTCACACCCTCACCAACACTTGTACTTACCTGTCTTTTTGATTATAGCCATTTTAATAGATGTGAAGTAATATCTCATTGTGATTTTGATTTGCATTTCCCTAATAACTAGGAATAATAATCATCTTTTAATGTGATTATTGGCCATTTGTATATCTTCTTTGGAGAAAAGTCTGTTCAGATCCTTTGCCTATTTTTAAAATTGGGTTGTCTTTTTTTTTTTTTTTAATTCATTTATTTTACTTATGGCTGTGTTGGGTCTTCGTTTCTGTGCGAGGGCTTTCTCTAGTTGTGGCACGTGGGGGCCACTCTTCATCGCGGTGCGCGGGCCTCTCACTATCGCGGCCTCTCTTGTTGCGGAGCACAGGTTCCAGACGCGCAGGCTCAGTAATTGTGGCTCACGGGCCTAGTCGCTCCGCGGCATGTGGGATCTTCCCAGACCAGGGCTCGAACCTGTGTTCCCTGCATTGGCAGGCAGACTCTCAACCACTGCGCCACCAGGGAAGCCGTGGGTTGTCTTTTTATTATTGAATTTTAAGAGTTCTTTGTATCTTCTCCATGTTTAGCAGATATATGATTTCCAAATATTTTCTCCCATTCTGTGGATTGTCTTTTCACTTTTTTTTTTTTTTGGCCATACTGCACAGCTTGTGGGATCTTAGCTCCCCAACCTGGGATTGAACCTGGGCCCCAGCAGTGAAAGCGCTAAGTCCTAACCACTGGACTGCCAGGGAATTCCCTCTTTTCACTTTTTTGATGATGTCTCTTGAAGTACAAAAGTTTTAAATTTAATTTTGATGATGTGTAGTTTTATCTTTTTTTTATTTCATTGTTTGTGCTTTTGGTGTCATTACATATTCCAAAGTCACAAGTGTTTACTCTTGTGTTTTTTTCCTAGGAGTTTTATAGTTTTAGGTATTACATTTAGGTCTTTGATCCATTTTGAGTTAATTCGTTATATGGTCTGAGGTAGAGGTTAAACTTCATTCTTTTGCATGTGGATGTCCAGCTTTCCCAAAACCATTTGTTGAAAAGAGTATTTTTTCCCCATTGAATTGTCTTGGCAACCTTGTCAAAAAATCAGTTGACCATAAATAAATGTTATCTTTGGATTCTCAATTCCGTTCTATTGATCTATATTTCTGTCCTTATGCCAGCACCACACTGTTTGATTACTGTAGCTTTGTAGTAAATTTTTACATCAAGAACTGTGCATCTTCCAATTTTGTTCTTTTTCAAGATTGTTTTGGCTATTCTAGGTGGGTCCCTTGAATTTCCATATGAATTTTAGGATCAGTTTGTCAATTTCTGCACAGAAACCAGCTGGGATTTGAATAGGGATTACGTTGGATTTATATCAGTTTAGGAAGTGTTGCCATTTTAACAGTGTAAGTCTTCCAGTCTATGAAAATGGGATATCTTTTCATTTATTTGGGTTGTCTTTAATTTTTTCAACAGTGTTTTATAGTTTTCAGAGTATACATTTTACAATTCTTTTTGCTGTATTTATTCCTAAGTATTGTACTATTTTTGATGCTATGGTATATAGAGTTGTTTTCCTAATTTCATTTTTATATTGAGCATTGCTAATGAATAGAGATATAATTGATTTTCCTTATATTCTTATATCCTGCAACTTTGCTGGACATGTTTATTCATTCTAATAGTTTTCTAGTGTATTTTTTTGGATTTTCTACATACAAGATCGTGTCATCTTCAAGTAGAGATAGTTTTACTTCTTCCTTTCTAATGTGGATATCATTTATTTCATTGCCTTTCCTAATTGTTCTGATACCCTGGCTAGAACCTCCAGCACAATGCTGAATAGAAATGGAGAGAGTGGACCTCTTCGTCTTCTTCCTAATCCTGGGGGAAAGCATTTAGTCTTTCATCATTAAGTCTGATGTTGGCTGCAGCTGTTTTTGTAGCTGCCCTTTATCAGGTTGAGAAAGTTACCTTCTGTTCCTAGTTGGTCGAGTGTTCTTATTATGAAGGAGTGTGAGTTTTGTGAAATGCTTTTTCTGTATGTGTTGAGATGATCCTGTGGGGATTTGTCGTTTATTGCATTGATATGGCTTATCACATTCATTGATTTTTGGATGTTATTGTTAACCCAGTCTTACATTCCAGGGTGAATTTCACTTGGTCTTGGTGTATAATCCTTTTTATATGTTGCTGGATTTAGGTTTTGTTGGGGGGACTAACATTTATGATGCACTTTCTACCTACCAAGCTTTTTACATGGGATAACTCAGTTTTCAAAGCATATGAGGTAGGAACTATTATTATTCTTTATATCAAAATGAGGCACGTGAGGCTCAGAAACATTATGCCATCTTCCCAAGGTCACACAGCCAGGTAGCGGCAGAGTCAGGACTCTAGTTCACTACCACACTAAACCACCTCTAGTGAGCATATCAATGGTGGACGTGAGATGATTTTCACATGACACTCAGACCTGTGTTTGTTTTCATTGTTTGTTTTTTTTTGTTTTTTTTTGTTTTTTTTTGTTTTTTAAAGTTTTTACTTGATTTTATTTATTTATTTATTTATTTTTGGCTGTGTTGGGTCTTCGGTTCGTGCGAGGGCTTTCTCCAGTTGCGGCAAGCGGGGGCCACTCTTCATCGCGGTGCGGGGACCGCTCTTCATCGCGGTGCGCGGGCCTTTCTCTATCGCGGCCCCTCCCGTCGCGGGGCACAGGCTCCAGACGCGCAGGCTCAGCAATTGTGGCTCACGGGCCCAGCTGCTCCGTGGCATGTGGGATCTTCCCAGACCAGGGCTCGAACCCGTGTCCCCTGCATTAGCAGGCAGATTCTCAACCACTGCGCCACCAGGGAAGCCCCATTGTTTTTTATTTTTTGTAGTTTCCCTCTGCTTCTCTATTAGTGATTATGATATAAAGCTTTCTTCTAAAATATATTTATAAAGTAGAAACAAAAAGTCTATTTAGAAAAAATACTAAGTAAATAATTGTACAGGCCGTTTATGGATATGACTGCGTATTCTGTGTTGATTTAAATTATCTATGTTATTAATAATGAAGGAGAAGGAATGGGAAACTAGAAATGAAGACATGCTAAGTCATCTCTTTCCTCCCGTGTTGTCGGGGAATTCAGGTATTTTCATGTGTTCTTGCATCCATCCGGTACTTCCTCAGTGCCTCATCTTTCCTTGGCACCCTACTAAGGTCTCCAAGGTTTTCAGTGATGGGTAAGAAATGGTCTCTGGCTTCAGGGAACTTGCACATGCATGCATCATTCTGTTTTGGTTTCGGGGGGCAACATATATTTTATCTTGTGGGCAAACTCAGATTGAGTGCTAGTGGCCGCTTGGAGTTTTGTATTTCACAAGAAGGATTCTGAGGCTACCCATGGACTCATTGAGAAATAGAGATGTTATCAATGAGCAACATTTGCCCTGGTATGGGAAGAGGAAGTAGCAGTACTTTGGAATTTTTTCCTTGCTCAGTCAAATGCTGCTCCAAATGTTTTTTTTTTGAGGGGGACAGTCTAAGCCTCAGTCAAATGCTCAGTCAAATGCTGCTCCAAATGTTTTTTTTTTGAGGGGGACAGTCTAAGCCTCCCTTACATTTATTTTTATATTTATATATTTATTTACATATTTACTTATATATTTTTTATTTGCAGATATAAAGATACATATGCATTTATTTTTTTTTAACTTTATTTTTATTTATTTGTTTTAGTGGAGAGATTTACAAACAAGGAAAATATTTCTTGGCCTCTCATGAAACCCAAAGGTGACAGTTACCTAATCTTTATGGCTTGACAGAGTCTTACTCTTCAGAGGAAGGAAGAGGCAGCCAAGTTGGAAACAAAAGAAAGTAAAGTGCTTGGGACCTTTCAAAAAGGTACAAAAGTGGTGCAGTCTAGAAGAAAGGGCTTAGAACTGGGAGTCAAGATATCCCATTTCTGCCCTAACTCAGTCACTAGTAGTGACCATGCGACCATGAATGAACGTTTTCATTTCTTAGCAACAGTGTGTCCTCCCTAGAAAAACAGCAAAAATAACACCTGTCCCCTCGAACCTGCAAGGGTGTTATGATTGAGGAAATCAAAATGAAAGTTCTATAGAGTTAAGAATTAGTGTAATATTTCTGATGCCTTCCTCTTGTGTAGGAGAGTTGCTGCAATGTTTAATTCATCCATTCGCTCTCTTAAAAAGAGGCCAACCGACTAGCTAATATTTCCCGAGTGCTTGCTGTGTGCCTGCTGTTGGGCTGAGCATTTCACGTGCTGTAATGTTATATAATCCTCATAATAAATCACTGAGGGCAGGGACTATTATTAATCATCGCCCCTTTACAGATAAGGAAACGGAGGCTCAGAGAGGTTAAGGAACTTACTTATGGTTATGCAGCTAGGAAGTAACAGATGGCAGATATGAACACAGAACTCGAGCTTACCCACCATACTTAGCCTAGTTTTCCATGTCATTAAACCTTCTGACTTTTTTCGTTTTTCTTCCAGAAAGTCAGTCAGAAAATAACAATGCAGATCTTTTGCTTAGAGAATAGCAACCTGCATTCCCAAAGCCAGGCTCTCCTAGTGCCCATCCTGCGTCTGTGAGGCCCCTTGCTTCTTGTTCAGGATCTGTCAGTCATCTCAGTGGGGGGATGGAGGAGTGGAGGGGTGGAGGGGGTTGGACACGGGGCCTACAAGACCTTCTCAGAAGCAGATTGCCCGAGAGCCCAGTGTTATTACTACTCGGTGAAACCAGGCCCCTGAGTTTCAGTTTGTTATGAAGATGCTGAATTTAAATCTGCCATGAATGCCCCACATTGCAGGTTGCAGCTCTGTCTGGTAAATGGTGCTCCCAGAACAGTGTTAGTTTTTTAAATATTTTATTAATTTCTCTTCCAAAGTGACAAAATGACCACGTGGTCGTAGACGCCATATTAAGAATTCTTCTCCTTTGGAAGATTGCATAACAGGCAGGACACTTGCGCTGGAAAAGAAGTACTTATTTTCATGTATACCTCTGATAAAATTTCTGGAATGTTTTTTCTTTCTGACTGATGTGGAGTTGGCAGTGACTTCTAGCACTTGGGCTAAAAATGTCTGATTTCCTTCTCCCTTAGGCAGTGAATGATCCACAAAGAAACAGAGAAATCCATTAGAGAAGCTGTATTTGTAATGGAAATAAAGACTCCTAATTTATTGGCTCTGTAGGTCGTTCACTTATTGAGTCTCATCAAGGGAAGGACGGGGGTATTATTGTGTTAAAGGGGAAAATCTTAAGGGTTATTCTGGTAAATGAGTATTTTAGAATCTGAGAAGCCTAGAAGAAACCCAGGTAATAGGAGGAAGGAGAAGGTAAAGATCATAAGTAGGAGTCAGGGAAGATGAAGGAAGGGAAGACAGATTAGACCTGGGAGTGTATACATTGAGCTGGGAGTTTTTATGGAACATTTCTGACATATTTAAAATTGGAGGGACTTCCCTGGCGGTTCAGTGGTTAAGACTCCGAGCTTCCATTGCAGGGGGCCCAGGTTCAAGCCCCGGTCAGGGAACTAAGATCCCACATGCTGCATGGCGTGGCCAAAGATAAATAAATAAAATAAATTAAAAAGTAACATAAAATTGGATAAAAAATTATCATAAATCTCTATGTGTAAGCATCACACAGGATTGACAATTATTAACTTTAGCTGATTTTGTCTCATTTATTTCTCACTCTTCCCCCATCTGATATGATTTGGAAGCAAACCCCTGTATCCTTTTATCCATATTTTAGTAGGTATTTGTCGAAGATAAGGACTATTTTAAAACATAACCTCAATATTGTTGTCACATCTAAAAAATAATAACAGTTTCCTTAATACTGTCAAATATCGAGTCAGTAACTAGCCAGAGAAATTTTCCTGTTTTCTCATATATGTTACAATTTCATCTTTATGGTGGTTTGTTTGAAATAAGATCCAAATGAAGTAAAACCATGTGATAGTCTAAGTCTCTTATCATCTATAACTTCCCCCTCTCTTTTTTTTTTCCCTTGCACTTTATTTGTTAAAGATGCTCAGTCATTTGTCCAGCAGACTTTCCCATAGATTGTATTTTACTGAGTACCTCACTGTGGTGTATTTTAACATGTTCTGTCCTCTGTATTTCCTGTCAGATTGTATCAAAGGCTTGATTAGATTCAGGTATTTTGTTTTGGGTTCAGCACTCTTTGTAAGGTGATGGTGTGTTTTTCCATCAGGAGGCGCATAATATCTGGTTGTCCCTCATGTAGTGATGTTAGCAGCAGTTGGTGATCAGTGCCTACATCCATTTGTTCATTAGGGGTTGGAAACTAGGGATATTTTAATTCTGTGAATATTTCTGGGGGAAAAAAAGAAATACCTTTATAAAGAGAAGCATCTCTCTCTCCTACAATTCATTTATCCAGTGGTACAGTTGGTATAGGAAAGATTGGTTCAATGTTTGCTTCTTTCCTTTTATTTATTGATTTTCAACGTAAAAGTTGGTTCACAGGCATCCTCCAGCAGTAACAAAGGCATAAAACCAAGTTTTTATTAAGTGTCTTTACGATCTCATGGATTCACATATATTTGATATTGTTTCAAGTCCCTTGAGTTGTGCTAACTGGTGCTCAGATCACCCCATCTTTGGCCAATGGAGGCTGCCTCAATTTGGCCCCTGGGTCCCTTTGACACAGCCCTGGTAGTCATAGATAAATAGTTGCTTCTAGGCCTTTCTTATAAGACAAACCTAGGTTCCAAGCCCAGCTCCAGCACTTGCCAGCCCTTGACCTTGAAAAGTGACCTAAATTCTGAGCTTCTGTTTCCTCATCTGTAAAATGGGAATAATCATAGTACTTACCTTTATAAGGTTGATGCAAGATTAAAATAGCTGAGTGCTTGGCAGAGTGACACAGAGTAATGGCTTTAAAAGGTTAGTTTTAGGGGCTTCCCTGGTGGCGCAGTGATTAAGAATCCGCCTGCCAATGCAGGGGACACGGGTTCGAGCCCTGGTCTGGGAAGATCCCACATGCCGCGGAGCAGCTGGGCCCGTGGCCACAATTACTGAGCCTGCGCATCTGGAGCCTGTGCTCCGCAACAAGAGAGGCCGCGACAGTGAGAGGCCCGCGCACCGCGATGAAGAGTGGCCCCCACTTGCCACAACTAGAGAAAGCCCTCGCACAGAAACGAAGACCCAACACAGCCATAAATAAATAAATAAATAAAATTTAAAAAAAAATGTTAGTTTTATTATTATTTGAATTAACGAAGAGAATTATTAGGGCTTTGGCGCTTACAGATCATTATGCCCTGGACAATCATTAACCCTTCCTGAAAAATGGACTTAACATTAATGTGCTAAAGAAGACAATCTTTTCTGTGGATAGGCAAATGGTCTTGCTGTAGAACTGAATGCCACGCTTAGAATTCAGGCCAGAGAAGAGAGCAGAGGAAGCAGCATAGGTGTGGAGAGGGCCTGAAACCACCCCCGTGAGGCCAGGCACCTGCAGAGGGCAGAGGAGGCAGTCACTTCTGAGCTCCCCCGTGCCCTCATTGGATGTGGCCTTCACTGTTGCCATAGCGCGTGACAGGGAGGTGAGTTGAGAACTCAGTGAAGTGTGAAGCGGTAGTCAGCAGCTCAGCCCCATCTGCCCTCCCAGCCGGGCCTAAAGGAGACACAGGGGGCAGCCTGCGTGGGGTGCACTCTGCAACTGTGTCAGCCCTTCACGGCCTGGGCCCAGCTCTGCTGTCGCCGGTCCTTTTCTGCCCTGGCCTCTGACACCACATTTCCTAATGAGTGAGGCAAATTCTCTGACACTCTGAGACTCCAGCCCTGAAGCAGGTCTCAGGCTTCCCTGGGATTAGGGATGGGGAGGGAGGGAGGGCGCTCTCCGGAGTGCAGTCAGCCTTCTCCGTGTTTCCTCGTTCGAATATGCTAAAGGGTTAGCAGTTGCTGCCGCCGCTGCTTATTATTATGTTATTAATCTTTTTTTAAAACTCAGTTTTCAGATTTTTGTTCACCTAGTCTACTATTTGTTTTGTTTTGCTGTTTTTTTGCTTCATTTATTTCTGCTTTTGTAATTAGTAATCCCTGCATTCTCATTTTTGGGGGTTGATTTTTATCCTTTTTTAGGTTTTTGAGTGGAAAATTCAGTTCATTTAATTCTGCTTTCTTATTTCCTATGAAATGCATCAGGACATTTATTCATGCTCTCTTTCAGTTCTAAATATTTTATCATTTCTATTTGAATTCCTCTTCAGCTATGAATAACCTAGCAGTATGTTTTTACAAATTTTCATAGATATGGGGTTTTTTCTTTGCTGTAATTTGCATTATTGATTTCTAAGTTTATTGCACTGTAGTCAGTGAATGTGACTTCTAGAAGGTCATATTTGGGGGAACTTGTGAGAACTTGTTTTATGCTCTAAATCATGATCATTTTTAATTAATGTTTCACATATGCTTTAAAAAATGAGTATTCTGTTTGCTGAGTGCTGAGTTCTTAAAATAGCAGTTAGCTCCTTTTAGGTAGGTGCTGTTTAGAACCTCTTCAGCTTCACTGCCTGGCAAAGTTCTCATCACAGCCGCTGTACTCTGCCAGGGTATGAGACACAAAAATGTCTATTTTGGGCTGATTTGTTTGGTGTGGCTCACAAAACATACCATATGTCCAGGCCAAGGAAGACAATGGCTCTAATGTTTTTGCAAATAAGGTTAAATTTGCTGGAGTCTGAATTCTTTGACTCGCAGCTTAATTTCAAACTCTGGTTTCAAGTTGATAATCTTTGGCTCGCTCAGTCATGGATGTTTGTGTTATGCAATAATTTAAGAGTGGAGCTGATAAATATCTTCTTGAATAACAAAAGCTGGAGGCTGACTTTGGCCCATGTTCTAGCGTCAAGCATAATTTGAGGTCCTTTGCTTCTGGTCACTGTGGTTGTATGAGTGTCAACATAACTTCTCTGAGCCTTGTTTTTCCATCAGTTATGTGGATATGAGACCACCTGCCATCAGAGGGTTGTGGTGAGGCTCAGTCAAGGCAATAGACATAAAAAAGTACTTCGTAAACTGTAAAGAGCTCCTCAGATATCAGGCACGGGTTGAGGGCACCACGTGAAGAAGTAGCAAGTGGAAGCGGTCTCGGTGCGTGTTCCTTAACTCCCCGGGTTCTCCGGAAGGAGCCTGGACAGGGTGAGCTTGGGAGAAGTGTTTGAAGGCCCCTGAAACTCTCCGTTTCCTTCTCTTCCATCCCCCCAGTGCGGACAACAGAAACTGCCACCATGACCACCCACGTCACCCTGGAAGACGCCCTGTCCAACGTGGACCTGCTGGAAGAGCTGCCCCTCCCTGACCAGCAGCCATGCATCGAACCCCCGCCTTCCTCCATCATGTACCAGGTTAAGTCCGCCCAGAGCACCGGGGCCAGATGGTGGGGGGTGGGATCAGGAATTCTGGGGATCCCCTGAGAGGGTTTGCCCTGAAGGCAGAGGGAAGGGGGATGCCTGCATCTAGAAGGTGAAAGGTCGTCCGCTGATGGGAGTCCCTGGTGCACTGGTGGAGCTGAGTGTAAGCAATAGATAAGCTAGTAAATGTACACCAGGGCTGTTTCTCTTCCCTCGGGGAAGGCTTGTTGATCCGTTCTGACCCCAAATACCTTCCCGGCTGGCTGTTCTTGCTGCAGCACCAACCAAGGTTTTGGCAGCTCTGACCTCATGAATTAAATATCGCAATTTAGAAACCCCTAGAGCCTGCCTGGGTAATTACTTTTCCTTCATGTATGTGAGAAGAGGTCTTCAACTCCCCACAGCCGATAATGGCTCCGGGAAGCCAGTCACAGTTGTTTGCTTTTGCCTGAGAGGCAAGCTTGTGACAAACCATGGTCAGATTGCTCAAAACCACGATCCCACCTGGGCATGGCGGGAAGGGCATCGGTGCAGCCATAGTCAGCCTTGCAAATAGCCGCTTGTCTGGGTGTGCTGGGCGAGTATACCATGTTATGAAAGAATTAGTTAATTGGAAATTTTTAGCTTTTTAGCTGCATTTGACCTTTTGAAAGTTCTTGGACTGCTAAATGAGACCAAATATAAATGCATAGTATATTTTAAATTTCATTCAATGGCTAGATTTATTAAGCACATGCCTGAAGGTTCAACTCATCAACTTGGTTTATTCACATTTTCTAACCCAGATTAAATTTTAATTATGTAAATATCTTTTTTATTATTAGCAATACAGCAAAGTATTTATAACAAATAAAAATTTCCCTGTAACTATGTCTATATATATACACCCACACACCTTTTTACCATGTATATATATAATTTTTTATTTTTTAACCAAAAGAGAATGGCACTATATTATGTTGCTCTATGATTTGGCTTTTTTAACTTAAAATTTATTATGGTTATTTTTCCTGACAATACTGCTATGCTACCACACTGTATTTAACCACCTCATAGTACTTATAAGATAAGCCCATTGTATGGATATACTATTATTTATTTAGCTTTTTGCTCTTAATGGATATTTGGATGGTTTCCAGTTTTTTTATTAAAAAAAAATACTGCAGTTATTATTCTTGTACAGATGTATCTGCACCCTCAGGCAAGTATTTTTGCAACTGCTGGATCAAAGCAGTGTACACCTTCACCTTTTGTTTTAATATCTTCATCTTTCAAAAATTTTTTTTATTTTTTATACAATTTTTAAAGTTATTACAAAATTTTGGCTACATTCCCAGTGTTGTACAATACAACCTTGAGCCTATTTTACACCCATTAGTTTGTACCTCCCATTCCCCACCACTGGTAACCACTAGTTTTTCCTCTATATCTGTGAGTCTGCTTCTTTCTTAAAAAAAAAAAAAAAAAAAACACGTCTTCACTTTTAAGAGCTATTTAGGCTTGTATGGTTTAAGCCTTTACTTCCAAGGCTCCCTGGGTGAACCTGATTACCCATGGGAAGCAGATGCAGGCCCTGGCTGTAGCCAGCTCCTGCCCAGTGGGATTCAGGGTGGGATTTCTTGGCAGAAGATGAGAGGGTGATGTGGAGATAGATTTCCACAGAGAGCTTGGGCATTTGTTGGCAGCAGTTTATTCCCTGGACACCCAGCCGCCTTGGACCTGTTTTCCAACCACCACATGTTCCTGTTCTCTAATTCCCGCAGGCTAACTTTGACACAAACTTCGAGGACAGGAATGCGTTTGTCACAGGCATTGCAAGGTACATTGAGCAGGCTACAGTCCACTCCAGCATGGTAAGTCTCTGTGACCTTCAGGGACAGACGTGCCCCCTGCTGGTGGGGACGGGGCTGTGGGCAGCTTCTCTCGCCAGGGGCATGTGCTGTTCCAAGACACTCTGCCTCAGATCCATCTCCTCAAGCCCATCCTCATGCCCCACCCATCCCCTCTCAGCGCGCGGAGGCACTCTGTTCCGTATCTTCCAGCCTTGCAAATCCTGCTCACCTTTGGGGCCTGAACTGTATTCCCACTGTTCACTTCCCTGAGCTTCTCTAGCTTTGGGGGTTAACAGTTGATTAGATCCTGCCTTGTTTTATGCTTTATAGATAGATTACTGGCTGTGTGGAATTTTGACCCTTGACCAAAGCACAAAGTTTCTCAAAAAAGGTTTGGAGTAACACATTATTGGTGGCCTAAATCATTCACAAAGAGGGACTAGTTGTTTGATGGGTCTTTGTCTGACCCATCTGTGAGGGTACCCTTCCTTCTTGGACTTTTCATTGATTTCATCCTCATGCATCACTGACATTTAAAGAATTCCAAACTTCTCATTCACAGGTTCTGCCTGTGGCTCAGTGGACCTTTCTCACTATATCAGCGATAGCCTAAAGCCTGTCTCACCACACCCTGCCCATTCATTCAATAAATATTGTGTACCTGGTACCTGGAGAGACCCTGCTAAATGCTGGAGAGGGGGATATGCAAGGACAGATGGGGCTGGTCTTGGTTCTCAATGAGTCAGGTAGAAATAGACAGGCTTACCATTTATTGAACATTTTCTGTGCAGATATTTTAAATGCACTGTCTTAATTAATCCTCACCTCAACCCTTTGAAGAAGGGTCTATTACAATACTCATTTTATGGGTGGGGAAAACTGAGGTCCAGAAAAGTTAAGTAACTTACTCAGGGTCCTGCCACTGACAAATGGCAGAGCTAAACTCAAATCTGTTTGACTACAAAACCTGTGCTCTAGATGGCTCTTTGCAGACAAAAATATACAAAGTTAAAAGTAAAAGACATGGTGAAAGTTCAAAGTCTTTAAGGGGCCCTGAGAGGGTCAGAGAAAGCTTGATGAAGGAAGTGGCTTTTGAGTAGAGCCTTGTATACTGTACACACACACACACACATTATAACCATATATTATATATATACACACACACACACACATATATATAATATATGGTTATTATATATACATAATATATATGTTATATATATACCATATATAAATGGTACTTTAAACTATATAAGGTTTTCTTATACATGGTATCATTGGAACCTTATAACAGCCCTGTGACTTGCAAAGAGATCATTATACCCATTTTAGGAATGAGAAAACTGAGACCTAGAGAAGTTAATAAGCAGGTTGCTCATGATCCCACAATTAGTAAATCACAGGGTTGAACCTAGAATCCAGGACTTCAGATTCCCAGCCCTGATCTCTTTCCACTGACCTCTGCTGTCCCGCACAATTAGAATTTTATCTGTCAGGGATGAGATGGAGAGCATCTGGCTGGTGGAAGCAGCATGAGGAAAGGCACAGAGGCAAAAGGCACAGAGACTGCCTGGGTTTGGACTGTAAAGTACATATAGGGAAATTCTTGGTGGTATTTATCAAAAATTAGATAAGGGTCAGTGCATAGAGGATGTCTTCGTTTGATAGAGCTGCCATAACAAAATACCACAGACTGGGTGGCTTAAATAACAAATTTATTTTCTCCCAGTTCTGGAGACGAGAAGTCCAATATCAAGGTGTCAGCAGGGTTGCTTTCTCCTGAGGCCACTCCGTGGCTTACAGACGGCCGCCTTCTGGCTGTGTCCTCACACGGTCTTTTGTCTGTGTAGGCACATGTAAGGTGTCTCTCTGTGTGTCCAAATTCTGTCAGATTGGATGAGGGGCCTTAATGGCCTCATGTTAACCTAATCATCTCTTTAAAGGCCCTGTCTCCAAATATAGTCACATTCTGAGGTCCTGAGGTTAGGACTTCAACATATGAATTTGGCAGGGGGACACAAGTCAGCCCATAATAGAGGGCTTTAATTCATTTAATCAAAAATCAGTACCAATGGGAATTTTTCATTGATGGGAGAAATGTGAACAGAAATACACTTGAGGAATAAGTTTCATTTGTTAGTTTTGTGCAGAACAAGTGGTAAGGAGGCGTGAGTGAGGCGATAGTTAAAGTTATCTACACTGGAGGTGTCAAGGGCTGGATGAGGGCAATGGCGTGAGGGATGGCTAAGGGGACATGGATACGAGAGGCACTGGAGATTGACTCTGCCTGGCTTCACAGTGTGCTGGGGCCCATGGGAGTGACAACGATGCTGACTGAGGTTTCCTGGAAATACCAGGTCAGGGACACCAATGGGGAAGTCAGAGGAAGGGCTGGTTTGGAGGCGGATTGTATTCGTTTTCTATTGCCGCTGTAACAGAAGATTATCACAGATTTGGTGACCTAAAGCAACACAAAGTTACTTGCTTACCGTTTTTTTGGTCAGAAGCCTGGCATGGGATCTTACAGGGTTAAAATCAAGGTGTCGGCAGGCCTGCATTCGTTTCTGAAGGCTCTAGAGGAGAATCTGTTGCCTTGTTTTTCCAGCTTCTAGAGGCTGCCCGCATTCCTTGGCTCAGCCCCCTTGCATCCAGCAGTCACACCACTCCAATCTCTGCTTCCATCCTCACAGCTCCTGGTCTGACTCTCTCGCCTCCCTCTCTCACTTATTAGGACCCTTGCCATTACACTGGGTCCACCAGATAACCCAGGATGACCTCCCCATCTCAAGGTCGCTAACTTAATTCCATCTGCGAAGTCCCTTTTGCTGTGTAAGGTATTGTTTTCACAGGTTCTGGGGATTAGGATGCAGATATCTTTCCGGGGCCACTATTCTACCGACACAGGGATAGTGCTGATATGGTTTTAGGCAGGGTCTAAGATAGGGTGTACCGCTGATGTTCGTGGATGAGGCCAAAACTTCACTTCCTCAACAATATCCTCCTTGTACCTTGCTAAATCTTTCTCTAGAGTAGCTTTATCAGCAGCAAGAGGCTTCATTAGATGTTCATCTTCTTGTATTTCTCCTGCCCACATTGGGGCAAGGTGAATCTCTCAAAGGGCAGGATAGCCAGAGAAAAGAGGAGGAAGAGGAGGAGGAGAAAGTGTGTAATCCATGTAATTGACCACCTATGAGGAACAGTCAAGGGTTCTTTGCTGGGGGGTGAGATGGGGGCTGAGTGTCCAAATAAGTGCTGAGAGGTACAGTCTGTCACTATCTGAAATTTGAACTGAACTCACATTGGGTTTAAATTGTGGACTTAACAGAATCTTATCAAGGTAAAGGACCTGAGAGATCCTTAGTCCTACAGCTGTCAACCTAGGCTACACATTGGAATCACCTGGAAAGCATTAAAAAACACTTATGCCTGGGCCCCCTCCCCCAGAGATAATGATTTAGTTCCAGTGGAGCCCAGCCTGGGCATCAGGCGTTTTCAAAGTTGCCCAGGTGACGAATGTGCAGCCAGGGCTGAGAACCAGTGATTTAGGCCAACTCTTTGCCTCTAAATGAGAAAACCATGACATTGTCCAGATAAAAGGCGGGTCCAAGCAGAGCCAGGACCAGAACTCAAGTTTCCTGAAGCTCCATCCACCACACCATCCTGGCCTCTACATTCCAGGCATGATTATACAACAGATATGACTGATGGTCAGCTGAACTGTCCACAAGGCAGAGTCCACATCATTCTTGTTCACTGGCCTGTTTTCAGCACATAGCACCAAGCCAGGGACCCGTGAGTGCTCAGTGCAAGGTTCACTGGATGAATGAATGGGACTATACCTGCCAGTGGGCAGTTTGGTGCTGATAAGTAGACACGTGTTCCCTATGCGTTACTGTCACTTCCCTTTTCTGACACGTGTTCTGAAGCAACGGCAGCAGGAGACCCACAGGCTTGATCTTGGTTCTCTGTGGTCTCAAGCACAACATGTTACTGATTTAAAGAGTTCTCTAAATTAAGAATTGAAAGTGTGACTCGTCAGCAACATTTGCTGTTGAAAACAAAACTTTAAAAAGTAATAAGCTCCGGGCTTCCCTGGTGGCGCAGTGGTTGAGAATCCGCCTGCCAATGCAGGGGACACGGGTTCGAGCCCTGGTCTGGGAAGATCCCACATGCCGCGGAGCAACTGGGCCCGTGAGCCACAATCACTGAGCCTGCGCGTCTGGAGCCTGTGCTCCGCAACAAGAGAGGCCGCGATAGCGAGAGGCCCGCGCACCGCGATGAAGAGTGGCCCCCGCTTGCCGCAACTAGAGAAAGCCCTCGCACAGAAACGAAGACCCAACACAGCTATAAATAAATAAGTAAAATTAAAAAAAAAAATTTAAAAGAATCAGAGCCTCTGTCCAAAGTGGCCCTGAATGATTTAGAAAAAAAAAAAAAAAAAGTAATAAGCTCCAAATTAAATCTGATCTTGTGCTAGGAAGATATTATGAAATAGATATGATGTGTGGGATAAAAAATAGATCAGTAAAGGTTCATTTTTGTATCTGTACAAACATTCACAAAAGAGATGGTCTAGTAATACTCTTTTTATTGTATTTTTTGACGTCCTTCATATAACAAAATTCACCACTTAAAGTGTACAATTCAGTGTTTTAATAGTAGATTCACAGTGTTATACAATTAGCACTACTATCTAATTTCCATCACCACAAAAAGAAACCCCCAAACCTTTAGCAGTCCCTCCCAGTTCTGCTCTCCCCCAACCGCTAATCTACTTTCTGTTTCTATGGATTTGTCTATTCTGAACAGTTCATCTAAATGGATCATATAATAGGTGGCCTTTTGTGTCTGGCTTCTTTCACTTAGCGTAATGTTTTCAAAGTTCGTCCATGTTGTAGCATGGATCAGTACTTCATTCCTTTTTACAGAAGAGTACTATTCCATTACATGGCTATACCACATTTTATTTATCCATTCACCTGTTGGGTTGTTTCTGTTTTTGTGACTATTAGAATAATGTTGCTGTGAACAAGTGTGGAAGTTTCTGTGTGCACATATGCTTTCATTTCTCTTGGATACATACCTCAGAGCAGAATTGCTGGGTCATATGGTAACTCTGTGTTTAACTTTTTCAGGAACTGCCATACTATCTTTTCCCTAGTAATACTCTTAACTCCCTTTACAGATTACCTAGCGTGTATGTATGTTTGTATTGTATTTAATTCTCATAAAATTTTCTGAGGTTGTTATTGTCATTATTAAACAGATGACTAAATGGAGAATTTTAGGTTAAGTGATTTCCTGAAGGCCAAAGGGCTAAGAAGTGATGAAGCTGGGATTTCAGCCCAGATATTTGGACCCTGAGATTAGGGCTCTTTCCAATGAAGCACTTACTAGGTGAGGTGAGTCATCAGATTTGTTTTTCATGCTGTTGTTAGTTTTGCCATCTGCTTTGTATTATTTTTAAAAATCTTAATCTTGATCTTAACCGTCTTCCTGCTTATGAAATAGTAAAGTGGACTTTTATAAAAGAGCAGACATTATAGTACCATGTGATGTGAAAAGCGAAAGCCCCTGTTTATCCATCCCCGCAGAGAGCTTGCTGTTCATAGTTGTGGTATGTATTCCACCAAAATATTTTTCCATACACAATAATATACTCTCATAATTATTACTCTGTGTTTTTTAACCTATCCGCTGTACATACTGTTTTGCTGCTTGCTTATTTTCTTGCTAACTGTTTACCTGGAACAACTTTTGCTGTTGGAACTAGTGGATCTGCCCCTCCTTTCTGAGGCAGCCATCTGTCTTTGAAAAATGTGTCCTGCTTGTAGAGCCCTTGAGTGTCTGATGGGGATAATTTAGGCCAGTGCTTCTCAAACTTACTGTGCACCTGGGAGTGTGCGTTCCCTGGGAATTTTATTGAAATGCAGATTCAGATTCCATAGGCCCAGGGAGGCGCCTGAGACTCTGCATTTCTAATAAGCGCCCCCACCCCCCACCGGGGTTCCTGACACTGCTGGTCCACAGACCGCACTGTGAGTCGCGACGACTGGGGGCGGGGGGCTGTTGAAAAGTCTTGTGGTGCCTGAGCAGTTTCTCCCTGCTGAGCACTTTCTGCTTTTCAGAATGAAATGCTGGAGGAAGGGCACGAGTATGCGGTCATGCTATACACCTGGCGCAGCTGTTCCCGGGCCATCCCCCAGGTGAGACAGTCCTGCCCCTTCAGGGGGGGCCTCCACCCTCCACCCCACCCCCGTCCAGATTACTGACCTTCTCCAGGCAGCAGGGAGTGAAGCAGGGCCTCTTACCCAAGGGGTGCGCTGAAAACATTCAGAGAGCATCCCGTAAAACTGACACCAGCTTTTAAAAATTGCTCAGTATTATTTTACTTTGAAAGCAGTATATGCTAACTGTACAACACCCAAACCACTGCAGAAAGGTAGAAAGTAAAAAGCAAGACATCCTCACCCCTCCCTCCACCACCCAAATCCCCCACCTCCCAGCAAAGCATAATCACTGTGGATGCTTTGCTGCATATTCTTCTGGCTCTCTTTCCTCAAACATCATGAATATTTCTGTGATTATTATTTTGTAAATTATTGTCATTTACAAAAGTGTGTTGTTTCCTATTTATACGGTTCTGCCGCTTGAATTTTTTACACTGTATTCTTTATAACTGACTTTTTTCATGTTGACACACACAGATATTATTTTTACCGTTATCACATTATTCGTAGGTCCCACTGTAACCAAATCAACAGGCCACAGGTGTGTAAACAGAAACCATTCCTCTACCTTGCCCCCAATCCTAACCCCCAGAGGTAACTACTTATTAACAGCTTGGTTTTCGCACCCTTTCAGATTCTCTATACCTGTATTATATATGGATACACAAGCACACACACTGTTTTGTGTTTTGTTGAATAAAAATGGGATTAAATTACCCTTCCTGTCCTGCAGCTGTTTCCGCCCATCAGTTTATGGTAGCAATCTTTCCACCTCAGGTCAGAGATCTATCTCATTGCCCCTAACAGTTACGTAATGATAGTGTATGAATGCATCATACTTTATCCATTTAATCATCGACTTCTGGATGTTTAGCTTGGTGCTACCATTTTAAGAATTTCTATGCAACAGTGTGAAGAATGTCCTTGTGTTTATTACCCTTTGCTCACTCTCCAGTTTCAGTGACCTGTTAGCAGCCCTGGGTGTGCATGCCATGAACACATCTGCCACGGGATTCTGATGTGCTGAAAACCACTGGGCAGAGAAAATGGGCTTCCTAATGGGCCCAAGTATGGCCAGGGGACTTTGTCCCAAGTGCATCCAGAGCCATGGACAGAACATTTTTCTCTGCTTAGGATCAGGCAGAGGCCCCTAATAGGAGTAGGGGGTACTGGGGTAGGAGTGGGGGAAAGGCGGCAGGACGGAGACCGTGCAGCTCAACGTAGTCGTGTGTACAGCTCGTGGTCGGGGCACAGAACAGACTGAAGGGGAGGAGGGTTCTGTTCTGGGGACCAGCTGGTTTCTTTCCTGCAGCCAGTGTCTGGGGAGCAGTTCTGCCCCCATCAGAATGTCAGGGCTACCGCAGCCTCCTCTCACTAGGTAACCATACCATTTATCATCCTAAATGAGGTGCATTCAACAGTGAAAACGGGCCCTGTTAATAAGACAGCAGGTGTGAACCAGGACTGCCTGGGCAAACCAGGGTGTGTGAAACCCCCTATCTCCCCACAGGTGAAATGCAACGAGCAGCCCAACCGAGTGGAGATCTATGAGAAGACAGTGGAGGTGCTGGAGCCGGAGGTCACTAAGCTCATGAAGTTCATGTACTTTCAGGTGAGGGGTCAGGGCGGGTCTGGACTAGGACACCTGAGAAGGTCCCCACACTTCTGGACACTGGTACTGGATTTCTGTGCCATGTTATTTATTCATTCGGCAAACACTTTCTAGTGCCCCTGACCCACCCTGTGGTGAGCGAGACAGACAAGCCCCCTCCCTCCATATAATTCACATTCTAGTGAGCAAACGAGTGTGTTCTGGGTGGGAGGAGAGACTGACAATGAACAATACACAACAGAACAAGTGCTGTGAATAAAATACAATTAAAGAACCTCTGGCATGGAGGGTATCTTCGACATGGATGCAGCTTTAGGGACGGCCTCCACGGAGGTGGTGTTTGAACTGAGATCTGTATGATGTGAAAGAGTCTGGCAGGTGATGATCCAGGGGCAGAGGGTTTCAGGCAGAAGGAACTGCAAAGGCAAAGGCCCTGAAGCCTCAAGGAGCGTGACATGTTTAAGAAATGGAACGAAGCCAGGGAGGCTGCATAGTGAGCAGGGGGAGTGAGAAAAGGTGAGGTTGGAGAGGTAGGCAGGGACCTACTCACATAGGGCACTGTAGGCCAGGAGAAGAATACCTGGATTTTCTTCAAGCACCACGGGAAGCCGCTGGAGATTTCCGGTGACACGATCTGATCGAGGTGTTCTGGCTGCTGTGTGGTTGATGGATGGGAAGTGGGGGGCAGCACAGGTGTCAGGGGCAGGAGGGGAGAAGAGTGGCAGCAGGGAGACCAGTTGGGAAGCCAAGAAGAGTGAGCATTTAAAGGAGGAAAAGAGAAAAGACAGCCAAAGCCTCCTGTGAATGAAAGGTAAGAGGGCAAGCTGGTTATTATGCTTATTTGGAAGCCATTCAGGAAGGCAGGCTGATGGCTTTAAGACCACCCTCTGCCCGGGTGGGAGTCCTGCCACACACTCTGTGCCCTCCACGTGTATTTATGAGCCTCATAAGTAGACCTGCAAGCACTGGCCCGGGGTCTGCCCTGTGCCCAGCTCTGTGCTGGCCTTCTGGGGGAGGGAGATGGGAACATCTGGGGAAGGTGCAGATAGAGCCTCGAAGGCAGAGCAGCCCAGGGTTCTGTCGCATTCTGACTGTGTTCTGTTAGTTATTTCAGACCTCTGACAACTTCAGTTTTCTTACCTTGGAAAGAATGCCTATTTCACAGGTTTTCTCTAGGGATAAATAAGGTCTGCTTGTAAAGTGCCCTGTTTGTAGAGCCCTCATTACAGAGCAGGTTTAACAAAGGGCAGCTGCTGTTATTAACATCATGCACCTGCTTTCGAGGAACCTAAAATCTCTTTGGGAAGGCAGGTTCAAGAGAGAAAAGCTGCCCCAAAACTAAGTATGTGCTAAACTGAGGGCCTCCTGACAGGAGGTGTTTAGAGAAGGGAGGAGCTGAAATAATCTAGAACTGTGCTGTCCAGTACCCACATATGGCTATCTACATGAATTAAAATTAAATAAAATTTAAAATGCAGATCCTCCATCGCACTCGCCTTTTCAAGTATTCAGTATCCACATATGATGAGTGGCTATTGTATTGGACAGAGCAGGTATGGAACATTTCCATCATCCCAGAAAGTTGTGTTAGACTCTGGAAGGAGAAAGCGTGGCTTGATCTGGTCTTTGAAGGCCTCCCTATCTCCTTTCCTTGCTTTATTTTTCTCCATAGCACCTGTTACATTCTAATATAGAGAATTTGTTTATTTTGTTTTCTGTCAGCCATCACTAGAATATAAGCTCCTTCTGGTAGAGACTTGTTCTTCCGTTTTGTTCCCTGCTGTACGCCAGGGCCAAGAATGGTGCCTGGCACGTGGCAGATGCTCAGTAAACACCCGTTTATTGGATGAATGAACCTCTTTCTCTGACCATCCCTCTCACTCTCCATCTCTGCCCCCTTATTGTCTGGTGCCTGCACTGTCCTAGGTCCCGGGATACACACAGGAACAAGACAGTGCTTTCTCAGCAAGGGCGTGGTGAATGAATTCATTGGTTTGACTCACTTGGGGGCAGGTTCTGGGCTTCCCTCTAGACATCAGCTTAGTATTTCAGCACACCTCTGAGAAAGACCTCCGGGCAGGTTTGCCTTTCTCTAAATGTCCAGGCTCTGACTAGGGCCCCAGGGGAGGCTCGACCTCACCAGAGAGTGCAGTGGGGCACCCCACCAGGCCGCCCCGTCCTGACCCGCTGCCCCTCTGCGTGCAGCGCAAGGCCATCGAGCGCTTCTGCAGTGAGGTGAAACGGCTGTGCCACGCTGAGCGGAGGAAAGACTTTGTCTCCGAGGCCTACCTCCTGACCCTGGGCAAGTTCATCAACATGTTCGCAGTCTTGGACGAGCTGAAGAATATGAAGTGCAGCGTCAAGAACGATCACTCTGCCTACAAGAGGTCAGGGCCCCTCCCCCTCCCCCGTCTTCCTGGGCCGCCGGCCAGTGGCCAATGGGAGGAAGAGGACAGAGCCCTTCTAAGAGGCTCCTTCTCGGAACCGAGCTAGCCAATCCGCAGACACAGTGGGGTTGGGGGCCTGCCTCTGTTTCTGCAGTGTAAGGAATAAGGTGCAGAGCTGAGTTTTGGAGAACTGGGTCTTGGCAGGGTTTTCTGTCTCAAGGTGGAAGCAAATCCTCATCTGCCCCACCTGTGCAGCAGCAGCATTTTTCTGTGTCCCATGCAGTCTGAGATTATATTGTGATTAATATAATCATCAGATGGTCACAGGAGTCATTCTCTGCAAGAATCAGAGAGCCAGTTCAAACTGCTTATGTAAAAGAAGAGACTGCGTTGGCTCTCAGCACAGAAAAGTCCTGGTGTACCTGGTCCAGGTACTCAGGTGATACTGTTGGTCTGCTTCCCTCTACCTCTCAGCTCAGCTTCCCTCAGTATCAGCTTCATTCTCAGGCAGGCGCCTGCCCTGTGTGGCCTCCAGCAGCTGTAAGTGTCCCGCCAGCCAGTGTAGCGACCCCAGCCCCTAAGGACGGAAAGAATGCTCCTCCTTGCAGATGCTTTTGCAGAAGTCCCAAGGAGGACTGTTGTTGCTCCAGCTTGGGTCATGTGCTGATCCCTCCATCAGACACTATACTATGAATGTGTGTGTTGGGGTGGTGCTGATGGGAGGGGTGCTCGTCCTTGGGGTCAGTTGGAGGTCAGTGTCAGCTCACAAGAAAGAAGGACTGAGGGGGTGCGGAGGGGTCAGTCCTCCCCAGAAATTTGGATACAGCCACCCAAAAGTGGGGGAGGGCAGGCGAAAGCAGCCAATATACTTTGTGTTGGTTGAGGCTCAGATATGCTCCAAGGTGTCTGTACACATCTCTTGGGAAGGATTTTCTGTGTCACTGATGAAGAGGGGCCCCCCTCCGGAACCAGATCCTCCCGGGGCTCCATGGTAACTGGAGAAAACAGACAACATACGGATCCTCGCCGTTTTATCCTCCTGAATGAATTGAAACCTGGGAGTTTCAACCCAGAAGACAGAGCCCCGTTCAGAAATGGCAATTTCACAAAGATTCCATAGGCATCTAGCTCATGGTACAGTATCTTCCCCAGATTTGGCCAACTCCTTACAACATGGTCACACCCGACATGCTCTGTGGACCGGCTAGGGTCGTGAGCAAGACAGGTGTCTTGTCTGTGTTCCACGGTGCATCGTGACACGGGCTGCACCACCTCCACCTCCAGGTCAGGCTGGAGAAGTCCCAGTGCTGTGGTTTTCTCCCTTTAAGTCCCGCTGTGTTCCCCACACCCATCATCCCTTCACCTGTAATCCCGTCAGGTTAAATAGACTTTGGTTTTCCATACAATGTTTAGAAACATTGAGGTTTTCCTGTAGATAACATAATACGCAACGAAAACAAAACATCCTGCTGCCTGCGATTCTTCTCCGTGACCTACTGTGCAGTTTCACTGGAGGTCACTGAGACACAGGGATGCCCGTTTCGCTCTGTCCTACCACAGGCTGATTGACGGGATACGAGCTGCCCTTAAACTTTCCTGGTCTTTGAGCTTCAGTGCATTCTTGCCTCCTAACTTCAGATACCCTTATTACAAGGGTGCAGACAGCTCCTAATGAAATGATTCCAGAACACGCTCTCCTTTGATGTTAGAGTCACTTGTGATGTTCAGAGCCCCTTAGCCTCAGGGACAGTGTATCTGGGTTAGCTGAGAGATGGGGCCCATGAGGCCCGGCCGAGGCCGGCTGTGCTTGAGCATCCCTCTCTGCAACACCCCGTCCCAGGGCGGCGCAGTTCCTGAGGAAGATGGCGGACCCCCAGTCTATCCAGGAGTCCCAGAACCTGTCCATGTTCCTGGCCAACCACAACAGGATCACCCAGGTGATGGCAAACCCATGTTAGTCCTGGCCTGGCATCCCGTGACACAGGCCAGGGCCTGGAGGTTGGGGGGGCCCACGAGCAGAAGAGCTCTGTCCAGATCATCCGTCCCCTTTGCCCTACTCAGGCTTTAAGCTGAAGACTTAAGTCTCCCCTCCCAACCACAGATGGCCCTTTCACCCTCTCCGGAGTTTGTTCTCTGAAAACCTTCTAGCCAGTGTTCTGTCCCTGCATCGGTGTAGATTGAGAGCTTGGGTTCTGGAGTTAGACCGCCTTGTTTTCTCATCCTAGACCCTCCACTGACCCACTGTGAGGCCTTGGGCAAGGTCTAAGCCTCAGTTTCCTCGCCTGTAAAATGGGGCTGTCGTTTTGCCACTCATAGGACAGTGGTGAGAAATAAATGAGATACTATATAAAAAGCCCTTAACGTGTAGAGCCTGATAGAGAGCAAGGACATAAAAAGATGTAGTCATAGTTACTGCCGCCGCTTTGCCAGGGTATTCCCACTCAGCTGTGGCTCTCACGCTCTGCCTGACTTAAAATAACCTGTCTTGTACATCTGTCAATTCAACCTAAACAGGCACCAGCAGGAATGTCAGCAGGACCCAGGCCTAAACTTGAGAGGGGCTTTCAATCTTCAAAGGGTTTCCGGGCTAAAATCTTTCTCAGGGCTTCACTGGGCCTTCCCTGCTCTGTGTTACCTGCAGAAGGCTTCTCAGTGTTGAGGCTTCAGGTTTTTTCCCGGGGACCCAGCCCCACGCCTGGGCCCCATGCACACCCTGCCGTGGGCCAGTATGTCCTTTTGCAGAGAAGGGGCCTGGGGTGGAGACCTCAGGCCTTCTTGTACAGGAAATGTCTTTGTACTGCTGTGTCCTGCCAGGAGGGAGACACCTGCTGGCCCAGCTCTCCTCCACTGGGCTTGGTCTTCCCACCATCATCTGAGAAGACGGCTTGGGCTCAGTCCACACTCTCAAAGCTAAGCTGAGATTACCACGGGCCTAGCTGAACTGCTTTCAGCTCAGCCCAATAAAGCACTTTCTAACCATCAGAACTGCCAGGAAATACAATGGAAGGCCCCAAGAGGAGCAGGTCCCTGCCATGGGAGATGTGCAGGAGCTCTGACCAAGCACTGTGGGCACGTTGAGGAGAGGCTGCAGGCTCCTCTCCACCTGGGGCGGTCAGTGAGGCCGGGCACTGTCCCAGGGCCCAGCCGTGGCCCATCCTGGGTGGTGTGTGTGTGAGGATGCAGGACAGGGGCTAACCAGAGGGGGGCACTGCTGTTTAGTGTCTCCACCAGCAGCTGGAAGTGATCCCAGGCTATGAGGAGCTGCTGGCCGACATTGTCAACATCTGTGTGGATTACTACGAGAACAAGATGTATCTGACCCCCAGTGAGAAGCACATGCTCCTCAAGGTACAGCTCCCTCGGTCACGCACCCCAGGGCTTGGGCTTTCCCTCTCACCTCCTTCTTATTTAAAATCATTTTTTAAAAATATTTCTTTCTTCTTACTTAAGCATTGATACAGATGTTACTGCATAGAGGGTTTTGTAACCTGTTATTTGCCTTGAATATGTCATATACACCTTTCCAGACATCATTAAGGCTCTTTCTATAATGTGATTTTTAATGGCTGCCAAGTATTCCATTGTATGAGGACATTGTTATTTAACAGATCCCCTGTGGTTGGATATTTGTTTGCTAAACTGCATTGAAACTCTGTAGCACACCTTCTCATCCATACTCTTGTTAAGCCAGACATCCTGGAGGAAGAAACTGCCAACTCAAGGGGAAAGCAGAATCTTCAAGCTTTTGCTATATTTTGCCAAATGGGTCACATTTGTTTCATCAGTTTACAAGTTTCATTTTTTAATTGCCAAGTAATTTTTATTATTGTAGAAAATCTGGACTATACAGAAAAGCATAAAAAAATTGAATCTCTTACAGTCTTTCCATCCAGAGATAACACTTTTAGCATTTTGATGTATATCTTTCTCATTTTTTCTGTGCTGATATATTTTCATATGTATGCAATTTACATATGCAATTTACATAAATTTTGTGCGCGTGTAATTTTTATCCCACTTCATTAAATGCATTTGGAAGATTATGCAGCCCTTAAATAATGTCATATGGATGAGCTTTAATTTCTTTAGCCATTATTCTATCATTAGCTGCTTAGATTATTTCTAATTTCCCTCTGACAACAATAGCCCGGAAATGAATAATCTTCTCCATATTCATATGCATCACCCCTTTTGATTCGTTCTTCCCCAGAACCTCCCCTTTCAAAATTCCGCTGCTGGTTTGACTTTTTCTTCCTCTCCATGTCGCCTCTTGCTATTTCAAGAATCCCAGCCCTGTTGGTGTTCCCTTCTTAACATTTCCATAACATCTCGATGAAGCTTGCAGGACAGTGTGGCTTTGTGTCTTGTTCACTCTGGCTTCCTCTGCACAGTCAGAAATCCGGGGAAGTCACCCAGAGCTCAGCAGTCACTCTCACCCCCAGTGCTATGCCCGGGCAATTACCATAGCTCTGCCCAGAATTGCTGCTTCCACTAAGTAGGTTGCTAAACCCCAGTCCACCAAGCATCCTTAGATGCTGCCATCAGATTCTCAGGCCCTTCTTTTCTCTTGCCTGCCTTTAATCCTCCCACGTCTCAGCTTCCCAACCTTCTTCCCTCTCAATTCTCTGCCTCCTCAACCTGGACTCCTGCACTGCTTGCTGTTTCCCTTGTCTCTGCAGTTCGTTAGTGAACTCAGATGCCACCAGGGAGCGCCTTCCACCTTAAATGGAAAAGTCTGGTGCACGCCCTGCGGAACTGCAAAATGCAAACGCCCATCCCCTAGTCCACTCCCTTAGGTGTCAGACGTGGCTTATCCCCAGTCA
This sequence comes from Balaenoptera acutorostrata, assembly GCF_949987535.1. NCBI lineage: Eukaryota > Metazoa > Chordata > Mammalia > Artiodactyla > Balaenopteridae > Balaenoptera > Balaenoptera acutorostrata. The sequence goes on from NC_080065.1 coordinate 141,788,748, forward strand.
CATAGCAACTGTGTGCTGAGGGAAGCTGCTTTCAACCTAGCTATTCAGGCCTCCTCAGGCTTGCTGTACATTTGACAAAAAGAGCAAAATAAGCCAGCATTCAGGAAACTATTATATGGACTGGAATATCAAGAATCAGCCTGTCAACCTGCTGATAGGGCATTGCCAGGCAAAAATGTGTTCTTTTTGTTAATGAAGTCACCAGTGAGATTCCTTGGGAGTCTTTGTTGTAGTTTCCTTGGAGAAAGGGGTGAATAGTTTCCCATTCATTTACCATCTAGTGAGTATTCATCAAGTGCCTGCGATGTGCTGGGGCCCAGCGATGCAGCAACAGCACGACTCAGTCCTTCCTCTCAAGAAGGATCTAAGTGCATGCATGTTGCTGTCAGATCCCAGTTCAGATCCTGTCTCTGCAGCTTACTAGCTGTGTGACCTTGGCAAGCTGTCTAACCTCTCTGTGTCTCCAATTCCTCATCTGTAGAATAAGGTTATTGTGTAGAACTTGACTCATAAGATTGTTGTGAGGATGAAGGATAACGCCTGCTAAATCCCGACGCACAGACTCTGGCCCATGGGGGAGGACTCAAGAAGTGACCGCCATAATAATATATGAAAGAGTCCTCTGCATTTCTTCACAGAAATCAAATTTCTGGTTGAAATTAGACCTATGGGTCCCCCTTTTTTTTTTGAAGACACATGGGTTTTTGTCACAGAATGTGTCACTACAGGGGATGTGTACACATACACAGATCTGCTTTTTTTGGTTTTTTGAAACTTTTCCAGTGGATGTGACTGGCTTCTGGCTCTGCCTCTTCTCACTCTAGGTAATGGGTTTTGGTCTCTACCTGATGGATGGAAATGTCAGTAACATTTACAAACTGGATGCCAAGAAGAGAATCAACCTCAGCAAAATCGATAAGTTCTTTAAGGTCAGCACCTGGGGCTGGGGTTGGGCAGGGGGCCCAGGGGTGGTCTCTCTGGGGAAAGGAATGAAATTAGCCAGCAAGTAGTGGGGCTTGTTGATCGAACTGTAGCTCTAAAGACCCCAAGAGGAGGAGAATAGAATGATAGGGCCTCCAGCTGCCCTGGGTAGAGGAATCTACACTATAGAAGGCATGTGCCTGAGTCTCAGGATTCAGCTGGGATTCGGCTGGGAGGCCTTGTGATTCTTTCCGCATACTGCTTTTTCCCTTTTCTGAAATCCCTTGCCATCTGAAGAAAGAGGTGAGTCCCAGAAGACAGAGCCCACTTGAGTTTTCAGTATATATCAGAGCCCACAGAAGCAGGAGGAATAAAGACTGGATTTTACATTGATTCACATTCGCAAACACACAGCCTCTCCTGGCCCACCAGAGGCCCCTCACTCTCCCTGCCTCTGGGCAGAATGCCTCATCAGCATCCAGCCCACACTCAGTCCATCCCAGTGCCTCAGAGATTTGATCTTCTGGCCCCAAATCTTTAACAATAAAACCCTGTGGTTTGCCTTTGCGGTTTTCGCAAAGGGGTTTTCTCCTTTGGAAGTGAATTCCATGTTGTCAGTGTATTCTAGCATCAGGCATTTCAGGCCTGGAGTGGAGCCTCTGAGGTCAGACACAGGAAAACCAGGCTTCAGTTAAAAGTGGAATCCCTCAAAGGTGTGGCCAAGCCTGGGTCCCACCGACTCTTGGAGGTTAAGAGGGAAGTAAGTCACCAAAAGGCGTCCTGTGGCTTGGCTTGGCTTCTCTTCGAAGCTGAAACTTTCACTTTTCTCTGGAGCTGCCCAAAATGAAAACAGGGCTCATCTTGGGAGAACTGGCCAAATCTGCCTCTGCCTTAAATCCGCATGAATGAGATGGGGGTGGAGTGGAAGACCACAATCTCGCCTCACAAAGACCTACCTGTTTTAGTCTCGCTCTGCCACTTCATAGCTGGGTGACTTTGGGAAAGTCACAGAACTTCCCTGAAACTGAGTTCCCTGGCCCGAAAAACAGCAACGCTAAGGGTATCTACCTTATAGGGTTCCCTTGAGGATTCAGTGGGATCACCTAGGTCAGTCCAAGCCCTGGGTTATAATCCCAGCTCCTTAGCTTCTAGCCGGTCTTTGTGAAAAGAATCACTTCAGCTGTCAAAGCTTCAGTTTGTCCATCTGTTAAATGGGAATGATACTAGTACTGACCTCACCCAGTTATTCTGTGGCTCGAAATACTGTTTTCTGATTTGCTTAATAAGACTATTTTTTAGGGCAGTTTTAGGTTCACAGCAAAATTGAGCAGAATGAACAGGGATTTCCCGTATACCCCCTGCCTCCACTCATACACAACCTCCCCCATTGTCAAAACTCCCCAACAGAGGGGTACATTTGTTGTCGTCCATGAACCTACATTGTTGGCATATCGTTATCGCCCAAAGTCCGTGGTTTGCAGTACGGATAACTCTTGGCCTTGTGCATTCTGTAAGTTTTGACAAGTGTATAATGATCTATATCCACCATTATGGTATCATACCGAATAGTTTCACTGCCCTAGAAACCCTCTGGTTTTGAAGGGCTTGGCACAGTGCCTAGTGCCTAAGAAGCAGACAGAAAATACCAGCCTCCCCGCCATTACTCCTGGTCTTCGGATGGGGATCGTCTGCCCTCTGGGGTCAGGCGTTAAAGGTTTCCATCACTTCGCGTTGTGGAGTTTCTCAAGAAGGTCACGCCCAGCCAGTGGCATCCGGGCACCACTCGCGGAGCTCAAAGCAGCGAGGATCCTCGAATCCAAGGAAAATTCGAGCAGAAAAGACCCTGCCCTGGGAGGCAGGCCATCTGGTCCTCCTCCTTCATCTGTTCTGCCTGCTGGGTAACCTTGGACAAGTCACTTTGCCTCTCTGGGCTCAGTTGCTGGAACATAGGGATGGTTGGAGGCACGGGAGGACCTCTACGCTGGCTGGGGCTCTTTGTGGTTCCAGGGTCACATAGTAGCATCATCGGAAGCAGAAACTGGGGGTCATCCCAGAGGCACACACGGAGGCCTGTCTCCCCTGGCGGAAGGCAGCCACCTGGCCCCTCCCTCCGTGTCTCACGCACTGTATTTGCTTCCTTTGCAGCAGCTGCAGGTGGTGCCCCTTTTCGGCGACATGCAGATAGAGCTGGCCAGATACATTAAGACCAGTGCTCACTATGAAGAGAACAAGTCCAAGTGAGTGCCTGCCGTAATGTCTCTCGGCTCCCCCGAGGATGCCCAGCCCGGGCAGGGGGCCGAGGGGCCACTTCAGCCCCTCCCCCCTCCCCAGAGCCCTGGGCAGGTGGATTCCGTCCAATCACTGGCGCCTGGCAGAGGGGAGCAGTGGATGGTGCTCTGAGCCCTTTTGCACCTGCCCTTTGCTGCCAGGGTTCAAAAGTGCTCAGAGCACAGCCCCGCCCCTTCTCTGTTCCCGTGGTGGCCCACGCCGCCTGCAGGGGAACAGCAGGAGTCCTCCTTCCCCTGAGAAGGGGGAGGAGTGACCGACCCTCAGTGGTCAGGCAGAGCGAGATGGCCTCGTTCTTCATCACACTGGTTCTCTCTTCAGGTTTTGTGTCCACGCAGTAAGTATGCCGTGGAGGGTATTGTTCCAGTGGTTCCAGCTGTGAAGCGGGTTGACGACCTCTCCTTAGGCTGTTTTATAAACCACCACTCTAGGTGATCTGAGCGAAGATCTGGGGTGTCAGCGCCTCATGGAAGTTGGGGGACATTCGGCTACAGTCTTGGCCACCCCTTTGATCTCTGGCCTTGTTAAGGAGGTTTCTGCCTGCATTTCCATACAGAGGGGGGCCGACCATCCTTTAGTCAGGGATGAGGGTATTAGGTCCTTAAAAGTATGTAAATGGAGTGTCCTTGAACTCCACCAGCTTTGAGCCACAGCAGGTGAGTCTTGCCAGGGAAAGCTGGTTTAAGTCTTTTCATAACCCAGTGGCTGCTGGTGTATGAGGAGGTCTTTCAGGAAAAGCATGGAGTCCAGAATGCTGAACTCATTTCTTCACTTTTTTCTGCGTGAATTCTCGGCCACCTGAGGTTGGTTGGGAGTGGTGATGTGACCAGGATGGTGGTCAGAGGTTCAAGTGATGGTGTCCCCATCCCTACACAAGGACCTCAAAAGAAAAGTCATGCCAAAGTATAGGCATGAGGAAGTCTGTCACCATTCTGAGTATTCTCTGGAGCGCCCTTTCAGAGCTCCTTTTGAAATAGTAAATTCTCTCTACAGTGCATATCTGCTTTGTTTGGTGTCCATGCTTAATCTGTCCACTGGGTCACCCAGCACCGATGGCAGAGGACAGTGAACGGGGTTGTCTTTTTTTCTCTTGGGGAAGGAGAGTGAAGATTCTCATTCATTCATTTCCTCCCCAATTTAGGATGTTTTCCCAAAGATCTCTTTCAAAAAAGTTGAGGAAAGAGTTGAGGAGAAAGAAGACAGGAAGGGGGAGAAGATGAGAAAGAGAGACCAGTGCCTTTCAGAATGGCTGTGGTTTTCCTCTCCATAGAGAGCTTCCGTGTTGCCAGCTCGCTGTTGAAAAAGAGGCACAATCCCTTTGCTTTTCCCCAGTCCTGCCCATAGGCCCCCTCCAACGACAGCTTCAACCACAGGGCGTAGTGCTGCCGGGGTCAGTAGATAGGTTTGGGAGGTCGCCTGCCTTGCTTTTTCTTTGCTTGGATTCCAGTCCTTTGCAGCCCTAGAGAGGCTGCAAGTCCCTCCCCGCTCACGTGACTGGTAAGTACTGTGGACACCCGTTATCTGGAAAAGTCTGCGGTTGGGTCTTAGAGGAGGCCAGCCCCGAGCAGGAGGAGGAAGGGCTGTTCCATTCAGCCTGCAGTCCCCACAGCGGGATTTAGCAGGCACTCTCGCTGGTAGCTGGGACACCTCTTGGTCCACCCAGGGGAGCCGGCCACGTTGGCCGAGCACCAGGAGCAACTAGCGAATGGAAGGAGCCTGCCCCACGCAGGTGCCTAAGGCCAGGGCCCACTCTGACCCCCCTGATTTTCTGCCCAGGTGGACGTGCACCCAGAGCAGCATCAGCCCCCAGTACAATATCTGCGAGCAGATGGTTCAGATCCGAGATGACCACATCCGCTTTATCTCCGAACTCGCTCGCTACAGCAACAGTGAGGTGAGCTCGCTCTGGCTGCTGGGATGGAGGCCCGTGTGGGCCCAGGGTGGGAAGGGGTGAGGACCGGCCAGAAAAGAGAGGAGATCATGGGGAGTGGAGGAGTGAGGGAATACACACTGCAGGCATGGATTTGAGAGCCAGATGGAACTGGGTGTGATTCTGGTTCTGCTGCTGACCTTCACAAGTTATTCAACATCCCTGAGCCTCAGTTTCTTCATCTGCAAAATGGAGCTAATAGTATCTGGAAAGGTTCATTGAGAGGATTAAACAATATGATGCATGGAAAATGCATTGTGCCTAGCAGCTAGTAACAGCCCAGTAATTGTTAGTCTGTGCATGATCTAAACCATCTCCACCCTGGATGGCAAGAGAATCAAAGTTCTGAACAATCATGGTGATAACACCATCTAAATATTTTTAAACTACAATTATAAATAATCATTGTAATAAGCCAGAAAATACCTTTAGCAGCAAAATAAGGTCATAAAGATCTCCTGTGATCCCAGTAATTACATTTTTACTGGCACTGGATTTTTCTTTTCTTCCTTTTTTTTTTTTTTTGTAGGGAAGCATGATCGGTGCACAAACCTCAGGAAAAATACAGATAGGCAGAAGGAGGGAAAATCAATCATGTAAAATCCTTCCACCCAGAACCAACTATGATTAACAGTTGGATGTATATATCCTTCTGGATCTCTTTCTGTATAAACCCTTCTAGTGAATATATATGTTGGTTTAATAAATATAGGTCTCCAGGTTTGAATTCCCTTATTACCTGGAGCTCCTGGAAGACTCTGCACTACCACGCATATGCCCACTGGCTCCACCATGTGGCCGATGGCCATAGTTACGCTTTCCAAAACCCAAACTAGGGAAATGTCTTTGATCCAAGGGCATGATATTTGAAATGAGAACAGCCAGATAAATGCACGTGGTGTGGTCATTAGACGAGTGGCCCACATTCTCAAGAGGGCTTCTGGTGGACATGAACCAGGGTCAAGCCCAGACCTTTGGCTTTCTTAACTGTATGTGACAATGAACTGAACATAAGCTATGGGAATAATTTAAGTGCTGGGGACCCCTTCATTCCTTGTCCAGTTTTGGTATGATCTAAGAATGAGTCTGGCTCAAAGCTATTTTTAGAATTATACAGCTTATACATGTGTATGTACAGACCACTCTCAGTATTCACAGCAGTTATATTCTATAAAGTGGCTGTCAACACTAAATCAGCAAGTACTAAACCATCGCTCTTTGAGGAAATACAGGGTTAGGTTCCTGTGAGCTTCCGATCACAAGTGTTTCCATCAGCTGGTTTTTAATATATAACCTTATTTTACATGCGTTTCTGCTTAAAGACGCCTTATGTAATATATATTGTTGATTTGTTAGCATTAAATCGCAGCCAACAACACTATAATTCATGCCTGAGCAAAGCTTATCTAAAATGCATATTTTCTCCATAATGCCCATCACAGCCTCCTTTCTCATAGGGGCATAGACAGAAGCATCAGCACTGTGCTTGGGGGCCCTTTTAAATAATGAAATCACCAGTAAAAAGTATAAGAATGTGGAAAATGGGGCACTAAGTAGACCAGGAACGGGACACTTGTGTACAGTAGGAGCCGAAACAAGAGAGCAGAGAGTTGCCTTGTTCAGCCTCAGCTGGGAACATGACTCAAATTTTTTCCCACTCTGCACATGTCTGAAACTGACCATGAAAGCACTGCAAGGATTGATCTTGAGGTTACAAATAAATTTTAGTGAATAGGGAAATTCACAAATACAGAATCCACAAATAATGAGGACTGGCTCTATATGTATATATACACACATACACATATATACACATATATCTATGCATATGCACAGTATACATACATATAGTATTTCACTGTGGAATATTACATTTCAAATAGATGTTTATCTTCACCAGTGCTTTTCAGTCCGTGAGTCATTTCTAATTGAGTTGTGAAATCAACTTAGTGGTTTCTAATTAGCATTTTGGTATGAAATGGAATAAAAAATCAGAGGAAATCTCAAGTGTTGAGCATAAAGTTGCTTCGTGAAAAATGTTCATGCCTACATTGAATACCTCTAAGTAGGTACGTGTTCCTGAGTTAGTATATAGTATGCACTTCCTACTGTAAATCGCAGACCCGAAAGTCTGAAAGCTGCTGCGCTGCAGTCAACCAGGGTCGTTGTGAGTGGGCCTCTGGCGTCACACCACCTGAATTTGAACCCTCAATCAATTACAAGGCATGTGGCCTTTAGCAAGGCACTTATCTGAGCCTCAGTTTATCTGTCAAAGGGTATAATAATAGCACCTCCCTTGCAGTGTTCTTGGGGGAATCAGTGAAATAAGGTAGAAAAGTGCCAGGTGTGTCGACAGGGAGGGTGACAGCTGATGTTCCCCAGGTGGTGACCGGCTCCGGGCTGGACAGCCAGAAGTCGGACGAGGAGTACCGCGAGCTCTTTGACCTGGCCCTGCGGGGCCTGCAGCTCTTGTCCAAGTGGAGCGCCCACGTCATGGAGGTGGTAGGTGTCCCGGCCCCCTCCATCCTGAACTCTGTTCACTTGGAATCTGTCTGTCCCTGCCTCTCTCTGGCACTCTATTTTTTAAACAGCTTTATTGAGATATAATTCACACACCACATCATTCACCCATTTAAAATGTAAATTTGTTAATTTTTAGTATATTGCCAGTGCTGGGCAGCCTCAGTCAAATTTAGAACATTTTCATCACCTCAAAAAGAACCCGGTACATTCACCCCCTATTCCCTATCCCTGCAGCCCTAAGCAGTCTCCTTCTGTCTCTATGGAGTTCCCTATTTTGGCTGTTTCCTATAAGTAGAATCGTATCATATGTGGTTATTTGTGTCTGGCTTCTTTTACTTCACGTTTTCAAGGTCCATCCATTGTAGCACAAATCAGTACTTCGTTCCCTTTTATGACTGAGTGATAGTCCGTTGCGTGGACTCCCCCCGTTCGGTTGATGCGTTCACCCGCTGATGGACGCGTGGGTCTCTCCTCTCTCCCCAGTACTCCTGGAAGCTCGTTCACCCCACGGACAAGTTCTGCAACAAGGACTGCCCGGGCACGGCCGAGGAGTATGAGCGAGCCACCCGCTACAACTACACCAGTGAGGAGAAGTTTGCCTTCGTCGAGGTGGGTGCTGACTCCCTGCGTCTCCTCGCCCCCCACCCCCTAGGCTGCTGCTGTGTCAGCAGCCGTAGGGCTTCCTGGAGGGGTGCTGGGCCGGGCGGCAGCCATGGGCCTCATGTGCATGCACTTCCCTGCCCCCTCCTCCCACCCGAATTCACCTCTGTCCCAAGTTGTTATTTCAGAAGCGGTGAGAAACGCATTCTGTTCTTAAAATCCCAAAGAAAGAGTCACTCCATTAGACAAAACAGCAGGGACAAAACATGTGGCCAAAAGACATATAACAAATGCCCAGACTGAGGAGTGGTTGGAGAACTTCAGATCGAAACTAAGATGAGATAGAATGCTGACCAGTCAGGATGGTAAAGATCTAGTAGATTGGTGATGTCTGTTGCTGGTTGAAGTGGGATGTAGACCTTCTCAGATACTTTTGAGTAGCCAGTCCACATTTTACAGGCTTTCTATGAGGGCTTTCTGATCATCTGTATTCAGATTTTTAACGGGCATACCGTTTGGCACATATATATCTCAGGGAAATAAGCCAACTGTGCCGAGACATATGTAACAGACATTTATTGCCGTATTGTTTATAATGCCAAAATATGTGAAACAACTGAAATGTCCTTCAGTATGGACCAGGTAAAATAAATAAAGGTACAGCTATATCATTGAATACTATGCAGCCACTAAAATGGACGTACTGACATGAAAAGATATACACAGTATATTGTTAAGTTAGAAAAGAAACAGGTTAAAGAGCGGCATGTAAAATGATGCCATTTCTACTAAAATTAAAATACTTCTGCACATTTGCTCAAGATGGAAGGACATAAGTGTATATATTTATATATACCAAACCATTAACAGTAGTAATTTCTAAAGGGAGGATTCTACTTCCTGCTTTATAACCTTCCGATTTGTTTTTTTTGTTTGTCTGATTACAAAAAGATATGTCTGTGAGGGTGACGGAGCTCATTCTTGCTGGGTTATGAGTGACAGCTACGTCTTTCATGACCCTCTGAAGCCTAGAAGCCAGAGACTTGGATGCTACCTGTGGACCCTTCATCTCTCTGAGCCTCAGCCTCTTTGTCTATAAGATGGAGCTGATTACCTTTACCCACTTCCATCCCAGCATTATTGTTGAAAATCAAAGAGTAATTACCAGAGATAATGATGTAGATGAGCAGTGAAGGCTCTAAAGCGTCATACTTATTAGGGGTTAGAGTTTCTCTTTAGCTGATCTCCAGGCTGCACTTTAAAGAACTGAGGCTCAGCGGGGTCATTTTCAGGCAGGTATGTGTTCCTGAGTTAGTATATAGTATGCACTTCCTACTGTACATCGCAGACCCGAAAGTCTGAAAGCTGCTGCCCTGCAGTCAACCAGGATCGTAGTGAGCGGGCCTCTGGCGTCACACCACCTGAATTTGAACCCTCAATCAATTACAAGGCACGTGGCCTTTAGCAAGGCACTTGTCTGAGCCTCAGTTTATCTGTCAAGGGGTATAATAATAGCACCTCCCTTGCAGTGTTCTCGGGGGAATCAGTGAAATAAGGTAGAAAAGTGCCAGGTGCGTCGACAGGGAGGGTGACAGCTGATGTTCCCCAGGTGGTGACAGGCTCCGGGCTGCACAGCCAGAAGTCAGATGAGGAGTACCACGAGTTTAAAATGTAAATTCATTAAATTTTAGTATATTGCCAGTGCTGGGCAGCCGCAGTCAAATTTAGAACATTTTCATCACCTCAAAAAGAAACCGGTACATTCACCCCCTATTCCCTATCCCTGTAGCCCTAAGCAGTCTCCTTCTGTTTCTATAGAGTTCCCTATTTTGGCTGTTTCCTATAAGTAGAATCGTATCATATGTGGTTGTTTGTGTCTGGCTTCTTTTACTTCATGTTTTCAGGGTCCCTCCATTGTAGCACAAATCAGTACTTCGTTCCCGTTTATGACTGAGTGATAGTCCGTTGGGTGGACTCACCCCGTTTGGTTGATGCGTTCACCCGCTGATGGACGTGTGGGTCTCTCCTCTCTCCCCAGACAGATTGTAATCACACTTGGCATTGAGCTGAGTGGTCCTGACCTCCTGGCACTTCCATTGCAAATAGTCAGCCTGGAAGACAGTTGCCCAGTCATCAGTGGGGGAGAAAGTCCTCCTCAAGCCTATTTATATAAAATGAGACTTACAGTCAAAGAGGACATACAACTTTGTAAAACTGTTTATACCTTTCTTTCCTTAATAAAAGCAATGCGTAGGCACCATAGGTAGTTTAGAAAATGCTCCCCTCAACCCCACTCCTACACTTACCTTCCCACAGTCTCAGAAAAACATCCAATCACAACCACCAGTGGCATTTTCTGTATTTCCTTCTAGTCCTTACTTTACTATACATTGAGAGGTTTTGTAATTTTTATTTTGTTAGTAAAACATGTAAAACTAAATTTAAGAAAAGTAATTCTGGGGGGGTGGTGATGGTGGTGGGATGAATTGGGAGATTGGGATTGACATATATACACTAATATGTATAAAATAGATAAGTAATAAGAACCCGCTGTATAAAAATAATTAATTAAATTAAATTAAATGTTAAAGAAAGAAAGAAAAGTAATTTTACGTGGCATTTAACAACACTAAAACAAGGCAAAAATATTACAGTAACCTGCACCACCTCACTCCTCCCTGAATCCCAAAATAGGAAACATCTTTTCACCTCGTCAAGCTATTTCTTCTGGTATTTATCTCTGTACTTCCACTAACAGCCTGATGGGGCTTTTCCTTGGTTTTTCAGTTTATGGCATTTTCTATTGATTTCCTACTTTGGGAGAAAACAGTTTAGTTCTTTCATCTCTACCTCCCATTCCCACCCCCAATACACCCAATTCCTTTCTCCCATCTTCCCAAAGTGGCAATTCAACACTTTTTGGTTAAATTAATAGTTGCTCTATATTACTACAACTGAGTAACTGTTAATTGCTGAGTCCTGTGGTCCAATAGGAATACATCTCTTTTCTGGCACAGCTTTTGCCTTTTTGTTTGGTGAGTTTTCTATGATCCAATCAAAAAGGAGCCCTCAAACATACCAATGTAAAACTTCCTACAAAAGAGCTAATCACAATCATTATTTTATGAATTTTATTACTCTTTTTTTCCTTGGAGCCATTCCCACTGAAACCCCTTTTCCTTCTCTCCAGTCTGAACTGATTTGTCTCTAGATCTGTTGTTCAGTTACTGATCTGAGGTATCTCATCATCGTTACCCTGGGATTCCCTTTGTCCCTCTCGTGTATTGGACCCCAGGGCTGACTCTCTCTTTATATTGGTGGACTATATCCTCCAAAGCTTTCTAAGAAAGGGATTATGGGGGAAAATATTTCTGAGATCTTGAATATCTGAAAATGTTTTACTTCTAAATTCACTCATAGTGAGTGGCTAGAGAATTTTAAATTGTAAATAATTTTTTCCCAGAATTTTGAAGGTATTATTCCATTGTTTTCTAGCTTTTAGTGTTGCTGCTGAAAAGTTGGATTCTAGTCCAATCCCTGTTTCCTTGTTATTTTTTCCTCTGCATAATTTTTTAATAATGGCTTTATTGAGATATAATTTATATATTAAAAAATTCACCCTTTAAAGTGTACACTTATTTTTAGTATATTCAGAGCTGTGAAACCATTACCACTGCCTAATTTTATAACATTTTTGTTATCCCCCCCAAAAAACCCATACCCATTAGTGGTCATTTGCCATTCATCCCTTTCGCCACCAGCCTCTGGCAACCACTAATCTACTTTCTGTCTTCATAGTTTTGCCTCTTCTGGAGATTATATTTAAATGGAGCCATATAATATGTGCTCCTTTGTGACTGGCTTCTTTCACTTAGCATGATGTTTTCAGGGTTCATCCATGTTCTAGTATATATCAGTACTTCATTCCTTTATGATTGAATAATATTCCATTGTAAGAATATATCATGTTTATATATTCACAAATTTTGGTTGTTTCAACTTTTTGGCTATCATGAATATGCTGATATGTACATTCGTGTACAAGTATTTGTGTGGAAATATGTTTCATTCTCTTGAGTATGTACCTAGAAGCAGAATTACTGGGTCACGTGGTAACTCTATGTTTAAAAATTTAAGGAACTGTAAAACTGTTTTCCAAAGCAGCTGCACCATTTTACATTTTCACCAGCAGTGTGCGAGAGTTGCAGTTTCTTCATATCCTTGTCATCACTTATGGTCTTTTTTATTTTAGCCATCCTACTTGGTGTGAAGTAGTTTCTCATTGTGGTTTGGACTTGCATATCCCTAATAACTAATGATATTGAGCACCTTTCCATGTGCTTATTGGCCATCTGCTTAGCTTCTTTGGAGAAATGTCTGTTCAGATTCTTTGCCCATTTTTTTTTAGGTTATTTGTCTTTCTATTTTTGAAGTGTAAGAGTTTTTATATATTCTGTATCAGAAAAAGCTAATTAATTCGCCATGGTTACCAGGAAAACAGGGACTGTTTTCTAAAATGCAGCCAAATTTATGAGCCAAAATGAAAAAGAGGAAAAAGTTTTATCATGCATCTTGTTTTCCAGAACTGGTATATTTAAAAATATATCAATATTCAAACACCAAAAAAAAGAGTTTTTATATATTCTGGATACAAGTCCCTTATCAGACATATAATTTGAAAAAATTTTCCTCCATTCCATGGATTGTCTTTTTATTTTCTGTATGGTATCCTTTGAAGCACAAAAGTTTTCAACTTTGATGAAGTTCAATTTATTTTTTCTTTTGTCACTTGTGCTTTTGGTGTCATATCTAAGAAACCATTGCCTAATCCAAGTTCTCAAAGATTTACTCCTATGTTTTCTTCTGAGATTTTTATAGTTTCAATTCTTACATTTAGGTCTTTGGTCATTTTGACTTAATCTTTGTATATGGTGTGAGTAGGGGTCCAACTTCATTCTTTTGCACGCGAATGCCCAGTTGTCCCGGCACCAGTTGTTGGAAAGAGTATTCTTTCTCCATTGAATTGTCTTGGTACTCTTGTCAAAAATCAATTGACTATAAATGTAAGGGTTTATTTCTGGGCTTTCAGATCTCTTTCATTAATCTATATGTCTTTTTATATGCCAATACCATACTTTTTTTTTTTTTTAATTTATTTATTTATTTATTTATTTTTGGCTGTGTTGGGTCTTTGTTTCTGTGCGCAGGCTTTCTCTAGTTGCGGCGAGAGGGGGCTACTCTTCATCGCTGTGTGCAGGCTTCTCATTGTCATGGCTTCTCTTGCTGTGGAGCACAGGCTCTACACGCGCAGGCTCAGTAGCTGTGGCTCATGGGCTTAGTTGCTCCGCGAGCATGTGGGATCTTCCCAGGGCTCGAACCCGTGTCCTCTGCATTGGCAGGCAGATTCTTAACCACTGCGCCACCAGGGAAGCCCAGTACCATACCATTTTGATTACTGTAACTGTGTAGTAAGTTTTGAAATTAGCAAATGTGAGTCTAACTTTATTCTTTCGTTTTCATCTGTAGAATCTTATAGTCTCATCTCTTTATCACAGTTTTTCTGAAGTTTCACTGTAAGGCATCATGATGAGGGCCTTTTGCATTCATTGTTTGGGACACTAAATAGGCCACTGCAGTGTGGAAATACAAGTTCCGTAGGTCTGGGAAATTTTCTTGAATTTTAATTTTGATAATTTCCTCCTCTCTGTTTTCTCTGTTCTGTCTTTCTGGGTTTTCTGTCTGTCAGATGTTGGATGCCCAGGAGTTAGTGTCTAATTTTCCTGTCTTTTCTATCTTATTGCATATCACTTATTTTTGTTCTGCTTTATGGGGTATTTCCTTAATTTCCGTTTTCAACTCTGTTAGTATTTTTTATTTTGCGTATAATATTTTAAATGTCCAAAAGCTCCATCTTGTTCTCTGAATGTTTGGTTTTTTTTAGTCGCACCCAACTCTTGTGTCGTGAATGTGCTATCTCCACGAGGATATTATTGTTTTTTTCAGTCAGCTTTACTGAGGTATAATTTACATTTGGTAAACTGCACCCATTTAAAGTGTATAATTCACAAAGTTTTGACAGTTGTATATACACCTGTGAAACCAAAAACACAAGATGCAGAACATTTTCATCTCCCTTTAAGACTTCTTATGCCATTTGCAATCCATCCTTCCCTCCATCCTTGGCCCTAAACAATCACATTTTTTGTCACCATAGATTTGTTTTCATTTTCTAGAATTTTATTTAAGTGGAATCATATAGTATGTATTTTGTGTATGTGGCTTTTTCACTCAGCATAATAATTTTGAGATTCATGCACATTGTTTTTTGTATCAGTAGTTTGTTTCGTTTCATTGCTGAGTATTTTTCCATTGTGTGGCTATTCTACAATTTGTGTATCTATTCAATTGTTGATAAACATTGGGCCATTTCCAGCTTTTGGCCAATGTAAGCAAAGTTGCTTTAAATATTTGAGTATAAGTGTTTGTGTAGACATAGGTTTTTATTTCTCTTGGAATGGTCATATTGGATGTGTATGTTTAACTTTTTAAGAAACTGCCAAACAGTTTTCCAAAGCGGGTATACCATTTTATATTCCCACCAATTATATGTGAGGGTTCTGTTACACACACCCTCACAGTTCTTGTGTTGTCAGTCTTATTAATCTTAGCCATTCTAATGGATATTTAGTACATCTCACTGAGGTTTCAATTTGCATTTCCCTGAAGATTAATGATATTGAGCATCTTTTCATGTGCTTATTGGCTATTCATACATCTTCCTTTGTGAAGTGTTATCTATTGAAATCTTCTGCCCATTTTTTAAAATTAGCTTTCCATCTTCTTACTATTAAATTGTGAGAATCTTTATATATTCTAGATACAAGTCCTTATTCACAAATACGTTGCAAATATTTTTTCTAATCGGTGACTTTGCCTTTTCATTTTCGTGGCGGGGGGGGGAAATGCCTTCTAAAGAGCACCTGTTTTTAATTTTGATGAAGTTCAACTTATTTATTATTCCATGGTTTGTGATTTTTTTGTGTTCTAGCTAAGAAATCTCTGCCTAGCCCAAAGTTGCAAAGATTTTCGCTTAGGTCTAACAGATCTGCATACTCTTCTGTTTTTGGAGTTATTCTCAAAAATCTTCATTATTTTGTCCTTCCTCTGTCCCTTATTTCCTAGTTTCATTGCCAGCCAGGAGCCCAGATTCCTTTATGACTTAACATTCCTTTAGAGCTTCTCTCTCATTATTTCTGCACTATAAAGGTTCTCTTCAGCAAAACCATTAGACTGTTGGTTCTAGTGAAAATTCTTACCTTCTGAACTATTCTCACTATTTCTCCTACCTCGAATGTTCTATTTCTTCATTTACAGTTTGGAGGAACATAAAGGCTTAGCATCTAAGCTCATTCATTCATTTACTCACTGCTTTTCAAGAAAAATCTCTTGAGGGCCCACCAGGGCCCCGGGCCCCAGGCATGGCGCCTACACAGCGTGCCAAGCCTCACCCCTGCAGTGCTTAACAGTCTGGTGCAGAGGGAGGAAATCGACCATGTCATGAGGGGTGTGACAAGTGTGGCAGTTGTCAGGAGGCTGACTTGACAAGGCTTTCCCCCCTGAATTCTTTTTTCTTTTTTTAACATCTTTATTGGAGTATAATTGCTTTACAACAGTGTGTTAGTTTCTGCTTTATAACCAAGTAAATCAGCTATACGTATACTTATATCCCCATATCTCCTCCCTCTTGCGTCTCCCTCCCACCCTCCCTATCCCACCCCTGTAGGTGGTCACAAAACACCGAGCTGATCTCCCTCCCCTCTGAATTCTGAGCTAATCTAGAAGTTAGCACTTGGGGCTGACGGGGGCCAAAGGATCAGGTTTGGTAAAGCTGGACCAGAGAATGTGACTTCACTCAAGGCCACACCAGGCTTCCTATTCCTCCCCCATCCCATGAAACTTCCCACTGGGAAACAGGCAAAGCAGCTGCATAAATATACACCTCCCATCCTCGGGATGGGGAAGGGTGATTACCGCAAGGACAAGACAGGCACCCAGAGGAGAGGACACACCCCACAGGCAGACAGATCCCAAGTGAGCGCCAAGGTCAAAGTGACGCTACACACATCATAGTCACCTGTCTCCCCACCTCTGCAGACAGATAAGTGAGTTAAGGGGCTAGGGAGGAGGTAAATAGAAGGGCAGAAGCCTTTCCCCACAAGACTTCTGCAGGAATCCTATTTTATGGACTCAAGTAGCAAATGGCCAAATCATTTCAAAAGCAAAGATTGTAAAAATTCTATAGAAAGAAGTTCTATTTGATATTGTCTGTGGGTACATGGTATGTGGAGAGACCTCTAAAAGTCAGAGTGCTACTCAAAACATGGTCCATGGACCAGCTGCCGATTGTCACCAGTCAGCGGCAAGATGGGGAGCTGGTGCCAGAATGAAAATCAGCTGATGGTGAAGCACACGCGCAGCGTGTGGCTGACGTCTTTGCTTTGTGGCAGCACTTCCTTGATGAGGGAAGCGGAGTGCTGATTTCTCTTCTGGCACACGTTTCCACCCAGCCGTGAACTGACCCTCTGAGTAGCACTCGCCGGCCTCGTGCTTCAGGATGTCTCCTCCAGCACCCCCCCCCCCCCGGAGACGTGGTGAGGGCACCGGACAGACGGGTGTGCCAAGGCACAGTGAGCCTGACCTCCATCTGTGCCTGGCCAGGTGATCGCCATGATCAAAGGCCTGCAGGTGCTCATGGGCAGGATGGAGAGCGTCTTCAACCAGGCCATCAGGAACACCATCTACGCAGCCCTGCAGGACTTTGCCCAGGTGACCCTGCGTGAGCCCCTCAGGCAGGCAGTGCGGAAGAAGAAGAATGTCCTCATCAGGTGGGTCTTCAGGCGGCCTTTTTCAGGGAGCACATCCAAAATCGGGGGTGCTGGGTGCAGGCCACAGAGGACGTTCCCAGCTCAGTCAGCTTCCAGGGAAGTGTCTGGACACAAACGGACCTTCCAGTGAGTTCCAGCAAGTCCTATGAGGCCCTTTTAGGAGATTGGACATTTGGGATGGATTAAGCCTCCGTCTCTGGGTTTGGAGCCCATATCCACCACCGTCTAGCTGTGTGAACTTAGTCATGTTACTTACCTTCTCTACACCTCAGTTTCCCTCATTTGTAAACTGCGGATGATGATGGTACCTACTCCATAGGCTGTTGGGATGATGAAATGAGATAATCCGTGTATAGACCTAAGCACACAGCAGCATGGAGTAAGCGTGCAACACATATAAGCTACTATTCAAGTTTTAAATATACAGAGATTTAAATGGACTAATGAAACTGTCCTATAAGCCAAAAGACAAATAGGCATCCTTCACTCAGGTTCTCTCCCACTGTGTGGGCTCAGAGCTGAGTTCTCAGACAGCCAGTGGGCATCAGAATCACTGGGGCACTTGTAAAATGCGGACTTCCGGACTGCACCTCAAATCTGTTAAGCCAGCATCCCTGGGGATGGGGCCCTGGAGTGAGCATGTTTCACAAGCATGCCAGGAGTTCTAAGGCACGTGGTCCTGGAACAGCATGGACTCTAGAAACAGGCTTGCAGTGCCTCTTTTCCAGCTGGTCTGAATCCCGGTTCTTCCTTCCCCAGTGTCCTACAGGCAATTCGGAAAACCATCTGTGACTGGGAGGGAGGCCGAGAGCCCCCCAATGACCCGTGCTTGAGAGGGGAGAAGGACCCCAAAGGTGGATTTGACATCAAGGTGCCCCGGCGTGCCGTGGGGCCCTCCAGCACACAGGTAAGCAGCTCCAGGCACAGGCCAGCTCTGCTGACTCAGAGGCCAGCCAGGCTATGGTAGGTCATCCTGGCTGGACCATGGGGCAGTGGGGCTGGGGGGTCCTCAGGCAGGAGGGGCAGGGTCAAGCGGCTGCTCTAGTCTTATTCTGCCATCTTGTTTTGATGTAAGAGGGAGGACCACTGACTTAAGATTCAGGAGACCTGGATTCTAGTCCTAGATACCTGTGTGACCTCGGGCACGTTACACAGATCTCTTTGTGCCTCAGTTGTCTAATCTGGCAAATGGGGGTAATACCAGGACTGGCTATCCTAGCCCTATGAAGTACAGGTTCCAAAGTATAGGAGAAGTTTAAAGTGGAATCTGTATGCATCTATCCTGTCCCTGTTTAATGAACGCTGACCCCCGCTTCCCCTGTAGTGATGTCCTAGCTTGGGAATTCCCACGTTCTGCCTCTGACTTGCTGTGTGATCTTGGGCAAGTGCCTTGACCTCTCTGAGCTCTGGTTATCTTCTCCGTTAAATGAAAACTTTGGATGAGATCACGTTACTGACAAAACACCGCTTTTGTTATTCCCCATACCCGCCCCCCCCAAATCACAAGTATCCAAAGCCCTCAACCACTTAGAGAAAGTCTAATAATCAGAGATATTCAGAGTTGCCAACCGGAGCTTTTTCAGCAACGAGAGGTTGTCTGTGGCTTATCCAAAGTAGTCGTTAAAATTACAGAAAAAAAAAAAGTAAAGAACCTAGGCATCTCAGTTAAATCCTTGCCACCTACTTAAGGATAAATAGTTTCTGGTAGGCTTTTTGAGGTATTGAAAAAAAGCATATGGGCCCATTACAGCTTTTAAAGGTCTTACAGGCCCCCAAAGCCCCAGGCTGGGAACTCCTGCTTCACATGACCTTTAAACTTCTCCCATCTCTGAAATCCTGATTCCTTGAATCATCTGAGATGAGCCATCTGAGGCCCACCCCTGACGCTTCTCACTGTGTGTGTGTCTGTGTCTGGGCACGGGGTGGGAGCAGGGAGGCGGCACCGGGGTGAGCTGGTTCTCAGCACTGGCGTCGTAGCTTCCCTTGGCCCGCAGCCCGCAGACCCCTTTGTACTTATCTTGCCTGCTCGAGAGACGTGAAACTTCTCAAGGAAGCTTCTACAAACAGTTCTGTGTCATGCCAAGGGCCAGAGACCTTTCCAGTCCAGAATGGCCTGGAGGGGCTGAGCAGGGCTTCTGGGTGTTGCTTCTGGGCGAGGCAAAAGAGAAACTGGAAAGGAGGAGGTCGCAAAAGGGGGCCAACAGGCAGAGAATGAGAGAGGCGTGGGGGGCAGGGAGGGAGAACGCAGTATTTATAAAGATAATATGAGAGGGAGTGTCACCAACAGTTAGGCCCCCCCGACACCCCCAAGTCATGTTAGGGTGGCACAGACACACTTGATAGACTCCTAGGCAGTCAGCTTGGAAGAGCCCTTAGAGACAAACTAGTCCCAAACTAGTTCCTCCCCCTATTTTGCAGATGGGGAAACTGAGGTCCAGAGAGGGGAAGTGACTTGTCCAAGTCACAAGGTGAGTTTAGATGGAGGTGGGACGAGAACCAGGTCTCCTGACTCCCACCCTGGGGCTCTCTTAGGGCCTTGGGAGCGCAGTAGACATGGCATCTGGCAGAGCTGGGAGGTGACTGTTCTGGTGAATTAAATGCTTTGTTTAATAAAAGTAGGTGGGGAAAACGTTTCCCCTCTTAGGGATGAAATGGATTTTCGAATAGTTAGAATTTGGTACAAATCAGTCGACACCCGCACAGACTGGATTGAAGACTCCTTTCTTGGAGGACTCCAAAGGCCATCATTAGAGCAGTGCCTCTCGAGTCTTAGGGATGGTCAGCCGTGCCCACCGACAGGGTTGCAGAGGGTGGGCTGTCTGATAAACCCGCAGCTCCGTAGTTCCTTCACCACAAAGGAAAGTGCTGTGCCAGGGATGGCGTGCCACTCCTTTCTGTGGCCGTGCTGCCCAGCCCAGGCCAGGCGCGTGGTGGGTGTGGTCCTAGAGGAGATCAGAGGTGGCCAGGATGGACGTGGTGGCAGAGGGAGGTTGGAGCATCTCAGAGGTGGTCGGCAGGTGGCCTCTAGCAGTCGTGGCGGCTTTCCCACCGTATACAATACCTCTTGCTTTTCTCTCTCTCTCTCTCTCTCTTCTCTCTCTCCCTCTTCCCTGTCTCTCCTGCCCTCCCATTCCCTCCTCCTCTCTCCTATCTATGTCTTAGGCCTGCCAGTGGTCCCCGCGGGCTTTGTTTCACCCCACTGGTGGCACACAGGGCCGAAGAGGCTGCCGATCCCTGGTATAACACCGCCTGGCTGGGTTGGTTGGGTACCCTTCTCCAGGAGGCAGCAGGAATGGACTAGGCTGGCTGCTCACGGCCCCTTCCAGCCCTAAGATTCAAAGACACATGATGTGGAAAGATGTAGATTAGCACTTGCGCCCTTTGCACTTAAGGCCCTCTGTAAGCAGGAGTTAATTGTCTAGTAGGCCTCCTGTGTAAGTACCGATCTTCACCTGCTTTCCACCCAGCATTTCGGCAAGCTGTACCATGCAGCGGATGCCTGCAGAGGCGCTGTCCCTCGGTCTTGACGGTCGGAAACCTGAGGTGGTGGGGGGCTTGCTCTGATCCTACCCCATTTCACAGTTCCTTGGAACGTCAGAGCTGAAAGGGACTGGTTGGAGAAAGCATCTGGTGCAACCTCCTCACGTTAGCAGATAAGAAAACTGAGGCCCAGAGTGGGACTTTGTTGCCCAAGGTCACACAGCAAGTCAGGGGCGTACCTAGCCTTGAACCCCATTCTTTTGACTCTGAGTCCAGTGCTCCACCCCTGGTGCCACCGTGGCTGTCCAGTAAAGCAGGGAGCGACTCCAGGGTGACGTGGAATGAGGTTCTCCTCTGATGCCCACGCCCTTGGCCAAGCAGAGCAGGCAGGACCCTGGGCCTTGAAAGACCTGGTATTACCAGGTCCTCCTACCTGGGAGGCCGCCGGCCCCAGGCAGAACGTCCTGCCAGGCTGGCCAGTCTCCCTCTTGAAGGTTACACATTCCAAATTTACTTCTCCAACCCTAAACTGGTGCTTCCTTAAGACAGTGCTTTTTAAGGGCAGATATCTTCAGAAAAAAAGAATAGAAGCACAGCACAAAGCAACCTTTTCCCTTGGACGGAGGGCCAGCCCCTGACCTTCCCACCTTCCTTTCTTTTTCAAGCTGTACATGGTGCGGACCATGCTTGAATCGCTCATCGCAGACAAAAGTGGCTCCAAGAAGACCCTGCGGAGCAGCCTGGACGGACCCATCGTCCTCGCCATAGAGGACTTCCACAAGCAGTCCTTCTTCTTCACCCACCTGCTCAACATCAGTGGTGAGCTGCCCTGTCAGGGGCAGGGGGAGGGCTCCCAGGAACCAGAGCAGCTAAGGCTTTCGGGCCAGAAGTTGCAAAGAGATGTGATCATCTACCCAAAGGGGCACATTTTGCCACCAAAGAAAAGAGGCACACTTTCCAGTAGACTCTGGGAAAGGCCAGGCTCAGTCCAGCTCTTCTGACTCGGCTAAATCTGGTAGATATTTGTAGCTAATTTGTTATGAAGTTCCCAGTAAAGGGGGATCACCAACAGGTGACACCCTCAGACACACGCAGGGACCAGGTCAGCCTTTTGCTTTTAAGCAGCAGCCCTGAGCTGATTAGTGCCCGTTGCTCCTAGCAAAGGCGGCTCCCGGACTACACCTGGATCCCAAGTCCCCCGCTCCACCTCTCCTGTCGGTGGGATGCATGTGCAGGTGGGACAGGGGTGGGGAGTGGAGGGAGAGCAGCATCCCAGGGTCCTGGGAGGTTGGTATTGAAAAGAGTGATCTTAAACAGCCCGGACTTCTCCATAGGGAGCAGCCTAGGAAGGGTCTTCAAGGCCTCTGTAAGGGATCCATAATTATCACAAGCAAGGGTCATGGCATGGCTGCAGTCCAGTTAAAAGCGGGCACCCGTGGATCTGTCTTGACACTTACAGCAAGCACACTTTGACACTTAGATAGCATGTTTTCAGGATGGCTTTGTAAGGACACGATGGAAATTGTAGGGGCATCTAAAGCTCTAAAACATCACTGCCCCCCGCCCCCCCCCCCACACACACACACACTGCTGGGTGAACAAACACTGTCTTCTATTTTTTTTTTTTTATTTTTTGGCCACACTGCGCAGCTTGTGGGATCTTAGTTCTCCGACCAGGGATTGAACCCACGCCCTTGGCAGTGAAAGCATGGGATCCTAACCACTGGACCACCAGGGAATTCCCCAAACACTGTCTTCTAAATAGACGTTAGGCTGGCCTTCAGGTACAGGAGAGCAGGGTCTACTGATCGAGTCATATTCGTGAGTACCTGCTCTGTACCTAGCACAATGAAAGAAGAATAAAAGTTTAAAAAAACCCAGTAAGAACTAAGATCTTCGGGTGCTTCCGATGTGTAACCCAAGGCTCTCTCCCTTATGCTTCCAGAAGCCCTGCAGCAGTGTTGCGACCTCTCCCAGCTCTGGTTCCGAGAATTCTTCCTGGAGTTAACCATGGGCCGGCGAATCCAGTTCCCTATTGAGATGTCCATGCCCTGGATTCTAACAGACCATATCCTGGAAACCAAAGAACCTTCCATGATGGAGTAAGAGGCAGGGTTGGGCCAGCAAGGAGGTTCCCGAGGTGCAGGTAGAGGGCAGTTTGCCAGCCAACGAGCCCTGTTCTTTCCAGAACTTTCCAGATGAGGCAGTGTGCCCCACCAGGATCAAGTCACCACCAGATGTGACTCAGCCTTGCAGAAAGGTTCAGAAATCTACCAGCCCAACTGCCCTTCCCAGACTTTGTCAGTCTCATAACAGCCACGCTGGGAAAATTATCATCTCTGGGGTAGGGAAGCTAATGGCCTTAACGGCCACCTGATTTCTTTTAGTCCCAGACTAATTTTTTTCAGGCCTTTCATTTATTAACATCATGGACTTTGATTTCTGTGGGCAGACAGTAAAGTAAGTCATTCCTAAGTGGAGGCTGGAAACATCCTAGACCCTGAAAGGGTCTCTTTTTCCTATCTCTGAATTTGTTCACCCAACTGTTCATATTTCCTAAGCAAGTTTAAATCTGCCTGCCTTAAGAGAGATCATTAGTGAGCTACTGGCCGTTGTTTTTCCCTCTTCAGATACGTCCTCTACCCTTTGGATCTGTACAACGACAGCGCCTACTATGCTCTGACTAAGTTTAAAAAGCAGTTCCTGTATGATGAGATCGAAGCTGAGGCAAGTGATTGCTTCTCCTTTTGTTCTTATAATCCTGTTGCAAGAGTCTGGACTTTTCAGATCTCTAGCTGGGCACAAAGTGGGGTGTCTTAGTCCATTTGGGCTGCTATAATGAAATACCACAGACTGGGGGGCTTATAAACAACAGAAATATATTTCTCACAGTTCTGGAGGCTAGAAGTCTGAGATCAGGGTGCCAACCTGGTCAGGGGAGGGCCCTCTTCTGGGTCCCAGGCTTCTTGCTGTGTCCTTATGTGGTGGACGGGGCCAGGGAGCCCTCTGGGTCTCTTTTATAAGAGCACTGATCCCATTCATGAAGGCTCCATCCTCATGACCTCATCACCTCCCAAAGGCCCCACCTCCTAATTCCATCACCTTTGGAGGTTAGGATTTCAACACATGAATTTTGGGGGGGACACAAACATTCAGACCATAGCATGGGAGATCAGTGACTTGCTTTGGAGACTGATCTTTATAAACATCATGATCATCAAAAGGGACCTAGAACAGGATGATAGTCTTTCTTTTTCAGATGTTTAGGGATGGCAAACGTTAGAACTGCATGGGTAAAATTAACTTCTAATGGGTCTTTTACAGTTGGATTAATTGGCTAATAATAATAACAGTAATGCTACCTATCAATTATTATATGTTTACCGTTTGCCAGGTATAGTACTAAGCACTTTATGGACATTTTAAATAATCTTTACAGTAATTTAAGAAGTGTATGCTACTATTTTACAGATAGTAAATCTTAGAGTGTTCAAGTATCCTTACCCCCACATCACACAGCTTACAGAGTCTCATTCTAGTACTGGTAGGATGGAAATAGCCATCCTGTCACCTATGAAGCTGTTGAATAGTCGCTCAGTGGCTTTATTTCTGAAATCGTCAGGAAAGGCTGGGATATGCTGTAGTTACAGACAATCACACATTCTTAGCAGCTTGGGACCAAAGGTTCATTTCTCCATTGCATGTTGGCTGGGGGCTCTGTTCTATGTAGTCTTTAATCTGGGATATTCACTAGTTGCCCTGGCAGGGGGACGTGTCGGGGTGAATCATACTCCGATACTTAAAGCTTCCACCTGCAAGTGATACATGTCATTGGTCAAAGCAAGTCTCATGGCAGTGCCTCCTATCAAAGAGGAGTGAGGAAGTGCAGTCCTACCACGGGCCGGCAAGGACCAGAAACAAGGCATCAGCAGCCCTAAGGGCTATGAAATATCTCAGTTTTGTCATCTGGAAATTGGAATGAGAGTCTTTGCTCCACCTAAGTACATGGGATTATATAAACGTAGAATGAGGCCAATTGTCACACAAATGTAAGGCATTCTTATTTATAAAGGAAAGACGTAAGTGTTTTAGGACAGGCATTACCACCAAATTAGTTTGAAAGTTTATATATTTCAAAGAAAATCTAGTAGAGGTGCTGCTTTCTTTCTCAATCTTCCAGTTGCTATGGGAGTTGAAAACCTTGATGGACCCCAGTGCAAATCTATCCTGTTTGTCTCCTGAGCAGTACACAAACTTGGAAAGAAAGATTCCAGTAGACAAGTTAATTGGTTGCATCTCAGCTTGGACAGGTCCATTTTCCGATAAGATTTTAGACAGTCATGTTCTCCAACAGGTTGAAAACAAAAAATCTAGAGTGTCATATGTCCAAGTGACATTTTAAAAATAAATATCAAGAAAGCACACAGACAAGCCCTGGGTAACACTGGAGGCCATGGAGCAGAAGTATAAATTGAGACCCCGAGCTCATGGCCTGGCCCCCTTTCTCTTCCCATCTTCAGACTCTGTTCTGAACCAGGAAGGGCCTGTGTGGATACACAAGCTTTGTCTCCCTCCTGTGCCCAAAAACGATGGCCCCTTGGCCAACCCCAGGCCCTAGGGGTGCACACACCTGCAGTGCAATCCACCCTCAGGGAGGAACCCAGGGAAAAGAGCACACAGGGCCTGGAAGGGACTTGGGCTATTTGGGCAAGAATATTCAAAGCTGGTTATAGAAGGGGGGCATGAGTTGGGCACCCCGCCCTGGATCCTATGGGTCCTTTGCCTGAAGGAGGCCCCCTTAGGGATCCTTGAAGCTCGACTCCAGGGCAGAGGCCTTGGTTACCTGCATATGAGGACAACACTGCACACAGCACTGTGTTTTTATGTCCAGAATAACATTTAGTGTGTAAAATAAAAGATACGAAAGCTCTTTGAATAAAGAGTTAACCTTATGGAGCTGGGAGTTTGGTGCGAAAAGGATTGAAGATGAATCACCTAAATACAGTCTATTTCCTTTGAAGTTATACTGTTACCCTGCTACTATCAGAGCCCATCTCTTTTAACGCCCCACCTTTGGCCGTTCCCTGCTCTTGCCATCGTTGGAGGATTTGGTTTCGATCCTCTGTGTCTGCTGTGAACTTTCTTCTTACCTGAGCATCACATTCTGCCACTGACATGATGAAACACTGAAAAGGCAAGACGGTCTCTTATGCATTAAAAACCAAAGATTTTTAAGCAAACTGGTTTTAAAAAGAGGTTTTAAAAATTTTAATGACCATCAACTTCTTCATTTGCAAAGCAAGGTAAAGTAAAATAAAAGGAAAAGACAAGAAATTCTATCGGGAGAGATGAGGGGACTGATATGTGTAATTACAGGATGTGAAGCCCTATCTGTGGCATTCCCCCTGGGCAGGCACCTTGTAACAGCCAGGAGGGGACCAGTGGGGACAGTGGTTCCTCAACAGCTTTTTGAATTTTGCTTTCTTTGTGCCTGTTGAGGACCTTGAGAGCAAGGGATCAGACTTCCCAAACTTAGTTGGCCACAGAACCTTCTTTTTTTTTTCCTGCAAAGCATCTTGCTTCACCTCACACTTCAGGCAGTCATGCACCACTGCCCCCTTCAGTTGCTGAAATTTCTCTAATAAAGCCGACAGACACCATTGACATTTCCTGCTTCTTCTTCACCAGGTGAACCTGTGTTTTGATCAGTTTGTCTACAAGCTGGCGGACCAGATCTTTGCTTACTACAAAGCAATGGCTGGCAGGTATGAGAGCCCCAGGGCTATGTGCAGCAAACCTTCCTAAGATTGCCACCTGGAAGGCAAGGTTCTCTGTTGCAAAACCTCCCTTCTCCTTTAGGACCTAAGGAAATCTGAGTGATTCCGTGAGCCTGGATTTGGTGCTAGAATGTAGGAGAAAGGAAAATAGGCAGATGTGGTGCTAGATCTCATGGAGCTTACAGTCTAGTAGGAAAACAGACATTAATAAAAACTACTGAATGCACAGTGACAAGGGAGGTTGCTATGAAGGACAAGCTAAGGGGAATATATGACAGTTAAACCTGAACTAGTCTTTGGGATGGGTGACTGGAAGGGCTGTCCTGAGAAAGTAACATTTGAGTTCACATCTGAAGTTGATAGGACTTAATTAAGTAAAACTGGGTGAAGAGTAGGGCTAGAAATTGCAGGCAAAACAAACTACTTGTGCAAAGTCCCTGTGACAGAAGCATAAGATGAAGAGCATGCCTACTTCTACTTTGTAGGGCTGTTGAGAGGATTAATGTGAATTAGTACACGTAAATGTCTCATTCACGGACCACAGAGTGGGCAGGCTGCACGGTAAAGCTGGGCAGGTAGGCGGGGCCCAGGTCTTGCGGCCTTGTAGGCATTTGTCCTAGGAGGAGTGGAACACCACGGGATAGTTTCCAAAGTATGACAGTGACCCAGTTTGATTTTTATTTTTAGAAGTTTGATCTTTTAAAAACATTAAACTGTAGAGAATGGATTGGAGGTGAGCAAGAATGGGAGTATGAAGGCCAGACAGAAGGCCAAGGAAGAGGAGAGGTCTGGGCATGTCAAGTTTTACAGGCTCATTCGTATTGTCAGTATGGGTTGATTTAGACCCCTGAGAATTCCTGGGTTCGAGGAACCCATAATAGTACTGGTCAAAAAAAACCTGCCTACAGAGATAGATAGATAGATAGAGATAGAGATATTTCCCTTTTTATTGGAAATCCAAATGTACTGACCAGTAATTTCTAGGATTGTTACCTTTTTTCCCTACAATAAAAATTTGCTTTGTTTTGCTTTCAACAACTTGAGTTGTTCTGATGTATTTCAGACAGGAGGTGGTGTACAGATGCACAAGTGTCTGTTAACACAGAATGTGCATTAAATGAAGTGAATGGCTCTTAAGGATGTAAACTATAGAAAGCATATGCATAGGGTTTCAGGGAAAGCGCAGAGAACACAGCCTTTCACAAAGGAGTCACTTCACAAGTGTCTGGATTGAATTGCGTGGGGTTCTAACAGTGAGCTGGGCTTCCAGCTTCTCTAAGATAATTTTCAGATATGCTGGTCCATGGTCTGTGTAAACAAACTCAGACTTGTCAAACCCTGGGTCCTCTATATATTTAGTTTACAAAATATCCTTATCTGAAATAGGAATCTTAATCTATATCCCTCCTTATAAGGTCTGTGGTTTGTCAAAGATACGGGAAGTTGGGGGAGATTTCGAGAAGTTGGGAGAGTCAGAGAGAGCACAGGAGGGGCAGAGTGATCTAGATCATTGCTTTCCATCAGAAATATAATGCAATCACAAATGTTGGGTCACAGATGTAATTTTAAATGTTTTAGTAGCCATATTTTAAAAATTAATTTAATACTATATTTTATATAATCCATTATATCTAAAATATTATAATTCCAACATGTAACCAATAAAAAATTATTAAGGAAATAGTTTTCAATGTTTTTTTCCTAAGTCTTCAACATCTAGTGTGTATTTTATGCTAATAGCACATCTCAGCCTGGACCCGCCACGTTTCAGGTGCTCAGTAAACTCACCTGGTGGGTGGCTAATGTATTGGACAGTGTAGATTTAGATGATGTCACTTTCCTGCTTAAAACCTTTCCGTGGCTTCAATTACATCTAGAAAACATCTAACCTCCTTACTGTGGCTTATATCGTCCCCCATGGTCTGGCCCCTAGACTAACTTTATAAATTCATTTTTGCACCATACTCTCCAGCACACCTGCCCCTTATCTACACTGACCATTTTTCCTTTTTCTGAACGTACCAAGCTAATCATGCCTGAAAGATTCTTCCCCCAGATCTTTCCATTTTTAGCATTTAGGTCTCTGTCCAACAGAACCTCTTTAGAGAGGCTTTCCCTGACCTCCTAACACCAAATGATCCTGTTTTATTATTTTCAGAGCACTTATTACTCTGCAATCCATGGCTCAGTGTAAAACATCATAATAGAACATCTAATTCATAGGATTGTTGTGAGATTAAAAAGGACTCTTTGCATGTACGTGTATGCCTGGTGAATAGTAAATACTATACAGGTATTTACTATTATCTGAAATTATTTTATTCCTCTGCTTATTTATTTATTTTCAGTCTCTCTTTACTAGAACGTAAGCTCCATAAGGACAAGAACTTTGTATCCTCGGTACCTAGAATGTTTCCTGGGATATACTAAGCAGGCACTCAATTGCTTTTATGGTGAATGAATAAAAGCAAGAAAGCATCTCAACTTCTGTGTTGCCTGTCTTTAACGCAGAAATTCTATTTCACATATTGAGCTTTTTGGGCTGAAAAAAATTAGAAGAACTTTGCTCTAGATCAGAAAAAAATATTTAAAATATATAAGATAGCACTTCATGAGTAGATCCTGTGGTTTGAAATACACATGGCTGGGTGATTGATCACCATCTACCGTCATGTTTACTGGCTTATTTCACTTTTATCCCTTCCAGTGTCCTGTTGGATAAACGTTTTAGGGCTGAATGTAAGAATTATGGAGTCATCATTCCATACCCACCATCCAACCGCTACGAAACGCTGTTGAAGCAGAGACACGTCCAGGTATGGTGACAGAGGTGGAATGGGCAGGAGAGAGGAACTGTGACGTTAGCCTAGAGATTGGAAATCAGGACTGCTTACCATCTTCCCTGGGTATTGCCCCGCGTGGGCTGCTGACTGTGGATATAACACCCCCTCAGAATCTTACAGTCAAGAGGCATTGGGCTTCCTTTGGTTCAAGTTCTAGGCTTCTCAGCCCAGCTGCCTTTCACCTCTGATGAGTAGCGGCCACCAAAGCCTTTGTCCTCCCGTCATAAGCTGCAGCCCACCTCCTTCAGTCGGGACTAATGTTCAGAAATGCGTATATCTACCCCTGAACAGAGCCCATTATGGTTTGTTTTTGTGGAGTTAGTCTCTGTTAACATTTGACCCCAGATGTAGAGGAAATTCTGCCAGGAGCTAGAAACATATCCCTGCTTAAAAATGTTCATGTGAGCCTGGCAGACAAAAATAGATGCTCCAGCAGACCTTGCATCCTACTCCTAAGCCCTGCTGTCAGCCGCACAGTGTTGAAATGCCCTTCATGCTGTGACCTCTGCATGCTTATCCTGTGGTTCACGTGTTTGTGGAGAAGACTTGGGTGAAGGGAAGCAGGGCTGAGACTGAGAAGATGCCCTGGATAAAGAGGAGAGGATTTGCCCTGGATAAAGAGGAGAGGATTTACCCTGGAAACCCTGGATATTCCCATTGCTCTGAGAAATCTAAGAGAAATGGAGAATCGTAAGAGGAAAAAACATTTTCACCTCTGCCAACAGTAAGGGCTCAAAGAGAGTTTTTCCTTCAGCCTCTCAGAAGATTACAGCTATCAGTTACCAGTGCAGCTAGAATTAGTCACAGGACATTAATCCTGAGGGCTTTGTGTGTGCTATAAGGAGCCTTAGTCAGTTGGTGGAAAATCTCTCCCAAAAGGGAAGCATAAAAAAATTAAATAGTTAAGAATAATCCTTGGGCACCTAGCAAAGTGCAGTGCACGCAACAGGTACTCAATAAATGTTTATTGCTATCTACGTAGCATCTGCAGTAATGTCCACGTGTACCCCAGTGGAAATTATCCTAAGCTATATTTTCCAGCCTGTAGTCAGCCCTTCTCCTCATGCTTTTAAATTCATCCCCGTAAAGGTACACGGTAGGCCCTCGCTGGGGGGATGGCTACTCCCTGGTGACTCTGAACTGGGGCACAGGACTGATACAGGAAGAACTTCAAGGGTAGATTCAGGATGTCAGCAATGCATGGGGTACCAGAGTGTGTCCTGAGCCTCTTTCTACAGTCTGAATGCATCGTATTTTTCCTCAACTTTTTTTTTTTAATATATCTTTATTGGAGTATAATTGCTTCACAATACTGTGTTAGTTCCTGTTGCACAACAAAGCTAATCAGCCATATGCATACACATGTCCCCATATCCCCTCCCTCCCATCCTCCCTATCCCACCCCTCTAGGTCATCGCAAAGCACCGAGCCGATCTCCCTGTGCTATGCTGCTGCTTCCCACTAGCCAACTATATTACATTCAGTACTGTATATATGTCGAAGATACTCTCACTTCGCCCCAGCTTCGCCCTCCCACCCCATGTCCTCAAGTCGATTTTCTGTGTCTACCTCTTTATTCCTGCCCTGCAACTAGGTTCATCAGTACCTTTTTTTTTTTTTTTTAGATTCCATATATATGTGTTAGCATACGGTATTTGTTTTTCTCTTTCTGACTTACTTCACTCTGTATGACAGACCCTAGGTCCATCCACCTCACTACAAATAACTCAATTTCGTTTCTTTTTATGGCTGAGTAATATTCCATTGTATATATGTGCCACATCTTCTTTATCCATTCATCTGTCAATGGACATTTAGGTTGGTTCCATGTCCTGGCTATTGTAAATAGTGCTGCCATGAACATCATGGTACATGTCTCTATTTGAATTATGGTTTTCTCCGGGTATATGCCCAGTAGTGGGATTGCTGGGTCATATGGTAGTTCTATTTTTAGTTTTTGAAGGAACCTTCATACTGTTTTCCATAGTGGTTGTATCAATTTACATTCCCACCAACAGTGCAGGAGGGTTCCCTTTTCACCACACTCTTTCCAGCATTTATTGGTTCTAGATTTTTTAATAATGTCCATTCTGACCTGCGTGAAGTGATACCTCATTGTAGTTTTGATTTGCATTTCTCTAATGATTAGTGATGTTGAGCATCCTTTCATGTGTTTGTTGGCAATCTGTATATCTTCTTCGGAGAAATGTCTATTTAGGTCTTCTGCCCATTTTTGGATTGGGTTGTTTGATTTTTTGATATTGAGCTGCGTGAGCTGCCTGTATATTTTGGAGATTAATCCTTTCTCAGTTGCTTTGTTTGCAAATATTTTCTCCCATTCTGAGGGCTGTCTTTTTGTATTGTTTATGGTTTCCTTTGCTGTGCAAAAGCTTTTAAGTTTCATTAGGTCCCATTTGTTTATTTTTGTTTTTATTTCCATTTCTCTAGTAGGTGGGTCAAAAAGGATCTTGCTGTGATGTATGTCATCTAGTGTTCTGCCTTTGTTTTCCTCTGAGAGTTTTATAGTGTCTGGCCTTAACACTAAGGCCTTTAATCCATTTTGAGTTTATTTTTGTGTATGGTGTTAGGGTGTGTTCTAATTTCATTCTTTTACCTGTAGCTGTCCAGTTTTCCCAGCACCACTTACTGAAGAGGCTGTCTTTTCTCCATTGTATATTCTCGCCTCCTGTATCAAAGATAAGGTGACCATATGTGTGTGGGTTTACCTCTGGGCTTTCTATCCTGTTCCATTGATCTATATTTCTGTTTTTGTGCCAGTCCCATACTGTCTTAGTTACTGTAGCTTTGTAGTATAGTCTGAAGTCAGGGAGCCTGATTCCTCCAGCTCTGTTTTTCTTTCTCAACATTGCTTTGGCTATTCAGGGTCTTTTGTGTTTCCATACAAACTGTGAAATTTTTTGTTCTAGTTCTGTGAAAAATGCCATTGGTAGTTTGATAGGGATTGCATTTAATCTGTAGATTGCTTTGGGTAGTCTAATCATTTTCACCATATTGATTCTTCCAATCCAAGAACATGGTATATTTCTCCATCTGTTTATGTCATCTTTGATTTGTTTCATCACTGTTTTATCGTTTTCTGAGTACAGGTCTTTCGCCTCCTGAGGCAGGTTTACTCCTAG
Source organism: Balaenoptera acutorostrata (assembly GCF_949987535.1). Lineage (NCBI taxonomy): Eukaryota > Metazoa > Chordata > Mammalia > Artiodactyla > Balaenopteridae > Balaenoptera > Balaenoptera acutorostrata. Next base: position 141,821,133 of record NC_080065.1, read on the forward strand.
GTGTTTTACTCTTTTTGTTGCAATGGTAAATGGGAGTGTTTCCTTAATTTCTCTTTCTGATTTTTCATTGTTGGTCTATAGGAATGCCAGAGATTTCTGTGCATTCATTTTGTATCCTGCAACCTTACCAAATTCATTGATTAGCACTAGTAGTTTTCTGGTGGCATCTTTAGGATTTTCTATGTGTAGTATCATGTCATCGGCAAACAGTGACAGTTTTACTTCTTCTTTTCCAATTTGGATTCCTTTTATTTCTTTTTCTTCTCTGACTGCTGTGGCTAAAACTTCCAAAACTATATAGAGTGGTAAGAGTGGACATCCTTGTCTTGTTCCTGATGTTAGTGGAAATGCTTTCAGTTTTTCACCATTGAGTATGATGCTTGCTGTGGGTTTGTCATATATGGCCTTTATTATGTTGAGGTACGTTCCCTCTGTGCCCATTTTCTGGAGAGTTTTTATCATAAATGGGTGTTGAATTTTGTCAAAAGCTTTTTCTGCATCTATTGAGGTGATCATATGGTTTTTATTCCTTAATTTGTTAATGAGGTGTATCACGTTGATTGATTTGCATATATTGAAGAATCCTTGCTTCCCTGGGATAAATCCCACTTGATCATGGTGTATGAGCCTTTTAATGTGCTGTTGGATTCTGTTTGCTGGTATTTTGTTCAGGATTTTGACATCTGTGTTCATCAAAGAATAACACAGTAAACACACAGATATACTTTGTAGCCAGATTCATGATTATTCATGTTTTAACCACATTTGATTCACTTTCTTTTACTCATGTATGTTTTTTTTCTCTCTCATAAATATAGTAAGTGTAGTTTAAATATATGTTTATAGTATATATAATTTTAAAAACATATTTTCATATAAATATTACGTTGACCAAAATGTTCATAACATCTTACAGAAAAATACCAAATGAACTTTTTGGCCAACCCACTATATTAAAATATATATTTTAATATACATACTTTTTTCTGAGCCAGTTGAAAGTAAGTTGGAGACATATGACACTTTACCACTGATACCTCAGCATGTATCTCCTAAGAACAAGGACATCCTTTCATCATCCAAATAGAATTATCATACTCAGGAAATTTAATAATACTGTTTTCTTCATAGAGTCCCTATTTGTCCTGGTCATGTTCTTTATAATTTTAGTACAATTTCCTATCAGTGCATTGCATTTAGTTGTCACGTGCCTGTGCAAACAAACCTTAAGTAACCTTGTGTCTCCCTCTCTCTCTCTCTTCCATGCAGCTGTTGGGTAGATCAATTGACTTGAACAGACTCATTACCCAGCGCATCTCTGCCGCCATGTATAAATCCTTGGACCAGGCCATCAGCCGCTTTGAGAGTGAGGACCTGACCTCCATCGTGGTAAGAGATGGGTGCCCTTGTGAGTTCTGCTCTGGGACTTCTCAGACTAGAAGCCTCATTGGGGGTTGTTGTTAGCCTGGTACTGAGCTAGTTACAGAGAAGCAACGGGTCTCTTTCTCATCTGAATGAGACGGGGAAAAAAAAAAAAGATTTAAAAAGAATAAGAGTAATCTTACCTTCCTGGTTGCCTAGAGGATGGGAGTGGAGAGGGGATCTTGAAATCTCTAGAAATGGCCAGCCCTGGGGCACAGCTGCTTGTCCTTTAGGATTCTACAGCTCCAGAAAGTAGCTGGCTGGTCCTAACAAACTAGGGAAGGTTACAAACAGCACCGTCAGCTTTGTGGGTATGCAGTAGTCTAGAGCCCACAGAGGCTCTTGACTGGTTTAATGCTCTGCTATCACCATCTTGGCATTCTTAATCATTTTCTAACAAGGGTCCCCACATTTTCATTTTGTGCTGGGACTTGCAAATTATATAGTTGTTCCTGATGCACAAGCATGGGACAGGCCTGCTACCTTCTTTTATTAATCAGCAATTTGAACTACTCTCTGCTAATTCTTTCCAAGAATTAGAATAACTTGATTGATCAGTCTTTCAGTGAATCAAAGGAAGCTTTTAATGCTTCAAAAGCAGGTGAGTAGAAGGAATGAGAGAAGTAGAAAATCACCACTAGAACACCACAGTAGTAATGGTTGCAGGCAAGATCCAGTAACAGATGCTAAAATTAGCGGGCAGAACTTTGAGAAGAGTATTTTATGATTCTTCTTATTATGAGGTTTCTAGAATAATGAGATTTATAGAGACAGAAAGTACAGTGGTGTTTGCCAAGGAATAGGGAGTTAGTGCTTAATGGGTACAGAGGTTCAGTTGGGGAGATTAAGAAGTTCTGGAGGTGGATGGTGGTGATGGTGGCACAACAATATGAATGCATCTAATGCCACAGAAGTGTACATTTAAAAAGGGTTAAAATGGTAAATTTTATGTTATCTATATTTCACCAAAGTTTTAAAATTACTCAAAACTTTTAAAAAAACTTAGAGAAGAAAAAGCATTCTTACATAGTCTTGAATTATCTCCTTCAAGATATTTATTAATTGCGAATGGAAGAATACTAATTTTACAATGGGGAAATCTAGCAGACACCATCTTTTTTTTTTTTTTTGCAGAATATATGTTATTATATTTATGTTTTCTCTTTTTTTTAACATCTTTATTGGAGTATAATTGCTTTACAATGTTGTGTTAGTTTCTGCTGTATAACAAAGTGAATCAGCTATACGTATACATATATCCCCATATCCCCTCCCTCTTGCGTCTCCCTCCCACCCTCCCTATCCCGCCCCTCTAGGTGGTCACAAAGCACTGAGCTGATCTCCCTGTGCTATGTGGCTGCTTCCCACTAGCTATCTATTTTACATTTGGTAGTGTATATATGTCCATGCCACTCTCACTTCGTCCCAGCTTACCCTTCCCCCTCCCCGTGTCCTTAAGTCCACTCTCTACGTCTGTGTCTTTATTCCTGTTCTGCCCCTAGGTTCTTCAGAACCTTTTTTTTTTTTTTAGATTCCATATATATGTGTTAGCATACGGTATTTGTTTTTCTTTTTCTGACTTACTTCACTCTGTATGACAGACTCTAGGTCCATCCACCTCACTACAAATAACTCAATTTTGTTTCTTTTTATGTCTGAGTAATATTCCATTGTATATATGTGCCACCTCTTCTTTATCCATTCATAGCAGACACCATCTTAACCAAGCATGAAAGGTTAATATCACCAGAAATAAGGTATATTCATGTATCCCCTGATATGTATGCATAATCTCAATCTAAGCATGAGAATATATCAAATAAACCCAAGTCAAATGGCATTCAGAAATGAACAATGCTTTTCAAAAGCATCCAGAACATAAAAGACAAAGAGATACTGAAATCTGTTAGAGATTGGAAAAGACTAAGGAGACATGACAACTCAGTGCAATGTGGAATTCTGGATTGAACCCTAAAATGGAAAAAAAAAAAAAACCTTTGTGGAGAAAAATGATGAAATTTGAATAAGGTCTGTCATTTAGTTCATAGAATTGTACCAATGTTAGTTTCCTACTTTAGGTAACTTATGTAAGAGGTTAACATTGGAGAAACTGGGTCAGGAATATGCAGGAAGTCTGCAGTTTTCACAGCTTCTTTGTAAGTCTAAAATTATTTCAAAATAAAAAGGGTTTGTTTTTTTTTTAATGGACAAAGTGGTTTTTTAAAAAGGGGCTGGGACTTCCCTGGTGGTGCAGTGGTTAAGAATTCGCCTGCCAATGCAGGGGACATGGGTTCGATCCCTGTTCCAGGAAGATCCCACATGCCACGGAGCAACTAAGCCCGTGTGCCACAGCTACTGAGCCTGTGCGCTGCAACTACTGAAGCCCGCGTGCCTAGTAACAAGAGAAGCCACCGCAATGAGGAGCCTGCGCACAACAGCAAAATGTAGCCCCCCCCACTCACCCCAACTAGAAAAGGCCCGCGCGCAGCAACAAAGACCCAATGCAGCCAAAAAATAAGTTAAAAAAAATTAAATAAAAAAAGAAAGAAAGAAAGAAAAAGGGACTAAGAACTAGGACTCTAGCATCAGAAAGACCTTGGGGTCCCAGTCCTGGCCCCGCCACTTAACTAGCTGGGTGATCTTGGGTGAGTTACTTATACTGCAAGCCTGTAGTACAGTGGAGGAAATGTTAGAATCCACCTCATAGACGTGTCGAAAGGATGAAATGAGATACTGCCTGGAAAGAGCTTTGCATAGTTCCTTGCACTTAAAGAAAATAGCTTATGAAAAAAGAGAAACATAGAAATTTTGAGCTACAAATGAGGTGCTCTCAGGGTAGATTCTCAGAAGCATTTCCAAGAGAACTTGACCCAACTGCCCACCTAAGTACTGGGTCACTGACTTTGAGAGACTATGATATAGCACAAGTTCTTCTGGGAGATCTACTTTAAGAAATATTTTTCTTTGCCAAATGTTAACAGTGATTATCTCCAAGAGGTGGGATTTTTGTTTTTATCTTCTTTGTTTATCTGTATCTTCTAGTTTTCCAGTAATGAATGAGCATATCTTATGGAAAAACTGGTTTTGGGGTGTGTGTGGGTATCTATGGCCTCTTCCCAGCCCTTGAAAGGCACTGAATGTTCTTTTAGCTGGGAACAGAATCAAAACAAACAGTGAAAGCCTGTGTTTGTCAGGTGAGGGCAACATCCCCCAGGAGAGTAGCCACTTCCCATGAAGCCCATGAAGAGGAGAGCCCAGGGATGCTCTCTCCTGTAGGGTCAGGAGGCCCCCACTGCCTTGGCTGAGAAGCCTTCTGCCTCTTCTGAGAAACAAAGCAAAGGATGTGCTCCCCTCAGCCCTTCCCTCCACCTTAGAAGTTCCGTCCTGAGATAGGGGAGGGGGTGGCTTGATGCCCAGTTGGGAGGGTTGCAGAGATTTCATTGGTCGGTGGCCCTCATCCTACGCAGCTGAGCAAATAGATTCTCGGAGGGATCTGATGCCAAAGTTGAGAGCTGGCAGCCTGCAGGCTGTGTTTTGTTTAGGCTGCGAAGCATATTTTAAATTTGGAGCCAACACTTAACACTTGGAAGAATTCGAATAAAACTGCAGAAGCTCTGGCAACCTCAGACCAGCCTTTCCAGATGGCAGCAATTGCCTAGAAATGACTAGACTTTCCCATCAGCTGGGCTGGGCTCTCCTGGGTTTGCCGCAGGCCCTGTGGCACAATTCATTCATGAGATGACCTACCAGGCCTTGCTGTGCCTGAGTTTGAGACCCCTATTCTCCTGGCCCGCCTGGACCACAGAGCTGGTTAACGGCCAAGTGCGGCTGACACTCAAGTTTTCTGGTTCCCGTGGAAAAGCCCTTTCCACTACTTCACAGAAGTTGCCCATTTGGGTGTTTTGTTTCCCCAGTGCTGCTTCTCTGTGTTGCCCCCCAGTAAATCGGCTTTACTACAGAGAGCTGACATCCTCTCAGAAGGCACGTGGACCACCCCTGTGGCCTTCTAAACCTCTGTGCCTTGATGCACTGAGCCCTGCATCCCTCAGGCAAGTGCCCTCTTCTGATTGAAAGGCTGGAAGTACACGGCTGATGCAAAACACAGTTTGTATTACGTAATAAAAACTCCTGTGGCATGGCGGAAGAAGTGGACCTACATTTCCAGCACCCCCATATCAGCGGAGTTGAGCCCTCTCTCCTTCAGTCTCTGATGCACATCTTTGAGACCGTTAAAATCACAGAACATTAGAACAGAAATTGTTCAATCCCAGTTTGTCATCTGTAGCTCTCTTCATGGTAACAGGGCACCTCCATGTGCTAAGGGACTCAGTGATCTTAGAAATAAAATCATGCACATTCATTGCATTTATTTATTTATTTACTTACTTACTTTTACTTACTTACTTACCCACCCTAAGTGAATAGGAACAAAAATGCCATCCAGCTAGCTAGGCCCCAAGAGATGGAAGCAGACAGTTGATTCTGCATTTCCACCCTTCATTTACTTCACGGTGCGCAGTGACTGGAAACTTACTCTTCCAGCTACCATTCCAGAATTGCAATCCAGACTTTGGCCTTCTTTCAAGAGATGGCAGGATCTGCCATCACTAAGCCCCATTCCGACGTAGTAACAAATAATCAGATGGCGTGAAGTAGCCGCTCCACCTTTATCTGGCAGCGGCTCTCCAATTTGCCACGGACAGCCCAGCCCGGGGCTCCCTCCTCCCCCTGCTTGTCTCACTTTGATATAGTATTTTGCCCCCGATTTAGAGCCACAGAATCTGAGTTTCAGAGAGACGAAGCTTCAAGATTGGAAGCGTGGTCTGGGTCTACCACACTCTGGACCCCAACCAGAGTCAGAGGGGTCTTGTGGCTGATGAGAATAAAATTGAATCTCTGGTGTGAGGCCACCTCCTATGACTGTAGACAACTGGGCTCCAAGGCCCAGCTCTTACAGCTGGCCCTCTGACCATCCCACCTCCTGGCCACGCTCTGGGGAACTGCCTTTGCCGACGTTCTTTTAGCTTTTATGTTGTAAAGCCATCTTTACTTTTCAAAGGGCTTTCTCAGTCATTGCTCCTTTATTCCAGGCAGCTGTGTCACAGGGGCCAAACACACGTGATTTGGAGTCAGAAGACCTGGGATCACATCCTAAGCCCTGTTCTGTATTCGCTCTATGACCCTGAGCAAGTTACTTCACCCTCTGAGCCTCGGTTTTCCCCTCTATGAAACAGGGGCAGTCATACCCATCTCAAAAGTTGGCTTAACCACTACAGTATAGGAGTGTCCTAGAGCATCACAGAGATGCTTTCTGCACAGGATTGTGCTTTGATTCTCTTTGATAGCAATACAGCAAGGAACTAAAGCCAGTCCAAAGGATTTTATCCTTTTTACTTCCTAGCAAGTGCAGTGACCTGCTCTGTCCAGATATTATCCACTCTGCTCCTGTTCTCTGCCTGAAGGTTGGATTTCAAATGACCAGGGCCCACAGCTCATGCACGTCCTTGGTCCACAGCTTGCAGCCAAACCTTTGCCAACATGTGTAACCAACCCCTGTGTGACTGAGGGGCACAGGAGGAGTCCAGAGGAGGGAACGTTCTGCCCACAGCTGTTTTTTTAAATTTCTGTAGTATACAACTGTTAAGAATGTGAACTTTGGAGCCCAGCTTCCTGGATTTGAAGCCAAGTTACTGCACTTCTTAAAGCCTAGTTTCTATATGTATACAGTAAGAACAGCCATCATGCTGACCTTATAGGGGTTTTTGAGCATGAAGTGAGTTAACACATATAAAGTGCTTAGAATACTGCTTGGCATGTATTAGACTGAACCATAAAAAATTACTAACATTGGGCTTCCCTGGTGGCGCAGTGGTTGGGAGTCTGCCTGCTAATGCAGGGGACGCGGGTTCGAGCCCTGGTCTGGGAAGATCCCACATGCCGCAGAGCGGCTGGGCCCGTGAGCCACAATTACTGAGCCTGCGCGTCTGGAGCTGTGCTCCGCAACAGGAGGGGCCGCGATGGTGAGAGGCCCGCGCACCGTGATGAGGAGTGGCCCCCGCTTGCCACAACTAGAGAAGGCCCTAGCACAGAAACGAAGACCCAACATAGCAATCAATCAATCAATCAATCAATAAAAAAATAAATCTTTAAAAAAAAAAAAAATTACTAACATTGAGTGGTGTTTGACCTAAAAAACAGTAGTTTCACATGGTCCAACCTAATTGTAAGTACTTAGTAGGTGGTAGCTCTTTTGATTGCTTTCTGCAGGGTGGAGATAGAGCCTCTGGTGATGGATGGATGTTCACAACTTTCCTTTACTTTACTTGCAGCTCAGAGGGACAGGCTTTTTCCTTACTAACCTAGAAGCTGGAGAGCAAGTAGTCATGCTTTTCTACCCAAGGGGGTGCAGACAAGGGATTTGCACATGGTCTGTGGTCCCCTTCTGTGGGCAGGCATGCAGCCTCCCTGGGCATGGTCTGGTACTTCCTTCACTCAGAAGAAGGGAATGTCGCATACTACTGTAGCGGTCCTAGTCCCATGCTGGCCGTTATGAAGTTGTCTGAGGGGCCCTCACCTGCATGAAAGGCATCTGTCAGATAATGGTGCCTGCGTGCAAGGCGCATGTGTAAGTCCTCAGCAGCCGCGGGCTCTCTCTCTGGGCAGGAGCTGGAGTGGCTGCTGGAGATCAACCGGCTCACACACCGGCTGCTGTGTAAGCACATGACCCTGGACAGCTTCGATGCCATGTTCCGGGAGGCCAATCACAACGTGTCTGCCCCCTACGGCCGCATCACCTTGCACGTCTTCTGGGAGCTGAACTTCGACTTTCTCCCCAACTACTGCTACAATGGGTCCACCAACCGGTAAGGGAGTCTCTGTGCAAAGCAGAGTGGGGGTGGCAGTAGAAGCAGCCAGCTGTCTCCTCCAGATGAGCCCTCTCAGTGTCATCAGGGCCTGGCTCACGGCCAGCATAGAATAAGTATGTGCCAGAGTCACGGAAGGGTCTGGGAGGAATCCACACACTTAGCAAGATGGACTTGCGGTTCTCTAAAGATTTGGAACTTTCAATCCTCTTGTGCAGAGATCTGCACACTCCAGCCCACAAGGCACCCACCCCTAGTTGCCAGCTCTTTTTGTTCAGCCCGTGAGCTAAGAATGGTATTGATATTTTGAGATGGCTAGGGAAAAAATCCAAAGAATTATAATTTGGTGACAAGTAGAAATTATTTGAAATTCACAAAGTTTTATTGGAACTCTGCCATCCATGCTCACTCATTTACGGTTTATGAGCATGTTTATGGGTGCTTCCATGCTACAGCAGAGTTGAGTAGTTGTGACAGAGACCATCTGGCTGGCAAAGCGGAACATATTTGCTATCTGGGCCTTTACAGAAAGAGTTTGCAGCACTCTGCTCTTGAGGAAACCAAACTGAGGGTGGAGGGTCCAAGCCCTGGAGAAGGCTGTTTTCAGGCCCACCCTGTTCTCGACTTTCTTGACCACTGTCTGAGCAGCTGCAAGCCCAGAGTCGAGCCTGTGAACCTGGATTACAGTGTTCCCATCTATGAAGAGGAGATAGGAGTTAAACGGGAGTCTGTCAGAAGTACCTGTATAGGCCACCGCCTAAGAAACAGTGTGGTTGCACCTGATCAGGAAGGGCTCCCGCTATATCATGTCCCGTGAAGAATAATATTAGGACCCAGTTAACTGCCGCCCCATCTCTTTTCTTCTACTAGTTTTGTCCGAACTGCCATTCCTTTCACCCAAGAACCGCAAAGAGATAAACCTGCCAACGTCCAGCCTTATTACCTCTATGGGTCCAAGGTGAGTGGTCTTGCCTGTGTCCTACTTCTAAGAGGACTAGTGAGCAAAAGCAGATAGAAGAGTGTTCCCCAAATCAGAAAAGCAAGAAGCATGGAGATACAGAGGCAGCAGTGAAATCCAGGCAGAAACAGCTGCAAGTATATTCATCTTTATTTGTTCACAACTAGCAGGGGTGAGGGTGAGCGCAGACCTGGTGGGGCTGGATTCTGGGCAGGAACAGTCTGGGGGGGACTTTACGAGGCAAGCAGGGAAATAGGTGTGTGGGTCTCCTTGTCTCGGCGTCCCATCTCCTCCTGTTCCCGGTTGATTCATTGCGGTATCATCCTGCGATTCGGGGATTTTGTGCTCCGTGAAGATGAGGGATTTGCAGACAGGAAGCAGTTGGGAAGGTGGAGCTTTGAAGGAAATCCCAGATGGCCGGAGTTAGAGCTGAGTGGTCTCCTCCTGTCTCTTTGCTGCTTTGTTCACAATGCCAGTCCTGACACTAACAAAGCTTCCCAGGTGGTGCCTGTTCTGGACTTTCAGTCCTTTGCCATTCGTTAAACAGACATTCCTTAAGCCCCCACTGTAGGCCAGATGCTGGGCAGGTTCTCCGTGCTGGGGATTTAGCAGAGGTTGAAGCAGACGCATCTCCACCCTCCTCCAGCTCCATTTCCACACCCGGGGTGGGCACTGGGGAACACCCTTCACAAAGTCTTACCATCACCATGACATATGTAGGAGATCGTTTCTTACCCTGCGGGTTTGTGTGGGAGAACACCACAGAAAGGGTGCAGTAGCTCAACAACAACGGCAAAAAAGCCAAGATTTTTTTGTGTGTGATGGATGAAAAATTGCCACCTTTGACCCCATTTTCACAAAGTAAGCACAGATAGACTTAGAAGAGGAAGTGACTGGATAAATATAGCATGATTAGAAAAGGTGCTTCTCTAGGTCGGGGAGCCCTAGATTGGGAAGTGTGAGGAACCAAGATGAGTGCCCTTCACTTGGGCCTGAATGTGGGGCTTAGAAAGTCTTAGGATGATGCTGAGAGAGTACAGGTGTCTTCTCCAGAGCAGCCAGTCTGGTCAAGGCAACTCTCTCAAATCAGGGAACCCTTACAGACAGCACTGTAGACAGTTCACAGTCATGGCATGAATTAACAGTCACTCACAAAGTAACTCCCTTTGCAATACTCTTTCAAACCTTGCTGATTATATCAAGGAGCAAGTCTTATGTTGGTGCTAATATGTCTTTAATACCTTTCCAACGACTGCTAATCTCCCTTTTGATCAGAGATGAGAGAGCCCTGAGCTCAGAGTCCTTAGTAGGCAATAGTATCCAAGTCAAATTTAATATTGTTTTGTTTTCATTCTATTTATTATATCTCTTCCCTTCTATTTATAGCAGGAGGGTGCTGGTTTTTCATTTGGGGAGTAGCATAAGGCTATGTTTTAAAATAAGTTTAAAAAATGAGTCAATTTAAAGAAAAGGTATTGTTAATAATCGTAAAGATAGTCTGTGGTTTAAAAAAAAGTGAAGATGGGGTATAAAGTGGTGTGCGATTGGCTGAAAGTTGGAAAACACTCCAGAGCAAGGCTTCTCACATCTTTCCAAAATAATGCCCCTCAACAGCAGAGGAGACTGGACGTTTGCCTCAGCTGACTGAAAGCATAACTAAAGAGCCCATCTTCAACTCAAAAATCTCCTGGAAGTTTTGTGTTTTATTTAAGTCATGCAGGTTTCACTTTCTATACCATAATAATATTCATGGTTGTTTTAATATTGAAATAATGCTTTTAGTTCCTAACTGAGCCCCCCTACCCTAAATGGGCACTCCTAAGAGACACCGTGTTCCTCCCTTTGCACACCAGGGGGTTATGTGTTTTCCAGCTAGAGAAGCTTTGTCAAAGGGCATTCATCCAACCAGGTGGTCCATGCGTCAGAGCTCTGACATTTGAGGGGAGGCGAATGGGTAGTCTACAGATGCGTTTTTACCGGAGACCTGCTGCGTGGAGGGCTTTAAGCTACCTGATGTGGGCTGCCTCCCCTCCACCTCTCACTCCCCAAAAGGAGGCAGTGCGACAGGATGAGCACCGCCCTCCCTCTGCAGGGCACCCACGTCGGGGGCATCCTGTTCGGCCGCTGCGGCTTCCGGTTCCGCGTCAGCTCCGGAGTGCTTGCGTGGCACTTCCACCAGGGGGAGCCCCTGCAGGTCTTCCTCCCCCTGGCCCAGACCCGGGGCCTCCTCTGGCCATCTCACCAGGCCATTGGCTTCCTCCATGAGGCCGGCTCTGTAAGACCATCGAGGCTCATGGCAACGGATACACCAGAACTGGAGGCAGATGAAGGCTAAGACTGCCGTGAAGCAGGCCAGCAGAATGGCCATCAGCACCCAAAGGGAGATCTGGGGGTCCACCAGGGAACTTCCAGCAGCCAGTGGACTCTTATCCAGGGTGTGGAACATGGTGCAGTAGTGCCTGTAGGGGAAGAGGATCTTCTTGCAGCTGACGCACAGGAAGTAGAGAGTGGAAGGGTTGAGGTGTTGCAGCACCGCGGAGCTGATTGTTCGAGGCACCTTCTCCTCGTGGTGGAAGCTGTAGCGAAGATAGCCAGAGAAGATGCTGTTCCAGTTGGGCCTGTACATAATATGGTAATAGTCCTCCAGGCAGGGCTCCGAGGACGACCAGGAAATGACGGCTCCCGTATAAGAAACGTTCCCAACCTCGATGTTCATCTCGATTCTGAAACCAGAATCAAAGTGCAGAGTGTCATCTCCTCATTTAAGTGTTTATTTATGATAATCATAGCCACCATGCATTGAGCATTCGAGATGGGGACTAATATGGACCCAGATTTACAGACAAAGAGATGGAGGCCAAGAGGTGACAGTACTCAGCTAAGCAGAGCCGAGAAATGGCAGAACCACGGTTCAAATCAGGGCTGCCTCATACCAGAGGTGGGGGCCTTCAGGCCCAAGAGAGATGCACCCACATCCCCCAGCCTCATCCTGCCGTGGCTGAGATTCTTTAAATACAACATTGTTCCCAAACCTTAAAAAAAGAAGGGGAAAAAAGGCAATGAAAGGAAAAAATCAGCACAGCCTCAGAGTCTCCACGTTAGTCACCACGGGTCTGTGATCTCCAGGTCAGGCAGTTGTTTCACTTAAAATTTCCCTCTGGAACTCCTGTTTCTGCCCCAAGTGCTGTGAGCTCATTCATCTAGAACATTCTGGCCACTGTGTTTTTAGCCTCCAAGTGCCGTAGCCAGAGGAGATTTGCGTCGTCACTCAGCGGCAGCTGATTTCTCCCCAAAGCCTCTGCTCATGTTTCGTCCATTCGTTAGCTTTTTTCAAAGCTGAATTACCCAGGAAATGAGTTTCACAGGTCAAGATAATCAGCTCCGAATACCAGCATAACTGCTACTGTTTGATGCCTGCTGGTTCTGTGACTGTTAATGATGGTAATAACCAGCAACAGCGAGCAGTTGCTATGTCACAGGTCACTAGAAGCTCAACATATAAGAATAAATATCCTTTATTCATCACACCCTCTGAACTAGATTCCCATTCTACAGATGAGCAATCTGAGAGGAGCAATCAGCTAACAAGTACAAGACCCAAAGCCACGTGACCACTGGAGTTACTAAGGCAAGGCTGCCGGGTTTAGTCATAGAATGTTACTGCAAAATGAGGTGCTGGTGCTAAGACAGGGTTGCTCTTTTTCCCGACACGTGAAATGAGCCCTCTTCAGGTCGCCAGCCCTCTTGCTTTGCTAAAAGTGCGCCATCTTCGAGCTTTTTAGTTTCTTTTTAATTCTCTGTGTTTGAGAGAGATTGTTCTCCTCCACTGAATTTCCCCTGAGCTAAAATTCAGAGACAGCCATAGTCAACCTGTGTATGTTCACGGATAGATCTCACCCATCTCAGTTCTCTGCCCCTCCTCTCTCACACGAAACGCAGAAGGTTTCATTGCAGATTGCAGTGACAGAGGAAAAAACAGTCGATCAAATTTTAAGCTGAATTGGATGTTAAGCCACACTGACTGCGATTACGAGCTGCTTTCTCTCCTCCCTGCTTCCCTCCAACCACCTGTGTTCGTGCCTGTGCTCCTAGAGGAAGTGAGCTGCAGGAAGATGCCGAGCAGTGAATGATTTTTCAGGCCTTCTTTTTCTTCTCTATGGATGACAGTGACCTAAATTGCTCAGGAAGGGGAGTTCTTTTCCGTTTGGCTGGAAATTTTCTCCCAGAAAAATGGGGGATGAAAGGGACAAGGCAGGTGTGCTCAGATCCCTCCAGCGAGAGTCTTTGCAGAGGACACTGAGTGTCTGCGCTCCCTCCATGGGTCTCCTTCTCATACACGCCCGTCCACCCCGCCACACCCCTATAAATAGGGACCACAATGAAAAGAGCTTAATTCATTACTTACGATACAGAGGCAATAGCCCTCATAAACCCTTCCCTCAGGAGCGATCAGGAATGCTGTTTCTTGTCATGAATCTCTTCTCCTGTTTGCCTCACATCTGTGCTGGCTGTCTTTGCAGACTGAGTTTTCTACAGCAGGCATTTTGAAGAGCTTTCTGTCAAGATGCAGCATTCACAGCTTTTAGGACTAAGTGTCTCCCATTATTTATTTCTCTTCCACTGCTTCTGTTTCTAAATCCCCCCTATTTTTAGCTGTTCGTATTACTACTGCCCGACCCTCCTCCAAGCGGTGTGAAAGGAAAAGCCATTTCCATTTCCAAGAAGAGCCATTTGTGTCCCTTACCTGGTGTTCACAGTGGATCCGGTTAGAATGCAGCCCTCAGAGGCAGAGTGGACCAAAGCTGAAGGATGGTGCCTTCTCCCCTCCTCTGCTCTGGGCTCTCCTTGATGTCTCTCTCACCACTGTCTGAGTAATTCCACTGTCGCCCCCAACGCTCACATTATTCATTTCTTCAGATCAGTATCATTCACCATGGCAACCAGCAGGCATCTGTACGCACGATGTCTCAGGGACCAGTCTGGAAAGGCTTTTGCCCAGTGAGAGGAGCTCTCATTCCTTTGGCCAAAAAAAAAAGGCAAACAATCCCCTGCACACTGATCCTCAGAGTGGTACTAATTCTTCAAAGTCTCCTAAATTGTGTCTCTAATAAGCTAGTTATCATTTTTCTCCCCATCTAGACCTTCTTTGGACAGTGGTTGCAAATGCAAAGCTGCCGTTCTCTGTTTTCCCACAAGTAAAACACTAATTACATCCTCATCCCCTCCCACCCCACCCCACTGCCACCCCACCTCCTTACCCACCTCTATACCCTCCTCTTTCTTTATTCTTGCCTCCTGTGGCATTACCTAGTTGTATGCCACTGGTCAAGACACTTTTAGTCTCTGGGCCTCAGTTTCATCATCTGTAAGGCTGATCGCTTGGGCTAGATCAGGATGTCAGGTAGAAAACATGAGTGCCACCCCCCTGCCCAGGCCTGAACCCACGTGAGGCTTGCTGAACTGCCAGAACACTCGTACTGAGTTGGTTTGAGCATTCCCCACCCCTACCCCTCACCAAATTCAGGTCCACCCAGAACCTCAGAATGTGACCTTAGTTGGAGGTAGGGATTTTGTGAATTTAATTAGTTAAGGATCTGGAAATGTTATCATCCTGGATTTAGGGGGAGCCCTAAATCCAATGACTGGTGTCTTCGTAAGAGAAAGGAGAGGGAGATTTATATACAGAGAGATGCAAAGGGTAGAAGCCATGTGAAGACAGAAGCAGAGATTGGAGTGATGCTGCCATAAGCCAAGGACTGCCAGGGACCTGCAGGAGCTGGAAGATGCAAGGAAGGATTCTCTCCTAGAGCCTTTGGAGGGAGCGTGGCCCTGCCAGCACCTTGATTTCAGGCCTCCAGAACTGTGAGAGATTCTAATGTTTGAAGCCACCATGTTTGTGGTAATTTGTTACAGCAGCCCTAGCTCCGATGGATTTAGACCTGAATCATATAACACAAATCAGGCATTTTTAAAAGTCATCTTTTTTCTTCTTGGTTCTTGGCCAAAGTATCCAAGTGGACCCATGAAGGTCTCCTTTTGATTCACATCAGTGATAATCAAAAAGTTATAAAGAGTTGCCCGGTGAGTCACAGACCCTCCCCAGGCCAAGGGTCTCTGTGAGGCGTGGGGTCTCGGAATGCCCGGTGTCCCTCAACTAGACACTTGCTCTGTGCTTCCCTCCCGTGGCATTCAGTTTTCCCAGAGGTCTGTCTAGAATCTGCTGTAATGCATGCTAATGGCGACTCCCTGCAGAGCATGAAAGCGTCCTCTCCACAGAAAGGCCAATGCAGTAGTTTGCAGATGCCTTTTGAAAAGGTTATTTTGAGGGGAATAAAAATAACCAGCGTTAGGGGGCCTGTGGAGTGACGAGCTGGAGCTCAAGCCTTTGCCCCTGAAAACAAGAATTTATTTTTAAAGCTCCTGGGTGCCATTTTTCACCCTGAGCTTTTTATCTGAGAAGTTGAGACACTTGGAGGATATGAGGCCTAGAAGTCCTCTTGGTTCACAGATCCTGAGAGAAGGGATGGCTTTCCTCAGGCCAGGTGACTGATTAGTGGCAGAGCCAGGAGTGGAACCCGGGTCCCTGACTCCAAGTCCAGGGCTCATCCTTTTCCTTTAGGCCATCACCATTCCCCAGCAGCCCCCAGAGAAGCCAGTGAGTCCTTGTGGATGAGACGGATCGTCTGGGGACACTTGGCTCAGGAGATCGCACCCCAACCAGGCTCACTGTCTTCACCTTCAGGCAGGACTCCTCTGCAGTCACCTGAGCGGCAGCCCCTTCAGCTGTCAGGCCAGGTGGTCTCTGGTTGGTTTACACCAGTAGTAAATCACTGCCAGAGGAAACCAGCCAAGAGCGGGACCCCTGCTCCCTCCCTGAAGGTGGCCGTGAAGGGACAGTGAGAGAGCACACCTTGGTCCCAAAGCTGATTGGCGTCCAGGGGCTGAAGTCCCCAGGCTAGGTTCAAATCCTGACTCTGTGGCCTTGGACAAATTTTCTGACTTTCCTAGGCCTTGGTTAACTCTTCTGTAAAAGGCAAATATCAATACTACCCACCTGATAATGTTGTAGCAGTGAGACGAACGCATCTCTGTAGTGCTGAGCTTAGGAACAGTAGCCATTATTATTAAGAAGAAAATGTCCGTGAGTCGGAGCCATTTCCTGAGTTGGTCATAGCTTCATCCAGAGGCTGTAATGGACAAGGTTTGCACTCTGCATGATGCTTCCTTCCTTTTTTCTCCCCTTAAAACAGCTTTATTATTTTTTTTTTTTAAAGGTTTGCTTTTTTTTTTTTTTTTATAATTTTTTTTTTCCCCTACTTTATTTATTTATTTATTTATTTTTGGCTGTGTTGGGTCTTCGGTTCGTGCGAGGGCTTTCTCCAGTTGCGGCAAGCGGGGGCCACTCTTCATCGCGGTGCGGGGACCGCTCTTCATCGCGGTGCGCGGGCCTTTCACTATCGCGGCCCCTCCCGTTGCGGGGCACAGGCTCCAGACGCGCAGGCTCAGCAGCTGTGGCTCATGGGCCCAGCCGCTCCGCGGCATGTGGGATCCTCCCAGACCAGGGCTCGAACCCGTGTCCCCTGCATTAGCAGGCAGACTCTCAACCACTGCGCCACCAGGGAAGCCCAGCTTTATTTTTTTTTAATGTACATGCTCGTTGTACATAAAGAGTATCAGAAAGTTCAAAGACAGCAGTCAAAATCCTATGACTCAGAAATAACCACTGAGAACATTTCAATGCATGAGAAAATGTATTTTCTCATTTTACCCGTGGGGAACTCTTTGAGGTAGGCCGTCTTATCACCATTGTACAAAGGGAGAAACTGAGGCTCAGAGGGATTAAGTAACTTGACCAGTATCACAAAGCTAGGCTGTGGCAGAGCAGGGCCCTATGCTGAGGTCTGTCGGTCCAGAGCCCAAGCTCCTAGCCAGCCTCCTTGATGCACTGCCATTCTTCTGGGTCGACCTTCAGTCATAGGTGGTCAGCAGTAGCTCTTTGCCTTGTGGTTGACTTGTCAGAGAGCTAGAGGCAGGACTTCGCAGTTTGGTGGATTCCAGGGTGATAGGAACAGGCGAGGAATTAAAAGACCTCAGAGGAAACACCCAGCCACCGGAAGGTAGCCAGCAGAAGCAGGGAAAACATCAGCTACCTTTGGAGAAATTCAGTCAGCAAGTGTTTCCTCTTCCGGAGTTTGGAGTCCAAGTACCCCTGCCTAAGAGCTCTGTCACTTAGGGTTAGGGGTAATATTAAATGTAAAAAGCCTTTAGCAACTGGTCTGGTAACTGAAATTAGTATATGAGTGGAAACTTTAAAAATATCTCTAAGTAATTAACTTGTAGAGAGTCTATCATAAAACAGCCTTGCAAGTGATATAGATTGTGGCACAAATCATCCCTTAAATTATACCAATAACTTCCCAATAATGTTTTGGTCTTTAGAGATTGTGGGTTTGGTCTTTTTTTTAATGTCATCATCGGTATCTAAACATTGCCCTATTGTGAGCCTTGATTCGACCTCAGGGGAATTCATCATACACACCAGGACTTCCCTGGTGTCCAGTGGTTAAGACTCTGTGCTTCCAATGCAAGGGACGTGGGTTCAATCCCTGGTCAGGGAACTAAGATCCCACACGTCTCACGGCGCAGCCAGAAAACACACACACACACACACACACACACACACTGTTTCGCCATTAAAAAAATGTGCATCTGTGTCACACATTAATAATATGCTCCAATTCCTGAATCAGGATTATTTCTTGAGATCTCATAAAGGTATCATTTTGTGCAGGGTGGATTTAACCAAGCTTGATTTTAAGTGAGACATCCTAAACAGGGTACATAATTAGTTTCTAAAGGCAGACATTGATTGTAGCCTGAGTCAGCTAGCAGGATTGGTTCAGTATAAGAGATTTGTAGCAAGTTTCCAATGTCTCAAGTCATGTCGCATTCCTGTTTTTCTTTGCCAAACCTCAGAAAATGCCCCGGCTCCCATATTCCCACATTTTCTCAGTAGGGCCCAGCCTCCTATTGAGCCAGCAGGTCAGATGGGTGCCCTGCGTGGGTGTGTGTGCATGTACTTTCCAGCATGTGTATGTGTTTCCTCCTGCATGGGTGTGGTGTGTTTTGGGCAGGGGGAGTTGGGGAATAAGGGGAGCTTGCTCACTTAGAAGGAGGATTTGAATTCTGCTCATTTCATGCTGGTCCTTCCTGAGCTTGGGCCATCAACTGAGGCCTGAATGGTCCAGACCAGAATCCAAAACTGATGGAGGAATGTCAACAAGAGGCCTCCTATGTGCATTGAGCGGGTCTGTAAGGGGTTTTTTTTTTAAAGCCCTGTGTGTGATACAGCAATTCCACAATTCTTCTTCTCTGCCTAGAACTGGGGAGAGCTGCTGAACAGTTTCCACCTACCCAAATATATTTTTATTTGTGCTTGCCAGGAAGTGCTAAGGGAGACTTATATTAGAAACTCCTTGGGTGGGAGTGCGGGTTAAGAAGACTGCTGAGAAGGATGAGCGCCTGGAGGACCACACTGGAGCTTGCACCTCAGAGGGGAGTTAAAAACACATCCATTCCAACCCTCTGTCCCAGGCAGGGCTCCCTTCTAACACCCCTATGTCATGTGTCTCTGTCCTTACCCAGCACAGTCTGTTGTTGGACAGCTTCTATTTTTATAAAGTTCTAAATATTGAGCAAAATCTGCATTTTTGGGTATGTTCCGTCAGCTGGTCTCAGCTCTGCCCTCTATCACATCACTGTGTAGGATACACCGTGTTGTATGAAATTGTACCCCACAGATGTACTCTCCACATTCAGAGAATCATGACTATAGCCAAAGCTGCTGGGGGAAATTTGACCAGGAAGCTGTATTTTCAGAGTCTTTACTTACCAAATTACCAAAACGAAGGAGTATGAGGGCTGTTATTTCAGTGGGTGCTTCCAGCGTGTCAGGCACCATGCTAAGTGCCGTATGTATGTCATCTCATTTAAACCTCCAACAACCCTACAGGAGTTGGTATTATTATCTTTACTTAGGGAAGACCAACGCTAAGAGAGTTTAAGCAATTTGCTCGAGATCATCTAGCTAGTAAACTGATGGAACTGGAATTTGAAATCAGGTGTGCCCACCCCAGTAAATAACTCTGGACTCAGACAAAGCAAGAAAATAAGTCAGAGAATCATACAGGGGGAAAAAAGTAGCTGATTGCTTTTTGTTCCCTCCAGGGATATCCATTGAAAGCTCCCTGCTGCTCAAAAGTTCCTTTCACAGGGTATTTGAAAGAAGACTGAACATGCCCAGAGCTTTACTGGGTTCAGAGGAGAGGCTGCAGCACCTGGTGTGGGTGGGGAGTGAGGAGGCAGCTCTCTTGGGGGGTGAGTCCATGAGGGGCCCCTCGGGCTGTGGGCACAGCCCAGCCATCCTTCTCACATGCCTGTGCAGGCTTAAGCTGCAGCCCTCTTTGGGAAGAAACTCAAATCATGTTTTTTAATCTTTGAATGCAAATGTTGGGAAGTAAATTAGGCTATGATATAGCCCAGTGGGCTTTTTAATTTACTTTTGTTATCGAGGTATAATCATAAGCAATAAAATGCACTGTCCTAGTTCAGGCTGCTATAACAAGAATACAGTAACTAGGTGGCTTAAACAGCAGTGGTTTCTCGCAGTTCTAGAGGGTGGAAAGTCCAGGATCGAGGTGCCAGCAGATCCAGTGTCTGTTGAGAGCCTACTTCCTGGTTTGCAGACAGCCTTCTTCTCATCATATCCCACATGATGGAGAAAAGAGAGACGTAGAGCTCTCTCATGTGTCTTCCTACAAGGGCACTAATCCTATTGATGAGTACTCCACCCTCATGACTTAATTACCTCCCAAAGATCCCACCTCCTAATACCATCACAATAAGGGTTAAGATTTCAACATAAGAATTTGGGAGGGACACAACCATTCGGTCAATAACATGCACAGATCTTAAGTGTACATATACTTTCATGAATTTTGAAAAATGTATACATGTGTGTAGTCAAGAACCCAGTCAACATGTAGGGCATTCCCATCATCTAGAAAGTTCTCTCATGCCCCTTTCTGGTCACTCTCCTTCCCCCACCAGAGGTAAGCCATGGTGTATCTGGTGTTTGTTTTATATAACAGGAGACTACAGAGTGGGCCTTTGATTACAGGGCCAGAACTAAGATGCACTCACTTGGGAGGTTGAGCACCTTGTACCATGTGTGCCCTAGTGCCACCTCACTCACCTCTCCCTGGTCCCCGCCCTGTTTGGCAGGGTGGCCTGTTACAGAGACAGTGAAATGGTTTGCTCCATACACAGAAAATTACATGGGCTGGCCCCATGGTTGACTAAATCAAACTCAACAATTCATATACTCCAGGATTTGCTGCCCATCAGCTCAGTGAACATCATGCTTTTAATCAGTTATATTTTCCCTCCTTACATAAACCACTGCTGCCCCATACCATTTAGAAATCTTTAGTAACTACCTGCAAGGTATCCCTCCCCCAGGCTCAGGCAAAATTTTGCTGTGACGGCACACCAGTGTTGAGTGCAGAACGCTGCTTTCTCACATTCCAAGCCTCCCCATATATAGGCATTAGCTTACCAAGAGAACTGTTATTCAACCTGCTGGATGAGTGGGTGTTCTGATTCCTCACGAATTCTTGTTATTAGTGGGCACTCTAATTGTGTTCCTCGTGTATCCTCGTTATTCAAGGGTACTATAATTGTGATGCTTGTTTTGTAAAGTTTAGAATAATTCGTGTATAGTAAAACGTACTTAAGGCAAAACCTAGACTGAACATAATTAAATCTTCCCTTGATGGCTCCAGAGTTGAGAATCTTGCAGAACTCCAAAAGCATCATTACAGTTCCTATTTAATTCATGTAGGATTTCTAATTAGCCAGCTTATAGAGAATTTCAGCTAATAGAATATCAGATGTGGTCTTTCCATATTTGCATGTTCTGTGTACAAGATTTTTACAATTCCCGATAGGAAAACTATACTCAGAACTAAGGTTAGAAGTGAAGTTTTTTCTTAAAAAAAAAAAGATTATGGTTTACGTAATAATTCAGCTTCCAAAGTTCACCATTGTAGGTAGAGGTTAAGAAAATGGCCTTTAGAATCACACCCACCTGGGTTCAGATCAGGGCTTAGTTACCTATGAACTGTGTGACCTTGCATAAGCTACTTACCACCCTGAGCCTCAGTTCCCTCATCTGTGAAATAGGGCCAAGAATTGTTTGGATCACGGATCACATACATTGGTTGTGTGGATTAAATGAAAATGCACTCGGAGGGCATCATGAAGCCTGGCATGAGGTGCTCCATAAGTGGCAGCATTTCAAAACAAAGTCAGTGATAACCTTAGTGTATCACCAGCTAGGTGAGACCAATTCAGAGCCCTTTATTTTGGCCCTGTATTCTCAGACAGAAAGATCTTAAAAGAGATTCCACTAATTCAGCGATGGCGTCTCATGGGGTCCAGAGGACAATGAAGGTGGCCCCCAACTAGCACCCAATCAGAGCAGCTCTGCTTCTGTCTGTTTCATGTACTTGTTTCCGTGGCATCTTTTTTTTTTTAATTGCTAATCGAAAAGCTACAGAACTACTGTTGTAATCCAACCCCCTTATTTCACAGGTGAAGAAACTGAGGCTCAAAAAGCCAACGTGATTTTCCCATGCACTCAGCAGAGGTCTCCTGCCTCCCAGGCCTCTTGGTTCCCAAGACGCCTTCCTGTGATAGATAGAGGCGCCTCAGAGTAGAAAGAAGGCAATGTTGAATCAGCTGTTGAGTTCTCACATGGTCTTTCCAGCCAGTTCCTAGTACTGAAAATGCCCCCCTAGAGAAAAGAAATCATTTGTTTTACCCTCATCTCATGGCTCAATTGTGAAAGTCCTGGTTTGAGTGTGGACAGTTGTGGGTAGCATGAGTCCTATTAAAAACATATTTACCTGGAGGCCCTTTGTCCTCTTGTTAGGGAACTGCTGCCCCATCTGATGACCTTCGCTCGATCCTGTGGTCACTGACCACCGTTCTCTATGAGCAGCTTGCAAAATGTATTTATTCTTAGGGGTCCCCAGTGAGAGAACAAGCATATCAAGTTTCTATCCTTTGTATGATTGAAACACCTCCTGCCAGGACTCACAGTTCTCCGCCACTGACTTGGCCACATTCTCTGTTTTCCAGCCTCTCAACATTGCCTACAGCCACATCTACAGCTCCTATAGGAACTTCGTGGGACCCCCTCATTTCAAGACCATCTGCAGACTCCTGGGTTACCAGGGCATCGCTGTGGTCATGGAGGAACTGCTGAAGATCGTCAAGAGCTTGGTAAGGAAGGGGGCCTGGGATGGGCCAGTAGGGTTGAGAGGAATGAGGCTTGCTTTCACTTTTTACCTGGCCTGGAAAATCAAGTCACAGGCTCTTCAGCTCTGTCTGTAGGAATCACCCAGGGAATCCTTTGCCCTTATCCCCTGATTCCTCTTACCTATCACTCTGTAACATTTCAGTGCATCTTCTGACCTGTGGCTTTGACTCTCCTTTTCAGATGCTGAGCTCACTCCTAGTACTTACTAACTGAACTCAGCAATCTTGATTTTGACTTTAGGGCCTACTAATGACTGCTCATACCCATCTCCTGTGCTGCATTATCTAATTTGAGCATGACAAATCCATGACACATGTGCTACCATTTTCCCTCCCATGCCCATGGCAGACATCTCTAATAAATCAACACGCTTCTCCCCCTTGGAATTTCTTGATGACTGGCGCTACCAATACTCCACTGGCCTCGAGGGAATTCCATAGACCTTTGCCACCATTCTATGTCCACCCCAAGTATGGCCATCTGAACCTTCATTTAATTCCCCAGGACACTGCTGCAGCAAGGCTGAAACATTTCAACAAATTTTCTTAAAACTTTGAGATGACAAAAGAGAAATAGATTCATGCATATCCATGTCAGGAATAGCAAACAGGATTCACCTCTTAACTCCAGTCCTCTGGTAGCAGCTGTGTATAACCAGGGGTTGTTCCAGGTTGTGAAGCTAAATTTAAGAAGGAAGATGTGGTAATTGATTAAAGATGTCTGCCTGGGACACAGGAGGGATGAAGGTGCCATGAATTTTCCACGCTTAAGTTAGATATCGTCTCAGTCTTCATAGCTCCCTGGCCCCATTTCATTTTAGATCTTAGTTTGGATCTCACGTAAGTACTCCAACCCCAGGAGGGATCCCATGCCTAGAAATTGCCCTCCTTGAAGTCTGCAAGCCCAAGGTAACACTGAGAGCATTCCCTTTCCTGTCTTACAAAGGCCCATGTTTCCTTACAAAGGGCAAGGGGGCTGCCCCCCACCTTTAGGAGACAGCCTGCCTCTCAGGGAGCAGTGCTGTACTATCTTAGGCAGCTCGGGCTGCTGTGACAAATATACCATTTGGCTTCACCGACAAATGTTTATTGTCCACAGTTCTGGAGGCTGGAAGTCCAAGATCACAGTGGCAACATGTGAGGACCGTCCTCCTACTTCACAGCCAGCTGGCTTCTCCTGTGTCCTCACATGGCAGAGCGAGAGAGGTGTCTCTCTCTCCCCTCTCTTCTTATAAGGGCATTAATCCCGTCATGGGGGCTCCACCCTCGTGACCTAATTTCTTCCCAAAGGCCCCATCTCCAAATACCATCACACTGGGGATTAGGGTTTCAACATATGAATTTGGGGGGAATACAAATATTCAGTCCATAGCACTTACCCACGGGTCTCAACAGAACCTCCATATGCCCCAGTAGCCCAGCGTTCAGCCCCAAGATACACATATGCAGCAGCGGTGGATTATATTTCACTCATCTTGTACCCTTCTTTTGTCAGCTCCAAGGGACCATTCTCCAATATGTGAAAACACTGATCGAGGTCATGCCCAAGATATGCCGCCTGCCCCGGCATGAGTACGGCTCCCCAGGTTGGTGACCAGGAGAACCAGGGGCGGGGTGTGGTGATAGGAAAATAGTCCAGACCCATCCCACTGTGGAAGGAGAGTCTGGCCATCTACCTTGAAGTATTTGCTTCTCTAACACGGCAGCAAGCTGTCAGAGCACTGGGTCTGCACCCTACCTCTGCCACTAAATCACCTTGGACCATTTTTAATCCCCTTGAGTAATAGTATCCTCTTCCATCAGTGAAAGTAATTGATGCCCACTGGGCCTGCTTCACAGCACTGCCCGGAAGCTGGAAGAGGTCCACAGGTGAGAGAACAGTTAAATCATGAACAGCGAGGTATAGCTGTAAAGGTCTTCCTTAGCTCAGCACGTCTACATTCCTTCCTCCATGTGTCTATCTGAAAGAGGCCGGTGCCCCAGGTGTGGCATAAAGTGACATTTCTAAGGTAAGTCAGGAAATAGGAGTTTTTGGCACTCAACCTCTGGGCAGAGAAATAAGTCTTTCCTTTCCTAATAGTGAAGGCACATGGACTGAATTTAGGGCCTGAGGGGTGGGGAAAGGTGGAGACTATGAGTTTGGCACCAGGGGTTTTTTCTGAATACCAAGATGTCCGGCACTGGGTCAGTGTGAATCAGAGTAGGAACGGGCTGGGGCCGAAAGCTCTAGTTTTCGTTCCTAGCTGCGCCGCGTAGCTGTGTGGGTGTGGACATGCCACTTACCCTCTCTGAGCCTCATTTGAAAATGGGGGTAGCTGTGCCTAGTCCGTGGTGTCGTTACGAGTATTACATGAGATCCTGCAGGGAGTGATTAGCACGAACCTCCAGCTGACCAGCCCCCTGCATCTCCCAGGGATCCTGGAGTTCTTCCACCACCAGCTGAAGGACATCATCGAGTACGCAGAGCTCAAAACCGACGTGTTCCAGAGCCTGAGGGAGGTGGGGAACGCCATCCTGTTCTGCCTGCTTATCGAGCAAGCTCTGGTGAGTCCTGAACCCCGAGGGATTGGCACGTCTCCAGGCTGGAAGGGACCCCCCCACCCCACCCCAACCTCAACAGATGCCCGAGGCCCCTCTAGCGTACCCCGCCCAGGAGCCCTGCAGCTTAGTTCTGTGCTCTTCCAGGGCGGGCACACGCTCCTCTCCATTCCACTGAGACCACTCTCCGACCATTCGGACACTGGGGGGAAGCAGGCCCTGGAGTCAGACAGGCCTGGGTTCCATCCCAGACCCCCTCCGCTAGCGGCAGGGCCTCAGCGGTCCATCGGAGCCTGGGTTTTCCATTCACTCCCTAGACACATGGTAACTCCTGGCTGCCACAGTCTGGGCACTGCACTGGGGGATGCAGCGGTAGCCGGGCCCCGCCTCGTGTCCTGGATGGTGTAGGGCAGACCTGCACTGAACGAGTGTTTACACAGAAACAGTGTGTTTACTGTCCCAGCAAGTGCTGCAAGGGATGAGTGCCAGGTCCGGTCCGATGGGAACCTAAAACCTGGTGTGGTCTTGAGGGTGAGGGAGGACTTCTCTGAGGAGATGACCAGGAATTGGCCTGGTGGAGAACTAGAGACAGCTGTTTCAGGCTAAGGGAAGGGCTTGTAGTGTTGTCTCCTTTTGTTGTGATGGAAGACAGTGATTCTACCCTGCAGCGCAGTTTAAAGGCTGAAAGGAGATAAGGCATGTAAAGTGAGTACAGTAAGAACCAACTAATTGGTCGGAGTTATCGTCATGGGCAAAAGCACAAGTGCCTGTGCTTCCACCTCTCGGGACCACACACAACCAGCGCTCTCTTTTCCACCGGGCCAGCCCTCATGGCTTATTCACAGAGGCTGCGTTCTCCACACACTCCCAGCGCTCTCCGCTTTGCTCTGGTCCCGTAAGGCGTCCACAGGTGGGCCCAGCCCTCCAGGCGCAGGGTGACTGGTACAGCCGGCGCAGTGGAAGGTAATGCAGAGGGGTGTTGCGTGATCTTCAGGACGTGGCAGGAGCATCTTTCAGCGTCCATTCCTGCCTTCCTCTGTCTGCACACACATTCAGCAAAAGGGTATCGAGAGCCTGCTCGCTGCCAGGTGCAGTCCTAAGTGGTGCGTAAGTGGCCATGAATAAGAGAGACAAATTATTACCGTTTTTATTCTGGAGCGGGAGGCGACTGAAGCAGTAAACAACCAGAGACATGAATGCAGATGGTACGTGCTGTGAAAGAATAAACAGAGAAACAGGACAGATAGAGAGCCACGGGTGCCAGGAAGGCTGTGTTGTTTTTGGAGAGGATGGAGCTTGAGGTCTTTCAGGAATGGAGAGAACCCTGGAGTGAGCTGCAGTGAAGAGGTGATGTCGCCCAGGTGGGGGCTGAGGTGGGAGAGGTGGGTGGCCTCAGTCCTGGGCTGCGTGGGCCCCGCGGGAAACCTTAGGATGCTGTGAGATGGAGAGTGGGGACTCTGATTTACTTTTGTAAAGGCCCTTTACCTGTTGGGAGAAGAAGCAGCTGGAAGGTGAGTGAAGGGCAAGGCTGTTTGTAGTTGTTCAGTCCAGGGGTCGTCTTGGAGGCAGGAGGCACAGGGAGAAGGGCAGGAAAGGGAAGGAATTTGGAAGAAGGTGGAACAAAGGTAGAGAGAGGTGGGAAGGAAGCAGTAAGAGCAAGATCTCAGAATAAGAGCCCAAGAGGGTTCCTGCCTCGAACCGAGAGAGCTGCGGCGAGCCAGCTCAGGGCACACCTCGGCATCCCCATCTCTGCGGCCAGGGATGTGGACCAGCTGCTCTCTCAGACCCTTCCCACCTGACGGTCTCTGAAACACAGCCTGATTTGCTCTTCTTCTGTGGGGAGTAATAGCCTCTCTGTGCCCCTTTAGATGGACTCTCGAGACAGCTAAGTGTTCCTCTTCGCGCTAACAGGTTTTTAACATGGTTCAGTGGGCCTGGTTGCTATGGCAACGTAGCCATCAGAAGTCACAGGGATAAGATACATAGGCGAAATGGCTCAAGGCCACGGGAAGAGGAGCACCAGGAGACATGGAGGTGGGGGAGGGCGGGTCCCTGAGGCCTCAGTTCCTAGTGTCTCCCGTCAGCACCGCCTTTCATGAGGAGCATCAGTTAGCTTCCCCTGTGTAGACCCCAAGAGGCTACAAGGAAAGGAAAATTCTGTCTCAGGCATCC
Organism: Balaenoptera acutorostrata; assembly: GCF_949987535.1. NCBI lineage: Eukaryota > Metazoa > Chordata > Mammalia > Artiodactyla > Balaenopteridae > Balaenoptera > Balaenoptera acutorostrata. The sequence continues at coordinate 141,848,469 of NC_080065.1, forward strand.
CTGCCTGGGTGGTCAGTTGCGTATACCGCGGAGGACAACAGGACACTCACATCAAAGACGTTCAGAGCTGAGAGAGACTCCAACAGTATATATGTCCCAACCCCCTCTATGCATAAGTGAGGAAGTGGAGAACCAGAGAGGGCGCAACTTGCCTGAGGTCACACAGCACATCAGCAACAGAGGTGAAGGAACAAAAGCGAAGGTTTCTGGTACTGATCCCAGTCCTTGGGGGGATGGGGGTGGGGAGGGGACATAGAGAGAATCAGGGCTTCCCGAAGTTGTGCGCTCTGCTTTCTACTTAGACATCTGGGGAAATTCCCAAGCTAAGACAGTGCTTTCCAAGATTAGAATGAGGCAGGAGCTTTTTAATTTATGAAGCTGGAATTAAATATTCAAATGACATGTTGATTGTTCTCATTAAATAGGAGGACTAATAAGAAACGAAAGGAAGAGGGGAGGGAGAGAGGAAGGAGATACTCTTAATATATGTCTGTAGAGGCCGGGCGATTTAAACTGGAACATCTGTGCTCTGGAGGACTGTGTAACAGTCAAAAAGAATAAAATATGAAAGTGTTTTTGCACATACAACATAGAAAATGGTGAAAGACATAATATTGAGTGGAAGAAAAGTGAGTTCCAAGACAAGACGCACATTATGATGCCATAAAGTAAAATAAACAAAGCTCACAAAATAATCCCGCATTGGAAAAAAAATCTAGGAAAATCATCCCAAATAATTCAGTCATTTTTCTCTAGGTATCAGGGAGGGAACTAGGATTAGAGGTCAACAGGGACTTTTGCCTTATCTGGAATGTCGAATTTTTTACAAGGGAAATAAGTTCATGATTATCATTGAACTAAAAATTAATTTTAAAAATATGAGTAGTATATCATAGTTTCGGAAAAACTGGAAGGACTCTGTGAAGTACAAAGTAAGAAGCCTTTTGCCCATTCGTGTTGTCTTTTTCTAATGTTTGCAGGGTTCTGTCCTGTTGTGGGTTCCATATCAGTATATATGCTACAAATACCTTCTTCTCTTACTCTGTGGCTTGCCTTTTTTTTTTTTAACAGATTATTAATATATCATTGATTTCTGGATGGAGAGAATATAAATTGAAAAGATTGATTGTCTGGACAAAGATATATTTTCTTCTTTAAGTTCGGTGCTTATAAAAAATTCAGGGTGCAATATCAGTACCGAAAAACATGTATATACCTATGGGATGGGTTGTTTGTTTGCTTGGTGTTTTTAATGAAGGCCTAACAGGCGTACAGTAATACAGTTGACCCTTGAACAACATGGGGGTTAGAGGTGCCTACCCTCTGCATAGCCGGAAATCTGTGTGTAACTTTACAGTCGGCCCTCCATATCTGCCGTTCCATATCCCTGGTTCCAATCTGCAGATTCAACCAGCCACGGGCCTTGTAGTAATGCAGTGTTTACTATTGAAAAATATCCATGAATAAGTGGACCCACACAGTTCAAACCCATGTGTTCAAGGGTCAACTGCGTATGGAGTATGCAGTATTCTCACTGCATAGACTAGTTGAATCATCCATTTTACTGTGGATGGATGTTTGGATTGTTTACAGCTTGATACCATTATGAATAAAGATACTATGAATGTTCTTATACATTTCTTTTGGTGGATGTATGCTCTCATTTTTGTTGGGTAAATACCTAGTAGTGGATTGGCTGGATCGATGTGTAGACATATGTTTAGCTTCAGTAGATACTACCAAACAGCTCTACGAGGTGTTTGTACCAGTATATACTCCCATTCAGCAATGCATGAGAGTGTTTTTTCTTCACATCCTCATGACCGGTTGGATTTGTCTGTCTTTTCAATCGTAGCCGTTCTGGTGGATATGTTGCGATATCTCACTCTGGTTTTGATTTCCCTGATGACTGAGCTTGAGCTTGAATGATGCTGAGCTTCTTTCCATATGGCATTCCCATTTGGACAGCCTCTCTTGTGAAATGTTGTTCAATATTTTTGCCTATTTATTACTGAGTTATCTTTTCCTTATTGATTGGTAGACATGATTTATATAGTATAGATACATGTATTACGAATATATTTCTGTGGCATGTCTTCTGATGAGCAGAAGTTCTTAAGGTTTATTGTATTTACCTTTTCTTTTTCCTGTATGACTGATGCTCTTGTGACTTGTTCAAACAAGTGTCCCCTACTCTTAAGTCATGAAGATATGTTATCTTCTAAGAGTTTTAGAGTTCAGCCTTTCCAGGTGTAACAGACCTTTAAGTCTATTATTCACCTGGAATTGATGTTTGTGTTGAGTGAGAGGTAGAAATTCAATTTCATTTCTTTCCAAGTTGTCTCCACACGACTGATTGAAAAGCCCTGTTTCTCCCCACTGTGCACAGTGGTAGTGCTGTGTCTGTCATTTATCAAGTGTCCACAAAGGGCCGGTCATGGCAGGCTTTTAATAGATACTTGTTGAATCGAATCTGAAATGGACCATATTTGTTAGATATCTATTTATAAGGCCGTTGTGTTTTTAAAGGAAACTCTGTTCCTAATGACTAGAATTTCCTCTAGTATCTTTTACCCTGAGAAATCATAAGGGAAATATTCCACAATCACCAAGTTTTTGTTCAGATTTTATGTGGTTTTCGAGCCATCAGCGCATTGTTCGTTATGCCAGCACACACCAGGAGAGGGCCCTGTTCGTTCATGGGAGCGAGGGAGGGCCTGAGTCCCTGCGGAGACAGCCCTTCCGTCTGCAGGGCCTCCCACGCAGGACTTGAGAATGTTCCCTGCTTTGGGGCCTGTTGTTTATTTATTTTCTCCTCCTTATAGCAGAGTGAGCCATGGTTATAGTGGTCGGTCATGAGAGCATGACTTATCTTTACAGGACGTGAGGACTGTTCAGGCCCAAACTCACAGAACTGAATGCTGGTCAGATGTGGGAGAGCTGTCAGAGGCCATCCAGGGCGGGTGTCTCTACATCAACACCACTGACATTTGGGGCCAGGTACTCCGTAGTGGTGGGGCGTGTCCTGCGCGTGGCAAGGTGCTGAACAGCATCTCTGGGCTCTGCCCCATAGATACCAGTAGTACCTCCCCAGTTATGATAACCAAAAATGTCTCCAGATATTGCCTAACATTCCTTTGGAGGACAAAACCTCCCCCGTTGAGTACCACTGATCTGGTGCAATCCCAGTTCCACATTTAGCAGATAGGAAACTGAGTCCCGGAGAGGGAGATAACCTTCTCAGAGCTACAGCTACTCAGCTAGTGCAGGAGTTGAGACAAGAACCCAAGATCCACACGATTCACATACTCAGGGCCAGAGAGCTGCTCTCCTGAGCTTTGCAGATTGCTCTGTTGGCTTTTGTTTCTATTTTTGTTTCAGTTCCAGCTCCATGTCTGACCCCTCTATCTCCTGCTTCCACTTTATAGTCCCTTTTCTTTCATTTTGCTTTTCTTATTGCATCAGTGAAATAAATTCGTGGCCAGAAAACAGAGAGGTGCAGAAAGAAGAAAACAAAAAGCACAGTGCCGCACCAAGATAACCACTGTTCACATTCCAGTGTGTTTACGTGCCAACATACTAATTTTCCACGTATACATACATATATGTGTGTGTGTGTGTTTTACTTTGTTTAGTTGGAAAAGTAACAGTCACCAAGCTGAGAAGAGTGATTACCTCTGTGGGGTCTGAGGGAGGCAGGGACGGACAGGGGTTAGGAATCTTCTACTTTTACTCTGCACTCTAAATTATTGTACGAATTTAGTGCAGTAAGCCTTTATTGCTTTTTTTTCCCTTAAGAGGAAATACTCCCACGCTTAACAAATGTTCACACTCCCTGACACATGGGAAGTTAAAGCAAAAGCCCACCCTCTACCACCCACCTCAGACTCTCACTCCATATTCCACCTATACTTGATCCAGGGTTATTTTGCTCCTCACCCTGAGAAAAGATGCCCCCAGTTACACAGAACACGAATTCTGTCCCCACACCCAGGCACCATCAAGTGGCTCCCCTCGGCCTGACTGTATGAGTGGTTCCTCCAGCCCAAACCCAGAACCCAGTGTTTTTCTCAATTGGAAACGAGCCAGGATTGGTGGGAAGGAGGCATCTTGACTCCCAGTAATACCTTTCCTTTCCGTGGCTTTACAGTTTTTAAATATATTTACATCCTTTCAGACCTGTCATAATCTGGGAAACACACCTGTTAGGTACATCAGCACATCAGATTCCTGGCAAAAATGGTCTGTCGGTAAGAGTCTTTGGTTCTTCAGACATGACTGAGACCCCCAACAGGCCAGGCAGTGTGTGGGACTCCGGGGCTCACCGATCACTGGACACTGTCACTTCCCGGACGGCACTGTTCACCGTCTACACCCTCTGTCTTTCAATATGGAGGGCCAGCCCTCCGGGGCTTGGGCAGGATGATCTCAGGGCCTTTAACTATTTACTTACTAAAAAAACAGGAAATAAATTCAGCCCTCCTGTTTATTAACACAGCGCTCGACAGTGGCAGCCGTCTAGAGTTGGTCAAATAAATACGTGCTAGTTGAGGTGTTTGCTCAGATTTTACTAATGAAAGTGTGTGGTCAAAAAAGTTTGGAGAGTGACCAGCCTATTTCAGAACAACCGAGTGAAAAGTGGCATCAAACAAGCGCTGATCTGTGGAACACAGAGGAGGGGTGGGGGTGATAGGAAAGATTTCCCAGGTGAGGGTCCTTTTTGCATCCTCAGCCCCAAATACAGAGCTCATTAATTATAGTCTCAATGAATGGGGGCAGGAACATGTCATCTCCGTCCTAGATGATGAGTAGAGAGAGACATGCCTGTTGGTCCTCTAAAATCTTCAAGATACCGCCATTCAATGGGCGACAGAGGCGGTCAGTCACCTTCGTCCAAAGCCACCCTTGATTCGTCCTTGGAATATGCTATGCTGATGTCATTAACCTTGGCGGTAGTTGCCACAAAATCAGAGCCTTGGTTACTCACTTCTGTATTGATGACTCTTCTATGACGAGACCCCAGTGGATAGAATGCCTAGAAGCTGAGGGTTCGGGGGTCGTTTGGTACAGTTTGCTCTACTAAGTGTTACAGATCTTCAAACACCCAGGAGGTAGTGTAATGGTCTCATTAAAATCACTCAGACTCCTAAAATATCCTGATGTCTGAGCCCCATCCCACTCCAAGGAAAACAAAATTTTCGCCAGTGGGGCCCTGGCTGAAATGCCTAAAAGCTCCACATTTGATTGTAATGTGCAGCCAGGGTGGAGAGCCCCTGTTCTAGAAGGCGTCTTCTGAACTAGTATTGCCAAAGCTTAGTCGTTGACGTGTTGTCGTCACAATTCTTGCCATACCTGCAGACCACTGGTCCTATTTGTATTTAAAGTAACTTTTTACCTTAAACTTATTTTAAAAGGAAACTTCATATCACTTCCATTTAAAAAAAAAAGTATTCTCTTGCTGTCATTAGAAAGCAACCAGAATAATAAATTCCATCAAAACAAAACACGATAATATAATTCCTGTTGCTGTGTGCCTAGGCCCTGAGCTTGAGGTCTGCACTCTCTCTCTCTCTCTCTCTCTGTTAAAAACAGAGATCAGCAAATGTTACAGAAGTAGTAAAACATGCTGGTTCCAAGTGGAGACTTTCTCATTAAACTTGTGAGAAAGATTAATAGGAAACTGAAAAGGAAAAAATGTTATCGCTGTGACTCAGTATTATGAAATTCCATTGCACTGTACCCACATTTCCCACCCTTTGGAAAATGCCAACCTTGGATGACATTGACATGCATTTGAGGGAAGGAAAAGCTACTTTCGAGGTCAGTTTCTTGGCTGTAGATCTTTCCTAGTTGACCAGACATGATTCTGATCCAGAATAATAATTCATTTTCCCCTTGACAATTCAGGGCAGGGGGGTGGAGGTGAGACATAGTAAGTAATATATAGCGTTATTCAAGTGAGGCACAGATCAGTGGGGAAAGACCACACACACACACACACACACACACACACGAAATTAAATTACTGATTTATTCAGCCAGGGCTACAGAGAGCTCCTGGAAGTGAGGGGCCCACGGAGCAGGAACAGACGGAGAATGCCTCAAGTGAACTTTCCACTGCACCTGGAGTCCCCACTGAGGGGCTGGAAGCTGCAGCTCGTACTTTCTGTGCAAAGGAGGGTCGTGGTGGATGTGGGAAGCCTCATTTCATGGCTGTTCCACATGCCCTGTATCCTTGGGGCTTAACATCAGTACGAAGGAAACACTGACACTGACATCTATGTGCATCCATATAAGGGAATGTTTAGACCGCTGGGCTCTCTGGTCAGGCCCTGTCCCCCGCCACCCCCTTCCTGCGGGAAAGCCAGGGTGGGGATTCCTGTGGGGTGCCCCACCTCCAGTTTTCCAGCTCGTTTCTCCATGCTCACTTGACAGAGACAAGAAAAAAAAAAAGAAGTGTTAGCGTTATTGTCTTTGTTGCCTCAAGACTCAGAATGTTATTTAAGAAAATACTGTTTTGAGAATAGTTTGATGATTCCCCTTAGGAAATCAGCTAAAACTGGTATGTAGTCATTCACCCAGAAACAGAGCCTAAAGGTAGAGCCTAATGCTGTTCTATAGGAATCTGACACGCATAGGATCACACCGACCCTGTTTTTTTAAATATGTATCCTGAATCTTTATGGTTATCTGTTAACCAAGAGAAGTCAAATGCCCAGTTAGCCCCCTAGGGTGAGTGAGTTGGGAACATGAAGTTTTGTGGTATTTCATGGAAATCCCTAACAGTTCATCAGTTTTAAATTAAGTAAGATTCAAAAGGAAAATTGTAAGACTGAAAGCAATACAAAAATAAAATACTCACCCCTTGAATTTTTATGTGGGTTCCTTACAATACAGTATTTTTGCATCCTGACTTCAAAATCTCTTCATGTTTACTTGCTCTGTTGACAGAGAGCAATTTTAGCTCTTACTAATCATGTAACGACTACTACTCTCAGAATCGTAATATGTTAGGGGTTGTCCTAAGCAATAGTAATAGTAAGTGGCACTTGGTAAGTGTAGCAGTTGTCACCCATTAGCTCCTCCCAGGGAGGACCCTGTGTACTGAAGCAGGAGCACGCAGCAGTTCCCAAACGAGGGAATCACTGGAATACTTTTTGGTAGAGAAATTGCTTCGTCTTCACACTTTAGAAAACTCATCATGGTTGGATCCTAGATCCCCCCGAAAAAGGCTATAAAAGAAACAGCTTAAGAGCAACCAGGAAATGTTAGTATGTTATATGATATCAAGAACTTCTTAATGTAGGTGATCATAATATTGAGGTTACGTAGGCGGATGTCCTTGTTTTCAGGAATTGCATGCTGAAGTATTTAAGGCTGAGTGATGCAATGGCTTCAACTTACTTTCAGATGATTCAGTAAATCAGAGAGAGTCAAAGCAGATATGGCAAAATGTTCATTGGGACTCTACATCAAGAGTATAAGGATGTTCATTGTTCTTTCAAATATTTTGTATGTCTAACATTTTTCATAACACAAACTTGAGGGGTATGTGAAGGAAACTGAATCATGGAATCTGGAAAGTTAAGACGAAAAAGGGTCACATGATATATAAAGAGGAAGAAAAGTTATGAGGGCTTTTGGTTTTTTTTTCAGCTACTTGTGCTAGTTGGTGGGACTTACTCTTGGTAACATATGCCCCAGAGCTACTTCTGACCTCATTTTTTTAATTTATAGAGACATCTGCTAGTGCTGAACTCAGCCACGAGTCTCATGCTGCCCATCTGTTTGATTTGTGAGCAGGAAATAGCAGTTCAGGATCATAGAAAGCCAAAGCTGGGGAAGCTGGCCAGCCCAAATTAGAAAGAGGCCACTCGGATTTGTGAGCACCGCTGGGAGAGCACGCAGGACACCACTGTCGGCTGCCCTCCTCCCAGGGGCCCGTGGTAGGGAGACTTTCCCTCTGCTTCTAGGTCTTTGAGAGAAAAGAAAACAGTAATGCCTTCTCCCTGTGCTCAACTTAAGAGACATGTTTCCATCCAGCTTCTTTGAGGGTCACTGCCTTTCCATTCTTGCTCTGGGTGGAATTTACTAGTAGGTAAAGCATTAGGGGATAAAAGACAGAGCTGATTTGCCCATGTAGCAGCAAAAAGGATCTTCATACCATTGTAAATCAGATCATGCAACTCTCCAGCTTAAAACTGACAGGTGGCTTCTCATTGTACTTAAAAATCTTTTCTTTTAATTTATTTCATTCGAGTATAGTTGGTGTATAATGTTTTGTTAATTTCTACTGTCATTGTACTTAAAATTCTAACTCCCAACTTTGGCCTGTGAGGCCCAGATTATTCAGCTGTACCTTCTCCTCCGACTCCATCTTTTATTAGCACTCTCTCCCTGGCTGCAAGATCCAGCTACATCAAGCACACGGCCGACTTTGAAGGTCAGACTAGAGATAAGGAATCTGAGGTACCCTGAAGATCTGCACCAGGACCAAGGCTGAATCTTACTATCCTTGGCTTCTACCCTATTGCTTGCTCACATTTACCCCTTTGGCATTATAATTCAAGGGGCACCAAGAGCACCCCCAAAACAAAAGCATCTCTTCTGCTTTCTATCACAGTATATGAAATTCTCCTATTAGAGACTTAATTTGTTGATTTGAAATGTTATCTGATCTTTAGAAGCCCCGCTAAAATACAAAGTCTGCTGAGACTGGGAGAAAGATAATGCTGTGCAAGCCAGTTCATTAGTGGGTATTCATTTATCAAATAGTTGTGTTTTTTTTAAATTTTTATTTATTTATTTTTGGCTGCATTGAGTCTTCATTGCCACGCGCGGGCTTGCTCTAGTTGTGGCAAGCGGGAAGCTACTCTTCATTGTGGTGCACAGTCTTCTCATTGCAGTGGCTTCTCTTGTTGCGGAGCACGGGCTCTAGGAGCGCGGGCTTCAGTAGTTATGGCACATGGGCTCAGTAGTTGTGGCTCGCGGGCGCTAGAGCACAGGCTCAGTAGTTGTGGCGCATGGACTTAGCTGCTCCGCGGCATGTGGGATCTTCCCGGACCAGGGCTCGAACCCATGTGCCCTGCACTAGCAGGTGGATTCTTAACCACTGCGCCACCAGGGAAGTCCATCAAATAGTTTTGAGGAGTAGGAATATCACTCAGGAAAGGGTGTGGGGGAACTAAAAGATCCCCAGGCAAAAACAAAAACAAACCAAAGAAAAACATTGAAGTAGAAACTCTGTACTGTGCTTGGTAAGATGTTGATAGTATACACTAAGTGGTAGAAATAGATTACAGAAGAATAATATTTTATATTCCATTCTTATTTAAAATATATGCTTAAATGTTTTATGCATGGAAAGACCTGGCAGGATAAGCCCCAAAAGGTTATCAGTGATGACCCCTGGATGATGGGGTTATACATTTTTCATTTTATAAACAAAAATGTATCTGCATCTTCTATTTTTTCAAAAATAGCCAGAAAGAAAGGGGCTAGAGTGACAGTTTTAAAAATATATCCAACACATTGCACGGTGACTGTATTTAACAGCACTGTATTGTATACTTGAAAGATGCTAAGAGAGTAAATCTTAAATGTTCTCACCGCAACAATAAGAACAAAGATGGCAGTTGTGTGAGGTGAAGAATGTATCAACTAACCTATCGCGGCAGTCATTTAGCAGGTATATACGGGTATCAATCATCATGTCATACACCTTAAACTTACACAGTATTATATGTCAATGATCTCAGTATATCTGGGGAAAAAAGCTATGTCCACTAAATTAGTAGTTTTTCAAAGGATGGTCTTTTCCTAGAGGCTGAATTAAATATTGGGTGCATTTCCAGAAGAAAATGACAAATGTCAAGTCAATTAACACATGTAAAGTGATTAAAATGTTGTTGTTGTTGATGGACCTTAGAAGTCAGGGATAACAAATTTGTAGCTTGAGTGCCATTGCCCCTATTATACCCAAGGCAGATATTAATAATCCATCCTGATGAGCCCAAGTATGATGTCAGAATCCTCTCTAGAAGCAGCCACTGCCTCTCAGTCATGGTTGGTACATGAGATGACCCCAGGGCCATCACTAGCACATATGTTGCCTTCAGGCAAATCACGAAGAAGTATCCTTTCTCAAGCTCTTCCACATCCTTCTTTTGAAATATTTTCATAATATATTGATGTTTTTATGGAACAAAATACATCTGCTGGAAAATCATTATAAACAATCGATCTCTGATGTCTATGATATGTTTGGCACCCCCTAGGATGGGATGCCCTTGAACAATACACTATCTGCATAAACCATTCACAGCAGCCCTGGGTGATACTTTTTTGTCATCTCTGCTAGAGATGCCCCCCCCCCAAAAATAAACAAATCCTTATCTCCCAAAAAAAGGAGTGGTCTGAGACCCCTGGAAACTGCTCCATTGTCCTGACATTCTATCACTGGAGTTTGTCCTACTTTGGTATCTGGGAGGCAACTGAAGTACCTACTTCCTCTTGGTCAGATGTACAGTCCGTATAGCAAGGCAATACGGCAAGCCATAGGACGCTAACGAGGTATTATTAACCAGTCAGCTGTTTCTGTTTCAGGGCAGTAAGATGGAAGGAAGACTGTGGGTCTTTGTTCCAATTAAAACTCAGACTTAATTCCATTTTTTTCCCAGTCCATGAATTTGCTAATTTCACATTCCAGTGATTTGCAATGAACATAGTTCCCTGGGGCCTTTGCTGTTGCATTGGCCATATTGCAGGCCCAGCCTCTCCCTCCCAACACCCAACATTTGGGATGTGCAGTCCAGTGGTCCTGAAGAGGTGTTCTGGGTGGCACGGTCCTCTGGGCTTCATGATGAGTAAGGGGAACTCAGATAATGAGGACATCTTCCACCCAGCAGGTTCTAATTGGTCACTTAGAGTTTTTAAATCAGCATTCCCAGCTTGAGACTTGGTACAGGCACACGGAAGTCCTCGTGCTTTTGTCCCTCTCAAGAAAGACCTATGTCCACTCAGCAGAGCAGAATGAAAGAGCAGGGTAAGGTTGGTTTTAGAAAAGATGATTGTCCTAGCCCCAGTGCAGGTCAGGCCAGACCTAGATCAGCAAGAGAATTCTGAGAGGCCTCAGCTACAGCTTATCACACGTTTCTTTATTAGATAAGTATTACCGTATACCCTGCCTATATCCAAAAGGATATGCAGTGCCTTATACTTAAAGAAATTGTTTTGCTGAGTCTAGGGACAATGACACAGAATAAGACCAAAAAGGCATCAAGAGGCAGAGGGGAAGGCCAGGGTGTGTTACATCAGGCTCCCTCAGCCCAATTTCAGGTTGATTCCCAGGTACTCTCCTAGAAAGGGTATATCTTTGGACTCAGAAATCCTGGATTCAGGTCTTACCTCCATGCTTGACAGCTGTGAGCCTCTGGGGAAATGATTGAATCCCTGAGCCTTAGTTTCTACACCCCCAAAATGCTGGGGCTAGGTCCCTACTTCCCAGAGCCTTTGTGTGAAATGACCTTACCAGAGACCCCCTCCCTCCTCTTCCCATAGCCCAGCAAGGAGGCTTTGACTCACCTTCCCTGGAAGTCGCCTAAAACTGAGGGGTATGACTGCCTACAGCCCCGTCAGCCCACCCCTCCATTACTCGCCCGCTGAGCAAATGATTTCTTGCTCTCTACACACCAGCCATCTCATCTCCGATCTTATCTTCCCTCTGTCTGTGATTGCACCTTTCCTGCCCATCCTCCCAGGCCCATCTCAGGGCCATCATTACCTCATTCCCCCCAGTTCTCGTGTTCAGCACACACTTTATCAAATGCCTGTTCTCTGCAAGACACCTGGTGTTATTTCTCCCTCCTCCCGAGTCTCTAGAGCCCTTGGTTGCAGACTTCTTTTGCACCTAGTGATTCTGCTTATTTCCCAGTCACAGGTATCTTTAGCCCTCTTCCCCTACTAGATTATAAACTTCATTAAAATCTAGTTTTTCCCGTCTTACCTGTCATCATGTTTCCTTCAGCATCCAGGCCCCACTCCAGTCAGAAAACAGTAAGCACTCAGAGGATGTTTGGTGAACTGAGGGAAGGAAGGAAGAGGGAGCACCAAGTGCATAGGGGTAGCATTGTGCCTCACACCTGGCTGGAAAGGTGGCCTGTCACCCCCATTCAGGTGTGTATGGGTAGACACGGACGTGCCCAGAATTTATCAGTCTCCCCTTCATCTCAGGTACCACTTTGCACCTTGTCTTTCTTTGGTCTCGTAGAGTCAGAGGAATTGAAATATCTGGAAAGGTCTGGTCACCTGGGGAAGCACCTACTCACATCTACCCTTGCACTTGTGTATCCTTTTTCCTGGAGTCAGTTTCCATCCTCGTGCTGATGATTCCCAAGTTCAGATCCACTCTGTGGACCCTGGGGGGCCCTAGGCCTTATGTCTCGTTGCCTTTTAGACATCTTCTCCTGAATGTCCACAGAAATTGACCTTGCCCGGATCTGATCTCAGCTGCCTCCTACCTGCAAACTCACTGTGTCTTCTGACCCTGTGAGCAGCTCAGCATGGGTGTCCTTTCCCACTCTCTGCTGTCATATCCAGTCTGTAGTTGGGTCTTTGATATCTGCTCCCAGCTCTCTGTCTCCTTTGCCACTGCTCCAGGCCCTGCGATCTCTTGCTTGGCCTATTCCAACACCCCTTTTGCCCTCCCCCAGTGCTTTCTCTCTTGCAGCCAAAGGGTGAAGCTGCAGATGTGATCATGCCACTTCCCTGATTAAAACCATCAGGATAGCGTCCAAATACCTAAGCAAGGCTTACAAGATCCTTCCTGCTGTGCCTCCTCCTCACCCCTCCTTCCTCACCTCCTGCCACCTTCCCCCAGCACTGAAAGCTTCAGTCTTATTCAGCTGCCAGCCCCTCACCCACTGTGGTCCCTCTTGCTTTGGGGCCTCTCACAGGTGCTGTTCACCCTCACCTGTCCAACACTTAGCCCTTGTTCAGGTCTCAGCTTAGCATTTCCTTCTCCAGGAAGTCTTCCCTATCATTCTCCCCAGAAGTCTGGATTGATTACCCCTATTATATATTCCTGTAGTTCCCCAATTGTAGCACTTAACTAGAACTACCCATTTTACCTGCTTTCCTCCTCATCTTGGTAAGGACCATGCATTAGGTCTGCCTCACTTACTGCTCTATCTCCACCACCTTGCAGAGAGACTTGGTATAACAGATGCGTACTCTTTGCTGAATGAATGAATGAATGAATGAATGGCTTAATTTCTGCTCAGGCTATATCCTAGTTAGAATGAAAGTGTTGAGAATTTGGGACGTCCTTGTTTGGTCTCTAGATAGTATTATACCCATGTTCTCTATAGTATTATACCCATGTTCTCTATATTCTAGATAGTATTATACCCATGTTCTCTATATTCCTCTTATTGGCCTTTCATAGCAGGTAAAATGCAGGTCCTGAGTATGGCTAGTCCCTCCGAAAGGACTCTTGATCAGTGTTTGCATGGGATATGAGACACTGCTCTGATTCTTCTTCACAAGCACCCTGGGCTGGGGCTGGATTAGAGAGCTCAACCGGCTTGGTGAGGGACCTGAATGAATAAGGGCTCTGATTAGTTTTTTAAAAGAAAACTACTGTAGACTGAAGGGTCTTGGAAGAGTCCTAGAAGGTGAATCTCGAATGGGGCTTCGCAGGATGGACGAGAATGATGTGGTTTGGGAGGGTTGAGGCGGAAGGAATTTATAGGGATAGGTTGACCACGTGACGGTCTGGTTATTTACCTTGGAATCACACCAGCAGAACTTCAAAAATTAGTTGCCTGTGAAGAAATTGTCTACACAAATTCAGGATAGAAATTACCTCTGGAGTTTGGGGAGCAGAGGTTTCAGTAATTGCCTGTTTTTCAGCTAGAAGATGGCACAAGACTCTTTTCATTCTTCTTCAAACTGCATATGTATGTCACAGTTTTTAAGTTTAAAGAATGTTAGTTGATAGGACCAAAAACCTAGTAAATAAGCAACAAATGATGTGATCCTATCAGATACGAGTGAGGCTAAAACGTTTCTCACGTAGTGAGATTTTAAAGTAATTTCCTTCTGTCTCTATTTTTAATAAGTGAATGTGTTTTTCATAAAGTGTATGTATAATGGGGGCGGGGGGTATATTTCAAGCTTCCCAAGGCTTTGGCTGCATAGGCGACTATGGGAAAGCAATGGGTGTGGGAGTGAGGTGGCCCTGGGTCTCGGTGTCAGCCCTGCTGCTTCCATATCACTGTGTGGACCTGGTTGGGACACTCCATCTCCCCAAGAGTCTCAGCGTCCTCACAGGTAGGATGGGAATCGTAAGACCTATGTCACAGGATGCTCAGAGGTGTAAAGCAGGCAACGGGTACAAAGCACCTGGCACAGAGTTTAGGGGAGGGACCCTTACAGACCATTTAATCCAGCCTCTTCATTTTGTTTCATTTAAACTGTTCTTAATTGCACACGATAAATCAAATAGTACAGATGAGCTTATGATGAAAAACATCATTCTTGGCTCTGCTGCACCTCTCCCCACCTGCATCCCAATCCCCAAGGCAACCTGCTTTAATCCTTTCTGTTTCTAGTTCTTCTTTTTTTTTTTTTTAATTAATTAATTTATTTAATTTTTTATTTTTGGCTGTGTTGGGTCTTCGTTTCTGTGCGAGGGCTTTCTCTAGTTGCAGCAAGTGGTGGCCGCTACTCATCGCGGTGCGCGGGCCTCTCACTGTCGCGGCCTCTCTTGTTGCAGAGCGCAGGCTCCAGACGCGCAGGCTCAGTAGTTGTGGCGCACGGGCTTAGTTGCTTCGCGGCATGTGGGATCTTCCCAGACCAGGGCTCGAACCCGTGTCCCCTGCATTGGCAGGCAGATTCTCAATCACTGCGCCACCAGGGAAGCCCTCTAGTTCTTCTAGTTGTTATCTCCATAACGCTTAGTAATATGAGGCTAACCTCTGTTTCTTCATGAGCAACTTTAAGCAATACTTATTTTCTCCCTAGTTGGAAAGATGAGACTTTAGCTCATTTACATCTGTTCCCTCTCTTCCTCTCAGTATTTGATTGTTACATTTTATTACTTCTATTGTTTTCCCTTGTAATCGGAGATAATATACTTATACCTCTGTTGCTTCTTTCAGTAACATTATTTAGTATTTTGACTCTTTACGTGAAAGATAAGGAAATTAACAGTCCTTACTTCCACTCCTAGACTTTTACCTCCTACCTCCTGTCAGCTACCCTTTTACTTTTATATTGGCACAGCTGTATTTTTTGTAACATTTGTATTTTGTTCTGCGTCTGTGATTTGTTCCTTAAGTGTAGCCTAAAAAAAAAGAGAAAAAAGACAAAAGTATTTTTCATGTTATTAATCCTATGCAAATATTGTTCCTTGCTGGACCAAGTGTCATGACCAAGGATTTTGTTTCCTTCCCTCTGATTCCAGCATCAAGACCCCAAAAGCCCTTATTTTAAAGTTAAGAAGAATTACTTTCAGAGGTTTTTCCCAGATTAATTTTTTGAAGTAATATATATTTAATGTAGAAAATGTAGTAAATACATACAAGTAGGAAAAAACAGGAAGGAAGAGAGAGAGGAATAGAAAATTAAAAAACACCTGAAAATCCAGCTCTATGGAGCATTTACTAGGAATACTTCACATAGTGTTCATATAGGGTAATCAGTACATTGAAGGGAAAATACTTCTAGTGATAAGGGGAAACATCTATGCCTACATAAGAAAACCCAAAATAGGAAGGATTCTGTCCTAAGTCTCAATTCCCTTATGTGCCACAGACTTTCAACTTTTATTCCACATACTTATTGAGCATTTGCTGTCTGTCAGGCACTGTACTTACTCTTGGGAGTAAAATAGGGTCAAAAATAATCATTGTCCCTACCTTCCTGAAGGTTACATCCAGTAGGGAGAGGTAGATATTAATCAAATAGTCACATGTGGGCATGTATAATACAAATTGAGTTCAAATGCTGAAAGGAAAAGAGCTTGGTTCTTTGAGGACATATAACAATATATGTTACAATACGCATGGACGGGGACGTATTGCAGTGGTCCAGGAAGTCTCCCTGGAAGGAATGATGCTTGAATTGAGATCTGAAAGAAGAGTGGGAGGACTTCCCTGGTGGTGCAGTGGTTAAGAATCTGCCTGCCAATGCAGGGGACATGGGTTCGAGCCCTGGTCCGGGAAGATCCCACATGCCATGGAGCAACTAAGCCCGTGTGCCACAACTACTGAGCCAGCATGCCACAACTACTGAAGCCCGCATGCCACAACTACTGAAGCCCACGTGCCAGAAGCCCGTGCTCCACAACAAGAGAAGCCACCGCAATGAGAAGACCGCACACCACAATAAAGAGTAGCCCCCGCTCTCCGTAACTAGAGAAAAGCCCGCGTGCAGCAACAAAGACCCAATGCAGCCAAAAATAAATAAATGAATTAAAAAAAAAAAAAGTGGGAATTTACTAAGCAAAGGAGGGGGATGGGAGAGATAGGTTAGGGAGCATTCCAGAGAGAAGGCAGAAATTCAGTGATGAATATGCAGACGGTGAATTCAAGTAACAGAAAGCTGCCGTGGCTGGAGCAGAAAGAGCTGGCAGGGAGTGGGGAAGAAACCCACTCTAGGTGGCCTTCGCAAGCTAGGGGCCGGGTGGGTTCCTAGCAGAGTGGAAGGCCAAGTGCCATCCTTTAGGATAGAGATTGGATGAGAAGCTGGTGGGCATTAGCCTAAGTGCCCACAGAGCAGTCTGTTCAGATCCTGACACAGGCTTTTGTGCGCTCTGAACTGGACATTTTTATCAGTCGCAATGGCCTCAGCTCATGAATGCCAAACAAACACCTTCCACAAAAGGCATTGCAGGGTGTGTAGCCACCTCGTCATGCAAATGGCCACATAGCTCATCCTTGGGGACCTTCCAGGCAAATGCTTTCCCACCTCTGTGAGGAAACCACATCCTTCTCTTTCTTCACCTTCAGTAACGAATGGCATTACAAGGTAGAGAATACACAGGAAGCATGCCAACAGGAAGCACCCCCAAAGAACCTCTGGTCCTGCAGGTTGCAAACTCGAGGGGGAGGCGCAGGGTGCGGAGGGGGGGTAAATGGAACACTCCTGTCTCCCCCAAGGAAATCTGGAGCAGAAGCTCATCATGTAAAATGAATAAAGCAACAACATTGGTCTTGTTGTAGAGGGCCCAGAACCTTCTTCCCCTTTCTCCATCCTCTAAGGTGGCTTCTAAGGTCAGTTTTATTCACATTAACAAAATAGAAAGTTGATATTCATGCAAGGGGGCAACTTTCCTAGTAAGAAGACATTTCTAGGAGCAACTGAAATTTTTGGAAGAAAAGTAAACAAGAAAGATAAGGAAACTTGGCAGTAGGGCTATGTGTACCAATCCTGTGCTTGGAATACTTGTGTAACTCCTCATTGCACTTAAATTCCAGACTTCATACCATACTATGAGACCTCGCATGATCTGGTCCCTCCCTTCTGTTAGGAACTAAGACCGTACTATGACTACCTGCATCACTATACTCCAACTTACTCTCTGCCCCAGGGCCATTGCACTTACCTCATATCTACATGGCTGGCTCCTTCTTTATTACATTCTCTACTTAAATATCTATCCCCTCAAAAAGGTTTCCCCTAACCACCCTCTCTGAAGTAGTCCCTTCCCCACTCCCAGTCACTCTCTAGCCTACCCTATTGTGTCTTACCACTATCTGAAATTTTCTGGTTTGTTTACTTCTTTTTATCTCTCTCAGCTACAATGTAATTTACATGAGTACAGAGATCTCGTTCAACATCATATCTGCAAAGCCTAGAACAATGCCTGGTACTCAATAAATGTTTGTTGGATGAATGGATGTAATAGTATTCTCATATATGGAGGATAGTCATGTGGATAAAAAAATTCATTTATTCATCTAAGAAACATGAGATAACAAATATTCATTCATTAATAAATAATTATTGAGAGACTATTATGTCCTAGGCACTGGGGATAAAAGGTAAAAATAGAAGTGGCATCCCTACCCTTAAGGAGCTCATAGTGTTGTGGTCAATGTGGAGAAGTGTGGAGAGAATCTAAGACATGAGGACTTACTGGTCATGGGACATGAGGAAGAGAGACGAAAAATGAACCCCGGGTTTTTAGAACCCCGGCAGGTGAGATTATTGTGCCATTCTGGGAGCCAAGGAACCTCAGATAAGAAGGGGAGAAGAAGGTCAGCTTTAGAAATGTGTAGCTGTGGAATATCCAGTGGAAATATCTAGGAAGGAGGTAGATATCCAAGTCTGGAGCTTGAAAGAGAAGCCTGGCTGGAAATACAGAGCTGGTGAATCAAAGGCAGTGCTTGTAGACATGGGAGTAGGTGAGACAAAGTAGGTAAAATGAAGTGAGGAGAAAAAAAGGAAGAGGGACCTTGGAGAAAACCAACGTTTAAAGGATGGTTAGAAGCCAAACCTGCAAAAGAATCTAAAAAGGAGAAATCAAAATAATGGAAACCACAGAACTCATTGTCATAGTAACTGAGGGAAGACAGTGCCTAATACATTAGAGATGCCATAGTACGAGGACTGAAAGGTATCCATTGAACTTGGTGACAGAGCAGCCTTCAGTAATCTTTGCCAGAGCCATTACCATGGCGTGTTATAGCTGGGCATGACATTTTTGCTTGCTGTGAAGGGAAGTGAAGACTGGGAAATGGAGAGAGAGGTAGAAAGCTCTTGTAAGGTGCTCGGCCCTGAAAGGAGGAGAAAGATGGAAGGGTGGCTGAAGAATCTGGCTAGAAAAACACATTCAGTAATACTCTAAAGGGCAGAACAAAGATCTTGAATGGAAACTGCTGGGAGGCTGCCTTGGTTTAAAACTTTCTAACCATTAGAATTGTTCAAAAATGGGTTGGGCTGCCTCCAGAAGTACTGAGCTCTTGATTACTGGAGGTATCAAAGCATAGCCTAAATGTTATAGTATATTAAGAAAGAGTAAGGTGTTCAATCAGTAATCTAGGCTTCCACCATAAGAAACTGGAGAAAGAAAAGCAAATTAAACCCAAAGCAATCAGAAGAATGGACATAATAAAGATAAGAACAGAAATAAGCAAAATTGAAAGCAGAAACACTATAGGGAAATATAAATGAAAGTAAAAGCTGATTCTTTGGGAAAAAAATCAATAAAATTGATAAACCTCTAGCTAGACCAAGAAAAAAGAAAGGAGAAGACATAAATTACCAGTATCACGTATGAAATAGGGATATCACTATAGATCTCACAGACATCACAAGGATAATAAAGGCATACTACAAGCAACCCTATGCCCATAAATTAAACTTAGATGAAAGGAATCAAGTCTTTGAGTCACAGAAAACCCCAAAACTCACTTTAAAAAAATCGATAAGCTGAACAGTACTATATATGCTAAAGAAATTGTATACCTAGTTAAAAAACAAAAAAAGACTTCCAACAAAGAAAACTCCAGATACAGCTGGTTTCCCTTGTGAATTCTACCAAAAATTTAAGGAAGAAATCATAACAATTCCAGAAAATAGAAAAGAGGAGAACTCTTTCCAACTTATGAGGTCGGCATTTCCCTAATACCAACACCAACAACACTTGAAAACTCCAAATCAATGTCTCTAATGGATATAGAGTAAAAATCCCCAACAAAATACTAGCAAATAAAATCCACCAATACATAAGAAGAATAATGCATCACAACCAAGTGAAGTTTACCCCAAGAATGCAAGGCTGGTTCATCATTCAAAAATCAATCCATATAGGGACTTCCCTGGTGGCTCAGTGATTAAGAATCCACCTGCCAATGCAGGGGACACAGGTTCGAGCCCTGGTCCGGGAAGATCCCACATGCCGCGGAGCAACTAAGCCTGTGTGCCACAACTACTGAGCCAGCACACCACAGCTACTGAAGCCCACGTGCCTAGAGCCTGTGCTGCACAACAAGAGAAGCCACGGCAATGAGAAGCCTGCACACCGCAATGAAGAGTAGCCCCCACTGGCCACAACTAGAGAAAGCCCACGCACAGCAATGAAGACCCAACGCAGCCAAAAATAAATTTTAAAAATTTAAAAAAAAATCAATCCATATAATTCACCATATTAATGAAGGTAAGAGTAGCCTGAATAATCAGTAGGCAAGTTTTCAGATTATATGATGAATCAAAGGGTCTAAGCTTAGACATAGCAATAAAGACCAAGTTACTTGATTTACTGGTTTGGGGAGGAACAGATTAATTAAGAAAGTGAGGAAATTTCCCCTCTGGCTAAGAAACTGAGAATTACAGTCAGATCACACAGGTCTCTCTGGAGAGTTCAGTTGTCCTCCTTCTGTCATCCTCACTTCAAAGACTGAGGGAGTTGAGGGGTTTCTTTCTTGAGCAGCTGGCCTGCTAGATTTCCAGGATGGCCACGTTCTACCCATGCCTGGTTAAGAAAGCCAAGGGCCCTCACAATCCTGATTTTCTCAAGATTCTTTAGAATCCAAGAGTATCAGAGTTGAATGAAGGCTGGATCTTACCTAATCCAGATCCCCACAGTTTAAAGAATAGAAACCAAGACCCATGGAGGGTGGCTCGTGTAGGTCCCCTTCCCCATCACTGAAATCCAGTGATCATGAGCTGGTCCCGGGACAGTAAGCCCATTTGACCATATCTTCCAGGCCTGCCCTCCCCCAAACTTTCCCCTCCAAACTTTGTAGTACACGTTTGCTTTTAGCTTACGTTTATGCATAAAGAGTCCTCATCAAAACCTGTCTGGGTCCTAGTCCCTCTTCTCTCACCAGTTGGAGTCTGGGGTGGGGAAAAGCAACCAGACCCAGGCCTTCACACAGAGGCACCCTGCATTACTGGATTGGAGGATTGGTCTAGCTACCTGCGTTGAGCCCATAGGCCTCACAGCCAACCAGATGAACATAGTCTGGGTCTATCATCTCTATTTGATCCCACTGCCACGTTGAATTCTTTCAACAAATTCCTTATAAGATTGTAATGAAAATATACTGCACACTCATTATGTCCAGGGTCTGTGCTATGAGGCTATACATTCTCTCACTTCATCCTCACAGTAACCCATTAAAATAGGTACTGTTCTCATCCTCATTTTGCAGATAAATGAATAGGCTCAGAGAGGTTAAGCAACGTGCTTAAGATCCCACAGCTGGTTAAGTAGAAGTGTTAGGATTTGAACCCAGGTCTGGCTGACTCCAGTGTTCAAGCTTTTAGTAATCAAAATTCTTCCTGGTTTAAAATAACAATGGTTTTCTCTTTCTTTCCCTCCTCCTCTCTTTTCAGTCTCAGGAGGAAGTCTGTGATTTGCTCCATGCTGCACCCTTCCAAAACATCTTGCCTAGAGTCTACATCAAAGGTAAGAAACCACTGACAGCAGCTAAGTGGCCAATTTGAATTTGCACCTCACGCTCACTTAATCCCAGTAAACTCAGATGTGCGGTCAGAAATGGAGAAGGTGAGAGCTTTGGACAGCTATTGGGTAGTCACAGAATTGGAAAGGATGCTCCAGGCCTTGGTCCTTCTAGAACATCCCTAGTAAGTTGCTGTCTAGCTTGGTCTAAATCCTTCAGGTGATGGGGAACTCACCACCCCATGAGGTAGATGATTCCACTGTTGGGCACAGATAATAGAACATTTTCCTTGTAGTGAGTCCTGACCACACTTGCCAGAACCAGGGAAAACAGTTCTACATGCTCCATCCAAGTACTGGAATACAAATACGTCACCAGGTCCTCTGAGAGCTCTTCCTTCCCCATTTCCCCCGGTGTGCCCTGAATCTCATTTTCCGCCTACTGTTCCTTTTGCAGAGGGGGAGCGTTTGGAGGTCCGGATGAAACGCCTGGAAGCCAAGTACGCGCCACTTCACCTGGTCCCTCTGATAGAGCGGCTGGGGACCCCTCAGGTACGATCCTCCTATCATGGACTCGGAGAACCAAAAGGAACTTTAGGGGGAGAGAGAGCATTTGGTCCCACCTCCTCATTGTACAGATGGGGAAACTGAGGCCCAGAGAGAGAAACAGAAAGTCTGACAGCACACAGCCTGTTAGTGGCAAGGGCAGGTCTGGAATGAGTTTTGCTGCCTCTCAGGCCTGCACCCTGTATCATCTATCCTGCCAAGAAAGAAGGAAGTCAGACAAGTATCTGTTACTCCCCGTTAGGTATTAAGAATTCTGCTGAGTTATCTCTCAGAATCAGAACCGCACACCCTGTGAACCGGCAGTTCATCTCTGGGTATCTTTGCTAAAAAAAAACTCTTACAGGAACCCAAGATGTTTACCACAGCATTGTTTCTTAAAGCAAAAAACTGGAGACAACCTAAATGTCAATCAGTAGAGTGTTGACTAAATAAAATGTGGTAAAATCATTTAAATGATGAATACCTGCTACATAATAATGAAAAGAAAAGAAATCAGATCTAGATGCATCAGTGTGGACAGACCATAAACACATGGTTAGGTGAATAAAGCAAGTTGCACTACAGGTCATGGAGTATGATGCTATTTGTATTTTTTTAAACACATATCAAAAAACCATATTAAGTAAAATTTCCTAGGAAATGAAAAACACCCAGTTCATAATGGTGGCAACCTCTGAAGAAAGATGAAAGGGACAGAGATGGGTGGGGAGGTCAAAGAAGGCAGCTTTTTCCGTAATGTTCTAATATTTTTGAAGGTGAATGAGCTCAGATGTTAATTCTGTAATTAAAACTCATTTTTACAAACCTCAACCTGTACATGGAGAGGCGTAAAACAGGACCCCTGCCTTTGGAGAACTCACAAACCATGCAGGCAGTCAGGAAAGAAGATACTTTGGAGGGGGGGAAGGGATGAAACAAAAAGCATGTGCTGTCTCCTTTCAAGTTGATTCAAGTTGAATCAAGCATTTGGTGGTGGGGCAGGGCACGGATCAGGGTAGGAATTCAGGAAGAAGAGAAAACAGGGCACTGCAGCGAGACAAGCCAGTATGGCTTGTTTTGTTCAACAAAACCCAAAACCGACTGTTTAAAAGGTTTAGGATTCAGATCCGCTCTTGGACTAGCATCCCTAAGGTCCTCTCTCCTGTTATCACAAAAGCTCATGAATCAGAAAAATTCTCATCCTCCGCAGAGGGCGGAAGGCGGCCACTTCTCTCGAAAAACATGGCAAGTGTTGGAGCCCATGACAGGGCCCCATCTGCCCAGGTGTCACACTGATGAGCAGCCCCAGCCAGACCCCCTGCAGGCCACCCACCTCCTACTGAAAACAGTGACTAAACATTTAGTGACATTTGGGTTCTTTAGTCACCACGGAGAGAATGTAGATACTGTGAAATATGCACATTTTCTTTTTTGGCTTTCCGGGGCTGAACACAGGAGATCCTCTAAAGATTGCCTTCTAGGGAGAAATCCCCCAAGCCAGCGACATATAAATGTGTCTGCTCCACTGTTGGTGTCATCCTGCAAGAATCTGGCCTCTCACACCCAGGCTTCGGCATGTGTTTCCACTTAGAAGTTTGTGAATTCCTTCCCTGTTCTGATGAACACTATTTCCTTGGGACTGATAGAAATCTCAATTTGTCAAATGCTGATATTTAACAAACAAAAGCCTAGACATTCTGCCGGAGAGGAAATGCCAGTTTTATAAGTCTCCCAGCCCTTAAGGAATAGTCCAAAACTTAGTCCTCCTGTAGACCAAAGAAACATTTTTTAAATATTAACTTCCAAGCTTGCTGGGGTTCAGGAACTCACATAACTTCTAGGTCGGTGACAGGGAAATTCTGCTATACGTGTAATGTTGGGAGAGTTTAACTGTGTTGCATTGCTTGTATTTGTTTCTAGGAAAAATTGAGGTGACCTGGTTTGTTGCCCAGTGCTATCATGAATAGAATGTTCTGTCAGGGAGTTGAAGGACTCCTCTTTCCAGCTTTACCCCTGAATTGTTGCATAATGTAGTGCTAGACATTTAATATCTTGGTCTTTGTTTTCCTATCTATAAAATGGGCGAATAGCTGTTTTGTCTTTTTAGCTGAGCTGCCTTTCACAATTATTATGATAAACAAATAAGTAAAAAGCTTCTAAAAAACAGAAAGGAAAGAGCGAGCATGGAGATATTTTTCTCCAAAGTATCCTAAATGTAATCAAAGTATTCCATGCAGAAATATGCTTCCACATGATTTCACAGATGCTTTTTCTATACCATTGTTAACTCAGAAAAGAATGGCAGAAAGAGAGAGAAAAAAATTGCCCGCTGAGTGGAACTGAAATGGCTAAAATTTATGTTAAACACACACATACACACATAGTATATATATATATGAAACACCAAGTCACAGATTGAGGGTATATGCAACAAACAATCTTTAGTGCACTCTTTCAAATTAGAAGGCCACTCATATCAAAAGAAAAAAGAGGGCTTCCCTGGTGGCACAGTGGTTAAGGATATGCCTGCCAGTGCAGGGGACACGGGTTTGAGCCCTCGTCCAGGAAGATCCCATATGCCATGGAGCAACTAAGCCCGTGTGCCGCAACTACTGACCCTGCGCTCTAGAGCCCGAGAGCCACAACTACTGAGTCCGCCTGCCACAGCTACTGAAGCCTGAGTGCCTAGAGCCTGTGCTCTGCAACAAGAGAAGCCACCGCAATGAGAAGCCCACGCACCGCAACGAAGAGTAGCCCCCGCTTACCGCAACTAGAGAAAGCCCACACGCAGCAACGAAGACCCAATGCAGCCCAAAATAAATAAATAATTAATTAAAAACAAAAAGAAAGAAAAAAGAGCATGAAAGAAAACTCACAGCATAAGAAATATAAACGCCAACAAACATGAGAATAAGTGTTCCGCTTTACCAGTAATCAGTGAAATGTGAAGGAGAAGGATATAGCTCTTCATTTCGCAAGTTGGCTAAGAACTTTTCTTCATGTTAATGAAGGTAAAGGCACAAGGAACAGACTTGACACAGACACGTGTACAGCGGTTCAGCTTTTCTTGGGACTAGTTTGTCACTATGTAGCAAAAGCCTTTTAAAACTACTTATACTCTTTGACTGAATAGTTCTACTTCTAGGATTTTATCCTAAGAAGATAACCAGAGATAAGCTCAAAAAGTGTAATATATAAGGATAATTATTACTTATGAGTTGTCTATAGTGATGAAAACATGTGAACAATTTAAAATAACCAACAGGAATAGAGAACTAAATAAATGACGTATGTCAATGGCCATTTTATGTAGCCATTAAAAAACCATATTACTGAAGATACTAAAGGAAATTATTTTTTTAGTACCAATATCTTAAGAGAAAAAAACAATGTAGATAGTGTGACCCAAATTGTGTTTAAATAGATACATATACACGCTCACATACATAAACACAAATAAATCATACATAAGTATTTTAAGAAACCTTATCTGTGGGTGATGGGATTTATGGGAGATTTTTATTTTCTTATAACATTTTTACAATTTTTTTTCCAGATTTTACTCTTGTAGCTCATAGGAAAACCCATAAAGGTAAACAGTTTTTCAGGAAAGGGACAAAGCCCCTAACCATTTCAGTCAAGGCCCTTTGGTTGGCTCTGGTTGGGGGATCATTAGAGTTCCAAGTCTGTCTGCAGGTTTATAAACCCTGTTGCTAATTCTTTAGATCCTCCCACAGTTGTCAGGCCCTGAGGACTGATACAGACTAACTAAATGCCCAGGAGGTTAACTAGTAAGCCAGAGCTCTCTGTATTAGTTTCTGAAGGAGAATATTCATGACTCGAGAACAAACGTGGGTTCTTTATTTACTGAGCATCTTCGCTGTACCAGGCACTCTTTCTAAAGTGGAGAGCCCTGGGTTTACCTGGTGGTGCAGTGGTTGAGAATCTGCCTGCCAATGCAGGGGACACGGGTTCGAGCCCTGGTCTGAGAAGATCCCACATGCCGCGGAGCAGCTGGGCCCGTGAGCCACAACTACTGAGCCTGCGCATCTGGAGCCTGTGCTCCGCAACAAGAGAAGCCGCGATAGTGAGAGGCCCGCGCACCGCGATGAAGAATGGCCCCCACTCGCCGCAACTACAGAGAGCCCTCGCACAGAAACGAAGACCCAACACAGCCAAAAATACATAAATAAATAAATAAAATTTAAAAAAATAATAATAATGTAAAGTGGAGAGCCCTGTCAAGGTCCAGATACTACCACAGGGAGTTGCCTGGTGAGAACAGAGTCAAGCACTGGGGTCAGGACTTTTTTTTTTTTTTTTTTTTTAATTATTTATTTATTTATTTATTTTATGGCTGTGTTGGGTCTTTGTTTCTGTGCGAGGGCTTTCTCTAGTTGTGGCAAGTGGAGGCCACTCTTCATCGCGGTGCGCGGGCTTCTCACTATTGCGGCCTCTCTTGTTGTGGAGCACAGGCTCCAGACGCGCAGGCTCAGTAATTGTGGCTCACGGGCCCAGTTGCTCCGTGGCATGTGGGATCTTCCCAGACCAGGGCTCGAACCCGTGTCCCCTGCATTGGCAGGCAGATTCTCAACCACTGCGCCACCAGGGAAGCCCTCAGGACTTTTGAAAAGAAGTATTTCTAGCTAATTGTGGCAGCTTCTCTGCGCTGGAGCGATCTTTCTCTGCCACCAGAATCAAGATGAGTCACCGTGAATCAGGGTTCCCTCTTGTGTTCGAAACACAGGTCGTCAAACTCTTCTTCCCCAATTCATGTTTTTCGTCCTAGACTTCTTTCAGTTTATAGCTCTCATAACAACTACACTGCTGACCCACATTCCTCACAGGCTCCAGCACTGGTGTTTCCTGATTTACTTCCCTCCATGGATTACTTTAATTGAGGCTGCCCTCTTTCTAGGGGCTGTAGGGTGTGGGGAGCGTGCAGGGAGCAGGCAGGCCGACTCCACCCAGCCACACTGTACAGTAAGCTCTCCGGCGGGCCCGCCCTCTGGGGAGCTGATCCCAGGAGTGCCCTGTGGACCTCTCTGTCTCAGAAGCCGGCCCTCTTAAGCTTTGTCCCTAGATCTGGAGATTGTACTTTGACCTTAGATGTTAATACCTATTATCTTTGCACATGGCTTTGAGACCTGTACCCCTAGATATTTTCTACTCCTGCAGACGGTAATGTGTTTTGAAGTACTAGTCTAGCTGGCTGATTATTAGAGATGTAGTAACCAGATGCCATATGAGAAGCCAGTTTAAGTTATTAAGAAAGATTGTTAACAGTGGTCAGAGAACTTCTAACGGGAGGAATAATCTGTAAAATCAGCGACAAATTTTTAAGAGTAACATATGCTTATTGTAGCACATTCAACTGTACAGAAGTATTTATAGTAAAAAGTGAAAACCCCACCTGCTTCTCCAAGCCCATCTGTTCCCACAAGTGATGTTAATCCTTCTAGAATGTTTTACACTCTCACCACCTCCACACACACATACATGCGTACAGTTTTGTGTGTGTGTCTGTGGGATTGTGTTACTGATGTCTTTTAATAGGATTGTAGTATATGTCCTCTTCTGCAATTTGCTCTATTCACTTAACAATTTAATCCACAGATCTAGACTACTAGGATTCAAATCCCAACTTTTCCACTCACTGACTGCCTCTCTGAACCTCAGTTTCTTCTTCAATAAAATGGGGATAATAATGGCATCTTCTTCATGGGGTTTATGTAAGGAGTAAATAAGGTAAGTACTTAACGAATGCATAGCACAGGGCCTGGTGTATTACACACACACTGAGTGTGTGCTAGTAGTAGTAACAGTACCGTAGTAGCAATAGTACTAGTAGTAGCATCATCTCAGTCTTTTCAAAGGCTACCTAGCATTTCATTATATAGGTGGATTGAAATTTTTTTTATACTATTCCTCTAGCGATGGCTCCTCGATTTTACTTACCCCAAGACTTCCCCCTGCGACTGAACTCAGGTTTATAAAGTTTAGTGCCCTGCTCTGGGCAAGACCTCAGTTCCGGTGACTGAATTACAGATGCAGCCAGCTCTGGGGTTCGGGAATATCGGGTGAGAGGTAGAAAGTGGGGTCTGAGATGTGACTGGCAGGTTTATGTACCCTCCCGTTCCCAGCAAATCGCCATCGCTCGGGAGGGCGACCTGCTGACCAAGGAGCGGCTCTGCTGCGGCCTGTCCATGTTCGAGGTCATCCTGACCCGCATCCGGAGCTACCTGCAGGACCCCATCTGGCGGGGCCCCCCGCCCACCAACGGCGTCATGCACGTCGACGAGTGCGTGGAGTTCCACCGGCTGTGGAGTGCCATGCAGTTCGTCTACTGCA
Source organism: Balaenoptera acutorostrata (assembly GCF_949987535.1). NCBI lineage: Eukaryota > Metazoa > Chordata > Mammalia > Artiodactyla > Balaenopteridae > Balaenoptera > Balaenoptera acutorostrata. Next base: position 141,876,778 of record NC_080065.1, read on the forward strand.
TCCCCGTGGGAACCAACGAGTTCACGGCTGAGTGAGTAGCCCCAGGGGAGGCGGGGTCGCCCCCCAACCTGTTCATCTCCCACCCAAAGGGCCATCAGGCAGCCAGAGCTCAGCCAGAAAGGAGGGCAGGGGCGGGGTTGTCCGACAACGGTTTGTTGAGCACGTGCTTTACGTCGGTCAGGGTTCTAGGTGCTGGACATGCATCTGTGCAGAGCAAAAGTAGACAGTTCCTGGTATGTGGGGTTGACAGGGCCAAGAGAAGACTAGAAAATAGATATCAGGTGCATCGAATGAGGTCCTTGGCAGCGAGGGCAGGAAGGACAACAGATGCCCATGAAGAGAGACTAGTGGATTATAGGAATTTAATTCAGACGACAGCTGAGCTGGAACACTGCTTAGGATTCAGCTCTTAGAGGGGAGAAGGGGACCCCACAGGCAAGGCTCCAAGTGGTTGAAGACAGACATGGAGTGTGTGTGCCTCGGGGCCTTGGACCTCTCAGGGCCCGTCTTCACGGGAGTAGAAGCTGGGCCGATGGAAGGGGCGGGGGGGAGCCCTGGCGAGGGCTTGGTATTAAGACCTCACTGCCCACTCACCGCCCACCCCAGCAGAGCTCCAGGGGTCGTAGAGCAGAGACGGGCTCCCCTGGCGGAAGGTGGGCCCCACCTTGCTCCTGAGGCCTCTGCTGCTAAAAAACAGGGGTGCCTTTGAGAGGAACCCAGTCCTGTTCGCAGAGAAGACAGAAGCAGAGCCCCTTCTCCCGTCACCCACCTAGCTACGCAGCAAGAGCAGAGTGGTGAAGAGGGCAGACAAGCCCTGCCCTCCAGGAGCCAGGAGCTCTGGAGGAAACACACACGGGGGCCAGAGAGGCCTCCCCGAGAGAGTGGTGCTGGGAGTGGGATGGGAAGGCTGTTTCCAGAGCAGCTGCACTTTCCGCGACAGCGGTGGGGAAGCTGGGAAACCCTCCCAGTGGGCTGCACTGCGTTCAAGGACGAGCGATCCAGCCAAGAGATGCCCCACGGCCTCCCAGATTGCACAGGTTGCTGTTGAGAGTTGGGGGCGTGCAGGCTGAGCTTCACCAGACCCAAGAGGCCTGGCAGCCCCCCACACCAGCAGCATCTGCTCATGCCCCCATCGTGTCCCTCCTCCACCCCCAGTCCCTGCCCTCTCCGCCTACACTGGCCAGTTGGTCTCCTGGTTTGAAACCACCCTTCCCCTCACAGGTGTTCCTCTGGTTCCTTTCCAGAGCCAAGACAGAGCTTCATCAGAATTCTAACTGGCTACGTAAATCTCAAAGGCTGGTTGGATTTTTTTTTCTTGCAAATTTGTCTTCTTCAAAGCTGATTTTTCTTACATTAGCGGGGCGACAGACTGACACCTCTTTATGGCTAGCAGGGCTTATAATATGACCACAGTCCCAGGAACAAATGAGTCCACACTCACGGCTTCCCTTGTACCCATTCTACAGATTAAGAGAATTGGCCCAGAGATGAGCCAGCTCACTAGCTGTACTGCTGGTCCAAGATGAGGGTCCCTTCCCCCTCTGTGTCCTGCTTCTCACTCCAGCTGCTTCCTCTCCCGCCCCCAGGCAGTGTTTTGGAGACGGCCTGAACTGGGCTGGCTGCTCCGTCATCGTCCTGCTGGGCCAGCAGCGTCGCTTCGACCTGTTCGACTTCTGTTACCACCTGCTGAAAGTACAGAGGCAGGACGGGAAGGATGAAATCATTAAGAATGTGGTAAGCAGCTCGTGGCCAGGTCCTGGGAGTTGGGGCCGGGCCTGGCAAGCAGGCCTTTCGTCGGCAGAGGAGGGTGAGCTGCTTACGGAGGCCAGCTCCCCACACCGCAGGTAGGTACAGAGACATTCAGCAGCTGGTGACCTTCTCGTAAGAAAGCCGTGAGCCACTGGCTCGTAGCCCACTGGGATGAATCACGTCACCCCGCAGGGCAGGGCCAGCCTCCAGACCTGAAACACACCTTCCCTGTGCCAGTCAGACTCTGCTAATGCTGCTTCGTCATCTGCACAAACTCTGACTGACTGGACACGAAAGTTGTGCAGCCACGGGGGTGGGATGAGCGCTGTCGTGTGTGGGGTAGGCAAGGCTGCTGCGGGAGCATCGAGCAGGGCTGTCTAAACCAGGCTGAGGGGCTGGGCGCGGGCCTCAGAAGGCCCCCCCTAGAGGCGCTGCTTGGGCAAAGTCCAGAATGACCGGCTGCAGATAGCCAGGCAGACAGTGGGGTGCAGGATGGGGAGGGTGTTCTAGGCAGAGGGAGCAGCTAGGCACAGAGGCGTGAGATGTATGGCTGGAGCAGAGGGGGGTCTGCAGCACCAGCTGAGAGGAAAAGGAGGCAGGAGCCGCCTCAGAACGGGTTTTTTTGTTTGCTTTGAGCTAGAACATACATAACATAAAATTTGCTGTTTTAGCTATCTTTAACTGTCTACTGCATTAAATTCACTCACCTTGTTATGCAACTGTCACCACCTCCATCTTCAGAACTTTTCATCTTCCCCAGCTGAAACTCTGTGCCTAGGAAACAGTAACTCCCCATTCTCCCTCCCCCCAGCCTCTGGTAACCACCCTTCCACTTGCTTTCTCTGTGAGTTTGACTGCTCTAGAGGTACTTCGTGTAAGTGGAGTTCTCACTCAGCATAATGTGTTCAAGGCTCACCATGTTGTAGCATGTGTCAGAATTTCCTTCCTTTAAAGGCTGAATAATATTCCATTGTATGTATACACCGCGTTTTGTTTATCCATCCATCTGTCGATGGACACTTGAGTTGCTCCCGCATTTTGGCTGTTGTGAATCATGCTGCTGTGATCATGAGTGTACAAATAACTGTTCAAGACCCTGCTTTCATTGCTTTTGGGTATATACCTAAAATTGGAATTGCTGGATCATGTGGTAATTCTGTTTTTAATTTTTTGAGGACCACCATACTGTTTTCCATTGTGACCACACCATTTTACATTCCCACCAGCAATGCATAAGAGTTCCAATTTCTCTGTATCCTCCCCAGCACTTGTTATTTTCTGTGTATCTTTGGAAATAGCCATTTTAATGTGTGTGCAGTGGTATCTCATTGTGGTTTTGATTCACATTTCCTTAGCAATTAGTGATATTAGCATCTTTTCATGTGCTTATTGGCTATTTGTTTATCTTCTTTGGAGAAATGTCTATTCAAGTGTTTTGCTCGCTTTTTAATTGGGTCATTTGGCTTGGTTTTTTTTGTTTTTTGTTTTTTGCTGTTATTTTTTTTTTTTTTTTAATATTTATTTATTTATTTATGGCTGTGTTGGGTCTTCATTTCTGTGCGAGGGCTTTCTCTAGTTGCGGCAAGTGGGGGCCACTCTTCATCGCGGTGCACGGGCCTTTCACTATCGCGGCCTCTCTTGTTGCAGAGCACAGGCTCCAGACGCGCAGGCTCAGTAATTGTGGCTCACGGGCCTAGTCACTCCGCGGCATGTGGGATCTTCCCAGACCAGGGCTCGAACCCGTGTCCCCTGCATTGGCAGGCAGATTCTCAACCACTGCGCCACCAGGGAAGCCTTTGCTGTTATTTAATTGCAGGTGTTCTTTCTATATTCTGGATATTAATCCCTTATCAGATATATGATTTGAAAATGTTTTCTTTCATTCTTTGGATCGCCTTTTCACTCTGTTGATAGTGTCCTTTAATGCAAATAAGTTTTTTAATTTTGATGTATTCCAATTTATTATTTATTACCTGTGCTTTGGTGTCATATCCAAGAAATCATTGCCAAACTCAATGTCATAACGCTTTTCCTCTGTTTTCTTCTAAGAGTTTTATAGTTTTCACTTTCATGTTTAGGTCTTTAATCCATTTTGAGCTAATGTTTTGTCTATGGTGTAAAGTAAGAATCCAACTTCTTCTTCTCGTGGATATCCAGTTTTCCCAGCACCGTCTGTTGAGAAGAGCATTCTTTTTCCATTGAATGTTGTGGGCACCCTTGTCAGAAATCATCTGACCATATATGAAAGGGTTTGTATCTGGGCTGTCTGTTCCATTGGTCCATATGTCTGTCTTCATGCCGGAACCACACTATTTTGATTACTGCAGCTTTGTGGTAAGTTTTGAAACTCAAAGCGTTTTATGGTCAAGTTCACATTTCACTGTCAAGCTCTGGGCACCCATAGAAGGCCTTTAAGCAAGAGAGTGGCATGATCATTGAAGCGTCAGGACCCCGGACCCCACCCTCAACTGAATTCTTCCCTTTCTCTTGATTTCTCTGTCCCCTCCTCCCATCCCTAACCTGCACGTCCCCTGTCCTTCTGCAGCCCCTGAAGAAGATGGCAGACAGGATCAGGAAGTACCAGATCTTGAACAATGAGGTTTTTGCCATCCTGAACAAGTACATGAAGTCCGTGGAGACGGACAGCTCCACCGTGGAGCATGTGCGCTGCTTCCAGCCACCCATCCACCAGTCCCTGGCCACCACCTGCTAGGCGGAAGGTCCTGCAAACCCTCGACCTGGAGGAGAAGAAGCAGGAGAGAGAAAGCCACAGCCAGCCTGCAACAGGGTCCGACTGGACAGTGTGTGGGATGGACCTGGAAGCAAACAAGAAACTCCCCAAACACATCTGCACCTCCTGAGGGCTGGGCCTGTGCATGCTCTCCCACGACATCTCCATGGTGGTTTCTCCATAGTGTAAATGAAAAAAAAAAAAAAAAGAAAAGAAAAGAAACAGGGCAGTATATGCTTTTTCCTTTTTTACTTTTTTTTCCCTCAGCTGTGTTAAGAGCCCTAGTTTTACCCTTTCTCCATCTCGTGGTCTCCTCCATCTGTGGTTGCTTCCCAAGACCTCCTCCTCAGATGGCGACCTCCAACCCAATGCCCACGTGCCACCCCAGGACCGAAGTCTTAGAGATGGAGAAAAGAGTGTGGTGATGCCCCAAGATGCCAGCCTGGCCACGTGTCCACTTCCTAGCATCTTCACCTCCTCTGGCTCCCTCCCTCCACTTCCCAAGAGGGCATCTTCTTCTGCTCTGGACGCCAGGGATTCTACCACCAAGAGTACTCCCGGACCAGGCGCTGAGAGCCATGGTGAATGGGAGACGAGGTTCCTGGTATCGGTACCGTGGTAGATGGTGTTGTGGTGTTGCCTTTGACCTTCCATGGACTCCCAAAACCACATCCTGACTCCCCTCTCAGGGCACTCCTACAGGGAATTCAGAAATGCATTCACAACTGGAATGGGTGAGTAGAACTGGGGTAAGAAGATGGTCAGGACCGCTATGTAGAAGCAGTATTTATGAACACAGCCAGGGATTCCATAGTCCGAAACAGAAAGCTATTAGACCATCTCATCAGCTTGATGGTGAGAGGGTCCTTTATTCATTGAGCAAATGCTTAGTGAGCACCAAGCATTTGCTCAATGAATAAAGGACCCTCTCACCATCAAGCTGATGAGATTACAGGGTAATGGACACTGGGGCTACAGCTTTGAACAGGCCAGGCATGCACTGCCCACCGCATTAGCCAGCGACCAAATTAGGGGCCACATCTTGGCACAGAATCTCTCATCAAGGAAAACTGTCACAAGAAAGAAAATATTAAAGGGTTATTTTAATAGAAGTCAGAAACATCTTGGGGTCAAGGAGGTAAGGAATATAAATAATACTTGTCAACGAGCTTTTAATACCAAAATATACCCCAAAGAGGAATCCTGTTCTAGTGAATCAGAACTTTTGTTGTCCTAGAAGCTGAAAGATTCCGGAGACATTTTATCTTTGGCTGTCAACTTCCTTGATGTTCCTTAACTTAGATTTTGAGGTATGGGGTATATCTCACAGGGACGTGTCTACTTCCGTTTCCCTGACTGAACCAAAATTCCCTGCAGAATCTCCTACCAAGCATGGGGAGACTGTTTAGAAGGACGGAAGCCTTTGGGAAGTGAATTTCTCATGGCAGAGCACCTCATCATCAAAGGGAATCTGTGACCCTGAGCTTGTAAGAACATATAAAGTGTGACAGCGGATATTTCTCCCCCAGCCCAGGAAGGAAAAGAAAGAGAGAAAATAGAACAGTAATGATCTGCTCCCTCAGGGCAGATGAATGGAAATGGTTTCCATTAACCACATGGCCCACTTCAACCCCATGACAAGAGCAAAGACGTGTCCATAGCAAGAGGTTTGTGTTACCCACTCATGCTCACCAGGGAGGAGAGAGGTGGGGCTCGCCAAAGTATGGTCCAAAGGCCACATACATCAGGACCTCCTGAGATTAGCACGTTTAATGCAGATTCCTGGGCCCCATCTCACACCCATTAATTCTACATCTCTGGGAGCAGGGTCAAGAAATCTGCACTTGCCACAAGCTGGATTGTTCTGTTGCACATGAAAATCTGAGGACCACTGCTATAGAGGCCCCCTGCACTGCTACCCTTGGGCTTTGAGCTCCCTCTGAGCCATGAAAGAAAATATTTGTTGGGAAGGAAAGTGACTCAAGGTGGAAGCTGTCAGATCCTCCTGTCTGGAGCTGCCACTTCCTATCCTGATTTCTCATTTTTTTCTTCTTGATGACCATAGATGTATCCCAAAGGCAAAAGTGAGGCATTACACCACATGGGAGAACCACCAGGTAAAACTCACCTTCAAAACCCACATAAAATTTCTAAGATCCAGAGCCTTCTGAGTCTTCATTCCTGTCTGGGAACAGTAGCTGGCTCACTCTCTCAGATTAAGTCTGGCTATTAAGTCCTGGAGATCATTCTAAATCCTTGACCATTGCTTTGCGGAGATTTGGATCACCTGTTGGATGAGATTGCTATTTCAACAGTCCACCCCTCCCACCCTGCATTCATAGCCCTGAATTTGACCCTCTGGGCAGAATCCCATTATCCTCAAGAGATTTGATCCCAGTAAATTGAGGTCTTCACCTTTAGGAGAGACGATTTATTTCCCTGGCTCACCAGCAGCATTGATTTACGAACACCGAAAGGGTTTAATATTCTTTCCTTCCTGGTGTTACTGCCCACCCCCACTTTTGATTTTTTGTGTATCTAAGAACCAGGAAAAATAAAATCTTAGGTTTTAAAAGGTTAAAAAAAATTCTGTTTCAGAAACTGTCAAATGTACCATATTTGTATTAAGAGTTGTTGGGGATTTTTGTACAATGAATTTACATTTATTTATGGTGACTTATATTTACGCTTGTGATCAAATAATGATGTTAAATTCTTAAATCATATTTGCTATGCAGCTGAAGATGATATTTTGCTTTGTATTTTGGGGTACCTGTGTTGAGTTGATAAACATTTCCATCTCCATTAAAACTGCTTCCAAACTAGTGAAAATGAGCATCTTGTCTTGATTCTGGGTCATATTCTAGTCGTCGTTGATCTGTGGAAGGCCACATGAAAACTGATGACTAAGGATACAACCTGAAAGAGAATGGAGGAAGATAAAGATAAAGAAGATAAAGACATTGCACCCTAAACTAATGGCTTGTTTTCCTTTCTCGCTGGGGGAATTAAATCTTTACAAATTGACTTGCACTAGGCAAGATATCGGAGATGGTTCCTGAGCCTAGGGGTTTCATAGTCTGACAGTGTAACTCTACAAACTAGATCCCTAGTTTTGTTTTTTGGGTTTTTTTTGTTGTTGTTGTTGTTTGTTTTTTAATTTTTTTAATTGAAGTGTAGTTGATTTACAATGTGTTAGTTTTAGGTGTACAGCAAAGTGATTCAGTTATACATATGTATCCTTTTTCAGATTCTTTTCCATTATAGAGTATTACAAGGTATTGAATATAGTTCCCTGTACTATACAGGTGTTTGTTATTTTTCTGTTTTATATATAGTAGTGTGTATCTGTTAATCCCAAGCTCCTAATTTATCCCTTCCTCCCTCCCCCCATTGGTAATCATAAATTTGTTTTCTATGTCTGTGAGTCTGTTTCTGTTTTGTAAATAAGTTCATTTGTATCTTTTTTTTAGATTTCACATATAAGTGAAATCATGTGATACTTGTCTTTCTCTGTCTGACTTACTTCACTTAGTATGAAAATATCTTGGTTCATCCATGTTGCTGCAAATTGCACTATTTCATTCTTTTTATGGTTGAGTAATATTCCATTTTGTGTGTGTTTGTGTGTGTGTGTGTGTGTGTGTGGTGAGCCTAGGCTTGGCCAAAAAGTCCATTTGGGTTTTTCTGTCAGATCATATGAAAAACCCAGACGAACTTTTTGGCCAAATCAATATATATACACACACATATATAATATCTTCTTTATCCATTCATCTGTTGATGGACATTTAGGTTGCTTCCATTGTCTTGGCGATTATAAATAGTGCTGCTGTGAACATTGGGGTGCATGTTTCTTTTCGAATTAGAGCTTTTGTCTTTTCCAGATATATGCCCAGAAGTGGGATTGCTGGATCATATGGTAACTCTATTTTTAGTTTTTTAAGGAACCTCCATACTGTTTTCCTTATTGGCTGCACCAATTTACATTTCCACCAACAGCGTAGGAGGGTTCCCTTCTCTCCACATCCTTGCCAACATGTTATTTGTGTTCTTTTTGATGATAGCCATTCTGACAGGTGCGAGGTGATAGCTCATCGTGGTTTTGATTTGCATTTCCCTGATGATTAGCGATATTGAGCATCTTTTCATGTGCCTGTTGGCCATCTGCATGTCCTCTTTGGTAAAATGTCTATTCAGTTCTTCTGCCCATTTTTTAATTGGGTTGTTTGTTTTTTTGATGTTCAGTTGTATGAGCTGTTTATGTATGTTGGATATTAACCCCTTATCAGTCATATCATTTGCAAATATCTTCTCCCATGCAGTACATCATCTTTTTGTTTTGTCGATGATTTCCTTTGCTGTGCAAAAGCTTTTAAGTTTAATTAGGTCCCATTTGTCTACTTTTGGTTTTGTTTCCTTTGCTTTAGGGGACAGATCCAAAAAAAATATTGCTGCGATTTATGTCAAAGAGTGTTCTGCCTATGTTTTCCTCGAGCAGTTTATCAGTCTTACGTTTAGGTCTTTAATCCATTTTGAGTTTATGTCTGTATATGGTGTTAGAGAATGTTCTACCTTCATCGTTTTACCTGTAGCTGTCCGGTTTTCTCAGTACCACTTACTGAAGAGACTGTCTTTTCTCCATTTTATATTCTTGCCTCCTTTGTCATAGATGAACTGACCATAAGTGCATGGGTTTATCTCTGGGCTTTCTATCCTGTTCCATATATACCATTTATCAATATATCCCTAGTCTTAAGAGGAAGCATGGGAACTAATATTTAATGAGGCCTAATGTGTGTGGGCACCACGCTAAATCCCATTCATCCATCCATTCCTTTGAATCAACCACCATCACTTTTTGTGTTATATCCCACCTTTGACAAAGGGGCTATACAGTGTGTTTATTTTCACACAGTTACTAAGTGAAAGCTGGAATATGAACCCAGTTCCAAAGGATGGGCTTTTGCTGTTACACTATAGTAAATTGATCAGCCAGTCAGTCTGGACCCCAAAACTAGTCTTAGGAATTTGATTACTGGACTTTTGGGGGGCTTTGGGTCAGTAAGATTGAGCTAGGCCTGGTATTAGTAGAGACCCAGCATAGTGGCAAGGAAGTTCCCAGACTGAAGGCACCTGGAGACCTCTCACACTCATCGGAAAGGATGGCAGTAGAAGATCACTAGAAGGATATGTTTAAGACGAGCATCAGTGCTCGGAGCCTCCTATGTTACACAGTGCCTGCTTTCCTGAAGACTGCCAACAGAGATGAGTTCTAGGGCATTAGTGGCCCCCACTGCTGCAGCCTGGGAAGTCCTCAAATCTCTTGGGGCCTCAGGTTCCTCATCTTCAAGGTGGACAAAATAATCCAAGGTCCCTTCAAGCTCTGGTTTCCCAATTCTAGGTCATTTCCTACTGGTGTACCTTGAGGAGCCTGACTACTTCACAGACTCAAAATCTTTCTCAGCCATGTGTCACCACCTCAAAGGGTTCTCATCATTAGGGCTGGTATATTTGATCTAGTGCCATTGAGCACTATTAGTCTGGAGAGACGCACAGTGAAAAGAAGATTCCATGTTCAAATAAATTTGGGGAATGCATCATGCTCTCTCCCCTCTTGAAGATCAGCAGTGCTCTGAGGAGTCCTGCAGAGCTTAATCAGCCTGGATTAACACCACATCTCCCAGATGGCTATGACCTCGGACACTCCTTTCTCTGCATCACTAATGATTCTCTCATAAAACATTCTTTGAAAACTATTGGACTAAGGGTGTGGAAATCCATGTTAAGATAGTTTTTTAAATTCCCACAGGAGAAGAACCACTTACACATGGGCAGTCATGAGCCTTGGGCACAATTAGGGAAGCAGGGACTTGGCAAAGTACTGAAGGAATTCAAGTGGAAAGAGGAAGCATTTTCATGATGGGAGAGCATAGGGTAGCTGAGTGGATTCACTTGCTAGGGTTGCCATAACGAAATACCACAGACCAGGTGGCTGAAACAACAGAAATTTATTTTCTTACCATTCTGGAGGCTAGAAGTCCAAGATCAAGGTGTCAGCAGGTTTAGTTTCTTCTAAGATCTCTCTCCTTGGCTTACAGATGGCTGTCTTCTCCCTGTGTCTTTACATGGTCTTTCCTCTGTGTCTGTGTCATAATTTCCGAAGGACACCAGTTACATTGGATTGGGGCCCATTTATATGACCTCCTTTTACCTTAATTTCCTCATTAAAGACTCTATCTCTAAATAGAATCCCATTCTGAGGTACTGGGGTTTAGGGCTTAAACATATGAGTTGAGTTGGGAGAGAAATTCAACCCATAACAATGGAGAATAGAATAGATCTGGGAAAGGTGCTGTGTCTGGGGCCCTGGAGTGTTTGAAGGCTGGGATGCCATTGCTTGAGAAACACTTCTTGAATGCTCACTATTTTCAAGCCTTCAAATAGAGGCTTGTAGGAAGAGAAAAGAGGGCTAGCCTACGATTTGGCTTTTTTTTTTTAAATAAATTTATTTGTTTATTTATTTATTTATGGCCACGTTATTTATTTATTTATTTATTTATGGCTGCGTTGGGTCTTCGTTGCTGTGTACAGGCTTTCTTTTAGTTGCGGTGAGCAGGGGCTACTCTTTGCTGTGGTGCACGGGCTTCGCATTGCAGTGGCTTCTCTTGTTGTGGAGCATGGGCTCTCGGCGCACGGGCTTCAGTAGTTGTGGCTCGCGGGCTCAAGAGTGCAGGCTCAGTAGTTGTGATGCACGGGCTTAGTTGCTCCGCGGCTTGTGGGATCTTCCCAGACCAGGGCTCAAACCTGTGTCCCCTGCATTGGCAGGCGGATTCTTAACCACTGCGCCACCAGGGAAGTCCCCAATTTGGCATTTTTAGCTGAAAACCCATGAACGTTTTTTTTGTGCCTCATCCAGCACATAGTTTGAATTTGTGACTAGGAAACTTGGTTACAAGTGTGCCTCTAATGTCAGTTTTTTTGGGAACAAAAAAGATCGTGTACAATATTTTATGGAGCTGTTCAAAGATAGAACATTTGATGAAACACATATCAGATTTTTCATTAAAACCGCTTTTACACACTCGATGAAATTGCTGACAAGATACTGTTAAAGTAATTAGATCTAGTTTAGACAAGGTAAAAAAAATGCACTAAAAGAGTTCAGTGAAATCACAGAAGTCCTCAAAGAGTGAGCTGTGGTCTTGGGGGGAAATAAAATTAACTTTGAATTTACAGTCACTATACACTCACTGTGAACTATTGCTTACTATTATTAACATTGCAAAAAATCAAGGGCATCTAAATTTGTCTAAGAGGATCAAAACATATTTTGATAAATTTTAGAGAAACTGGCTTTCCCAAATGAAAATGCATGTGAAATATGCAACAGAAATGGCCTTCCAATGAAATATAAAGATACACAAACAATGAAACAAAAATATTTTGCATGACTAGGAAGAAGATGATTCACATACAAATAATTCCAAACTAACCTGTTTACAAACTACTTTTTGGCCATTATAGGTCAAAGTATCGTCTTGATTGAGGGAGGTCGGAACAAATTGAGCCATGTACTGCTTTTAGGGAGGTTTTCTCATAATATTCCAGAATTGAAAGATTTGAAAGAACAATTCAGGAAGTACTGTACCCTCTAGGTACTGCTTTAAAAGGCAATGAAAACTGTAATGTAAGGGATTATTTATATAATAAATTTATTTAATAAAATGTGAATGTTGTGTAATATTTTCTGTAATAATAATTATACATGACCCCAAGAGTAGTTGAATGTGTATAAAATGCATAGTTCGTTTCTGAATCTAAGTGTTGCTTTAAAAACCTTATTGATAATTTCAGGTGCTACCCCTTATCAGAACAGAATTTCTTCATATTGAAATCAATTTAAAAACTCTGAGTTTTAATGACTCAAGAAAGGTTGTCTAATTTGACATCACTGACAATAGAATACAAATTATATAAAAATCTTGATGATAGAGAGTAGATTTTAAGTGTTCTTTCCACACCCACCCCCCAAAAAAAGGTAACTATGTGAGGTGATAGATGTGTTAATTAACTTGATTGTGATGATCATTTCACAGTACATTCCAATATCAAAACATCATTTTGTACACCTTGAATATGTAAAATTTTATTTTCAGTTGTACTTCAATAAAGGCAGGAGCAGAGGGAATCTTTTTTTTTTAATTGAAGTATAGTTGATTAACAATATTATATTAGTTTCAGGTTTACAGCATAGTGATTCAGTATTTTTACATTATACTCCATTAAAAGTTGTTACAAGTTAATGGCTATAATTCCCTGTGCTATACAATATATCCTTGTTGCTTATCTGTTTTATACATAGTAGTTTATATGTCTTAATCCCATACCCTATTTTGCCCTTCCTTGCTTCCTTCTCCCCATTGGTAACTACCGTGTTTTTTTTTTCTGTATCTGTGAGTCTGCTTCTGTTTTACTATATACATTTGTTTGTTTTCATTACTAGATTCCACATATAAGTGATATCATGCAGTGTTTGTCTTTCTCGGTCTGACTTACTTCACTAAGCTTAATATTCTCTAGGTCTATCCACGCTGCTGGAAATTGCAGAATTTCATTCTTTTTTATGGCTGAGTAATGATCCATTGTATATATGTACCACATCTTTATCCATTCATCTGTTGATGGACACTTGTGTTCCTTCCATATCTTGGCTATTGTAAATAGTGCTGCTGTGAACGTTGGGTTGCATGTATCTTTTTGAATTAATGTTTTCTTTTTTTTCTGGATATATACCCCGAAATGGAATTGCTGGTAGTTCTATTTCCAGTTTTTTGAGGAACCTGCGTACTGTTTTCTGTAGTGGCTGCACCAATGTACATTCCCACCTACAATGTACAAGGGTTCCCTTTTCTCCACATCCTCACCAACATTTGATATTTGTAGACTTTTTGGTGATAGCCATTCTGACAGGTGTGAGGTGATATCTCACTGTGGTTTTGATTTGCATTTCTCTAATAATTATTGATGTTGAGCATCTTTTAATGTGCCTGTTAGCCACCTGTTATGTCTTCTTTGGAAACATGTCTATTCAGGTCTTCTGCTCATTTTTTGATTGGGTTGTTTGTTTGTTTATATTGAGTTGTATGAGCTGTTTATATATTTTGGATATTAACCCCTTGTCGGTCATATTGTTTGCAGATATTTTCTCTGTTCCATAGGTTGTCGTTTCGTTTTGTCAATAGTTTTATGTGCTGTACAAAAGCTTTTAAGTTTAATTAGGCCCCATTTATTTATTTTTGCTTTTGTTTCTTTTGCCTTAGGAGGCTGATCCAAAAAGATACTGCTACAATTTATGTCAAAGAGTGTTCTGCCTATGTTCTCTTCTAGGAGGTTTTATGGTTTCAGGTCTTAAATATATATATTTAGGTCTTTAATCCATTTAGAGTTTATTTTTGTATATGGTGTGAGGAAATGTTCTAATCTCATTGTTTTACATGGAATTGTCCAGTTTTCCCAGCACCACTTATTGAAGAGACTGTCTTTTCTCCATTGTGTATTCTTACCTCCTTTGTTTAGATTAATTGACCATAGGTGCGTGGGTGTGGGAATCTTGATTATAAAAACATAATAATGTTAAAATGAAGGCAAGAAAAATAACTTTTATAGAATAAATACATATTAACTTATGAATTATATCTCTCTTTATTTTAGCCAAGCAAATATCACTGCCCCAAGAGCAGAACACCCAGAAATACACAATGGTAATTAAATTCAGTCATCTTTGGAATTTTTTCCAACTTGTAGTCCATATAAAACCCATGACTTTATATATACCTTATTTTGTGTTATAAAAGTGGGTTTTGTCTTTAGGGAGACAGAGTGTATTTCATAACAGTTTAATAGTGTGATTTAGAACTCTTACTTATTTAAAGACATCTGGTATGTAGTACTTTTGCCCCTGACCCTGCAGACGTTGGGAGGGGGCTGCTCAGATCCTGCCTTCAGTTCCCCTAAAGTGAATAAGCCAGAGGTGGGAAGGGACAAAGACACACTTCCCTCTGGGTGAGAGGAGAGTAACCAGCCCCCAAAGCCAGCCCCCACTTCCCCATCTGGTTTGATTTACTCTGATTTCCTCAGTCTGTGCTCCCCTCTCAGCCTGTTCCCCACGTTCCCAGATGCTGCTCGTCTGGCTAGCCCGGAGCTTCCGGCAGAATGGGGAAGGCAGAGGGTTTCCCTGGGAAAATATGCTGTGAGATGCTATTAGAGCTAAAAATATACGGTCCCTAAGCTCCACCCTCATTAGTTAGAATAAAACCCAGGGATTTCTGCCTTCTGGTGTTTCAGACCAACAGGAAAGGAGGAAATCAAAGAGCCCCTGGTTGGGGCATTTCTTAAACACTTCTGGCAAGGAGCCCAGCCCTGAGCTGCTGAAAGCTCGCTGGACTCATCGGGGCTGCCGTGGGGAAGGGACTGATCTCCTGGGTTCAGCCCATCCACAGCTGCCACGTAGTCTCCTTTAATTTGCTCCCCCTGTCAACCAACATTCCCATCCTATACTCAAAGATCCAGGCTCAGAAAGCAATACAGGTTAAACAACCACACCAAGGGCTCTTTTCAGTTCATCCTGGGGTCCCAGGCCCCCTTGTCCCTTCTGAGACGCTCACACCTGCCCCTGTCTGCCAGCAATGTGCCCCTACCTCACCTCCACCTCCCCATCTTCACAGACTCAGGCCTTCCATCATCCTTCAAGCTTCACGTAAAACACCCTTCCTCCTGGAAACCTAGGTCCCAGTTGCTCTGTTCCAATACTCTCTGTGCATTCTCTACTTGACCTTCTTGCCGTTTATCAGAATTATAATTCAGCGTTAATTGTGTGACCATTTCATGAATACAGCCCATGACTATAGAGATTGCATCCGTCTTGCTCACCCACCATAGGGCCTGTGCCTTACACAGCAGGTAACACATCGAAAGTGTTCCATCTGTGTCCGCTGATGGCATCAATCCCCCTGTCTCCTCGAAAAAGTTTGCCATGTAATTGGTGTCAACAAGTTAGTCTGCCTTAAAACAGTAGCTGTCATAAAAGAGAAGAGAATAAAGGACTAATTGTCAGGCGTTGACTGCGGCCATGATGGTTGTACTATATAGGGCGGTAGGGAGGCCTGGAGTTGGGATAGAGGCAGGAGGGACTGGGGCAAAGTCCAGAATGCAGCAGAGTAAGGGATGGGCGTGAAGTCTGGGGGCAGGCATGGAGGCAGAGCCTGCTGGGAGTAGTTCACGGTGGTGTTCGTTTTCTCTCTCTTGGGATCCTCCTTAGGCAAGAAAGGGGGCAAAAAGGAGTAACTGATTAAAAGCTGGGTTCTTGAAAACCCAGCTCTGCCAGGAACTAGCAAATTCTTAATCTCTCTTAATGTCAGGTTCCTTATGGATAAGACTAATAGTAGGGATAATACCTATTTCTGCTGTAACTGCAATAATCAAATGACAGTATGCATGCGTTACCTTAGCACAGTGTTTTGGGGAATCAAGCACCTTCCTACTCTCAGTGCAAATGAAAGAGGGTGTAGCCCTGTATTATTGCTGCTTTAAAAAACTACCATGAATTTAGTGGCTAACAGCAGCACAAATTTATTCTTACAGTTATGGACATCAGAAGACCAAAGTCATCCGATTTAATCACTAGGCTATAATCAAGGTGTCAGAATTTCCTTGGATCATTGTGAGGGCTGGAAATGTTCTATATTCTTATGAGGATGGCAGTTACAAGGGCGTATACATATGTAAAATTACATCGATCTTCACACATCATTTTAACATTTGTGCACTATTTTTTATGAAGTGTTGCCTCAATAAAAATGTACATTTAAAAATTTAGGATTTTTTTCGTGTGGCCAAAAGCCAAGAATTGTTAACCTGAGTCCCTCTGAAATTCAGTGCACAGTGGTGTGTGTATGTAGGTGTGTGCATCTTTCTGTGTCAAGCGTTCACAATTTGTGTTAGATTCTTAAAGCAATGTGGGGCCCCGAAAAAGTTAAAAATTACCAGTGAAGCCTTTCCCTAAAATGGGGACCACTCGCTCATGGCTCTGCTGGGGTTTGACTCAAGGTCAGACCACTCTGTGCAGACCAGGCATTCTGGAAATGCAGGATGGAATTGGAGAGGCATAAATATATTTATTGGACCTGTCACAAAGCAAACAACGACATTTTTCTTTGGGCAGCAAAAAGCAGATAATTATCTCCAGTAGATTTTTAGCTCAATTTTAAAAAGGCTGCAGCCAATCCAGAGTTGGACAGCTCTGTCCCCACTCCTTCCCCCCACTGCCTCTCATCCCCATCCCCATCAGGGTGGAGGTCCTCCAAGGTGGAATGGCGGCTTGGCCGCCTGCCCCACCTGACAAGCCATGAGGAAACCTTAACGCACGCTCTGGATTCCTTTGTAACCTCTCTTCCAGGCCCAGCTTGCAAACCAGAATTTCCAGTGTGACTGTGTTGGCAGTAAGTTAATTAAGCAGCCAACAAGGACTGGGTGCTCCCCGCTGTGGATGTATCCAAAGGGGCAGGACAAGGCATCTGGTCCTCTGTCTCTGTCCGTGGTAAGAGGCAAATGGGAGGGATGTAGCTCAGAGAGCGGAGGCCAGCAATGAGAGTAAAAGCCCCATGGGGTGGGAATGCAGAAACTGAATGTATTGAGTGCTTAGTGGATGAATGCCAGGCTCTGTGCTATATAAAGACTTTACATAAAAGAATGGACTCTGATCCAGACAGCCTAGGAGTGAATCCCAACTCAGTCACTTTGTAGCTGTGTGGCCCCAGGGCCAGTCGCTTACTCAGTCTGTGCGCTTGGACCCTCCTCTGTAATACGGGTGTTACAGGAGTATCTACCCTAAACTCTTCCACATAGCTTCTAGGCTGGCTCCCGCCTAGCCCTCTGACTTTTTCCTTTTTTTTTTTTGATTGAGATACAATCCACTTACCATAGTTTATCCTTTCCAGTGTACAATTCAGTGGTTTTTCTTATGTTCACAAAGTTGTGCAACGATCGCTTATATCTAATTCCAAAACATTTACATCATCCCAAAAAGAAACCCCATACACATTGGCAGTCACTCCCTACTCCTCCTCCCCCCAGCCCTGGAAGCCATTAATCTACTTTTTGTCTGTATGGATTGACCTTTTCTGGACCTTTCGTATAAATGGAATCATGTAATATGTGGCCTTTAGTATGTGACCTCTTGCATAATGTTTTCAGGATTCGTGCATGTTGTACCAGGAGGTATCAGGCCCTCATTCCTTTTTATGGCCAAATAATATTCCACTGAATGGATGTACCACACCTTGTTTATCCATTTATCAGTTGATGAACATTTAGGGTCTTTCCAATTTGGGGCTATTGTGAATAATGCTGCTATGAACATTTGTGTACAATTTTTTACGTGCACATATGTTTTCACTTCTCTTGGGTATGTGCTAGGAGTGAATGCTTTTATCTTGTATCACTCTCCTGCTCCTTGTCAAAAGGGCCTTCCTTCTGTCTCTCAAACAAACCAAGCTTGCTTGTACCTCAGGGCCTTTGTATTAGCCATCCCCTCTGTCTGGAAGGCTCTTCCCCCAGATAGTCCTACGATTCACTCCTTGTCAGTCACATCTCACTTTAAACATCACCACCTCAGTAAGCCCTTCCCAGACCATTTTATCAGTCATTCCCTGCCTCTTGCCCTATTTCATTTTCTTTGTACCTATTATTACATTCTGATTTAATACTTTTAAATTTATTTGCATATTTGTAAGACATCTACCGTTTCTAGAATGTAAGCTCCAGGAGAGTAGGATCTTGTCCACCATGACACTAGCTATCCCCGGTTGCTTGAACAGTGCCTGACATGCAGTAAGCACCTGTTAAACATTAGTGATCATTACTTGGTACCTCAGAGCAAACTTAGGCAGTAGGTCCTACTATTATCCTCATGTTACAAATGAAGAAACTGAGACTCAGGGAAGTTAAGTGACTTGGCCAAACTCCTACAAAGTAGGAAGTCCAGAGCCTGGGTTTGGTGCCAGCACTGTCTGGATCAAAGCTGGTGCCTCTTGTATGAAGCTTACTGCTTACTGCAGCTCCTGAGTCACAAACTGACTGTTCCAAGACTTTCTCTGAGCTTAGACAAGCGGGCAAGGAGGCAGACATGTGGAGAGTGTCTGGTCTGGCAGCATCAAGAGGCCTGGCCCCAGGGGCAGGTGGTAGGAACACCCCTCTCCTGGGAGCTTTGGCTGGAGAAAGGGCTCCTCAGAGCCACCAGCCAATCCCTGCCCCCCCCCACCACCCCCAACAGCAGGCTCTCTCAAGTAGCAGACCTCACCTGCAGTGCCACCGTCATTCAGGTGAACTTCGTTTTGCACAAACTCCAGCAGGGACAGTGGTAATTAACTAACTTCTTCATGCCAGGTGCTGTTCCATATATTAACTCACTGACACCCCCAATTAGCCTGATGAGATAGATGCCATATTGTCCCCATATCGTCAAGGCCCAAGGAGGTTCAGTAGCCTGCTCAAGAGCACCTGGCTAGAGAATGGTAGAGCAGGATAGAAGCCCAGCCTGTCCAACTCCAGGTTCCTGCTTTTAACCACTACTCCGTCCTGCATCTCAGTGGTGAGTTTGAGAATAAGGCTTCATTTACAAAAGAATCCACCACCAGTTAGCTGTGTGACCCTAGACAACCCATGCAAGCTCTCTGGCCCTTAGTTGTATTATCTGCATAAACAGACAAGAATCAGCTTCTTTCCCAAGTGTGTTCCTTAGAACCAGATGTTAATAGTATTATGTGGGTTCCGTGTGGGTGGGGGGTGGATTCCATGATCAGTGGGATTTGGAACACTCTGGGTTGAACCAAGTTGAGCAGAATACTTTATAGCAGGACTTCTCAGGGACTTTAATATGCTAATAAGCAATTTGCATCTCTGAGAGGCAGGTTGAGGATGTAGCATTTCCCAAACTTTTTTGAACACAGAACAATGTAGAGAAGTGTTTCATGGAACACAATTTGGGAAACACTCATTAGAGATGCTTATTTAAAGGAAAAAGGCAGTTTTTCCTGAGATCAGAGAGAATTCTCTTCCCTTTCCTTACTTTCACTTTCTGGGAAGAGAGGGACCTGTAGACATTCATGGACCCCCTTCAGGCCTGTAGGGGACCTTTGGGGCATTTAGTATGGAGACAGGAAAGGAAACACATTTACTAAGCCAGTTCTGTGAGTATGACCTAGGTTGTCTTTCATGATTCTCAAAACAGCCCTTTGGGGCAGGTTTAATTTACTAAGGTGGTATATTGCAGGTGAAAATGCTGTCTTTGGAGTCAAACAAAAATGGGTTTGGTTTGTATCTTAGCTCTGCCATTTGATAGCTGGATCTATGTGAACTTGTGCAAGCCCCCTAACTTCTCTGTGCCTCAGTTTCCATATCTACAAAATAGATAATATGACACCTACTTCAAAAGGGTATTGTGAGGGTTTGCTGGTATAATACTTAAGAAGCACTTGCATATAGCAAGTATTCAGTAAGAGGTAACTTTATTACTATCATTATCATCATCATTATCTCTATTTTACAGATAAGACAGCTCAGGCCCAGGAAAGGTAATCACTTGCCTAGGGCCACACAGCTACCATGTGTGGCTGAGGTGAGACCCATACACCACCCCAAGCCTACTCTTCCTCTCCAGGATCCCCAAAGGAGGCTAAGGTAGTTCCAAGCTTGAAAATAAAACACCTCTCCCACCTCACACCGCTCATTGCATGCCACTTCGGAGTGTGTGGGCATTTCCCCTGAGACCCAGATGGTCCACTTACATAGAAGTGTTCAGACCCACTTGGCAGCATCGTGCCTGTGGTCCAGGGCTCTGACAGCTGGCCCTGGAGAACTGAGGAGGTCCTGAGCCCACGGGCATCCCTTCTAGAGCCTCCCCAGCAGGCAGACAGCGTGGAGGCCGAGGCACAAGTTTCCAGGCTCTTGCCCTGAATCAATGAAAGAAGCTCCTTTTTAAAGAGGTTTATGTGTTGTCCTTTCATGTAACTTTGGAAAAAAGGTTTTGATGCCTACCCCCACCTCACCATCAAAAAGAAAAAAAATCATTAAAAATCCTTCATATTCATAGCACATAATGAGGAAACTGAGACCTACGTGAGAAAGACCTGCCTCAGGTCCAGAGTGTTAGTGACAGAATGGGGCCCAGAACTCACATGGCCTGACTCTCTTTTTTTTTTTTTTTTTGGCTGCGTTGGGTCCTCATTGCTGCGTGCGGGCGTTCTCTAGTTGCGGAGAGCGGGGCCTCCTCTTCGTTGAGGTGCACGGGCTTCTCATTGCGGTGGCTTCTCTTGTTGCAGAGCACAGGCTCTAGGCACGTGGGCTTCAGTAGTTGTGGCACGCAGGCTCAGTAGTTGTGGCCCACGGACTTAGTTACTCCGTGGCATTTGGGATCTTCCTGGACCAGGGCTCGAACCCATGTCCCCTGCATTTGCAGGCTGATTCTTAACCACTGCGCCACCAGAGAAGTCCGGCCTGACTCTTTTTAATACCAGCCTCTCAGACATCAGAGTCCAAGATGGACTTATTTTTTAAAATCCAAAAGGGAAAACAGACTAAATTCGTCCTTCATATTTTAGTTGACTCTTCCCATTTTAGGATCAGTCTTCCCTCTGGCCATGAAGCTCACTGTGCCCCCTCCCTGTTCCTACATACCAGATGCTGCAGATACAAAGAGGTGTAGAGGACCAGCATCCCCGCGGTCCCCCACCCTGCGGCTGTTGACCAGCCAGAGGCAGGAACGAGGATGAGACTGCATCAGTGCTTTGAGGACCCGCTCAAACCCCAGCTTAGCCACTTCTTATCTGAGTGACCTTGAGCAAGTCACCAGACCTCTCAGAGTCACTGTCATCAGTTGTAAAACTAGGATAACTTCATGTACCTCATGAGATTGCTGTAAGGATTAGAGGTTAATACGTGCAAAGAACTTGCAGCACAGAAGTTGTGCAGCAAGTAAGAGTTCATATCAGTATTATTATTTTAACTCCAGCTGGTTTCAGGTAAGATCTGAAGTTCTTTTCCATACACAAAGTGCATTAGGCTCTGTGCACACCCACACCAAGGCCAAGCAGTGCTGCCCTTCCGCATACATTCCTCAGGTGAGCTCTGCTCTCCGTTGTAATGTGAAACCCCTTCCACCTGTAGGCAGATATTCTGATGGAGGATCCCATAAACACGGTGTGATCAGCTTGAGAAGAGCGGTCAAGAAATGGCTCCAGAATCAGGCTGCCGAGTTTCATCATGGTCCCACTATTTAATTGCAGGCTAGTTACTTGACCTTCCTGAGCCTCAATTTTCTCATCTCTGAAACAGGAATCATAGCAGTACCTAACTCATAGGCTTGTTGTGAGGAGTAAATGGGATAATGTGTGTAAAATTCTCAGTGCACTGGCTCAGCCTTAAAAAGTGACCAAAAAGTAATACCTCTTATTATTTGCCCTAAGGTCGGCCCTTTCTGCCCGAAAAGAAAGCATAGTAGTAGATAAAAGTGCAGGATTGGGATTCCAGTGACTTTGAGTGAAGTACTGATTCTGCCACAAATTAGCAGAGTGATGTTGGGCATGAACTCACCCCTGTCTGTGCCTCAGTTTCCCCATCTGCCAACTAAGAGGGTTGGAGTCCTTGAGCCCTTCCAGCTGTAACTCTGAAGGATAGCTGATGAGAAGATCGTATGGCCACTCCATGTAGTTTCTGGATGGTCCCAGTGTTCCCAGCTACCCCATACAGAGGAGGACGAGGAACAGGTCTGGGAAGAAGACCCTGGCCTCCTCAAACCAGTGCCGTGGTTAAGAGCACTACTCTGGGGTTGCCCAAGCCCAGCTTGAAATTCTGTCCCTACCACTGTGTGTGACCTTGGTACAGTCACTTCACTTCACTTCTCTGAACCTCAGTTCCTTCATCTATAAAATGGGACTTAACATGGTACCCAGAGTAAGGGATTGTAATGACCAGGTGAGCCAATGCCTGCAAAGTTCTTAGCATTCAGAGGAAGGACTCAGTGTGCTGTTTTAATAATCATGATTGATGCCAGTTGCATGTGGACCTCATCTCTGGGCACGGTGCTCTTCTTAGGGCCAGTCTGAGTGCACTTGTGTCCATTCCAAGCATTATTTCTTTTTTTTTTTTAATTTTTTTTTTAAATTTATTTATTTATGGCTGCGTTGGGTCCCCGTTGCTGCGTGCGGGCTTTCTCTAGTTGCGGCGAGCGGGGGCCACTCTTCGTTGCGGTGCACGGGCTTCTCATTGCGGTGGCTTCTCTTGTTGCGGAGCATGGGCTCTAGGCGCGCGGGTTCAGTAGTTGTGGCACGTGGGCTCAGTAGTTGTGGCTCACGGGCTCTAGAGCGCAGGCTCAGCAGTTGTGGCGCACAGGCCCAGTCGCTCCGCGGCACGTGGGATCCTCCCGGACCAGGGCTCGAACCCGTGTCCCCTGCACTGGCAGGCGGGTACCCAACCACTGTGCCACCAGGGAAGTCCCCCAAGCATTATTTCTTAACGCTCTTTATGAGCATAAGACAGTAAAGCTCTTTTTGAGGACAGCAGCCATGCTGGGGAACCACGTGGAAGAGAAGGGTAGGCCGGCCTCTGCATACCGACCATCTAGATTCCCATGATTCCAGGTCGGCTTGAAGGAGGAGACAGCCCTCTGTCCTTCCCCTCCCTGCCCAGAAGACCAGCTCTCCAGGACTGGAAAGGACCATAAGCTACATCTTTTCCAGCCCTTTTACCTGGTGTAGGATGCCAGGAGAAGTGGCCTACCCAGGTGTCATGGGATGTTACTAGACTTGGGACTCTAAGTAGTTTGTGTGATATTGAAGAGAGTGTCTGCATTTGATTCTTGGCTTCTCATGGAACAGGCTGTGTCCTCACTGGACTGGAAAAGGGGATAATAATAAACCTTTGCTTCCCAGGGTTGTTGCAAAGATTAACCAAGCATGCATATAATATATAGCAAGCCCTCTGTAAATAGCATTCCTATTGCTCATGTCTTTACTCTATATTCCTCCCCCAGTGCTTTTCGGCCGTACCACACTGGAAACACTCAGTGCACTGATGTTGGGATTTCCTTTCAGCTGTGAAGGTGTGTGAGAGTAGTAGCATTGGTCTGGAGTACCAGTCTGGAAACCTGATTGGAACCCTGACTCTGCCTCTCTGTTGCTCTGTGACCCGCCACTGGTCATCAAGATCCTCTCTGGCCCTCAGTCTCTTCCTCTGTAAGAGCACTGTCCAACAGAAATAGAATGTGAGCCACAGTCTATATATAGTTGTAAATTGTTCAGCAGCCACTTTATAAAAAGTAAAAAGAAGTAGAGAAAATTAATTTTAATAATATATTTTACTTAACCCAGTGTATCCAAGAAATAATCATGTCAACATGTAATCAATACTAGAAAATTGTTTAATGAGATATTTTACAGCTTTTTTCTTATTAAGTTTTGAAATCTGGATGATTCTTGATCTGGGGTGATTCGGGCAATTGTCTGGGATGTTTTTGGTTATCACAACCAAGACGGGTAGAGGATGGCAGGTAGAGGTATGTGTGTACTCTTGGCATCTAGAGGGCAGAGGCCAGGGGTGATGCTAAACATCCTACAGTGCACAGGACAGCCCCCCACAGAGGATTATCTGGCCCCAGAGGTTAACAGTGCCTGGTTTACACATACAGCACAGTTCAGATTCGCCTCTTTACAAGCTCTCAGTAGCCACGTGGAGCTGGTGGCTACCATATTGGACAGTGCAGCTCTATAACATAAAACATTTGGACATGCACTTAAAAGCCAAATTTTTAGGAATTTGGGTTTTGGTCAATTTGTTTTCCTGCTCATCCCTGAATAAGTGACCAAATGAGATGTGGCTGGTTCACCCGTCCCTGGCTGGCTAAGGACAGAGCCCATCTGTCTCTGGCTATGTAGACTCTCTTCCAAAGCTATCCGCCCTCCCCTGGGAGACTGAGCCTGGGGTGGACAGTGAACCCTGTTGTTCTTTTCTGGGGAGACAATGCTGCAGGCCCTGCTACCTACCTGACAGGGCTTTTGTGGCTCAGGGAGAAAAGGGCTTTGTCAGGACAGCAGCCGAGGAGCCTGCAGTTCAATGGGGCCCTTTATGTCTGCACTCCCGGGACGCTCGGGATGCTCGATGCCAGCCCTGGGGAGGCCCCACCCCCTCCTAGAACAAATGGGGACCCTGAGGCCCAGAGAAGGTATAGAAGGCCCTCCAATAGATGCCAGTTCCCTCCACCTCAGCCCACTGCCCTGAAACATGAAATCCACCTAACTCTGAAAAGCCCTGTCTCAAAGCACAGGGTGAACTCAATATTGTCCTTAACCTGGGCAAGGAGGCCCCTGCCCCCTACCCTGAACTTTAGCAGCTCCACAGATCACAAACACATACACAATTAATGCATTAAAGTCTCCCAAGATCCAGGCCCATCTCTGGCACAAGGCAACTATAACCAAACATCTTCTCTTGTGACTTAAAAAGCCCAGGCCAAAGCAAAGCACTCCATCTCTCTCGTCCTGTGTCCTTGGAACAAAAGCGATGGAGTTTGAATGCAGTGAGAGTTTGAGGGTTGTACCTTGGCCAGCATCAGAGATGGACACTCTTTTATAGCACAAGTGGGATCTGAGCAGCAGAAATGCTTAGGTAAGAGAAAAGACAAACTAAATTCCTTGTCAAGGCCTCCCTCCCAGGTGGCATGGACACATTCATTTTTCTCTAATGAAGTATCATTTCCCAGTAGGGCCAGTCCCCAGTTTCTGGCTCCTTTGTGTCTTGGAAGTACTCATGCTGGTCTTGGAAGTATTCACCTCCATTTGAACTCTGGTGCTACATCCCTCCAAGGTTAGGGACAGGCCTGGGTGTTAGGGGTAAAGATAAATGAACTTGGATCTGGTATGTGGGCAAGACCTGTGGCTTCCCTTTCCTTTCTAACCTCTGCCCTACCCACCCCGCCCTGGACCCCATGGTGGTTCACAGACACACACACACACACACACACACACACACACACACAAAGGAGCAGGAAGGACTGTCTTATTTGACAGATAGGGAAACTGATCCTTCTGGAGAGAAAGTGACTTTTTAAAGTCATCCAGCAAGTTAAGGGAAGCCACATGCTGCGAGGACCCTCCCTTTGAGGCCCAGCTAGAAGGCCACCAGCAGAGGGTGGAGGGTGGTGGCTTGGGAGACAGGGTGAGGACATAGCAGCTCTGTTTACTCCTGGCGCCCTCAGTTATTGGCTGTGGGACCTTGTGGGGATGGGGCGGGGGTAGTTTATCAGTATTTAAAATATGGCTTTTTCTATTCCTATACAAAATGTTATTAGGGGAAACTGGTGATAGGTATATGGGAACTCTGTGAAATATTTTTGTAACTCTTCTGTAAATTCAAAATTACTTCATAATCAAAAAAATTTTAATACCGTTTTCCCTCATCTGTACCATGGAGATTAGCACCTGCCTCACAGAAGGCGTAAATGAGATAATGCCTGTAAGGCTTTAGTACAGTATCTGTCCCGGAGTGAAGACTCAGTAAATAACTACTTTTAAAAGCTACTTCCTCCAGAAGGCCAGTGACCTATCAGCACCCACCACTACTTTCTTGGCAGTCCTCACTACTTGGGAGCACAAGTTATTTCAGCCTAAAATGCCAGGCTTGGTGTGGCTGCTGGGAGCATGCATTTCATCTTGGCTCTTCTGCTTCCTAGCTAGGACCCCGGGGCAAGTTACTAGATCACTCTGTGCCTCAGTTTCCTCTCTATAAATCATAAAGCTACAAATAAGTTTGTCATGAGGATTAAATGAACTGGGATTTTTCAGCACTAACAGCTGTGCCTGGCCTATAGCAAGCAACACACAAGTGTTTTTAAGGTCAAGCTCAGTGTTTCTCGAACTTTTTTTACTAGCACCCACAGGAACAAATATACTTTCCATCACCACCATTTTTCTTTTTGATGGTGATTTGTAAAACACCAGTCTCTAGATAGTTGATCCCATTTTGTTTCCCCTATTAATAACATATAAGGTTCTTGGGGGACAGGGAATATATTTGATTCATTTTGGTCTCCAATTACTTCATTTCCTTCTTTCATTCAATTTACCAAGCTTGTATCACCCATTCATTCCACATATATGTATCGACCTTTATTAAGCACCTACTATGTGCCTGTTGCATATTAGTGCCCCAGTGCAGATCAGACCTACGTTAAATGAATAAATAAGGCAGGGAGGTAGGAAGCCAGGAAGGCAGGCAGGAAGGAAAAAACCCAGGGTCCTGGATGCCCATGCCCCGAGAGAGCCCCACCTGGCATCAGTTCCCCCCTTTTAGTCCCCATGTTCCCACTTCTACCTCAGCCAGAAAATTGCCCCCTCTCCAGCCACCCTGGAGCCCATCAACTGTCTGGGTGCCGGTCCGGCGTCTCGAGGAGAGGCGGCGCCCGGGGACCCGCCCCCTCGCCTCCTGCCTGGGGCGAGGTGGTGACTCCCTTTCCGGGAGCCAGGCAGTCTCCGCGCCCCTGGAGGGCATGCGCCCCTCCGCGGGCAACTCAAGCACAGGGCCCCAGGCCCAAGGAGTTGCCCAAGAGGCTGGGCGGCTCCTCCCCGGGGACCCTCCCCCTCTGGGGCGCGTCATTCTCCCCACCCCCGGGTCCGACCCCGGCTGCTCCTCGCACGCCGGCCACGCAGGGACAAATCTCAGCCACCTGCTCCAGAGCCGGGGCGCCGGGGCACCGTCCGCCCCATGGAGCTGCCGGCCAGCAACGCCAGCTGCGAGAACGGTGCGTGAGGCCAGCGCGGACCCCGTGCGCCCTGCGCTTCGCCTTCCCTCCCTGCTGCTCCTTTTCTCTGCGTCCTCTCCTGCCAGGGGGACCGAAACGGGGGAGGGGGTCCGCATGCGTCGCCCCCCACCCAGTTCTCAGGCACGTCTTGGGAAGGAGCAGGGTTCTGGCTGACTTTCCCCCTCTTTGGAGCTGGGTAGCTGGGGGGGGGGGCGGGAAATGGGAGAACAGGAGGCGTGCGTGGGAGGGAAGAGGCGGGATTTATCGATTGGAGCGGGTCTACCAAGAGGTGGGGGGGGGCCGGGGGGGTGTCTTTTATGTATAGTTGCTTCAGATTTTAGTACCTGCCCAGGTCTGTCCCCCTGGGGCTTACCAAAGACAGGGTAGAGGGCGCAGAGACTCACCACCCCCAAACCCACATCCACCTTTTAGGAAAAGGAGGGAAAGAACAACCCAGGAAAGGATAAAGAAAGATGCTGGGCTTTATGCGCAAGTTCTTATTATGAATCTGGGTAGTGGGCTAGGCTCTTTACCTGCATTATCCCAGTTAATACTTAACACAACTCTAGAAGGCAGGTAGATATTATTACCTTACTGTCACCATTCTGGAGGTAGGGAAAATGAGGCTCTGAAAAGTCGGATTAACTTGCTCAAGGTAAAACAGTGGGGAAATGGAATATAGAACCAGGACTCTTGGATTCTAAAACCTGTACTGTGCTCATCTCCTTTCTTGGTATTTCTGCATTTTCCTACCTGGTCTTGATGTGCAGCCTGTGGGATAGCCCTGTTTTTCTAACTTCTCTTCTCCAGTGAAGCTTTCAAAGCGGGCCTGTTGGGTGTTGGCTGGCCTTGGTTTTCTGAACAATGATGCAATCCGTTTTCAGCCTCGTCTTCCCCTGGGGAAAAACATGTTCCCCAGTCTTAGCATATTCTGGAAGAGAAGCAGGAATCATCTGGCCCCACACCCATTTGTCAAGATGGGCACCCTCCTCAGAACTGGATTTCCTTTGGCCGTCAGCCCTCTCTCCTTTTCTTTTTACCCCTGTGGGAGGACTTGACTTGATGGAGGGCACTGTGCCCCTTGGATGCCTCAGGCCTCCCCCAAAGAGCCAAGCCCACCCTTTGGCTCCACCTGCTGGAGATGAACCTTCAGGAGGGCGGGGGAAGGGGGTGGAAATGGGCTTGGCCTTCCTCTTGGGAGTCGCCCTCCTTGGCCCACATCCTCCCAGGTTCTGGCTCTTTTCCTGAACTCAGGGAACTCCCAGGATTTGACTCTTGCCCTAACTGAGGAACAGGAGTGAGCAGTCAGAACAAGTTTGATTAGGGACCCAGATGGTTTCTTGTCTCATCTTCTCTGGATTGTGACACAGGTGTTGGAAAGAGAGGTCTCCCACTGCAAAAGACACATGGGCATCCCCTGGTGGGTTCCAGACCCAGCTCTGCCACCAGGCTTTTATGAGGCTCAAGCAAATCCTTCCCCATCTCAGGGCCTCAGTTTCCCCAGTTGAAAAGAAAGAGGGTTAGACAGGATGCCTTCTAAGGGCTCTTCCAGCTCTGCTGTTCCATGCTTCTGTGCCATGGAAGAAAGGTCAACAGCGCCCTTACTTTGTTACACCAGAATGCCACTCTGTGCTCTAGATATGCCAAAGCTAAAGCTGCCTGACCTTTTGGACTTTGGGCCCGTCTGGTGCAGGCCTAGAGATCTAGCTTGGTTCGAGGAGAAGTGCCTGGCCCGGGCCTACATCCTTGGCACACGAGCCTGGGTCTTTGTGACCCACAGTTTGAAAAAGACCTTCTACCACCAAAGGTCACAAACTCAGGTGCTTATAAGGGCCGAGCACATAACCAAATGACTGAAGGGAGCCGGGTGTGGACTCAGGGGAATCTCAAAGAGCACGTCCTGTCTAGGGGCGAAACCACTGCTGAGCCACAGCTAACTGTTGCCTATGGGACGGTGTGCCCAGCAGAGTAAGCAAAGGCAGCCCTGAAGCTGGACTTTCATGGGAAATCTCCCGATTTTTAAATGTTAGCAGGGAGCTCATGTTTTAAGGTAACCTTCAAGAGGCTAAACGAAACCCCATCCCCCTTGCCACCTGCTGTGTGTGTGTGTGTAACTGAGAGCATGAACTTAGGCATTATATGGGCTAGGGAAGCAATTCTGGCTTCACCACTTACCACCAGTGTAGCTTTAGGCAGGTTACCAAGCTTATCAGGGCCCCAGTTTCTTCAGCTAAAACCCTGGGCATGACCACTCTGCCGTTTCCATGGTAGGGGTGCTCCTGAGAAGCCCCAGGGTGCTGGGCCCTGGGAGTGCCAGAGGATTATTGCCTGTGCTTTGTACTGTTTCCTTGAACTTGGGCAGCTTAGTTCTTCTGACTGAGGGTCTGCCCCTCATGCCCAAGTTTGTCCTGTTGTCCTTGGTATTTGTGCCAGAAGAGCCAGCAAGGGTGTGCTGGCTCAAGGGCATGAGAACTGATTGACTCTCGTGGGCTCTAGGACTTGGAAGGAGAGCTAAAGACAGATCCTGTGTGGGGTGGCGGGGACACCGATCCCTCTGAGGCCTGAAGGAGGCCTCAGCCCTGACCACAAGCACCGGAGGTCTTCGAAGTAAGGCCTGGGGATGGTCGGTTCTGACAAACAAGGATGCTCGTATTTCATCATCTTCAGGCCTAGGAGGGTCTGTGGACTCCAGCCTCACTCCCTCCTGTTACCTGTCAGGACTCTGCACTGTGGCTGCAGTTAGGGATACGTAAGTGAAGAGGCCTCTGGGAGGGGAGAATCCCTGTGTGATCCTGAGCTGTTGGAGGCCCATGTGCCCAGAGGCTGGGAGGGGATTCCTGTGGAGGCCGGGAGGTTGGATTCGATGAGGACTGAGAGCTGCGGGGACCCTGCGTGGTATGCGGGGGGCATCAGTCTGGCTTAGTGGTGAGGTGCTGGAGTTCTGGAGTCAGACAGCCTGTGTTCTTAGGCAAGCTTCCTGACCTCTCATGGCCTCCATTTCCACATCTATGAAATGGGAATCAAAGACAGCACTTATCTGACACATGGTTGGAAGCACTTGATGAGTTCACGAAGATAAAGTCCCTAGCCTGCATGCAAATGTCCCCAGCGTGACTCTCACCGTGGTCTTCCCTAGGTTCCCTGATCAGCCTGTACTGCTCCTCCCAACAAGTCCTGTGCCGGATCGTCGGTGACCTCAGCCCCGAGGTGCTCAGCAGTGCCATCTCCAACAGCTGGCAGGAGAGGTTCAGGCAGAACTACAGCTTCTACGTCGGCCTGGGGCTGGCCTTGCTGTCCAGCTTCCTCATCGGCACCAGCGTCATCCTCAAGAAGAAGGGCCTCCAGCGACTGGTGGCCTCTGGTGCCACGCGGGCTGGTAGGCTCCTGGGGGGCGGGGGTGGATGGGGTGCTGGGCGGCGAGCCCTCGGCCAGCCCTGTGAACCTCCCTTCATGGGGTCCACTGTAGCAGTTTGAGAACCTGTCCTAGATAGGCACAAAAGGCTCATTGTCAGTCCCGTTGGGGGGTCGATCACCAACAACAGGAGACCTTCCTTTATAATCCAATAGTTCCTGAGAACTACATGATCAGTTAATTGGGGTGAAGACAGGGAGAAGTCTCAGGGCCAAGAATCAGAAACCCCAGGTCTAGTCCTGGTTTTATTTCTTACCAGTTGTGTCATCATAGGCAAGTCACAATTTCCCTACAAAATGGGAATATAATACCTTTGCCCAGAACAATGTCAGACGCTGGTGCATCCTCACGTACTGTCAATCTGAGCTCCTTTATAGGCTACAAAAGAATTACTGAGTCTCTGTCCACAGGGATTTGCTTGTTTGAAAAATAAGACGTGTATCCATGAAACAATTGTTGAGAAAAGGAATCCTATGTTAAAAAATTTGTTCATTTAATCATCATTCATTGTGTACCTGCTGTGTGCCAGGTGCCGTGCTAGACCTGGGGACACAGTGCCCTTGTGGGGCATTGAGTTGAGTGGGAGAGACAGGCAAGTCGATAAACAATTGTTCTGTAGCATGTTAAATGCTATCATGGGGAAAATGCAGAATGCTATGGCAATATTTTGGAGGGGCATGTAAAGCCAGGCTTGGGGGGTAGGGGAGGTTTTCTGTAAGAGTTGACTTAGAAGCTGAGACCTACATGATGTGGAGATAAAAAGGTGAGGGGAGAAGAGAAAGAAGTAATATTCCAGGTAGAAAGAACAGCATGTGCAAAGGCCCAGGGGTGAGAGAGCATGAGTGATATTAGAAGCTGAAACTGTCTCAGGATGGCTAGAGCATGGAGGGGTAAGAGATGGGGTGAGGGCCAGCTCATGAAAGGTCTTGTAAACTGGGCTCCAGAGTTTGAGTGTAATTGTAAGTGACAAAGGTTTTAGGTAGGAGAGTGACATAGTTCGATTTACGATTTGAAAAGATCTCTGGTTGCTGGGTGCAGAGTGGATTAGGGGACAAGACTGGAGGGTGGGAGACCAATTTGGGGAGAAAAACAACAGAACTTGGGCCAGGAAATTGCAGTGGGAATGGAGACAAGTGGTGAAGTCCAGAGATAGATTTTGAAGGTAGGACTTACTGGGTTTGGGTTTGGTGTTGCCTGGCCCCAAAGGGAGGATGAAAAAATGAGTCAAGGTGACTCAGAGCTCTCTGCTTTGAGCAACTGGGGAGCTGATGGTGCTATTTTCTGAGACAAAGAAAGCAGGAGGAGCAGGTTTACAGGAAGACGATGTGTTCAGGTTTGGACGTGTTCAGCTTAATGTTCTATGGGACACTGAGCTTTGGAAGCAGACTATTTGTGTTCCAATTCTAGCTCCTCAATTCCAGGTGATATGATCCTGGGCAAGAAAAATAGTCTTTCTGCCTCAGTTTCCTCATCTGAAAAAATGGGGATAAGAATAGTTCCAGCTATATCTTGTTGTGAAGATATGTTTAGAAAGATGCTTAGCATGGAGTAAGCACTAGTATTAGTTTTACTGTGATCTAAGTGGGAGAGCCTGAGAGAGTTGGATACCCAGGACTAGAGCCGGGTGTGCTCTAAAATGGAGAGTTGTGAGGTGTGGGCATGAAGTCAGGATCAGTGGTCATTGCTGCCCTATCTCCTCTTCTGGACAAGGGTTTGAAAGGCCAGAGACCTCCCAGAGTGCCAGAAAAATAGCTGCTTCCACTCAGGAGAGAGCAGAGCAAGTATCATTGACCATTCAGAAAGGCAGCTTCCCTGGAATCAAATTTTTCTCCAGTCTGCTCTTTCAATATCTTCTGAGATTTCAACTCAGAGTAAAATGCTCTCACAGCACTTGACTTTTATGGGAGATTCTGACTGCTTGCGGAACCTGATGAAAGTTAAAGACCATCTTAGAAAAACGGGCATTCACAAAAAGCAACATACAAGTTTGGGCTTTTCACGAAACTGTCTAAAACCCACCCTAATCATCCTCATCCTCATCCTCATCGCTAATACTGAGTATTGACCATGTGCCAGGCTCTGAGTCCATCATGTGAACAAAGCAGACACAATTCTAGGCTACATGGAGCTTCCATTTTAGTGGGGGAAATTTCAGAAAATAAATAGATCAATTCAAATTATAAATGACAAGTGTCATTAAGGAGAAGAACTGAGTGTGACGAGAGAGAATCCCAAGAGGAAACAATAAAGATAAGGGGACCAGGGAGGGCATTTTAGTGGAAGCAACATTCAAGCAGAGACCTGTAGAGTAAGTGTAGATATAGGCAAATATTGTTAAGAAAACTATTCCAAACATGGAAAAGCACATGCAAAGGCCTTAAGGCCAAAAAGAGCTCATCATTTTTGAAGAACTCAGAGACAGCCTGAGCGGCTAGACTGTAGTAGGAAGTGTGGCAGGAGATGCCTTTGGAGAAGTGAGCGGGGTCAATACTATGAACAGGCTTGTTAGGGATTCTGGTCTTTATCCTAAGAGCATTTCAAAGCCACTGGCCAGCTAGAAGCTGAGGAGTGACATAATTCTTAAAAGACTCCTGGCTACTATGAAAGGAATGGATTATAAAGGGACAAGAGAAGAACCAGAGGAGTCCTAGGAGGCGGTTGCCTCAACCCAGACCAGAGGTGATAGTGCCTGGGAGTTGGGTGGGGGCAGTGGAGTGGACACACGTGAAATGCATTTTGGAGACAGAGTCAGCGGGATGAAATGGATGCAGAAGGTGGAGTAGTGGGAGGGTCAGGTGTGATTCCCTGGTTTCTGGCTTAAGCAACTAGGTACACGGAGGTGCCGCTTACTGAGCTTCATTTGGTGGGTGGGGAGCATTTAAAAATCAAGAGTTCCATTTAGGACAAAGTTTGAGATGCCTGTGCGAGACCCAAGAGTTGTCAAGTAAGCAACTGGATATACATCAGGGCTAAGAAGAAAGGATCAGGGTGCATATATGAAATAGGGTATCTAGATGGAATTTAAGACTTTGGAAGGGATGAGCTCACCCAGGGCAGGGGCCAGAAGCAAGCCTGGAGGACTCACCACAGCTGACATACACTGAACCCTTAGAGACTGGCAAGTGAAGGTAGAGAAGGAAAGGTCCTGAGGAAGTACAGCCAACCTCTAACTTCGTGCCCATTCCTTTCTACAGTGGACGGAGGCTACGGCTACCTGAAGGACACAATGTGGTGGGCTGGATTTCTCACCAGTAAGTGGGTTCTCTGCTACTAAGGACAGTGCCCTATTAATGACAGAGGCAGAGATGAAAGGTGGGTGGGGCATTTCTGTCTCTACCGTGCAAAATATGAATCCAAGGCCCAGATTTCTAGGGGGAGAATCTAAACAGTCTTTGCAGGTAGAACATTTTTACCTGCATCTCAGGTCACTTTCTCCATCCAAAGTCAGTCTTTCATCCATAAAGCATCTGTCCCCAGAGAGCTTTGTACAGAGCTGGTAGTGATAAAGTAGTTTCTCAACTTCCCTTGAAATTCAGGGAGCTATGACGGCCCGCTGGAGTCTCCTGGACTCCTGCAGGGCACAGCCTGGGACTCCTGAGTCAGCTACCCCATTCCACAGGCAATTGTTGGCTCACTTAGAACATGGCTAAGGTTTGCCCACATTTTCACATTCACACATTCCTTTCCACCCACCCTCTCTGGCTTTCAATCCTTAATTCTTTGGGGTGGAAAATTAGCCAGCTTTCTATTTGTAATCCCCTAAGTCAGGTTTTGATCCCTGTCTTAGCCAGAGTTATCACATTCATCATCTGCTTTCAAAGGGCAGACCCAGGTCATTCCCTACGAGCAGGGAGACAGAAGAGGCACTTGCAGGAGTCTGCAAACTGGAAACTCATATGGGGAGAAGTAGGCCCTTTGGGAATGTCTGACTTTGTAACCACCTGCCTGTCAATCTAGACTATCCATAACTCCTCTGGGAAAGACGGCTCCGTGGACCATTTGGTACCTGGAGAATCAATAACTGTAGCTGTTTCTTTATTTGATAATTAACACTTTCTAGAGCTTACCTTAAAGAGACAGACCCATCATTGGCAGTCCCTGAGATACACTTAACCGTGCCTAGGCTAGAAGCCAAGGGACCTCAAGAACCAGAAGGCACCATGTGACCCTGGACTCTAGGCCACCTCCCTATCTTTAACATGGGAGGATTTGGTCAGGATCATCTGGGCCTGACCTTCAGATCAGATTCTGCAGGGAGAGAGCATGAGGATGGGCGTTTTAAGGAATGCTGGTCTGGGATTCTGTGAATGGTTGAACACTGAATGAAGCCGTCTCCACCCAGATTCATTTGGGCTGGAGATGACGCATCAGAGCCACCGTGACCTCTTTTCCCCCTTAATTTCCTAGTGGCTGCCGGAGAGATTGCCAACTTTGGGGCCTATGCGTTTGCTCCTGCGACAGTCGTCACACCACTGGGAGCGCTGAGTATCCTCATAAGGTTGTTGTCACCTCTCTTGCTGTCTCTTCCTGTTTTCAGTTTGTTGATGTCCGGAACTGCACATGGGGTCAATTGCTACTTGCAATCAAGGACCTGGGTCAGTCCCAGCTTCCAGAAAGAGGCAGTGTGCTGTTCAGAGCTCCACACCCTTGGATTGTTTGCTGCCTGGGCAGTGAAGGGGCAGGCCAAGCCCAAACCAGGTGGAAGAACTTCCCCTGCCACCAGGCTGAATGTCTCATGTCAGTGTTTTGGTGCCCCAATAGGAGAAGCACACAAGTTGAAAGTACAAGCCCTAGATTAACCCTCCCTGGGTTCTTACCTTATCTCTGCCACTTTGTAGTTCCATGGCAGGTCACTTAACTACTCTAAGCCTCAATTTCCCATCTGCTAAGTGGGGATGTTCATAATACCTGCATGAAGGCATTGATTTAAGGACTAAATGAGATGCACAGAAAGTGCATAGTACAGAACTGGCACTGAAGAGTAACCACAGCTAACATCTATGGAGGGTTTACTCTGTGCTAAATGTTCTAAATGGATTCACTCGTTTAATCCTCACAGCATCCCTGCTAATTAGAAAGGAGGGGAGACCTGAGGCCAAGAGAGGTTAAGCATCTTGGCCAAGGTCACCCAGGTCCCAGGAGGCTGGGCCAGGATTCCCTCCCAGGCAGTCTAATTTCAGAGTCTGGGTGCTTAACCACTAGGCCCCATTGCCTGGAAAATGTTTGATGGTATTAAAGATAGCTGATATTAAATGTGTGTGCTTCCCATTGCCCCGTTCCGCCTGAGCTACAAACACAGTTCCTCTGTGGGGGTCCTGAGCCCCATTTGAAGCTGGCTCGGATTGTCACCCTAACCTTGGAGCCCCGGTAAGTCCCCAGCCCACCGCACCCAGTACCTGTAATTTCCTGTTTTGTTTTACCAGCTTGATGACGATTTTGCAGCATTTATGCAGTCAAAAACCAGATAGAGTCATGATTCACACGGCATGGTTGGCTGATGTAGCTGTGATACCAGTACTGTGTATCTGATTAGTTTACAGATTCCCATCCCAGGAAGTTGGGAGCGGCAGGGGACCCCCCACTGTGTGACCTCTGCCTTTGCTAGTGCTACCGGGTGCTGGTGGACAGGCATTGTGGGTAAAGTGTTTTTGGGAGTTTTAGAGGAGAGATGGGAGACATTCAAAGGAGGTTAGACATCAATCCCCTCTTTCCTGATACCTGTAAGCAGGACTCATGAGGCTCATTGGGTTACCTTAGGTCAGCCAACAGATTTTGCCCTAAACTAATGCCACCTTTTTAAAGAAACAGAAGCATGCCCCAGCGATTATACCTGTCTTGTCTCACCACCCTTCTTCCTTCACCTTTGCTGGCTCATTTGGAGGATGTGACGGGAATGAAAGTCACATCACCAAGGAACAGCAAGGAACTGGAGGTGTTTTGTCCAGAAAAGACTCAAGGAAGTCAGGAGAATTCTTCTCAGTGAGGTGTAGAGGGAAAACCATAGGCTTTATAATTAGACAGAACTTGAGTTCAAATCCTGGCTCGTCTCTTACCAGTTGTATGATCTTGCCATCATTTAAGCTTCTATGGGACTCAGTTTTCTCATCTATAAAATGGACATAAGTATATTTTACTTCTCAGAGTTGCAAGATGTTAGTGAGATAATAAATGGGAAGTTCTTAGCACAATATCTAGTATGTAAAGTGTGCCCAAGTGTCACTGTGGTTGTTTATATTGGCATACACAAATGGAAGAAGGAATGGATTTGTTTTGTATGGCTCAAGGAATAGATATGGGATGAGTAGAAACTACCATATTTTGGGTTAATAATAGAATGAACCTACAATGGATTCATTTGCCTTGTGAAGGGGGGAGCTGCTTGCCACCAGAGGTATACAAGCCAAGGCTGAAAGCCTTCTGTTTGCAATGTTAAGAGAAGATGTGCTCATTGGGTAGGAAGTTAGACAAGAGTGCTTTGAAGGGGTCTTCCAACTCTTCTCTTTGGGGATATTGTCCATCTCTAAATGAAAGAAATTCACATGTGTGTTCTCGATTCCTCCAGCCCACACTATAACCCACCCCTAAATAAGTTTCTATCTCACACATTTCCTAGGGGTCTAGAAAAGCTTCCACGTGTGAGAGTAGTGAGCCCTTGCTCAGCCCTCACTTTTCTCCAGGGCGCTGGGACTGGGCTGGCTGCTGTAATCCCTTTCTCCACTTTCACATGCAGTGCCCTCCTTTCCTCATATTTCCTGGGAGACAGTCTGAACCTGCTGGGGAAGCTGGGCTGTGCGGTCTGTGTGGCCGGCAGCACAGTGATGGTGATACACGCCCCCGAGGAAGAGACGATCACCACCGTCATGGAGATGGCTGCCAAAATGAAAGACACAGGTAGGCTCCAGGCTCCCAGTGAGCAGGAAAGCACTGGGCATGAACCATGTTAAAGGTCTGACTGGGTTCTGGCCATCTCAGGTGCTGCCATGTGGAGGAGGAGGAAGCAAGCTCGGGGAGGAAAGTTGATGGGCTGGTACTGAGTCTAGCTTACAGGTTCCCAGTCTGATAGGTATGGATGCTATTATTATGTATTTGTTATGTGCCAGGTACTGTTCTAAATGCTTTGTTTGCATCGTCTTAGTTCAGGTTGTTTTAACAGAATATCATAGACTGGGTGGCTTATAAACAACAGACATTTATGTTTCACAGTTCTGGGGGTCACGATCAAGTCCTGCATCAAGGCCCGAAAGATTTTGTTCATAGATGGCCAGCTTCTTGCTGTGTCCTCACCTGGTGTAGAGGGCAAAGGAGCTCTCTGGAGTCCCTTTTATAAGGGCAGTATTCCCTTCCTGAGGGCTCTACCTTCATGCCTGAATCACCTCCCAAAGACATCACCTCCAAATACCATCTCATTAGGGATTAGGACTCAACATGTAAATGGGAGGGGTGGCATTCCGTCAGTTGCGTGTATTAATTTAATCCCACAAAAAAGCTCCTATGAGGAAGGTCCTAATATTAATCCTATTTTACGAAGAGGAAACTGAGGTCTTTCTTGGGGGTTTAATTAATAATTTGTACAAGTTATTAAAAAGTTGTGTTGCTGGAACTGGGACCCATGTTTAACTCCAGAGCCGACGTTCTCTTTTTTTTGTTTTTAATTTTTTTGGCCACACCAGGTGGCATGTGGGATCTTAGTTCCCTGACCAGGGATCAAACCAGCGCCCCCTGCGTTGGAAGCACAGAGTCCTAACCACTGGACCGCTAGGGAAGTCCCAAGCCTAGGTTCTTAATGAGACAACACGTTGCCATGGGTGGGGGGCTCTAGAGGCTGCTGGCATCCTCCCAGGTCAGGTTACCTGTCTCCATCCCCCCAAAGGGTACATCGTGTTTGCTGTGCTTCTGCTGGTGTCCTGCCTCATCCTCATCTTCGTCATCGCCCCACGTTATGGACAAAGGAATATCCTCATCTACATCGTCATCTGCTCTGTGATCGGGACCTTCTCCGTGTCCGCCGTCAAGGGTCTGGGCATCACCATTAAGAACCTCTTCCAGGGGCTGCCAGTTGTGCGGCACCCTCTCCCCTACATCCTGTCCCTCGTGCTGGCACTTTCGCTCAGCACTCAGGTCAATTTCCTCAACAAGGCACTGGACATCTTTAATACCTCCCTGGTGTTCCCCATCTACTATGTGTTCTTCACCTCGTTGGTGGTGACCTCCTCCATCGTCCTCTTCAAGGAGTGGTACAGCATGTCGGCCGTGGACATTGCGGGCACCCTCTCTGGCTTTGTCACCATCATCCTGGGTGTGTTCATGCTTCACGCTTTCAAAGACCTGGACATCAGCCACACCAGCCTGCCCCACATGCACAAAAACCCAACCCCCGCTCCCGCCCCAGAGCCCAGCATTATTAGACTTGAAGACAAGAATGTTCTTGTGGACAATATAGAACTCTCCAGCACCGCATCACCAGAAAAGAAGCCCGAAGTATTCATAATCCATTCGTAAAGCTTGGAATACATGAGTGAGAGGATGAGCCCTGTGGTACAGCCTGACTGCTCAATTTCAGAGCCACCTGGTTATTTTCAACACAACTCCTCTTACCAGTGGCCTCTCTTTTCTTGAGACGTTCATTTATACCTCACTGCTGTTTCCGGGAGAAAAATCCCTACCCAGTGAGCAGTGGCGGTAGAACCTCCTGGAAACACAGCCTCAGTGACCAAATACCCTACTTCACATTGGTGCCAGCAGGTCCCCTGGACCTCCCGTCCTACTTGTTTCCTCAGTGCCATCTCTGTGTTGTTGGGAGGAAGATAGGATTTGATCTGTTGAATGTAGCACAAGCCAAGAACTTCCCTGAAATGTTGGTCATCAGGAAATCCCTCGCACTGATTCTCCTCCTGAGACTGATTCACCGTTCCTGAGCCCGACTCACCATTCCTGAGCCCAAGGCTGAAGTGCAGCTGGCCCTCCGAGGCCCAGAGAGCAACTCGCCACGCCTCCCATCCAGAACCAACAGACACACAATTATTGTAAAATGTCTTGTTGCATTTGCCACCTCAACTTCGGAGACAGAGGCAAGACCTCAGCTGACCTGCTTACTGTGAAAGCCACCTGACGTCTCAGGGAAACACTTCCAGCAGCCCCATTCCCGGAGCAGCCAGCCTGGAGGTCAGCATCTGTTTCCATCCACCCCACCCCTTCCCCACCCTGCCCTCTCTACATACATCCTAAGGAGTCAGTCATGGAGACATTCAGGCAGTCATCTAAGAACTCAAAACAACACAACAACAAAAGGTGCTTCCCAGCCAAGCTCTGCTGGCCAAGCCCAGTGTTTCATTTTGCCTCACTCTCCAACGAGAACAGCGATTGCACTGCTCTTAAAAGTAGCCTGGTTGTCGAGCAGAATGCACTTTCCTTTTCCTCAAGGAGTAAACCAAAATATGATTTGGGGAGATGGGGAGATGAGTGAGGAGCAGTCAGGAAAGCAGACACAGGCTCTCTGGAAACCAGGGGCTAACTTTGGTGTTTACTCTGGTGGCGAACCAAGAACCCAGGTGGAAAAGGCCCTGGGTAACTTGTTTTTTTTTTTTTTTTTTTGGACACACCGCGCGGCATGTGGGATCTTAGTTCCCTGACCAGGGATGGAACCCGCACCCCCTGAAGTGGAAGTGCAGAGTCTGAACCACTGGACCACCAGGGAAGTCCCCTCAGGGTAACTTCTGGGCTGAAGCCTTAGAGGCTTGGCCAGTGGGATCAGCTCTGAACTTCCGTGA
Source organism: Balaenoptera acutorostrata (assembly GCF_949987535.1). NCBI lineage: Eukaryota > Metazoa > Chordata > Mammalia > Artiodactyla > Balaenopteridae > Balaenoptera > Balaenoptera acutorostrata. Next base: position 141,917,286 of record NC_080065.1, read on the forward strand.
CCAAGTCGGGGGTGTAAGGTCGGCACGGGGTGCATTCTGCCTGTTGACCAGATCGCCACCAAGTCCCCAGCTCCACTGACGAGCTGCCCACACTGGGAAGCAGTGTGTCACAACTGCTCCACCACCACCTGCTTTGGGGACTGCCTTTGGTCCCCTCACATTTGACCAGAGGCAGGCAAAAAAACAAGAGCAGCTGGAGAGAGATATAATTAATATCCCCTCCCTTCCTGTCTTCTCTCCAGCAGCAAGAATGTGAGAGTTGATACGAGGACCATTGACAGGGAGGTAAGGGAGCCAGTATATCTGTAAAGGAGGAGGAAAGACCTGGCCCTCAGCCCTTGAGCTGGTGCAGAGCCTCCCCTGTGTAACTCCACACCCGTGCCTGTGTTTACGTCCTGTGCCCTAAGCATAGCCAAGCCCAGGCCAAACTGTTGCTGGCCTTGGAGCTCCAAGGAACAGACTGGCTTCCTGCACCGCCAGCCTCAAAGCCACAGTTTTTAATGAATGTGGATTTCTCTCTGTAACTAAAATCAATGCAACATGTTGGATCTTGAGAATGACCGTAATCTGAAGGCCCTGAGAGCGTGGTCCGCAGGGTCAGGAATAAAGACCTCTGAGTGTGTTTACTTGATACTTACATCTTGGCTTTCCTTGGACACGGAACAATTAAACTGGTTCCTCTAGTGCCGGGGGGCCAGTCCCCAGTCTCTGGAGAGTTCCGGCTGCCAAGGAAGTCCCTCCAGTGCCTTCTATAGCCACGCCTTCACTAGAGAGGGAAAGGCTGTTTGGGGAATAGCGTCAGTAGAAGTCACCCATCCCTTGTTTATGCCCGAGCCCTTACGAGCAGCCAACCACAGTGCTAAGAGCTTCACGTGAATACTTTGAAGCTCTCGCAAATGCTCAAGGTAGATCTGTATCATTCATGCCTTGAGTGACCCCCAGACCTATTAAAACTAGACTGGCCTGTGTCCAGGTGCAAAGACAAACAGCTCCCTCGACTGGTCATGGGAAAACCCAGGGCTTTTCTATGGCTCAAGGTCTTCCATGGTGGCCTCACAGGCGGGACAGACGGTCTCTGTAGGAACTCTTCTGAGGAGTCCTCGGTGATGGATCCTATCCAGGCTGGCCAGTGCAACATTAAAAAAAGCAAACAAAAAAGAGTTGCCAAACCAGACAACATTTCAAATGACAATTTAATTAAATACAAACAAGGAAAAAAGGCACCACAGCCCATTCAAGTATTTTGCATAGATATACAAATATTGTAAACAATTAATAGGTGGACGAGAGAAAAGAGGATCTGTTTTCTGTGAACAATCTCCCAAATAAAAAGAAAATTCACATTGCCCTGGATCCCAGACACATACGTACATACACACAGTGGGTGGTGAGAGAGGATGCATGGAAGGGTGACTTTGGGGGCACTTGGCTTGGATTCTGCAGAACCTCTCCTTTGCACGGTTCCCTAAGGATGGGTGGAGCACCTTTCCAGTTGGCATACTCTTGACTTTCTTGGGTGTCCAGCAGAGCTGTTACATACACATTTAACACAATCACTGACTTTAGAACTGGTCCCCAATTTAAAACACGCAAGTCTTCCATACCCTTGGCCAAATAAGAACAAATTCTGACATAGGTAAGGGGAGGCTTTGTTCAAAAGGATTATTGCAAGAGATGGCGAGGGGCCATGGCCACAGGGGGATGGGGCTACGACAGTACTGTAAGGTCTACAGTGAGACACTAAGATCCTAGAGCTGGGGCAGAAAGGAGCTTTTCTTTTATAGGGAGAAGTCAATAAGGCTAAAAAGAACCCACGGCAAGCAGGCAGTTACCACTGGAGCCCGGTGCCTGGGCTAAAACTCCCACTGAGACAGGGAGAGAGGGTGCAATCCCCCTTGAGGTCCCTTGAGGTTTACATTTCAGAGATGCCTCCTAGGCTCTTAAGGAAAACACACCTAGGGTTGAAAAACTGGCAGGAGGCTAAGTTAGCTTCTGAAAAGATTTACATAGTCTCCATCTGAACAGAAGGCTGGTTAAGTCACTCCACCAAGCCTCAGTTTCAGGCTCCTCTCCTCCCCACCAGACCCTGAGCATGGACTCACCCTTGGCCAGAGCCAGCATACAGCCCCTCCCCCAAAGGCTGACCACAAAGATGGTCCCTGAATGTGCTTCTTTCCAGCCATGCTCACTCCTTCCTATAAAAGGCCCCTTCCTCCTGAGCTGTGGGATGCTCACAGATCTTGTAGCCGCTAGGCTCACCTGAGCATTCTCCTAACGCAACTGCCCCCTGCCCCTAACGCAACACTCCCTTCCCCAGTCTTGCAGTAATCCTTGCGAATAAAGTGCCTCTTTCCCTAAGTCCATATTGGTTTTCGTCACCTCAAAGCAGCACGTGGACACAGGAGGGGAAAACCGGGCTACGACAGCCAGGCTCGCTCCTGGGCAGCCTCCCCGGCTCGCCAGAACACAGCCAGGAGTCAGACAGTAAATAGAACCGGCTGCTGAAAGTCTTATCAAATCTAGAAAATTCAACCACTTTCCAGTTCACAGTACAATGTTTATGGGATGGAGGTGGTATTAAAATAATGGAAAACAAAAACGGAAACAAACAAGAAAGCAACAACCCAGGTCTCTTTCCGGTATGGTTCCAGGGAGGGTGGATTTCAGGTTCAAAAGGCTCATGCAGCCACAGTGGCTGGGGCGTTTTCACTTCAGAGCCTTCAACCTCCTGACGTTGGGGAGAAAAGCTGGACATGCCACAGGAATGTCAGTGAGGCAGGGGGTTGAGTTTAAGGGTGATTTCGGTGGGGAGGTGTTTTCACCGTTAGTTTTCTGGGGCCCAGCCTTGAGGCCTGGGGCACCTCGAGTAGCACGCTTAAATGGAAGGCCGTCCCCTGACCTCATCAGGCAGCAAGGATGGTGGACATCGGCTCTGGGGAGCAACCAGGGCCCTTGTCAGCAAGACAGGGGTGTGAACGTCACCAATATCACAACTACCTGACTACCTGAGGGAAGAGAACTTCATTTTCCTGAGCTCTTTCTAAATCTATCCCAAGTGTCCCCCGCAGGTGCACAGCCTGAATCTCCCACTTGTCTACAAACCCAAGAATATCTAGTGAGCACCTACTGTATACAGAGAACGATAAGGGGGCCCCGGGGTAGTTGGGAGTGAAAACTCAAGCCTCTTCCTTGCACTGAGGTTTTCAAGAGCAAACGTCTGCTCACTGCAGGAGGTGGGGAGGCCCCACGCTGCCCAGCACCTTTCTCGGGTGGGAGACCGTCCCAGAGAACATCTCCGGTGGCTCTCTGAAAATCCTCCCAGCTAGCAGAGCACCGCACAGCCCCCATTCCCTGCTGTGGGGAGGACAGGACCAGAGGAAAGAACACAAGGAAGAGGATGAGAAAATGTCTGGCTGGTCCCGGCACAGACTCTGTTCCGTCAAGGCTGCTGGCTGCTGCTTCTCTAGGGATCTCTAGAGACAGGTCTGCTCTCTGCTCAGAAGACAACGGTCCTGCCTCAAGCCAGTGACCAGGTCTGGGGACAGGCTGGGGCTCCCAGGATGTCCGCTCTCCTCCCTGCACCCACCACTATCCCTGAGGACCTCACTCAGATTCAGGTCAGGGAGTAAAAGGAAGACCCACACTCTGCTGAGGTCACCACACACCATGGAAAGTAAAGCTACGACTCCACAGCCATGGCCCGAGTCTACCCCGGTCAACACTCTTGAGAGCCAACATAGGAGATCCCGTGGCCAACCCGCAGGCAGGACCCTGACTTGCAGGTCACAGCACCAAGTCCCAGGAAGTCGGGACTGCCGGGGATTCACTCTCCAGAGCACCACACATTAGGCGGGTCCCAGCGGGGAAGGAGAAATCAAAAGCGTGAGGCACTTGGAAAATGCAGAAGAGAAAACAAGGAGCAAGCAAGAACAATCGCGAGCGGAGTCGGAACCTTTGGCTTGACGGCTCAGAGGGGGCCCGGGCTGTGCTCCCCCTGCTGTCTACACTGCCTACAAATAGTACCTGTCTGAGTCAGAGTGACCCTTGGGAGTAAGGGGATGCGGGGGCTTTGGTGGGCAGAGGGGGGCAGTGTGAGGAGGGAACTTAATGTGTTCACATATGGCCACGGAGCCAGGAGCTGTGACCTCAACCAAGCCCTGGCTGGAGTGACCCCTCCCGATCAGTAAAGCTAAAAGGGACAGTAAGTGCCCAGCCTCTGTCCAGCCTGGGACCTCTGAGGAAGATGGAAACAAAGGAAAGCTCTCATGCGTACCCTCCTCCATAGGATGTGGATGGACGGCTTCTCCAAGCTGAGTCCTGGCCTCAAGGGCTAAACAGACTCTTCCCAGCTGGGCTCACCAGCTCAGACAGCCTGCACCAGCTCGACTGGCACCTCTGGGGCGAGGGGCCAGCTGAAGGGCGGATGGGGGACGAGCAGCCATTCAACCTCTTCCGCTCTCCCCTCCCTACCTGGGGCTGAATATTGCACAAAACAACACTTGGATGCCGTTGACAGTAGGCACTCTGGGCCTCTGAGGAAGCTGAGGAGGCACTGAGTCAAGGAGGAGATTTTTCAGAGATGCAGTGGTTCCAGGAGGAGGGGAGCAGGGGAAGAGGAGCTCAGAGGCGGCCAGGCATGCTTCCTCCAGATTCCGTGGCCACGGCTCCTCTGTGTCCTCACAGAAAGGGAGAAGCCCCTTTAGACGGGTCTAGATTTTCGAGCTAGCCATCCCCACAGCCCTCTGTGACCTGTATTCAGGAAACTGCGGGAAAAAAAGAGACAGGGAGAGAGACATCAGCTCCGTGGGATCAGTGGGGAGCTGTCCTCTTGCTTGTGACAGGTGGGCAGGAGGGGCAGACTGTCAACTGAGAAGAAGGGCTTCCGCAGAAGTCTGTCCACATGTCTGCTTGTTCAGACCATCAACTCTGCAGTGAGAGGCATGGTGGCGGCCCCCAACCCCCAGCTGACAAGCCATCCCCCTCCTCCCTCCCTGCTCAGTCTGCAGAGTTCCCAGGGCCTCGTAGGAACACAGGGCAGTGAGCCAGCTTCCTCACCTGCTCCCCTCTGCCCCAACTCCCAGGACTAAGAATACATCAGCCCCAGGGAAGATGTATTAAGAGAGGCCGTTTGTGCACAGCCTACCATAGGCCAGCGGTTAATGTAAATTAACTGCCTTGACCTTCACAGTAACCCGATGGGGTTGGCTATTGCTGCTTCCTAAAACCTCTTTCTAGATAAGGAAACGGAGACTCAAGAGAGTGATTTGCTCAGGGCCGCTCAGCTCAGCTCAGCTCAGCTCAGCTCATCAGTTGCAGACCCAGGTTTGAAGCTACCACAGCTCAGCCTCCTAAACATCACCTTTCACATGAAACCAAAAAACCCCATCACCAGTTTAAGGGACAGTCATGCAGGCACCAAGAAATGCTAAGCTTTTGTCCTTTGCTTTTGCTCTGGATGTTCAGCCCTACATCAAGAAGCATGAACTGGTCTGTTTTCTCAACTCTGTTCTTGCCCCCTGGATCCCTCTGCCCCAGCTTCTACCTCGAGTGTTTCTGAAGACTCACCTTTGGGGCAGGCGCTGCCAGGTCTAGAGGCAGGGGGCCACAGGATGGAGAGGCAGGGGGCCACAGGATGGAGACGCCACCTGGCCTGGGGAGACTCTTGCGGCCTGGTACCGGGTTAGCCGGGAGTGCCTTCTGGGGCGGCCGAGGCCTGGAGAAATCCTAGGGAGAAAGCCACAAGCCTCACTCAAAGGCCAGAGAGGCCTGTTCAAAAGAAAATGTTCTCAATATTTTACAGGTCAAAAGCAGATGCAAAAAGGGATATACTATTTAAAAAGAATGGTCCCATTTAAAAAGAAATTGTGTGCGTACGTGTTTACATGCTCAGGAAAAAGCCTTTTTGGAGAGCAAGTTAGCAGTGTCTATTAAGATTAGAAATGATCGTTCTCTGACCTAATACATAATTCCATTCCCTCTGAGAACTATTTGCACAGGTGCACAAAAATGAAATTGCAAGGATGTTCCTTGCAGCACTGTTTGTGACAGCTAAAAGAAACTATAAATAACTAAAATTTCCATCAACAGACAAATTACTAAAATTATACAGTGATATATGATGCAGCATTTCAAAAGAATAAAGTAGGTTGATAAGTGCTGAGGTGGAAAGATGGTCAAGAGTCATGGCAAGCTGAAGTACAAGCTATACAGGATAGTTTAGAGAAAATAAGTCACCCCGCTACCCCTCACCAATGTAAATGCAAAGGTACAGAGGAAAGTCAGGAAGGATGAAGACCAAATTGATAACAGAGGTCAGACGTTCAGAGTGGGCTGTGCATAGCGAGAGGGGTCGTCCAAGTGAACATTCAGTTTTTTTAACAAAAGCATATATGTGTATTAATTGTGCAAATAAAAATAAAAATTGTAAAAAGAAGAAATCATATTTTCCATATTGTTTGTCTATGGGTGGCACAATCTTACCTTTGTGCTTTTACATTACCTTCATGTTTTGCCCCCCTCTCAATAAGGCCTTCCCTGATGACCTTATTTAAAATTATAACACCCCCAAACATAACCATACACAATCAATGGGATGCAACAAAAGCAGCCTAAGAGAGAAGTTCATAGCGATACAGGCCTTCCTCAAAAAACAAGAAAAATCTCAAAAAACCTAACCTACCACCTGAAAGAATTAGAAAAAGCAGAACAAACAAAACCTAAAGTCAGCAGAAGGAAGATCAGAGAGGAAATAAATCAGATTTTTTAAAAAAAAATCAATAAAACCAAGAGCTGGTTTTCTGAAAGGATAAATAAAATCGACAAACCTCTGGTTGGGCTCACCAAGAAGAAGGGAGAGGACCCAAATAAAATAAGAAATGAAAGAGGAGAAATAGCTACTAACACTGCAGAAATACAAAAAATCATAAGAGAATACTATGAACCATTACATGCCAACGAATTGGACAACCTAGAAGAAATGGACAAGTTTCTAGAAACACACAGCCCACCGAAACTGAATCAAGAAGAAACAGATAATTTGAACAGAATGATCACTAGAAGTGAAATGGAATCCGTTAAAAAAAAAAAAAAAAAAAACTCCCTGCAAACAAAAGGGAGTGGCTTCCAGGATGGCTTCACTGGGGAATTCTACCAAACATACAAAGAAGAGCTTACACCAATCCTTCTCAAACACTTCCAGAAGACTGAAGTGGAGGGAGCACTCCCTAAGTCATGCTATGAAGCCACCATCACCCTGATACTAAAACCAGACAAAGACACTAACAAAAAAGAAAACTACAGACCAATATCTTTGATGAATATAGATGCAAAAATCCTCAACAAAATATTAGCAAACTGAATCCAACAACGCATAAAAAAGACCATATACCACGACTAAGTTGGATTCATCCTAGGGTCACAAGAATGGTTCAACATATGCAACTCAATCAATGTGATACACCACATCAACAAAAGACAAAACTCACATGATCATCTCAACAGATGCAGAAAAAGCATTTGATAAAATTCAACATCAACTCATAATAAAAACTCTCACCAAAGTGGGTATAGACGGAACATATCTCAGCATAATAAAGGATATTTATGACAAACCCACAGCCAACATAATACTCAACAATGAAAAGCTGAAAGCCTTCCCGCTAAAATGTGGAACAAGACAAGGATGCCCATCCTCATCACTTCTATTCAACATAGTATTGGAAGTCCTAGACAAAGCAATCAGACAAGAAAAAGAAATAAAAGGTATCCAAATTGGAAAGGAAGAGGTAAAACTGTCATTATACGCAGATGACATACTATATATAGAAAACCCTAAAGACTCACACAAAAACTACTACAACTGGGACTTCCCTGGCAGTCCAGTGGTTAAGACTCCGTGCTTCCAATGCAGGGGGTGTGGGTTTGATCCCTGGTCAGGGAACTAAGATCCCACATTCTGTGCAGCACAGCCAAAAAAAAAAAACTACTAAAACTGATAAATGAATTCAGCAAGGTAGCAGGATACAAGATTAACATACAGAAATCTGTTGCATTTCTTTACACTAATAATAAAATTATCAGAAAGAGAAAGTAAAAATACAATCCCTTTTAAAATTGCATCCAAAATAAAAATACTTAGGGATAAATCTGACCAAGGAAGTGAAAGACTGATATGCTGAGAATTATAAAAAAACACTGGCAAAGGAAATTGAAGATAATTCAAAGAAATGGAAAGATGCTCTTGGATTGGAAGAATTAATATTGTTAAAATGGCCATACTAACCAGAGCAATCTACAGATTTAATGCAATCCCTATCAAATTACCCATGACATTTTTCACAGAACTAGGACATATAATCATAAAATTCACATGGAACCACAAAAGACCCAGAGTTGCCAAAACGATCCTGAGGAAAAAGAACAAAGCTGGAGGCATAACCCTCCCAGACTTCAGACAATACTACAAAGCTATAGTTATCAAACAGTGTGTTATTGGCACAAAAGCAGACATATGGATCAATGGAACAGAATAGAGAGCCCAGAAATAAACCCATACACCTATGGTCAATTAATCTCAACAAAGGAGGCAAAAATATACAATGGAGAAAAGACAGTCTCTTCAGCAAGTGGCGTTGGGAAAGCTGGACAGCCGCATGTAAATCAATAGTTAGAACACTCACACCATACACAAAAATAAACTCAAAATGGCTTAAAGTCTTAAATACAAGACATGACACCATAAAACTCCTAAAAGAGAACATTGGCAAAACATTCTTTGACATAAATCGTAGCAATGTTTTCTTAGGTCAGTCTCCTAAGGCAAAAGAAATAAAAGTAAAAATAAACAAATGGGACCTAATCAAACTTACAAGCTTTTGCACAGCAAACGAAACCATAAACAAAATGAAAAGACACCCATGAAATGGGAGAAAATATCTGCAAATAATGTGACTGACAAGGGCTTAATTCCCCAAATATACAAACAACTCAAACAGCTCAATATCAAAAAACAAACAACCCAATCAAAAAAATGGGCAGAAGACCTAAATAGACATTTCTGCAAAGAAGACATGCAGACGGCCAAAAAGCACATGAAAAGATGCTCAACATCGCTAATTATCAGAGAAACGCAAATCAAAACTACAATGAGGTATCATCTCACACCGGTCAGAACGGCCATCTTCAAAAAGTCTGCAAACAATAAATGTTGGAGAGGGTGTGTAGAAAAGGGAACCCTCCTATACTGTGGGTGAGAATGTAAATTGGTGCAGCCACTATGGAAAACAGTATGGAGGTTCCTGAAAAAGCTAAAAATAGGCTACCGTATGATCCAGCAATCCCACTCCTGAGCATATATCCAGAGTTTTATGGTGTCATGTCTTAATTCAAAAAGATACACGCACCCCAATGTTCATAGTCGCACTATTTACAATAGCCAAGACATGGACGCAACCTAAGTGTCCATCGATAGATGAATGGATAAAGAAAATGTGGTATATATATACAAGCGAATGTTAGCCATAAAGAAGAATGAAATAATGCCATTTGCAGCAACGTGGATGGACCCAGCGATTATCACACTAAATGAAGTAAGTCAGACAGAGAAAGACAACTATCATATGATACCACTTATGTGTGGAATCTAAAAAATGATACAAATGAACTTATTTACAAAACAGAAAAAGACTCACAGACTTAGAAAACAAACTTATGGTTACCAAAGGGGAAAAGAGGCAGGAGGGATAAATTAGGAGCTTGGAATTAATAGATATATATATATATATATCTGAATCATTTTCCTATATACCAGAATGTAACACAACACTGTAAACCAGCTATACTTCAATTTTTAAAAATTGCAACACTCCCCCACTCAGCATTCCCAGACCCCTTTATCCTAATCTACTTTTTCTTTTTTGGTATATATCACTTATCCCATTCCACCATACTATACAACTTACTTATTTTTTATCTTCTGCCTCTCCATCCCCCACTATACCAGAAACAGGGGCAGGGGTCCTTTTCTGTTTGATTCAGTGATACAGCTCAAGCTTTAGAACAGTGCCTACTATACAGTAAGCACTCAACACGTATTAGCTGAAAAAATAATAAAACTCTGCACCTGTCAAAAAAATTTAAACAACTATATTTATTCTGTGATCAAAAAAAAAATTTTAAGGAGCAAAGAATGGATCTCATGCCACCACCCACAGATCCCCAAGCTGGTGGGATGCAAGAGAGAAGCTGATTGCACAGGTGAGAGTTCCAGTGCCTAGTGTCCTAGATCACTCCCCTTCCTGAGAAGGTCACTAGCAAGCATAAAAACGGCTCAAAGGCAAGCATGGGGAGAGAGTGGAAGTAAATCAGAGATCTTCTGAAAGCAGCTTCTCAGCCAGCAGAAAAGTAAGAGCAGAAATGAAAAAGAGCAGCAGATTCTCATGACCAAAGCGCCACGTTGTCCAGCGCCATCCCTCCCCGGAAGGACAATGCGATCCCACACGCTTCCAGCCCAGACAGCTGTCAAATCAGTGGCTGCTGGAGGCCAGGACAGAGACCTTCTGGGGGAAGCAACAGCTGGGGGCGGATGTCAGGATGCCGTGGGGAAATGCTGTGCTCCCTTGGCCGCCTGCTGTGCCAAGCGAACAATTTGTGTGTGTGCAAGTGCACACGCAGGGCGGGTGATCTGGGCAGGAGCCTCGTCAGCATGGCAACACTGGGCCTCCCAGAGCAGGGTCATGCCACTGGCCACTCTGCTTTGACCCAGCTCGGCTCTACCAGGGGCCTCACCCAGCACTGTTTTCCAGAGGCAGAAACTGTCCTTGAACCGCTCTGGCCCACTGCTCCTGTCCTCAGGGGGTGGCACCTCCATCAGTCAAGCTGCACCAACCAGACACTGGGCAGTTGTGTGTGTATTTTTTTGGGGGGAGGCGGTTTGTCATCCCCTCCCAACCCTCATCAGCAACTGTTCCCCTGTCTATTTTCTCTTCTACACATCCCTCATCGGCTTCACCCCATCACCGCTGTCTCCCCCCCTGCTCCAAGCTACCATCACCTCTCCTCTGGACACTGTTTAAACTTGTAACCCCTGCACCCAGTCTCATCCCTCTGATCATAATGCCGCTAGAGTGAGCCTTTCATTCTTTAAAACTAATTTTTTAATTAAAGTATAATATACATAAAAAGAAAGGAGTCATAAATATACAACCAGATGAATCATCAGAGTGAACACACCTATGTAAATCCTCACCCAGGTCAAACAATGGAAGATTAATAGTCTCAGAAGCATCTCTGGGCACCCTTCCAGGCACTGTGCCTCCCTCTTGCCTAAATGTAGCCCAAAGTGAGATCCCTGTAGATGGCAAATCTGTAGGGAAATTTCCCTGTAGATGGAAATCCCTGTAGATGTCACCCATGCTCCACCACTGCCCTGTTCCCATCAAATGCAGACCAAATTCCTAGTCCATGCCTACGGCACAGTCTGGCCTCCCCTGGCTCTCCAGCCTTTCATCATAGCTCCATGGGCCCCGGGCAAAGGGGCCTTGAAGTTCCTTCCATCTGCGGGCTCTCTGCATCACAAAGCTTCCCTACCAGCAGGTCCCTGGTCCAAGAACCTCTCCCACCCCTCACAGCCTGCTCACCCGGCAGGTCTCAGCTCAAATGTCACCTCCTCAGGGAAGCCTTCCCAGATTTCCCAGACTAGGTCAAGTCCCCCATAACTCTTTTTGTAAGCATGCAGAACCTCTCCTTCATAGCACTTACCACGACTGTCACTACATGTATACCAGTCTCTTCCCCAGCAAGCTGTGAGCTCTGTGAGGCAGAGATGGCATCTGCTTTGCTAACCACTGCCTAGTACAGAGTAGAAGTTCACACACATTTGTAGAGAGAATAGAAGAGGTTACGAAGCTTCACCCTCCACCTCTCCAGAGTGGTCCGTGTCACCAAGCTAGGAGGTGGTGGAGCTGAGATCTGGAGAGCGTGAATTCCCCCAGGGCAGGTGGTATCTCAGCTCTGGACTCCAGGGCCTAAGCCAGGACCTGACACACAGGGTGGTGAAGGGTTTGGAGTCAGCCCTGGGTGCAAGTCCTGGCTACCCCACTTACAAACCGCCACCTTGGGGTAGCCCCTTCAACCCCGTGAGACACAGCTACCCAACACTGAAAATGAGGGCGGCAGAAACTCCCTTCTTGGAATGGTTCTGAGGAAGGGGGCGGCGCCCCGATTTAATCCCTGCCGCCTGCTCAGAGAAGCTGCCTCCCGCTCCCCGCCCTTGAGAAACCCCCTTCTGGGCCTGGGGCCCAGCAGAAGCCGTGCTTGGCATCTGTGTTTTGGGATAGCTCCCACCAGCCAGGTGGCCCTCTGGGCTCTGGATTCCCGCCAGCAGCCACCAGGGACAGTGGGAGTCAGGGCAGGACGTGGGGCCTCCAGGCTTCCCGTCCCCGCAGCTGGAGACCCCTCCCCCAACCCACTGCTCGGCACCTTGGGGTGAGGCTGACACCAGCTCCACTGAACAAGCCTCCAGTGGGGGTTTTTTAGGACCAGTGGTTTCAATGGACTGCTCCCTCCCTCCCTCCTCCTCCACCTCTGTTCTTCCCACACCCCTGTCTGCACGTGGCTGCTTTCTCCCCTCTTCCTCCCTTTCTCTCCTCTCTCCTTCTGTTATGGGCTGAACTGTGCCCCCCCTCAAAATTCATACGTTTCCGCTCTAACCCCCAGTACCTCAGAATGTGACTGTATTTGGAGACAGGGCCTTTAAAGAGGTGACTACGTTGAAATGAGGCCGTTAGAGTGGGCCCTAATCCGGTCTGACTGGCGTCCTTGTAAGAGGAAATGTAGACACACAGAGAGACATCGGGGTGCACGTACACAAAGGAAGGACCATATGAGGACACGGGAGAATGCAGTCATCTGCAAGCCAAGGAGAGAGGCCTCAGAAGAAACCAAGCCTACTGGACTTCCAGCCTCCAGAACTGTCAGAAAATAACATTCTGTTGTTTACGCCACCCGGTCTGTGCTGTCTTGGCCGCCCGAGGAGGCCAACGCACCCTCCGTCTCCTCGTCTCTCCTCTACCCCTCTTGCTCTTTTCCCTTGCTCCTTCCCTCTTCTCTCCATGTCAGTCTTTCCTTTCCCTTTCTGCATGGCATTTTCTATCCCCCCGCTGCCCCAGATGAGAAAAACGGGAGAGTAGCAGCTTCGCATCATCAGAGAACCAAAACTGATGCTCTCGGCTCTGCTAAACCACGACACTGCCATGTCCCAGGGACCCCCCGAGACCTGGAGCCAACCACGGTCCTTAGGGGCAGAGACAGCCTGGGCCCCAGGGAGCCCTCTGGACCGTGCCCGAGAACAGCAGTCCCAGGAGGAAAATGGGCAAGTCCCCTACCCCACCTGAGGGGGTCCACACCCAAAACACACAGGCGGCTCTGGAAGGCACCATGCCTGGCCACCGCCCTGGAAACATCTGTGTCTGCGCTACAGGAACTTCTGCCAGAAGGTAGAGCTGGAGCCATCCGAGCATAGACATGCCGGGTGAACAGACTGCTGGGCAGGCAGCTCTGCCTCCAAACAACACCACTGGTGGGGGGATAGCCCAGCCCCTGCTCACCCCTCCCAGAGGCCCGGCCCCTTGACCAGCCTCCCAGATGAGCGAGGCATCACCGTACGTCCCTCAGTAAGACTTCCCGACTAGCGCAAGATACCGAGAGGCACAATTTGGTGGAATAAGTACTATGATGAGAGAAGTACAGAGGCACCAAACTCAGGCTTGGGGGTCAGAGGAGGCTTCTTAGAGGAAGTGGCATCTAAGAGGAGATCTAAGGATGAACGAGAGCCGGCCACGCAAAAGGAAGTGTATGTGGCAGAGGAAACAGCATTTGCAAAGGCCTAGAGGAGAGAAAAGAGACCACGGGGAACTGAAACATTAACTGAACATTAACATTCGGGGTGGAAGGTGGGTCGTGGCTTGTCACAGAAGAAGCCAACCAAGGAGGAAGTCCTCGGTAGTGTATTTCCTCACGCTCATCACCCTCACGCTCTGTGTGCCCTGTATCTACCAGAAGGCAGAGAAGGCAGCCAGCCCATGAGTCGGCAAGCTCCCTCTTCCCAGCCTCTGTCATTCCTCGTGGCTGATGGCCTGAAAAGTGATGCCCCCGGCCCAGGGTTGCTGAGAAACCACTTACCTGGGAGAGGATGCACTTCGGTGCGGGGGGCACTGGCCGGCTTGGGGGAGGCCTCCTGGATGATTCTTTCCTCTCTACTGGGGGTCCAGCCCCTGGGGAGTTCCTAGCAGTCCTGCTGAGGTGCGCTGGCAATGGCGCAGGTGGGGACCCACCATGCAGATAGTCCGCAGGGGGCCTGGGAGGAGGCTGGGAGGGCTTCCGTAGGGTTTCAGGGGTGTTGGTCACCTGTAGGCATAAGACGAGGAACAACGCCTGAGACACAGGAACCCTTAATGCACTTAAAAACTCAGGGGTGGTCTTGTGCGTCTCACTGGCATGCACAGAGGCCTAGGATCCCAGAGGTCAGATGCAACGTTTAAAGTCATTAGGGGATGGCAGAACCAGCTGACCATCTCTCAAGCCAAGAAAGTGTCTTTTATCACCAATCCTGTGGGCCCACAGAGGCGCTTAGGAAAATCTAGCAGAGTCCTGAGGGACAAAGTTAAAGTAGCAAAGTTCATGGTGCAAAGCCCTTACCTTTCGCTTGCCCTGGGGTGTCTGCAACTTGAACGTTGGGTTGGCGTGGCCAGTTCCACTGTTCTGAGACACCCTGAAGGGACAACTAGTAACAAGGAAGGAGAGGGGAAGAGTAAAGGGGGTGTTGTTCATTGAGGATCGGTGCCTGACATCCCTCTGACCGGGGCATGGCAGTGAGCAGCTCAGTCTTCCCAAGTCTGCTCTGGTGGAAGTGGGATGGGTCCTCCTGAACCCCAGCTCCCTAGGCATGGAGACGGTGGCCAATGGAAAACTCCCAAGGAAAGACAATTGGCCTCATACAAAGCAGAGTGTTCCTCAGCACCTTTCCTTCACCCTTTTAAGACCTTTCTCCCCCAAGAAGACAAGGATGTCACCAGCCATCAACCAATCTCCCTCAGGCATCGTTCCAGGAGGACCTGAGATTTAAAATCCCCTCCTGAAAAAATGTCATTTAATAGAGGACTCAGAGACTCTACACCTTCAATATCCAAAGGAATGAATCGCTTAGGAAAAAAAATTACTCTGTCTCGAGCTCATGTCCAGCCACCCCTGTGATTGACTTGAGCTAGTCAGTTTTTCTCTGTTGCCTCAGTTTCCTGCCCTTTAAAATGGGGAGCAAATCAATTAGATACACGCTAGCAAAGAGATTTCATTTCTATTCCAACTTGAATTGGTTGGGGCATTCTGCTGAGAAGGATTCTGAAGTGATGACCAGGCTCAGCCGAGCTTACTTATTAATAAAAATCAGCTAGTAATGTCTGCCACGGTCAAGGAGCACGGCAGCAGCGGAGAGGGCGGTGTGTACCTGGCATTTGCCTTCCCCGAATTAGACCCACCACCACCAACTTTTTCACCAGGTACTGCTTACGGAAAGCTCTGTGATCTCCAAGTGGACCCCAAATCCTTCACAGCACCCCGTCATACCTGAACTGTTGCCTCAAGTTGGAAGGAAGGGCTAGGGGCTTGAGGTAGCCCAGTTTGTTGTTCTGTTTACAGCAGTGGTACATCAGCATGAGGACCGCCAGCACAAAGATGGCTGAAAACACTCCGGCTACTATAGGACCAGCACCTTCCAGAAATAGAACCCAAGTGAAAGACTTAGAAGCGGTCTGAGCTTTAGCTGTGGATTTCAAATAATGTATTCCTGACACTCTTCAGATATTTGATCTTCATTTACTTTGTATTACTTACTTTAACTTAAAAACTATAATAAAAAAACATACATTATGTCCCACTGGGAAGCCACTAATATTAGCTTAAACAACCAGGTCAACTTGCTTGACACAGATCTCATAATAAAGCTTCTCCGGCCACTTCTGCCTAATTGAAGCGAGTGCCTTTTAAGGCAAGGAGTTTCAGCTCTATTATTATTTACCACTAGTTTTCAGCCTGAATCATGATGTTCCTGTACACAAAGCAACCAACACAAAACACTGAGAGTCATAGATTGATCTAAGATTAGAACTTTCACACAATCCACAATTGCACATTTGGTTTCACCGAACTGCCTCAATGTTCTCACAAAGTATAAATCTAAATGTACAAAATATATATAGACCAGTGACACACTACTTTTATGTTTTATATGTTGAGGTTTCTTCCTTGGGAAAAAAAAAAAAGTTCTCTATTACTTTTTAAAAGCTTGGAAACCAAAGAGCTAGAATCCCTTAGATTTCCACTAAAAAACTGTAACATTATCTGAGTTTCTGGTTCCTCATTTGAAGCTCTGTTCATCCAAGGAGATCTGAGCCACTATAATGTGCCCTAGGTTCACGACTATTTTTAAGTGGCCGAGAAGGGGTAGTCGCCACCACCGCCCCCCAGAAAGAATGTGATTATTCAGTTAAACTGTGGTCTGTCTTAATCTCTCTCTAAGCAGAACCATGCCCCTCAATAGAAGGGACAGAGGAAAAGCAACTGAGGCTGAGCCCCACATCAGGCTGCTAGCCTGGGCCACTCCTCCCACTCGGCCCCTCTTGTTCTCTCATCTACAAAATCAGGATAGTGAGGCTGACTCATTATCTCTCCGCATCATGCCACCCGCCCCCATGGCACCCACCCCTCCTCACAAAGGTGGGCAGAGGCCCACGCAGGCCGGGCACTCACTCTCGGGGGGCATGGGCCCGCTGTCGATGCTGCCCCCTTGGCCCGGTGTGTTGCAGAAGGGCGGGGCCCAGCCCCCGAAGCAATGGCAGTTCTGATTGTTGTTGCAAACCTGGAGCAAGGGCAGGGCAGAGGCGTCAGCACCCTGGAGAGCTCTGGCCTCCCATGGGGCCTGCCCCCGCAGACACCATGGCACAGGAGCCCCAGAACCCCGGGCACGCGTACCCCGTGGCCATGGCACTTCTTCCCACAGCCTTCTGTTTCGAAGAACGAGGTGTTCCTGCACTGCCCCTCGAAGCAAATCTGTAATGAGGAAGAAGCCGCTCAGTACAACGGAAGGGACGCTGGTTGGCAATTAGGGGACTGGGGTTTTGCACTCAGAACTGACGGGACTCAAAAAGGCAGCCTACTTCAGGTTATTACTGTGAAAAATTAAAAACAACCTAAAAAGCCAAGGACAGGATGGTAGTTAACTAAATTCTGCTATCACTTGTGTGATTAGGGAGAAAAGACCAAATATTATATTTTAAATAAATATGTGCTATTCCACTCTATATTACTATATGTTGGTGATATGTTAATTACTTAATTGTATATTAATATGCACTAGTTGAAATATTATACTTAAAAATAATGACCATGGTGACAGCTGTCTACTTTGTGCCAGGTAGTACACCAAGTGCTTCAAATGTTTTTTATAACATCATTCTCATAGTTAACTCTGAGACAGCGGCCATTATTTTCCCCAGGCTTCCCTGACTCCTAGTCTAGTCCATTTCTCAATTCATAAGATAATTAATGATGAGGACAAAAGAGGTAATAGCCAGCCTTCTAAATGGTTTACAGGGATTATCTCGTTTAATCCTTACAACAATTCTATGCGGTGGGTCTTGCTCTTACTTAACATGCTTTATAAAGGAAGCAAGCCACAGGGCCAGAGAGGTTGGGGAAGCTGGGACTTGAGCTCATGCACCCTCGCTCCAGATTCACACTTTAGTCACTGCAACCCAGCGACTGAGTGAGGCTGGAGAAAGGGACTCACGTGGTTATGGCCACATTTGGTCCCGGTCATCACCAGGCCTGGGTCCAGCATGTCACCCTCCTCCTCGGGACCTCGGTAGACGTGGGTGCCCCGACATCGGATCTGCCTCCCGTTCATGATGATGGTGGTGTCGATGGGCACTGCATTGGACTCCAGGGGCCGGGCCTCAGAACTCTGACACTGGATCTTCCCGCACTTGGCATCTCTGGGCCCGAGAGAGAAGGAGGGAAGGAGATGGAATCAGAGGCAGGGGAAGAGCTGGGGCACCAGAGAGCTTCAATCTTTCTTGACCAGGACAGCAGGCTTGGGTGCGGGAGAGGCAGAAGGGCAATGCGTGTGCTGTAGGGACTCAGCAGGGAAGACCCCATGTGGACTGAGACCAAGGATAAGACGCTAGATCCTTATCCCCAAGCAGATCGAGGCCAGAGAGCTGGCCTTAGGAAGTCCTCTTTACTGCAAGGACAACTGCCTGACCTGAGCAACCTGCCCCCTTATGCTCCTTGCGTCCCCATGCACGCGAGTGCTGCAGCCAGAAGCCTGGTGTCATCCCCGACTTCCCATACTCCCTCCCTCCTATATACCTACTCTAATTCACACCTCCATCCTTTCTCACCTGGACACCAGGAAACTGTCTCCCTGCCTCCAGGCTTGCCCTATAGGAGTCTAATTTCCAAACTGCTCTCAAGCCAAAGTCCAAACTCCCCTAGCCATGCATTCGAGGCTTCTCATGATCTGGTCCCTGCTTAACTAGCTAGGCTCATTTCTCAGCAGCCCCCTCCCCACTGCACCCCAACATTATACTTTAACTATATAAAATTGTTATCAGTTCTTCCTACCAAGAATTTTTCTCTACTCATCTCTCTGCCTGGTACACTCTCCCATGTACCAGCACCATTCCCCATCCTGCTGAACTGGATAATTTCTCCAAATCTCAGCTTAGGCATAACTTCCTTTGGGAAACCACCTCAACCCACTAAGATTGGGTCGGGTGGCTCTCACCATATTTCCATTATTACACTGTATTGTTATGTTCCATGTACTCAGCACAGTATCTGCCACATGGTCGGCCCACAATAGATAGTGGATGGGCGGGTGGGTGGATGGATAGATGTTTGAAATGAATGAATGAATGGGTGAATAACAGGCTGTTCAGATGAGGGTATAATTAGTACCCTGTGGAAATGACCCAAGAGGGCTGATGCCCCGCCCTACTATAAGAAGGTCCCAGAAGGAGGTCGGACCAGCTTTCTAGGAAGCATTGCCATCCGCGCCCTCCCTCTGACTTCCTTAGGGCTGAATGGCACATTGCCAAAAGGGCCTGGAATAGATTTATTTAAAGGCCTAGTTTGGGGCCAGCCAAGCTGCTGAGAGGGCGGGAGTGAGGACAGAGTAGGAATTGCTTTGTCATCCTCATCTCGTGGGGTCTGCACTATGGTCATCACCTCATGTTGCACTTCTTGTGTTTCCCATTCATGTCCTTCCCACAGTTTCCAAAGGTGTCCCCTGCCACATTCACCTTCTCGAAGCAGAGATCAGGAGCAGGCCGGGCTCCTGGGTGGGCAAGAAACATTTATCAGTACACTAGCCAACGTTAGTGGAAGTCAGAAGCCCCCAAAGGGCAGAGCTAGCCCTTGGCAAAATCAGAAGGTTAAGAACGTTTTAAGGGAGGGAATATTCAGCCTTTTCTTTCTTTACCCCTATCAGTTATTCGACCCCCACCTCCTCAAGACCTACTCGTAGAAAAAGGTTTTACATCAGTTCTTTATACCTTATTGAGGTTTTATATCCGTGGGAGGTTTGTGTGCTAAGCCTTCTCTCTAATGAAGAAGCCCTGTCCCATTTCAGGTTTTTTTACTAAAGGTAATACCTGCACAACATTTTAAAGAATAAAGCATGTCTTTCAGTTTTTTCTACCTAGTCATTCCAGTTCCTACTTTCCTACAACCTGGTGAAGCAATCTGAATTAACAGTGTATCTTCTAAAGATAATTTTATCTCTACTGTCTAGATACAATTCTTGTGTATCTTCTAGAGATAATCTATCTAATAAAGAGTGGCAGCATAGTCTATTCACTGGTCTGCATCTTGCATTTTTCACTTAATTTATCGTGAGAGATTTTTTTTTTTTATTCAGTACATACAGAGCTGCCTCCTTTTATTCAGCTGTATAGTGTCCCAACGTATGGAGGTACCAGAATTACTTTAATTGGTCCCTACTGAAGGATTGATAGGTTGTTATTGGTATCACTAACAATGCTGCAATAAATATCGTTGTAAATCTATCTTCACATAAATGTGCAAGTACAAATGTAGGATACATCCCCAAGGAGTAGTATGGATGAGCCCAATGACAGGTACACTTAAAATTCTGGTATCTCCAAACAGCTTTCCATTGGGTTTGTACCTACCTGTTTTCCCACACCCTCCACAACTATATTATTATTGTTCTTGTTGTTATAGTTATAGTATTATTATTATTACCTTATTATATTAATTCTTCAGTCTTTGCCAATATGATACATGAAAAAAATCCCATCCCATAGTTGTTATAATTTGCTTATAGCTTAAGGCCATTTGCATTTCCTTTTCTGTCTCCATCCTCTGCCATTTTTGTTGGATTATTCTTATCCACTCACCCACTCTGAGAATTTAAAGCATCAAGGAACTAGGAAGAACACTGCCTACCGCCTCTCCCTGAAAGTCTACCCTGAGGCAAGGGGATTGAAAAAAGGTAATATCTGGAGATGCTGTTTTAAAGCCAAGGATTCTAAGCTACCCAGAGTGCCTGAAGGGGGAGGCTGGCTAGGAAGCAGTGGGGTGGGAGGAGGGCCATTCCCCCCAGGAGAGCCTTACCAGGACCCCACAGCTGCTGGCACTGCTCCTGGTAGGTGAGGCACATGCCGTTGTAGCAGTAGGCCTGGCCACCCTCGCAGGGGGTGCCGTCCATCTGGTAGAAGTTGGTGGGGCAATGGGGGGACTTGCCCGTGCAGAACTCCGGGAGGTCACACTGCCGCGCCTGCTCACGGCACAGTGTGCCAGGGGCCAGCAGCTGAGCCGAGGAACGAGAGGGGAAAAAAGAGGTCAATCTGCCACCTGCCCTCAACCCTCCCAGCAAGGGCTCATGAGCGTCACTCCCGTGGAACAGAATTTCCCATTACCATTATTTCAGAGTGCTTTTTACATGACCTCATTAGCTCAAATCACCATCATTCATCTAATATGGATAGAGACGTAGGGTTTCGAGGTGTTTTCACAAATGCTAAGTCTACATAGCAGTCTTAAGAAGTAGGTAAAAAATAATATTTATGCAACAATTTACAGTTTACTAAGTGCTTTAGTAATAACAGCTACTTTATGGAGCTCCCACTTAAGTGCCCAGTACAAATATTACTTCATTTAGTTTTCATGATAGTCCTATGTAATTTAATTATCCCTATTTTACAGATGACGAAACCTGAGGCAAAAGAGGTTAAATAATGTCTCCAAAGTCTCATGGTTAGTAAGTGGCAGAAGAGCCAAGCCCACTAATATATATGTAGAGATACACACACACACACACAGAGTAGCATTCATACATCTTTGAATTTACAAAGCACTCTGGCAATAATACATCCCCATTACTGAGCCAAGCGCCAGGCTAAGTATGTTACACATACTCAAGTCATGAGATCCTCACAATATCCATGAGCTAGATATACTGCTATTTGCCTCATTCTGCAGGTGAAATAACCTGATCAATAGCACACCTTGGGCAACCTGTAAACACTGAGTTTCCACTTGAGTCTTCCAGCCTCCCAGGGTGGTCAGAGTTATTAGTACTCTTCCCATCTTACACATAAAGAACCTAGGCTTGGATGGGTAATAGGCTGCCCCAAATCACACATAGGGCTTGAATTGAAGGTCTCAGACTCCAAACCTCTTCTTTTCCCACACACTTCTCTCCAGGAACTCCTTTCCAAGATCCAAGCTGAAACCCTGGGACTGGGAGATGGGCGCTCTCCACACTCACTCTCGGGCCTTAGCCTGAGACTCGAGGACCTGACCCAGCTAGCACAGCCTCCCTGGGGGATGCCGGGTGCATACTAGAGTCAAACCACATGGCGTGGGAGTTCCCCTGAGCCAGGCAAGGAGAGCTACATCTGAGAACAGCGCCCCTCCACACTCCCGGGGGACTCCACGCCACCCACAAGGCCCTCCCAAGACAGAAGGCAAGAATGGGCCAGCTGAGCAGATTTCTGACAGTCTCAGTTCAAGGGTGGCCTCAGGATGCATCTCTCCACCTGAGAGCAAGATGGAGGGGAAGAGGACCCACCTGGCTCCCAGAGGAGCCAGCCTGCCTGGGTTCAAATCCCAGCTCCTTAACCAGCAGTAGGACTTGTGTATATGCACCCGTGAGGGTAATAACCCTCTCGTGGTTATTGCTAGAAGGTCATGCTAGAAGGAATGTTCTAATAAAGTACTTGAACAGTACGTGGAACATAATGAGCCCTCAGCAAGTGGTAGGTGGAAGCACAGTCCACAATCCTATCCAAAACCCTGGGACCAGATGGATGTCAGACTTTACAGAGTTTAGAAAGCAGACACTACACAGATGTACATACATGTGTGTGTGTGTGTATATATATATATATATATATACACACACACACACACACACACATACACATACGCATTACATATGTATGTTATATAACCCACCAGCAAGGCCTAGGATTATACTTTATAATCACACACATTAATATTTCTGCAATGAAATATAATATTCACTTTAAGTGTGATTTTTTTTTTTTTAAGACTATAATTAGACTCATGTCAATTCAGGTCAAATTTTGCCACCGTTAAGTTAAAAAATTTTTTTTGAGTTTTCAGAACTTCCTAAATTTCAGAATTATAGATAAGAGACTGTAGACCTATAGTAATATTAGTGGTAAAAATGATGTGATCTTTCACACCAATATTAAGAGAATGGGCTCCAGAGTCAGGTAAACCTGGTTCAGCCTCTTCCTGGCTGTGTGATCCCAGAGAAGCCACTTATCCCTTCTGAGCCCCAGTTTCCTCATCTTAAATGGAGGATATTAATACACATCTCATGGGGCTTTTGTAAGGATTGAATGAGATGACATATATAAAATTCTCTGTACCATGCCTGGCACCTAATAAGCAATTCATTAATGTTAATCAAAACTGTGATGAAGATTATTATGAGCTCCAAATAAAATCAAGCCTACTCTTTCTGGACACTTTTCTTTTTTTTAATCTCCCATCTTCCAGGAGGCACACACAGCCCTCTGGGATGATCTGAACTCAGTGAGGCCCAATATAGAAAAAAGTAAACTTTGTTCAAGGGCCCTTTCTAGCTCCATGTTTCTGAAACTTTGATGCCACCACTTCCCCAGGATAGAGGCTGAATCCTGGCCATTTCCCCCCAGCAGAGTCTTGGACTGTTAGGTCAGAACCCTGGGCAGGGAGGAAAGGGCCACTTACCTTACACCGGTGACAGCAGGAGCCATGGGCACACTCTGCCCCCTCTCTCAAGGTGCAATTAGAGGCATTGCAGCAGGGGTTATCACATTCCTGGGGAGGCAGTGAGAGTGGGCGTGAGCCTCTTGGGCAGCAGGGCAGGGAGACAGGGGACTAGGCAGGGTGAGGGCCTTTACCCCCTACCCTGCCCCACGGGCCCCTGGGAAGTCTCCACCAAAAAATCACTTTATAGCTTTATCATTAAGGTAATACGTATACATTGTAGAAAATATAAATATGCATAATCATCAGTAACACACAACTTGACACAACTACATTTTGCATTTTTCTAAGCACTTTCCTATACACATACGTAGACATATACTCATTTTACAAAATCATAGTATCCATACTGCTTTTAACTTAACATAATATGCCCATTTCTCCTTGTAATCATGGATTCTTCTAAAACATGATTTTTAGCGTAGTATTACGTTATATGGAAATTCTGTGATTAGTTTTTCTCATCCCCAACACAACATCCAGAGACCATGTCTTCTACTGCTGCCCTTCCTGCCCCCCACACTCCTAAACCTTACTATCTGATAAAAAGAGGCCATCAGGAGTCGGGGCATGCTGGAACAACTCCTGAACAATTTATGTCAGCCCCCGGGCCTGCTTCCCCAGACTTCTCTTGCCATCTCCTGCTCCTCCTCAACCCTCGCTGGCCTGGACCCTTCTCTAGGGGTTCCATGCTCTCCTCTCTTCCTTCCTGCCCTACGGGTCCTGATTTGCTGACATACAGCATGAGATTTAAAAAGATGACGGGACTCCCCTGGTGGCGCAGTGGTTAAGAATCTGCCTGCCAATGCAGGGGACATGGGTTCAAGCCCTGGTCTGGGAACACCCCACATGCCGTGAAGCAACTAAGCCCGTGAGCCACAACTACTGAGCCCACACACCACAACTACTGAAGCCCGCGTGCCCTAGAGCCCACGCGCCACAATTACTGAGCCCATGCGCCGCAACTACTGAAGCCCACACACGCTAGGGTCTGCGTGCTGCAACTACTGAGCCCGCATGCTGCAACTACTGATGCCCACACGCCTAGAGCCTGTGCTCTGCAACAAGAGAAGACACCGCAATGAGAAGCCCGCGCACCTCAACGACTGAGCCCACTCGCTGCAACTAGAGAAAGCCCGCGCGCAGCAATGAAGACCCAACGCAGCCAAAAAATTAATTAATTAATTTTTTAAAAAAGATGACGATTATCTACAAAACAGAAATAGAGTTATAGATGTAGAAAACAAACTTATGGTTACCAGCAGGGAAGGGGTAGGATAAATAGGGAGATTGGGATTGACATATACACACTACTCTATATATAAAATAGATAACAAATAAGAACCTACTGTATAGCACAGGGAACTCTACTCAATACTCTGTAACAGCCTATATGGGAAAGGAATCTAAAAAAGAGTGGATATATGTATACGTAAAACTGATTCACTTTGCTGTACACCTGAAACTAACACAATGTCGTAAATCAACTATACTCCAATAAAATTAAAAAAAAAAAAAAAAAGATGATGAGATGCCCAGTGACTCCGAATGTCCCTATCACACTCCTACTACAGAGACAGGCCCATCCATGGGTCCCTCACAGCAGGATTAGGAGGCACAATTATGCCCATTTCACACAAGGGGAAACCGCAACTCAGACAAGTCCAGTGGCTGGTCAAGGCACATACCTGGCAAGTGTTGGAGCTGAATTCAAGACATGTCTGCCTGGGGCCCACCCCGTGCTTATTAACCATATCATAACCATCACTGTCCAGGTCTGGCTTGTTGGAGAGACACATGCCACCACCTGACTACAGATGCTCATCCACCTGTCTCCCCCTCAGAGAAGGAATAAGGGCACTTTCTTCCCATGAATCTCCTACCACCCTGGGCTCCAGGTAGACCTGTGTTCCTTCCCCTCTAGCACACCATGTTTCTTCTCACCCTAAGGCACGGTTCCTCCTCTAGCTGAAGTGTGCCTTGGCCTCGTTGTGCTTCTCGCTAACGCCTACCTCAGCCTTCGGCTATGGGGTCAGAGGTCACACTCCCACCTGAGTAGGGCAGTTCCCCTCACATTACATATACTCCTAGCATCATGCCATTGGCCCTCCTAGCACTTACCACAGTTGTATTTATACATTTTTGCAATTATTTGTTCAATGTGTGTTTCCCCCACTGGACTATACACTCCATAAGGACAGGGACCATGTCTATTTTTTCTGCCTATCTATTTTCCTATCCCTGGCACATGACATAGTACCACATACTCAGTAAATATTTGTTGAATGAGAAGCTCCTCTGAATATAAGCCAACTGGCCAAGCCCACTCACAGGCTGCTCTTCAACCCCACCGGGCCCTCCGTGATAATACAACTCTCTCCTTTCTGAAGGGTCTGGGCTGATCTCTCTGAACTCATGGTGATGCAGATGGTGAGCCTTTAACTAGTTCTTGTTTTATTATGAAAGTTACGTGCTGGCATTAAGAAAAAGTCAAACCATAGAGAAGATTATAAAATCAAATAGTCTTTTCCCACATATACAGACCCTCAATCTCATAGTTTATTCTGAATACGTAGAATACTCACACATTCTCCCACACATTATTTTGCATGTTAACCTACATATTTTCATCCTTCAAAAAACAGATATGAAACTATTCAGTTCTGCTTTCTGCAGAACAGCAAGCATCTGTTAAAAGTGAGAGAGCTATGCTGTACGCCCACCACTCTCATTCTGAAGATTATAAGGAAGGAAAGAGCTTGTACACCAAGAGCTCTGCTCCTTCTTCCTCCTAGAAGCCCCTTTCAGACTTGCTGGTACTTCCTACATCCCCTTCCTTTCAATCATCTCTTCTCCAGGCCAAACAGCATGAGCTTGTTATTTTAAGCATCCTCATAAGGCCCAGGTTCAAGTTCATATATCCGGCTGCATGGCCTTCAGAATAAATTCAGTGCAGCTGGAGGGCCAAGGAGGCCACCTGTGGCTTCACTGGCAAAGACTGTGGTTTCCGGGTAGACCTGATGCTCACAAGGAGCACTCCACCCCAATCTGGACATAAACAATGTCAACTTCAAACCGGGAGGGTCTATAGAAATGGTCCATACTTAAGGCTTACTCCCCACATCTTATTTGTGATGGGGTCTTTGACAGCCACGTGTATGCAGGAAATGCCTAGGACTAAATTTTCGCTTGCATTCTCTTTAACCTTGAGATTTGAAGGCAATGCAAATTCTTCCCCTCCCACTAGCACCAGCACAACACCTTACCTCCTCCTCCCCACAGTCACATTCTTCCCCATCTTCCAGGTACCCATTTCCACATCTCTGGCCTCCATACAGCGTCCTGGTGTCCGGCATGTTGGAGAGACACATCCCTCCGCCTGACTGCAGGTACCTGTCCAGCTCCTTCCTGTTGCATCTGTTGAACACTCTGGGAAAGGGGTGCCTGGGAGAAGAACAAGGTTGGAATTAGCTGGGAGTCTGAGCATCAAGCAGCCAGAACAGCATCAATCCTGCTGCCCATGAGGCTGATTCCAGCTGGACTCAGACCCCTATAGTCCCATGCACATATATTCTGCCCCAATAGAACATCACCTGTACATTAACATTCTAAGAATTAAGAAATATTAACCACCCCATAATGCCTTTTTTCTCACACTCCATGGAGGATTTACTTGAAAATTTGAAGCAACAATTTCACCCATTTTCATGAAGGAGTTGCAATAAATAAAGGATAACTAGTGTGTTACAATAGGTCTCTTGAGCCTTAGAGCTGAATAAAATTCCAGCCAACCCAAACTCTTCCTGAAGCTGATATTAGATGGAGATTTTCTTAGAACAGAAGACCAGGCCAAAAAAGGCCAAGTTCAAGGGTTTAATTTCTTCGTTGGGCCAGTGATCTGATCTCTGTTCTAAGGATGCAGGCAGCACTCCAAACTCAACCAGCTAACTCACAAACACATGGTCTTTATCACAAGAATATGAAAGGTCCTGGATCCCGCTACTGGGAAAAAGAGTCAAAAGTCATACACTCTCTGGCGGCAGGTCAGTACCACAATTTGGGTCTATAAGGGAAGAGTTATCCTGATCCCAATTCTCTAAACCAGCTAAAGGTTAAACACTGGAGGGTTTTCTTCAGTTGTCAGGAATGTCACAAAGAACTTGTTACTAATAATTGTTAAACTACTAAAATGTGTGAACAGCTTAAAAACAAATTGGAGTAGTAATTAATATAACTCTCTCAACCATTTGTCTACAAATATGCTTTTTAGATTGAGAGAGAAAGAGGTGGACTTAATGGTGAGCTCACAGGGATTTGAGCATGACCCATGGAGTTGTCCCCTGCATGTCAACATCATCCTTTGTGTGTCACTTTCTCTGAGAAGTGAGGAGAAAACACTGGACACTGGAGCTCCAAGAAAGCTGCATCTATCTATCTATCTATCTATCTATCTATCTATCTTTATTTATTTAGGCTGCGTTGGATCTTCATTGCTGCGCACAGGCTTTCTCTAGTTGCGGGAAGCGGGGGCTACTCTTCGTAGCAGTACACAGGCTTCTCACTGCAGTGGCTTCTCTTGTTGTGGAGCACGGGCTCTAGGCGCATGGGCTTCAGTAGTTGTGGCACACGGACTCAGAAGTTGTGGCTCTCGGGCTCTAGAGCGCAGGCTCAGTAGTTGT
Source organism: Balaenoptera acutorostrata (assembly GCF_949987535.1). Lineage (NCBI taxonomy): Eukaryota > Metazoa > Chordata > Mammalia > Artiodactyla > Balaenopteridae > Balaenoptera > Balaenoptera acutorostrata. The sequence goes on from NC_080065.1 coordinate 141,945,326, forward strand.
GGCACACGGGCTTAGTTGGTCTGCGGCATGTGGGATCTCCCCAGAGCAGGACTCAAACCCGTGTCCCCTGCACTGGCAGACGTATTCTTAACCACTGCGCCACCAGGGAAGCCCCTGCATCTCCTCTTGGAGACACACCATTCCCTAAGAAGCATAAGCAGACCCTAACGGTTTGGGGTGGGAGGAACACAAGCTCCCACCATGGTGCCTTCTGAAGAGTGACTAGGGTCCCGGAAGAACCCAGTGTTCTCTGCTGTCTGAGTCCAGGCACTGACTTTTAAGCAACTCCAGAATTCTCTTTCAAAGGTTCTGGTTTAAAGACCCCTCACGACTACAGGGAGATGGAGCTGCCTTGTCCTTATTCCTTGTGGTAAACACAGCCTATAAATTCCTTGAGGAGTCACTGTGGGGTGTGTGATTGCTCCCCTTCCCTTTCCTTGTTCTGGAGGCTCAGCGCGTTCAATCTGGCCTGAGGCATAACAGCACTGATCACACTTCGTTCACATGGAGGGATTAAGGATTGTGGCTGTTACAAATGGGTTCTCAGCAAAAATTCACGAAGTGGAAAAGACACACGTGGTCATGCCAATTTTATAGCTAAAGAACCCCAAGACAGAAATTAAGTATATCTAAGCTTACACCACACCAAACTTCCTGCTAGAAACCTGTGCTCCTTCCACACGATTGTTTTCTTGGTCTTCTTCCAATGCTTTTGTTGTCAAAACCCCCTTTTTCTTCACTGCCCCCGTTAGTATAACAGAGGCTCCCTGGGCCGGGAGCAACACGGGGGCCGCACTGGCCTCTCGTGCCCGGCCGTCCTCCCCATCCTCACCTTCCTGCTTGACTCACCCGGTGGCAGCTGCCATGATGCACCCACCATCAGCCGCGCTGGCGGAGCAGCAATCCGCGGAATCATGGCTCATGCCGAAGTTGTGGCCCATCTCGTGGGCCATGGTGGCAGCCACGCCAATGGCATTCTCAGAGTGGTCCTGCTCAGGGAGACAGTTCAGGTCAAGGACATCTCCCCGCTACAGCCCTGCCTCTTCTTTAGCCAAGCCTCACAGCCCTCCACTGATTATACCATTGCTGTGCGTACAGGCTTTGTGACCAAAGCCCGTGCTCTTAACTACCCTGCTGCATCTGTCAATAAATACAGGTGGATAGAGGGGTGGACAAATAAATGGACAGCAGCCTCCTTGCTGTCTACTTCACAGGTCAGACATGAGTAGTCCAAACACTCTCACGAAGTCAGAGAGAACTTCAAAAGAGGGCAATAATTTCCTGTGACTCTGAGACAGGCTCTTGTTCCATAAAGATATACAGAACAACACAAGACTTCAGATTAAAAAAAAAACATTTTATCTCTGTATCTTACAATTTCTCAGCCCCTGGTCTGGAACATATAAGACATCTAGTGATGTATGATTAATGTAATTGCTTCAAGGTTCTCCTGAGCTTGAAAATTGGGGATAAATTACAATAAATGAAAATTCATCCCTGAGTACCTCCACCTCTTAGAACTTAATGCCTTCATTTTAAACAATTGCCCTTCTTTATGTCCAACCTTCTTTTTTCCTGCAACAATTAATATAAAATTATTTTTTAGAAGATGACCTCCTGTCTTGTGGGGCAGCTCTCCACCTTCTGCAGCATCAGTATATTGGCTGAGACTCACCATGTTGACCCCTCCAGACTGGTACACAGAGCACATGGCCATGAGGGGGGCCAGGCCGATGGTGGTGCCGTGGAAAGACATGCCCCTGCAGGAGGGAAGGAGAGAGGGTGATTGGAGTGGGGACCGAGAGGGCTGTTTCCATGTGCCCAGGAGTGGGTGGCCATCACGGCATTCCCTGGCCCTGCTGACATTCCCAGATCATTCCCAAGGGGAGAGATCCCACTACTCTAGGCCAGCTGGACAACTTCCAGGTCACCACACCTCTCACTTCCTCTCACCTACTCTCTCACTGCTCCAGAGAAACAGAAGAGAGAGCAAAAGGTCACTTCTTCCCACAATATGCCCGTAGCCCCATTCCCTGGAAGGAAATGGGTAGGGCTTGCAAAGCTGCATCCCATTCCTGCCGCAGAGGAAAAGGTCAGAGGGTGGGGGATGAGGGAAGGGTGGCACAGGTTCTGATGCTGAAGTGAATCATGCCCACTTCCGCCAGCTGCCAGGGTGCCCTGCCATATCCCCGGCTCTGTGGTATGTGTATGGGGAGGGGGGGGTCAGGGCAGCAGCTGTGGGGGCTGATGCTTCATTCCTGCATCACTCTGGGGCCAAGGAAACAGATGTGTCCCATCAGGAGCCTCAAAAAGTGCAGCTGGGTGCAAGGAGAAGCTGTTTCTGCCTTTGTTTTGCAACTGTGCTCCTAATCTGCCAACAGCCAGCTACATTCCCCCAGATTAATACACGCTTTTCTCAGCTGTACGCATCCAGGGCAGGGGCAAAGGAATGAATAAAATACCAGTGTTCTCGTGCATGCCACAAACATGAAATTCATTGAAAGGATCTACAGGGAAGTTCATTACATCATGCTTTTACATCTCTGTGTTTGTCTTCTTACTTAGACCATGATATCTTAGACAGTCAAGGCTGTCTCATTTATTTTGGGGTCATTAGAACTTAGCATAGAATCAGACACATAGTGGGTGCTTAATACATGTTTGTTGAACTCAAGGCATGTTTATCTTCAGAGAAACAATCTGCAAAAACATACATGCAAATCTCTATGACGCCCTACTGGTTATCTGATAAACTCACACATGGCTCCGAGGAAGTCCTACTGGCAATTGGATTCAAGGTCTTGCCCAAAGCAGAACTCCAGGCTTTCAAAGATCAGGCCAACGTTTTGGTAACCAAAGACTCTTCCTAGGTAAACGTGCCATCATGAAGTAAGCGCTCACTGGGGGTTTTGGTACGGCTATTTCCCCGGTCTCTTTTAAAGAGTAAACAAAGGTTTAAATGATTGTTGTCCCAGAGATATTTAGGAAACAGGAAAAAAAAAATTGGTTTTATTATGTATGTGCCTTTTGTTGTAACTTCCTGAGAATACCTTTGGAAGTCAACAATAAATACTAGATAATCACCACGGGGGACTGTCAAGGGCCACCACGACCCCCCATCAGTTTCTGTTCTTTTCTCTCTGGGGATTGAACAAACTCCAACACAACCGCCCTCTCCCCCCATGTCTCCCTCCCCCCAAACACACTATTCCTGCACTATCTGCCACTTGACTGTCTCGCAGTCGGCCCTGAGCCCCTGGGAATGACACGAAGGACAAGCCGAGGAGGCCCCTCTCCTGTGCCTGCTTTGGGCGATTAACACCTGTTCTAGAACAAAGCGCCACGAAGATCAAGGTGAGCCCCTTAGAAAGTCTGTTTCAAAGCAGCCACGACCAACAGTCACTCACTTCCCAAACACACACCCAATTGTTTCAGAGACTCAACTAAATATGTCTGAGGCTAATTTTCTTATTTGGGTTGTAAACACTTCTTGGGATTGCTATGACTCAGGCTTTTTAATATTTTCCTGGATATACTGGGTACGGAGCACATGCCTGAGGAACACTTCGTTACCTGGACCGGAGAGTCAGGACGGCTTAGTGCAGCCAACCTTCAGCACTGGGGAGAAAAGGACGAACAGCACACGCACTGCAGGCAGGGGCTTTGCAGCCAGAGCCAAGGCAACACATATGGAAAAGGCTACTTACGTGATTAACTGTGCATTGTCATGGCTCTTCCGGGCGAGCAGCTTGCGCCTCCAGCTAAGAAATGACCAGAGGGTAGAGTACGGGTTCTCCGAAACTTCACACATATTCCCATGAGTCCACACTTCCAAGCCCACGAGGGCAATCCGGATATTCAAGGATCGGTAAAACTGAAAACACACACAGAAGAGTCACAGCATCATCTGTCAACACCACTTGAGATTATGAGCCCCTTCCCAGCCCAAGCGCTCAGAGCACAGATTCCAGATTTCTCTTCTACACGTGCCTCCAAGGGGAGGAGGGAACAGGTGTTGCTCTTCACCTTCTCAGAAGGGGGACATCCTGAGACAGGCACGACATCCTAAGAGAGGCTCTGCCCCTGGTGGCAGAGCTGGGGTGACTTAGCTTAGAGAAATGGAGACTGAGATAGGACACAGAGTTGCTTTCAGACATGCACGGGGTTCTCATGTGGAGAAAGGATCAGCATTTTTGCACATGAGCCTAAAGTGGGGCTCAGTCTATAGGTAAAAAAGACAGGAAGACATTTCATTTCAAACAGGAAAAAAGCTTTCAAAGCGAGCTAAGCCACGCTGTCATCTATAATAAGGACCTTTGGCCCAGGTGTCTGGTACAACTATCCCTCCCAATTCCTTTACGGCCCTTATCATTTTTATACATGTCTAAAAAGTTCTCTTGTATATGGATTTTCAAAACAACTTTATTGAGGCATAATTTACATATCACAGAATCCACCCATTTTAGGTGTACAGCTCAATATTTTTTAGTAAATTTACCAAGTTGTAAAGTGATCACCATAATCCAATTTTAGACTATTTTCATCACACCAACAAGATCCCTCATGTCCATTTACTATCATTGTCCATTTTCACCCCCAGACGTGGGCAATCACTAATCCACTTTCTGTCTCCACAGATTTGCCTTTCCCAGACATATTCTATAAATGAAATTATACAATATGTGGTCTTTTGTTATTTCTTTCATTTAGCATGTTTCTGAGATTCATCCGTCTTGTAGCCTGTATCAGTCTGCCATTCCTTTTTATTGCTGACTAGTATTCCATTGTGTGGATATATTAATGGATTTATTGGAAGACGTCTCCCACTCATTTTGGAAGTAAATGGGTGTAAATGAAATACATGTAGATAGATGTGCTTACTTTCAAAATTTCCTTCCCCATCACTGGGGGTTTTTGGGTTTTGTGAAGGATGCCATAAACAGGTTGCAAGCTTTAGGCTGCAAAGGTCCCAGATAATCTTCAGGATTTTGTCCAACCCAGAGATCCTGAAATTCTATAAACAGGCCTTGATCCTTGGGCTCCTTAAGGCTAGAGCTACATCTAACTTTCATGGCACAATATCTTTCATCTCACACACACATAACAGGAAGAGGGTTTTCCTTAAAGCGAAGTACTGGAAGGCGTAGGTACAAGGAATTCTTTGACTGGCCTACCCTAGAGAATACTGAGACAGCAACTTAAAAAAAAAAAATTGCAGGTGAACCTAGGTCACGTGAGCAGGAGATGCCATCTTAATCCGAAAGCGGCAGGTACTGCCCCAGGTAAATATAACAATCATAGCACCAATGCTTATCAAGTGCTTCCTATGTATTAAGCACTGAGGCCTAGAGAAGTTCAGTAACTTGCCAAAGTCTCAGCAGGAAGCTGGCAGAGCCAGGATTAAGACCCGGATTATTAGACCTCAGAGTCTACTCATGACACTACACTGCTGAAGTGCTACCATATTTACACATCCAGAGAATCAACTTGCCCCCAAGAAACTGTGATGTAAATGGGCTCCAGATTCAGTAGATTCAGTTGATTTCAATGGAAACTTTGATTTTCCTGTTTTGGGCTCGGTCAATCATTACAGAAAATAAAGGGTTTGGATTTCAGTTTGAACTTGCTTCACTAGGGAGCTTTTTGAGGACTTAAACTTGGCTTTTTTTCACAGTTAAGGATAAACATTTTTGATTCGGTTCATGATTCAGCTGATTAGCGCAGTACATTCCAGTTTTAGTTCCATAATAGTTCAGTTCAAGTAGGTGGGTCAGCAAGCCTCAGAGAAGTGAGTTTGCCTTCCCTAACCCCAGCCGGGAGTGACTAACCTCAGCTGCAGATGAGAGAACCGAGACTGCTTCACAGAGCAGACCAGCTGGCAAGGCTGGGGGCCTTCCAGCAAGGATGTGGTTTGCTAACGCCTCTCTTCTCCTTCCACTTTTCACCAGCACCCCTGGTTCTATCACCCAGACCAGCTGCAGAATCCACATAGGGAGACCCAGCCAAGTCTCCCACCTGCAGCATCTCCAGAACAATAGATGTCACATGGGGGATAACAGGGTCTACCCCCAGGGAAACAAGCTTTTCTTGTTTTCCCAGATGCTGAGTGTTTGGGTTGTGGGATCATTTAGATGTTATTGTTGAGTGAATTGAAGGCTAGAGAGAGGACTGGACTGTGTCCCTGGAGTCCTTCCTTCCAGGAAATGCCAGTGTTTGACTTTCACCAGGCACCAAACACTGACCAGCATTTCCAGAGTCATCTACGGCAAAAACACAGGGCACAGACCTGCCCATCCAATGACTTCAGAACACTACCAAATTTGCTTGTAAATCCCTAAAAATATTTGTTCTCTTCCTTATCCTCTAATATTTAAAAAAAACAAAAAAAACAAAACTCCCCCTTGAGACCTGGGATCCAGGAATCCCTAGCAGGCCCAGAGTTAAGGTTCAGAAGTTTTGTGAGTGCCCTGAAATTGTACAATAAATGTGATCAGATTCTCAGAGACCTGCGATCCCAAACATTAAAATCTACTTTTTAAAACTATTTACTACTCGCCTATCAAGAGGCCATGGTCATTCTAGGTTACCTCTTCTGCATTTTGCACTCTTTCATATAAACAAAGTCCCAGACCAGCCTATTCTAGTAAAATTCAAGACCAGCCTATTCTAGTAAAATTCAAGAATCTGGGTATTTCCTAAGAGCTTGTTTAAAAGAGCCTGACCTAGGCAAGTTAACCAACTGCACGGCTTTTCTAAGAGACAAAACCAAATGATTTTAGAACTGCTTTACAGATGGAGATTATACAGATTGACCCCAAACAACCCACTCCTCAACTTTTAAGGCAGGGATGAGGGGAAGGGGGTCAGAGGACAGCACTCTGGGTCCCCACCCCTGCTTCAGCTTACAGGAGTCTGCTTCCATCGGACTTTTACATTAGACATTGGAAACAGGATTCCATCAGAAAAACAAAAACTACCCAAAGCTATTGATTTAAATCAACCCCTCATTTTGTAAATTAAAAAACAAAACAAAACAGCAACCCAAACAAGACAAGTTACTTGGCTAGGTCCGTGCAGTTGACGGTCTCGTCGTGACCACTGAGCTTCGGCTGTATCGCTACTGCCTCCTAGAAGCTGGTGGGGCGGCCAGTCGAGCAAGAGGCAAGTCAGGTGTGAGCTCCTGTCCTGCAGCTCCTCTAAGGTGCTGGCACCTTTCCCACAAGGACACACCTGGTCTCACCTTATCAACGTAATTGGCGATCTCCATGAGCTTGTGTTTGGTGGCGTCCTGGTCTCGTCGATTCTTCTGAAACTAAATGGGGCAAGCAGAACTAGGTGAGACCCCAGAACCCTTCCCAGGACCCCTCGTGTGCCCCATTACTGGTCTTTGAATTCCTTTTCATTTCCTTCCGTCTTCTATGACGACTATCTCCCTGACACGTAGTGTCAGCTTGGGAGGGCAGAACCTGGGTCACATCCATCTTGGTACCTCCAACTACTAGCTCAGTTCCGGCCACACAGTAGGCATGTAACAGTTGTGCAGTGAACTGAACTGTCTTCCTCCAGCCTGTGAAGTCAACCTTGTTCTCCTGTCCTCCTAATTACAAGGCCTCCTGCAAACTTCCACTGGGGCTTAGAAGAGGGACCAATCCAGTCCTTGCCTCGGTCATCACCCCAGCATGAAGCCACCACCACAGGGATCTATCTCACAGGGCCTCCGTGCACATGATCAGTCAACATGGTCGAACTGTTGCTGAACACCTGCGGTGTGCAAGGCACTGCACTTGGTGCTGCGCAGGATACAAAGTGTGTGGTCCTGGTCCTAGCCTTGAAGGAGCTTCAGTTAAAACACAGAGAGGACCACAAATAACAACAATGGCAGATGCTATATTTAAGGAGTATGAAATAGAAACGGGCTGAGAAAACCTGCACAGAAATAACTGCAACAGGAGGCCATGTGAATGACACAAAATGAGTGCTGGCAACGAGGTTCATAAAACCTTGGCAAATAGGCTTCATGTGGCACGCTACTCAGATCAACTAGCAACGCCTTCCCACAGTGAGAAGAATTCTACGACTGCAAGGGGCTCGGCAGGAAAGAGTGCTGTGCTCCATTAGAAATATCTGCCGTGGGGAGGAGGAGGAGCACGTTTCGGTAGGTAGCCTCACTTTATCATGCCTGCTTCAAAAGGGTACATCACTTTCAGCTGCAATGATGAAGGAAAGCTTCACAGCATAAAGATACAATTTGCTACAACTGCAACCTAAATTTGAAAACGATGGGTATGTCCTATACGCTGCCATTGTTACCCAGAACCTGGGTACCTATCTGATTTACCTTGTGTACACACGATATATGTTACTTCAGTCCAAACCTTCACGTCCTTCCTCCACTGCATCCCACAAGAATATACAAGAAAGAAATGAAAAGAACAGCCAAATAAAACACCCTGGGATATTTGTCCAGATGGGGGTGTGTCTCAGCCGCGATAGGGGGAGAAACACACTGTTTCCTATTCTCTCACTGCTTCTGGACCTTCCTGGGCCTCCTGGGAACCGTGACTCATCAGAACTGCAATCGTCTCACTTTCACCATTGCTTCCTACAGAGTTAAATTCAATGTAAGATCCTGGGACTTAGACCTTTCCAAGGTGTTAATCCTGAAGTTTCTCTTCACTGAGCCATCCCATTTCTAAACTCGTCTCACGGCACAGAAAGTGTTGCAGCATTTAGGGAGTATTTATTAGAACATCAGAGTCAGATTTCATTGCCTTTCAAATATATTAATCGTATCTTCAAACAGCTGCCGGATAATACCACCATAGTTTTAAGGAATGTATCATGCTATCCTGAAGAGCCTCAGGCAAGGGTCAGCAAACTTTCTGCAAATGGCCAGACTGTAAATATTTTAGGCTTTGCAGCCATAAAGTCTCTACCACAACTACTCAACTCTGCCACTGTAGCTCAGAAGCAGCCATGGACAACACATGCAGCGGTAGGCATGGATACGTTCCAGTAAAACTTTATTTATAAAAACCTGGAGTGGGCTGGATTTGACCATGGGCTATAGTTTACAGACTCTGATGTAAAGAAAAGAGTATCTCCCCCTTACACTTTCTGGGCCGATACAGGCCTTAAAACACGGTGCATCACCTGGTCTTTCCCAACTGCCCCACATTCTGTCTGTATCTTGAAAAGTCCTTGGCATACCTGTTCTCACAGCGACCCTGTCTCCTCCTCCAAATCCCATCTTGCTCTTCCCCCACCTGGATCTCCCATCTCACCTGAGGAATGAATAAACTGAGAACCACCCCAGGTGCTCCCACCTAGGCCCAGGGAGCTGCATGGTCATTTTTACTGCTAAAATCCCTCTCTCCAGGCAGCCACCCCATCCATGTCTCTGCTCCCTGTGCGAAGTCCAGAGCCCAGAGGAGAAGCCTGGCCTGTCTCAGCACCAGGTTATAAATCACAGATAAGGCGGCCCTCCTCTTCCCTGTCTGCCCGTCCTCTCAGATTAATTAATTGTCAGGAATACATTTCTGCCCGCGGAGGATGAGAGGCCGCTTGGAGGGGGAGTGGGGGAAGAGGTGGTGAGGGGGGCAGGGATTTGTGAGCCTGTGAGCCCAGCCTGGCCTATTACTCCCCCGCCCACCCCTGCCCAGGACCTGAGCAGTGAGCACGTTCCCTACCCACCATCCACTGAGCTGCATGAATCACGGCCTGCGGGCAACACCTATGGGGCGGCTGCTGGAGGCCCTCCCTCTGCAACAGGAAGATGGCTCTAGGCACAGCACAGTTCTGGAGGCACCTTGGGCACACACTTTTCCTCTTGGGGGTTTGCTGTGACCCTGGAGGTCAGGAGACAGAAGATGTCCGATCCCCACCCCACCCCCGCTTCTCCAGCTTTCAGACTCACACCCAGTGGGTTTTAAATCCCCACACCAGGAGTCCTCTGGTGGGAGGGCAAGGCCGAGGGGGAGCCTCACCCCACCTTTCCATTAGAGCAGCTGTGTTTCTATATGCTTAACTATCGGGGTCCCAGGAGCTTTCATCTGAACAAAGGATGCTGCAGCAAAAAAAAAAAAAAAGGTTCGAGACCACTGTATTAGAGGATCTCAGATGCAAAGCTTAAAGATGTCCCGGAGCCGGGGAAGCTCAGCTCTCTTCCAGCAACCCTCCCACTATGGCAGTTCTGTTAGGCAGGGGCCAGCGCCATTAGCATCTCCCGTGACTGCGCAGCTGCGGCTTTTAAATCACTTAGGATTTTGCTCCCCACACCACTCCCCCATCCTACACACACACCAGTCTTTGGAAAGGAAAACAAAAGGAAAAAAAAAAAGAAAGAAAGGCTGCTGGGAAAACCAATACCGACATCAATTAAAAAGCAAAACTCCTCTCAAAGCAGAACAAGATGTTTCTTCGGGGCTTCCCTGGTGGCGCAGTGGTTAAGAATCCGCCTGCCAATGCAGGGGGCACGGGTTCGAGCCCTGGTCCGGGAAGATTCCACATGCCGCGGAGCAACTAAGCCCGTGAGCCACAACTACTGAGCCTGCCCGCCACAACTACTGAAGCCTGCACGCCTAGAGCCCGGGCTCCGCAACAAGAGAAGCCACCGCAATGAGAAGCCTGCGCACCACAACGAAGAGTAGCCGCCACTCGCGGCAACTAGAGAAAGCCCGCGCACAGCAACAAAGACCCAACGCAGCCAAAAATAAATAAATAAATAAAATAAAATTGAAAAATATATATATTAAAAAAAAAAAAAAAAAGATGTTTCCTCGGCCTGGGAGGGCCCTTCACCTCCATGTCTCTGCCCAGTTAACGACTCCGTGTCCTTGCAGACACTCAAGGGCCACCTCCTCCCGCCACTGACACTGGAAGGCAGCTCTTCCAGCGTGAAGTCTAGTATTCTTCCCCCTTCCCTGCACTGCCTCCAGGATCTGTGCTGTGGGACTGCTCCTCTGGGGGAGCTGCTAACTAACCCGTTTGGATCGTATGTGACAGACGGGAACTGTGATGAGTTGTGTCTGAAGGGGAGCCCCAGGCGAGGTGCAATGTTAGAACGTGGGGAGTGCTCAGCTCATCTGACCTTCCATGCCCAGAAGATATGTCAATTATGTGGTTGAGCCACTACATAAAGTGAGAATGAGGTAAAATACAGCTAATTTAGGCAAATATGGGCCATAGGGCCTGAATCCATTCTTTAGCAGTCAGCTTCAACACCACTGCCTTGGGGAGCTTTCCCCAATTCATTATCTGCACTCTAATCCTCTACAATGAACCATCCTAGCAGTCATCACACTTGGAACTAGAGAGTTTTTGTGCTGCTACTGGAAACCCTGTGAGGTGAGGGGCAGGTCTATCTCTATTCTCCCAAAGAATAAGCACCAAAACCTAAGGGTCTTCAGACCCAGTCTAAGAAATGTTAACCCAAATAACATTCTTTATCCTGATGTTCTGATTAACGTACTGAGCTGGAAGAGACTTCTCCTTGTTTTTTTCCCAACTATGTTTAAAATAGCAAAAAGAGCCCTTGGTCAGATTTAAGGTCAAAATCACATGACAAACCGGAAAAAGAGGAATGCTTTAGTATTTCCCCAAAGCAGTTTGAAGGCTGGAATGGAAGCTATCAAGAGAGCGATTTTTCTGCTAAAACCCATTGCCTCCCCCTTACCTCTGCATAATCAGCCACAAGGTAAAGCTCCACATACTTCATGGAGTGTAAATCTTCCCTTTTCATCTAAGAAAGAGACATAAGCAGATCAGAGCTATAGAAATGGTGGACTTGACCTCATTTCAAAAAATTGCTCAGACATGGTGCAGTTAATAAGCAGCGGCCCTCCTTACTAAGTTTGTACCTGGGATCTAGAGACAACGCCAGCTATGGTCGCTTCATCATCACCCTCACTACACCTTCTGCCTGCTATCTTGGTTATCATGGGAGGCTGCTCTGGGACACTGGGTCCAGTCCTTTAGTCTCCAGAAATAATGAGCTGGCTGCCTAATGCAGACAGAACAGAGGCTGACATACCGTGAGGGAACATGCTGACAATCAAGTTCCCAAAAGACATTTAAACCACATACCTCTATTTTCGCTATAAATAAACACAAGCATTTTGTGCACGTGGTTAAGTGGCTATTCCAAAAAGGGAGGCGTATATTTTTTTCTCACATTTTAAAGTTTCTGAAATCAGCACCTTATTTTAGAGGTAGTAATGTTTTCCCCCAAAGCAGTTATTCTGTCGAATACAAGGGTTTCTCACACTCAACAATGACTTAGACTAAGAGGAAAAGACTATTTCCTCCTTCTTAGGCATCTCCCTTTAATTTAGAAATACTCCTGGATCCAAGGTAAGGGTCCTCAGAAGGGACAAGCCTATCCCCAGGCTGACTCCTGCACTAAGAAAAACTCACCCTGCGAGGTCGCTTCTTGGTCTGGTTTGTAAACTGAAGGACCCAGTCCCTGGCGGTGGGCTTGGAGTGCTCGAACCCACAGTTCCCGAGGGGAAGCTTGAGATGTTCGGATCTGTAAATAAGGTGGTGGCCCTCGCTGTCAGGGAGGGGCTCGATGATGTAGCTGAGGTTACTGCTCACCATAATCAGTCCTCTGTTGACGGGAGAAATAGAATCTCTGGTCAAAGATTATGGTCCTGGAAAAGTCCCTTGCTCAGGCCTCAGTTTCCCCATATACAAAATTTCACAGTTGGTTTTGATCATTGCTTCTTAATCTTATTATGGGGTCATGCACTCCTTGGTGAGAATCTGTTGCAAACTCAGACTTCCTCTCCAGAGAAATGCACATGTATGTGAGATGTGGTGCACGGTTTCAGGGTACAAAAGCTTATCACAGAGAAGCTTGAAGGTTCTAAAAGGGCTGGACCAGGGACAGTTCATACTCATAAAGGATGGTAGGAATAGGATTCCAAAAAGCCTCCCAAACCCAAACATAGCATACAACAAATCACAGGTCAAAACTTTATAGACTGAGAAAAAGACGGTCTGGTGACTGGTGAAAGAATGCTGGCCTGAGGATGAGGAGACCCAAGTTCTAATCTTAGCTCCAACATTAAATTGTCAAATGCTCTTCACCAAACCTCTTCAATCACTCCAAGCCTCAGTTTCCCCCAGTGTAAATGCGAATGATAATTTTCTAACTTCACAGGACTCTTGGGATGAGTAAATGGAAAGACAAGTGTCTTTGCTCTTGGAAATCAAAGCTAGAGACATCACTGATGGCATGCCTACCAGCCCCAATTTCCCTGTGTCAGCAAGGCAGCTCTGCGGTGAGGTGACACCCACAACCAAGCATGTGTGACTACTCTTTTCTCTGGGTTACAGATACTAGCCTTGAACTCGGAATAAAGATGTGTGTTCATTCATTATATTTTTTCACTCATTGAACCCTTACTCTGTATTAGATGTAATCTAGACATAATCCCTGTCCTTGTGTAATTCACATTCCACTGGAGGACAGACATTCATTCCACAAATATTTCCTGAGCTGCTGCTATGTGCCAGGCATCGTGCTAGTTGCTGAGGATGGAGTAGTGAACAGGACAGACAAGATGCCTGCCCTCACGGAGCTTAGAGTCTGAACACGGGAATAAATCACTACAGTATGTTAACAGAGGAGGCAAAAAGCTTTCATCGCCCTTAACACTGATGTTGGATGCTGCTGCCTGGGGTGCTGCATCAATGAAGCTTCTGGGCGCTTTATCTGGACTCGGTGAGAAAGAGTGCACAGCTTATTATCAATCACTATCACCAATAATCAATGGAAGGGACAGCAGAGGCCCCCGCAGCAGGTATTTGCCATCCTTGACACCGTGAGATGAAAACGAGAGCAAGGGAATGTTATCAGGGACCTGGGGGAGGAAGATCCCAGCAATGTACCCCAGGGACCCCACAGCATTTCGTGTGCTCCAAAACCTCAGGCTCTATCCATCCAGAAATTTCAAAAGGTAAAGTGTAGCCAAGTCAGTCTTTGCCACTCCAAACTGGCAGGATCTCTCTTCAGCTGTCTCGGCTTCCATCCCTGCCCCTAACGCCTCCGGATCCCCGCCCAGGTTTTGCCCTTTGGGAAGAGCCTGCGACGGTCTCAGGAGAGACAGCGCCAGGCCCTGATCAGCAGCAGTCCTTCCTGGAATCCATCCCTGGTTGACCTCATTCCGGTGCCAGGGAGCCTGACGACTTCCCGGCTACCTCACCCAGGCTGACGCAGCAATCCCAGACCAGCCCCCCGGCGGGACACCCAGTGAGCTGCCTGTGCAGCTGGGGGTGAGAGTGGAGCAAACGGCAAGGGTCACATCCGCTCCTGAGTCCAGGCGGGAAAGGGCAGAGGGCAGAGCCGCTGTGGGCATCCTGTTCCCAAGCTATCTTCTCATCTTGGCTGACCAAGGCCCCTCCCCATCACCTCAGTTTCCCCCAGTGGCTACAAACACTGGAAGCAGAGGGCTTCACCACAAACCAGCCGATGGCTTTGTGTGCACTGGGCTGTGGCTGTGGAGATAACACCCAGTGGGTGGAAAGTTCCAGTGCAGCTGACCAGGCATCACCTGAATAAGCCTCTAGGCCAAATAGGACAGAGACGACACAGAAGTTTGGTACACAGTGAACAACAGTCATGGTGGTTATAAATTACTGAGTCTTTGCTATGGACCAGGCACTGTGCTGAGTATTTTATTATTCACACCAACTTCTATCATCCTTACAAATATTATCCTCATTTTACAAACGAGAAAACTAAGGCTCAGTGAGGTTCATCAACTGACCGAAGTCACACAGGCAGTAAAAACCTAAGCAGTCTGGTTCTAGGTCCCAAGACCTTAACCATGACCTCACACTGCCTCTGTTACCAGAGCCCTGCAGAGTAGCTATAAGTGACGAGAATCAGCAACTCTCCTCTGAGGCGTGATTGGCCATTACCCAGCTGGCCTGTCTGAAGTCAGACACCAGCTGGGAGAGGCAGTCAGTCTACTTCTCATTTTTAGACACCATTTTTTGAGAGTTAACTATATGCCAGGCACTGTGCTTATAATCATCATTCTTACATCAATGCTGTAAAGCACCATCATGGGTCCCATTTTATAGATAAGGAAACTGAGCCCCAGAGAGATTAAATAACAAGCTCTCATGGGTATTCTGGGGCCAAAGATTTAAGGTCCAGCCGACTCTGGACCCCATGTCCTTAACCTCTATGCTATCTGCCTCTATCAGTGAGTTCCAAACCTAGGGGTCAGAGATCTTAGGATCAAATCTCCCAGATCTATCCATCAGAATATTCTACAGGGTGTATTAACAATGGAGATGTCCAGGCCCCACCTAGGAGACGCAGATTCTGTAGGCCTGAGCGAGTGAACAAGTCCCATAGTAATCCCCTGCACAGCCACACTCAGGAACCTTGACCTGGAGCCCAGCCTCTGGCAGGGGCCTGTCTTTTCACAGAGCTCTAAGCAATTCTGTTCCAGGGAGAACAGAGAAACACAAGCTCAGAAGGACATTGAAGGTCCTTCCAGCAATAGGACTCTGCGGCCGCTCCCCTCCCCTCCCCCTGCCGTGGCTGCTGGTAACGCGCCTGTGTCACAGTTGCCACCTTCCCGACCGCCTGGGGATGGAGGAGAGGCTGGCACAAGCCCTAGCATGTCACAGCGAAGCCCAGCTTTGAGAGTGGGGGGATTTGTGAGAATCTACTTCCCAGGGCCCTTCCCTGTCACCAATCCCAAGCCCTGCTAGCTGCCCTCCCCTGAGCACTCACCAGTCATTTCTCCTTCTAAGTGTCTCAGTTGATCTAATTTGCTAAATGTAAGCATGGCAGAGCTTAGCTGGCGGGAGGAGGACCCATGAGGTTGGGTGGCCAGGACCTCACACGCTATTCTCCGTTCTGCTCTCCATCCTATTCCCCGTTGTTGAGAGCTTGAAACAAATGAAATTATACAGAGGAACCCTGGCAGGGCAGGCCAGGCAGGCAGCAGGTTTAACCCCTGAATGACTACAGGACTCGCTCAAATGCATCCTTCCAGGAACTAGGCAAGAACTGCTTCTTAGGAATTTGTCCATTCTAGAACTGAACCCAAGGGGACACACCCTACATGCCTACATCCAGAGCTGCCCTAAGAGGTAATCACTCTGTCACACTTCTTTCCTTCCCCCCAAATCTGCATGCAAGTGAGAAGGAGTTACAGGGAGCTTCAAAGGCAGCACAGAGGTGACGTGATCACACGGGCGACGTGGTCCCTCTGGGATGGGGTGGCAAGCCACAAGTGGAGAGCATGGGCTCAGGAGTGGGACACACCTGGATTCAAATTCTGGCTCTGCTGTCTGCTAGCTTTGGGCTAAGTTACTCAACAAAGCTGCCCCTCTCACAGGGCTGCTATGATAGTTGACTGAAGTAAGAGGCAATGTTTACTAACAGTTAGGGTAATATTTTAAAAAGATATCTAATAGTCATTGAGCATGTATTATACACAAGGCAGGGTACAAGGCATCTTATTCAGTAGCCATTCAGCACATATGTATTGAGCACCTACTGTGTGCCAGGAACAGTTCTAGGCACCAGGGATGCAGCATGATAGGAAAACAAAAAAAGTCCCTGATCTCAAGGAAGTTGCACTCATCACCTCATGTAAATCCACCAGTGATGTCACTCTTGTTGCTCCCATTTTACAGGTGAGAAAACTGATGCTAGGGAACTGAAGCAACCTGTCAGGTTTTATACCAGGAACTGCCTGACTCCAGAATCTACACCTGACACAACTTGATGTTGCCCTGTGAGGGCTTACTCTATGCGTGACACAGAGGTAGCATTTCTTATCTGTTCTGCAGAAGGAAGGCCAGATATTCAAACGGGAAAGGGCCACACCTCTCCTTGGCAAAAGGGCAGATAGGCATGGACTGGCTCCTTCTGTCCCAGGCGCCCCACCTCCTGGAAGCTCTGCCCACTCTCTCTGCAGCACAGAAATTTCGACACTGAAGAGTCTTTTTCATGGTCTTGTCTACCCTGCTTTCTCAGATAAGAGGAACCAAAGCCCAGAGAAGTAGGAACTTGCCCAAGGTCACCTAGTGAGCTACTGTTAGAGCTGGGGGCAGATCCCAGGTCTCCTGACATCCAGGCTCACTACTCACGGGCGGAGCCATGACACCACCCTCAGCCCCCAACCCAGGACTCAGCAGCCCCCTGCACCATGGGCACCATCTAGAGAGCTGAGCTGGCCAAGGCAAAGACAAGGAGGAAATGAAATGAAATGAAACAGGGGAAGGAAAGCTCAGAGATCACACAGCTGGGACGTATGGAGCTAGATCTGAAACTCAGGTCGCTTGACTCTAAATTGTGAGCTCCTTCTAAGCCATCACATAACATTCACACACATCCTCCTGTGCTCACTCTTAATTTCATATCCTCTCTCTCCCTCTCTCTCCCACAGAGTCTGAGTCCAGGGACCTGGGATAAGGTATAACCACAGTGAGTATGGGCCCCAGAGTTCTGAGGACAGATCTGCTATAAGAGTGATGCATCAAATAGATGACTACAGGTGATCTACTGTATGTCTTTGAAAGACTTTCTATGTCATTAAACTTGCCAGACATTAGTACTTAAGATACTATACAGCCATTAAAAGAATGAGCTAGATCTATGTGTGCCTACGACATAATGTTAAGTTGGAAAAAGAAAAAAACAAATTACAGAATGGTATGTATAACCCTATAACCAATCTCCCTTGGATTAAAAAATCATATATACACATAATTATGTATTTCAATTATGTATACTCCCCAACAGATTACAGATGGGGAATGAGATTGATTGAAAGGGTAGGACAGGATAAAGAATTTTCACTTCTTTTAGTTTTATGCTCCAGTATTATTTGGATGTTTAGCACACTCATTAGTTACGTAATGATAATCTTCAATAAGCATTTTCTTTACAAATAAAGTGACCAATCAGGTTTAAAAAATGTTTTTACTGCAATCAATACCTCTCCTGCTGATAGACAGTGAGTTGGACACACGTGTGTGCATGCACACACACACGTACACGCACGCCCAGTGTCTGCCAAACCCCACAGGTTCAGTCAAGGACACCTCAACCCAGTAATGTCTAGATTTCTTCACAAATAATCATTGCTCCTAAAATTTATACTTTATGTTAATTTGCAAAGCATTTGTGCACGCAAGACATTGTATAGGACATTTAGATGAGTCCTTCATAGGAGACAGGCTTGGGGAGTATGGACACCAAACATCCCTAGGAAATGGTGTACCACATCTTTTCATTGGTGTAGTTTATAAATATCCAGAGCTGCCACTCTATTCTCAAAGGGGTCAGTGGCCTAAACAAGATTACAGAGCATTATATTACATATCCATGTTCCTTTTTGGAAGGAATATTTCTAAAAGGATACACAAGAAACTGGTAACAATGGCTGCCACTGGGGAGGGGGGGATTCAGGAAACAGGAAGCGTACTCTTTCATTGTACGCTCTTATATTATTTGAATGTATTTTTACTATGATCCCGTATTACCTCTTCAATTAAATTAGCCTAAAGAACAGCTTTGGAGAGAAGAGGACGCCCAGCAACAATCTAGAAACTCAGCTGGATTCCTCTGTATTTGTATCATCAGCCTGAAGATCCCACTTGGTATAAATCCTACCTACTTTCTCCAATCACAGAGAGCATGTTTCCAGGAGAGAAGCACAATTGCTATGGAGATTTTCCATTGCAGCATCGCTTTATGAGCCTTAGTGGGGGGTGACTTGAGTGTTACATGGGTTTGAAGCCTGCTGCTGCTACAGCTGCTCCTACTCCAGAGTCTGAATCGAGCCATCTGCCATGCGTCTCCAGCTCTTAAATCAGTCGGGCCCACAGACACCCTTGGTTTCTTAAGGTGTGCAGTGAGAAGGCTGGGAAAATAAGGCGGGTGGACCCCATAAAAGGGAAGCGTGCAAAATAGAAACACATGGACGGCTCACCCAGTTTCCCCCTATCAGCACAGCTGTGGGAATGATGTATGAGAGGCCAAGCCAAATTCCCACTGCTCCAGACCAAGAGGACACAGGAAGAGGCAGAGAGAAGCAAGTCACACCTGCATGTTCCCTTTCCTCCTTCTTGGGACAGATGCTGTTCACTTGTAGACTGCAGATGGCTGGGCCTGTAAACACCACTGGAAGGCCAGTTGGCTAGGCTCAATCAGGTCACTTGAGCAGGGGATTTGGGGTCTCTGTTATGGCCTCCCAGCCAAAGCTTGTTTCCTGCCTAATCCCCTCCGGCCAACTCACCACGAAGCCTTACAGATGAGACATGGCTCGATTTATAAACAAACACGTGGGATCGGCAGCATGATGGGCCTCACATTGGCATATGAGCCTGGGTGAGTCTTAGCATGGTTATGCTCAGTCCCCAGTGAATCTGTGGGTTATCTATTATTAACATTATTATTTTTACCATCATCATCATCAAAGGATTATTATTTCCCTTGTCCCTCCCAAGCTCAGCCCTTCTCAGAGCTGGCTTGCATACATTCTCAATAGACAGCTTCTCAAAGTCCCTGCCCAAGGCCAGCCCCGCTTGGCTTAAAAATTCCATTCCTGGGGAGAGTCTCAGTTGCCCCCACCCCCAGCACTGTCAGGGCCTCTTACCTCATTCCCCGGCAGGTGCTGAGCGTGACACTGGACTGTTCTGCCTTCCTCACTGTCCCGTGGTAAAAGCAGTGATCCTAGCATGGAGAAAGCTGGTGGTCAGACCACAGGATACTGATAAGCACTGCAATGTTAGTGTCTCATGAAAGTCAGGGGTGATTATATACCTACCTACCCTAAGCTTACAATCTGCAAAGAGCTTTCTAAGCCACCATTTTATTTGACCCTCGCAATGTTCCTGGGCGGTGGGACAGGGTAGATGCCATCATCCTCACTGAAAAGATGAAGAAGCTAAGGCACAGAGGAGCAAAGAGATTTGCCACAGGTCTCACTGCTAGTTGGAGAACCCAGGATTCCAGATCTCTCTCTTTTTTTTTTTTTTAAGAGAAACACTTTATTTATTTATTTTTGGCTGCTTTGGGTTTTCACTGCCGCGCACGGGCTTTCTCTAGTTGCGGCGAGCAGGGGCTACTCTTTGTTGCATTGCACGGGCTTCTCATTGCGGTGACTTCTCTTGTTGTGGAGCACAGGCTCTAGGCGCATGGGCTTCAGTAGTTGTGGCACGTGGGCTCAGTAGTTGTGGCTCGCAGGCTCTAGAGCGTGGGCTCAGTAGTTGTGGCGCACAGGCTTAGTTGCTCCACGGCATGTGGGATCTTTCCGGAGCAGGGCTCGAACCCATGTCCCCCTGCATTGGCAAGCGGATTCTTAACCACTGCGCCACCAGGGAAGTCCCTCAGATCTCTTTCTATGGCATGATGCTGGCCACAGGAAACACTGGCTTCTCAAAAGCCTGCCTCCCCACTAGACTCACATCTTTGACCCCCCGTAAGGACTGAACAGTGTCACCCCCAAAATTCATGTCTACCCAGAACCTCAGAATGTGATCTTATTTGGAAAAGGGTCTTTGCAGATGTAATTAAATTAAGCTGAGGCAATACTGAACTAGTATTCTTATAAAAAGAAGAGAGGACACAGAGAGACCCAGGCACACACACGAAGAAGAAGGCCATGTGGAGATGGAGGCAGAGATTAGACAAAACTAGAAGCCAAGAAGCACCAAGCATGGCCAGGAGCCGCTCGAAGCTGGAAGAGGCAAGGAAGGACCCTTCCCTAGAGACGACAGAGGCAGCATAACCTTCACTTTGGACTTCTAGCCTTCAGAACTATGAGAGACCACATTTCTGTTGTTTTAAACCTCCAAGTTGATGGCACTCAGTTACAGCGGCTCTAGGAAACTGATCTATCCCCCATCTTCCCTGCCCCCCTTGAATCCCTGCGTGCCTGGAGCAGACTTGATTTGTCACCTGTGTCCGTGGACACTTGCAGGTCTGCTGCTGCTCTCTAGCCAGGGCATCTCACGGCCATCTGGTCTTCCCAACCCGGCTGGATTCCTCATGGCTACAAACCACTATGTGCTATAGGCCCAGGACCAGGCCCCGAGACACAACAATGAGTAACAGACACAGCTCCAGCCTTCGTAGGACTTATGATCTTGTGAGAGCCAATATTAGTTTAAAAGCCATACAAAGATAATTACACATCATGAAGAGTGGCTTGAAATAAAGTTCGAGGTGCCAGCAGAGTGTTTGATAAGTAGGGTAGCCAGAGCATTTATGAGGCAAACCAGGACCCTGTTGAGAGTGATAAAGTGCTAAACCAGACAGACGGACACAAACCAGGACTGTTCCCAGCACACCAACGGGTGATAACAAGGGACACATTCCTACAAGCTTCTTCCCAGAAGGTCAAAAGAGATAAGCGGGTCCGAAGAGAAAGAAGGTAAAATCTCCAGGGCAGAGCCGGGTTCTTAAGAAGGTCTTAAGAAGGATGTAAACTGTGTAGTTGCAGACACGGAAGCTTTATCTTTCCCCACCAACGTCCTGGGCCTGAGCAGGGCCAATCAGGAATCTCTGGCATTCACCTACATAACAACAGTCCGAGAGATCCATCACCAGGACCACACTTGATTGTGGTTGTTCCTTGGTCCCCAGCAGGCAGGCATGTGACCCAGGAGACAGCTAACCCATTCGTCTACATTCTCTGGTTCCACCCTCTGCTCAGCTCTAGGCATGAGTATAGTGCAACACACTTTACAAAGGGCTGTCACACACATCACCGCATGTGATAATAATGCCTGCCATTTACTGTTATTAACAGTAAGAGCTAACATCTACCCAGCTCTTGCTCCTGGATAAACAATTTACATGATTTTTTTCCTTTAATTCCGATCACAGCTTTATGAGGTAGATACTCTTATTGTCATTTTTTAAAAGGGGGAACTAAAAGTTGGAGAGGTTTTAGGTCATTCACAGGGCCACACGGCAAAGTGGAGATTCAAACCCCAGCAGCCTGACTTCAGACTCCATGTTCTGTCTCTCTTAGCAAAAGCAGACCCAGCAAAGTGCATTGAACTTAATTTGTCAAAGCTCTATCATCTTCCAGCACCAACAGAGACTGAGGTACTAGTCTAAGCCTTGCCTCTCATTGGTTATCTCGACTTCGGCATGTTCCTTTTTCTCTTCTCACCTCAATTTCCTCATCTGTAAGATGTGGCGTTGGAAGAGATGTTTATAAATTTCCATAAAGGGCTTCCCTGGTGGCGCAGTGGTTGAGAATCTGCCTGCCAATGCAGGGGACACGGGTTCGAGCCCTGGTCTGGGAAGATCCCACATGCCGCGGAGCAACTAGGCCCGTGAGCCACAATTACTGAGCCTGCGCGTCTGGAGCCTGTGCTCCGCAACAAGAGAGGTCGCGATAATGAGAGGCCTGCGCACCACGATGAAGAGTGGCCCCCACTTGCCGCAACTAGAGAAAGCCTTCGCACAGAAACGAAGACCCAACACAGCCATAAAATAAATAAATAAATAAATAAAAATAAATAAATAAATAAATAAACCCAAAGTTTTAAAAAATAAATTAAAAAAATAAATTCCCATAAAAATCAGTGATTCATCCTACCCTTCCACAGCCCTGACAGTCAGATCTTAGCATATCCAATTTTCAGATGAGGAAACTCAACACCAGTGCGGTCAAAAGGGTTTTTCAGGTCACACAGCTAGTTAAAGCCAAGACTAAAACCCTGGCTTCAGACCCCAAACTCTGCA
The DNA here is from genome assembly GCF_949987535.1 of Balaenoptera acutorostrata. Taxonomy (NCBI): domain Eukaryota; kingdom Metazoa; phylum Chordata; class Mammalia; order Artiodactyla; family Balaenopteridae; genus Balaenoptera; species Balaenoptera acutorostrata. Next base: position 141,968,064 of record NC_080065.1, read on the forward strand.
ACTCGTTCTACTGGAACACACTCACAGACCATTCCTCCAATGATCTGACCTAGATCAGGGCTGGAGCCCACAGGCCCAGCAATGGGTTGGATAAGGTTCCCAGAACTCCCACTACCCCTGGCCAAGTTTGGTAGGAGAGTGTGATCCGCAACATTTGGGTCAAGCGAAGCTAAGCGGTTTATTCCATTCCCATTTCTCTTTGAGTCTTCAGCTCCCAAGTAAGAAAGCTGACTGGAAGCCCCCTGGGGCTGGGTGGGGGCTTTGCAAGAGCCTAGGAGCAGGGGATGTAAGAAAACAAGAGGCATCCCATGCTTCAGGGGAGATGTGCTTCTGTGCTTCGGTCAAGAGACCTTCAGGAAGGAGGGGCTCTCTGGGAGGGAGGGGAAGTTCTCTCACTGTCCTCTGTTTCTCAAAGGCCCTCACAACATCTCTGCCTAACCCCGAGAGCACAAAGAACAAGTACACAACAGCCATGAAGTCATCGCATTCCTTCCCAGCTTCTCAGCCTGAGGGGGCCACCCTGAGGGGGCTTTCGTAGCAGGAAGCATGAGCTCATGGCAAACTCGAGCACTGAGACCCATTCTTCAGCACAGAAGTGCAGGAGCTAAACCCAGAGGAGGGTGCTTTGTGAGGTCATAATGGCGAGGGGCTTTTGAGGCATGTCTGTCCCTTCCCCACCTCACTGGAGACAGAGAGCATAAGTCTCAAGGGAGGAAGAAGTTTCAACCAAGGGGCCTTGAAGAAGGTGTGGAGTCACAGCTGGCCAGCCATCCCAGAGATGAGAAGACAGAGCCTACTTGCCTGCCGTGGGCACCAGCCACTCCTTCCCCTCCCCAGGAAGGTCTTGGTGAAGAAGGCAGCACTGATCTTCACACCCAGCAATCCAACATAGCCCCTCAGCTACCGAGTTACTACAGACCTCTTAGACCCATCGAAACCTAACTGTCCTGTGTCCCTCTCCTCATTCAAGGGTGATCTGATAAACTCATCTGTGCTGCTAACGACTGTTAGTGGCTGTCATTGTCTTCTAGGCTTTTGCACTCCGGCAGGGCTCCTGTAAAGAGTGGATCACGTGGGAACCTCAGGGTCATGGGAAGCTGTGGGAGGAGCACTGAGGCAGAGGAGCCCATCCTGCTGCCTGCACACCACACCTCCCAGATACGCACACCACAAAAGCCCATGACATCCGGCCCCAAAGGCAAAAGACTGCTCCTTCTGCTGGAGTCTCTCTTCCCTTCTCCTTCACCCCTGCTCTTTGGCACAGAGTCCGAGAAGGGTCACTCGAGTCCAGAATGTCTCAACGTGGGCACTACTGACATTTGAGGCCAGATACTTCTCTGCTGTGGAGGACTGGCCTGTGCATTGTAGGGTAATCAGCAGCATCCCTGCCCACCGGATGCCAGTAGCACCCACCTCCCAGTCACGATAACCCAAACTGTGCCCACAAATTGCCAAGGGTCCCCTCCTTTGTTGGCTAAAACAGTCAAAGAGACAAATAGAATATTTTAGGGTAATTGCACCTGATTAAAATTGGTATAAATCATCGTGAAGCATATTTCCTTTGCTTTATGTTCATTACCAACATATTTAACAAAAATTTAAGGAAAAGAAATGATTTAAACCAAAATCACTCCTAGTTGAGAACCACCACTCTAATCCTACAAATTCTAAAAGGTCCCCTGTAGGGAAAGCTAGCAAACCATGAAACGTGTATGATTCACGACCTTAAATGTCCACCAGTGACCAAATGGTGTGGTGGAGCAAACTAAAAGACTAAAACTGAAACACCATTTTTTAAATGACGAATCTCTGTGCAAACAGCCAAACTCAACTTTGAGGGGAAAAATACCCAATATGAAGATAGCAGCAAAATAAGAAAATCTTCACATCCTAAAACCACATTAAAAAGGCAGAGTACAGGGGCTTCCCTGGTGGCGCAGCGGTTGAGAATCTGCCTGCCAATGCAGGGGACACGGGTTCGAGCCCTGGTCCGGGAAGATCCCACATGCCACGGAGCAACTGGGCCCGTGAGCCACAATTACTGAGCCTGCGCGTCTGGAGCCTGTGCTCCGCAACAAGGGAGGCCGCGATAGTGAGAGGCCCGCGCACCGCGATGAAGAATGGCCCCCACTTGCCACAACGGGAGGAAGCCCTCGCACAGAAACGAAGACCCAACACAGCCATAAGTAAATAAATAAATAAATAAAAATATTAAAAAAAAAAAAAAAAAAGGCAGAGTACAAAACCTTACATGTCCATATGAAAAAAAACCAAACATCTGACTGGGTGAGATGACAGGATTACCAGTAAATCATTTCTCTTACTTAAACTTTTGTTAGTATGTGGGTAATTAACATAAAGCAAAGAAAATGTATGCTTCACAATGATTTCTATCAACTTTAATCAGATGCAACTTGCTTAAAATATTTTTTCTTTCACCATTTTAGCCAGCAAAGGGGAGGGTACGCTTACAAAATAACAAATTCATATTTTGTGTCTCCTGCTCACTCCCTGGGTCTCAGTCAGGGAAACAATTCCTTCAGGGGAGGAACTGTCTCCACTGAGCATCTCCTCACTTCCTAGGGGTGGGTCTGGGATAGGGCAGCTGCTTGATAGATATTGACCTGAACTTACCTTGGATTTCAGGGTGGTGGTTCGAGGGTTGCCACTTGGAGTATAATGCGTTTCTGTGTAGGCTGGAGCAAAAAGGTTCCTGAAAAGAATAAAAACAGGCATTTGTCTCCTTAGATGATGGACTTCACCGTCCTGGGAACAGCAGCCAGTGATCCTAACTAAACTTGGTAGAACCACCCCAAGCATCTCCACACAGAAGGAACTAGGCAGTCTTATGAAACGGTTCAAGGAATAAAAAGAAAAACAGAATGAAGTTTGTTATGAACTTTGTGTTCATTGGGATCATCGCTTAAGTCAGCCACAACCAGATAGAACTGACCACAAAAGCAGTGATCTTAGATCTTAACTTGTTCTGGGTCCTGGGAAAATACATGTGCAAACACATTCACAAAATTTCCCAGGGTCTATGGACCCTATTGTGTACCTTGACTGATTATTTTTCCAGCGTATCCACCAACTTTTGGTATCAGCACACCAATTTTTCTTTAAGGGAATCCCTCTTCCCTGTTGCATGTTTTGGTAAGACTGTCAATCAAGGTATCCTACCTGGCCTTGGCCAAGGGTGGCCCTCGACGCGAGCCAAGCCAATGGAGTAATGCTGTAAGAACTTAACAAATGGGAGCTATTCATCTGCTCCTGTGTTCCTGCTGCATGGGCTCCAGGAGTTTCCTTTGCCCATCTTTTCTGAGACCTAGTGGTTCAGATCTCCCGAGACCTGGTAGTTCTATGTGTTACCCTTCCAGTATTGTTTTTTCTTTCCTAAAATTGGACATTGGTTTCTCTCTTGCCACAGACCTCTTGCAGCTGAGGTTAAGAATCCCTCACCAAAGGCAAGGTGACCTCAAATAAGGCTTTTAGAATTTCCCTGAAAGTTAAAAGACGAATAAAAGAGCCAAATGGATGCTTCAACCAGCTCAGCCTCATTAAAAGCAGAACGAATCTAAAGAAAATCGAGGTCACAGGGCACAAAAGTTTGTAATGGAAGGCATCATTAAAAATTGGAGTCTAACAAAAAAGAATTAAGTGGATCTATACTAATGTGGAAAGATGTCTAAAATGGAGTTAGATAAAGACAATAAATTTCAGGAAAGTATGTACTTTTAAAATCCCTTTTAATGAAAAAGTAACAGCAGTACACACTAGTGCATGCATCAACAACAGCTGGAGGAGGGCATGCCCATCGTTAATGGTGGTTATCTCAGGGAATTACAGAAGATGTTCACAATGTAAGTTGTATAATATTTCTGAAAAACTGGTTGATCTTAAAGAATAATTATCATGTATTTATTCTGAAAACTGAAAATCTAATTTGAAACTGCTTTTTAAAAAAATAAGAAGATACAAGCTGAGGAGAGCATAGAAAGCCAAAGGGACCTGCAGGGCCCACCCTAGTTTTGTAAGAGGTGACATTTCCCACAAGAGAGGGTCATTGAAGAGGATCTCCAGAGTCTCTCGGAGTCACTTCCAGCTCTAAGTTCCGGGACTCCAGACTCTCAGATTCCCCTCCACCCACAGAATGCAGTCAGAAGGCAAATGCCACAAGGGTTGTCTCTTGCACTATGTCAAGCCCTTCAACGTGCAGGCTTGGACAAGAAGAAAAGAAACCCAACAGGGAGATGTAAAAACAAAGCAAAACAGAAAACCCAGCTTGTGTAGAGAAACTCCAATTCACATGGAAAGTTTGGGTCCGTAGCTAACTTGCCAGATTCTGTCTCCCTTTCTCTTTCTCCTTAGCATCTAACCAGTCAAGGATCGAAGGGAAGAGTCACCCATTTGTCTGAGCGAGATAAACTGTAAGCCCCAGGAGGACAGAGGCCAAGCTGTTTTGCTCACCAGTATATACTGGTGTTTAACATGTTCTCAGTGAAAGAATGTGTTAACTAATTACTGAATGAATGAATGAGTGAGTCGTTGAGCATACTAGGAGCTTAGAACATGGTCTGGGGTCTGAGAGACTAAGTTTCAGTGCCAGTTCTGACATTTACTGTCTCTATGGCCATGAGCGAGTTGTTTTACCTCTCCAAACCTTTGTTTCCTCTTCTGCAAAATCCCTTCTACTTGACAGGGTTGTCGTCTGAGTAAAGTAACATAACACATGAAAAGAGCTTAAAACCAGTCCTGGCTCACAGTGGAGCTCAGTAAAGGTTAGTGACTATCATTATTGCTTTCAACAGGGATTATGATGGAAAGAACCCAGAAAAAATGGTGGAATTTACCTATTTCCTTTCAATTCCCCCCATCCATTAACTCCCCAGTATATCACTTGAGAGAGGTGAAAAAACAATGAGCTCATTCCTGCAGCCCATTTCCTTGGTCTGCTTTCACAGACTGCATAACAGACGGCGAGTCAGGAGTTCAGAATTTAATGGTCCATCCTGGATGACAGCAGGGAGACGTGAATTTTCCCACAGTAATGCACTCCTGGAAAATACACGCTCAGCCTCTTCTGAGTCTTAGGGGGGAAAATATTCATCCAGTGACGCCAAGATGCTCCAAAGAGAGCAATCCAGATTGAACCTCAGAGGAGTCCACATTCTTGTCACATTCTTGGCCACACATCCTCAGAAGGGTAAGCGTCTTTCTGCACCTTCTTATTCTGAGGTTCTGCCACTGTCATCATAGGACTCTCAGAGCCTCAGTGCTGAGAGGGACCTCAGGAATCATTAAGCCAAACTCACTAGACTGTGGACTCCCTAAGAGCAGGGAGCACGGCTGCCTTGTTCAATGCTTCTCCCCAGCTCCTAGTACCAGGCAGGTTTATTGTGTGAAAAAGTGGATGAATGAATAAATGAACGAATGAATGAATCTTCTACCTTGTGTAGGAATCTGCCAGATGGCCATTCGGCACTGGACACCTCCAGTGACAGGGAGCTCCTGACACCACCCACTCCACTTCTGACCACATATAATAGTTAGAGAAAGTTCTTACACTGAACCAAAAACTACCTCTCTCTGTAACCGGCACCCACTGGCCTCATTCCTGTCTGCTGAATCTACAAGAAACAGTCTGTTCCCTCTTTCACCTAACTGCCCTTTTCAGGACCAGCCACATCAGCATCACCTAGGAACTAGTTAAAAATGCAGATTGTAAAAAAAATAATAATAAATATATATATATATATATATATATATATATATATATATATGCAGATTGTCAGGCCCCACTGCAAATGTCCTTGCACACGGAAACTCTGTGGTTGGAGCCCAACCATCTGTTGTTGTAATAACTCTCTGAGTGATTCTCGGGCAGAACCACCACCCTAGACCACAAGTTCTCAACATACTTTTAAAGCAGGCAAACTTCAGAAATATCCACATGTCTCACTACCCAAGCCTCCATCACCCTTCTACCTCCACCACACCCTGGATCATTCTGAGCTTAAGAAACCCTGAAAAGTTGCAATCAAAATAGTTCACATGCCTTTAAGTGAGAAAGCATTTCACCTTCACAACATGCCTATGAGGACACTGCAACCTCGGAACTGTAACTTGTCCAAGCTGACACGGCACAGTGTCAGAGGCGGGTTTCAAGGCCAAGCCTGTTGGGCCAGACCATACTTTTTAAGCAGTTCTCTGCTCTGTCTCTATTAGAAGGTAGAAGCATACAACTAAAGCACTGCCAGCAGTAGTCCAAAGCACAATTTGACGGTGATGACAGCAGCCTTGAGAACATGTGATGCCACAAAAAGGAGGCTCCTGGGTCTCAGATGTGAATATATGTAGAGAAGAGCCATAGGGGTAAGCAAAGCACAGGGCAAGATAAAGAGGATAGACATGTAAGGACGTCAGGGGTCGTTTTGGGGGGTTTTTTTGTTTGCTTTTTTTAATAACAACCCTTTCCCCAAACGGGGTTGCGGATGTTGACCAGGAGGGTCATTCTTCCTTCTAAAAGCAAAAGGAAGGGCCATGTTCCATCACCACTATCTGTGCAATTGTACCGATTCACAAGACACTGCTTTCACACGCTCCCCATCGCCCCAAGCTAGGCCCATCTGTGCCTCCAGTCCCTGGTGGTGCCTTGGCGCTGCTCTCGGCACCAAACACACTATCCCCTCAGAGACAGGGCTGCAGGGCCACTGAGCAGTCCAGCTCAGCCCAGCCACCCCTTCTCCAGCCACATCTTGTTCTCATCTCCTCTCTGACAAGGGGCTGGCTCAGCAGATCTGCAGGAAGCTGTCTCTCACCACTGGAGTGTGTTAGGGTTTTCAGGAAACGAGTTGTGAGTGATGTGTATCCAGGAAGAGAGAAGGACTGTCCAAGATTTCCCACCCTGCCCCCTCCTTTTTCTGGCTTCCATGGAAAAGCAATCTCTGAAGAAGTGCCTCCCACCCGTGCCCTCAAGGCTCACAAGCCCACAGGCAAGCAGAGATCACGCATCATCCCAATGCTAATAGCAGCCAGCACTGCAGTGCTCACTTTGGGTGAAACTCAGGTTGCCCAGACCCCAAAGTCCTCGAGCAATCTTCTGAATCTTTGTCTCTTCTGAATCCCAACTGGGAAAATAAGCTGTCCCCCAAATATTGGACATAAAACATAAGGTCACTCTCCAGGGAGGGACAACAGAATTGCCCGTGGTGGCCTGGTAACTGTACATGCAGCCAGACCCCAAAAAACACACTGCAGCTCCAAGAGCCCTGACCCACCTTTCCTAAGGCTCACAGCCTTCGAACCCAGAACTGTCCCTTTAAGGACTATGTACTGTCAGATTAATTTCAAATGCTTCTCTAAGCTTCTCTAAAACCCCCTCTAGGGAGAGAGAAGCAGCAGGACTAAAATTTGCAAAACTCTTCCTGGGAGTCCAATCCCCTCAACCTGCTGCTTCAGATAAGCAAATCAGTGAAGACAAAGTGATAATTTCCAAACTACCTTGAAAAACAACCCTACCCAGATATGCTCAGCATAAACAAACAGTACCCTGATCATCCCAGTGGCTACTTTTACTGACACCTCCTTCTCCCAGGTGTTGCTCCGTATCTAGCTCTTTCAGGAGTACTGGGGGCACTTATACACTGGTGGTGCTTGGGGGGTACAGCCTCGCTGGTCCCTCTTATCTTCTCCGGAGGAGCCTCACCCTCACCCTGCCCGTCCATGCGGGTGATAACATAAGGCTCTTTCCTTTCTCGCTTATACTTACAATGCCGTCATAACGGGACTCAGCCCAGTAACACAACACCCGGAAACGCTGTTAAAAAATATAAAATCCCAGGCTCCATCCCAGTCCCACTGAGAATTACATTCTCTAGAGAAGGACTCAGAAATCTATATTTTTAATAGTTTTTCCAGGTGATACTTTTTCAGTCTCTGGGAATTCTCCATTGTATCAATTTTAGCATTTTTAATTCTTTTTCTTATTTCTAGCCTCCTAAGCACCCTCTCAAAATCTAAAGATGATATCAGCACAGCCTAGAGGGAAAGTCCCGGGCTCAGAAAGGTTTGGTTTGAGCACCAGCTGCGCTACTCTCTAGATGACTGTCATTTCAAACCCTGGAAATGAGGCAAAAGATCACCGTAATGCCTTTCAAGGTCATACAAGAGCACTGTCAAATCACAGGCTCTGGGAGGTCTAAGGTTCTTTGGACTCCATGGGGGGAAATGTAGCTTTGAAAGACTATTTACAATTAATTAGGGCAGCTCTTGTAAAATCAGGTGTTAACTTGTAAAAACCTAATAAGATACAACAGAGATACAAATGATTTCCATCTAGCAGAAAAGATAACTCTCAAGGTTATGATTTTATTGCCCATAGGATATTAACCAGTTTTGTATGTAATTTAGCAATGTTATCTCAGCATTCCTTTCTCTTTTTTATTAATTAATTATTTATTTATGTTTATTTATGGCTGTGTTGGGTCTTCCTTTCTGTGCGAGGGCTTTCTCTAGTTGCGGCAAGCGGGGGCCACTCTTCATCGCAGTGTGCGGGCCTCTCATTATCACGGCCTCTCTTGTTGCGGAGCACAGGCTCCAGACGCGCAGGCTCAGTAATTGTGGCTCACGGGCCTAGTTGCTCCGCGGCATGTGGGATCCTCCCAGACCAGGGCTCGAATCCGTGTCCCCTGCACTGGCAGGCAGATTCTCAACCACTGCGCCACCAGGGAAGCCCTCACCATTCCTTCTTCACTATTGAAAATATATGTATGTTTCCCTTATCTATCCAATTTTTAAACCGGTTTTATCATTTTGTTGGTTCCCCCATTAATGAAACAAAACTTTGACAAACGTTCACTATTTGTATTTGTATGAGAACTGTTTTCACTTGAGCCACATAAATTCTGTGTTTTTCCTAGACTGAAAATGAACAGTGTGATAATTATGATCTCACAGCCCCACTGAGGGGATCAAATGAGAAAATAGATTCAAATACTAGCTATGACGTTTATAAGTTCTGTGAACTTAGGCAAATCAGTTAGCCTCTCTGTGCCTCAGTTTTCTCATCTATAAAATGGGGGAAATAAGAGAATCTACTTCATAGGGTTGCTATACAATGTTAGGAGAGTGTCTGACTATGAATATTTGCTAAATAAAATGAACAAATGTGAAAGAAATCTTTGCAAAGTATAAAGTATTTGTTTCTACAAATATCATTGTTAACATTTTCTCTGGGACTATCTATGTGCACATGTGGTAAAACTTGGTAATTGTTAACCAAGATAATGGGCTTCTGAGAGTTCATGATACTAGTCTCTCTCCTTTTGGGTATGTTCAGAAATTTTTATATTCATAGTTTTTAACTAGCAAGGTGATACTATACACATCACAAGCTACTCAGCCTCAGTTTCCCTTTCTATCAATTGGAAATGGTGACGCCCAGGACAGGCAGACATTGGGAAGAGCTTTTGAAAAGCAGAGAATGATATTCTAATGTTAACGGCTAGTGCTTGCCCCTATTTGGGACAAAATAACAAATTCAGTAAGTAGTGTTTTGTTGTCTTTTGTTTTCAAAGAGCAAGAAAGAAAAGGGGAGAAGAGACAGCTCAAGCTGTCTCAGAACCAAGATTTCCAAAGCAGTGCTCACTCCACCTCTGACTCCAAAGGAATGGAAACAAACCAACATGCCAAAGGCATGGCCCTAAAGCCAAATAAGGGGCCCACGGGCAGAGGCATTCCTTTTTGAGGGAACAGAAAGTTTAAGGAAGGGGGAACTTTAAAGGTTGCTCCTGATGTAAAGAGCAGGCGATCTCCTCCTACTCCAAGCACTCACGTGAGCAAGCATCACGGCTGCCAGAGGCCCAGCTCCAGAAGCAACGCCGCAAAGCAAGGTGGTGCCACCCACAAGCCTGGCACAAAGCCGAAGCATGTTGTCTTTAACCTTCTATTAAGGAAGTGTCCAAACAATGCACGGAGTCAACACTCCTCTTCACCAAACACATCCCATTACATCTTCTCCCAGACCCCACAAGACCTGGCACCCTTCCGACCAGGTCCTGCTCCTGTGTTTTGCTTTTGTGTTGTCGACCAAAGGATGTTTGGATGAGCACTGTTTACTCCTTTGGCCAGCAGGGTCTTTATTTAATCCTCTTCAGGCCTCGCTCTTGGCTGCCTCCACGAAGATGGAGTAATCTCTCTGTGCAAATAGGGCTGACCTCTTGGGATCAGGATACTTAACTGTCAGGGACCCGGGAGGCCCTCAAAATGGCTCACCCAAGAAGGGTTTACGGGTTTGTTTTGCAGTGTCCTGTAAAGTACCCATTATAGGCACTTATTGGAATTGGATAAGAACAGTTCAGGGAAATGGGGTACTATGTTTACTACTTCTGAGAAAAATAAAAAAGAGGGAACCAGTTACCACGAGCAACCAAACCAGTTTCCGATAGCAACAAGTTTCTGGTAAATCACCACAGTTATCAGATTAACGTGAAGGGAAGGGCCAACGCAAGAGGCAATGGTTCAGTTGTACAGATAAACTTTGTGGATAAGACACAGGAGAAGCGAAGAAAAGAAATCTCTAAGATCACAGGACTTGTGAAAATATGCTTAGAAAAAGGGGAGTAGGTGGGCTATCCCATGAATAAAAGCAAACAAACAAAAAGCAAAGACCACAAACCAACCTGCCCTAAATGTGGGTTCTTGGTCCCTTTTAGGCTCTGATTAAATATCCCAGTAACTCTGATAAACCTTGACCAATGTTTCTTAGCATCCCAAAGCACAAATCACAGTGAATGCACAAGTCAAGAAGGTTAGAACTTGCAAAGTCCTCCTAGAACATAGTGGACATATGTTGTCCTGCACTGCCCAGCAGCCCTGCCACTTTCTTGGGAAAACAGTGCCAAATTTACGTTTAGAGAAATGTTCCCCTCTTGCTGCATGCTGACTGGGGCCACCTGGAGTCAGTCATAACAAGTCAGGACAATCAGGTCTCATTTCACTGAATTTCTAGATGAGTGACACCGGTAAAAATGGCTGGAGCTGAGACACACCATTGGTGGCGCCTGAAGATGATGTTGAAATCTCAGCCTCTGCACACTGATGCTGAATCGAATCTCAGAGACAGAGTTTCGGGTGACGTAGAAAGAATAGTGTTATTGCTTTGCCAGGCAAAGGGGACCACAGTGGGCTCCTACACTTGAAAACCATGTATCCCAATCCAGACGGATTTTTTTTTTTTTTTTTTTTGGCTGCTTCGGGTCTTCATTGCTGCGCACTGGCTTTCTCTAGTTGCAGCTAGTGGGGGCTACTCTTCCTTGTGGTGTGCAGGCTTCTCATTGCGGTGGCTTCTCTTGTTGCGGAGCACAGGCTCTAGGCACGTGGGCTCAGTAGTTGTCGCGCACGGTCCTCTGCATTGGCAGGCAGATTGTTGACCACTGCGCCACCAGAGAAGTCCCCAACCTGGATTTGATGAGGGGTTTTATAACAGTGGTTCAAGGGTGGGGTTGCTGACAAGATTAGCGTGTACACACGGCCTGCACTCCCTGAATCCCGCCTCAGGTCTCCTAATCTTGATGAGCTTCTCGGGGCCCCTTTACTCTTGCCTCAGGCGGTTTCTTGGCTGCTCCTCCCTTGATTAGCAGCTGTTCGAATCTGCCTTTTGGAACTCAGGGAAGGTCATGGAGGCTGGAGTCTTGCCTACAAGAAATGGGGAACAAAAAGGCCTCCATGCCCGGGAGCCCCACAGGGTCCTGCTCGGTTTCAAGGAGACTCTCTATGAATTCTTAGACCCTGTCCTTTTCAAGCCCTAGTTCTTCAGCTTTTCACTCACTCTATGTGTTGCCTCATACGCTTCCCATAAAGTTTTTTTGGAGGGGAGGGGGATTGGTGAATAAATGGCAGAGTCTACTGCAACAAAAAATCTTTATATGTCACCCTCTCTGTTCAGTGCTTACCCCCATTCCATTCTCATGGATGAAAAATTTGAAAAAGAGCAAAAGCAACTTACCAACGTCACAGAATTATATTTTGCTTCTAAACTCGTCAGTCTAAATGAACTAAAGCTACCTAAACGTCAGCATCAGCAGTAGATAATCCAAGAGTTAGGCCATCCAGACACTCCCAAAAGGCAGAGAGAAAGGATGCTCATGCAAACTCATTAGTGAATGCTTATTAAGCAGCATAATATGGTACAAACTGCAGGGCACATGGCCTCAGGAAGACCAAGTTCCTCCTGCTTGAATTCATCACGTATTTGCTCTGGATTCTTGGCCAAGCTGCAGTGCCTCTTCGGAACACCCATTTCACAAATATTTACTGAGGCCAATCATGTGCCAGGCACTGTGCTGGGGGACGTGAAGGAGGCAAGCACAGCTTTCCTGCCCTCCACATGGCATCTCGCTCATGAAGATTAGAGGAGGCTGAAGGGTGGCAACTTATGCCACCCCAGACATGCCACTTCAGCATAAGGATCATTTTCAGCTTAAGGCAACTGAGAAGAAGCAGATACAAGAAAAGCTCCTTGCCCTCCTCCTATTTGCCTAGAAGTGGGTCATCAATTCTCAAAGGTGTCCCTCCTCCTCTCTCTACCAGGAAGGACAAAAGTTAATCACCAGAGACAACTTTAGAACCCGTCAGCCTGGAGACAGCACCAGAGGAATCCACACAACAAACTTTAGAAACTAGCCTTTATCTATCATTTCCCAAATATTTACCTTCCCACAGTTTACGGCCTTTAGAAGCCTAAAACCTCTTTCCTTTTTCCTACCATTTCTGTACAAACATTGTTCTTTGTTGAAGATGCTACAGAAGCCTCAATTCTGTGTCACTCATTTTTCTCTGGGTACCTCCCATGTATACATGTTAATAAACTTCTGTTTGTTTCTCTCTTGTTAATCTGTCTTTTGTTACAGGGTACCCAGCCGAGAACTTAGAAAGGAAGAAGGAAAATTATTTCCTCCTTTCCAAAGTCATCTGTGAAAGTACTTTGCAAACACTAACAGGCCACACAGAAGGTAGATATTACTCTTTGGTCCCTAGAAACCAAGTCTCTATATTACAACCTATCTTCCTTCCTTCCTAGAACTGCTGCAAACCAGAGCTGCAATCAACTTCCAATTTCCCCTAACAAGCTACCTACACAGCTTCGGAGGAAGGGTGCCTGTGCATGAGGGGGTGTGTGTGTGTGTGTGTGTGTGTGTGTGTGTGTGTGTGTGTGTGTGTGTGTGTGTGTGTGTGTGTGTGTGTGTGTGTGTGTGTGTGTGTGTGTGTGTGTGTGTGTGTGTGTGTGTGTGTGTGTGTGTGTGTGTGTGTGTGTGTGTGTGTGTGTGTGTGTGTATGTTGAGCACAGAGAGAAAGGGCCGCCTAGGGATCAGGAACTCAGTATCCTCAACACTGCTGATCTCCTTTTCCACAGCCATATTCCTATCACCACATAACTGAAAGGCCAGTTTAACCTTCGCATTCTTACCCAAGCCCCAAAGCCAGCATCGATAAGAGATAAAGAGCTTCTAGAATACAAGGGGTCTGACATCTTTCCCAACACTTAGATCTCCTCTTTCTCTAGCACTCCAGTCTTCCTCCAAAGGAATCCCTTTTCATGACTTGTCCTTCCTTTCCTGGGAAGGGGGGCAGGGGGGCGGCCTTGGAAAAAGAAACCAAGCCTGATATAATGCAGTCATTATAGCCCCTTTGGCCCATCTGGACCTCTCTCCAGGGAGACTGATGCAAGAGGAGAAAACGTGGGGGCCGCCAGTTTCCTGCAAACCCGTAACCTCGGGGGTAAAAGAAGGAGGAAAAGGGGGCAGTGGGGCACATGGGAGCCATGGAGGGGACTGGAAGGGAGCCATAAGTACAGAAGTCATAAAGACCCATTTCTCCTTAAACTGGCTCAGGAAAGCCTGGCCCAGCTCCACCCACTCAATGATATCATTGTTTTCAACAAAAGCTGGTTTGAGAACCCGCAAGGAGACCCCCAGCGAGGCCTCACCAGTTCCTGGGAGATCAATCAAGTGCTCAGAATTGTAGATAAGGGGGAAAGTCTATGTAAGGGTGCAAATTACAGAGATAAACAGGGTAAGGACAGACTTCGCTTCTGCCAGGACTTTTAGGGTCACGGAAAGAGTATAGGATGCTACTTTTCACATAGATTTTATCAGTGGATTCCCTACCACCAGAGTTGATGACTGGAGATTATTACCTTCAACTAATGAGAAAACTAAAGATCTGAGAAGTGGCTTATCCAAGGTCCCACCACAAACTAAGGACAAACACAGGGACTTGTACCACTGTCCTGCTACTTACTCAAGCCAGGAACCTCAGATTGGCCTTTGAATCCATCCCTTTCCTCAGCTCATATCTAACCCATCTCCCAGTCTCCATGATTCCACCCTATAAGTATCTCTGGAATCTGTCCCCTTCTCTCCCTATCTGCAACCACTTCCCTATATTAGATCACCATATTTTCCCCCTCAGATTAAAATAAAGCTTTAGAATGGGTCTTATTACTATCGCCAGTCTTGCCCTTTCCAATCCATCCTCCACACTGTAGTCTAAGTAATTTTTCTCACATGCACTTTGGATGCTGTCACTATCTGGCTTTTAAAATATTCTTCATCGGCTCCCCATTGCCCTCAAGATACACACCCAATCCTTTTAAGGAGCCTACAAGGCCCTTCAAGGACTCACCCCTGCCTACCTGGACAACCCCTTCTCTCACCATTTCCTTCCTCCCTCTTGCTCTCTGCTCTAACCACAAAGAACATCTTTTCATCATCAACAAAGGCCTTAGAGCCTTTGTTCCTGCTACTTGCCCTGTGTGGAACCCATCCCCCTTGTATAAGCCAACTCTACCACCACCCTACTTCTTCCTTTTATTTCACTTCCTCCTAGAAGCCTTCGCAGGCCCTCAATCCAGGGTAGGTTCCCCTTCCCCATGCTCCCACGGTACCCTCTACTTCCCCCAACACAGCATGCCCCACACTGCTCAGTAATGGTTGGATTATCTCTCTCCTCCACTAAGCTCTAAGCCCCATGATGGCAGACTGTGTTTGCTTGCCGTTACTCTTCCAGGAATACCCAGGACCTAGCCCAATGCCAGCCACCAAGCTGGCACGCACAATATTTGTTAAATGAAGGAAGAGAAGGTAAGAGAGAAAGGAAGTTAAGAATTCCCAATGAGTAACCCAGAGCTCAAGCCCTGGAGACTCAATACACTGGAGACTCTTGGCAGAAAAACCACGGATTCTCTGACCCAATACCTACTCGCAGATGAGTTTGAGCAAGACCTGCAACTTGCTCCAGGGCGCCCAAAAGCCTATTCATTTAGCATCCAAGGTATCAGCCAAAGGTCTGTGTATGTCACTGAGTTCTAAATAGAGAAAAAGTAAAGGTTACATTCTTAAAATCAGAATATCTCCTGGGCAAAATGTAAATGTGGCTTCATTCTCAGGACAGAACCAGTCCAGAGGCCTCAGAACTGGCCTCCTCCCATAGACTTTTCCCCGGGGATAATCATGCTCCATGTCCTAAGCACAAAGGTTGGAGAGTAGAAATCCAGCTTCCAAGGAGTCTGGACGAAGAGCCTAGGCACATCCTTGAAGATGAAAACAGAGGTCTGGAAGGTGGGACTTTCAGCACATCTCCCAAATCCAAATATAGATCCATCCGGCCCACCAGACCCTGCTTCTCAAGAGACTCTCCCAACTTCCCGAGTTACGAAGAAGCCATCTTTGCCTTGGGCTCAGCCCCTTGCAGTCCATGGCTCCATCCGCCAGGTACACCTCCACCCACTGGGCTCAGCCCAAATTTCCCTTCGATGGCGAGGGGTTGGGGAAGAACTTCTCAACCGAGGTGCAGAAAACACAGCTCAGCTTTAAATTGCACCGCAGGCCTCTTTCCTAAAAATACCTCATCTACCTCTCTGACAATATGGTTTTACCAGAGGCAAGAGAAAGCCCAACTCAAAGTCAAAAATAAGAGAACAAAAAAATTTGAACTCTAAGCCACTCAAATCCTCAGGTAGCCCAGCTGTGGAAGGGAGAGAAACCCCTTTCCCACTGCCACATACCACTCTTCTGAATTATAATGATTTGGCTAGCTGGAATACTGAATTCCTAAGAGCTTATTAGCACTCCAGTTTTGGTTCCCCTAGATCCAGACCAAATATTTATATATTAATTTCTCAGTCTGAATTCCTTTCTCATTCTTCCACTCATCTTTCTTCCCTCCCTCATCCGAAGCCTCCCCTCCTTGCTCCCACAAGACAGAGCTCCAAGGTACCCTCCTGAGGGAAGTTTTCTCTAACCCCCAGTGAGAAATTCCCCCTTCCTTATTGCCCCCTCAGCACTTTACTTTTAACTGTGTTAAGTAAATTTGTAACCAACCTCGGATTATGCTGTTTGAGCATTTTCTCTCCCATAGAGAGTAAACGGCCAGAGGGCAAGGATATGGTCTTTGCATCTGCTCCCTATAGCACCAAGCATAGGACTTTACACACAGGTGCTCAATCAATATTTGCTGAAATCAATACTACAAAGCTACAGTAATCAAAATAGCATGGTGTTGGCACAAAACAGACATATGGATCAATGGAACAGAATAGAGAGCCCAGAAATAAACCCACACATCTACGGTTAATTAATCTTCGACAAAGGAGGCAAGAATATACAATGGGAAAAAGATGGTCTCTTCAGCAAGTGGTGTTGGGAAACTTGGACAGCCACATGTAAACCAATGAAGCTATAACACATCCTCTCACCATACACAAAAATAAACTCAAAATGGCTTAAAGACTTAAACATAAGACCTGGCACCATAAACTCCTACAAGAGAACATAGGCAAAACATTCTCTGACATAAATTGTACCAATGTTTTCTTAGGTCAGTCTCCCAAGGCAATAGAAATTAAAAGCAAAAATAAACAAATGGGACCTAATCAAACTTACAAGCTTTTGCACAGCAAAGGAAACCATAAACAAAATGAAAAGACAACCTTCAAAATGGGAGAAAATATTTGCAAATGATGCAACTGACAAGGGCTTAATTTCCAAAATATACAAACAGCTCATACAATGCAACAACAAAAAAAGCAAACAACCCTATCCAAAAATGCACAGAAGACCTAAACAGACATTTCTCCTAAGAAGACATACAGATGGCCAATAGGCACATGAAAAGATGCTTAACATCACTAATTATTAGAGAAATGCAAATCAAAACTACAAGGAGGTATCACCTCATACCAGTCAGAATGGCCATCATTAAAAAGTCTACAAATAACAAATGCTGTAGAGAATGTGGAAAAAAGGGAATCCTCCTACACTGTTGGTAAGAATATAAGTTGGTGCAGCCACTGTGGAAAACAGTATGGAGGTTCTTCAGAAAACTAAAAATAGAATTTTCCTATGATCCAGCAATCCCACTCCTGGGCATATATCCAGAGAAAACTATAATTCAGAAAGACACATGCATCCCTATGTTCATAGTAGCGCTATTCACAATAGCCAAGACATGGAAACAACCTAAATGTCCACTGATAGATGAATGGATAAAGAAGATGTGGTATACACTGCTATATTTAAAATAGATAACCGACAAGGGCCTACTGTAAAATAATTAAAAATTAAAAAAAATTTAAAAAGAACTATATATGTCAGTAAATGTTAATAACATAAAAAAAAAGATGTGGCATATACACACACACACACACACACACACACACACACACACTGGAATACTACTTGCCATAAAAAAGAACAAAATAATGCCATTTGCAGCAACATGGGTGTAACTAGAGATTATCATACTAAGTGAAGCAAGTCAGAAAGAGAAAGACAAATACCATATCGTATCACTTATACATGGAATCTAAAATATGACACAAATGAACCTATCTATGAAACAGAAACAGAATCACAGACATAGAGAACAGACTGGTGGCTGCCAAGGGGAGGGGGGTTGGGGGAGGGATGGAGTGGGAGGTTGGGGTTAGCAGATGTAAGCTTTTATATATAGAATGGGTAAACAACAAGGTCCTACTGAATAGCACAGAGAACTATATTCAATATCTTATAATAAACCATAATGGGAAGGAATATTAAAAAAAAGAATGCATATATGTATAACTGAATCACTTTGCTGTACAGCAGTAATTAATACAACACTGTAAATCAACCATACTTCAATTTTTAAAAAAATCTGCTGAAATCAAACTTGTAGAGGGGAGTCAAGTTAGCTTTGGTTTATAAGGCAGGAGATCCATCAACTGATGAACGGATAAACACAATGTGGTACATCTATACAATGGAATACTATAAAGCAATAAAAAGGAATGAGGTACAGATGCATGCTATACAACTTGGATAAAACTCAAAAACAAAAGCAAAACAAACAAAAAAAAACTCAAAAACATTACGCAGTGAAAGAAACCAGTCACAAGAAACCAATATTGTATAATCCCATTTATATGAAATACCCAGAATAAGCAAATCTATAGTGACAGATAGCAGATTAGTGGTTGCCTAGAGCTGATGGCTTTGGGGGAACATTGGGGGTAACCGGTCATATTAGTTTGCTAAGGCTGCCTTAACAAAGTGCCACAAACTGAGAGGTTTAAAAAACAGGAATTTATTGTCTCACAGTTCTAAAAGTTAAGCCTAAGATTAAGGTGTTGGCAGGGCCATGCTCCCTTTGAAGGTACTAGGGAAGGATCTGTTCCAGGCCTCTCTCCTAGCTTCTGGCATTTCCTTGGCTTGTGACCACATAACTCTAATCTTCACATGGCATTCTCCCTCTGTGCGTGTCTGTGTCCAAATTTCCCCTATTTATAAGGACACCAGTCATATTGGATTAGATGCAATCCTACTCCAGGATGACCTCATCCCAACTAACTACATCCACAATGACTATCTCCAAATAAGGACACTCTGAGGTATCAATACAAGGGGTTAGGACTTTGACATATGAATTTGGGGGGGACATATTCAACCCATAACACTGCTAATGGCCTCTTTTTGGGCTGATGAAAATGTTCAAAAATTAGAATATAATGATGGTTGCACAACTCTGTAAATATACTAAAAAACATTGAATGGCATACTTATATAAATGGATCAACTGTATGGTACATAAGTTACATCTCAATAAAGCTGTTAAAAAAAAAAAGCGGGAGAGTTGGGTTTAAAGATTCTGCCCAAGCTCAATAACCAACCCATTGGTGAGAGTGTGTGAAACAAATTCTCTCAACACAGGTGGTGGATTTAACTTACAGAGAAGCCAAAGGCAAAGTGTCTTTATCTACCTGTTCTGTGTAAATTCCCTGTGACCCAGTGATTCACATCTAGGAGGTGATTCTCTAGAAGTACCTCTCAAAGAACATGAAGTGTCCACTCCAGCACTATTTGTAAAAATGAAAAAAAAAAAAAAGAAAAAAAATAGTTTGAATGCCCATCAATACGGGGTGATTAAATTGATCATGGCATCTTGATTATTACTGACTCTGAGTGATGGGTATAAGGGATTCATTATATCATTCTCTCTACTTCTTTGATAATTTTTCATTATATGAAATTTTAAAAGTTAATTATGGCATATGCATACAATGTACTATCATATAGCCATATGATCTCAAAAATTTACATGGAAATGTATCCATAATATACTCCCATACTGTGCTGTATGAACGTAAAATGGTACAGCCTTTGGGAAGGAATCTGTGGAATGGGAGGTACGATTTGTCAAAATTTAAAACATTTTAGACATATACGCCATATGACCTTGCAACTCTATTGCTAGGTATTAATCCTACAGAAATACCTGCAAGTGTACTCAAAGATTATGTATAAACCTATTACTGCAGCATTATTTGTAATAGCAAGAAATTGGAAAACTACCTATTAATAGGCAAATTTTAAAATTCTGGTTCATCCATTCAGTGGAATCCTATGTCATCATTAAGAAGAATGAAATAGGTCTATAAATATGCTAATGTGGAAAGATGTTGAAGAGAAATAATAAAAAAGCAAATTATAGAATGGTACATAAAGTATGATCTCATTTATTTTAAAACTCTATTACTTATGTAATTTTTTGCTAGAATTTTATTATCAAAGTTTCAAACACTCCAAAAAGTTCTTCTGTAAATTTTTAAAAATAATTGATGATTGCCCATGTTATATTTCCAAACTCAAAAAAAAAAATTAGGTAATAAAACTTAGGATATAGTATAACCCCATTTGGATAAATTGACATGGAAATTTATACAGGGTTAAAAAAAAATCCATATGAAACAGTGTGTTCAGGGTAAATGTTCGCTCACTGGATGCCAGCTATCGTTGTTATCTTAAGGTAAACAGCCTGATGGTCAAGGGTTCCTCAAACTCAAGAATCAACTCCCGACTTCCTCCAAGTACACAGCTTCCCTTCGCTCTGACAAGGGTCCATCTAAGGCCAACAGGGCAGCTGACAGCTTCCTCCCATTCATTTTACCCTGTGCTCCTGCTGAAGGGCCGCCAGGAGAAATAAGCTTGAGACAAAAGAAAACCATGGACATCCTTCCTGGCTACACAGGCAGCCCTGGCTGCGGGTCCCTGGAAGGAGATAGAGCCGGAACTGGTGAACAAATCCCGACCTCCTTATCAGACAGCTCAGAGCCTTGCCAAGGGAGTGCCCGGGCACTGATTCTGTAGGCAGAGACAAGAGGTACAGTTTGGCCGACTGGAGAACCCTGCACAGCTGTATTCTCGAGATACAGTTAGGTCAAACTGGGCACGGCAGGGGAGCAGAAGTGAGTTTCCTCCCAGGGGCAATGGGTTTTAAGGTCATCTTCCTAATTACATTTGGAAACCAGCTCAGGGGAATTCCCTCTTACTTCATTCTTAAATGTTTTTCCCATCCTGCAAAATACAAATAATAGCAACTATTTATTGGGCTCTCACAGTGCACCAGGCACAGTGTAAGTCCTTTAAGAGCACTGTGTTATTGAATATCACATGACACCTGATGAGGTGGCCACTATCATTAGCCCCATGATGTGGATGAGGAAACTGAGACTTGCAAAGGTAAGCAACTTGCCAAAGCTTACACCTCCAGTAGGTGCAAGGAGCCAGGCTGACTCCTAGGTGCCTGGATTGCAGCACTACAGTCCACTGAAATCCAAATTCTAACCTAGGCCTAGGGAAGGCAGGAGGAAAGGGAAGAAGGGCAGAATAACAGAGAAGTAACACCAGTGTTCATCAAAGAAGAGCATACCAAGTAAGGACAGGGCATCCAAGAGGCAGTATGAGGCCACAGCTAAGACCCCGGGCTTGGAGCGCCCTTCCCACCCAGATGTCCTTGAACAAGTCACACTGCTCCATGCCTCAGGGTCCCCATCTGCCAAACAGGACTAACACAGGTACCTACACCTCACAGGGTTGCTGTGATGATTGAATTAGAGATTGCACAACAGAGCCTGCTACATAGGCATCTCCTACGTTGTAGCTATTACTATGGTTGATGATATCATTATTCCTATCTGACCATCATTCCTCAGCCAGAAGCTGCCTGAAGGCAGACTGTGCATCAGACAACATGAGCTGGAACTTAGGAAATGCTGATAAATGGTAACCACACATGCTATGTCTCAATATGTTTTTCTCTTGCCACTCTTACTTGAAGACAGTCACAGGGGCCACATGCAATGCTTTGCATCACCAAGACACTTCAGAAAACATCCGTTCTTGACTCTGCATTAATGAAACTTAGCATGTATTGAAAACCAGCTTATTTATGTGTCACGAGTGATACTATGCACAGTGTAATACATTATTGCTGGGACTTCCCTGGTGGTGCAGTGGTTAAGACTCCGCGCTCCCAATGCAGGGGGCCTAGGTTCGATCCCTGGTCAGGGAACTAGATCCCACATGCATGCCACAACTAAGAGTTCACATGCCAAAACTAAGGAGCCCCCGTGCCTCAACTAAGGAGCTGGTGAGCCACAACTAAGGGGCCCACCTGCCGCAACTAAGACCCAGCCCAACCAAATAAGTAAATAAATAAATATTTTTTTAAAAATACATTATTGCTAAGGCTCACAAACCTGGTGGATTTGTTTCCTGTGCCTGATGTGTAACAAATTACCACAAACTAGGTGGCTCGAAACAACAGAAAGCTATTCTTTCATGGTTCTGGAGGTCAAGAGAGCAAAGTCAAGGTGTTAGCAAGGCTGCACTCAGTCTGAGAGATTCCATTCCTGGCCTCTCCCAGCTTCCAGTGGCTGCCTGTATTCCTCGGCTTGTGGCTACATCACTCCCATCTCTGTGGTCACACTGCCTTCTCCTCTTCTGTCTGTGAGCAGATCTCCCTCTGCCTTCCTCTTACAGATACACTTGTGATTGAATTTACAGCCCACCCAGAAAATCCAGAATTATCTCCCCTTCTCAAAATCCTAAATGTAGTCACACTTACAAAGATTCTTTTTTGCCCCATAAGACAGCATAGTCTCAGGTTCCAGGAATTAGAATGTGGGGCTCTGGAAGGATGGGTTACATTTTTCAGCCTACCTCATCCCGCAATGAAGTTATTTTCTATTTTCTATGCAGGACATAGAGTATAGTAAGAAACAGACAGACCTGAGTGTGACTCCTGGATCTGCCTGACATTGAGTAAATTACTCAAATTCCTCACACTTGAGTCTTCCCATTTACAAAATATGAATAATAATATCTTCTAAAAAGAGCTGCCATGCGGATTAAATAAGATGGCATGTGAAGTACCTCTGCACAGTGACTGACTCTCAGTAAATGCTCACTAAGGAGTGAGCGTTATCGTGAACACAAATGAATAAACAACATTCAGAAGGCGAGTGACTTGCCGAAGGCCACCTAACCAGAAAGTGTCAGTGCCTGGAACTGAGTCTGGGTCTCTCTGGCACCAAAGCCCAAGCATGTTCTACCCTATGGATTAGGCATTTTGGGCTTATGTGCTCACAGCCTTAAGAATCAACACATCTAGGTTATTTCAATTGAGGATGCTACTTCATACTCTCTTCCGGCTACTGTACAGCTGCATCCCTTCAGATCACCACTTCTAGTTACTGAGACTGAGTTTACACAGTCTACCCTAAGAAAGCAATAGCATGTTTCCAGTGATTTGGAAATACTGGAGACCCTGCTTATGCAGGGGTGCGGTTAAGAGTTTGGCTTGTACAAAATCACATAAGATTGGCTGGCAATCCATTTGGTCTGCAACTCCAGGGGTTCTGGACAATATGGGAATTATAACCGAAATCAATCTCCATCTACAAAGCTACAATTGGAAACTGCATTTCAAACAGGACCATGAGGTCTCTGTGGGGCAAGGTGCCTAGCCCAGCACTTAGAATTTAAATCCGCTTAGGCATTCGCTGCCTCAGAGTCAACGCAGCAGGGTTAATTCCAGTTCCTGATACTTCAAAAAAAATGTTTGAAGAAAATTTCAGACACTCACAGGGAGCTCTCTTCAAATTCTCATGTCCCCACCCATCCATCCAACCGTTTCCTCGGCACCGGTCTCCTCGGGTTATACAACATCAGCTGCGGGGAATGGGGAGCCCAGCTGTGTGCCGAGTTTGGAAAAAACATTCTGAATACTTTAGATCTGCCAAATACTTGGTTAAAGAACGATATCCTCTAATTTCTTAAGCCATGTGTATTTTAAGTGAAATGTAATCCATATGTCTGTGACTCATTTAAATGCACTTCAGTGAAGCACGGTTCACCAAGAGCGCTGGGATATGTCTAAGCCTTTCTTAAGCTTCTCTTTGATCCAGGAAATTGAATTCTGCCAACAACAAATGAAGCTCCTGACAAGAGAGGGTCTAAGAGAGCTGTCCTTTATCCTAGATAAGATGTTAAAGTCTATTCCTCACCCAGGAGGAAGCCGGGGAGAACTCCACAGCCTGAGTGATATGCAGAGTTTTGCTCCAGATCAGCTACGCATCTCCACCAGGCCTCCTTGGAAGACAGGCGCAGCGGCAAGCGGTGGTAACTAACCCACCCCGTCTATTGCTGAAAAAACTCCTCTTCTGCCTATTTCTCCCCTTCTTGGGTCCTCCAGTATTATACAACTCAAATAGGGATGAAGGGGGAAAAGTCCAGGACCTAGATCACTCCATTAGCAGTGAATGACTGCTAATTTTCCAGGACAATTAATTTTGTTAATTTTGTTGCTTGATTTCCAAGACAACAAAAGCGGTCTCCATCCCTAAGATATCTCTGAGGGACTGATAAGAAGTTAGAGATATGAAGTGAGATGAAAGTCGGAAGTAGTGGTAGGTACAGTAATCAGTAAATCTCCAAATGCCTAAATTCTGCCTTGACCATTACTATTCCCCATGAGGTCTGGAGGTAGATATGCACACAAAAGAAAACAAATATCCATTCTTATTAGCTAGGCTTATACAAACAGGATTTCTCTTTCGCTGAGCTGGAGCACAATGAATGGGGTGAGACCAAAGGACATCTCTCCTTTTCCCAAGCCAAAACCTAAATCTGGCATCATTTGGACTCAAGGAAGGAAGTCTACTGAAGAGATGAGAGTTGCAGAATGTGCTTCAGAGACTAGCAGAGAGGAGTATATAGATGGCCAAAGATCCTCTGGGCACAGCGTCCACTGGTTGAGCTGCTCATTTGCTTTTGAAGGTGACCTTGTAATGTAGTAATTGAGCCAGTGAGCATCCTGCAAGCAGGTTCAACAGTTCAGTGTGCCCTCCTCTTGGGAGAAAGTGGAGAAGGGAGAGAGCCAGGGCCTGCATCTCCCTGGAGGTGACCAACTCCCCAGATGCCTACAGCTAAGGAAGATTCCATTTGATTTCCGCAAACAAACTGTTGTCCAATATGGTTTCTGGATTGATGAGGCAGTCCTCATCCTGGGGGAAATTATGTGGAGAAAAAAAATATTATGGATTTATACCTCAAAATTGTGGGTTGTGGAAATAGCAGCCTATAATTTCTTCCCTGTAATTTCCCTTCTCGTGCTTCTGTTGCCTAAACGGTGGGTCCTGGGCCAGCAGTACATCCTCAGCTTCAAGGTCTGTGGTTTTGGGGGTATTTGTCTTTATCCCACTGCCCCCTATTTCCAGGAATGTCTACAGAACTGGAGAGTAAATGCCCTGAGGCAGGGTCCTCTTTTCCATTTTCCACTTGTGTGCTATCCTTTCAATAGGTAGCACAGGAAAGGCTCTTAGAACCCAACTGGGACAAAACCCTCATGCGACAGATGAGAAAGTTGAGGCCCAGGAGAGCCAACTGGCTTACTGACCAATTCCACGTCGTCTGTCTCTGAGCTCAGTACTCTCTCCACCGTACCACACAGCCCTCATCACAAGTCAGGTTCTCCTAACAACAGCTATGTAGCAACAGCGGCAAATGATGGGTAGGTGTGAGTCAATGTAAAACTAGGGAACATATCAGAGCAGAGTACTACCTTCATCACATACAGGTGAGTCTACAAAAACAGGTGTGGAGCAATATGTAGAGTATAATCTCATTTCTGCTCCTCCCTCAGCACAAAAATAGCAGCCTGGGTGCGCTTCTGTGTGATTGTGCCGATGAGTATCTACGTGCGTGCTCTCACACGCAGAGAAAAGGTCCATGGTAGGCTCACCAGCTGTTCACAGTGGACTCTCCTTGTGGGTGGGAGACTTTCATTCTTCCACTCATTATGTTTTGGTATTGCTACATGGTTTACAATGAGCATGTACTGCTTTTGCAATTTAAAAAAAGCACAGGCTAGAAAAAAATAGTGGCTGCCATTTACCGGGTATGGAGTACAAGCCAGGCACTATGCTGACCCCTTGACAGGCACCATCCCATTTCATCCTCCCAGTGGCTCTACGGCGTGGGACTCTTATTATACCCCAGATAGGGAGACTGAGGCTTGAAGAGGACATACGGTTAGTAAGTGGCGAGTCAGGATCTGAACCAGGACCCTCCAACATGAAAGCCACATTGAGGTTAGCCCTACGATGTCACTCTTTTCCACCTGCACTCAATAGAGAAAAGAGTGTGTGTCCCCCATGGGAATGTCATCCATTTATCCCGAGTTGCTTCACAGCAGAAAAAGGCTGCCAGCTGCTGTGCTATGGAACTAAGGCACCTTGGGGTGTCTGCTGCCTGAGCTGAAGGCCCATTTGCTGTGTCCCTCTCTCCTGGCCTAAACCCCATGTTCCTCCATCCTCACTATTCTTGGCTATCTCTCCATGTGTGAATTCCATTAAAGGCCTGCTCACTGCTATTTTGGGCCATGCATTAGCACATGGGCTTTGATTAGACGAGAAAAGGCCAGACACCTCAGGATGATGAAAAAGAAATTAGAAATGTCCTCTCCCTCCCCTCAGAGTCCCAGAAGTCCTTGTCCACAGCTCCTGGGAGGCCTGAGAATCCAATATATGAGGAGACGTAGGTGGGGGCAGGGGGAGGGAATGGAAACCTTCATAACCTATTAGGACCTTTGAACTTGGCTGTTCCTGCTCCTTGGAATTGTCATCTCCCCGCTGTCCACGTGGCTCACTTCCTCCCCTCCTTCAGGTCTGGACTCAAATATCAATTCACCACCGAGGCCTGCTCTGGCCACCATTCCCAAACAGCACCTCCCTCCTGAACCCCTACTCTTCAGAGCCCTTATGTTCCTTTTGTTTCTGCCACAGCAGTTGTCACTGGACCTACTACACATTCACTTGTGTATTTATTGTCCCCCTCCACTGAAATATAAGATCCAGGAAGGCAGAACTGTTTTATTCACAACTATATCTGCAGTACCTGCACTGGTGCCTGGAATGCTACAGATGCATCCAAGATGGAAAAGATAAATGAATCAACTGAGGAAGTTAAGAACCAGAGCCTGAGGCTCACTTAGCACAGGGCCTAGTTTCCCCTCAAATATCATGGGATTATAACAACTTTATAATTTGTATAAAATGTGAAAAATCAGAGGAGCAGCACCACCACCCCCCAAGCTGTTTTGAATCCAGACTTGCACGCACCATGAATGAGAGGGCTTTGGGAAGTAAACACACTAGGAAGTCACGTGCAGTTGGAGTTCCGCTTGCTAACACATGTTCAAAAACAAAAAGCCCAATTTAGACGAAAATAGCAGGAAGCCATCCCCAGGGATACCTGGTGAGGTCATATTGCTTGGCTCTGCTGCTTCCATTTTCGTCAAGTCTCCTGCCTGCTGCCAATTCAAGGAGGCCAGGAATCACATCCAGGCCACTGCTGATCACTGGGAAACAAAAGAGCTCCAGGCAACAGACAACAGAACCATATCTCCGGGCTCTCCTCTGGAACCTCAGTGTGGGACCGTAAAAAATCACAATAGTAGTCAAATATTTACTGTGTTCTCTGTAAGCACTTTGTGTACATCACTGTACTCAGCCCTCACAACCACCCATATGAGGCTGGTGTTACTAGTCTCATTTTATAAGTGAGGACACTGAGATTCTAAAAGACGCAGCAATATGCCCCAGGTTACTCAGCTAGTAAGTTGAAACTGGGTTTCTGTGACTCCAGATCCAAGAACACAAATGATCCTCATTTCACCTCTCTCACTGACTTGCTGTGTGGCCTTAGACAAGCGCCTATCCTTCCCTGAGTTGAAATTTCTGCTTCCATGCATAAGACTGCTGCACTCAGTGTTTTCTATGGCATCTTCATGCTCTAACTTCCTATGACCTCTTGCAAAGACTCCAAAATATGAAGGAAGCATGAATCCTGGGATCCCTGCTTGGCCAGTCCAACTCCAAAGGATTTGCCCATGACACTAACCCCATCACCTAGGCAGCCCAGAGGAAGCTGAGGGGTCAAATGCCTCAGTTGAAAGCAGAATAGGACAGATTAGACAGAGGTGGCAATAGGGAAAAATAGACTAGAGCTAGAGGGTTAGGGCCATGAGAAACTGAAGAAGGCCCCTGAGAGAGACTAAGAACAGACCCTCTGAGGGCCTTTCCTGCAAGACCAAAGGAAGACAATGCAAGGAGAAACCTCAGGCAGATTTCTGGGCCTGCGCCCTCTGCAGACACAGCCAGACGGGTCTATTCCAGGGAAATGGGACAAAAGGAACACATTCTTGGGCTGGTTTTACTCCAGGAGTAAGGTAGGAGGAAAGTAGCGGAAATGATTGAGATGCCCATCTTTCTGGCTTCCCGAAGGCCACCACATTCTGGAGGCAGAGAAAAGACTCGGATGAAGCCCATTACTGCTCAGGCTGCTTAAGTCATACTTTTACTGCACTTCCGACACCACTCATCCTCCTCTGCGAGTGTCCAAAAAGCCCAAATTTGGAATAATTTATATTCTTGCTTTCCACCCAAGCTTAGCAGTCATTCCCATCCTCCTGGATATGGGAAGGTCCCTATCCATCGCTTTCTTGGCAGTGATGCATGTGATTACTCATCTGCTTCTAAGGGACTCCGGAGGCTGCCAAGAGGAGACAGGCAGTTCTGCGAGCCATGCAGCCTTATCTGCAAGGTCTGTGCGGCAGAATGTAAGTGGGACTGTTGGTGGGGAAATATCAGAAGCCCTCAGAGGACCCCGGCCAAGTAAGGAGAGCTCTCCAGTGGCCAGAGCAGATTGGGAATGGCCAAAGAATGGGCAAAAGACACAGCCGTGCCTTATGTCTATTCACCTGCTAGATAACGTGAATCAAGATACAGCTGCACTTGATGGCAAATCAGTGTGGAAATATTTCTGGGCCAGGCAGCCACCCAAGAGGAATGAGGTTAGGAAGATGGAGGAACCAGCCCGATGAAGCCAGGAGACTGCTGACCATGCCCTTATTGGCAGGAGCTCAGATGTAGCTGACCCAGAATAGACAGAGCAGCCAGGGTGTGAGCACCAAATCCCAGAACACTCCACCTTGCCTCTCTCCTTTCTGCTGTTTTCCTCTAATCTCCTTCACTTCCTGCTGTGCGCTGTGCTGGAGCTAGTAAGACAGCTGCCAAAGTCCTCCAGCCCATCCCTCCCTTTGTGTCACACACACACACACACACACACACACACACACACACACACACACACACACACACACACACACACACACACTCACGTGCAGTGAACTCTAAGAGGCCCCAGAAATACAGCCTGAGGAAATTCAAGGAAGATGTTAAACAGTCCACTAATTTCACAGCAAGTCAACAGACTGTGGAAATGCTGGCTCTGTAAGATGCTCCCCACAAAGGAACCCTAGCTTGAGAGCTTGGGTCACTTCGCTAACTGCTTCCTTCCAAAACAGCGGCACCTGCGTCCGGCACTGACATGCAAGTGGGTTGTTTCATTTTAGACAAAGGAGAAGTCCACTTACTCATTCTTCTCCAGGTCCAGGATCAGTTCTCGCCCCTCAGCCATCACCCTGAGCTCAGCTTTGAGTGGATGCTAAAAGCAACAACAAAAGAATGTCAGTTCCTAAAAGCAGGGAACGAGGCTCCCAGGAAGGGGCGCAGGATCTAGCACAGGGCTCCGACCTGGATCCACAGGAAGTGGATCCACAAAAAAGACTCAATCTCATTTCCAGCCCAAGCATGAAATATCTTCACTCCCAGAAGGACCCAATTCCCCTCCCCCATCTGCATTCTCCTCAAAGACAAAGGAGAGAAACTCCAAGCCGAAATGTGGTTGTAAGTGCCTGCATGCAGGCCTGGTAAAGGCAAACCCTGAAAAACACAATCTTGGAAAACAAATTTTGCGTTGAGTTAGATCTGGCTTCAAGTGCTGGCTCCGACACTATAGTTGTGAATTGGGCACGTTACCGAACCTCGCTACAACTCAGTTTCCTCGTTTATAAAATAGAGAAGTAATAGTCAACTTTATGGGGATCTTGTAAAGACTAAGTGACATGGTAAATGTAAAGAATTTATTACAGTGCTTGGCATACAGGAAGCCCGTTACATGTTGGCTGTTATCTAAAATACCAGGGAAAGCCTCTTCATCATGGGCTCGTATTTTATTTTATATTGGCTCTCAGTTTGGATACCCCTCAATCATCTCAGAGGAGACAACTAGAAGAACCTCCTACTAAGGTTTTAAAGGTCTGAAAGATACATTTTACACATAGGAGAAAATTTGCTGAGGGCCAAAGTAGCTACACACCCAGAATAGACCATTTAAAGTATCATACAAACGGCCAATAAGCATAAAAAACATGCTCGGCATCACTGGTAACTTTCCCTCACCCAAAAAGATTTTTTTAAGATACCTTTTAAAAAATCAAAGCAACAAAGATTTTTTTAAAACCATAAATCACAATGCAGTGGAGTATACTATAGAATGGGCACTCTCACACCCTACCAGTGAGAATTTCAATCAATACTGGCTCACCGGAAAATAATCTGTCAGTATAGACCAAGAGTTTAAAAATGTTTAGGCCCTCTAACTCAGAAATACAAGATTCTATCTGAAGGGAACAAATGGAAACACAGGCAATGGTTTATACACAAGGATGCTCATTACTTACAATAATGACTAATGAAATAGAACCTAAGTGTCCAAAAATAGGAGAATGATTAAAAAACTGATAATCCATTCACATGACAAAACATTACAGTCATTAAAAATGATGACTTTCAATAATTTTTAAATTATCAAGAAAGTACACATGATAATGATTAAGCACAAAGGCTTAAAACATAACACTGTATGTTTTATTCATTCACACTTCTGTAAAGGGACTAAAGTAGAGAGAAATAAACCAAAAGGTTACCATAGTTACTTCTCAGCAGTGAGAACATGAGTTAATTTTATTTTCTTTTGTGCATTTTTCCATGTTTTTATAATGGCTTTATAAATATATATATATATATATATATATATATATTTTTTTTGGACTGCGTTGGGTCTTCGTTGCTGCACATGGGCTTTCTCTAGTTGCGGTGAGCGGGGGCCACTCTTCGTTGCAGTCCACGAGCTTCTCATTGCGATGGCTTCTCTTGTTGCGGAGCTCTAGGCACGCGGGCTTCAGTAGCTGTGGCGTGGGGGCTCAGTAGTTGTGGCTTGTGGGCTCTAGAGAACAGGTTTGGTAGTTGTGGCGCACAGGCTTAGTTGCTCCGCAGCATGTGGGATCTTCCCGGACCAGGGCTCGAACCCGTGTCCCCTTCATTGGCAGGCGGATTCTTAACTACTGCCCACCAGGGAAGCCCAAGTTTCTACCCCTTTTAAGGTTGACCTCAAAGCTTAGTTTTGGCATGTATGAGAAAGTGGGTCACCTGCTTTGCCACCTCTGGTTGGGGGCCTGCCTCTTCCAAGCACGTTTCTCTTCTTATCAGCTTCAAACCCCACTTCCCATTAGGGTCCTGGGCATCCCTGAAACTTTTGTGCCACTGAGGGCTCTGATGAGATCTGAACATTGTGATCTAGGATGCTTGTGCAACTCTGTCCTTTGCTATTTTTTGCTAATTTATCCTACTCACTTCTTTTAACAAGGGACATTTCAAAAACATGGGGAGAGGAAGTTAGTGGGATGTTTACCCAATAACTTTCACTAAGAAATTCACTTCTCTGTTTCTGATGCCTATTTCTGATTCAGCTCTACCAATACCTATTTCTGGTCGCTGGTCCTTTGCCACTTCACTCTGGGCGGTCTGGAGCAAGGGCCCTGCCCAATCACATTAAGCATCAGAGACACAGTCCCAAGTGGGCATTTGAGGAAAACCACACAGCAACAGAGCTGTATCAATCCCTTATCCAAGAGGTAGGTGGCCAAGAGTCCACACAAAAAAAGGAAAGTTGACACAGATCAAAGCACTGTCACTTCTCCCCCAAAGAGACACAAGCTGCAACATGAGTATGAATATTTATTTTTAAGCGGGTAATCCAAAAATATTTCTCTAGTCTGGAAGACGCTCAGACACTGATATTTAAAATATGATATTCTTTGTTTCCAGGGGACATTTCAAGCAAAACAATGAAATAGCACTACAAGGATTTACATAGCTTCCTTGTCCAGATTCACTCAGTTTTTGTCTTGCAACTCCACTCTGTGCTAGGAAGGGGCAACATCACCTCTCCTAGGAAGTGTAGGAGCTGACCCACTGTTTACACTTCCCCAGGGCAGGGTTACAATGCCTTTCTCTTTTGAGCTAGATTAAATAGATCTTCAGCTCCACGGGGTATGGGAAATCTGTCCTATATATCTGTACCCCCCCCTTAAGACATAGTACAATATTTAGCATATAGTGTTCAACTAATGTTTGATGAATGAAGTAATTACAAAATGAGAATAAGATGCCTGAGTGAGACCTACCTCTCCTCTCCCTCTCTGACATTCATTCATTTGTTCTTCAACAAATATTTATGGTGCCAGGCACGGTGCTAAATATTCCTACAAAATACAATGACCCAGATTCTGGGCAGACAATGGCTGGGAACAAAGACAGGATCTGAGCTCCACTTTGTTTCTCAGGCCCTTCCTGAGGATGCCCAGCATCCCACATCTGGAGGGAACAGAGAGGCGTCTATAAAAGTATCAGATCCATTCCTCGGACAATAATGGATAGGTTGGAATATCCAAGATCTTAATTTTTAAAAATAACCTTCTCTAGGACGGCCATCCATTAATTTGTCTAGACTTTTCCTGAAGCTATTTTCAGTCTCTCCTACTTTTTGATGAAATGAACTCCATGCATTTATTGTCTTTAGGATAAAATATTATTTGCTTTCATTTGTCCTAATATTTTCACTGTAAGTTCCCTTACTAAATCCAAATTGGAGCATTTTTGGACATGTCTGTATTACTCTAGCCATAACTTCATGGATTCTGGGCATTTCTACTCTCCATTTACCTCTCCAGACTCAAGGACCACAAGTCTGAAATTTTTCCTGACACAGCTCTCTCCTCCCTCTGCTACCATAATCTTGCTCTTATATGTTGCCCAATAAATCACTGACCATTTGAACCCAAAGGGCTCTTATTAACTACCCCTCCTCTCCAGCCCTCTTCCTTCTTATCCCCTCTAAGCCCTATTTTATAAATGAGGAAACTGAGTTCAGAAAGTGAAAGGTCCAGTAGCTGGTTACTGACATGCAGCAATCACATCTTCCTTTCTAGTTCTTTCTTGTCTCACTTGAGCTGTAAGAACCAGAACCCAAGACTATCCTAGATGCACAGATCCTTCCTGCAAGAACAGGATAGGGGCTTCCCTGGTGGCGCAGTGGTTGAGAATCTGCCTGCTAATGCAGGGGACACGGGTTCGAGCCCTGGTCTGGGAAGATCCCACATGCCACGGAGCAGCTGGGCCCGTGAGCCACAACTACTGAGCCTGCGCGTCTGGAGCCTGTGCCCCGCAACGGGAGGGGCCGCGATAGTGAAAGGCCCGCGCACCGCGATGAAGAGCGGTCCCCGCACCGCGATGAAGAGTGGCCCCCACTTGCCGTAACTAGAGAAAGCCCTCGCACGAACCGAAGACCCAACGCAGCCAATAAATTTAAAAAAAAAAAAAAAAAAGAACAGGATAATGTTTTCTGTCTTATTCCCAATTCCCTTGATAAAGCTTGTGCATTCTGCTGGTGTCATGGCCCAAGGAGGCTACTGAATTTTAAGATTATTGGATTTGAAGACAGATTCCTCAGTACAAGGTCCCTACCCTGCCTCTTATTTTAAAAATAGTTTGGGTTATCATTTTTCTCTCCAAGTATATTATCTCATCAATAAAGTGGAGCAGGGACATCCCTGGTGGTCCAGTGGTTAAGACTCCACGCTCCCAATGCAGGGGGCACAGGTTTCATCCCTGGTCAGGGAACTAAGATCCCACATGCCTCACAGTGTGGCCAATAAATAAATAAATAAATGAAGCGAAACACATATTATGCAGAGCAAAAACTAATGACAAAATTTAATCAATCCCAGTTGAGAGTCGGTGATTTTTGTGACACGTATTTGCACTTAGCTTATGTCAGCATTAACATGGATTTTCATTTCCTCAACTACTTGCATTTAGAAGTGTTTCTAGTAGGTTGTCACACAGTGAAGGAAAGTCCCATCTGGGGTTTCCAAAACTGGAACACAGAGCAGATAGAGTGGGCCAGAAACGGAACTAATGGTGATAACTGGGCTTCCAGGAAAGTTGAGTAGGTGACCTCAAGCCTCACAAAACGGAGTTGTCAGCTTCTGCCTGTGAAAATGAGATTCTTTGAGTCTTACCTTTTCCCTCAAGGGGCTTTCTGCAGTCTTCCACTGAGGTATTATTAGTTCATGCTGTGGCTGGGGGCTGCCTTCCCCACTTCCTCCTGCCAACACAGGAAGCACACCATTGGAATCCCAGACCTCTGCACCCTAGCTAAGCCAGGCATGCACTGCCAACTGGAAAGACCCATATTGGGTTGTTAGGAGACCTGCTGGATTCCAGGCTCTTGGCACTCACTATGGGTCAGGCACTCTGCTAGGTGCTGATAATATAGTGGTTGGTCTGTGTATACTTCACAAAGTTTACCTTCTAGAGATGGGAAGCGGACAACACAAATATTCTCCAATGGTACAAGAGGGGCATGAAATAAAGAGACGCTGAAGAGGAGGTACCTATTTTAGAGAGGATGATCAGCAAGGATGGCATTTAATTGAGACCTGAGGGACCAGAAAGAAGATGCAAAGATCTAGGGGAAGGGTGTCCCAGGGAGAAGGACCAGCAAGAGCAGAAATGGCCTTGGCCTGTTTAAGGAACAAGCAGAAGTCAGAGGTAGCTAGAACGTAGCAGATGAGAGGCGAAATTGGTAGATATGGTCAGCAAGACAGCCATGGGTCTGATATCACAGAGGGCATGGAAAGTGTCTGGATTTTATTATAAATAGACTTGGAAGGCACTGGAGGGTTTAGACACAGAGCAATATGATCTGTGTTTGGTTTTTAAAAGATTTTTCTGCCGCTGGGTGGAGATGGAGAGGGTGGAGGTGGGGGAGGGAGGCAGGAGTGCAAGTAGAAGCAGGAAGGCAAGGCTGGAGACTTGCAGGAGCCCTAGTGAGAGTTGCTGGTGGCTCAGACTAGAATGACATCAGTAAAGAGGAATGAAGTGTTTGGATTCTGGGTATATCTGGAGGGCAAGCCCCTGGGTATTATTCCCATCGAGTTTCAGTTTTCTCATCTGTAAAATGAAGACAATGATACCCACCTGCCCATCTCACAGCATTACTGGGGAGAGTCACTGTGAAAGTGCTTCCCAATCCACAAAGCATCATGGCGTTAACCTGAGCTTCCTAAGGGCAAGTTTGCTTTTTCATATCACTTCCTACTTTCCAAATTATTCTCACCACCCAGTTCTCTGTACTCAAGACAACCCTGGGAGCTAGGTAGGAGGATTCCTATTTTACAAGAAAGGTGAGCTGAAATCTGTTTGAGGAGACTTGTTTCAGGCAGGGCAGACCTCAAACATTGGTCGCAGGCAATCTTAATAAAGTGGTAATTGCTCAAGGCCTAGGCAAATTAGTCTCCGTAAGAATAGGCCAAATCCACAGGACTCCTGGGGTTGAAGTGAGGACTCCAAAATGTATTCTTTCTAAACCAAACACATCAATCACATAGAATAGAATAAGTGACAGAGAAGATGGCCATAGTTGTTCTGTTAGACTGGCCCAATTATGAGTGATTAACTTTCCTTTGAGATTACTGGTATGATGTATTCTCAATCAAAATATATCCTAAAAAATAACCTCATTAGAGTAGCATTAGTTTCATCATATTAGTAAAAATGAGAAGCAATTCATTCATTTACTCATTACATATTTTCTAAGTGCTTAACTATATGCCAAATACTATGCTAGGTGCTTGATATTCACTGGGGAATCAGGCATAGTTCCTGATCTAGTGGCTCTGATAAATCTAGATTCTCTGCAACAAAAAGGAATTATGCTATTCAATGGAACATTCAAAGGAATGAAATGATCTTTATGATTGCAAAAATTATTGAAAGCAAGGCTCAATAACAGAGGAACACAGTACATCTTAAGAAAACTTGTTCAAACCTTGGAAATAAGGCAAAAAGAGCAAGCAGGATGTCCTTTCAATGTCACATTTGGAGCGTTGTTTAACAGGCCTTCCCACAGATTAGTGAATTATCTAGAGGAATGTACCTTTGTTTGACTTTTTTGTTTCCTATTAATTAAAGGCTATACTCTGTGAAGTTATCTGTTAACTGTAGCTTTCAGTCAGGTAGAGATGCAAATGACTTCAGTATAGTGGAAAGATAACTAAGAATTATGGTTGTTTGGTCCCATGGAGCATTGACCACTTTTGTATCTGTCCCAGCAAAGGATTTCAACATTCTTTCTCCAATGCTTCTATCACTCCTGTTCCTCTAATGCTTTGAACTAGCTTTACCATTCTATTCACTGCCTCATTAATGAATCAAATCAATCTTTGCCAACCTTTCATCCTATATTTGTATGAGAGTCATGTTTTTAACTTTTTGAAAATTATACTTCTGCGATTTCTTGAAGGAATTTATAGTCATTGAAACCATGTTTTTGGAGAATGTAACGATGTGGCAAATGCTCATAATGTGAAGTGGCATATGCAAGACACAAAACTGTACCTATGGTATGGCTCCAATTTTATCAAAATATATTTATAGGCAAACACACAAAGACTGGAGAAAAGAGGAGAGACTAGGAAAGCAGCGGAAAGAAAAGCCAAAAGCAGAAAAACAGAGGAAAAGGAGAGAGAGGGAGGCAAGCCAGGGAGGGACCGACCGTTTTCTGCCTGCTCCGGGTCTCCCGCATCTCCACCATCTCCCCAGGCGCACAACGTGGGAACAAAGCAGGGGCTCCCGGCCTGGGGGCCGGCGGGGGCGCTGCCCCGAGGAGTTGCGGGGGGCGACTCCCAACTCCCCAGGTCCCCCAACCCACCCACCTCCAAAGCCCCCCGTCCCCCGCCCCGCTACTTACTTCTGGTCCATCCCGGCAGGGCGAGCGCCAGCAGGCAGAGCTGGGCAGCGCCCACGCCCCGGGGCATGGTGGCAGCTGGCCCCTCGCGCACTCTGCGTTCACCAGCACGCGGCCATGCCAGCACCCTAACCAGGCCGCGGCGCTTCTGGAACCCACGGTCGCCCAGCAGCTCCCAGCCCTGCTCCCAGCCATTGGCCGGGACGCTCCGCCCCCAGCTCCGCGGAGGAGGGGCGGGAGGAGCCAGGGGCGGAACCAGCGCGACCCCTGGGAGCCAGGCGAGGTGGGGGCGGGGGAGGGGGCGCGGTGTTCGGCGGTGCTCAGGTGCTGGCGATCAAGGGAGGGCGAGTCCGAGCCGGAGGAAGGGTAGGGATTCACGGTGGGCGCGGCCTGAGGAGGGTCGGGGGCTTGGGTTTGTAGGAATTAAACTGGACCCCTCTGGGTACAGCGGCCCGTTTCCTCTGTCCCGCACTGGGCTAGACGCCTTGGGTGACACTCAGAGGCTACTCACCCAGCACCGTCCTCTAGAGGCCGCCACGCTTAGACGCAGGTTCTGAAAGAGTTAACCTGGCACAGAGAGCTAAGTGCTGTATGGAATTGTTTTCTTAGCAGGACACAAATCAGGGATCCTTTCCTTCTGACTGGGAGGAGCGGGGTGGTGAAGAGAGGATTCCCAGAGGAGAAGACGTCTGAGCTCAGGAGGAGGCGAAATGGAGCACCAGGCAGAAAACCCTAGACAAACGGACTAGGGCGGGAAAGTCCATGGGCTGTATTGGGGGAAGACTGGAATTTGGGATGGTTAGGATTTAGGGCTTTGGAGGGCACGGAGGGAGATGAGACTTGAAAATAATAATAATGACTGTCACTTACTGAGGGTTTACTGTTTGCTAGAAGAAGAAAATAATAACTAAGACTGATAGAGCGCTTCCTAAGTGCCAGACACTGTCTTCAGCACTTTACATATGTCAACTTATTTAATTAATTAATCTAGGAAAAGAACTACCTTTTATTGTCCTTTAATATGTGCCAGGGACTCTCTATACATCATCTCTTTTCATTAGCCCAATGATCCCCTGGGGTAAGTACTAATAGTATCCTGGTTTAGAGATAGAAAACCAAACCTGAGAGGCTAAGTAATTTGCCCAAGGTCACACAGCTAAAGTCAGAGTCTGGATTCAAGTCCATATCTGAATAACTCCAGAGCCTCTTACAGCACACCTTATTTTACAGATGGGTAAACTGATAATCAGAGAAAACTGCCTTGCCTAAGATCCCTTAGCAAGTTTGGCAAAGCCTGTTTCTAAAGCCTCAGACCTCTTGTCATCTATTCCTTTCACTGAGTCTCCTTCTTCAAACCCAGGTTTGTACAGTTAAACAAGATGCTGTGTTTGGGGGAGGAAAAGGCACTTCTGAAGATTAGTAGGTATGTCTGTTGAAACCACTGGGCATACATAAAAGACACTGCTCTTGCCATTGATGTATTTAGAGGCTGTATTATTCTGTTCAAGCTGTCATAACAAAAAACACAGACTGGATGGCTTGAACAACAGAAAGTTTTTCTTTCACAGTTCTGAGATTAAGGTGTTGGCTTGGTTGGTTTCATACAAGGCCTCTCTTCCTGGCTTGTAGAAGGCATTCTTGCTGTGGCCTCACATGGCCTCTTCTCTGCTTGTGTGATGAAAGCAAGCTCTGCTGTCTTCCTCTTCTTAAGGACACTAATTCCATCAGACAGAGCCCCACTCTTATGATCTCATTTAATTTTTATTACCTCTTTATAGGCTCGATCTCCAAATACAGTCACACTGGGGGTTAGGGGTTCAACATATGAATGTGGGGACACAGTTCAGTCCATAACATTCTATCCTGTGGTCCCCAAAATTCATGTCCTTCTCACATGTGTCAACTGAAAAAAATGCACAATGCGAGAGTTGTGAGTTAAGTTTATTTCGGGCAAAATGAGGACTATAGACCTGGAGACAGCATCTCAGGTAGTTCTGAGGAACTGCTCCAAAGAAGTAAGGGGGAAGGTCAGAATTATATATGACTTTAGTGAAGGGGGTACATGCATCAAGCACACATTTTGGCAGAGGCTTGCTGCTAGTCATGAGGAGCAGATGTCACCGTTAATGATTTTAGTGCTTTTCTAGACGTGAGAAGATGCAAGAATTCGGGCTTATAAAATCTTCTCCTGAAGATATCTATCTAAAGGCCTGTTCTGCCAGTTTTTCCCAGAGCACGGAGTGCCTCATTCCTGATCTCCACCCTGAACTCCTTTCAGCGGGTGTTGAAGGTCAGCGACTGCAGTGGCTAGTGACTTACTTCATTCTTGTAGAGGCTAATGGCAATTGCCAATTTTTAGTTGACGCGTGCAATTACCCCTTCCCAACAGCCCCCAAAGACTTAACCCATGCCAGCATCAATTCCAAGCCCAAAGTCTCATCTCAATATCATCTAAATCAGATATGGGTGAAAGTCAAGGTATGATTCATTCTAAGACAAAATTCCTCTCCATCTGTGAACCTGTGAAACCAGACAAGTTATATGCTTCCAAAATACAGGTTTAGGGGGACATTCTCATTCCAAAAGAGAGAAATCCGAAAGAAGAAAGGGGTGACTTCCCATGCAAGTCCAAAACCTAGTCCAAATTCCATCAGAACTTCAAGCTGTAGAATAATCCTCTGGCTGGATGTTCTGCCTTCCCAGCCCGCTGGGGCAGTAGTGTCATCCCCACAGCCCTAGGCAGTGCCACTGCCCCCTCTGCTCTGGGCAGCAGCCCCACCCTGTGGCTTCTTGCTGCAGTCCTGCTCCCGAGGCACTGGGCAGAGGAAGCCTGGCTTCCTGAAACCAAGAGGGGGTCCTACCCTCTGAAACCAAGAAAGAAATAGCCTTGCCCTCTGGGCCTGTATGCTCTACGCACATAGTGGGAATGGCAGCCCTGCTGATCTCTGAATCACCTTCAGGGTCTTTCTTCCCTTCTCTTAAAGGATAAAGCACATTCACAGCCAAATAGCTCTATTGTCCTGTCCTATAGAATCCCAGTTCAAAAGCCTTCCTTTATTTTGCCTTATCTCTGTTCTCCTTGGTCTTGGAACTGGCAGTGTCTCTGCTAGCATAATCCCTTCTCTATTTCTGGCAGCTGCAGAGATGGCTGATTAACGGTTTGAGTCATCTCGTTATCGAGTGATTGTCCAGCCACACCCTCAGCATCCTCTCTAGAACATGTGCTTTCATTTTTTGCAGTGTAGATGGGCTGAGAAGTTTCCAAAGCTTCAAGCTCTTGTTCCTTTTTGCTTAGAATCCCTTCAATTTATCTCTCTCCTTTTGTATTTTACTATAAGCAACAAGGAGAAACCAGATCACACCTTTAACATTTTGCTCAGGAATCTCCTCATCCAAATATCCAAGTTCGAAACTTGGAATTTCTACTTTCCACAAAACACTAGGACACAATTCAACCAGGTTCTTTGTCAATTTATAACAAGGATCACCTTTCTTCTAGTTTCCAGTAACATGTTCTACCTTTTCATCTGAGACCTCCCCAGAATCACCTTTAATATTCACAGCTCTACCAACATTGTCTTCACGATATGTGTCTTCTCAAAAACGATAGCCGCTTTCTTTAGAGTGCTTCTCTTTTTTCCTGAACCCTCACCAGAATTGCCTTCAACATCATATTTCTACCAATAGTCTCTTCAAGGCAATCTAGGTTGTTTGTAGCATGGACCTCAAAGCTTATCCAGCTTCACTATTTACAATAGCCAGGACATGGAAGCAACCTAAGTGTCCATCGACAGATGAATGGATAAAGAAGATGTGGCACATATATACAATGGAATATTATTCAGCCATAAGAAGAAACGAAATTGAGTTATTTGTAGTGAGGTGGATGGACCTAGAGTCTGTCCTACAGAGTGAAATAAGTTAGAAAGAGAAAAACAAATACCGTATGCTAACACATATATATATGGAATCTAAAAAAAAAATGGTTCTGAAGAACCTAGGGGCAGGACAGGAATAAAGATGCAGACATAGAGAATGGACTTGAGGATACGGGGAGGGGGAAGGGTAAGCTGGGACGAAGTGAGAGAGTGGCATGGATTTATATATACACTACCAAATGTAAAATAGATAGCTAGTGGGAAGCAGCCACATAGCACAGGGAGATCAGCTTGGTGCTTTGTGTCCACCTAGAGGGGTTGGATAGGGAGGGTGGGAGGGAGACGCAAGAGAGAGGGGATATGGGGATATATGTATATGTATAGCTGATTCACTTTGTTATAAAGGAGAAACTAACACATCATTGTAAAGCAATTATATTCCAATAAAGATGTTAAAAAAAAAAAAAAGCTTATCCAGCTTCTACCTATTACCCAGTCCCAAAGCCACTTCTACATTTTTAGGCATTTGTTACAGCAGGACCCCACCTCTTGGTACCAAAATCTGTATTAGTCTTCTAGGGCTTTGCATAACTGAACACCATAGACTGGGTGGTTTAAATAACAGAAATGTATTTCTTCAGTTCTGGAGGACGGAAGTCCAAGATCAAGGTGTTGACAGGGTTGTTTTCTGGTGAGGCCTCTCTTCCTGGCTCCTAGACAGCTGCCTTTTTGCTGTGTCCTCACATGGCCTCTTCTCTGTGTGAACATGCAGAGAGAGAGAACACTGGTCTTCCTCTTCTTATAAGGACCCTAATCCTATCAGATCAGGGCTCCACCCTTATAACCTCATTTAACCTTTATTACCTCTTTATAGGCCCTATCTTCAAATACAGTCACATTGGGGATTAGGGCTTCAACATATGAATTGGGGTGGGAGGGGAGACATAATTTAGTCCAGAACAGGGGCTCTAAGCCCTAGAGCCATGAGACTAGAATTCTAGTCTCAGCTCTCTCCAACCAGCTCTGTGACTTTGGGTAAGTCACTTCTCCTTTCTGGGCCTGAGTTTCTGACCCAATGGCCTGGGAATGGTAATGGCTACCCCAATCCATCTCACTCAGGAGCTGTGAGAAGCTGTTGAGATAATTGTGGTGAAAGTGCTATGCCAGTTAAAAAATACTGAAGTATCAATTCTAACTCATTCTATGGACAATCTACTTGCAAAAGGCATCCAAGCTCCATATCTGAAATTTGCTCCCAATTGCTGGCACTCAGCTGAACAATATTTAATCAGCATGTGCCCTTGAAAATTGGGAAGTAGCTCACAAGAGAAAAAGTCCAGTGGTTTCCGCACTGACCAAAAAATGATGCCCAATTCTGTCTCTCATCTATGCCCTTCCACACTTATACACAGAAACAAACATATACACAACTTTTGACCCCCAGAAGACTTTCCATTTATTTGTAAAGAATGTATTTGTTATTTATAAAGAATACTACATCTCTATATAATCTTTAAAATATTCATGACATTTAACCTACTAATTACATTTCTGGGAAACTAGCCTAAAAAAATAATCTGCAGGGCTTCCCTGGTGGCACAGTTGTTGGGAATCTGCCTGCCAGTGTAGGGGACGTGGGTTCGGGCCCTGGTCCAGGAGGATCCCACATGCAGTGGAGCAGCTAAGCCCGTGCGCCACAACTACTGAGCTTGTGCTCTGGAGCCCGTGAGCTGCAACTACTGAAGCCCGCGTGCCTAGAGCCTGTGCTCCGCTGCAGGAGAGGCCACGGCAATGAGAGGCCCAGGCACCGCGACAAGGAGTGGCCCCTGCTCGCCGCAGCTGGAGAGGGCCCTCGCACAGCGACGAGGACCCAACGCAGCCATAAATAAATAAATTAAATAAATTTTTAAAAAAATAATAATAATCTGCAATGCACACAAAGATTTATGGACTATAATGTTCATAGTGGTGTTATTTATAATAGTGAAAAATTGGAAACAACATAAATATCCAACTGTGAAGGAACAGTTAATAAATTATAGAATATTCATATGATGGATCATTATGTCCACTTATTTAAAATAATGTTTGCAAAGAGTTTATGCTCTGATGTTAAGTGAAAAAAATCAGTGTCCAAAATTACAAATGTAAGTATGATCTCAGCTATGTAAATAAAAGACTAAAAAAAAAAAACTAGAAGGAAATGTGCCAAAATGTTAATGGCAGTTACCTCTGGATGGTGAGACTATGGATGGATGAAGGTTTTTTGTTTGGTTTGGTTTTTCTGTTTTTTGTTCATCATTTTTTGTTTGTTTGTTTTGCCCCTTCCATTTTCTACAATACTTCTCTACTTATGTGTTACTTTAGTAATGGGGGTGGGTGGACAAATGGTAAACACAGAAAAGAAACACAAAAGGAATAATGGTTTATCCTGGTGTCTTATGCAGAGAGTTTTGCATACTTGACCTCTCTACACAAGCTTGATCCTCTCCTCTGATGTTAGGGAAACTGAGGCAGAGTTAGAGCAACCAGTTCCAAATTTCAGGAGTCTAGGTGACTGAGGTCACTGTTCCTTCCAGCTACAGTATAATATCATGGTTAGGAGGTGGTCACCCTGCCAGATTTAAATCCCTTTTCTGTCCTTTACCAGCTGTGACAATGGGCAAATAAACTTTTCTGTGACTTTGTTGCCTCATCTATAAAAGATGCTAATAATGATAGTTCCTAGATCATAGAGTTTTTGTGAGGCTTAAATGGATGCTTAGAATAATACCTCTCACTTAGTAAGCAGTTAACACATGCTAATTGTAATAATTCTCATTCTACTGCTAATAAGTATGGGGGTGGGGACCATATTCATGATGCTTAACTTGTGCTTTTAGTTGTGTAATGTGTGAAGAGTCTAATTATATACTGATTCTTTAATTATTATCAAAGATAATGATCAGGTTATATTGTAATTGTCTTTTTCTTACCCCACATTCACGACATTGTGAGCCCCTCAGTGAACAGGAGCTAGACCTTTTCCTTCTCTCATCCACCCCCCGCATTTGGAAGGCACAATAAATGTTTAATTAAGTAATTATAAATTAAATAACTAATAATAATTCTTTCATTCTGGCTCAGCACAGACTTCCAAGTTGCTCATGGGAGAATTGTCTTCATGGGCCCTTACTGTGGAAATAGTGTTGGCCCTGTGATAGCTTTC
Organism: Balaenoptera acutorostrata; assembly: GCF_949987535.1. Lineage (NCBI taxonomy): Eukaryota > Metazoa > Chordata > Mammalia > Artiodactyla > Balaenopteridae > Balaenoptera > Balaenoptera acutorostrata. Next base: position 142,012,019 of record NC_080065.1, read on the forward strand.
CTTTGTAAATCATTTTCCCAGCAGCTAGCTCTTTTTTTTTGAAGTTCGGTTTATTCGAGTATAATTTACATACATTAGCAGTCTCCATTTTTTTTAGTACACATTGCTATTAGTTTTGACAAATGCATATAATCTAATAACCACTTCCACAATCAAGATCACCCTCCTGTCTCCTGTCACTCCTAACCCCTGGCAATCACTTATCTGTTTTATGTCCCTAGAGTGCTGCCTTTTCTAGAATGTCATATAAATGAAACCATACAGAATGTAGCCTTTGGAGTCTGGCTTCTTTCATTCAGCATAATGCATTTAACACTCAGCCATGATGCTGCATGTATCAATACTTCTTTCCCTTTTTTTTTTTGGCCGTGCGGCTTGTGAGATCTTAGTTCCCTGACCAGGGATTGAACCCGTGTCCACGGCAGTGAAAGTGCTGAGTCCTAACCACTGGACCGCCAGGGAACTCCCGATACTTCTTCCTTTTTATTGTTCAGTAGTATTCCATTGTGTGATTATACCCTAGTTGTTTACCCATTCTCCAGCTGAAGGGCATTTAGATGATTCCAGTTTTTGACGATTATGAATGAAGTCACTATAAATATTCAAGTTTCATGTGAATGTAAGTTTTCATTTCTCTAAGGTAAATAATTCAGAATGGACTTGCTAGGTCTTGTGGTTAAATATATGTTTAACTTCATAAGAAACTGCAAAAAGTATTTTCCAAAGTGGCTGTATGATTCTGCTTTCCCACCAGCAATGTATCAGAGTTCCAGCTGCTCTGCATCCTGGCCACAATACAATCAGTCTTTTAATTTTAGCCATTCTAATAGATGTGTAGCTCCCCAGCAATATTCTTGCTCTTCAAATACTCCTTGAGGTAGCAGGTTAATATTACTGGATCCATTTTGACAGAAGGAATTAAAGTCTAAAGAGGATCTTTTACCCAAGTCTCTTGGTTATATTCAAGATTTTAGTCTTTAATTTTGAGTTTTTACCCACAGAAAAAGCAAATCTCCCTAACTCATGGAAAACCCATAAAGCTCTTGGAATCACTCATTCAACCAACAGCATTTATTATATGCCTGGCCTTTGCTAGAATCTATCAATACAAAGATTTCTAAGATAAGATCTCCACTATAACAATTAGGGCAGGAGGAGGTGGGGGAAAGAGTGAAGGAGGTAGAACTGACAAGTAAATTAAAGGGCTAGTTACAGAGAGTGATCAAGTTTCTTGATGTGTGACTTGGGTCTCTTGATTTCCCAACACCAGGTAATGTCTCCAGGATTGTGGATAATCATCATCATCATCATCATCATCACCATCATGTATTAAGCACCTCAAATGGTGCTTAATTAAGCACAGCACCTATATTAGCTCATGTAGTTCTCATAACAGTCCCATGAGAGATACTAGGTCAAACCATATGAAATGATTGATTTTATAGGTCATAAAGAGTCAAACTTTGTCAGTGTGATATGGTTCAACCTAATAAATAATAGTTATAATTGACTGCACAAGGCTTACAATGTGCCCAGTGCATTATTCATTTTATCCTCAGGATAACCCTCTATGGTGGGTACTACTGATATTCCCACTTTACAGATGATGCAGCTGAGGCTGGAAGCGGTGGTGGAAGGGTAACTTAAGCACAATCATGCAGCTGCTAAGTTGGAGACAAAGCCTGAGTTCAAACTGAAATGCAGGGAACTTCAGAGCCACTGAAGCCATAGTGGTCCGTATCCACTGTGCTACTCTGGTATTATTACAGATGAGCAAACTGAGTGAAGAGGTGAAGTTGCCTGAGGTGACTGTGGGATCTACCATGCCCAAATTTGTAGGGCATCCTAGCTTCAGATTCCTGGCCAAACTACCTTTTTTTCCTCATCACCTGCTTGTCACTCTGGAAATTGGGCTGAATCCAGGCCATCCTCAGGAGCACTTCCATCAGGGTAGTGCCCCCATAGCCAGGAAAGAGGCATTGATACTTGTTTGCTCTCACTAGACCCTAAAAGAAATATATTTTTTATTTAACAAACTTTATTTATTTTAGAGCAGATTTAGGTTCTCCACAAAATTTAACAGAAGGTAGAGAGAATTCCTTATACTTCCCCACACATGCACAACCACCCCCTTCTTCATCCCTGAGAAATGTCCTTGCTTTGTTGTCTTCTCCATCTAAAATTAATATAGCTCCTCCTGATTTCTTTTGGATAGTGTTAGAATGGTATATTTTTCTCCATCCATTTAATATATATATATATACACACATATATATGTATATACACACACATATATACATACATATATATGTATATACATATAGGGTTTCTTGTACACATGTAATTGGTTTTGTTTTTTGATCCACTGTGATGATCTCTTTTTTTTAATTGGTACATTTAGACCATTGACATTCAAAGTAGTTATTGATATAGTTGGATTAATATCTATCATATTTGCTACTGTTTTCTATTTGTTGCTTTTGTTCATTGCTTTTGGTTTTTTTTGTTTTGTTTTTGTTTTTTTGATTTTTGTTTTTGTCTTCCACTCTTCTGTCTTTTGTGGTTTTACTTGAACACCATATATGATTCCATTTTCTCTCTTTTCTTAGCATATCAGTTATACTATTTTTTTTACTTTTTTTAGTGGTCCCCCTAGAGTTCGCAACACACATTTACAGCTAATCCAAGTCTACTTTCAAATAACACTCCACCAGTTCACAGGTAGTGTGAGTACATTATAATAACAAAATAATCCTAATTCCTCCCTTGTATCATTGCGTTCATTCATTTCACACACACACACACACACACACACACACACACACACACACATATATATGCGCTGATGTTTTGTTCTCAGGTGATGCTGATGCTGTTGACAGGAGCACATTTTGAGAACCACTGCTTCTGAATGCCATTGAAAGAAACTGTAGTAATCCTTTTCCCTCATTTCCAATTTTTGGATAATTTTTATCAACACTTATCAACATTAAAAAAATCAGAACATTAAAAATAGGCAGAACACTCTTCGACATAAATCATAGCAATATTTTTTTGGATCTGTCTCCTAAGGCAAAAGAAATAAAAGCAAAACTAAACAAATGGGACCTAATTAAACTTAAAAACTTTTGCACAGGAAAGGAAACCATCAACAAATGAAAGGAACCTACTGAATGGGAGAAAATATTTGCAAATGACATGACCGATAGGGGGCTTATATCCAAAATATATTAACAGCTCATATAACACAACATCAAAAATACAACCTGATTTAAAAATGGGCAGAAGACCTGAATAGACACTTTCCCAAAGAGGACATACAGATAGCCAAAAGGCACATGAAAAGATGCTCAACATCATTAATCATCAGAGAAATGCAAGTCAAAACCACAATAAGCCATCACCTCTCACTGCTCAGAATAGCTAACATGAAAAAGAACACAAATAACAAGTGTTGGTGAAGAAAAGGGAACCATTGTATACTGTTGATGGGAATGTAAATTGGTGAAGCCACTGTGGAAAACAGTATGGAGGTTCCTCAAAAAACTAAAAATAGAACTACCATATGATCCAGCAATTCCACTCTTGGGTATATACCCAAAGAAAACAAAAACATTTATTTTAAAAGATGTATGCACCCCAATGTTCATAGCAGCACTATTTACAATAGCCAAGATATGGAAACAACCTAAGTGTCCATCAACAGATGAATGGGTAAAGAAGATGTGGTATATATATGTACAATGGAATACTACTCATCCAGAAAAAGATCGAAATTTTGCCATTTGTAACAATATAGATGGACTTGGAGGGTATTATGCTCAGTAAAATATGTCAGACAGAGAAAGACAAATACTGTATAATAACACTTATATGTGGAATCTAAAAAATAAAACAAACTAGTGAATATAAGAAAACAGAAACAGACTCACAGATATAGAGAACAAACTAGTGGTTACCAGTGGGGAGAGGAAAGCAGGGGAGGGACAAGATAGGAGTAGGGGATTAAGAGGTACAAACTACCATGTATAAAATAAGTAAGCTACAAGGCTATATTGTACAGCACAGGGAATATAGCCAATATTTTATAATAACTATAAATGGAGTATAACCTTTAAAATTGTGACACTATGTTGTACCCCTGAAACTTCATTCTAGTTCAGAATAAATTTCTTTATATTAAAAAAGTTGTTGGTACATAAAGAAGTGTGCCATAAAAAAGATATTTTAAAATGTGGAGGAAATGGTTAAGACTGTCCACTGGATGCGGGAAGGGGACTGTTCTATAAAGTCTTTTCATGATGCTATGTAATGACTAAGATAAGTCTTGAAGAATCAGTAGATATTTTCCAGGTAGACAAAATAGTTATGAGTGAAAAATGTTTCAGGAAGAGAAAGCAGTATTTATAAAAGCATAGTGGTGTGAATCACTCTTCATTAAAACAAAATTTACGCAACCAACCTTTACTGAGTTCCCACTAACTGCCAGGCTCTGGACCAATCAGGGAACTGCAGGAGTTCAGGTTGTTGGCATGCAGGCAGCCGAAATGGGGTAGGAGTTCAGAGCATAGGCTCTGGTGTCAGACTTGAGGTCAAATCTCGGCTCCAAGTTGTACAAACTTAGGTAAGTTATTCAATCTCTTTGTGCCTTGGTTTCCTCATCCATCAATACGTGCAGTGAGTATACACGAGAAAATGTATATGAAGCACTTTGCGCAGTGCCTGTGTGTGACCACATGTCATCCACCAATACTTTCATGTTGTTAATTTGGTATAAATGAGTACATATTACTTGTATGGGTGTACAAGATAATAAACTTTTTGTAACCACACACACACACAAAAAAACAGAAGTTGTTTTTTGTTTGTTTGTTTGTTTTTTTAAAGTCTTGATCCTGGCTTCTCTTGAAAAGTTAGAAGGTTGGGCAACAGTCAACCTACATTCTCCCATGGTCACCACCACCCCTAGCCCACATCACTCATTTATGTTATAGGCATTTGATTTTGCTATTCCTGTAAAACATGGTAGAGACATAAGGCCCACTTCTGAGGAGGGGCATGAGCATAGCTGGTTAATCCTCTCTGATTAATTCAGACACCCAGGGCTGGCTTCACAGAAGTATGACCCAGGCAGTCTGCACAGGACCCCTGTCTCAAAAGGTCCCCATACTTGGCTTAATACCTTGCTGTTGCTATCTTGAAATTCTTAATAAGTTTTGGACCAAGGAAGCTGCATTTTCATTTTGCAGAAGGACCCGCAAATCATGTGGCTGATCCTGCAGCCACCCCACACTTAATGTTAACCTTCTCAGAGACAGTCAAGGAACCAAGACCTGGGTATGTACAACTCCATCCCCAGATCCACTGTGTTTGGCTCATTGATGGGTATGTGGCCCTAAGGTGGACCAATGAGTGTCCTCCCCAAGACTCTTGACAACCCTACCAAAAAGTTGCTTCTTTTTCTTCTGAGATGGTGAGCAAAGTAAATTTGGAGCTGTGGGTGGTCCTTTTACTACCATGTCAGGAAAGAATCTGTCTGAAAATTAAGCCAAATAGTGGCAAGAGATAGAAAAAGAGAGGGGGTGGGGTGGGGTGTTAATAATATTATTTGAACCTGTGGATGCAACTGTGTCTGAAGTGAACCTACCCCCGGAACTTCTCAATTACTGAGCCAAAATTTTCTATTTTGCTTAAGCTTGTCTGAGTTAGGAGTCTGTCCTTTGTGGCTGAAAATTTCTCACTAACATAAAGGCCTTCTCCATCCTAGACACTGTGCAAGGTGCTGGGATTAAAATAGTGGACAAGACACATGTCATTCCTATCTTCGTGGTACTTAGAGTCCAGTGGGAGAATGGCAATAAGCAAGCAACCACACAAATAAATAAAATATAATAATTACACATTGGGATTTGTAAATAAAAGGAGCTAAGAAAGAGAATAAGAAAGGAGGACTACTTAGACAGCATGGTTGGGAAAGGCTCTCAGTTGAGTGTCTTTTAAGCTGAGAGTCAGCAATACGAAGAACAGAGGGAAAAGACTTCTGGGCAGAGCAAACAGGAACTGCTTTTAGGCTTCAAAGGGCTTGATTCATTCAAGGACTGAAGGAAGGTCTTCATTTGTTCATCCGTTCATCTATTCAACAAACATCTAGTAGGCAGTGACATGGTGCTAGGCACTGGGAGACAAAGGGAAATAAAAGCAGTCCCTGACAAGTTGGCAAGATACATTGAAAGACGTAAAAATGTTCAAACCATTCAATTCTAGGAATTTAGTCAAAAGAAAAAAAAAACAGGAATGTCTGAAAAGATATAGCTACAAGGATGTTCATCACAGAATTACTTATTTTTTCAACTTTTTGTTGAAGTACAACATACATACATGTGTTAAGTGCACATATCATAAATATACAATTCAACTATTTTCACAACCTAGATACACCTACATAATTCGTATGCAAATCAAGAAAGAGAATATGAGACCAGAACTCCAGAAGCCCCCTTTTGCCCCCTTCTAGTTACAAATCCCCTTCCCACCAAGGGTAAATGTTAGCCTGACTTCTAACAGTATAGATTAATTTTGCCTCTGTTTATACTTTATATAAATGGAATCACACAGTATGTGATTTGCAGTTGGGTGGCGCGGTTGGGGTAGTTGAGATGCCCTGGCTTCTTTTGCTTAATATTGTGTTTGTCAGATTCTACTATATTGTTCATGTAGTTATAGATTGCTCATTCTGTATAATATTCCATTACTGGAATGTCCCACAAATTATTTATCTATTCTGCAATTTACAGACATATGGATAGTTCCTAGACTGAGACTATTATAAATAATACTGTTGTGAACATTCTTTTGTTTAATATATGTCTGCATTTATTTGGGGTATATGCTTAGGAAAGACATTGCTGGGCCATAGAATGTTGGGTCAGAGTATATGATCCACTTTAGCAGATATTGCTAAACAGTTTAGCAAAATGATTCCACCAATGTACACCCCCACTAATTTTGTAAGAGACTTCGGGTTTCTTCAAATCCTTGATAACACTTGATAGTTCCCCTTTTAAAAAACTGTACCCATCTGGTAGTGGTATCGAATTGTGGTTCCAATTTTCATTTCCCTAATGATTAACAAGGTTGAAACTTCTTCATATGATTATTGGCCACTGGACATCCTCTTTTCTGAAAAGTCTATTCAAGGCTATTCCCCATTTTTCTACTGAGTAGTCTGTCTTTTTCTTATTGGTTTGCAGGAGTTCTTTAAACATCTTGGCTATAAGCCCTTGGTCGGATATATGTATGCAGATATCTGCTTCCACTTTATGAAGTGCCTTTTCACTCACTTTTGGTGAAAAGAAATTCTTAATATAATATTAATATATCCAAATTTATCAATCTTTTTTATGGTTAGTACTTTTTGAGTCCTATTCAAGAAACTGTGTCCTACCCCAGGATCAGAAAAATGTTCTCCTATGTTTTCCTCTAAAAGCTTTACTGTTTTTATTTTATATTTAGATCTACAATTTATCTGAAATTCATTTTGTTTATAGTGTGAAGGAGAGGTCAAGGAAATTTTTTCCATATGGCCATGGCTCTCAAACTGTGTACCAAGTACACAGTGGTACCTTGGGTGCCACAGTGAATTCACAGGGGTGTCATGGGATATTTTACATTTTTGAAGGAAGCACAGTGACGTCTGTTGGGTACCATATAAACTACTAACCTGAAGTAGTTCACAGTTTCATCATTAAATTGTACTATGTTCCCTTCAATGACATCATATTTTTGCAAAGCTGGGTTTTTCAAAGTTGCCGTGACATAAAGTAAATATCACTTGAAATCAGGAGATGAGAGTAATGGTGTTCAATCTGATTCTAACACATGATAAGCTCTGCAGTGCCCAATAGGAGCACAAGTCCATTAGCAAATATTGTGGTTGCTTAAAAGTAAAATAAAATGTTATTTTTTTCTTTTAATTTATGTGTATTATATAAATACTCACTGAGTTGTTTCGATCTAGCTACTTAATAAACAGAATCATTAGGTATTTGTATTCGAGCCTAGAGGTGCCATGAAAAGAATGACTGAGACATTAAATGTTCCATGCATCAAGAAAGTTTGGGACCCTCACTGAGGCAGAGCCTAGAGCAGTCCCATGATTCCCACCCTGGTGTTTATGTTCTGTGTGATCCCCTCCTCATGAGTGTACGTGGGACTGGTGACTTGCTTCTAACCAATAAAATACGGCAAAAGTGAAAAGATATATGTGATTATGTGTACGTGATTATGTTACTTAAAACTGTAACACTCGACTTCAAAGGAGTCTCTCTCTCTCTCTCTCCTTGGCTTTGAAGAAGCAACCTGTCATTTTGTGAGCTACTCCATAGAGAGAACCATGCAGCAAGGAGGTGAGGGTGGGCTCAGGCTCTCAGCAGCAAAAAACAGGCCCTGAGTTTGGCAGCCTGCAAGAAATCGAATTCTGCCTATAACCACATGAGTTTGATTGTAGATCCTTCCCTAGTTGAACCTCTGATGAGACTGCAGCCTTAGCCAACATCCTGATAGCAACTTTGTGAGACCCTGAAGCAGAAGGACTAGTTAAGCCATGCCCAAACTATTGTCTACAGAAACTTTAAGATAATAAGTATGGGGGGGCTTCCCTGGTGGCACAGTGGATAAGAATCTGCCTGCCAGTGTAGGGGACACGGGTTCGATCCCTGGTCCGGGAAGATCCCACATGCTGTGGAGCAACTAAGCCCCATGGAACACAACTACTGAGCCTGCACTCTAGAGCCCACGTGCCACAACTACCGAAGCCCACGTGCCTAGAGCCCGTGCTCCACAACAAGAGAAGCCACTGCAATGAGAAGCCCGCGCACCGCAACTAAGAGTAGCCCCCGCTCTCTGCAACTAGAGAAAGCCCGCGTACAGCAACGAAGACCCAACACAGCCAATTAAAAAAAAAAAAAAAAAAAAAAGAAGTGTGGGGACTTCCCTGGTGGCGCAGTGGTTAAGAATCTGCCTGCCAATGCAGGGGACACAGGTTTGATCCCCAGTCCAGGAAGATCCCACACAGCGAGGAGCAACTAAGCCCGTGAGCCACAACTACTGAAGCCCGCGTGCCTAGAGCCCATGCTTCACAACAAGAGAAGCCACCGCAATGAGAAGCCTTTGCACTGCAACAAAGAGTAGCCCCCGCTCTCCGTAACTAGAGAAACCCTGCACGCAGCAACAAAGACCCAACGCAGCCAAAATAAATAAATACATTTATTTTTAAAAAAAGATAATAAGTGTGTGTTGGGAATTCCCTGGCGGTCCAGTGGTTAAGACTCTGAGCTTCCACTGCACAGGGCACAGGTTCAATCCCTGGTCAGGGAACTAGGATCCCATGTGCCACGTGGCACAGCCAGAAACAAAAGCAAAAAATAAGATAATAAGTGTGTGTTGTGTTAAAGTGCAAGTTTGTGGTAATAATTGTTACATGGCAATAGGTAACTAATATACTGGCCATGTGGATATCACATTGACCAGCCTCATTTAATGAAAATACCATTCTTTGCAGTGTCACCTCTGGCATAAATCAGACACAGCATTTTTTATAATAATGAGAAGTAGAAGCCACCTAAATTTCTAATAGATTTTTGATGAATAGATCATGATACATTTTATCCACTTGACAGAATAATAGATGGCCAATAAAAATCATGTGGAAAAATAGCTAATTACATGGGAAAGTTTTCACAATATATAATTAAGTGAAAAAAATGAGTTATAAAATCGTATGTTCAATTATGTCCTAATTGTGTAAAAGGTGAGTTTTGTATGTATCTGCATCGTAAAAATGGTGTTAAAGTGTGTTTGGGAGAGGAAGGATTACAAGTGTTTAACAATCTTTTTGTGTGTTTTTATAATTTTCTATAGAGACATTGCCTACAAATTTCCTACAAAGAGAACATACTACTTTTATACACATAAATTCATACACGCATATTATTTAAATCAAAGAAAAGTCCCTACCTTGAGGAATTTACAGGGTGGTAGAAGGAGACAGACTACAGACAAACAAGGGCATATAAAGTTAGAGATTGTATGTTCAGGACCATTTAGAGATGCAGCTTGAACCATCTTAACACAAAAGGCTCATGAGCTGTGATTGGCCCTGCTTGGGTTATATAACATAGTTGGACCAACTGCAATCGCTAGAATATGGGGTTCTAAGCCAGGATCATGAGGTCACTCTATGAGCCTTGCCTGTCATCAGCACCACATGGAGAGTTGGGGGGGAATCTTCCCAAAGGAAAGAGAGTGCCATGAACAGAAGCAGGATGAGAAAGGTGACAGTGAATGACAAGACAAGAAGCAGTCAATTTTGCCTGGAGGAGCACGGCAAAGGCACAGAGGAAGTGATGCTTAGGCTGAATGTTCCAAGGTGAAGAGGTGTTTCCAGGTATCTGGGGTCAGGAGGGCATCTGAGGAGGAGGGAGGGAGTGATATGAACAGAGGTGAAGGGAGCCAGAGAGATAGATAGAGACCAGATCATCCAAAAGTGGCTTCTGTATCAGGCTAAGGTATCTGAGCCTTCTTCCTGAGGATAATGGGGAGTCCCAAAAGAACTGAAGGCAAGGACCAATGTGTTTGATCACCTTTCCTTACCTTGCAAGGTACAATACCCGATGGATACTACTATAAGCAAGAATAGTTAATAATATTTTCTCTCTCCTGCACTAGCCTTCATGAACTCTCCAGTGGCTGTGAGGAGGATACTTTGAGGAATCTTTTATAATAGCTTCCACTAAACAAGTGTGTCTCCATGTTTTTGACCATGATCCTCAGTAAGAAATACCTTTTACATCACAATTCAACTGAATTTCACTGAATTATGTTTAAAAAAAGCAAAACACTCCCCTAGACTATCAAATTCACGATGGCAGTGACCAAAACTGTATGACTCTTTTGATTATCACTATAGCCTCTATATCTGGCACAATACTTGTCTTATGGTGGGCCCATAATATTACTATTATTACTAAGTATGTATTTACTGAATGAATGAATAGATGGAAGGATCGATAAATGATTCAAAATGCATTGCAAACTACAAAGAGTTATACAGATACAAACAATTGCTGTTAGCATCCAACTCAGAGCTAGATTTATGAGGCTCTATGTTAGATCACCAGAGCAGGCAGGGGGAGGGGATGCTGAGGGCAGAGTAGAGTTTGGCTATAATGCCAACAGTGGGTGGTGCCCCATACACCCCACTGGAATGATTCATACTACTTCCTGGGCCAGGGTCCCCCTTCATAGCCCCACTTCCTCTTTAACAGACCGTGAGTAATTTCAGTGGCATACTGAGACCATGATCCAGAGACTGGAGATGAGAGGGTTTGAAGATTCCCTCTCAAAGAGAGTGCAACAAATGCACAAGGTAGTCTTCTTCACTGATTAGGGGACCTGGGTTTTAAAAAGCCACTGCTTTAGATACCTTGAAAGTGCGTTTGGCTCAGGGAGGGTAGCCAGGGACCACTTAAACCCATCATATCCTCCCTGCCTCTTGAAGCTTATTGATCAGTATCATTTGCAAAGACCTTCTCTTGGTGTTCTCTGTAACCAAAGTTCTCTAAGCAAAAAGCCAAGCCAAGGAAACAAATCTAAAAGGAGCTGTTTGCCCAAATATTAGCAATGCTAACTGGGGTTGAGAAATTACTTCCTCCCAGTGTCAATATTCCTGCAAGGTTTAAGGATTAGAATCCCATTTGAAGAAGGGCTGGTCAGAGGAAATAATGATTTTCTGTCATTTTCAAAGAGCCAGAATCTTTCGTGATGAATGAAGTCATCATTAAAGATCTTTAGTTCAGGATTGCACTAACAATAATTTAATAGTTATAGATGACTGTGGGGGGAATTTCCAATACCAATCACATAGAGCCTTTTTCATTCAAAAAGCAAGCCAAGGGCTTCCCTAGTGGCACAGTGGTTAAGAATCCGCCTGCCAATGCAGGGGACACGGGTTTGAGCCCTGGTCCGAGAAGATCCCACATGCTGTGGAGCAACTAAGCCCGTGTGCCACAGCTACAGAGCCTACAGTGTAGAGCCCGTGAGCCACAACTACTGAGCTCGCAAGCCACAACTACTGAGCCCATGCACCACAACTACTGAAGCCCATGCACCTAGAGCCCATGCTCTACAACAAGAGAAGCCAGTGCAATGAGAAGCCCGTGCACCGCAACAAAGAGTAGCCCCTCTAGCTGCAACTACAGAAAGCCCGTGCACAGCAATGAAGACCCAACGCAGAAAAAAATAAATAAATAAAATAAATACATTTATAAAAAAAAACAAAAACCAAAAACCAAAAAGCAAGCCAAGAGTTAAGACAATGTTTGAAAGCTAAGGTTCAAGATTAAGGGACTTTGGGAGCAAGACTTGGGTTGGATTCCAGTCTCTCCCCTGTACCTTTTAAGTAATCACCTTGGTCAAGTTAAAGAACATACCTCTCTAAGCCTCAAATTTCTCAGCTATAAAAATTCAAAGGTACTCTGAGGATTGGGAAAAAAGATGTGGAAAAGAATTTAGTGCGGTACCTGGCACATCATGTGTTGGATAAGTAGTTGTGGTAGTAATGATGATAACGATGATGATGGTGGTTGTGATAATCTTTATTATTTTGTCCTAAAGCAATATGAAGAGATATAAGATCAGGTTAATACTCAGAATCCAGTTGGAAAAATGAGTTGGATTCCCAAATAACCACAGTACCAAGCAGTATTCAAGAATGAGTATCACATTCCTATCTTCTTGAATTTATCCAAGCTGTTCCATCTACTGGAAAAGACGTCTCACACCATGTTCACCTCTTCAAATATGGCCTGACTTTGTTTCAAATGCTGTTATTCTATGAGACTGTCCTTGATCACTCAAGTCAAGGAAGCTCTCCTGCAAGCCCCCCGCCCTTCATTTGTGAGAGAGTCCTCCTGCAGCCTTTTAATAAGCACTGCTTTCTACCTGAGTTAATTTGAGTGAGTTTCTGCTTCTTGCAACCAAAAGAGCTTTGATTCAGATATTGCCAACGCATGTGGTTTCAGACATATTGAGTGTGAGGGTGCTGGAAACACAAGGGAGGATGGAAGCAAGCCAGGCAGAGGGTAGGATGTGGGAGTCACAGGCTGATCATCAAAGGTGGTTCAGAACCCATGAGCTCTCTAGGGAGGGAAAGAGAGATGAGAGAAAAGACTGGAAACATGACTGATTTCAAGAAGAACTTAGATAAATTCTTGTCCCACTAAACGAAATCACACTACCACCGAGCACCTAGTGTGTGTGACTGAGCACTGCCTAGGTACCAGGAGAGAATGCAAAGTAGAGTAAACACGACCTCTGACCTTCAGGAAATTACACCTACAACTTCTACTGAGTACAGATGAAGTGCAAGGATGACTATCTTGCAGTTCTTTCTCTTAGAGGGTCTTAAAGCATGAGACAGAAGAATCGGACAAGATCATACCAAATAATATATTCAAAAGTGCTTTAGCAATGGTAAACAGCTTTGTATATATAACTGATGTTAGTGTTCAGTCCACAGTTATGGAGGACCTACTGTGCCAGGCACAGTGGCAAATCTTTTATACGTATTCTTTGAAGGAAAAAAAAGTACCCTAGAAGTAGGTGCTATTATCCCATTTTACAGATAAGGAAATGGAACCTGAGAGAGGCTGTCTTTCTGTAAGGTCATGAGGCTGGTGAGTAGCAGAACCAGAAGTAAATGCACATTTATGTTTAGCAGATTTTTGACAGAAGGAGAAAAAAATTATATTTTCAATAAGTGGTACTGGAACCGCTGGGTATCTGTATGAAGAAAAGGGAATCTTGGCCTTTACCTCACGTTGTATACAAAAATTACCTTGAAATAAATCATAGAGCTAAAAGTAAAGCTAAAACTACAAATTTCTAGAAGAAATCACAGGAGAATATATTCACAACCCCGAGGTAAGCAAAGATTTCATGGACAGAATACAAAAGCATAAACCCTAGGAGAAAAAAATGATAAATTAGACTTCAAAAAAAACCCACCAAACTTCTGCATTTCGAAAGACACTTGAAATGGAAACAGCAAGCCACAATTTGGAAGAAAATATTTGCAATGTAAATATCAGATAAAAGGCTTGCAACCAGAATAAAAAGAAGGTAACTCAATCTTTTAAAAAGGACAGAAGGTTTGAAAAAGATGATACATGAATGGATAACAAGCGCAAGAAAAGATGTTCAACATGATTAGTTATCAGGGAAATGCAAATTAAGACCACTGTGAGATACCACTTTATACCCCTGAGAATGACTAAATTTAAAATGACTGACAATACCAAGCATTGGTGAGGATGTGTTGAAGCACCTGGAACTTTCAGATATTCCACTTTGGAAAACAGTTTGGCAGTTTCTTATCAAGTTGAAAATATACGGGACTTCCCTGGTGGTCCAGTGGTTAAGAATCCGTCTTGCAATGCAGGGGACACTGGTTCAATCCCTGGTCGGGGAACTAAGATCCCACATGCCGCAGGGCAACTAAGCCCGTGTGCCACAACCTGAGAGCCCAAGTGCCACAACTACAGAGCCCACGTGCTCTGGAGCCCGCGTGCCACAGCAAAGAGCCCACGCGGCACAATGAAAGATCCTGCATGCCGCGACTAGGACCCGAAGCAGCCACTAAATAAATAAATAAATATTAAAAATATACATATACTTATTCTATGACACAGCAATTTCACTTCTAGGTATTTGCCCAAGAGAAATGAGTGCACATACAAAAAGAGTTTTACATGAATGTGCACAGAACCTTCATTCATAATAATCAAAAAATGGCTAACTCAAAGGCTAAACAGATCGTGGTAAATCCACAGAATAGTATATTACTCAGCAACAAAAAAGAACTATTCATATATACAACAACACTGATGAATCTCACAAAATTTATGCCGAATGAAGGAAGCCGGGAACAAAATACTACATTCTCCGTGGTTCGATGTAAATGAGATTCTGGAAAAGGGAAATCTAAGCTGCAGCGGCAGAATATACATCGGTGGTGGCCTGGGGTGGGGGGTTGGGGGGTGGGCATTGCTTGGAAGGGGCAGGTAAGAATTTTCTAAATCTTGATTGTGGTGGTGGTTGTATTGGTGCACACTTTTGTCAAAATTTATTGAGCTATTTGTACACTTAAAATGGGCACATATCACTATATGTAAACTCTACCTACAGAAAATTTTTTTAAAAGAACCTTAAAACATGGCGAATTGTTCCACAGGCGCTGCGGCAGGGAGAGGGCCTCCTCAGGTAGACTTGTGGTGGAAGACGTGGAGTTGGCATGGGCGGGAAACCTTCCGGAAGTTATTTAGTTTATAAATCACTCTCCACCTTGCCAAGACCTTTCACACTCTTAGAAGTTGCATTCCCTCCTCAGGTCCTGTCAGACATGGAGTGCTGGGCTGGCAGGAGCAGGGCTGCCCAAAGGATAACAATATGGAGAAAGGGGTCTGTTTTTTCCATGTACCTCCCTGAACCTAGGACAGATCATCTGACTTAGTTCTGAGTTCTCCATAAAAACCCTCACGGCCTTGCTCCTCCTCTGGCCTCACATCTCTGCCTCACTTCCTTAGAGGGCTGTCTCTCTCTCTAGCTCTCACTCAGCAGCCAGGGGCCCCTCACAGGTCCTTGGGCAGAACAGAGACTGCAGTAGCCATCAACTCCGAACCCTTTACCTTCTCCTTCAGGGAAGCCACAGGAAACAATGGATGGAATAAATCCTGCCAATCACAAGCATTGAAACATTCTCATAAGTACTGTTCTTTTAAAAAGCTGGAAAGTTGGGTTGAGGAGTTTGGGGTTATTATTAGCACCACACACTATAAAAAGGAAATGCCACTGATGATCTTAGATGGCTGTATTTTTATATGGGATAATTCAAGCTTCCTTCTTAGAGTTTCCAGTCATAAGAAATCCTTAATAAAAATACTACCTCAGGGCGTACCCTCAAACTCAGCTCAACATTGTTGAAATCCGTTGGGACTATTCCAGTCAGGGCTGGCTGGGAGAACTAGGATTGCATTTTTAGCCCATTCTTATGGCTGTTCCCTTCTGAGTTGCTCAGGTCTGTCCTACCAGAAGAAAACAACCAATTAATCAACCTATGTATAAATATTTCTTTGTAGTGACCATGTGGAAGCAGCATGGCAATGGGCTGATCTGCAGACTCTTATCAGACTGATCTGAGCTTGGTCCCTGTGTCGCATAAGGCAAGTTGCTCAGCCCTTCTGTGCTTCCTCTACAATATGGGTCGCTGTGAACCCTGTGAGCTAATGCCTAATGTCTGGCACTTAGTAAATATTCAGTAAATGTTGATTCATTATTATTATGTGTTCACTCATGCCTCTTACTACGGGGACTGCGAAAGTGTGGTTTTGCCTTTGGGAATTCTATATTCCATTTTGACACTCAAAACATACAGGCAGGAGAATAAAAGAACAACAGAAGTAATGAAATCTCACATTAGGGAAGTTGCTAAAAAACGTGCAATTTAGTCTTTCAGATACTGCTGGCCCCCTGCTCTGAGCTTTATTGGAGAGGAATTTGTCAGTGTGTGTCAAAAGCCTTTAAAACGTGTTTGTCCTTAAGAAAGCAATCTGTCTGTCATGGACAGACAAATGAGGACTGACACAGGAGGACCATGCCATTCCTGTATGTAGACTAGATAACTTTAAGGTCTCTTAGAGCCCCAAGAGTCTGGGGCATCTTTAAGTGAAAATATTAATCTGAATTTGGAAAGTCATAGGGGTTAGGGGTACCTAACTCCATGTATTCAGTTTAGTTAGGTTGTAGCAGATCACTGATTTTCCATCTTATTTCACAGAACCCAAGGCATGACTTGGGATTTACTGACATAGAAAATAGTCACGGCAGTTGTGTTTCCACTGTATTTGCACCCATCGCCTCCCATCCCAAGAAGAAGGAATAAATCTGCAGCTGTTGTTTGAACTTCTGCAATCTGAAACAATTTGAAAACCACAGCTGTTAGAGGCATAAACCTGATTCTGGCTTTGTCCTTGATCCATGTCTCATGTTTCATGGAACTCACCAAAAGCCACGCTCTGGGGGTTGAGTCAGAGAAGGCCGCTTCTCCTAATCATCACCCTCCCAGAAAACAGAAGTGCTGTGTGCTTATTCCTGAGGGGACTTTCCAGTGTGAAGCAGAGCCCGTTTGTGCCTTGGTTCAGTGGAACCAAACCCCTGAGAGGGGTGCTGATATTCCTAAAGTCCTACGAAAAGTTCAGCTACTACCCAGCTTTGCCCACTGGCAAGCAGAGATGAATACTATGGCAAACACCAGCATCTGGCTCCCAGCAGCCTGGCTATTTGGAGGAAGGGGCAGTCTGGAGGGCTTTAGTGTATCTCAAGTTAACCACGCTCGTCTACCCTCACTTCCACAGAGAACAGCAGGCTGTATTCAGGGATCTCAGCGACAGCTGTGCCTTCCAAACCAAGACGCTGTTCGGAAAGATGATCCAAATGTGGGCTATGTGTTTCAGTGGGATTAGGTGGGACTTTCCTACTCAAATGGCCCTTTGTGTGCTTCTCAAAGACAGGGTATTAACCTCACGCGTGGCTAAAGCATGATGGATGACTTGGAGTTCTCGATTTACATTTGGCTGGAGGTCAGAACTGAACCATCAAAATGCCTGGGTATCTGATGGACAGTGCCTGGCTTATTCAGACTTGTTTCTGATGGAGTGGGTGGATCCTGGGGCTTTTGCTCCATCCAGGTTTGATAAGCTAAACAAGGCTGGAATGTTACAAAGTTCCTCTCAAGGCAGCAGAATTCAGTGTCTTGAATCAGTAGGCTCTATTATCATTTTTGTTTATATTCAGCATCTTTACCTACTTCCAGATCTACACCGACCTCTGCCCATTTGTTGCAAGGTGTGGTCCCACCCAAGACTGGGGCAGCCGGAGCACAGGGCCTCTGCTCGAGTCACTTCTCCCAGCTCCTTAAAGTCACCTGCTTGGTCTTCTTGCTTTCTCAGTAAGATCCCTTGCAAGTGTGAAGTGCTTCTGTCTTCATCAGTGCTTTGGACTGTCTTCTCAGGCCAAGGGGAGTCAGAAGTTGACCTGCTCTATCTTGCCTGTTACAGGCTTGCACCATTATATGACAAGAGTTCAACACTCCCAGGCTGGAAGTGGGGTGGGATTGCCCCTCCATTCTCCTACAAACCAGAGTGGAGAAGGGGCTGCTTCATCTTCTGGTGAAGAACTGAGCTTTTAGAGGTACCAGAATGATTCAGATGTCTTGGTTCCCAACAAAAGCTGTGTGGGAGACTTAGGCTGGCCTGCTGCACTGACCCCTTGACTAAGCCCAATGGCAAACAAGTTATCATGTGGGAGGAGCTAAGCTAAGTACCTGTGGTGCCACCAGAAGTCATGAACCCAGAATCCAGGCATTATAAACCTAATAAGGATCCAAGGGAACAAGCGCTCCTCTGGCCTGGCAGACCCTTCACTCCACATGCTGAGTCTCTTCACTCAGTGCGAAGAAGGGGCTGAGACTGAGATGTGTGGGCTGCTGGCCTGAGACGAAGTGAGGTCTGGGGCTGAGGTGGAGAGTGGCTGCATCTGCCATCATGGAGCCCTGGTTCTATGTGCAGCCTCTGCACTGCTCGCTGGCATTGGCAACAGTGAACCAAAGTGAGAGCGACCTCAGTAGAATGGGACATCTTCTCAGTTAACCCCAGACACAACCAGCCTTTGTGCTTTGGCCTAGCTCAGAGGAAACAAGAGAGCCTCTTAGAAAGTTTAACTCCGGGACTTCCCTGGTGGCGCAGTGATTAAGAATCCGCCTGTCAATGCAGGGGACACGGGTTCGAGCCCTGGTCCGGGAAGATCCCACATGCCACGGAGCAACTAAGCCCGTGCGCCACAACTACTGAGCCTGCGCTCTAGAGCCCGTGAGCCACAACTACTGAAGCCCTCACGCCTAGAGCCTGTGCTCCACAACAAGAGAAGCCACTGCAATGAGAAGCCCACGCACCGCAACAAAGAGTAGCCCCCGCTCATTGCAACCAGAGAAAAGCCCGCACGCAGCAACAGAGACCCAATGCAGCCAATAAATAAATAAATTTATATATACAAAAAAAAAGAAAGTTTAACTCCATGGAAACTTTTACAAGGTCAGACTTTTTAAGCTCTGGCACTGAATTTACTTACAGGAATCTATTCTAAACAAAAGAATTTGTTGTCCTCTCCGTGTTGGTAATCACAATACATGTCAGAAATAATTTAAATTCCAATAGAAAGGGATTGATTAAAGGGATTATGTTATATCAATACAAGTAAACCATTAAAAGTTGTATTCTAGATTAGTTCTTCCTGGTAGAAGTACAACCCACCACCAAGAAGTGTTCTGATCAAAACTCTAGATCTAACCACCAATTTATAGAAAATTCAGAGGACAGAGAAGCATGTTAAATGACAGCAAGGGAATGCAATCAGGAAAATTCAGAATGTAAGTACTCTACAAAACAAACCTAGTTTCTTCTTCAACAATAAAAAAATACAAGAAAAACAAAAGACAAAATGGGAACATACAGAGAAAGAGACTTAGGATATATCTGAACCAAATGCAATGGGAAGACCTTTCTTGAATCCTGACTCAAACATACAGTTGTAAAAAAAAAAAAAAAAAAAAAAAAAAGGTCATTTATGAGACAACTGGGAAACTTGAATGCTGGATATTTGATATTAATGAATGATTACAATTTTGGTTTTTCTTTTTTTTTTTTTTGAGTCCCAGTCTTTTAGAGATATATACTAAAATGTTTATGGATAAAATAATATTTGCAATCTGCTTTTTAAAACTCCATGGGGGGTGGGGGTGGGAGGGTAGGAAAGTATAGCATTGGTGACTGTCGAATGTGAGTGATAGGTACAGAAATTTTATGATAGTATTTATGCTTCTTTTTAATAATTTTACTTATTTATTTATTTTTGGCTGCGTTGGGTCTTCGTTGCTGCACGTGGGCTTTCTCTAGTTGTGGTGAGCGGGGGCTGCTCTTTGTTGCCATGCACGGGCTTCTCATTGCGGTGGCTTCTCTTGTTGCGGAGCATGCGCTCTAGGCGCCTGGGCTTCAGTAGTTGTGGCATGCAGGCTCAGTAGTTGTGACTCGCGGGCTCAGTAGTTGTGGCTCGCGGGCTCTAGAGTGCAGGCTCAGTAGTTGTGGTGCATGGGCTTAGTTGCTCTGCAGCATGTGGGATCTTCCCGGACCAGGGCTTGAACCCATGTCCCCAGCGTTGGCAGGCAGATTCTTAACCATTGTGCCACCAGGGAAGTCCTATGCTACTTTTATATAGTTTGAAATTTTTCATAATAAAAAGTTTTTGGAAATCATGTTGTGGAACAAATCTTGTGTCATGGAAAACTGTTTATGGCATATTACGTTAAAAGAAAGAGGGAGTTGTATCTTAAGTCCTATTATGATCTCATTTTTGTAACTGTGTGTATGTGTGAAAAAGTCTGCAAAAATATATGAACCAAAATGACTGATGAACTATGATTAATTCTGAATGACTGAATTACGGTGATTACACTTTTTTAGTGTGTTCACTGCTATAAATTTTTATAATAATCATTACTCATATATAAGCATGAAATAACAATGAATATATTTAAAATTAGAAAAAATATATGCATAACTATATTTGCACAGAAAAGTTATGGGAGGATAGTCTTCTAGGATTTGGGGCTTTCCTGTGTTTTCCTAATTCACTGAAAAGAGTAAAATTTCTTATAAAAAGAAATTTAGAACAAAGAAAAGTTGGCTTCATTTTAGGGCACTGAAATGGTTCTGATCACCAATTCCAACCTGGGGCAGGGGGGCATTTCCCACACCACCAACAGGCAATTCTCCATGACACTGGCTGGGTATTCTACAATGTAGCTAACTCTGACACCATCCACCTGGAGATAATGTCAGACCCTACAGGTGAAGGACTCAGTCCCACAAGACTGTTTCCACCCTACTTCAGACACCAGTCATATTCCCAGGTTACCACCTGTGATTCCGACTGACAGCTATAGAATGAAGCTTCCCAGTGACCCTCTGCTAGGATTCAACCAATTTGTTAGAGTGGCTCACAGAACTCAGAGAAACATTTTACTTACTAGATTACCAGTTTATTATAAACAGTAATAAACGGATATAAGTCAGGACCATCCAGATGAAGACATGCATCAGGACAAGGTATAGGGAAAAGGGCATGAAGCTTCCATGCCCTCCCCAGGCATGCTACTCTCCCAGCAGCTTCAAATATTCAATCTGGACGCTCTCTGAACCTCATACTTTGGGAATTTTTATGGAGGCTTCATCACATAGGCATGATAGATCATTAACTCCATTTTCAGCCCTTCTCCCTTCTCAAGAGAATGGGGGGCGGGGCCGAAAATTCCAAGCTTCTAATCATGGCTTGGTCTTTCTGGTGGCTGACCAGCACTCATCCAGCCGTCATCCAGGAGCCCACCCAGAGTCACCTCATCGGAACAAAGACACTCCTATCACCCAGAAAACTACAAGGGTTTCAGGAGCCCTGCATCAGGAACCAGGGTCGAAGACCAACTATTAGAAAAAAAGATGTTCCTAGTTCTCTGATCACTTTGGGGATTCCAAGGGTTTTAGAAGCTCTGTGCCAGAGACAAAGACCAAATCTGCATTTATTGTTATAAATCATAATATCACAGATATTTTAAGAAAATGTTTGAATACGTCATAACTACAAATTTACGCACTCTATTTCTGTACAAAGTTGAACTGTCCCCTGGCAGACCTGAGTTCTGCTCCTCCACAGAGGAGATTTTTGATGTGGGACAAGTCAATTGTTCCTGAGTCTCAGTTTCTTCCACTTGGTGGGTGGCCTTGGATAAGTCACTTCACTTCTTTAAGTCCTCAGTTTTTTCATTGGTTAAATAAAGAAAACAACTATTTACAAGCTTGTTATGAAGACTGAGATAATCCCATAACATACCAGATACAGTTGCACATAGTAGCTGTTCAGTAAAGTGTAGCTTCTATCTATTAATTAATCCAACAAATATTTATTGAGCATGCAATACACTGCAGGCACAGTGCTAGGTATTAGGGATAATTCGTCAAGCAAGAAACACAATGTCCCTCTTCTCTTGAAGATTCTAGCCATGGTTGGTGGGGAGAAAATAAACAAGGAAACAAATAAGTGAGATAATTACATTTAGTGATAAGTGCTTTGAAAAGAAAATTATTTCTGTGCTTGTATTTACTATTAGTGTAAAAACCTTCCTGGTCAATCTCTCTCTACTCCTTTATGTTTTAGGAGCCACTCTCAAATTAAAGAGAGCTCAACAATGACTTTAATTGAGCTTGGAAATTCACTGAACTATTGACTCTTAAAGCGACACGAAGAAGACAGAGAGAAAAATGAAATGTTCGTGAGAGGAAAATCCTGAAGCTGTACCATAGCTCCCAAATGCCATTTTGTGAATCATTGCCTGGTGGGATTCAGAATTATCTGGGGAGCGTTTTAAAGATACAGACTCCCAGGACTTCCCTGGTGGCACAGTGGTTGAGAATCCGCCTGCTAATGCAGGGGACACGGGTTCGAGCCCTGGTCCGGGAAGATCCCACATGCCGCGGAGCAGCTAAGCCCGTGCCCCGCAACTACTGAGCCTGTGCTCTAGAGCCCGTGAGCCACAACTGCCGAGCCCACGTGCCGCAAGTACTGAAGCCCGCACACCTAGAGCCCACGCTCCACAATGAGGGAAGCCACCGCAATGAGAAGCCCGCACACTGCAACGATGAGTAGCCCCCGCTCACCGCAACTAGAGAAAGCCCGCGCACAGCAACGAAGACCCAACACAGCCAAAAATAAATAAATAAAATAAATAAATTTATTAAAAAAAAGATACAGACTCCCAGTTCCCATCCTCAAATATTCAAATTCTGTAGATCCAGGAATTTTTGTTGTTGTTGCTTTTTTTTTTTAAATTTTATTTATTTATTTATTTTTGCTGTGATGGGTCTTCATTTCTGTGCGAGGGCTTTCTCTAGTTGTGGCGAGCAGGGGCCACTCTTCATCGCGGTGCGCGGGCCTCTCACTATCGCGGCCTCTCTTGTTGCGGAGCACAGGCTCCAGACGCTCAGTCTCAGTAATTGTGGCTCACGGGCCCAGTCGCTCCGCGGCATGTGGGATCCTCCCAGACCAGGGCTCGAACCCGCGTCCCCTGCATTAGCAGGCAGACTCTCAACCACTGCGCCACCAGGGAAGCCCTGCTTTTTTTTTTTTTAAGTTCACTGGTAATTCTTATGGGCAATCAATCATGGGAAGCAGTGCTTGTCAGGCAGCTTATGAATTCCATTAGTCACTGAAGCTGAGAATACAGAGCTGTGTCTGTTAGTCTGTTGGCCACCATATATTTATTTTTCTAATTTCTAAAATACTTGCCCTGGTTGGCCCTCAAGGAGCTTAGAATGTAGTGGGAGATATAAATGAAGGTGCTGTGGGAATACAAAGCAGGAACAACTAAGTCTTTGAGGGTTAGAGAAAACCTTCTGGAGGGGAAGAATTCTGAATGAGTTAGAATCTGCTCCAGCAGCATGTGACAGAAAACACAAAATTATAGTGGATTAAACTAGTTAAAAATTTACTTTTCTCTCATATAGAAGCCTCTAGTCTGTAAGAGTGCTCACTCTGAAATCTCATCATTGAAATTTACTAGGACAAACTACTGAAACTGCAAACCTAACCCTTTCATATGATTCGTTATGGCACAGCCGCCTGAAGCAATATTATGCAAACATGAAAAGTCATCACTTAGGAAGCTGCAGAGTATGAAAAACAGCTCGTGATAAAATATTGAGGAAATGCAAATTTGTGTATATGCAAAATTGTGTATGTGTTGTGATTACAACAGTGTGAAAAATGTGTGTATGTGGGCAAATATAGAAAGACCATCATAAAATAAAAACAATTATTGGATGGATTACAGGTTTTTTCTTCTCTGAAGATTCCCTTTAGTAGAGTTATATTGTTTTCATAACAAAATTTTAAATGTCTTGCAAACTTTACATGGTGTCAAAGGTAGGAGTGCTTAAGAATCACCTGAGGAGCTTATTTAAAATGTGTATTCCCAGGCTCTAGCCAGAGAGATTCTGATTCTACAGATCTAGGGAATGGCTGCATTTTTAACAAGCATCCCAGATCATTTTGTTGGAAGCAGTGCACTGACCACATCTGAAAGACACCACCATATCTAGTGTCTCAGAGACACTTAAAAATGTATAGAGTTGGAATATTATGTGTGCCAAAACAGCCCAGCTTTGCATTGTCCTAAGGACTCTGGCCAATATTCCACTATCATTGTTGGGGAAACAGTAAGAAAGTTTAAAACAAAGACTCCATATTCACAAAAATGTTTTCTCTCCCTGGTTTATATAGTGAAATATTACTAAAAGGTACAGCTTGGATCATTTTTCTTTTGCCTTTAAGCAAACTTGGAGCTATCTAATAAAAGCAACCCAGGCACTAACAGTTATGTATCTCCAGTTCTCTTACAGTCCCTATGTATCCTGTAACTTACTCCATGCCTTTCTAATAGGCCCAACACAAGTTCAGCTATAATCTGCCTTCGTGAGTGAAGCTCAGTCATTTCAAACTCTACAGCTGCATTGCACAATGTGCACAAGCATAGATCTGCATAGATCCAGCTGATTCTATACTCACTGTATTCACTAGAATGATCAGTTTATCTCAGTTTGCCCAGGAATTTTCTGGTTTTATCACTGGTCCTAGGTCCCATGACCTCCACCCCTGCAACCCCTCAGTACTGGGCAAACCAGGACGGTTAGTCACCCCCATACCTTTCCATTGCCTGTGACCCATGTAATTATGCACAGCTTAAAAGACCCTTTCCAGGAGGGGTTATCAGCCTCCACAGACAGTGTCCCAGGGAATACAGGCACGAACATAGCTTTTGGAAGATCTTACTCCGAAAAAGAATATATATAAAATGCTGTTCATTATTTTTCAGAAATAAAACATTTCCCTGAAGTGGTTTCAGAGGAGCCAGGGATTTAAGGTGCAGCAAATGGTCCTCCTCCTACATTCCCATCTCCCCCTTTTTCCTGCAAGCATTCATCATTTAGTGAAAAGTTTACTAAGATTTGTGTGTGTTACCCATCAGAAAAGAGACACGTAGGGTTTGGTCAGGCAGTTAGAATGAGGAAAGTAGAGATAAAGGGTAAATCTGTCTAGAGGATGTGGAATTTTTCATCAAGTAGAATTAGAAAGTAACTCCTTCCACACTTGTTTTCAGAAAAGTAGTTTTATTGTGAAACTCTTGGAATTTCTCTAAAACCCTAAAAAGTTAAGATGAGTCAGAAAGCTAGAAAAGGATGTTTCTCAGCAGAGTCTGTTCTAACATGTAGGACAGATTTTTCAGAATTATGCTGTTCACATCAAAATTATACTACTTTAAAATATTGCAAGTAATGCATAGAACCCCCAGAATTTCATTTTGAAATCATTTCCAAACTGGAACTTTCAAAAGTAGCTTGTATTTTTGGCTCAGGAATAATCCTTCTGACAGCTGGTTTTCACTGTGAAAAATACACTTATATGGGAATTTAGCACATTTGCCCACTCAAATTCTTGGGTGCAATATCAACTTTCATTAAAAAGTCAGTTTAGTGGACAATCAAAATTTATAACAACTCTAGGTTTCAGTTCTTCTGTCTTTTAAGACCATCAGATATTTAATGCAGAATACAGTTTAATTAGCCACCACCTTCTTTCAGTAAAGGATTTAACGATTTTTTCCGATCAATGCAGAAAACCATATGTGAAGCCAATGACTGAAAACCGAAGCAACAGCCATAAGCAGCATTTTCCGGAGTGAAATCTGTTAGTAGACATTATGTTAAAAGAAAAAAGGATACTCACGCTCAGGTAGGGGAGCACTGAGATAAACAGAGCTCAACATGTTTCTTCACGTCAAGATTTTTGAGAAGCTTTGCAAAGACGATAGGCATTGGCACTCTCCAAGGTGGGGACACAGCATATATTTCCCAAAATTATTTGACCAAATATTGTCAGAATATCTAAAAGGTTTGGGTTCCAACTAACACCCTTAGAAAAAGACTGTTCTTGACTTTCTAAATTTGATAATTCAACTACTTGAAGTTGGGACTAAATCTATTTTCAGTCTATTTGCAGGGAAAAGAATTTTTATTTGCAAATAAGAAGGGCAGATTTGTCCAAAGCACAAAACAGTCTGAGTGACATTCAACACACTTTGAAAGGAAGTTATTCTTATTACAAATATGGTTACCTCCAATTTACAATAAGAATAAATGAGGCCTTGAAACCTATTAGAAAGTGCTTGTGGTTTCAAGCTTAGAGAATTTCACTTTGATGACTTGGAGAGGCAAATGAATTCATTCCAATAGGGCAGGGTTTTGTTTAGTCTATAGGTCTCTAGTCAGAGCTAACAGTGGTTTGAAGAGCTATAAATGAGCAGATATGGGCATCTGCAGCTAGGCATGCTTAACTGCTATTGGATATTGTTTCACCTAAGAGATACCCATATTTCCCAGACCAAATTATATTGTGGATCTGAAGCAATCTAAACTGACTTCTGATCCCAGCATTAAGGGAGAGAAGGAAGAAGATTAAAAGAGTAGCCCTGACTCAATAGCCATTAAAATGAAGATTGGGGAAGGACTAGCCTGAACACAGATAGTTAGGACACACTGAACTATCCTCTATATTATTCCACTGCCTTACAAAGGGATTCCCCCAACAAATTTGTCTATAAGAACAAGGTCTGTTGAAGATATTGCCTCACACCTCTCAGAATGGCTATAACCAAAAAGCCTACAAATAACAAATGTTGGCACAGACGTGGAAAAAAGGGAACCCTAGTACACTGTTTTTAGAAATGTAAACTGGTGAAGCCACTACGGAAAACAGCATGAAGGTTCCTCAAAAAACTAAAAATAGAGCCATCATATGATCCAGCAATTCCACTCCTGGGTATATATCCAAAGAAAAGGAAAACATTAATTCGAAAAGATAGACGCACCCCAATGTTCACAGCAGCATTGTTCTTTTCACTGCAAATAGACTGAAAATAGATTTAGTCCCAACTTTCAAGTAGCTGAATTACCAAATTTAGAAAGTCAAGAGCAGTCTTTCTCTAAAGGTGTTAGCTGGAACCCAAGCCTTTTAGATATTCTGACAATATTTGGTCAAATAATTTCGGGAAATACAAGATGTGGAAGCAAACTAAGTGTCCATCAATAGATGAATAGATAAAGAAGATAAACACACACACACACACACACACACACACAAATGGAATATTACTCAGCCATAAAAAGAATGAAATGTTGCCATTTGCAACAACATGGATGGAGCTGGAGGGTATTATGCCTTTTTTTTTTTTTTTTTTTTTTGGCCACATCACGCAGCATGAGGGATCTTAGTTCCCCGACCAGGAGGGACCCGTGTCCCCTGCAGTGGAAGCGCAGAGTCCTAACCACTGAACCGCAAGGAAATTCCCTATTATGCTTAATGAAATAAGTCAGACAGAGAAAGACAAATACTGTATGTTTTCACTTACATGAGGAATCTAAAAAATAAAACAAACAACTATAGCAAAACAGAAACAGACTCACAGGATAAAGAACAAACTAGTGATTACCAGTGAGTACAGGGAATGGGAGAGGGGCAAGATAGGGATAGGGGATTAAGAGGTACAAACTACTTTGTATAAAACAAGCTACGAGGATATAGTGTACAGCACAGGGAATATAGCCAGTATTTTATAATAACTTTAAATGGAGTATAATCTATAAAAACATTGAATCACTGTTTATACCTGAAACTAATATAAATTGTAAATGAGCTATACTTCAGTAAAAAAAAGAATAAAGTTTGTGATCAAAACCCAGTTCAGTCACTAAGGTGTGATTAAAATGAAATGGGATAAAATGGCTCAAACTGTCACATACAAAGGTGTAGACATCTGTCATGGTGTAGACGTCAAATGTGCTGTAGCTCCAATGTGAAGTTACATGTTTATTCTCTACCAAGAAATTCAAGTTTTGGTCTTTAACCACATTCAAATGATATGGCACAGAGTAATAATAAATATAAAATGTGAAAATAAAAATTTTATTGGGAAGAGGAAATGTTACATACAATTAAGTATATGGTTGATGAAATGTATCATACAGTAACAGCCTTTGCTTAAGGAACAGGTTTAGTAAAGGAAGAAGTTGGAAGCTTAGAATAGGTTTCCATACATAATTTCCAAGCAGTTTTAAGTAAAAGATCTCAATTTGCATAAATTACACAGATCATTTGAGAGAAAAGTGTATTGGTTTGTGGCTATTTCTGATCATCAATTCACTTTGTGTCTTGTAGATCTCTTTTACCCTGATCCCAACTCTGGTGGTTCTGATCCTGTTCTAATATGGTTCTCTCCATCCATAAGTGGGCATTTACCCAGAGGCCACATCGCAAATAGGATTTTTTTGCTCATTGTGAATTAAACAAATTCCATGTGCTCTTAAATGAACTCCATGGTTTTAAAGACAGCTGCCTGGGGCCTGGTCAACGCGAGCTCGGGGCTGGGTCGCCCGCGCCGCCGTCAGGTTGCTAGGATGATTATGCAGATCTCTCAGATATAGGGAAAAAATTCAGCCACCTCACCCAGATTCTGCAATCCCTACGAGGCTGCATCTGAAATACTGAAGAGCCGTGTGGATGAAAGGCTCTTGGTGCTCCAGCCAGGCATCAGGGCTGTGCCTCTGAGGTGGGAGAGCCAACTTCAGGACACTGGTCCACAAGAGACCTCCCAGCTCCACGTAATACCAAACGGCAAAAATCTCTCAGAGATCTCCATCTCAACATCAAGACCCAGCTTCACTCAACGACCAGCAAGCTACAGTGCTGGACACCCTATGCCAAACAACTAGCAAGACAGGAACACAGCCCCATCCATTAGCAGAGAGGCTGCCTAAAATCATAATAAGACCACAGACACCCCAAAACACACCACCAGACGTGGACGTGCCCACCAGAAAGACAAGATCCAGCCTCATTCACCAGAACTCAGGCACTAGTTCCCTCCACCAGGAAGCCTACACAACCCACTGAACCAACCTTAGCCACTGGGGACAGATACCAAAAACAACGGGAACTATGAACCTGCAGCCTGTGAAAAGGAGACCCCAAACACAGTAAGATAAGCAAAACGAGACGACAGAAAAACACACAGCAGATGAAGGAGCAGGGTCAAAACATACCAGACCTAACAAATGAAGAGGAAATAGGTAGTCTACCTGAAAAGACAGCTGCCTGAACCAAATCTGGAAGAGCTCTTCCATTTAGGGAGTGCTTAAGTCATAGGTACACATCTGTAAAGAGTTTGGAAATGGCATCATAATATGTGCACACCATCTTTGCTGATACAGTTTCAAGTAAGCTAATAGGATCTGTACAATTCTAGAGACTATTAAGTAAAAATGAATATCTGCATGTGGTATGGAACCCATTCTCATTTGAACAATACTCATTTTGCTTATTTCTATCTCCCAAACAGAAAACATCCAACAAGAACAATTTTCTCTATGTTTATTTAATTATAACAAAAGTAGAACAATGCATACCAAATGTAAAAAGATATCCAAAAAAGATGATGAAAATGTTTAGGAACAGAAATGACTAATTTAGCTGAAGGAATTACTCAGGTTCCATTAAAACACATTTGCAACTTATAATTGGTTATCAGTGTAAATTAAATTTAGTAACTGAGTCCCAATTTACTACTAAAAGTTATCAAAATATTTTCAAAATGTTACATAAAAACTGAAACATCCATAAGTATTACATAAACACCAAACAAAACATCATATAAAGAAAAATAAATGTATCCTGAGATAAAATACAAATCACACTTGTCATGCCAGAATATACACCCCCCCTTTCCCCTCACATATAATTGTGAGGATTCAGTGTTTTGCACGTTCCAAGATAAAGTAATGATAATATACGCTGATGCAAATTTCAGCCATAAAAATAAACTACTTCATATCTTAAATATTCCTATGATGAAACATCAGGATTCCAGTTTCACTAATCAAAACTTTATGAAGGCATAAATTGCATTTGGTTTTGACTCCTCAGATCATGGCTAAAAACTCTCAGCAAAGCATTCTAGGCTTTTTTTCTCACATCAAGTGACCCAGAATATATTTTAAGAAATGTTTATTTTCTGTGCATATTTGTTTTATAATTATAAATTCCTGAGCACTTTTTCTTCTTCCTCCTCATCACTGTCAGTGACATTGACTTGCTGGATGTTAGAGGGAATTGATGTCGGGGCCGTGAAGACACTTTCCAAGGCTCCAGGGTCCAGCTGAGGCACGGGATTTAAGTATTCTTCCCCACTGCGGCTATGACTGTTACAGTAACAGGTTCCATCCATGCTCTCACAACTCCGAGAATCTTCGCCGTGAGCACGTTCATCTGGGTAGTCTCTAAAAAGATAGTCTCTATTTAAAGCTGAAAACATAGTCTCATGTTTTTGGTATCTGTCTTCATAATAACCAAGGCATTCTGGCACTGAACTTGGAAAATTTCCATAGCCAAAAGGAGGCCGACTATAAGGGCACGTGCTGTAGCAGAAAGACAAAAAAGGAATTCGATCATAACTTGTCCACATGTTGCCTTGTATACAGATTAACTGAGCAAGTTTAACTGGGGCCTAGAGAGCTCCCAAGATAACTTTCTGCAACTACTTCATGTACTCATCCACATGTTGCCTAGTCCCAACATAAAACAATTGGCAAAGTAAGCTTATAACTATTACCTATTATCAGCCTCAGGTTTCTTACCTTTGGCAGCCTTGATAAAGAAAAATTACTTATCTGGGCCTTTCTCTCATGATGCCTTATGCCATGTAAGGTTTTAGAAATGCAGGTACCTGCTGTGCTGTGCTAAATATTGACACTTAGTAAGCAGTGTAACAATTGTTCTTACTAGTATTTGAAGCAAAATTTACAGGAGGTGGGGGGAAATGTATAACTGGGTTGAAATCAAGAGATCTTGGGGATGGGGGAGGGCACTCGAACAGAGGATAACAACTTAATTTTTAAATTCACATTCAATAATTAATTATATTAAAACACTCAATACCAGAAAGATTTAGAACTGATATTAAACTGTGGTTTTAGAGATCTTTTCCAAAAAAAAATTTGGAGTGTGGGAATGTGAAGAATTGAAAAGATTAATTTGCTGTTTTACAAACTAATGGTTTTTCTTGTAAGGCAAATCTAAAAATTCTGCCATTCAAACCCATTTGTCAATTTTTTAAAGAAAGTATTACTCCACCTTTCAAAGGCACAGAACAGGAATCATAGGGAGAGTTACGTAGAAAAGTCCAACCAAAAGTTGCCTGGACTCATGGACTCCATCTAGTGACAGATAATATAAGCATAATAATCATGCTCATTAGCAAAACCCAAGACAAGCTGGGTGTTTCATTTCATGCTCCCACATTTTTTTTTTAAAAGGTCAACTTTGTCTCCTTCCCTTTAAAAATATAAGTATGACTGACATAATAGACTATCATCTCAAATTCTTTGGAAATATAGGGTTTCTTCAGTGGTTGGTGTCCTACCCCCAAATCTTCAAGTGCTAGGGACCCTGCCCGTGTTCAATATCACCTAGTTTCTGAAACGTTTCAGGTTTCCATTCCTACTGCCACATCCTCATTCAGGCATTTTTAATTTAATACATACGTCCTGAATACATTGTACTTGCAGCTACTATGACTTTGCTCCGTAGCTCTTCCACCTTTAGATCTCTCCATCCATTGGATTCCACAAATACTTCAAGGGTGTGCTCAAATCTACTTCCTCCACAAAGCCTTCTTCTCTTCAGCTAGGAACAATTCACCTACTAACTATTCTTTTAGGACTCAATATAGGCAAGATATTACACAAGGTTTGGTGGAGAATTTAATTTAAAAAAAATCTAAAATCCAGGTAGTATATACTTGATATGTGCTAAAGTGTGCTATAATGCAAACATCACATGGCTATATTGGTGTGGTAAAAACAAGTTAGTATTATATTTGGAGAACAAAAAGATCAGTAAAGATAAGAGTAATCCTGGACTTCCCAGGTGGCATAGTGGTTAAGAATCTGCCTGCCAATACAGGAGACACAGGTTCGAGCCCTGGTCTGGGAAGATCTCACATGCCGCGGAGCAACTAAGCCCGTATGCCACAACTACTGAACCTGCACTCTAGAGCCCATAAGCCACAACTACTGAGCCTGCGTGCCACAACTACTGAAGCCTGTGTGCCTAGAGCCAGTGCTTCGCAACAAGAGAAGCCACCCCAATGAGAAGCCCGCGCACCACAACGAAGAGTAGCCCCTGCTTGCTGCAACTAGAGAAAGCCCGCATGCAGCAACGAAGACCCAACACAGCCAAAAATAAATAAATAACTTTATTGCAAAAAAAAAAAGAGTAATCCTAAAAGGTTACATGGATGAAAATGAATACCTAGAGAAGCATCATGGTGTAGTGGGAAAAGCAATTCTGAGGGGTGTGTAGTGATATTGCAATGTTGTTTAAAGTTGCAATTCCCTAATGATATATGATGTGGAGAATCTTTTCATATGCTTAATTGTCATCTGTATATGTTCTCTGGTGAGGTATCTGATCAGGTCTTTTGTCCATTTTTAACTGGGTTGTTCATTTTCTTTTTTTTTTTTTTTCCACACACACACACTGTATTTTATTTTTACAAGAGATAGATAGACTGACACCAAGCATTGTACATGGATGACCACAACAAAAGCAACAATGATTGCAATTACCAAACATGAAACACACTTATACTATGTCATAATATTGACATTCAGTCCAGTAATCCTCCACTGTAACAGCTCCTTTACTTTGCAGTGAAAATTGATTTGTATATTCTTTTCCTCTGAGTCCTTGTGGGATTTCTTTTTTTTAATTCAGACAGAAAGTCACAAAAATTATACTCATCCTCATCAGTTCACTCAGTCCCATGTAATTAATTTCTTTTTTTTCATCTTGATCTTTTGTTAGCAGTTTTATGAGTTCATCAGTTTTTCATTAGAGTTCTGAAAATGCTTATTCATTCAGTTCAGCAGTACAGTCAGTTACCAGAAACCTGTACTTGTCAGAGTCTTTTCCATGAATTTCTTGAAGATGAAACTCTTTTATAGGAACATATTTGCAAAATCATCAGAGTACACCCAGAACTGTCTGTAAATGACAAAAGACTTAAAAATGACCATGGTTAAAGATTTGATGAAAGTTCATAATAATGCAGTTGACAAGAAAATTAGTTATTTCTGAGATATACATTTTAAAGTAATAACTAGGATTATTACTTATAACATTATACCAGAACATATAAGATTTTTAGAAGTTTCCTGTAATGTCTGAAACATTTATATTAACATATTTCCATACATATTTCCATACAAATACAAATATAAGATTTTTAGAAATTTCATGTAATGTCTGAAACATTTATATCAACATATTTCCATACATATTTCCATACAAATACAAATATAAGATTTTTAGAAATTTCATGTAATGTCTGAAACATTTATATTAACATATTTCCATACATATTTCCATACAAATACAAATATAAGATTTTTAGAAATTTCATGTAATGTCTGAAACATTTATATTAACATATTTTCATACATATTTCCATACAAATACAAGATTTTTAGAAATATCATGTAATGTCTGAAACATTTATATTAACATATTTCCATACATATTTCCATACAAATACAAATATAAGATTTTTAGAAATTTCATGTAATGTCTGAAACATTTATATTAACATATTTCCATACAAATAACCCAATGAAAGTTTAGTATTAGTTGTTTTGTTTGTTTTTTTATACTGCAGGTTCTTATTAGGCATCAGTTTTATACACATCAGTGTATACATGTCAATCCCAATCGCCCAATTCAGCACATCACCATCCCCACCTCATCGCAGTTTTCCCCCCTTGGTGTCCATATGTCCATTCTCTACATCTGTGTCTCAACTTCTGCCCTGCAAACTGGCTCATCTGTACCATTTTTCTACGTTCCACATACATGCATTAACATACGATATTTGTTTTTCTCTTTCTGACTTACTTCACTCTGTATGACAGTCTCTAGATCCATCCACTTCTCAACAAATGACTCAATTTCGTTCCTTTTTATGGCTGAATAATATTCCATCGTATATATGTACCACAACTTCTTTATCCATTCGTCTGTTGATGGGCATTTAGGTTGCTTCCATGACCTGGCTATTGTAAATAGTGCTGCAATGAACATTCGGGTGCACGTGTCTTTTTGAATTACGGTTTTCTCTGGGTATATGCCCAGTAGTGGGATTGCTGGGTCATATGGTAATTCTATTTTTAGTTTTTTAAGGAACCTCCATATTGTTCTCCATAGTGGCTGTATCAATTTACATTCCCACCAACAGTGCAAGAGGGTTCCCTTTTCTCCACACCCTCTCCAGCATTTGTTGTTTGTAGATTTTCTGATGATGCCCATTCTAACAGGAGTGAGGTGATACCTCATTGTAGTTTTGATTTGCATTTCTCTAATAATTAGTGATGTTGAGCATCTTTTCATGTGCTTCGTGGCCGTCTGTATGTCTTCTTTGGAGAAATGTCTATTTAGGTCTTCTGCCCATTTTTGGATTGGGGTGTTTGTTTCTTTGATATTGAGCTGAATGAGCTGTTTATATATTTTGGAGATTAATCCTTTGTCCGTTGATTCATTTGCAAATATTTTCTCCCATTCTGAGGGTTGTCTTTTCGTCTTGTTTATGGTTTCCTTTGCTGTGCAAAAGCTTTGAAGTTTCATTAGGTCCCACTTGTTTATTTTTGTTTTTATTTCCATTACTCTAGGAGGTGGATCGAAAAAGATCTTGCTGTGATTTATGTCAAAGAGTGTTCTTCCTATGTTTTCCTCTAAGAGTTTTATAGTGTCCAGTCTTATATTTAGGTCTCTAATCCATTTTGAGTTTATTTTTGTGTATGGTGTTAGGGAGTATTCTAATTTCATTCTTTTACATGTGGCTGTCCAGTTTTCCCAGCACCACTTATTGAAGAGACTGTCTTTTCTCCATTGTATATCTTTGCCTCCTTTGTCATAGATTAGTTGACCATAGGTGCGTGGGTTAATCTCTGGGCTTTCTATCTTGTTCCATTGATCTATGTTTCTGTTTTTGTGCCAGTACCATATTGTCTTGATTACTGTAGCTTTGTAGTATAGTCTGAAGTCAGGGAGTCTGATTCCTCCAGCTCCATTTTTTTGCCTCAAGACTGCTTTGGCTATTCGGGGTCTTTTGTGTCTCCATACAAATTTTAAGATGATTTGTTCTAGCTCCGTAAAAAATGCCATTGGTAATTTGATAGGGATTGCATTGAATCTGTAGATTGCTTTGGGTAGTATACTCATTTTCACAATGTTGATTCTTCCAATCCAAGAACATGGTATATCTCTCCATCTGTTGGTATCATCTTTAATTTCTTTCATCAGTGTCTTATAGTTTTCTGCATACAGGTCTTTTGCCTCCCTAGGTAGGTTTATTCCTAGGTATTTTATTCTTTTTGTTGCAATGGTAAATGGGAGTGTTTCCATAATTTCTCTTTCAGATTTTTCATCATTAGTGTATAGGAATGCAAGAGATTTCTGTGCATTAATTTTGTAACCTGCAACTTTACCATATTCATTAATTAGCTCTAGCAGTTTTCTGGTGGCAGTTTTAGGATTCTCTATGTATAGTATCATGTCATCCGCAAACAGTGACAGTTTTACTTCTTCTTTTCCAATTTGTATTCCTTTTATTTCTTTTTCTTCTCTGATTGCCGTGGCTAGGACTTCCAGAACTATGTTGAATAATAGTGGTGAGAGTGGACATCCTTGTCTCGTTCCTGATCTTAGAGGAAATGCTTTCAGTTTTTCACCATTGAGAATGATGTTTGCTGTGGGTTTGTCATATATGGCCTTTATTATGTTGAGGTAGGTTCCCTCTATGCCCACTTTCTGGAGAGTTTTTATCATAAATGGGTGTTGAATTTTGTCAAAAGCTTTTTCTGCATCTATTGAGATGATCATATGGTTTTTATTCTTCAATTTGTTAATATGGTGTATCACATTGATTGATTTGCGTATATTGAAGAATCCTTGCATCCCTGGGATAAATCCCACTTGATCGTGGTGTACGATCCTTTTAATGTGTTGTTGGATTCTGTTTGCTAGTATTTTGTTGAGGATTTTTGCATCTATATTCATCAGTGATATTGGTCTGTAATTTTCTTTTTTTGTAGTGTCTTTGTCTGGTTTTGGTATCAGGGTGATTGTGGCCTCATAGAATGAGTTTGGGAGAGTTCCTTCCTCTGCAATTTTTTGGAAGAGTTTGAGAAGGATGGGTGTTAGCTCTTCTCTAAATGTTTGATAGAATTCACCTGTGAAGCCATCTGGTCCTGGACTTTTGTTTGTTGGAAGATTTTTAATCACAGTTTCAATTTCATTACTTGTGATTGGCCTGTTGATATTTTCTGTTTCTTCCTGATTCAGTCTTGGAAGGTTATACCTTTCTAAGAATTTGTCCATTTCTTCCAGGTTGTCCATTTTATTGGCATAAAGTTGCTTGTAGTAGTCTCTTAGGATGTTTTGTATTTCTGCAGTGTCTGTTGTAACTTCTCCTTTTTCATTTCTGATTTTATTGATTTGAGTCCTCTCCCTCTTTTTCTTGATGAGTCTGGCTAATGGCTTATCAATTTTGTTTATCTTCTCAAAGAACCAACTTTTAGTTTTATTGATCTTTGCTATTGTTTTCTTTGTTTCTATTTCATTTATTTCTGCTCTGATCTTTATGATTTCTTTCCTTCTGCTAACTTTGGGTTTTGTTTGTTCTTC
Organism: Balaenoptera acutorostrata; assembly: GCF_949987535.1. Taxonomy (NCBI): domain Eukaryota; kingdom Metazoa; phylum Chordata; class Mammalia; order Artiodactyla; family Balaenopteridae; genus Balaenoptera; species Balaenoptera acutorostrata. The sequence goes on from NC_080065.1 coordinate 142,049,081, forward strand.
TTTCTCTAGTTTCTTTAGGTGTAAAGTTAGATTGTTTACTTGAGATTTTTCTTGTTTCTTTAGGTAGGCTTGTATAGCTATAAACTTCCCTCTTAGAACCGCTTTTGCTGCATCCCATAGGTTTTGGGTCGTCGTGTTTTCATTGTCATTTGTCTCTAGGTATTTTTTTATTTCCTGTTTGATTCCTTCAGTGATCTCTTGGTTATTTAGTAACGTATTGTTTAGCCTCCATGTGTTTGTCTTTTTTACGTTTTTTTCCCTGTGATTCATTTCTAATCTCATAGCGTTGTGGTCAGAAAAGATGCTTGATATGATTTTAATTTTCTTAAATTTACTGAGGCTTGATTTGTGACCCAAGATGTGATCTATCCTGGAGAATGTTCCGTGTGCACTTGAGAAGAACGTGTAATCTGCCGTTTTTGGATGGAATGTCCTATATATATCAATTAAATCTATCTGGTCTATTGTGTCATTTAAAGCTTCTGTTTCCTTATTTATTTTCATTTTGGATGATCTGTCCATTGGTGTAAGTGAGGTGTTAAAGTCCCCCACTATTATTGTGTTACTGTCGATTTCCTCTTTTATAGCTGTTAGCAGTTGCCTTATGTATTGAGGTGCTCCTATGTTGGGTGCATATATATTTATAATTGTTATATCTTCTTCTTGGATTGATCCCTGGATCATTATGTAGTGTCCTTCCTTGTCTCTTGTAACATTCTTTATTTTAAAGTCTATTTTATCTGATATGAGTATAGCTACTCCAGCTTTCTTTTGATTTCCATTTGCATGGAATATCTTTTTCCATCCCCTCACTTTCAGTCTGTATGTGTCCCTAGGTCTGAAGTGGGTCTCTTGTAGACAGCATATATATGGGTCTTGTTTTTGTATCCATTCAGCCAGTCTATGTCTTTTGGTTGGGGCATTTAATCCATTCACGTTTAAGGTAATTATCGATATGTATGTTCCTATGACCATTTTCTTAATTGTTTTGGGTTTGTTTTTGTAGGTCCTTTTCTTCTCTTGTGTTTCCCACTTAGAGAAGTTCCTTTAGCATTTGTTGTAGAGCTGGTTTGGTGGTGCTGAATTCTCTTAGCTTTTGCTTGTCTGTAAAGCTTTTGATTTCTCCATCAAATCTAAATGAGATCCTTGCTGGGTAGAGTAATCTTGGTTGTAGGTTCTTCCCTTTCATCACTTTAAGTATTTCATGCCACTCCCTTCTGGCTTGCAGAGTTTCTGCTGAGAAATCAGCTGTTAACCTTATGGGGGTTCCCTTGTATGTTATTTGTCGTTTTTCCCTTGCTGCTTTCAATAATTTTTCTTTGTCTTTAATTTTTGCCACTTTGATTACTATGTGTCTCGGCGTGTTTCTCCTTGGGTTTATTCTGTATGGGACTCTCTGCGCTTCCTGGACTTGGGTGGCTATTTCCTTTCCCATGTTAGGGAAGTTTTCGATTATAATCTCTTCAAATATTTTCTCTGGTCCTTTCTCTCTCTCTTCTCCTTCTGGGACCCCTATAATGCGAATGTTGTTGCGTTTAATGTTGTCCCAGAGGTCTCTTAGGCTGTCTTCATTTCTTTTTAGTCTTTTTTCTTTAGTCTGTTCCGCAGCAGTGAATTCCACCATTCTGTCTTCCAGGTCACTTATCCGTTCTTCTGCCTCAGTTATTCTTCTATTGATTCCTTCTAGTGTAGTTTTCATTTCAGTTATTGTATTGGTCATCTCTGTTTGTTTGTTCTTTAATTCTTCTAGGTCTTTGTTAATCATTTCTTGCATCTTCTCAATCTTTGCCTCCATTCTTATTCCGAGGTCCTGGATCATCTTCACCATCATTATTCTGAATTCTTTTTCTGGAAGGTTGCCTATCTCCACTTCATTTAGTTGTTTTTCTGGGGTTTTTTCTTGTTCCTTCATCTGGTACATAGCCCTCTGCCTTTTCATCTTCTCTGTCTTTCTGTAACTGTGGTTTTTGGTCCACAGGCTGCAGGATTGTAGTTTTTCTTGCTTCTGTTGTCTGCCCTCTGGTGGTTGAGGCTATCTAAGAGGCTTGATGGGAGGCTCTGGTGGTGGGTAGAGCTGACTGTTGCTGTGGTGGTCAGAGCTCAGTAAAACCTTAATCCACTTGACTGTTGATGGGTGGGGCTGGGTTCCCTCCCTGTTGCTGTGGCGATCAGAGCCCAGTAAAACCTTAATCCACTTGACTGTTGATGGGTGGGGCTGGGTTCCCTCCCTGTTGGTTGTTTTGCCTGAGGCAACCCAACACTGGAGCCTACCCGTGCTCTTTGGTGGGGTTAATGGCAGACTCTGGGAGGGCTCACGCCAAGGAGAACTTCCCAGGACCTCTGCTGCCAGTGTCCTTATCCCCACGGTGAAACAGAGCCACCACTCGCCTCTGCAGGAGACCCCCCAACACCAGCAGGTACGTCTGGTTCAGTCTCCCCCAGGGTCACTGCTCCTTCCCCTGGGTCCCGATGCACACATTACTTTGTGTGTGCCCTCCAAGAGTGGGGTCTCTGTTTCCCCCAGTCCTGTCACAGTCCTGCAATCAATTCCCACTAGACTTCAAAGTCTGATTCTCTAGGAATTCCTCCTCCCTTTGCCGGACCCCCAGGTTGGGAAGCCTGAGGTGGGGCTCAGAACCTTCACTCCAGTGGGTGGACTTCTGTGGTATAAGTGTTCGCCAGTCTGTGAGTCACCCACCCAGCAGTTATGGGATTTGATTTTACTCTGATTGCGCCCCTCCTACCGTCTCACTGTGGCTTCTCCTCTTTCCTTGGACGTGGGGTGTCCTCCTTGGTGAAGTCCAGGGTCTTCCTGTCAATGATTGTCCAGCAGCCAGTTGTGATTCTGGTGCTCTCGCAAGAGGGAGTGAGAGCACGTCCTTCTACTCCGCCATCTTGGTTAATCTCCCATTTTCTTATTATTGAATTTTCAGAGTTCTTTGTATATTTGGATAACAGTCCTTTATCAGATACACCTTTTGAAAATATTTTCTCCTAGTCTGTGGCTTGTCTCCTCTTTCTCTTGATACCATGTTTTTTGATACAAAGTAGCTTTGTAGTAAGTTTGAGGTCAAGAATTCTGAGTCCTCCAACTCTGTTTTCCTTTTTCAAGATTGTTTTAACTATTCCAGGTCACTTACAATTCCATGTAAATTTTAGGATCAGCTTTTCCGTTTCTGCAAAAAAGCCGCTGGGATTTTGAAAAGGACTGTATTGATTTTGTAAATCCCTTTGGGAAGTATTGCCATCTTAATAATAAGTCTGCCAATGCATATACATGAATACCTTTCCATTTATTTCAGTCTTCTTTATTTCAGCAATGTTTTATAGTTTTCAGTTTACAAGTTTTGCATCTCCTTGGTTAGATTTATTCCTAAGTGTTTTACTCTTTTTGATGCTATTGTAAAAAGAATTGTATTCTCAATTTCCTTTTTTGAGTGCTTATTGCTTGTGTACAGAAATACAAGTGAATTTTGTATATTGATCTTATACCCTTCAACTTTGCTGAATTCATTCATTCACTCTAATAAATTTTTGTGGATTCTTTAGGATTTTCTATATACAGGATTTTCCATATATAGTATCATGTGTGAAAAGAGGTAATTTTACTTCTTTTCCATTTTAGATGTCTTTTTTTCTTGCCTAATTGCTCTGGCTGGAACTTCTAGTACAATGTTGAACAGCAGTGGTGAAAGCAGACGTCCTTGTCTTGTTCCCAGTCTTAGGGGGAAAGCTTTTTTGGTCCTTTATCATTGAGTATGATGTTAACTGTCGGTTTTTGATAAATGCCTTTTATCATGTAGAAGAAGTTCCCTTCTACTCCTAGTTTGCTAAGTTTTGAAATCAGGAATTGATTTTTATCATCAAAAGGTGTTGGATTTTATCAAATACTTTTTCGGCATCAATTGAAATGATCAGTTGGTTTTGTTCCTTCATTCTTTTAATGAAATGTATTACCCTGATTGATTTCCTGATGTTGAACCACACTTACAATTTCTGGGGAAAATCCCACTTGGTCTTGGTGTATAATCCTTTTAATATGCTGCTGGATTCAGTTTGCTAGTATTTTGTTGATTCTGTAATTTTCTTTCTTGTGATATCTTTTTCTAGCTTTGGTAACAGAGTAATGCTGGCTTTAGAATCGTTCCCTCTTATATATTTTGGAAGAATGTGAGAAGGATTAGTGTTAATTCTTCTTTAAAAGTTTGGTAGAATTCACCAGTGAAGCTATCTAGTCCAGGGCTTTTCTTTGTTGGGAGGTTTCTAATTACTGATTCAATCTCTTGATATACACCTGTTCAGATTTCCTATTTCTTCTTGAGGCAGTATTGGTAATTCATGTATTTGTCCATTTCGTCTAGGTTATCTAACTTGTTGGTGTACAATTATTCATTATTATCCTATAATCATTTTTATGTGAGGTCAGAGTAATGTACCCAGTTTCATATCTGATTTTAGTAATTTATGTCTTCTCTCCTTTTTTCTTAGCTTAGCTATAAAAGTTTGTCAATTTTGTTGATCTTTTCAAAAAGCCAACTTTTGTTGACCTTTTTTTCTCTATTTCATTAAACTCCCTATTGTTTTTCTATTCTTTACTTCATTTATCTCTACTCTAATCTTTATTATTTCTTTCCTTCTGCTAGCTTTGGGTTTTATTTGCTCTTCTTTTTCTAGTTCCTTAAGGTATAAAGTTAGGTTGTTAATTTGACATCTTTCTTTTTAAATGTAGGCCAGGGCGGCTATGAATTCCTCTATCAGCACTGCTTTTGCTATATAATTCCTTAACTTTTGGTATGTTGTGTTTTCATTTTCATTCATTTCAAAGTGTTTTCTAATTTTCCTTGTGATGTATTATTTGACCCATTGGTTAAGAGTGTGTTGTTTAATTTCCAATATTTGTGAATTTTCCAGTTTTTCTTTCTGTAATTGATGACTAGTTTCATTCCATCATGGTTAGAGAAGAAACTTTGTATGGTTTCAATCTTTTAAAAATTTCTGAGACTCATTTTGTGATCTAACATATGGTCCATCCTATAGAATATACATTTTCACTTGAGAAGAATTTATATCCAGTTGTTGCGTGGAGACCATGTATTTCTGTTAGATCTAGTTGGTTTAAAGTATCATACAGTCTTCTATTTCATTTTGGATCTTCATCATTTTTGGATGGATGGTCTTCCGTTCATTATTTAAAGTATCCACAGCTAATATCATACTCAATGGTAAAAAGTTTAAAGCTTTTCCTCTAAGATAAAGAACAGAACAAGGATGCCCACTCTTGCCACTTATTCAACATAGTACTGGGAGCCCTAGCCACAGCAATTAGGCAAGTAAAAGATATACAAGGCATCCAAATTGGAAAGAAAGAAGTAAAACGGTCTCTATTTGCAAATGACATAATAATATATCTAGGAAAACCTAAACACTCAACCAAAAAAACTGTTAGAATTAGTCAGTGAACTCAGTAAAGTTGCAGGATACAAAATCAATATACAAAAATCAGTTGCATTTCTATACACTAACAGCGAACTGTCAGAAAAAGAAATTAAGAAAAACAATTCCATTTACAATTGCATCAAAAAGAATAAAATACCTAGGAATAAATTTAACCAAGGATGTGAAAGACCTGTACACTGAAAACTATAAGACACTGATGAAAAAAATGGAAGAAAACACAAATAAATGGAAAGATATTCTGTGCTCATGGATTGGAAGAAATAATATTGTTAAAATATCCATACAACCCAAAGCAATCTACAGATTCAGTGAAATACCTATCAAAATCCAATGGCATTTTTCACAGAAATAGAACAAACAATCCCAAATGCTTTCTGGAAACATGAAAGACAGTGAATAGTCAAAGCAATCTTGAGAAAGAAGAACAAAGCTGGAGGCATTATATGCTCTGATTTCAAACTATATTACAAAACTATAGTAACCAAAACAGTATGGTATTGGCATAAAAACAGACACATAGATCAATGGAACAGAAAACAGAGCTATAAAAAAGCCCATGCATATGTGGCTAATTAATTCATGGTTATTAATTAACTAACAAAAATAGATAATTGGGAAAAGACAGTAGCTTCAAAAAATGGTGTTGGAAAAACTGGACAGCCACATGCAAAAGAATGAAACTGGACCCCATCTTACATCATACACAAAAATCAAGTCAAAATGGATTAAAGACTTAAACATAAGACCTAGAGCTTTAAAACTCCTAGAAGAAAACATAGGCAATAAGCTCCTTGACATGTGAATTGGCAGTTTGTTTGTTTTTTTTTTTTTTTGATTTGACACCAAAAGCAAAGGCAACAAAAGCAAAAATAAACAAGTGGGACTACATCAAACTGAAAAGCTTCTGTACTGTAAAGGAAACCATCAACAAAATGAAAAGGCAACTTACCGAATGGGAGAAAATATTTGCAAATCATACATCTGATAAACAATTAATATACAAAATACATAAAGAATTTATATAACTCAATAGCAAAAAAAAAAATCTGATTTAAAAATGGGCAGAGGAGCTAAACAGACATTTTCTTCCCAAAGAAGACATACAGATGGCCAACAGGTACATGAAAAGGTGCTCAAGAACTTCCCTGGTGGTGCAGTGATTAAGAATTCACCTACCAATGCAGGGGACATGGGTTCGACCCCTGGTCTGGGAAGATCACACACGCTGGAGCAACTAAGCCTGTGCACCACAACTACTGAGCCTGTGGTCTAGACCCCACGAGCCACAACTACTGAGCCTGCGCACCACGACTACTGACGCCCACGCACCCTAGAGTCCGCATACCACAACAACTGAGCCCACGTGCTGCAACTACTGAAGCCTGTGTACCTAGAGCCCATACTCCACAACAAGAGAAGCCACCGCAATGAGAAGCCCACATACCTCAATGAAGAGTAGCACCTGCTCGCCACAACTAGAGAAAGGCCATGCGCAGCAACGAAGACCCAATGCAGCCAAAAAAAAAAAAAGGTGCTCAAGGGCTTCCCTGGTGGTGCAGTGGTTGAGAAACTGCCTGCCAATGCAGGGGACATGGGTTCGAGCCCTGGTCTGGGAAGATCCCACATGCCGTGGAGCAACTGGGCCCATGAGCCACAACTACTGAGCCTGCGCATCTGGAGCCTGTGCTCCGCAACAAGAGAGGCCACGATAGTGAGTGGTCCGCGCACCGCAACGAAGAGTGGCCCCCACTTGCCACAACTAGAGAAAGCCCTCGCACAGAAATGAAGACCCAATGCAGCCAAAAAGAAAGAAAGAAAGAAAGAAAGAAGCTTTCATTTAAAAAAAAAAAAAAAAGGTGCTCAAAATCACAATTATCAGGGAAATACACATTAAAACCACAATGATATCAGGAAATGCTGCCATTTGCAACAACATGGATGGACCTTGAGGACATTATACTAAGTGAAATAAGTCAGAGAAAGACAAATACCATATGGGTTCACTTACATGAGGAGTCTAAAAACAAACAAACAAAACAAAGAAAACCAAATCATAGATACAGAGAACAGTTTGTGGTTGCCAGAGATTGGGAGTGAGAGGTGAGCAAAATGGATAAAAGTGGTCAAAATATACAAACTTATTTATAAAACAAGTAAGTCCTCAGGATGTAATGCACAGCACAGTGACTATAGTTAATAATACTGTATTGTATTTCTGAAAGTTTCTAAGAGATTAAATCTTAAAAGTTCTCATCACAAGAAAAATAATTATGTTGTGTACTGAGACTAATATAATGTTATATGTCAATTATATCTCAACAAAAAATAAATAAAGTAGTGAAGTCTTCAACAATTATTGCATAACTGTGTATTTCTCCCTTCAATTCTGTCAATTTTTGCTTCATATATTTTGGGGTACTGTTGTTATATATGTATGTGATTATAATTGCTATATCTTCTTAACATTTTATTATTATTTTTGGCTGTGTTGGGTCCTTGTTGCTGTGCGCAGGCTTTCTCTAGTTGCAGCAAGTGGGGGCTACTCTTCATTGTGGTGTGCGGGCTTCTCATTGTGGTGGCTTCCCTTGTTGCAGAGCACGGGCTCTAGGCACGCGGGCTTCAGTAGTTGCAGCATGTGGGCTCAGTAGTTGCAGCACATGGGCTCTAGGTGCACAGGTTTCAGTAGTTGCAGCATGCAGGCTCAGTAGTTGTGGCACATGGGCCCTAAAGTGCGTGGGCTTCAGTAGTTGCAACGCCTGGGCTCAGTAGTTGTGGCACACAGGCTTAGTTGCTCCATGGCATGTGGGATCTTCCCAAACCAGGGATCAAACCTGTGTCCCCTGCATTGGAAAGCGAATTCTTAACCACTGTGCCACCAGGGAAGTTCCTTCTTAACGTTTTAAAATAGATATGTGGGAGTTCCCTGGTGGCCTAGTGGTTAGGATTCCAGGCTTTCACTGCTGTGGCCTGGGTTCAATCCCTGGTCAGGGAACTGAGATCCTACATGTTACGTAGCATGGCCAATAAATAAATAAATAAATAAATAAATAAATAAATAAATAAAATATGTAATGTCTTTGTCTCTTGTAACAATTTTGACATAAAGTCTATTTTGTTAAATATTATTATAGCCACCTCAGCTCTCTTTTGGTTACTACTTGCAAGGAATATCTGTTTCTATTTTTTCACTTCAGCCTATTTGTGTCATTGGATCTAAAGTGAGTCTCTTGTGGGAATTCCCTGGTGGTCCAGTGGTTAGGGCTCTGTGTTTCCATTGCAGGGGGCACAGGCTTAATCCCTGGTCAGGGAACTAAGATGCCCACAAGCCACATGGTGCAGCCAAAAAAAAAAAAAATCTGCTCAGTGAATATCATGTTTATTTTTTAAAATAAATAAAGTGAGTCTCTTAGAGACAAGATTTAGTGTGATTATTTTTTAAATTCATTCTGCCAATCTACCTTTTAATTTAATCCATTTAAAGGGATTACTGATAAGGAAATACTTACTCTGCCTTTTTTCTTTTTTTTGGCTGTACCACGTGGCATGCGGGATCTTAGTTCCCGAGCTGGGGTGCAGGGGTGCAGTGGAAGCATGGAGTCCTATCCACCACCCCCAGGGAATTCCTTCAAATATTTTTAAGTTATTTTCTTAAGTGGTTACCATGGGGATTATAATTAACATCTTAAATTTATAACAATCTAGTTTGAATTGATACTAAGTTACCTTCATTAGCATATCAAAATTTTGCTTGTATACACTGCCTTCCTTCCTTTGTATTGCTACTGTCCTAAATTATGTATTTATACATTTTATATCTATTAACATAGATTTTATAATAGATGTTTTATGCATTTGCTTTTAAAATCATATAGAAAAAAGTTACTAACCAAAAATACAATTATACTTGGCTTTTAAAAACAAAAGAAGGACTTCCCTGGTGGTCTAGTGGTGAAGACTCTGTGCTTCCACTATAGGAGGCACAGCTTTGATCCCTGGTTGGGGAACTAAGATCCTGCATGTCATCTGGCAAGGCCAAAAAAACAAAAGAAAAAAGATGCTTGGCTTTTGTATCTGTTATTTTAGTAACTTTTGTCAGTGTTCTTTATTTCTTTGTTTGGCTTTGAGTTACTGTCTACTGCCTTTTCATTTTATTCTGAAATACTTCCTTTAGCATTCCTTGTAGGGTAGGTTTACTGGTGATGAACTTCCTCTACTTTTGTTTATCTGGGAATATCTTAATTTCTCCTTTTTTTTTTTTTGGCCACACTGCGTGGCTTGTGGGATCCTAGTTTCCCAACCAGGGATCAAATCTGGGGCCCTGGCAGTGAGAGTGCTGAGTCCTAACCACTGGACTGCCAGGGAATTCCCTCTCCTTCATTTCTTTTCTTTCTTTCTTTCTTTCTTTTTCTTTTTTTGGCTGTGTTGGGTCTTCGTTGCTGCACACAGGCTTTCTCTAGTTGTAGTGAGCGGGGGCTACTCTTCGTTGTGGTGTGCGGACTTCTCACTGCAGTGGCTTCTCTTATTGCAGAGCACGGGCTCTAGGCACGCAGGCTTCAGTAGTTGTGGCGCACGGGCTTAGTTGCTCTGCGGCATGTGGGATCTTCCCGGACCAGGGACCGAACCCGTGTCCCCTGCATTGGCAGGCAGATTCTTATCCACTGCACCACCAGGGAAGCTCTCCTTCATTTCTGAAGGGTAGTTTTGTTGGTTATAGAATTCTTGGTTGACGGTTTCTTTTCTTTCAGCACTATGCTATGCCACTGTCTTTTGACTTCCGTGGCTTCTGATGAGAAACTGGCTGTTGACCTTATTGAGAATCTCCTGTACAAGATTAGTCACTTCCCTCTTGCTGTTTTCAAGATTCTCTCCTTCTTTGGCTTTGACAGCTTGATTATAATGTATCTCTTTGAATTTACCCTACTTAGTGTTCACTGAGCTTCTTGGATTCCTATCTTTCTTTAAATTTTGGAAGTTTTGGGTCAAGCTATTTACAAGTCTTCTTCAGCCTTGACTTCCTATTTACACAGAGCCTAAAAAGCAGTCAGAGGTGAAAGCTTAGGGTCTTCTCCAGTGTTTGCTGAACATGTGTCTAGCCCTGGATATGCTAGCTCTGGATATGTTTGTGCCCTGTGTACTGATTCCTCAGTATACATGGGAGTTTTTCAAAGCCTCTATTCCCCCATATATCTCCTTTCCCAGTCTCTTCTAGGCTTTTCAGTCTGTCTGCTGCTTGTCCTGTCTGTTGTCCCTTAACCCAGGCAGCTGTGGACAGTACATACCTTTAAATATTTTCCACAAACACTAGCTGGGAGGCCACTCCAGCTCTAAGGAGAGTCAAACTAAGGTAAGCCCCTGAGCCAATTCCTCAGGAAGTCACCAGACAGGTCAAAAATGCACAACCATAATGCTTTAAGAACAAGGTCTGTACTGCCTCCTCTAATAGCAACAAGTCACACCAGGAACATGGGTCACCATCCCCTTGGCCATCACTGAACTAGAAAATGTGAGATGGCTGTGGCAAAAATGCCACAGTGCTCTCTTATCAGAATTTAGCAGCTTCTTTCTTCATTAAGCACCCCTCCAGCTGATTCTGAGAGTTTTTGCCAGCTTAATTATTGCTTCAGTGGAGAGAGAGATTCTTGGGGCTCCCTATTCTGTAACTCTCAGTGACATTCTACCTCAGTGGTGTTTTGTACTTTTCAGAATATAAGTTTTGCACTTATTTTGTTAAATTGATTCCTAAGGTTTTTAAATTCTATTTTATTGTAGATGGAATTGTTTTCTCAATTTCATTTTCTATTTATTCATTGCTACTGTACAGAAATGCAACTGTTTTATATATATTAGTCTTATATCCTGAAAACTTGAATTCATTTGTTACTTATAATAGCTTCTTTTGTGGATTCCTCAGGGTTTTCTATATATAAGATCGTGCAATATATAAATATAATTTTATTTCTTCCTTTACAATCTAGATACCTTTTATTTATTTTTCATGTCTAATTATCCTGGATTAAACCTCCAATAAAATGTTGAATAGAAGTGGTAAAAATGTACATCCTTGTCTTATTCTTGATCTTAAGTGGGTCTTGCTGATCTCCAGTCTTTGCCATTAAGTATAATGTTAGTTAGGGTTTTTTTGGTAGATGCCCTTTAACTAGTTGAGGAAGTTTCTTTGTATTCCTAGTTTGCTGGAATACTTCATGTTCAACATGAATAAGTGCTCAGTTTTGTCATGCTTTTTTTCTGGGTTTATTGAGATGATTGTGTGGTTTTGTCCCTTATCCTATTGATATGGTATATTACATTAATCGATTTTCGAATGTTAAACAACTCATATTCCTGGAATAAATCCAAGTTGGTTACAGTGTCTAACCCTTTTGTTATGCTGCTGAATTCAGTTTGCTAGTATTTTGTTGAGGATTTTTGTCTCTGTATTCATTAGAGATATTGACCTTCAGTTTTTCCTTCTTATGTTGTCTTTCTCTGGTTTTGGTAGCAGAGCAATATTGGCCTCATGGAATGAGGCCCTCCCACGTTTTGGAAGAGTCTGAGTATAAAATGTGTCTACTGTAGACAACATATAGTTAAGATCTTGATTTTTATCCAGTTATACAATATCTGCCTTTTGATTGTTTAATCATTAACAGTTAATGTGATTATTGAAACAGCTGGATTCATGTCTGCCATTTTATTTTTTGTTTTCTATGTGTCTTGTATTTTCCTTGTGGCCTTCTATTCCTTCTTTACTGCTTTCTTCTGCAAGAAGTAAATATTTTCTAGAATAACTTTTTAGTTCCTTTAACAACTTTTCCACTATTTTTTCGCTATTTTCTTAGTGGTTGCTCTAGGGTTAATCATATACATCTTACCTTACCTGAATCAACTTCAGATTTTTACTAACTTAATTCCAGTAAAATATAGAAATTTTTAAAAATATGTATTTATTTTGGCTGCACTGGGTCTTAGCTGCGGCATACAGGATCTTCGTTGCAGCATGCAGGATCTTTAGTTGCGGCATGCATGCAGGATCTAGTTCCCTGACCAGGGATTGAACCCAGGCTCCCTGCGTTGGGAGCGTGGAGTCTTACCCACTAGACCAACAGGGAAGTCCCAAAATATAGAAATGTTGCTTGTATATAGCTCTACTCCTTCTTCCCCCTTTTTGTACTACTATTGTTATATAAATTATAGCTATATTTGTTATAAAACCAGCAATCTATTGGTATGATTATTAATTTATATAATTTTATGCCTATTAAATAAGCTGAGAAGAGAAAGGAGAGCAAATATGTACTCTGAAGTTTGTTATATTAACCTTTTTATTCACTGCTGCTGGTTCTCTTCATTTTTTCCTGTGGATTCAAGTTACCATCTGCCGTCATTTCCTTACTCTAAAACAACTTTGCCTCCACCTACTTCCTTATGCTTTTATTATCAAATATATTACATTTCTATATGTTATAGGTCCCCCAAAACAATTATTTGCATATTGTTTTATACAACTGCTTTTAAAACCAGTCAAAAGAAGATTTATACTGTCTTTTTTATACTATCTTTTATTTATTTTTTAATTAATTTTTATTGGAGTATAGTTGCTTTACAATGTTGTGTTAGTTTCTGCTGTACAGCAAAGTGAATTGGTTATACATATACATATATCCACTCTTTTTTAGATTTCCTATACTATCTTTTATAATTGCATTTTTACCTTTACTGGGCTCTTTGGTATTTTGTTTGTTTGTATTCCAACTACCATTAGTGATCACTTACTTTCAGCCTGAAGAACTCCCTTTAGTATTTTTCACAATTCAAGTGTGCTAGCAATCTCAGTTTTGGATTATCTGAGAATGTCTTTACTTTGGCTTCATTTCTGAAACATGGCTTCACTAAATGTAAGTTGACAGGTTTTTTTCAGTACTTTAAATTTGTATTCTGGCCTCCATTGTTTCTCATGGGATGTCAGGTGTTCATTTTATTGGGGTTTCCTTGTACATGATGAGTGTCTGTCTGTCTGTCTGTCTCTCTCACTTTGATTTTCTCTTTGGCTTTGGATTTCAGTATTTTACTATGATGTGTCTCGCTGTGGATCTCTTGGCTTTTAGACTACTCATAATTCATTACATTTCTTAAATGTGTAATATTTTTCATCAAATCTGGGAAGTTTTCAGCTATTAGGTCTTCAAATACTTTTTTCTGCTTCCTTTTCTCTCCTCTCTCCTTCTGATACTCCTTTTATAGATACACTGGTACACTTAATGATGACTGTGTTCTGAGGCTCTGTTCATTTTTCTTCATTCTTTTTCCTCTATATTCTTCAGATTGTATAATCACTACCAGTCTATTTTCAAGTTTTCTGATTCATTCCTGTGTCAGTTCAATTTTACTGTTGAGCCCCTCTAGTGAATTTTTCATTTTGGTTATTGTACTTTTCAACTCCAGAATTTCCATTTGGCTGTTTTTATAATTACTATGTCTTTATGGATAGTATCTCTATGAAGAGACATCATCATCATAACTTCCTTTATTTCTTTAAAAATGGTTTCCTTTAATTGTTTGAATATATTTATAATGGCTTGGAAGCCTTTGTCAAATTTGAAATCTGGGCCCTACCACAGGTAGTTTCTTTTGCCTGTTTTTCTCCCCCATGTACAAATCGTGCTTTCCTGTTTTTTGCATGTCATAATTTTTGGTTGAAGTCTGGACATTTTAGGTAATATACTGTAGGAACTCTGGACAATGACTCTCTTTCACTTCTCCAGGGCTACTTTTTTTGTTTTATTGCTTGTTTTTTGTTTACTGACATGACTAGACTATTTTATTTTTTATTTTTTAAAATATTTATTTATTTTGGCTATACCGGGTCTTGGTTGAGGCATGCAGACTTCTTAGTTGCAGCATGCAAACTCTTAGCTGTGGCATGCAAGCGGGATCTAGTTCCCAGACCAGGGATCGAACCCAGGCCCCCTGCGTTGGGAGCGCAGGGTCTTACCCAATGGACCACCAGGGACAGACTATTTTAGTGAAGTCTATTCCCTTTGCAGTGTGAACCTTGAGTGTCACTCCTTAGAGGGCACAGATTTGGACATGAATACAGTCACCCTAGGATGATATCGGTTTTAGCAGGACTCTCTTTGACTATCTCTTTCCCTGATTTTTGTGTTAAGCTCTCTGACTCATTTGCTATCACATACAGCTGTTAAGATTCCACTAATTGCTGGCTGATTGCTCTAATGTTTTCAAAATGCCTTGGGGCAGAGATTGTTCCACAGCCTGATCCAATTAAATTCAGACCTGGAAAATTTTGAGGAGTCTTTGAGGTTTGTTCTGACTGCAGGAGGGTTCTTCTTAGCTGTTTCTTTCCCTAGTTCCCTTTGGTGTACTAGCTGGCATACAGTAGCTTCTTGGTCTCAATTAAAAGGAGTCGCTTTTTATTTGCTTATCACCAAAATCTCATTGTTTTCAAGAGTGTCCTTAGGCTTGAACTTCCCCACACTGTTTCAGATAAAGTCAAATTCCTTTTGGGGAAAGCTTCTGAGCTCTCTGTTCTTATGGCAAAATCTCTGGTCTTCCTGGCTTGCCTCTGTCAGCATAGAACATCTCTTCTACAAGTGACCTGGGTCAAGCGTGTTCAGGGTTGCAGTATTCTCTGCCTGTCATCCTTAGAGATGAGTGGCTATCCTGTTAGTAGGGGCTGAGTGAAGAAAAGGAACCCCCAACCTCTTGGTCGCACTCGCCATCAACTTAGTTTCTTTAACTCAAGAGCTGGAGAGGATGAGAAATGCTACCATTCTCCATAAGATACTGTATCCCTTGATTAGGAGCTGAGGGGAGTGACAGCTACCTTCTTGGCCATACCCACCCAGAGTTGGCATTCCATCCAGATGAACTGAGGGTGGGAGTGAGGGATGGTATTTGTCATGGCTCAAGTGTCATAGACTCTTGCTGTTCTCACCAAGTTTTAGGATGTTTTCTTGAATAAATGTTTCTTCATTTGCTGTATGCCCTTAGGACACTGCCCAGAGAATTTAAGTGGTTAGTTTTTAAAAATAGTTTTCACCGGGCTTCCCTGGTGGTGCAGCGGTTGAGAATCTGCCTGCTAATGCAGGGGACACGGGTTCGAGCCCTGGTCTGGGAAGATCCCACATGCTGCGGAGCAACTAGGCCCGTGCGCCACAACTACTGAGCCTGCGCGTCTGGAGCCTGTGCTCCCAACAAGAGAGGCCGCGATAGTGAGAGGCCCGCGCACTGCGATGAAGAGTGGCCCCCGCTCGCTGCAACTAGAGAAAGCCCTCGCACAGAAACGAAGACCCAACACAGCCAAAAATAAATAAATTAATTAATTAATAAAAAATAATTAAAAAAAAAATAGTTTTCACCAGTTATGCTTGTTTGCTTGGGAGCAGCTTCACAGAGCTCTTCATGCTGCCACCCCAGAAATGAAACTCCCTCTCACTTATCTTTTTAATCATACTATTTCTATTAATATCCTTGAGCTTTGTTTTGGATGCAGTTAATTACTTGAAAACAGTTTGATCATTTCAGATCTTAAGAATTTTTAGATAAAATTTTTTAGATAAAAATTGATTAAAAAATTATTAGTCTAGGCCTAGCTGAAACAAGACTCTCTAAGTATTTAATACCCCATCAAGGTTTTCCAATCTGTTTGGTAAGAACAGAAACTATTTCCAGCCTGGTGTGATTGCTGGGAACTGTTGTCTCTGATTTTCAGGTAGTTTTTCCACTAGCCTTGGGTAATTTTCCTCACAAGCATACACTGATCAGTATTCAGCTGAATACTCAAGATGGAACCTATGCAGAGATCCTGAGTTCTTGCACTGTGCAGCTTTCTTCTCTCCAGTACTCTATCCTGAGAATTCTAACTGACTTGGTTTCACTGGTCTCTCAGCTCCATCTCCTCAACTCAGGGAGTCAGCAAGGATCTGGTTGTGTTTCTCCTCACTGTGCCACGGTTTCCAGGTCAGTAAGCAGGTTAGATTGCAAGGCTTACCTCATTTATTTTCTGTCTCTCAGGGATCTTCATATTCATTGCCTGGTAAACAGTGTCTTGAAAACCATATCTTCATATATTTTGTCTGTTTTTTATCATTTCAGATGAGGGTAGATTCAGTTCCTTATACTGCATCTTGGCTGGTACAGAAGTCCTCTTTAAACATTTGAAATATTGATTTTTAGTCTCTCCCTGATTTTCAGTTATTTCAAATTCTTGGGGTGTTAATTCTCCTATTTGTAGTATCTACTGACTCTTGTTCTTAATGAATACTTTCCTTGTGTTCCATAATTTTCTAAAGCTCACCTTTAATAACAATTTTCTCCCTTTGCAAATTCCAAGTGGCTTGAATGGTGGAAGTGTTCCTCTAGAATAGTTGTCCCAGGTAAGTCATCCAAGAACTAATTTCTGTGTTAACTTTTCAGTTTTTTAAAATTATTTTTTAGTATTTATTCTATGGGGGGGCTGCATCGGGTCTTAGTTGTGGCATGCGGGATCTCTGTTGAGGCATGAGGGATCTTTCGTTGTGGCGCACGGGCATCTCTCTAGCTGTGGTGTGTGGGTTTTTTCTCTTTTCTAGTTGTAGTGCACAGGCTCCAGGGCACGTGGGCTCTGTAGCTGTGGCACACAGGTTTCAGAGCACGTGGGCTCTGTACTTTGTGGCACATGGGCTCTCTAGTTGAGGCATGTGAGCTCAGTAGTTGTGGCATGTGGGCTTAGTTGCCCCACAGCATGCGGGATCTTAGTTCCCTAACCAGGGATCGAACCCATGTCCCCTGCATTGTAAGGTGGATTCTTTACCACAGGACCTCCAGGGAAATCTCTAATTTCTCAGTTTATCAAGTGGATAGGTTGATTTCAGATTCTCAACCAGTGTGCAGTATAATCTAGGGTTTTGATTTCTAACAGAAGACTTTTTTCCATATATAGCCCTGAATAAAAACAACTTTCCTTTGTGCTTTCTCTGGGTCAATGATAAAAATCTTCTATTACTTTATCAAGGTTGAGAGGCCTTTCTAGGGTCTTAGCTTTTTTTTTTTTAGGTTATTTATTTATTTATTTATTTATTTTGGCTGCATTGGGTCTTCATTGCTGCGTGTGGGCTTTCTCTAGTTGTGGCGAGTGGGGGCTACTCTTCATTGCAGTGCATGGGCTTCTCATTGTGGTGGCTTCTCTTGTTACGGAGCACAGGCTCTAGGCACACAGGCTTCAGTAGTTGTGGTGTGTGGGCTCAGTAGTTGTGGCTCGTGGGCTCTAGAACATAGGCTCAGTAGTTACGGTGCACAGGTTTAGTTGCTCTGCAGCATGTGGGATCTTCCTGGATCAGGGATCAAACCCGTGTCCCCTGCACTGGCAGGCGGATTCTTAACCACTGCACCACCAGGGAAGTTCTCTAAGGTCTTAGCTTTATGAAGAGGTTTTAGTTTCAGCTCCTCACCTTGAGCAGAGTCATGACCTCATATCCTCTCCTTATGTAGGCATTAAAACCCAAGTTTATAAATGCTGAGACTATCTGAATCTGCAAACTACCCCCAGGACCACTGTACTAGTTTTCAGCTCGTTTGTCATTTTGACAAAGGGGGATTTATTTTCCTTTCTTGTGATTTCAGCTAGGTATTAAATTGTTCATATTTAAATTCAACATTTATAGACAGTTACAGCAGAAGGTATTCCATATTAGCTAAATCTATCATGTTTTGGGACTATAAATTCTGTCCTCTATAAGGATTAGGCAAAATATTGTATATGTATATAGATGTGCATTATTACAGAAAATAGGTCCAAAACTTCAATTAAATTATTAAATAGGTCTATAAACCAAACCAAACCAAAGTGCTAAGGATAATTGCTTTTAACTTTTGATCTGTTTGTCTAAAATTTTACAGTTAAGATGCTATATAATCCCACAAATTTAGAATTCTTTGGACTTACCTTCCCTAGTAGATACATAGATATAGCTATGTCTGATTATATTTTTTATACATTTCAAGCTAATAAATTCCCATTTATCATTCATATCCTTTCTATATCCCTAACTGCAATACACTTTTTGAACACATTTATTTACTCAATGGCCAACAGAATGAAGATCCTAGATATCTCTTGTGCATATGAAAGTATAAGTACTACCAGAAGGAGGAGGAATAGAAGAAAAGGTGGGGGGTGAAAAGAATAACTAAGAAATTAATGTAGTACAGAAAGAGAGTATCTCAATAAGCACAGTATGAAGATGGTTAATATTTGAAGGCAGGAGGATGTTAGCCCTCACAGCTAGGGATCAGCACTTCTAAGTGTCCATCTGTTTCATAAAGTGACTCCTTGATTAAACTGCCTAACCGCCTTGATTTTTACTCTAGATACACAGGGCAAAATACCAAATATGTATATTTGGTATATATTTAATATATATATCAAAAGTCATTACAATTATGGTATTGAAATGGTTGAATAATTCCACACATAAATGGATTAGATTAGGGAAGAAATATTCTTTATAGAAGACTCTATTATTAGTTATGAGAAAAGACAATAGAAAAATTGAAAGGAAATCAATTAATTTTGTTATTTAGCCAGGCTGGATTTTACTGAAATATACCATCTAAACAAGCATAAATTAGATAATCCATATCTTTGGGAAAATTATCATCACACACATACAGGCAGAAGTTAGGAGCAACTTAATGTTTATAGCTGACATACTTCTTTGACATTCTTACATGAAATAAAATTCAGTATAAAACTACCAACTCACTTCATTTGTTTCCTTTAATAGCATTATTATTAATTAGCAATAATGGTAGTAAAGACAAAGGTATAGTTTCTGTCTTCTAAGGACATACTTTTCAGAGTTTCTTTTCAAAATGTTCTTTAAACTATCAGATGATTTGTACATTAACAGCCAAATCCCATAAGTCTTGTCATGAGTAAGGAAGATAAATTTCCTATGATTTTATCTATTTATTATATAAGGAAACATTTCCTGCCCAAAAGTCTACTTGACTACATGATTTTTCCATTCAAAAATACAGTATGTATTTTCCATGTGATTCTCTGCTAGCAACTAACAGCTACCAATCAAGAGAAGCCATTATATTGAGAAGCCTTACTGATACAGTGAAAAAAACAAACATGGAATTCAAAATCGGACAGCAAATCAAAGTGTGACTACTGGCTCTGCCATTTACTAGTTGTGTGACCTTAACAAAGCCATTTAACAGCTGATCAGTTTCTTTATCTGAAAAAGTAAAGGAATTACTATGCCTAAAACAAAGGATTGTTCTGAGAATTATAGATAAAAATGCCAAGTTCTCAAAATGCTAAAAAGAAAAAACAATAACAACCAGAGTGAGATTGTGGTACACAACCTGTTCTAGATGCCTCTTTTTCTCCTTTAATGTCAGTAAATACTGTCTAAGTCTTTCCTGTATTACAAAATGAATTATGTAACAAAGATAAAATTTCCACAGTTTTAGTTTGTGGACCTCGAGGTTCTAACTAAGGCTGATCTTCTCAAACCTACTCATTTATTAAATTCCAGCTATGTCCTTAGCACTCTTCTTATAACTAAAAAAAAACACTGTAAAATTCTCTAAAATTCCTATAACATCTCAGATCCTAGGAAATAGCAATGAGAAGAGATTATCAACCCCTGGCCTTAGGAGTCTCTTGAAGTTTGATTTCTTGAACTAAAAGACTTCTGAAAGCTATTAAAGAAGAGCCTATTGGGAAAAACAAAACAAACCACAAATAGTAAAATCTCCCTTTTTCCTGATCTGATCCCCTAGTTCCACTTTCTTCCAGTTCTGGGCTAAGGACATGAAAGCAAGCAATCCCATTATGAATTGAAGCAACATAATATATACCTCATAAGTTCTTTGAGGCCTTGGTACCCAAGTGGGGAGTAGTTTTACTTTCTAAGTAAGTAACCATAAAAGATTGTGTTAAACATGTAACACTCCATTCTCAACAGAAACCATCTCTGTCTACACACTTAACAGCAACTGAAAAGTAGAGGTTAATGCCACTCTATTAGAATGCTTGCAAAGAAGTTAAATTCTATCACTCCAAAATGAAGAGTTACAAATTTGTTTTCCCTAGATACTTCCCTGTGAAAATAAATTCCTTTACTGGTAATTTACATAAGAAACGTTTTGGTTTGTTAAAAAGGGCACTGAGACGCTATATAACTTCAGACATATATCCCTGCTACTCAAAGTGTGGTCCACAATCAGCAGAATTGACATCACTTGGGAGCTTGCTAGACATGCAGAATATTAGGCTTACTATAACTCAGTATAGGAAACTACTGTACCCCATACCTGCTGACTCAGAGTCTTCATTTTAACAAGATCACATGTGGTTTATATATATATATGAAAGTTTCAGAACCACACCTCTATACAATAAGGGGGTTTGACTAAATGATCTTGAGGTCACGTATAACTGATTATTTTTTCAAGAGGAAAATCAGATCTGACAACACTGGAGCCTGTATTCTCATGTGGCAACAGTAGGCTGGAACTGAGTAGCGCTGCCTCATAAGATGGGGCATGCACTCTCCTTGGCTTCCCCGGTCCTCATCTGGCCCCTCCATGTATTTATGTTAACTGCTTGGTCCCTATTTAGCCACTAATCTAAATTATATAGATCCCAAGCAGTAATGAGGAAGTTCCTTTTTCAGTAAATAAGAGAGGCCTTCAGAGGTAAAACTTCATTAGCTATAAGTAGTTTTAGGTGAAAGGAAATAAATTGTTCATTTACCTTGATGGGAAGTAGTGAGGTCCAGGTAGGAAGTAAGGGTGATGAAAAGAGAATCGCGGTGGGGTCCCAAACAATGTGGCTGCATGGCCAAGGGGAGGGGGCTGGCAGACATGTGAGTGTGGAATAGGAGGAGCTTGGGGGATTGGAGCACTTCTGGGACAAGTGGAGAGGCTGGGATACTCCTTGGGAGGTTGGATGGTAGAAGCTGCAAATCTGGCGTGGGCAGTATTTGCACTAGTTGGAATCCTGCTGGTGCTCTCCAGAGAGACAGGAGTAGGTCTCTTCACAGAACAACTAGCTCCAGAATGCAGCTGATGAGTGTCCATTTGGGAGGGCCCAGCAAAGCACTGGGGTGGGAGTGGTGGACAGAGGGGCAAACTTGGAGCCTGGACAGCCACCTGGGCAGTACTGGAGATGCTCGGCTGGAAAAGTGTGATGGGGCTTGGGCACTGGACTGCAGGTGGGGGCAGCTGGATGGCAGGTAGAGCTTCACCTTCAGAAATAAAAATAGCATGGGTCAGGCATGAACTGAGTCACTCCATATTTTTCTTTTTTCAGCAGAACTTAATAAACTGTACAACCAGAAGCCTTCACTAACCACCTTACCTAAGAACATCACCACTCTATTTTAGCATCTTGAACAAACTGAAGCCATCTTGTTCATTTATTTTACATTCTTGTCTCTCTTTCCCACCTAGATTCTAAGTGCCATAAGAGGAGAGACCTTTTCTGTTTTGTTCACTACTGTATCCCCAGGGCTCAAAATTCTGCCTGGCACAGAATAGGCCCTTAAAAAATATTTTTTGGATGAATAAATAAATGAATAAAATGATTGAGTGATTGAGTGAAAGACAAATACACACAAATGCTGGTACATATATATAAATGTTTCTAAAAGAAATAATATGAAACTACTGATAGTGGTTACTTTTAAAAGGTGGTCATCTGGAAGAGGGGACAGGGCCGTGGGATGCCAGACTTTCATTTTATATCTATTGGTACTATTTGAATTTTCTATTTTCTAAATATATCAATTTTATTTTACATATTAATAGAGGTTTCATCATAGTGGTATGGGTCATTTTTCTTTTATTTTGTATACTTCTCTATATTAAACTAAATTATAAATGACATTTAATTTTTTAATTGGAAAAAACTAAAGAAACATTAAAATTATTTTGCTTTATTGCATTCAATGTGAATACATAAGGAAATTCCCAAGTGAGACTAAGACTTGCCATAGGTCAGCAATTTGTGACAGATAAGAAAGGAATATTATCACAGCAGGGCATGATGGATATAGGAGAATTTTTAGAGGCAAGTGAAATAATCATGTATTTGATCTTTTTGATCCTGAAGAAGAGAGGACTGCTGACCGAGTTGCTGAGTTATCCAAATGACACATTTAGCCTAAATTTAACTTAATTCTTTCACAGAAATACAGAGAGAAGCCAAAGCAATAGATTCATGATCTAGTTTATTTCAATGCAGTTAGGTCTCTGTTAATATAGAAGATGCAGTCCAAGAACAGACCCTGTGGTTAGAAATGTTTCTGTCAGAGGCCAAAAGGATTGTGAATCTTCTCTCAGCCTTGGCCAGGTAATACCTTCCTCTCCTTCCTTCTCTCCAGATAAGTCAAATAACTACCCCTCCTCCCCCTTAAACCTGGAGGTAGGGAATTAAGGGGTATATCTGTTTCAAGTTGGCCTCTGACCCAGTGAAGTAGAGGCAACACAGGAGCAGGGTGTAGATGAAGCTATACTGATTCTCAGTTAATGGGGTTACATGGACTAGCCCTCCAATCTGTGAGACACAGGCCTTAGGCCTTTCCTGAACATAATTTCCCTCTTCAGGTTCCCTCAGAACCTATAAATCTATCACATATCATAAAATAGTGTAAATTTGCAGGTCTGCCACCCTTATCACAATCACAAAACTGGGAGCTCAAGAGCAGGCACAGTTTAATTCATGTTTGTATCCCCATTACCTGGCACAGAACCTGGTTAATAATAGTTAAGAAAGGTATGACTAGATGAAAGAAAAAAACAAACAAATAAGCCTATAGCTGACAGAATCTCTACCATTCATCTGGTATAAGAAAAATCTTCTCTATGCAACTATGAAGCCAGGCTGACCTGTAAAATCTCTGTTTTATTCACTGAATTATCACTGCACTCAAGACATCTGCTCCTAAAATCTACCTCTGACGCAGATTTCTTTTCCCTGTACAGTACAAGAGGCTCTTAGTCCTCAGAAAAGAAGTATGGTCATTTTAGGCAAAGGAAGCACAAATTATAGGAGCCGTAGAGAACAATGATATTATTTTAGTTATTGAAGAAGGAAGGGACTCATCTTTTAGCTGATACAAATGTTCTTTTCTACCAAAGATATTTTTATAAAATAAGGGGTACCAGTGAGGCATGAGGTGATAAAATCATGCATTCATTTAAGTAAACAAATATTACTAACATCTGTCAAGCACCATTTTGGCCTGAGGTAAAAAATCAGATAAATCAGATGCATAGAGAATTATATGGTAGTATAATGAAGATGTCCTAAATGTCAAAATTCATGTTGCTAAACAAGAGGTTAAAGTCTGCAACACCTAGTCATCACTGATAAACTGTCAGTGAATAGGGAAGACTTGTGGAAAGGGCAGAGATCTAATGTATCACACTGTAGATAAAGTATGGAAAAGACCAGCCAGTCATCTGGTTTCTCTCCTTGTAGCATACAGCTAGGTTACATTTCTCAGCCTCCCTTGCAGTTAGGAGTGGTCCTGTGGCTCAGGCTAACCAATGGAATGTAAGAAGAAGTGATATGCACCATTTCTGAAACTGGCCCATAAAAAACTCTCATGCATGATCCCCCATGCTCTTTTCCCTTCTGCAGGTCATGCACACTTGGATGCTACATATCAAAGATGGAAGAGCCATAGGGTAGAAGAAAACTGTGTCCATGAATCCCTTGGAAGAAAGCCAGAAATACTTATTTTGGACTTTACATGGGTAAAAAAATAAACCATGATTCTGTTTAAACCGTTATGTTTAGGTGAGTGTTGAGGCAGCTAGCATTATCTAATTGTTACATGAGGTACAGAGCAGAATTTTAGATCTATAGTACAATATGATAAGAACAAAAGAAAAAATGTAAAGTTATTAATAACTTTCAACAATTCTGGCAAATCTCTCCCACCCACTCCTAAAGAGGAAGACTCTACTGCCTGTGTTGAACGGATGAAGGACGCAACCAGGCTTTTGTTGTGTGACTGGGATGAACAGGAAGGAGTAGAGAATGGCATAAACTGAGGACAGACCAAATTTCTCTACAAGAAAAAGTTGTATAGAGGTAGAAAGAAGAACAGGTGGATGAGCATATGGCTGAGGAGAGAGAAACAGAGGCAGAGAGAGGAGGAGAGGACAGAGAGAAATAGAGTAAGAGGCAGAGACATAGAGACAGAGATGGGAAATGGAGACTTGGGAAGAACAGTTGGACAACTGCTAAGAAAGATGGGACTTTGGGGACAGAAATGGTAATGAGGAACCTAAGAAGACTTACTATAGTTTGAACCATAAGATTCCACCTTCCTTGCCTCATAAGAAAACCTACAATAATGAGCTACATCACTTTTCAAGGAATTTTCAAGCCATATCTTTGTTTCTTATGGATATAAAACTTTGCTAGAATTGATCTTAAGTCAGGGACAAGACAGTATCAGAATGTTGGAGGGTTTTTTTTGTTCTATTTCTGTTAAATAAGAATAGATGGGTAAGCCAAAATCACATCACGTTTACTACCAAAAAATTAAAATAGTAGTTAACATTTTTAAAGTAAAAATTTAGAGAAAATGTATGAATTCAGAAGAGTGAAA
Organism: Balaenoptera acutorostrata; assembly: GCF_949987535.1. Lineage (NCBI taxonomy): Eukaryota > Metazoa > Chordata > Mammalia > Artiodactyla > Balaenopteridae > Balaenoptera > Balaenoptera acutorostrata. Next base: position 142,074,181 of record NC_080065.1, read on the forward strand.
GATGTCAACTGAGTTTAGATGTAATAAGGAAAACCCATTTCAGGTGTGAGAAATAAAGTGTAGAAAATGAAATAATCTCACCAGAAAATTCCTAAATATATAAAACTGACATTTAAAAGCCAGGCTAAAATAAATATAGCTTCTACCAAACTTCCAGAATCCTTTAAAATAAATAAATTTGATCACTTAATATAAAATGAAAATGCTGGCATAACTGGCATCAAAGACATACGATAAAAGAAAGTATCTAAAAAGTATTCTGGACTCTCAGGCTGTAAGTACTTTCAGAAACTAGAAACAGGAGACAAGCTTGAGATGTGGGATTAAACGTGAGAGACAAAATTATTAGATTTTTTGAACTACAGATACTGGCTAGGAAAAAAAGGCGGATAGGGATAACTAAAATAAAAAGTTCATAGAAAAATGAAGATTATTTTATATGACAATGTTAAAAACCCAGAAGGAAAAAATGTGTCTCAAATATCAGAAAGTTGTTATGGCTAACTGACCAAATCAAAGAGAACCCATAAAAGGGAAAGATATCTTTTTAAAATGAAGAGCTTGTCCAAATGTGTAAAAGAGAAGCCAAAGTGTATGAGTCAGATGCAAGTAAAAATTAAGAGGTCCAAAGGAAAATTGAAGGAGTCACATCTGAGGGATCTTAAAGTCAATATTAAGTGACTTTTTAAAATACTTTTACAGAAAGAAGAGACTCAGTGGAATCAATGGAATAGTCATTATGGTATAAAAGGCAACCGAAAGAACAGAGAGACCCAAAACTCCCTTCCTACAAAAGAAGACCTTAAGAAGATATCTGAACCCTAATTCATGTTCATAGCAGGGGCAAGTTCACAGAATGTTCTAATCCAAATTGACAAAATGAATATCACAAGATCTTAGGTGGCATTCACTGAAGAACTTTAGAGAAACTCAAAGTTAGAACTGAGAAAATATTAGATGAAGTAAACAAAAATGGTCTCTCTGCCAAAAATGCTATGCCAGAGCATTTTTGGAAAGTCAACATAACTCCAAGTTACTGGAAGTAGTGAACTTGTTATTGGAAGTAGTGAACTTGAGAACTATAGTTTGGTGAGTCTATTTTCTACACTTGAAAAGCTGATGAAATCTATACAATATATTAGTGTATAAAGGTTGCTAGGAAAAAAGAGAGCAAATTTTTTCTGATAAGAGATAAATTATACCTCGCTAACTTGATATCTTTCTTCCATGGGAATAAACAAAACAAGTCTGAAAAACACAATTACCATGACTTTATGTTTAGAATATAACATAAAATTAGCTGAAAAAAACAAAAAAAGGGATGGTGTAAAAATTTGTATCTGTAGATAATAAGCTATTAAAAGTAGATTCTCTTAGGGATTTGTGCTATAATTTGTTCTTATTTAACAGTTTTATAAATGATTTAGAATATAAAATATATAGTGAAATTTCCAAATTTGCAACTGATAACAACTCCTCCAAGTAATATAATGCCAAGCTGATGAGTACAAACTAAAAGAACATATTTCAAAAGTTGTATGATTGGGCAGCAGAGTAGCCAATAAATCTCATCATAACTATTATATAACCATTATATATATATATATATATATCTCATAATTATTACACACATAATTTTATATATCTGGGAAAATAATTCCCAAATTTTATACTTAAAAGATAATGATTTTTTCAATCTTTTGAGATCCAAGAATTAAATCTTTACTGATACTACATATTACTAGAAATAAGAGAAATTTAAAAAGAAAAAAGCAAACAAAAGATCATTATCCTTAGATTTGATTACTTTGTATATGGCTCTGAAATGCTTCCTATAATTCTGCTTGTCATACTTAAATAAAACATCATGGATGCAAGAGCTCTACCACTTTCTATCTCCCCAAATCTTTGCTCAGAATTGCATAATATATTGTATAAAACTGTCAGCTGCCTCAAGTAAGAACACTGATAAATATATTTCTGGGGAGAGAAAACATACAGCATTTAACTGTGGATAGAATGACATGGAAGAGGGGTCTTAGAAAAAGGGGTAAAGAGAAGAAACAGATGATGAAAGTGCAAATCATAAATAACAGATAAAATAAGGTAAGTTAAAAAAAAGCACAATCAAGCCTGGATTGAAATACAGGATTAAAAGAGATACTACCAAATAGCAAAGGGTGAAAGTGCCTGACTGTTCTGGGAGAGAACAGGGTGATGGGATCAGCTTTCTTTGCCTTGAGCCTAGATACGCTGAATGTGGCTTTGTTGGTATCCATTGCTATAATGATACACAGGAAAAAAACTGAAAATGCCTAAGATCCTAATAAGTTAATTTTCAAGATATCTAAACCTCTCAGCACATAGATATAAGTAGGTAGAAACCGGAAAAAACAGTAGTTTCAGGACAAGTGATAGCAAGTAGCGAATGTACAAAGCTCTGCCTAAGAGATGACTAAAATAGGCTCTGGAAGAACAAACTAATGATGGATAGACCTATAACAAGTTCTTAAGATACTAGATTCTCAATTTTGGGTTCTTAAAAGCAAAAGACAGGAATGTTGTGAAGAACTGATAATAGAGGAGAAATTTAGGGAAAGACAATGTAATGAACAAAATATCTGGTAGAAGATAGATTACTTCCATTGCTTTTCTAGGGCAGCAAAAAAAATGGTCTTAAGAGATCAGTCATCATTACTATATTCCAGGACAGGATGCCTCATACCCCATCAGCAAGGCATTCTTTTATGCTAATAGTAAAAACACATTCCTATTTCCTATTGAATTACCTCAGTCATTTCCTGCATTATCTGCATAATCTATGGACTCATCCTGATTTGCTTAAAAGGTCTGACATAGAATATTTGCTACTCTAGCAAACCAAGGGCTTTGATGTCTACTGAAATCTTTCTTTCTCTGATTTAAAGTTTTCACTCTATTTTTGATTTTTTTCTTAACATTGTTGTTCTAAACTTTTAAGCTAACAGAAACAAAATTTCAAGTTAAGAGGTAAAATTATCACACAGCCATTAAAAAATTTGTAATCTACAATAAAACCAACTCACCAACAGAATGAGTGATGGTGTTCTGTAGGCTGGGAATTACCACAGAGTAGGTAGGTGAGCAACAAGGATAAATTGTTGTTGGATTTGTAGAGATGATATTCTGTGTGGTACCAGAAAGTACATTGGAAACGCTTAGAGGGAAGCGTTTTCGCTTCCCTGGACGAGGCTGATAAACCCAACCTAGAGAAGAAGATAAACTATTTTTAATTTGAACATATAGATCCTATTTAGCCTTTAAATAGTTCTTTTCACATTAAAAGTCCAAAACACTTCTAAGTCTTAATTGTCTAAAGTATCTTTTCCAGCTCTATGATACTATTTCTGTGCATTTTAGCATATATATCCATATGGCTCCTAACTAGTGGCCAATGTTGTAACCCATAATTCAAAGAGAAAGGGCAAATGTCTTTTATCCAAAGACACATAATGAATTTACAGTAAAATCAACATTAAAGGCACTGAGTTTGAATCCCAAAGATTTTCCTCTACCCATAAAACAATGTCCCAGTAAGATACTACTTGTCTCCTCCTGTTTCCTTACTTTCTATAAGATACAATTATCTATATCTTACGATGAAGTGGTTACTAATGACCAGCCACTATTTTTATGCCTTCTTCGGGAAGAGTCACTCTCTTAGACTTGGCAGTCTCCAAGTCCACAAACCACCCAATTTCCTTCCAAACTCAGAAAAGTGGAGTTAGGGCAGTTGTAGCCACTGTATAACCAAGAGAATCACTGGTTCCCTGTAACTGCTGCTCTGACGATTCCCCCCTAGAACCTTTCTGCTACTACTTTAGAAAAATAGTTATTCTTTTCCCACCATGCACAATATGTTGGCCATACATTGTGCTTTTACCAAGCTTAATATCAATGTCCTCACTGCTGGGGAGAGAATCAGAATTTATTTCAAACTACATCATGATGAGGATAAATTTATCAATCAGAAGGCAGCACTATATTCTGATAACCATATAATATTAAAATGGAGCATGGTGTTAATGCCTGCAGCGTGCCCTGCATATTTTCTCTGTTGCTCTAATTTGAACTTCATTTTCTAGCATATTTGAAAAATTATAGCCTAGAACTCTGGAGCTTTACCTTCATTACGTTTATATTTATATATTTAATCAAAACGACAGTAAAACTGTTTGTCCCCAGGTTTGCATTAGTTGGCAAATATGAGACCAGATATCCCTCTACTTTGTTCTGTTTAAGGAAACTTATGCCCAGTATCAATTAAATCATTACTGTAATATTAGCCAGTATTTTCTCTATTGTACATACCAGATTAGAAAAAAATTACATTCTTGTCTTTCAGTCTCAACCTAACCTATTCTTTACCTAAATAAATTTAAAGAAATTAGAAAGAGGCTTTGTTCATTTCATTTGATTACCAGGAAATTCCTCTCTGTGCTTTTCTTTAATCTTTTGTGCTTCATCATAATAGGGTTTCTTTTGTTCTTCACTAAGTTTGTTCCACTCTAACCCGAGCTGGACACTGATTTCTGCATTGTTGGCTGCTGGGTTAGCTTTGGCTAGTGCTGGCCGGTGGATCCTTGCCCAAACCATAAATGCATTCATGGGTCGCTTCACATGACCATTTCTGTCCTTACTGAAGGGAGTATCTGGTATTCCTACACGACAAAAATTAAGAGACTAAATTAATGTGCCACACACACACACAATTTTAAAGTGAAGTGCACTTCCACCTATATTTACTTATTAAATATCTGGAGAAAATATACACTTCAATATAGCCAAGGAACTGCCAGCATTCCAGAATTCCTCATAACCCCTGAACTCAGCATTCTAAACTGTGGCTTAGAAAGACTCTTCTCTTCCTCAAAAAGAATAATATTGTTGAAGATATTGTGGAAGTAAAAATGTTGAAGACACAGTAAACTGCTGGCTTACTACTTCTTTGAGCTATATTAATACCTCTAACAATAATTAACATTTAATTTATTTCCCATTAAAATGTTCTATTACTGGGGGACAGGAATTATGACTTATTAATGACTATAATCCTAGCACTAGGTGGGTGTACCCTAAATGTTTAAAGGAACTCATTTACATGCCACTGGAGTGCCCATTCAAGCAAAAATACTTATATTATTAATATACTGTATTATTTATATTTCGTTATGAAGGTGAAGCACCTGCCAAGGTGGGTCACTAACACTAGTTCCACATCCCAGGAGAAAAAATAAGAGGAAAATAAGAAAGGTGACTTTTTTAAAGTCACAGAGACAGCTGAAATTACAATAAAGGAAGTTGCTTAAATTCACATCTCTTACATAATTCATCAAAAACCACTGCCTATAAATTTCATATATTGTTTCTCTTTATTTTAGGGTTACTTGATATATAAAATTTTAAAATGCACAAAGGATGAAATAAGTATTATAAAGGTTCCCCTTCTTTAGAAAATGAAAACAAAGTTTAAAAATTACTGACGATAAAAAGCAAGAGGATGGGGTACAGATGAACTTATTTGCAAAGCAGAAATAGAGACACAGATGTAGAGAGAACTAACATGGGTACCACGGGGGGAAGGGGAGGGTGGGATGAACTGGGAGATTGGGATTGACATATACACACTACTATGTGTAAAATAGATAACTAATGAGAACCTACTGTATAGCACAGGGAACTCTACTCAATGCTCTGTGGGGACCTAAATAGGAAGGAAATCCAAAAAAGAGGGGATATATGTATACGTATAGCTGATTCACTTTGTTGTACAGCAGACACTAACACAACATTGTAAAGCAACTATACTGCAATAAAATTTTAGAAAAAAAAAAAAAAAGCAAGAGGATAGGGTGGGGAGGAAGAATTAGTAAAGAAAATAAGAAAACAATAAAGATAAAAGTCAATGAAGATATGAACTGAAGATTAATATGACTTTCCATTTACATTTACTGCCATAGTATTGTCTGAATTAAATCTTAAAATAAGATTTTTCTAGCTATATATTTGGAAATAACGGTTAGAAGTAAAATATCTACTTGTAATTGTTACTACTGTAACTGTGGTCATTTCTTTGAAAACAACTTATTCTACAGTGTTTTCATTTTCTGTATTTCTATAAGTTCTTAGCTTTTAGAATACCATTACAATTAATTATGTACTGTTTTCTCCTAGAAAATGTTTACTCTTCATTTTTAAAGAAGATAAATCACCTCTAAATCCAGTATAAACTTTCCTGTTTATTTTTTCATTAAACACTATTTTTTCTTCTGTTTGATACATGTAAAAATACTGAGCTACTATAATACATTATTTTAAAATGTTGATTATCTGTAGCATATAAACTGAGGGCTTTGTGTTATCTAGCAAGAATATTTCTATTTTTGTGTATAAACATTAGTCACATCTAAATCTCATCCTTCACTGGGCCTTAAAAAAAATTATTATTTTTAATGTTTGGGAATCTTGAACGTGTTAGCGTATTTTACTGGTATACGTACAAGTCAGAAGTGATACCTTTGCAGACTTTGCCCTGAACCCATTTTTTTATTTTTCTAGTTTATGCTTCTCAACAGCTGACATGTCAGCTACGGGGCAACAGACGAAGTTTGAAAACCAGATTGATTCCCCTGCCGTCTAATACCTGCATCTGAGGGAAGTACGGTGAGCGGGACATCTTTGGTTTCAATTTTTACAGAAGGCTCCAGTAAGGACTGCATTTTAATAGGCACTGGTGTCAAGGGGACCTTGGTCAATCGTATCAGCTCTGAAGGTGGAGGTCCCTGAAACTGGATCAGGGCCCCAGGGGGCACGGTGTGAAGAGTCAAAGGGATCCTGAGGTCTTGCTGGTGCGGCCCAAAGGCACTGGACGGCTGGGTCAGGGTGACATCCTTGCTGCCATGGATCAGGCCACTGGACGCAGGCTCTGTGCCGAGCCTGTAGTCCTCGCGGAGTCTCTCAGGCTCCTCCGTTTTGATGACTCCTTCCCTGATGGCCGCCAGGCTTTTGCCTTCCCCGCCTTTCGCCGTGTAGCTCATGACCTCCTCCTCCTCCAACTTGCCCTTCTCGTCCCCTCGGGGGCTGTCGAGGGCCGGCCCGGGGCCTCCCGCCTTTGCCGCCCTGGAGGCCTTAGGGCCCGCCTTGACGGCCCTCCGAGGTCCCACTGACGGATCCAAGCTGGGGTCCGGCTCCTGCTTCTCTGCCTTAACATGCAGCTGCCAGGGCTGCACCGGGTGCAACTGAGGCCTCCAGGGGGCGCCCTCGGATGAGGGCGGCGGCGGCAGCAGTAGTAGCTCCGGCCTCAGCTGCAGCAGCCGCGTCTGCGCGGGAGAGGCTGCTGCCTCTTCCTCCCGGGCCTGAGGCAGTGGTGGCCTAGGCGGCAGCAGTAACACCTGCTCGGGGTTCACCTGCAGCACCCGCCGTGCCGCGGGCTGTACGCCCGACGCCGTAGCCTCCCCGCACGACGAGGCTACGGTCGCAATGGCGGCCGCGCACGGGGTGGGCGGCGACGCAGAGGGCTCCGCGGCCGCTGCCCGAAGGGAGGCGCCCTCGACAGGCAGCGGGGGTGGAGCGGGGCGCAGCGGGCGCCGCGGGGTCGCCCGCGTCAGTTGGCGCGGCTGAGGCGGCGGCTCCGGCCTGGCTCTCTCCATGGGCGGAGGGGGACGCCCCGGCCGGGTCCCGGCCTGGATTGTGAGCTCAGCCGTTTGTTGGCGACCTTCTCCCCTCCCCCTTTCAGTTAAGACCCTTCCAAGGCCTTTGCTACCCAGAACCCTACGCGGTTCAAAAAGCAGCCCTTGGTCTTGGCCTCGCCCAACCACAAGCGTCTTGGTACGCCCCCCCGGCCCGCCAATCACAGGCACGTTCTCCGGCTCCTCCCGCCCTCCACGCACCCCTCGTGCCGAGCCCTCGAATCAACCGCTACGGCCGGGGCCGCGGCACGTGCTGCCCATTTTCCCCCCGTGACTCTCCCTCTCTTCCGGAGTTCTCTTCCGGCCGTTGTCCTTAGTTACCCCTCCCCCACCCGGAGCGCCCGACAATGGCGTTGCCCAGGAAACAGCGGTTCCACGCCACTGACCTCCAGGCGATAAAGCCATGTGAGTTCTTCACAAGAGCTGGAGATCCCTGCCTTGTACGCGCGGTTTGCAATTCCAGAATACCCCGTGTGCCCTGACCCTCACCGGGGTCTTTGGATTTGTGCCAAGGGAAAAGAAGGCAATTTTTTCAACTTCTCAATAACCCCCTTAGCTGATCTTGATGGGAAGAGTGTTCGACTTGGCCATTACTGTGCTAGTTAAACTTTTCATTTATCACCACTCCTGTGGGCCGTGCTTGCAAAATACATCCCAAATTCATCCACCTCTTTCGGTTTCTCCCGCCATTACTCTGTTCTGCTCTTACATCATCTTTCAGCTGGATACTGCTATAGCTCTTTAAATAGTCTCCCTGCTTTTCGCTTTTGTCCCACTACGCTCCAGCTGCCAAGAATCTTTGAAAAATACAAATCTAGTCCTCCCACACCCTCTCTCCAAAAAAAATCTTCTCAGGCCACGCAGTAAAGGTTTAATAGTCTTGGCAAGGTCCGTAAGGCCCCAAATGGCTTGGGCTGTAGTTCTCCAACTTACCACTCTAGCCCCAGCTTTAGCTACACTGCCTCTCATCATTCTTTCTCCTACTTCAAAGATGTTTGAATATGCCCTCACTTGTATTTCTCCCTTGTGTCTCCTTAACACCTCCTGCTCCTATTCTGAATTGCAGCTCAACTAGTACTTCCTCAAAGAGGTGTTCTCTGACTCTGAAAATCAGGTCAAATCTCCTTTATGGACTCGTACCTCTATCACCTCTTTTAAAGTTCTTACCACAATTCGTAATTACATATTTTTTTATGGTATTATTCTGCTGTCTCCTCCACTTTACTATATACGCCTTGAGGGCTGACTGTTTTGTAAATCTCCAATGCCAACCATAGAGCCTGGCGTATAGTAGACATTCAATAAATACCTGTTGAATGAATAAAGACTGTCGTAGTCTAATAATAAAATAGTAATAATCACTACCTATATTAAGGGCTTACTTTTATGCTAGGCATTGCTTCAAGTCCTTCGCGTGCTTATGCCTCTCCTTTTACTAGTACTGTATTGTGTTTATGTCCATTAAATATCACCAAGAGAAAGAAGAAATCTTGTATTAACATTTGTTACATTTCTAAGTGATGTCCTGATTAAAAGCTATAGATTTATCTTGAAGCAGATAATTTTTTGCCACCAGAACAAGTTAGCTCTCAAAGAAGACCTGACCCAACTCTCTTTCTAATGCCCTGTTGTCAAATGTGGCAAATAGGAGTTCTTACAACTGGCAGGTAGTCAAGGGCAGTAGTTCTCAAATTTTTATCTCAGGAACCCTTTATAGCCACATAACTGATTGAAGATTCCAAAGAGCTTTTATTTATGTGGTTTTATCTATCAATATTTGCCATATTATAAATAAAAACTGAGGACTAGTCATACTTATCAATTCATTTTAATTCATTAATAGTTATCAATTCATTTTAAGTATCTATAATAAACCCATTACATATTAACATAACACATTATCATGATAAAACTGTTTTCCGCCAAATGAGAAGAGTGGAATTGTGAATCTACTGTCTGACTTAGTTAAAAAAAAAAAAAAGTTGGATTCTCACGGCTGCTTCTGCATTCAGTTTGTTGTAATTCATGTCATATAGGCTCTAGAAAGCTTCACTGTACACTCATGAGAGTATGAAGTAAAAAAGGCAAATATTGTCTTAGAATTATTATGAGTGTTAACCTAGCAGACACTCTGAAAGAGTCAGTCCCTGAACCACACTTTGAGAACCACTGACAAAATAAAGGCTAGTGAAAGAGGCAGAGGAATAAATCATGTTAGTGTTGATTTTGTGCAAGAGTAATACATATTCCAATCTGAATTAGTAATTCAAAGCATGTGATGTGTCAGTTCTCTGTGGTAGCAGTGCAAATATTATACGGGGAGTATATTTTAAGCAGAAAGCAATCTTTTTTAAAAAACAAAAAACTGTTTTACTGAGGTTTGATTTATATATAATGTTTATAATTAAATGTACAATTTGATGTGTTTTAATAAATATTTAAAGTTGTGTAACCATCACTACAATCCAGTTTCAGAACATTTTCATAAACTCAAAAAAGTTGGGGTAACTCAAAAAGTTCTCTTGTTCCCATTTGCAGTCAATATATGCTCCCACCTTCAACCCCAAACAACCGCTTATATGCTTTCTGTCTCTATAATTTTGCCTTTTCTAGAAATTTCATATAAATAGAATCAAATAATGTGTAGGCTTATATGTCTGGCTTCTTTAACTTAGCATAATGTTTTTGAGGTTCATCCAAGTTTAATGTATCAGTAGTTCTTTATTTTATTACAGCATAGTATTCCATAGTATGGAAATACCTAATTATTAAGGGATATTTTATTGTAAGATGTCTCCCACTCATTTTGTTTATCCATTGACTGGCTGATGAGCATTTGGATTATTTCTAGGTTTTGGCTGCTATGAATATGATACCCATTCATGTATAAATATTTGTGGTGACATAGGTTTGCATCTCACTTGGGTAGGCACCTAGGAGCAGACTTACTAGGTTATGTGGTAAGTTTATGTATAACATTTTACAAAACTGCCAAACTGCTTTGCAAAATGTATCATCTTACATTTCCACCTACAACATATGAGGGTCCCAGTTTCTCCACCTCTTCTCCAATATTTGGTGTCAAAAGCCTTTTAGGGCTTCCCTGGTGGCGCAGTGGTTGAGAATCTGCCTGCCAATGCAGGGGACACGGGTTCGAGCCCTGGTCTGGGAAGATCCCACATGCCACGGAGCAACTGGGCCCGTGAGCCACAATTACTGAGCCTGCGCATCTGGAGCCTGTGCTCCGCAACAAGAGAGGCCGCGATGGTGAGAGGCCCGCGCACCGCGATGAAGAGTGGTCCCCACTTGCCGCAACTAGAGAAAGCCCTCGCACAGAAACGAAGACCCAACACACCCATAAATAATAAATAAATAAAAGAACGTGAATTTCTAAAAAAAATAAATAAATAAATAAAAGAAAAAAAATTAAAAAAAAAAGCCTTTTAAATTTTATCCATCCTATATAGTATATATAGAATATATTATAGTAGTAGCATATAATATTAAGTAATTGTGTTTTAAAACTACATTTCCACAGTGAATAATAATGTTGAGCATCTCTTCATGTGCTTAGTTCCTATTCATATATCTTTATTGCCTAGTTCTGTTAAAGTTTCTTTTGCCTATTATTTAGATTGTGTTGTTGATTTTCTTATTTTTGATTTTTAAGGATTCTTAATATATTCTGGATATAAATTCTTTATTAGATATATGTTTTGCAAATATTTTCTTCCAGTCTGTGGCTTGTCTTTTTGTTCTGTTTTTTTTTCATTCTTAGTAGTGTCTTCTGAAGAGCAACATTTTTAGCTTTGATGAAGTCTAATTTGTCAATATGCCATTGATTATATTTAAGAAATCATTGCCTAACCTAAGATTAAAGATTTTTCTCTCGTGATTTTCTCTAGAAGAGTTTAGTTTTAGTTCTTACATTTAGCACTATGATCCATTTCAAGTTAATTTTTATGCAAAGAAATAACTAGTTCCTTACCTAACACCTTACAGTTGTTTCAGTACCATTTGTTGAAAAAAACTATCCTTTTCCCATTGAATTACTTTAATACTTTTGTTGAAAATTAATTGACAATATATGCATGGCTTTATTTCTGAACTCTGTTCAGTTCCTCTGATCTATGTCTGTCTTTATGCTGATACCACATTGCCTTGATTACTATATCTTTATGGTAAATTTGGGGATTATGTCATATAAGTTCTCAAACTTAGCTCTTTTTCAAAATCATATTGGCTAGTCTTGATCCTTTAGATTTTCATATAAATTTTAGTATCAGCTTATCAATTTTCACCAAAAACAAGCCTGCTGATTTAGGTAGCCTGCACTGGATCTATATATCAATTTTGGAAAAATGGACTTCTAAGCAATATTGAGTCTTCAGTTTGCAGGCATGGGATATATGTCCATTTATTTCAGTCTTTAATTTTTCTTGACAATGTATAATATTCAGTGTACAGTTCTGCACTTCTTTTGTTAACTTCATTCTAAATACTTTAATTTTTGATGCTGTTATGAATGTGTTTTCTTAATTTCATTTCTAGTGGGTTATGTATTGATTTTGTATTCATTGCCTTACTGCACTGGCTAGAAGCTCCATTCTAGTGTGGAATACAAGTGGTGAGAGTGGACATCTTTGCTTTGTACCTAGTGTCAGGGGAAGAGCAATGTCTTTTATCTTTAAGTGTGGTGTTAGTTGTAGGTTTTATGTAGCTGCCTTTTATCAAATTAAAGATGTTTCTTTCTCTTCCTTCCTAGTTTGTTGAGAGCTTTATCATGAATGTTTGTTGCATTTTATCAAATGCTTTTTCTTTTTTTAAATTCACACCTAAATTTTTTCATTTTAAATTTACACAGTTGCAAATGATTTGATTTCTGATGTATTGTAAATATTGATATTTTATCAAAAGCTTTTTCTACATATTTTGAGATTGTCATATTCCCCTTTAGTCTAGGGGTCAGCAACATTTTCCAGAAAGGGCCATATAGTGAATATTTTTGGTTTTGTGAGCTATATGATCTTTGTTGCAACCGATCAACTCTGTTATTGTAGAATGGAAGCAATTATAGAACACACGTAAATGAGTGGGCATGATTGTTTTCCAATCAAACTTTATTTAAAAAAACAAAAGTCATGCCAGATTTGGTCTCTGAGCTGTGGTTTGCTGACCCTGCTTTAGTCTTACTACTATGTGTATTACATTAATTGATAGTCAGATGTTAAACTAGCCTGCCTTAGTGGATACACCTACTTGGTCATAATGTATAATCTTTTTTATACAGTTACTATTCTTTTAAGAATTTTAGCATTTATTATTCATGATGGATATTGGTCTGTAGTTTTCTTGTGATATCTTTGAAACTTTGGTATCAGGGTAAAATGAGCTGGAAAGTGTTCCATTTGCTTCTAATTTTGAAAGGGTTTGTGTTGTATTGGTATTATCAATTCCTTAAATGTTGATAGAGTTCACCAGTAAAGCCATCTGGGCCTGGACTTTCCTATGTAGGAAGATTTTTTAGTAAGTCAAATAATTTAATGTCTTTATTTGATATAGGTCTATTCAGATTTTATATTTCTTCTCAAGTCAATTTGATAATTTCTGTCTATGAATTTGCCCATTTCAGCTAAGTTGTCAAATTGCTGGCATAAGGTTGTTCATAATATTTCTTCATAATCTTTTAAATTTTTGTAGAGTTCAGGATGTTTCCTTTTCATTCCTAATTTTGGTAATCTGTATCTTTTCTCTTTTTTCTTGGTCATTTTACTAAAGTTTTGTCAATTCCATAGTCTTTTCAAAGAACCAACCATCAGTTTCACTGATTTTCTCTATTGTTCTGCTGGTTTTTTTCTTTTAATTTCTGCTGTGGGCTCTATTATTTTGTTCATTCTACTTACTTGGGGTTTGATTTGCTCTTCTTTTTCTAATTTCTTAAGATGAAAGCTTAGTTGATTTTTTAAGTTATTGATTTTAAATCATTTCTTTTCTAATAGAAGCATTTAAAGCTATAAGTTTCTCTCTATGCACTGCTTTACCTGCTTTCCGTTACTTTTGCTATGGCATGATTTTGTGTTCATTCAGTAGAAGATATTTTCTAATATCTCTGGTGATTTCTTCTTTGACCTATGATTTATTTAGAAGCGTACTGTTTAATTTCCAACTCTATGGAGATGTTCCAGATTTCCTTCTGCTCTTTATTTCTAATTTAATTCTACTGTGGTCAAAGAACGTTCTTTGTATGATTTCAGTCCTTATAAATGTACTGTGACTTGTTCTATCACCTTGCATATGGTCTATTCTACAGAATGTTTCATGTGTACTTGAGAAGAATGTATATTCTACTGTTGTTGGGTAGAGCATTATAGCTGTTTAATAATATTCAAGTATTCAGTATCCTTTCTGATTTGCTTCTTGTCATATCTATTAGTATTATCAATTATTGAGAGAGAAATATTGAAATATCAACTATAATTACTGAATGGTCTATTTCTCCTTTGATTTTGTCAAATTTTGCTTCACATGTTTTGGGGCTCTCTTGTTAGGTGCAAGTATATTTGTAATTGTTGTAACTTTCTGATGAATTGACCTTTTTGTCATTATGAAATATCCCTCTCTGTCTCTAGTGATATTTTTGTTATTAAAATCTATTTTAATATAGCCTCTCCAGTTTTCTTATGGTTACTGTTTGCTTGGTATACCTTTTCCCATCCTATTATATTTGATGTGTTGTATTTTAAACATAAAGTATTTCTCCTGTAAACAGAATGCTTTTTAATCCCATCTGATTGTTCTGCCTATTAATTGGAGTTTTTAGTCCAGTACAATTTAATGTAATTATTGATATGCTTAGAATTCTGTCTGTTGTTCTGGAATTTGTTGTCTCTGTGCTATTTGTTCTTTGGTTTCTCCTATACTGCTTTCCTTTGGTTATACAAATATTTTTAGCTTACCATTTTAATTCCTCTGTTGATTTTTTTAGATGAGTTTATGAGGTTTAGTGTGTGTGTATGAGAGTATATGTGTGCACACACACGTGCATGCTCTTTGGATTACAATATTCATCTTTAACCTATCACAGTCTTCTACAGTCTTCCTGTACTGACTTGATTCTGATAAAATATTGCAACATTTCACCAGTAGAACTCCATTTCCTCCTCCTTCCTTTATGCTATTATTATAATATATATTATGGCTATATATATTATAAACCAAATAATAAAGTAATATATTTATTGCCTTGAACAAACTTGTGGTTTTCAAAGAAAATAAGAGAAAAATTATGTAGTCTTTTATATTTACCCACTCATTTACTATTTCCCATGTTCTTCTTTCCTTCCCACAGATCCAAGTTATTGTCAAGCATCATTTCCTTTAGTATTTTTTGGAAGGCAGGTCTGCTAGCAACAATTTATCTCATTTTTGTTTATCCACAAATATTTTTATTTCACCTTCATCTTTGAAGGCTAGTTTAATTGGATGTAGAATTCATGGTTGACTTGTTTTTCTTTCAACACCTTGAATATGTCATTCCACTACGCTCTTGTTTCTGAGAAGTCAGCCAGTAATTATACTTCTGTTTTTTCCAAACATAGTGAGTCATTTTTCTTTTGCAGCTTTCACAGTTTTCTCTGTTTTTGGTTTTCAGGAGTCTGACTGTAATAAGCGTAGGTGTGGTTCTCTTTATTTTTATCCTACTTGGGATTTGTTGAGATTTGGATTGTATGTTTTGTTTTCTCTTAAATCATATTTGGAAAAGTTTTAACCATTATTTCTTCATGTATTTTTTTTCTACCCATTTGCTTTCTCTTCTCCTTTGGGGACTCCCATTAACACATGTCGGGACCCTTACCATTATCCTGTAAGTCTCTGATGCTCTGCTCATTTTTCTTCAGTCCTTTATACCTGTATTCTTTGGATTGGATCATTTCTATTGATCCAATCTAATCTTCAGGCTTGCTGATTCTTTCTTCAGCCATCTCAATTCTACTTTTGAGGTGTCCAGTGAAATTTTCATTTTAATTTTAGTACTTTTTAACTCTAGAATTTCAAATTTTAATAACTTCTAGTTATTAAGATTTCCTATTTGTTTATTATCATACTTTTCTATAATTCTTTGAACATATTCTTAATAGCTTCTTTGAAGTTTTTACCTGCTAAATTCAATATCTGAACCCCACTCACACACAGTAAGTTTCTATTCACAGAAAGCTATCTTTTGATTTGCTAATGGGTCTGATAGACTCTTGCTCTCTTCTCTTATCTCTCATGGAAGGGCATCAATAATAATTGTCAAATAACATAAAATATCAATTTCAGTAGTTGGTTCCTTGACAGTTTATATAAGGCATAGCAGGAAGTGTTATTTACTTAATGATGGAAATCTATCTGCCATCAGATTCCTTGTAGTGTTCAGAACTTCACAATGCGACCTTATTTGGAAATAGGGTCTTTGGAGATGTAATTACTTAACAAGTGAGATGAAATCACACTGGATTTGGGTGAACCTTAAATCCAATGACTAGTGTCATAAGAAGAGGAGAGGACACAGAGAAGATGATATAAAGATGGAGGCAGAGATTGGAAGGATGCATTTACAAGCCAAGAAATGCCAAGGACTGCTGGGAGCCACCAGTAGCTAGGAAGAGGCATTGAACAGATTTTCCCTCAGAGCTTCCAGAAGGAATCAGTCTTGATTTGAAAGTGCTAGTCTCCAGAACTGTGAGAGAATAAACGTCTGTTGTTTTAAGCCACCTACTTTGTGATACTTTGTTATAACAGCCCTTGGAAACTAATATATTCTGTTTTCTTTTCTTAATAGATAATGTGTTACAGAAAGTTCTGGGATTGGTTCTTTTCCATTGACTAAGGAAGGCCTAGAGGAGAATTTCCATTCGCTGACTGACTGATTTATTCATTCAGTAAATATTTACTGAACCCCTATAATGTGACAAGCTCTGTGCTAGGCACTAGGAATATAACAGGGAATAAGACAAATGATTCCTCTTCCCTTACACAACTTACTTTTCAAAAGAAATTATAAATTCATACCAAAACTGTTCAGGGTCACAACAGTGTCCTCAAAGAAGGTTACTTAAAATGAATCCAGTAAAACAATGTTGTGGACAGAATGTTTGATGCCCCCCAAAATTTCTGTGCTGAAGCCCTACACCCCCACCCACAGTGTGCCTATATTTAGAGATGGGATCTCTAAGGAAGTAATTAAGGTTAAATGAGGTCATAATGGTGAGGTCCTGAACTGACAGGATTAGTATCTTTATGAGAAGAGACACCTGAGAACTCTCTCCATTCCTGTAATCACCTCAAGAACACACTGAGGAAAGTCCGTATGTGGACATAGTGAGAAGATGACCATCTACAAGCCAGGAAGAGAGCTCTTACCAGGAACCAGCTCTACTGGACCTTGATCTGGCACTTTCAGCCTCCATAATTGTGAGAAAATAAATGTCTGTTGTTTAAGCAAGGCAGTTTGTGATATTTTGTTAGGGCAGCCCAAGCAGATTAATACAAACAGGAACCAAATATCCATGGTAATTAGTGGAAAAGGTGTATTTTTATCTTTAAAAAATTATGAGTTTAATTGAACTTACATTTTAGAAATTTCATATTATAGGTGCCATGGTAATTCTTAGAACAAACACAGAATGAACCAAGTGCTAATTGTTTATGGGGGAAGATAGACTTTGGTGGGGAGGCTTTCAGTGCAGAGAATTAATTGTTTTCCATAGATGAGCAGATTATTATTTTTGGTTTGTGCAAGTCTCTGTATTAGTTTCCTATTGCTCTTGTAGCAAATCACCACAAATGTAGTGGCTTAAAACAACACATACATAGTTCTTTAGGTAAGAATTTCAAAATGGGTCACATGGGACTAAAACCAAGATGTCACGAAGGCTGCATTCCTTCTGGAGGCTCTAGGAAAGAATCCATTCCTTAACTTTTCCTCTTTCTAAAGGCTGCCCACATTTCTTGGCTCATGAACCTCTTCTATCTTCAAAGTTGGATCCCTCCGACCCCTGCTTCCATCATTACCTCATCTTCTCTGGCTCATTTATCTCCCTTTCCATCTTTTACATAACGTTGTGATTACATTGGACCCACCCAGATAATGTAGAATAGTCTCACTGTTTTAAAATCCCTAATCACATTTGCAGAATCTCTTTTGTCATATAAGGTAAAACGTTCACTCATTCCTAGGATTAGGACACGGACATCTTTGGAGGTGCTATTATTCTACCTACTGCAGTCCTCATTCCTGTTTTATTTTATGTTATGTCATGTCATATCATGTCATTTTATTTTTTTATGACACTTCTCCTTCATTCACCATTTCCATTCCCATTCCAGTTCTACTCTCCCTCACCTCCATCCCCCAGGCACCCACTTTATTATTTTTTTTAATAAATTTATTTATTTATTTTGGGCTGTGTTGGGTCTTTGTTGCTGCACGTGGACTTTCTCTAGTTGCGGGGAGCAGGGGCTACTCTTCGTTGCAGTGTGCGGGCTTCTCATTACCGTGGCATCTCTTGTTGCAGAGCACGGGCTGTAGGTGCACAGGCTTCAGTAGTTGTGGCACACAGGCTCAGTAGTTGTAGCTCAGGGGCTCTAGAGCGCAGGCTCAGTAGTTGTGACGCATGGGCTTAGTTGCTCCGCGGCATGTGGGGTCTTCCCGGACCAGTGCTCGAACCTGTGTCCCCTGCATTGGCAGATGGATTCTTAACCACTGCATCACCAGGGAAGCCCCCATCCCCTTTAAAATACTTAATGGAACCTCGGTTATATATGTATCATTTAGTGATATACAATGTTTTGTGTATACATGTATTTGTTTTTTAATTTACACATGTCATCCTAGATATAGACTGTTTGTTTCTTAGTTTTTTCACTTAGCATACTTTTTGGAAATTTTTTTGCTTATCTGTATTTTCTACAGTGGATATGTTCACTGATTTTTTAAAAACTTTTATTTATTTGTTTTTATTTTTGGCTGTGTTGGGTCTTCATTGTTGCGTGTGGGCTTCTCATTGTGGCTTCTCTTGTTGCGGAGCATGGGCTGTAGGCACGTGGGCTCAGTAGTTGTGGCTCGTGGGCTCTAGAGCGCAGACTCAGTAGTTGTGGCCCATGGGTTTAGTTGCTCCACAGCATGTGGGATCTTCCCGGACGAGGGCTCTAACCCATGTCTCCTGCATTGGCAGACAGATTCTTAACCACTGCACCACCAGGGAAGCCCTGATTTTTTTTTTTAGTATTTTTTTAAGTGTGTAATTTAGTGGGTTTTAGTATGTTCACAACATTGTGCAACAATCACCATTATCTGATTCCAGAATAGTTTCATCATCTCAAAAGTAAACCTCAAACCCATTAGTAGTTACTCCCCATTCCCCTTTTCCCAGGCCCTGGAAACCACTGATCTACTTTCTGCCCTTATGAAGCACAATTTTAAACAGATTACCCTTGTCATATAGGTATATCTGGTTCTGAGCTTCTGAATTATGCATTCTGTGCACCACTTTTTACTTCTCCATTCCTCTAATGATGGACTCTTGGGTGCCTCTAGTGAGCTCCTACCACAAGCAGTGTTGCTGTGGACAAGACCTCATAAACCTATACAGCAGTTGCTCTGCAGACATACCCAGAAGGTATGCACATACAACTCTTCACTAACAGATTGCTCTCCTAGGTGGCTATTCCACTTCAAACTCCTAACAGCAGTACATAAGGATTTCCTTTTTCCAACATCCTTACCAACACTTGGTTTTGTTCAATAAATTTTGCCCATCTTATCAGTGTATAGAAGCATCCAATTGTTTTAATTTGCACTTCTCTGATCTTTAGATAGGTTGAGCATCTCTTCATAAACTTATTAGTCTTTCACCTTTCCCCATGAATAATGTGTACATTAAGACCCTTTGCCACTTTATTATTGTGTTTTCCACTTTTTCCTTGTGGATATGCATGAGTCCCTTGTTTATTACAGATATTCAAACATTGCAAATATCTTCTTATCTGTGACTCGTCTGTTCATTTGTCTCTGACATCCTCTGTTGAACAGAAATCCTTAATTTAATGGCGGTTGCATCCATCATTTTTTCACTTTATATTTTAGGCTTTTAGGGTCTTGTTTAAGAAATATTTTCCATCCCAAATTTCTCAAAGAAATTCTATTATATTTTCTTCCATTAGTTCTATAATTTTACCTTTATAGTTGGGCCTTTAATCTATATGGAACTTTTATGTGGTATAAAATAGGGATCCAAGTTAATTTCATATAGTAATCTAGTTATACTAACACCATCTAATGATTCATGTTTTCTCTGCTACTTTACCCTGCTTCTATGTATCAAGTAGCCCTATGAAGAGATCACATGGAGAGGGCTAAAGCTTCTTGCCAACAGTCATGTAAGTGAATCATATTTGAAGTAGATCCTCTAGCCCCATTCAAGCCTTCAAATGACTATACACCCAGCTGACATCTTAATTACAACCTCATGAAAGACCATGAGCTGAAAGCACCCAGCTAAGCTACTGAATTCCTGACTTACAGAAACTATGTGAGATAATAAATGTTTATTATTGTTTTAAACCACTAAGTTTTGGGGATAATTTGTAACACAGCAGAGGATAACTAATATAGTTTTAATACTGAATAAAGAGTAAGTAGAGCTCTTTGGTCTTTATTATATGGTGCCCTTCAGTTTCTATTTCGTTCCTATCAGAGGAATAAAAGTAAGTGATAGCTTTTCAATTTTGGTGTTCCCTAAAATAAAAGTGTAAGATAGTTAATAAATGGGAAAGATGGGAAAAGAGAGAAAAGAAGCTGAGAAAGGAACAAATATTTAAGGCCCCTTACAGTGTGCCTATTATGTCCTTTATTACCTTATTTTGATCAAAAGAGCATTTGGTCAGCTGGCAAAAATGTGGTTATCACATTTATTTTATCTTGGACCTCCTACTACATATAATCACCATTGGCCAACGTGAGGATGCCAAAGCACTGTTGGCTTTGACTTGGCTGGAGGCATAGGTCGTAGAAAGGAATGAGGCAGATTTGAAAAATACTGTGAAGGAAATGCATGTGTTGAATGGAGTTTGCAGTAAATACTCTTTAAGGTCCATCATCCCTAGTGTTCTGAGATATTCGCCCTTTGCCTGGTAAACTCCTATCTACCCTTCAAGACTCAGCTTAAATGTACCAGTCCTTAAAAAGTCATTAGTTCTACATACCTCAACATAATAAAGGCCATATATGACAAACCCACAGCTAACATCATAGTCAACAGTGAAAAGCTGAAAGCATTTCCTCTAAGATGAGGAACAAGACAAGGATGCCCACTCTTGCCACTTTAATTCAATATAGTTTTGGAAGTTCTAGCCACAGCAATCAGAGAAGAAAAATAAAAGAAATCCAAATTGGAAAGAAAGAAGTTAACTGTTTGCAGATAACATGATACTATACGTAGAAAATCCTAAGTACGCCACCAGAAAACTACTAGAGCTCATCAATGAATCTGGTAAAGTTGCAGGATATAAAGTTAATATACAGAAATCTGTTGCATTTCTATACACTAACAATGAACTATCAGGAAGAGAAACTAAGGAAACAATACCATTTACCATTGCATCAAAAAGAATAAAATACCTAGGAATAAACCTACCTAAGGAGATAAAAAGACCTCTATTCAGAAAACTATAAGACACTGATGAAACAACTTGAAGATGACACAAACAGATGGAAAGATATCTCATGTTCTTGGATTGGGAGAATTAATATTATTAAAATGACCATAGTACCCAAAGCAATCTACACATTCAATGCAATCCCTATCAAAATACCAATGGCATTTTTCACAGAACTAGAACAAATAATTTTAAAATTTATATGGAAACATAAAAGACCCTGAATATCCAAAACAATTTTGAGAAAGAGGAACAGAGATGGAGGAATCACACTCCCTGACTTCAGACTATACTACAAAGCTACAGTCATCAAAACGGTATGGTACTGGCATGAAAACAGACATATGGATCAGTGGAACAGAATACAGCACCCAGAAATAAACCCATGCACCTGTGGCCAATCAATGTGCAATAGAGGAGGCAAGAATATACCATGGAGAAAAGACAGTCTCTTCAATAAGTGGTGCTGGGAAAACTGGACAGCTACATGTAAAAGAATGAAATTAGAGCATTCTCTAACACCATATACAAAAATAAACTCAAAGTGGATTAAAGACCCCTAAGTATAAAACCAAATACCATAAAGCTCCTAGAGGAGAATATAGCCAATATTTTAAAATAACTATAAATATTTTAAATAAATATTTTAAAATAACTATATAACTATAAACTTTAAAAATTGTGAATCACTATATTGTATACCTATAACTTATATATAAACTATACTTCAATTTTTAAAAAAGCCAGTAGTTCTAGCCAGAGTGAAACACTTCTTTATCTAATAAATGCTTTCACAGCACTTTCTGTATACCTGTATTTTGGCACTCATATTGGAAGGGGGATATGGCAATACTATTGGTTGCCTACCCTCCATCTTTTTCCTTCCTAACAGAACCCTGCTTTTATTCAGAAGGCACGGTGCCAAGTACTGTTCCCCATAGTCAGAGATTGGTATAGTGGTGGACATGTGACCCAAGCTCTGTCCACTGAGACATAAAGAGCAGTATGTTGGATGCTTCTGGGGGGAAATATTTTTCCCTGTAAAAGAGCAGATATACAAAAAAGCTCTTTTCTGTTCATTTCCTTCCCTCTGCTTTAGATGTTATGGTGTGAGGATGTTATGTCTGGTACCATGGCAGTCATTTTCTGAACATGAGGAGAGAGCTCTCATGTATATGGTGTGGATAGTGAAGCAGAAGAATTAAAAGTGTTCCAATCCTTGATGGCATCACGGAGCCACAGAATGGACCATGGAACTGCCAAACTCCAAACTTTTCTGTGATGTAAGTAAATTTCCCATGTTGTTTAATTTTTTTAAGTCAGGTTCCCAGTTATTTTTAGCCAAAAGCATGCAAATTGATAGAAAGGGAAACAAAAATAACATTTATTAAACACTTGTAATATGCTTGAATTTTTTGTTAACATGCTTCTCTCCCTAAATTGTTAGAGTAGGGACCTTGTCTTAATCAATTCCTAGCTCCTTCTATAGTCCCTGATTTAGAATGATTGCTTAAGAAGTGTTTGTGCAATGAATAAATAATAAATGAATGGATAAATCTGTAAATCAATGTGATGATATCATTGGAGGCAGTGTAGAAAAAATGGTTAAGAGCATAACCTCAGGTATTACATTTCCGGCTTCTAGCACTGGCTATACCACTTACTAGCTATGTGACCTTGGGCAAGTCACTTAATCTCTATAAAGCTGTTTCCTCAGCTATGAAATGGGTGTAATAATAGTATATACCTAAAAGAATTGTTGTGAGGATATTAAATATTCTATATAAAGGGCCCAATACAGAATTTCACAAGTAACAAACACTGAACATGTTAGCCATTATTATTAGAGAAAAATAGGGAAGAGCCAACAATGATTCCAAATTTTCAAGCCTGGTTTACTGGGAAAATAAAGATAAGTTGGGCCAAAATTCAGTGTGGAAATGGAAAAGATGATGTTCATCTTCAGACATATGTAAAACAAAGCCTAAATATAGTTAGAGAGTAAAGATATTTTGGATATAGAGAGAGTTAATCTGCTTAGATTCTGATTTAATTGCCGTTACTCATCCTGAAATTCTATAATTACAGAATTGTACTTTTAAATATAGTAATTTAAAGAGGAGGATAACTTCCAGATTGCATCCATGATGAGTCAAATCCAAGGAGGTAGTAGTTTCTGAGATTCTGCCTAAAAAATATGTTCTCAAGTAGTGATCTTCAAAAACAAAATATTACCGAGAGAAAAGATTTCCTTAAATGGTGTAAATTCATGCAGTATCAGTGATGTGATATGGTTCAGTCTCTGAAATCCCTTGAATTCTCTTCCCAAGTTGACGTTTCTTCACAGAAACAGAGGAAAACTATGCTGCAAATATTTAGAGGGGAAATTCAGTGTATTAGCATTCAAACACTTTTGTTCCCCAGGTAGTCAGAAGCAGTAATAAAAGTCAAACATGGAGGAGGTGTGACTAAGATGGCAGAGCAGGAAGACCCTGAGCTCATCTCCTGCCATGGGCACACCAAAATTACAACTATTTACAGAGCAAATATCTAAGAAAATGACCTGAAGATTAGCAGAAAACGTTTTCCACAACTAAAAATATAAAGAAGGAACCACAATAAGATGGGTAGGAGGGGTGGAGATGCAGTAGAGTGAAGACCCATACCCCCAGGATAGGTGACCCATAAATGGGAGGAAATAACTATTACAGAGGCTCTCCCAGAGGAGCAAGGGATCTGAGGCCCACATCAGTCTTCCCAGCCCAGAGGTTTTGTACCAGGAAGATGAGCCCCCAGAATGTCTGGCTTTGAAGGCCAGCAGGGCTTGCATGCAGGAGAGCCAGATGGCTGTAGGAAACAGATACTCCCCTCTTAAAGACTGCATACAAAATGTCACATGCTCTGAATCCTAGTGCAGAGGCACCAGTTTAAAAGGAGCCTGGGGGACTTCCCTGTTGGCACAGTGGTTAAGAATCCGCCTGCCAATGCAGGGGACACAGGTTTGACCACTGGTCCAGGAAGATCCCACATGCCACGGAGCAACTCAGCCCATGCAGCACAACTACTGAGCCTGTGCTGTAGAGCCTGCGAGCCACAACTACTGAAGCCCACACGCCTAGAGCCCATGCTCCGCAACAAGAGAAGCCACCGCAATGGGAAGCCCACTTACCGCAATGAAGAGTAGCCCCACTTGCCGCACCTAGGGAAAGCCCATGGGCAGCAACAAAGACCCAACGCAGCCAAAAATAGATTAATTTATTAAAAATAAAATAAAAGGAGGCTGGGTCAGACCCACTTGCTGATCTTGGAGAACCTCCCAAAGGGGCGGGAGGCAACTAGGACTCCCACTGGGGACATAGTTACTGGTGGCAACCATTTTTGGGAACTCATTCTACCACAAGGACATTGGTGCTGTAAAGCACCATTTTGGAGCCTCATTCCAGCCTTTTAGCACCAGGGACTTACCTGCCCACCAGCAGGCCAGCACCAGCTCTGAGCCCCAAGGGTCCCACAGCTGGCCATTTCGGGGTCTGAACCTGCCCACCAGCAGACCAGCAGCCACCTCATGAGGCAAGGCGTAACAGCCAACCAAGCTGGGGGCCACTCCCACCACAAGAAGGACCCATGCAACCCACATGGGGGCACCCCAGAGCATATAGCTCTGGCGATCAGAGGGGAATGTACCACTGGGCCCCACAGGACATCTCCTACACAGGGTCACTTCTCCAAGATCAGGAAACATAACCAACTTACCGAAAACATGGGAACAAACAGAGAATTAGGCAAAATGAGGAGACAGAGGAATATGTTCAAAACAAAGGAACAAAACCCCAGAAGAAGAACTAAGAGAATTTGAGAAAAGCAATCTACCTGATAAAGAGCTCAAGGTAAATGATCATATAGATGCTCAATGAACCCGGGAGAAGAATATATGAAAACAGTGAGAAGTTTAACAAAGAATTATAAAATATAAAGAAGAACCAAATAAAGCTGAAGAATACAATAACTGAAGTAAAGAATATACTAGAAGGAATCAACTTTAGATTAGATGGAACAGATCAGCAAACTGGAAGACAGAATAGTGGAAATCACCCAAGCTGAGCAGAAAAAAAGAAAAATGAATTTTTTAAAATGAGGTCTCTTAAAATTTTGAGACCTTTGGGACAACATCTAGTGTACTAACATCAAGTGTACTAACGTTGGGTCCCAGAGGAGAAGAGAGTGAGAAAGGGGCAGAGAACTTATTTGAAGAAATGATAGCTGAAAACCTTCCTAACATAGGAAAATAAACAGATATTAGGGTCCAGGAAAACAGAGTCACAAACAAGATGAACCCAACCCAAAGAGGTCTACCCCAAGACACATAATAATTAAAATGACAAAAAATAAAGAATCATAAAAGCAGCAGAGAAAAGCAACTAGTTACATGCACGAGAACTCCCATAAGACTCTCAGCTGACTTTTCATCAGGAACTTTGCAAGCCAGAAGGGAATGGCATCATACATTCAAAATGATGAAAGGAAAAAGCCTACAACCAAGAATACCATACCCAGCAAGGCAGATCTGCTTCAGATTTGAAGGAGAGATAGAGTTTTACTGATAAGCAAAAGCTAAAAGAGTTCAGCACCACCAAATCAGCTTTAAAAGAAGCATTATAGGGACTTCTCTAAGTGGAAAAGAAAAGACCACAACTGGAAATATGAAAATTATGAAAGGAAAAATCTCATTAGTAAAGGCAATCATATAGTAAAGGTAGTAGATCAGCCATTTATAAAGTTATTTGGAAGGTTAAAAGACAAAAATAGTAAAAATCCTCTATATCCACAATAAGTATTTTGGGATGCAGAAAATAAAATGATGTAAAATATGATGTCAAAACATTAAATGTGTAGGGGGGAAGTAAAAATGCAGAGTTGGGAACCAAGATGGTGGAGTAGAAGGACGTGCTCTCACTCCCTCTTGTGAGAACACCAGAATCACAACTAGCTGCTGGACAATCATCGACAGGAAGACCCTGGAACTCACCGAAAAAGATACCCCACATCCAAAGACAAAGGAGAAGCCACAATGAGATGGTAGGAGGGGTGCAATCACAGTAAAATCAAATCCCATAACTGCTGGGTGGGTGACTCACAGACTGGAGAACACCTATACCATAGAAGTCCACCCACTGGAGCGAAGGTTCTGAGCCTGACATCAGGCTTCCCAACCTGCGGGTCCGGCAATGGAAGGAGGAATTCCTAGAGAATCAGACTTTGAAGGCTAGTGGGATTTGATTGCAGGACTTCGACAGGACTGGGGGAAACAGAGACTGCACTCTTGGAGGGCACACACAAAGTAGTGTGCACATCGGGACCCAGGGGAAGGAGCAGTGACCCCAGGGGAGACTGAACCAGACCTACCTGCTAGTGTTGGAGGGTCTCCTGCAGAGGCGGGGTGGCTGTGGCTCACCGTGGGGACAAGGACACTGGCAGCAGAAATTCTGGGAAGTAATCCTTGGCGTGAGCCCTCCCAGAGTCCACCATTATCCCCACCAAAGAGCCCAGGTAGTCTCCAGTTTTGGGTTGCCTCAGGCCAAACAACCAACAGGGAGGGCACCCAGCCCCACCCATCATCAGTCAAGAGGATTAAAGTTTTACTGAGCTCTGCCCACCAGAGCAACAGTCAGCTCTACCCACCACCAGTCCCTCCCATCAGAAAACTTGCACAAGCCTCTTAGATAGCCTCATCCACGAGAGGGCAGACAGCAGAAGCAAGAAAAACTACAATCCTGCAGTCTGTGGAACAAAAACCACATTCACAGAAAGACAGACAAGATGAAAAGGCAGAGGGCTATGTACCAGATGAAGGAACAAGATAAAACTACAGAAAAACAACTAAATGAAGTGGACATAGGCAACTTTCCAGAAAAAGAATTCAGAATAATGATAGTGAAGATGATCCAGGACCTCGGAAAAAGAATGGAGGCAAAGATTGAGAAGATGCAAGAAATGTTTAACAAAGACCTAGAAGAATTAAAGAACAAACAAACAGAGATGAATAATACAATAACTGAAATGAAAACTACACTAGAAGGAATCAATAGCAGAATAACTGAGGCAGAAGAACGGATAAATGACCTGGAAGACAGAATGGTGGAATTCACTGCTGTGGCACAGAATAAAGAAAAAACAATGAAAAGAAATGAAGACAGCCTAAGAGACATCTGGGATAACATTAAACGCAACAACATTCGCATTATAGGGGTCCCAGAAGGAGAAGAGAGAGAGAAAGGACCAGAAAATATTTGAAGAGATTATAGTCGAAAACTTCCCTAACATGGGAAAGGAAA
The DNA here is from genome assembly GCF_949987535.1 of Balaenoptera acutorostrata. Taxonomy (NCBI): domain Eukaryota; kingdom Metazoa; phylum Chordata; class Mammalia; order Artiodactyla; family Balaenopteridae; genus Balaenoptera; species Balaenoptera acutorostrata. The sequence continues at coordinate 142,101,941 of NC_080065.1, forward strand.
TAGCCACCCAAGTCCAGGAAGTGCAGACAGTCCCATACAGGATAAACCCAAGGAGAAACACGCCGAGACACACAGTAAGCAAATTGGCAAAATTAAAGACAAAGAAAAATTATTGAAAGTAGCAAGGGAAAAATGACAAATAACATACAACGGAACTCCCATAAGCTTAACAGCTGATTTCTCAGCAGAAACTCCAGAAGCCAGAAGGGAGTCGCATGATATACTTAAAGTGATGAAAGGGAAGAACCTACAAAGAAGATTACTCTACCCGGCAAGGATCTCATTCAGATTCAATGGAGAAATCAAAAGCTTTACAGACAAGCAAAAGCTAAGAGAATTCAGCACCACCAAACCAGCTCTACAACAAATGCTAAAGGAACTTCTCTAAGTGGGAAACACAAGAGAAGAAAAGACCTACAAAAACAAACCCAAAACAATTAAGAAAATGGTCATAGGAACATACATATCGATAATTACCTTAATCGTGAATGCATTAAATTTCCAACCAAAAGACACAGGCTTGCTGAATGGATACAAAAACAAGACCCATATATATGCTGTCTACAAGAGACCCACTTCAGACCTAGGGACACATACAGACTGAAATTGAGGGGATGGAAAAAGATATTCCATGCAAATAGAAATCAAAAGAAAGCTGGAGTAGCAATACTCGTATCAGATAAAATAGACTTTAAAATAAAGAATGTTAAAAGAGACAAGGAAGGACACTACATAATGATCAAGGGATCAATCCAGGAAGCAGATATAACAATTATAAATATATATGCACCCAACATAGGAGCACCTCAATACATAAGGCAGATGCTAACAGCTATAAAAGAGGAAATCGACAGTAACACAATAATAGTGGGGGACTTTAACACCTCACTTACACCAATGGACAGATCATCCAAAATGAAAATAAATAAGGAAACAGAAGCTTTAAATGACACAATAGACCAGATAGATTTAATTGATATTTATAGGACATTCCATCCAAAAACAGCAGATTACACTTTCTTCTCAAGTGTGCACCGAACATTCTCTAGTATAGATCACATCTTGGGTCACAAATCAAGCCTCAGTAAATTTAAGAAAATTGAAATCATATCAAGCATCTTTTCTGACCACAACGCTATGAGATTAGAAATGAATTACAGGGAAAAAAACGTAAAAAAGACAAACACATGGAGGCTAAACAATACGTTACTAAATAACCAAGAGATCACTGAAGAAATCAAAGAGGAAATCAAAAAATACCTAGAGACAAATGACAACGAAAACACGACGATCCAAAATGTATGGGATTCAGCAAAAGCAGTTCTAAGAGGGAAGCTTATAGCTATACAAGCCTACCTCAAGAAACAAGAAAAATCTCAAATAAACAATCTAACCTTACACCTAAAGGAACTAGAGAAAGAAGAACAAACAAAACCCGAAGTTATCAGAAGGAAAGAAATCATAAAGATCACAGCAGAAATAAATGAAATAGAAACAAAGAAAACAATAGCAAAGTTCAATAAAACCAAAAGCTGGTTCTTTGGGAAGAAAAACAAAATTGATAAACCATTAGCCAGACTCATCAAGAAAAAGAGGGAGAGGACTCAAATCAATAAAATTAGAAATGAAAAAGGAGAAGTTACAACAGACACCACAGAAATACACAGCATCCTAAGAGACTACTACAAGCAACTCTATGCCAATAAAATGGACAACCTGGAAGAAATGGACAAATTCTTAGAAAGGTATAACCTTTCAAGACTGAACCAGGAAGAAATAGAAAATATGAACAGACCAATCACAAGTAATGAAGTTGAAACTGTGATTAAAAATCTTCCAACAAACAAAAGTCCAGGACCAGATGGCTTCACATGTGAATTCTATCAAACATTTAGAGAAGAACTAACACCCATCCTTCTCAAACTCTTCCAAAAAATTGCAGAGGAAGGAACACTCCCAAACTCATTCTACGAGGCCACCATCACCCTCATACCAAAACCAGAGATACAGCAAAAAAAGAAAATTACCAATATCACTGATGAATATAGATGCAAAAATCCTCAATATACTAGCAAACAGAATCCAACAACACATTAAAAGGATCATACACCATGATCAAGTGGGGTTTATCCCAGGGATGCAAGGTTTCTTCAATATATGCAAATCAATCAATGTGATACACCATATTAACAAATTTAAGAATAAAAACCATATGATCATCTCAATAGATGCAGAAAAAGCTTTTGACAAAATTCAACACCCATTTATGATAAAAGCTCTCCAGAAAGTAGGCATAGAGGGAACTTACCTCAACATAATAAAGGCCATATATGACAAACCCACAGCAAACATCATTCTCAGTGGTGAAAAACTGAAAGCATTTCCTCTAAGATCAGGAGCAAGCCAAGGTTGTCCACTTTCACCACTATTATTCAACATAGTTTTGGAAGTCTTAGCCACAGCAATCAGAGAAGAAAAAGAAATAAAAGGAATACAAATTGGCAAAGAAGAAGTAAAACTGTCACTGTTTGCAGATGACATGATACTATACATAGAGGATCCTAAAGATGCCACCAGAAAACTACTAGAGCTAATCAATGAATTTGGTAAAGTTGCAGGATAAAAAATTAATGCACAGAAATCTCTTGCATTCCTATATACTAATGATGAAAAATCTGAAAGAAATTAAGGAAACCCTCCCCTTTACCATTGCAACAAAAAGAATAAAATATCTAGGAATAAACCTACCTAGGGAGACAAAAGACCTGTATGCAGAAAACTATAAGACACTGATTAAAGAAATTAAAGATGATACCAACAAATGGAGAGATATACCACATTCTTCATTGGAAGAATTAACATTGTGAAAATGACTATACTACCTAAAGCAATCTACAGATTCAATGCAATTTCTATCAAATTACCAATGGCATTTTTTACAGAACTAGAACAAGAAATTTTAAATTTGTATGGAGACACAAAAGACCCCGAATAGCCAAAGCAAGGAAAAAAACGGAGCTGGAGGAATCAGACTCCCTGACTTCAGACTATACTACAAAGCTACAGTAATCAAGACAATATGGTACTTGCACGAAAACAGAAACATAGATCAATGGAACAAGATAGAAAGCCCAGAGATAAACCCACACACCTATGGTCAATTAATCTATGACAAACGAGGCAAGGATATACAGCAGAGAAAAGACAGTCTCTTCAATAAGTGGTGCTGGGAAAACTGGACAGCTACATGTAAAACAATGAAATTAGAACACTCCCTAACACCATACACAAAAATAAACTCAAAATGGATTAGAGACCTAAATGTAAGACCGGACACTATGAAACTCTTAGAGGAAAACATAGGAAGAACACTCTTTGACATAAATCAAAGCAAGATCTTTTTTGATCCACCTCCTAGAGTAATGGAAATAAAAACAAAGATAAACAAATGGGACCTAATGAAACTTAAAAGCTTTTGCACAGCAAAGGAAACCATAAACAAGACGAAAAGACCACCCTCAGAATGGGAGAAAATATTTGCAAATGAAGCAACTGACAAAGGATTAATCTCCAAAATTTACAAGCAGCTCACGCAGCTCAATATTAAAAAAACAAACACCCCAATCCAAAAATGGGCAGAAGACCTAAATAGACATTTCTCCAAAGAAGACATACAGATGGCCAAGAAGCACATGAAAAGCTGCTCAACATCACTAATTATTAGAGAAATGCAAATCAAAACTGCCATGAGGTATCACCTCACACCAGTTAGAATGGGCATCATCAGAAAATCTTGAAACAACAAATGCTGGAGAGGGTGTGGAGGAAAGGAAACCCTCTTGCACTGTTGGTGGGAATGTAAATTGATACAGCCACTATGGAGAACAGTATGGATGTTCCTTAAAAAACTAAAAATAGAATTACCATATGATCCAGCAATCCCACTACTGGGCATATACCCAGAGAAAACTGTAATTCAAAAAGACACATGCACCCCAGTGTTCACTGCAGCAGTATTTACAATAGCCAGGTCATGGAAGCAACCTAAATGCCCATCGAAAGACGAATGGATAAAGAAGATGTGGTACATATATACAATGGAATATTACTCAGCCATTAAAAGGAACAAAATTGGGCCATTTGTTGAGACGTGGATGGATCTAGAGACTGTCATACAGAGTGAAGTAAGTCAGAAAGAGAAAAACAAATATCGTATATTAAGACATATACGTGGAACCTAGAAAAATGGTACAGATGAACCAGTCTGCAGGGCAGAAATTGAGACACAGATGTAGAGAACAAACGTACGGACACCAAGGCGGGGTAAGCGGCAGGGGGGTGGTGGTGGTGTGACGAATTGGGCTATTGGGATTGACATGTATACAGTGATGTGTATAAAATTGATGACTAATAAGAAAAAAAATGCAAACCATATATGGTTTTTATACAACTTAAATAAAAACTGTGATTTGTAAAGGAAGATTATACAGCTTTTGAGCACATGGGTTGGAATACTTTTTAAATGTAATTAATCTAAAATAAGCCAGGCAGAGGAAGACAAATACTGCATAGAATCACTTATATGTGAAATCTTAAAAAAAAAAAAAAAAAAAGTCAAAGGCTAGAAACAGACCAGGAAAGTGGTTACCAGGGCGGGGGGTGGGGGAAATAAGGAGAGGTTGGTAATAGGGTACAAAGTTTCAGTTATAAGATGAATAAGGTCTGAGGATCTAACAAAATACATGGTGACTGTAGTGATAACACTGTATTGTATAATTGAAATTTGCTGAAAGAGTAGAACTTAAATGTTCTTACCTCCCCCCAAAAAGGATAAATACGTGAGGTGATGGATGTGTTAATTAACGAGATGGGTGGAATCCTTTCACAATGTACACATACATCAAATCACCACGACATACATTTTAAACATCTTGTAATTTTATGTCAATTATTCCTCAATAAAGCTGAAATAATAGGTCTAAAAAAATGCAGAGTTGTTAGAATGCATTTGAACTTAAGAGATCATTAACTTAATATAATTATATTTGATTGTAATAATATACATATATAGTAGTATGATCCTCACAGTAACCACAAACCAAAAACCTATAATAGCTACACACTCACAAAAGAAAAAGGAATCCAAACATAACACTAAAGATAGTCATCAAATCACAAGGGAAGAGAGCAAAAGAAGAAAAAAGGAACAAAAAAGAACTACAAAAACAACCCCAAAACAGTTAACAAAATGGCAATAAGTACATACCTATCAATAATTACTCTAAATGTAAATATACTAAATGTTGCATTCAAAAATCATAGAGTGGCTGAATGGATAAAGAAAGAAAACAAACAAGACCCATCTATATGTGGCCTATAAGAGACTCACTTCAGATCTAAAGGCACACACAGACTGAAAATGAGAGGATGGAAAAAGGTACCCTGTGTAAATGGAAACAGAAAGAAAGCTGGGGTAGCAATACTTATATCAGACAAAACAGAGTTCAAAACAAAGTCTTGTGATGATATAATAATTGTAAATATATATGCATCCAACATAGGAGCACCTAAATACATAAAGCAAATATGGAAAAACATAAAGGGAGAAATTGACAGCAACATAATACCAGCAGGAGATTTTAACACCCCACTGATACCAATGGACAGATCATTCAAACAGAAAATCAATAAGGAATCGCTGACCTTAAACGATACATTAAACCAGGTGGAATTAATAGATGTACATATAGATCATTCCATCAAAAGCAGCAGAATACACATCTTTTCAAGTGCACACGGAACAGTCTCCGGGAGAGATCACATGCTAGACCACAAAACAAGTCTCAATTAGCTTAAGACTGAAATCATACCAAGCATCTTTTCCAACCACAATATTATGAACTTAGAAATCAACTACAAGAAAAAAAACAAAAAGTATAAACAAACACATGGAGGCTAAACAAAATGCTGCTAAACAACAAATTTATCACTGTAGAAATCAAAGAGGAAATCAAGAAATACCTAAAGACAAAGGAAAATGGAAAAAACCGTCAAAAAAATCTATGGGATGCAGCAAAAGCAGTTCTAAGATGGAAGTTTATTGTGATACAAGTCTACCTCTGGGAATAAGAAAAATTACAAATAAATTAGCCTTAAATCTAAAGGACTAGAAAAAGAAGAACAAACAAAACCCAAAGTTGGTAAAGGGAGAGAAATAATAAAGGTCAGAGCAGAAATAAAGACCAAAAAAAGAAAAAATAGAAAAGATCAATGAAACTAAGAGCTGGTTCCTTGAAAGGATAAACAAAATTGATAAACCTTTAGCCAGCCAGACTCATCAAGAAAAAAAAAAAAGAGCCCAAGTAAACAAAATCAGAAATGAAAGAGAAATTACAACCAACACCATAGACATAGGATCATAAGAGATTATTATAAACAATTGTATGCCAATAAAATGGCCAATCTAGAAGAATGGATAAATTCCTAGAAACACACAATCTCCCAAGACTGAATCAGGAAGAAATACAAGATATGAATACACCTATACCAGTAATGACATTGAATCAATAATTTTAAAAACTCCCAACAAACAACAGTCCAGGATCAGATCACTTCACAAATGGATTCTATCAAACATTTAAAGAAGAGTTAACACCTATCCTTCTCAAACTATTCCAAAAAATGGAAGAAGAAATGTTTCCCAACTTATTCTACAAGGCCAGCATCACCCTGATACCCAAACCAGATCTGCTATATCAACCACCTCCCCATCCTGACTTGATAGTGGAATAGGGCAGAGAGGGAGAGTTGCCTACCTTGCAGGGGAGCACTGTGCTCTTGACCAGTATTTGAATACCAACACTAATACATTTTACTAAATGGAAAGGTATGGTTTTGAACAAGATTCTTTAAGGAAATTGCTAACCAGCAACAAAGGAGAACAAGAGAGAGCAGTTATTAGGGAAAAAAATGAAGTTATTATTTATTTATACCCCAATGAATTGAGACATCTAAAAACCCAATTTCATAAATAAAAAAGGAACTTATTGGCTCAATCTCTCAACAAATATTTATTGATTGCTTCCCTTGTGCCAGACACTGTTCTAGGCAAGGGCGATACAGCTTTGAAAAATATTAAACAGGGTCCCTCCCTGCTTTCCTGGAACTTATAAGAGTCTAGGAGTAGCACTGGCTCCAGGCATGGTGATCAGTGTCATCAGAAATTTTTTTCTCCATCTTTCAGATTTTTTCCCTTTGTGTAGGCTTAATGTGGAGCAGGGAGGGGCTCTTCCTGCTTAAAGCTTTGTGGCTACCAGTGTAGCAACTCTAATAGGAAGAGAGTCTCATTTTCCCAGTCATTCTAGCACAGTGCTAGACTGTCTCATTGACCTGGCTTGGGCTAGGTGCATATCTCTGAACGTGATTAGACAGATCTCAGTTATTAGTGAGGCCGCCACATGTGTTTGTGCAGGTTATTCACTGCAAAGAGAACAAGCAGGAGCTGAGGTCCAGTGCAGGGCACACCACGCTTTTGCCTCGTGCACAACTATATCTGCTGGAGAGGGTGCATTTTTCTAATTCACACTGTGACACTACAGTGGTTTTAGTCAAGTGCTCACCATGGAGCAAAGGTGGGATAGGGTTATCCCCACATAAACCAAATGGTCTGAGGGTGGGAAAAGGACAGTGGGGTGCCTTTGGCAAAAGACAGTAAAAGGGATGTTGAGTAGGCAAAAAAACAGCTATCCACTTCATTCCTTTAAAACATAGAAAGGCAAGGTCATAGAGTAGATAAGACTTGGACTCGATATCAGAAGGACGGGGTTCTAATTCTGGTTGTGGAAGCCATGGGATATTGGGCATATCACTTAACCAACTCCCACAGAGTTTGTTTCCTTTCTTAAAAAATAGAATTATTTTTCTGCCTCCCCCACACACTCATTAAAAGGGAAAATGATATAATAAATGAGAATATGGTTTGAAAATTCTAAGTTTCTTACACCTGGAAGGTATGACTATTTATTACATTTTCCCAGTCAGTATCTTGCCCAGTGCCCTTACACATTGAAGGTTCCTATTAGGTATTTATTAATTGGCTGATCCATGATATGGAAACTCACGTCACTCCGGGTCCTTTTCCAAAACTTCGTACAAGCAAAATGTTTTGGTGAAATATTCATTCAACATTAAAATTCAAAGACTCTAGGAACATGCAGAGCAAGCTGTCTTTTGACCTCATCATTCAGATCTCAATTTAAGTATTACTTCCTCAGGGGAAACTTCATGGTTCATCCCCAGTCCCCCAATCAGGGCAGGGCCTCCAACCTGTTTCACAACACTTAACACAATTCTAGTTTAATGGTTACTTGTGCAACTCTTGTTTAATGTCTGTCTCCGTCATTGGCCATGAACTCCACTGTGCAGGCACCATGGCTGCATTGTTTGCTGTTGCATCCTGTTGTGCATGGTACATAGTAGGAAATTAAGAAACATTTGTTCAATGAATGAGTAAATTCATGAGATTAAGTGGAACAAGGTCAAGTGGACTAGGAAACATACATCTAATTTCCCCTTTCTGTTCTCCTAATTTTTAAAAAAATATTTACTTATTTATTTATTTGACTGCGTCGGATCTTAGTTGCACGCGGGCTCAGAAGTTGCCGTACATGGGCTTAGTTACCCCGCCTGCGGCATGGGGGATCTTAGTTCCCTGACCAGGGATCGAACCTGCGTCCCCTGCATTGGAAGGCAGATTCTTAACCACTGGACCACCAGGGAAGTCTCTCCCCTAATATTTTTTTCCAAGCCCTCCAGTGACCACGTCCTCATGACTTACAGAACTGCTGCTAAGTAGAGAAAGAATGGGTAGTTGACTAAGCATGTCCCTTTAAGGACACACAATCAATGACTATTCAGAAATAAAATCCATTCACTCTGACCTATGCAAGCTATGTCTCAAAAATTCAGAATAAATGTATTATGGCAATTACAAGATGTGTAATCATTAATTTACTCTAGAATAATAGTTCTAAATTTTATACCTGTGTATGTCCTAGTATGTCCTAATGCTTCTCTCTGCCTCAAAACTGTGACAGAACTAGGCAGTTCGTTCCTGGAAGCATATGCATTACTCCCAGCCAGAAATTTGATTACAGTGGTTCAGAGCAGGGAAGGAGACTTTAGAGACAAATTATTCCTTCTTACCTGCCTCCACCCTAAATTTCATTTACATAATACAGTTCTTAGTATAAATGAAATGAGTCAGCATCAGGGAAGACAAACTGAAACATGACTTCCATACCAAAGGCAACTTTTCTTTCTGTTTTAGTGAGTATATGATCTTCTAAGTAACAGAATTTTTGAAAAATAGAGGTCAGCATGCAGTTAGGTCATAAATATCTATGTGCAGAATTTTTTTTTAACTTTTAATTTTGGTAAAATACACATAACAAAAAATTTACCAGTTTAACCATTTTTAAGTACAGTTCAGTGCTGTTAAGTATATTCACATTATTCTGCACCCATTCCCCAGGACTCTTTTCATCTTACAAAATAGAAATTCTATACTCATCAACAACTCCCCTTCCCCCACTGCCCCCATCCCCTAGCAACCATCATTCCACTTTCTGTCTGTATGAATTTGACTTCTCTAAGCACCTCATCAAGTTTCCAGAATCATACAGTATTTGTCTTTTTGTGAAAAGTGTCCCCTCCCTCAAAGCCCCAGTGCAGGCCAGGCCTCTTACTTGAAAGGGCTGGAGTGGGAGGTCCAGGGTCTGCTCTTTCACTCTGCTCCCACTCCAACAACCTGGAAGGAGGTGGGAGGCACATTCTGGTTCTGAGATTCTCTGCATCACTCCCCTCTTCTCAAGGCTTAATTCCCATTGAGGGCTGAACTAGGGTGTAGACAAGGCAGAGGCCTTCTACGTAATTGGCTGGGTGGTGCGAAGTCCTCTCTTCCTGGGTTGGCATGGTGCCTGGGGCCATTTTTTTAGCACCAGCCTGATCCTCCAAGGATCCCTTGAAGAGAAGCAGCCATAGCTCCCTTTGGCCCTTCTAGCTCTGTCTGTCTCCATATCCTCTCCAGGAGGGGTGACTGTACTTGCCCAGTGGCCCCAGAGGCAACTCCCAGCTCCTGCCCCCCACCAACCTCTGAGATCCTTCTTATGGGACTGATAATGATAATGATCTTTTCTAGGCCCCCAAAGCTGAGGGGGACTGCAGTGAGGTATCCCCATCCTTTCCTCAGCTACTCCACATCACTGCTCCTTCTCATCTACTGGGCTAGGCTGCTCCAGAAACCTCCAAGTGGTTTGATATGATTTCAGATCCACTTGTTTATGACTAAAGTGAAGTTGTTTTAATCCACTTGTTTATGGCAAAGGCAAAAAAAAAGTTGTTTTTAGAAATAAAGTTGTTTTGGGCTTCCCTGGTGGCGCAGTGGTTAAGAATCCGCCTGCCAATGCAAGGGACATGGGTTTGAGCCCTGGTCCGGGAAGATCCCACATGCTGTGGAGCCGCTAAGCCTGTGCGCCACAACTACTGAGCCTACGCTCTAGAGACCACGAGCCACAACTACTGAGCCCGCGTGCCTAGAGCCCATGCTCCGCAACAAGAGAAGCCACTGCAGTGGGAAGGCTGTGCACCGTAACAAAGAGTAGCCCCGGCTCGCCGCAACTAAAGAAAGCCCACGCCCAGCAACAAAGACCCAACACAGCCATAAATAAATAAATAAATCTAAGAATCTTTCTTTAAAAAAAAAAAAGTAAAGAAATAAAGTTGTTTTGCTATAAGAATGAAGTAAGTTGTGTCAGGATGTCATTATCTCATCTGTTGTCATCGATAAGCACCCAGCAGCTCAACTGCTGAGGGGCCCCACTGGGGGCTTATCAATAAAAACAGACTAAGAAGCAACTGTGGTGAGGAGTTTGTGAGGACTATCTGAGAGTTTTGACCTGGGCAAGGTGACTCTTTGCTGACCTAACAGCTCTCTGAAGACCCTTGGAGCATAAGCTTCTGCTGGTAAAAGTGACTCTTTTACCAGCACTGGCGAAAGCTGTGCAGGGACCCAGCAAAGATCATCTTGCACCTCAACACCAGGCTTCATTCCCTAACAACATACTCTAGCAACAGGGGACTTTCCGCTTTTGTTTAGCTGGCATCTGGACATCAACTTGTGGTTGGCCAAGCCAACTCTCCTGAGAACCAACCGCATAGGAAAGATACACCTCAACTGAATTTGGACTTTCTCTTATCTCCCCTTGCCTGGAACAATAGTGTAAGCAATCTATCATCTGGAGTATGTTATTTCTTTATTGGCTTATTAAGAGACATATCCAGTGTGCTATTGGCTTGTGAAATTATAATTCCCACAGTGAACCTATAGTAAATAAAATATTAGCAAAGACAGTCTCAGTCTCTGAGCATAATTTGCCCCAAAACAAAACACATCTCTATCTCTATGTTCATCTCTGTCTCTATTTCTATATCTCTCCCTGAATGGATATGCAAGAAACTGGTAACAGTGATTGCTTAAAGTAGGGAGTTAGGAGTCAGTGAGAGATTTACTTTTCACCATATATCCTTTTATATTGTTTGAATGATATTTTCTTGAGGGATATATATATGACGGTAATGAATTCAAAAGAGCCTTATAAATCATACAGCATCGTACAAATATTAGGGTTTTACTGTTACTAGTATCTACTAGCAACAAGATCTCAAGCACTGAGTCTTTGTGAAAAAGTTGAATGACTTAATTTAGTACTACGTATGTTAGAATGAGTCCTTTTAATTAATTTATTTATTTTAAGTCACTCTTTGAAATATTTAATGACGTTGGCAAATACTCGAGGTGAGTGGAAACAATATAAAAATTGTACAGGTGTCTGATTCCAATTTTGTGTATTCCCTGTGTAAACATACATATACAAAAAGAGACCGTAAGGAACCATCCACAGTGCTTTGACAGGGAGAGGGGAGACATGAAGTGTTAATTTTCTTAATTATATTTTTCGATATATCCCACATTTTCTACAACAAATTAACAAATGCTATTTGGAAAGAAAAAAAATCACAAACCTTCAAACTTGGCCAGAATTGAATTTTTTAAAATTTCGTGAGAATGATTTGTTGCAGGACGTTAGGAGACCGACGAGCAACCATGAGCAGTGCTAAACGAATGGAACCCTCCTTCCAGTCCCGGAAGTCCGCGAAGAACTACAAGGAGAGGCGAGAGAGATGCTGGCTTCCACTACGGCTAGAGCGACCCTGAGAAGACACAGGAACTTCCGAGGCGGAGCTCTCTGGTGCTTTCGTTTCCGTGGGGGAAATGTGGGCTGCCGGCGCCGTGAAAATTCGCGGCTGCTTGGCTGCCACTTCCGTCCCTCTGAGACGGTGCTTGAAATTGGGAGCGGCAATGGCAAAAAGCAAGTTCGAGTACGTGCGGGACTTCGAGGCTGACGACACATGCCTTGCCCACTGTTGGGTGGTGGTGAGGCTGGACGGCAGGAATTTCCATCGGTGAGCGAGCTGGGCTCAGGGCTGCGTGGTTCGCCAGTGCTTCCAGAGAATGCGACACATTTGTCGCAGCCCCTAGCTCATGGTTATCGGGGTAACTCGGCAGCCAGTGAGCGCGCGGCACTGAGCACCCTGCGTGCTGGCTACAACCGGCTTGAACGCGAGCTAGGCGGGGTAAACGAGACACGGTGCTCCCCTAGTGAGGAGCTGGCTTGGGGTGTCCATTAGCAAGACTGTGGTGGAAAAAGTCACTCTCGGGCCCATTATTTCAGCTCTTCAACAAATTGACAAGCTATTTTGGTAGGTATCTTTGAGGGCTGACTGTTCAGCGGCCCGTTTTGGCCTTGCTGTGGGCAACACTGTAGAGTATGTTGTTTCATTATTAAGTAGCAGGACAAATGGACTGGATTCAGGAGGGGAAAAGTCAGAAAAAAAGAAAGAAGTGTAGCAGAAAGATGGGAATTTAAGTCTTAAAAAGTGTTACTTTAGTAATTATTATTGTAGTTAATATTTATTGAGCACTTACAAGGAGCCAGGCATAGTTACATTTGTTATCTCCCTCTAATCTTAAGGAGAATCCTATGAAGTAACTTAATCCCCATTTCACTGAAAAGTGAATGGAGGCTTAGTATTTATGTTCCTTTTTCTCAGTTGGTTAGAGCAAGAAAAACTAGAGTTCTTAACGAAATGGATCAGGTTGTGGCTACTGGAACTCCCAGCACTATTACAGTATCTTCCTCTTTGAACAGCCTCTTTGATCTGTGGTATTAATGACAAGTTCTCTTCCACCCATGCCCTTTTCCCTCTTCTTTTTCCCTTATGAAGGTTTGCTGAGAAGCACAACTTTACAAAACCTAATGACAGCCGTGCTCTCCATCTAATGACTAAATGTGCCCAAACCGTAATGGAAGAACTGGAGGATATTGTGATTGCGTATGGACAGAGTGATGAGTACAGCTTTGTGTTCAAGCGGAAAAGCAATTGGTTTAAAAGAAGAGCCAGGTAATTTTGTGGCCTAGCTCCTTCAGAATATTTCCTACCAGCATTTGGCTTCTGCTTATCTTAATCACAGACTTACAGACTGTAGTATTTGCAACTGCAGAATGTATGTATATAACAGGTTAGACTGTTGTACTTCCATCTGATACCTGAGCATTCTGTATACCTCTTTAATTTTTTCTCTCTATTCCCCATCACCTTAGCTTCTAGACTGATCTGGCATTGAACATTAAGACTAGAAACAGAAACTAAACTTTTAGTTAAGGAGGATCTGAGTACAAATTAGACAAATCTGATATTTGATTTGGCAGTATATTGAAATTCTCACAGGAGACAGATCATGTAATGAATTGCGATGTTTTTAAAACAATGGTTCCCCTCCTTCCAAGACCTGAAAAAAAACCTCTTGAACCGTAAATTCACGTCACATGCTATGGAAGAACATTTGACGTTAGTAAATTACTTATAGGACTAGAAGGAGAGACAGGCTGCATTTTAAATATATAACTGAAATACTAAAATAGTTTTTCTTGACCCATCGCATCTTATCTCTTGGCTTGCTGGACAGTTTGTGTTATCTCTCTGTTACACCCACAGACCCTGTCATGGTGTTGAATTAATATCATGTATTTTCTCTTTTCTTGCTCCACCCACTGTGCCTTTTGAAAGTAAGTTTATGACTCACGTGGTCTCCCAGTTCGCCTCCAGCTATGTGTTTTACTGGCGGGATTACTTTGAGGACCAGCCCCTTCGGTATCCCCCAGGCTTTGATGGAAGAGTCGTGGTGTATCCTAGCAACCAGACCTTAAAGGACTATCTCAGCTGGCGGCAAGCAGATTGTAAGTGAAACCAAATAAACAGATGTAGTTAAACTACTGATTCCTTATATTAGAGGTGATGATCTGATACATTTTTGGCCCATGTATTTTGTTTGGAATGCAGTATTTCAAGTTTTAAAAATTAGTTGAAAATACTTGAAAAATTGGCAGGTTTTATGTAAATACTACCTATTTCCAGCTTTTTTTTCTTTTTGGAAAAATCAGAAGATCTGGCAATACTAGGTCTATATCCCCACTTAGTATTGGTCAGAACCTGCGTAGTGACTGCTGCCTTTATACACACAGACACACACACAGACACACACACGCAGGCACACATTCATGCACATAGGAGCCAGTGTGCCTCAGCCTCTACCATTCCCTGTTGTTCCCTCGGGAACTCTGCTTTACACATCTATGTTTGTGCTGGCTTCAGTGGGTATTCAAGTTGTGACCCTTCCTTACATGACTATGATGAAATGTTTGTGAGACTTTTATTCATTTGGTGTGTCTTGATTTTGCCAGGAGAGCTGGAAGAGAGGTGGGAATAATATAAATCAAATAACTTGGAAAATATTCCTTAGCTTAATGCACAAGTTAACAGATTTGTGTAAAGCACAACTGAAATGACAGGATAAAACTGTTAGGAGGGGCTTCCCTGGTGGCACAGTGGTTAGGAATCCGCCTGCCAAGGCAGGGGACACGGGTTCAGGCCCTGGTCCGGGGGGATCCCACATGCCACGGAGCAGCTGGGCCCGTGTGCCACAGCTACTGAGCCTGCACTCTGGAGCCCGTGAGCCACAGCTGAGCCCACGTGGCACAACTGCTGAGGCCCACGTGCCGAGAGCCCATGCTCTGCAGCAGGAGAGGCCACCACAGTGAGAGGCCCACGCACTGCAACGAAGAGTGGCCCCCGCTCGCCGCAACTGGAGAAGGCCTGCACACAGGAACGAAGACCCAATGCAGCCAAAAATTAAATAAATAAATAAATATATATATTTAAAAACAAAACAAAACAAAAAAAACTGTTAGGAAATAAGTTTTTTCTGCTTGACCACTTCCCCCTGTGTTCCCTGTGTATGGCTTTGCACAAGTAATTATATGTCTCTGCGGTCTCTTTACTTTAAAGAGGAGAGAGGTGGGGTTCCAGTACTCTTTGAAGGGTGAATATTGAATAAAGATTCTATGTGCATACACAGTGCCACTATGTTTTCTTTACAGGTCACATCAATAATCTTTATAATACAGTTTTCTGGGCACTAGTACAGCAGTCTGGATTAACACCAATACAAGCCCAAGAGAGATTACAGGTATAAAGATCTTACTGCATTAATACTTAAGGGGGGACAGTTTATGCTCTCTCATGACATTTGGCCTTCTTTTTAAGCTCTTAAATTTTTACAGTTTTGTTTTGAAAAGATATAAAGATCATACTCGTAGCAGGTCTGCTGCTTGCTTGCTTTGTGACTGTGGATAAGTTGTTACTACTCCCTGAGCCTCAGTGTCCTCAGCTGGAAAATGGAATTAATGGCTCTACACTCCCACATGGTAATGCTTAGCTGGAGCTGTGTATAGGCTGCCCCCTGTAAAGGGCACTTGCTCTTCTTTTTTTGTCAGCCCCACCTGGCTGCTTCATGACTGTCAGTCCCTGCTGGGGACCTGGAGTTTCTTGGGGTTAGGACTCCTGTGTATCATTAAGAGTTTAGGCTCGGGGGGTCAAATAATTGTACTCAGAGGCTTTTGTTTAATTTTATCCTCTCTGCCTTAGTTTTTAATAGGTAAAATGTAGAAAATAGTAGTTCCTACCTCATAGATTTCTGGTGAGAATTAAGTGGCATGATGCATGTAAAACACATAAAGGCTAGTACAGAGCACACTGTAAGTACTTAATAAATACTGGCTTGTATTATTAGATGACCATGCTACTTGTAGGAAAACTAACCGTGAAATGAGATGATGTGTTGTAATAGCTCCTAATACAATGCCTGGGACGTTATAATGATGCAATAAATGGTTGTCATTATTAACAATAATGATAAAGTTGCATATGTAGCAATAATAGGAAGACTGGTAGATCTAGCCAGAGTTTGGAAGTGCTGAGATCAGATTTTGATTCTTATACGAATAAGAGCACTTTTGGCCTCGGAAAATTTATATAATCTTTCTAAGCTTCAGAGCTCTCATCTCTAAAATGGAGATGGTTATGAGGGTCAAATAATACAAAAGCTATCTAGTACAGAATCGGTACTCTTACTATTAGTTCCTCTCACCCCATCACAGTAGTGACTTGTAAAGCCAGTTATTTGCTACAAAAGAGAATTTTATGAATTTTGATATTTAAATAAGATTTGAACTGCTTTTAAAATGAAAATTCATTAACTCCTATATGATGTTTGATGAAATGCTTCCACTTCTTGATTTGTTGTGGAAGTTTAGATAGAGAGTGGAATGGATAGGTGGGGTTAGGGGAGAGAAAAGACCTACAAAGCTTTTTATATCTGTTTTTATTTCTTCAGGGAACTCTTACAGCAGACAAGAATGAGATTTTATTTTCCGAATTCAACATCAACTACAATAATGAGCCACTGATGTATAGGAAGGGAACTGTGTTGATATGGCAGAAGGTAATACTGTTATGTCTGAGGAAAAACGGAGGTCAGAAGGAAAGCCTGTGCCCATCCCAGGCTTTGTCTTGCCTGCTACCTGTATGCTGATGGGACTCCAGTCAGTAGCACAAATTAGACCCTTTCCAAAACGAGATGCTATAGATTATTATTATGGATGCTCGTTTTGTCAGTTTGTCAGTGAACATTGTGATCTGGACTCCCCCATTCTGTAAGTAGAATCACAGAGTTTTAGAATTATTACACTTATTTTTCTATGTTATAAGCTCTCCCCAAATCTAATCAAACCCCTTTAAACAGGTATAGTGCAGATGTGCAGATATGAGAATTTTTGCATTTAGAGAACATTTAAAAAAATAATTTCTCCCACACTGGATAATTCCATTAAATGGTCTTTCCATCCCATGAGAACTATAATATGAGGAACTGATGTTATATGTGAGGGTTCTGTCCCTTGCAGAATGTTTGAGGGCTTCCCTAGACATTCATACTTAACTTAATATTCTGTCCGTGCATTCACCTATATCCTTAATTCTACCAATATTTTTGCTCTGATCCAGCTCTTGGGTATAATGAAGTCTCTAAATTTATTTCCTTCTGTCTAAAGTATTTTTTTCTGAAATGAATGTTTTCAAGTATTAAGGGGTATTAGGCATCCCACTGGCAGCTTCAGCTCTTTTATTAGTATTTTTAAAACATTTGTTTGGCACAGACTCGGATCCTTCTTAATGCAGGTGGGAGAGCAGAAATGTCTTTAATTTTATGGTTATTGCTAACAAGGAATATAGAATCCCTTCTTTGTTCCTAAGGTCTCCTTTCAAAATATAGCAACATAACTTTTTAAAAAGTATTTTAGTTGTAAAGAAATTCATGTATGGTGAGAGATATACATATATCTCTGATATATATATATATATGTATATATATGTTCATATATATATATATATATATATATGCCTGAAAATATGTATTTGTCAGAAGTATATAAAGTAAAAAAGTAAACTTCCCCCACTTCTCCCTCTTCTCTCCCAAACCTACTCTCTAGTTAATGTGTCAATATTTTAACTTTACCTATAGGTGGATGAAGTCATGACAAAAGAAGTTAGGCTGCCAGCAGAAATGGAAGGAAAAAAGATGGTGGTGACCCGGACCAGGACTAAGGCGGTGCCCTTACACTGCGATATCATTGGGGATGCTTTCTGGAAGGAACATCCAGAAATCTTAGATGAAGACAGCTGACCCTTTGCTTTTCAGTACTGGTGTGCTTGACCATGCAGGGTCCCCCAAGTCTCCTGGCCTTAGGTGGCCCTAGCATCTGTGCCATGCAGAACAGTGTCCTGGGAGTGACATGACTCTGGTTGGGAGGGGAACAGAGAAAGAAGGGATGGATGTGGGTGGTGTATCTTGTTCTGCTTTAAGTGGAACACCTATTTTTCAGTGTTGAAACATGGTTCCTTTGGTAGAAGTGCAGTTTTTAAAAAATCGTGGTACTATTTTTGTAAAGCAGGAACTATTTTATGCCTTGCAGAATGAATCATTTTTAGATTGTGGCGTAAGTCTTACAAAAACTTGTCAAGCTCTTTTCACCTATGATAGAAGATGAGCCCAGACTTTATTCTCGCCCACTTGTTCTTAACCACAGAATCCAGTGACCTTGGTCACCTTTCCCACTTATCTCCTTGCATTCATCTTTGGCAGACCTGGAGTTAATATGGGTTGATGCCTGCCCTATGCCTCTGAATTCAGGAATTCCAGGGCAAACTGAGGGCTTTGTGCCAGTCTCCAGATTGGCAACTTGAGCTGAACAAATGAGTTGTAGTTTGGATGTCCTTGTGTAAACATTCCCTAGATTGATTTTTTGGAGTTGGCAGCCTGCTCATCATGATCATCTTGCCAGGGGCAATGATTACAAGGCCACTTAACGTCCTTCTAAGAAGAAAGAGAATTACCTGTTCATGTGGGAGAAAGAAAACATGAGAATGAATGAACGAGGAGGAAGAAACATTTACTCTCTGTCCTCTAGACACTTCAGTTTTGAAAGTCACCTTCCTGTGGACTTCCTGAAAAAGATTCTCAGGTAGCCTCTGTATAATCAGAACAATGACATTTGAGTTGGAGAACAGCGGGACCAACACTCATCTTGGGGTCACAGGTAGCAGGTGGCAGAGGAGTCCTAATAGTTCTACCTGCCGACGGGCCAGTGGCGTTGGGTGAGGAGCAGCAGGAACTGCACGTTGCCAAGCCGTTGGCCTCTGAAGGGGGGAGGCAGTGGGGATAGGTGGTAGAGAACTCACATCTCCTCTTGTCCTCATTTCATGTTTTAGAGGAAGAAGATTAATTTGGCTCTATAAAGAATTAATTAAGAGACAGCCCACATCCCAGTGCCTGGTCTTGCACTGTAGAATTTACAGCCAAGAAGCAAATGTATTTTTGAAAGGGCAACGGCTGGTCTCATCCCTCACCAATTGACACCCCATCTGTCGATGCCTTTTTTTCCCTTCCTGTTCACTTCATGGGAATAGGAGACGGCTCATGTTTGGTAATTGATAAAATTTCTTTGAGAGAAAAAAATAAAGGTTTCAACTCCCTTGGCCTAATTTTTCATTTGTTTTTTTCATACAAATGCAGTATATGAGTCTGACTTTCATGTGTGTATGTCTTTACATAAGCCAGGCTCACATCTCTTCATCACAGTGGTGGTTCACAGACTTCTGGATGCAACAAATTTACTTGAAATACTCATTTAAAATGCCAGTTCTAAGCTTTCCGCATGAAGATTTTGGGGTTCAAAGGCTTTTGGTGGATAATGGTCAATGTACCACACTTTGTGTAACAAGGCCCAAATATGATATACCTAGGCTAGTACACTGTGATAGGCCAAGTAAGGCAATAAGAATGTAGCTCTTGATTGGCAAGTTTAACTTAATTGTAAGTAAATTATAGCATTTTATATCAAAACAAATATAAGTAGGTATTAGTACAAATTTTCAAGAAAACTACCCACGGATGTTTTGTGTTTTCTGTGGGTGTTATGTGATACCACAAAGGCTATCACTTGATTTTGTTATAAAATGGGGATGTGCACTTGCTTGTTGAACTGCCAGCAGTTTGCAGGTTTGAGGTTTGTTTTGGGGCAGGGGCTTTGAGCAAAGGAATAACCCGGGTTTACCTATTAAGTTATGTAGTGCTATCAGAAGCATTGTTGGTAGCTTTTTATGTTATCTTTTTTATTTTGCATCATGTATTCTAAAGTATACTTCACAGCTGTATATTTTGATCCTGCTCTCAAAGAGAATAGTATTCTCTCAGGCTTCCTTTCCAGGTTTTAAGGAAACTTTAAAATATACACAAAAGCAACTTGTATAGAATTAATACCAGTTGATAGCAGTTTGGGAGAGTGGTGGCAATTAGGAAAGTGATTTGTGTGGCCTGTAGGGGACTGGAAACATCTTGGCTCTGCTGGATGAGGGGGTAATATCTGGGCCTTTGGTGTAGAGTAGACTATTATTTTAATATCAAAAAAACAAAAAATGTTCCGCTGAACAGAGGCTCCAAAGTACAACCAGGTTTTGAAAATCTTCCATTATCTTGTCCTCCAATTGCAGCATCCTCATTTCCTCCAGGTGCTTAGCAATGCTTACAACATCAGTGATAGTGAATTTGCCTTAATACTAGCGTCTTTCTGGTGTATGCATAAATTTCTTTTTGCAGAGGGTGTAGGAAATGCAGTACCAGGGTCCACCCATCATCCTTCAGTTTCATTGTACACTTAACCAGTATTAGTTAACATTCACAGAGCATTTATTATGCACTCTATATGCAGCATCTCTTCATTCTTTGGACAATTCTGTGAGGTAGGCAACCATTTCTATATCTCAGATGAGAATGTAAAGAGCCAGAGAAGCTGAATAGTTGGAGCCCACCTAGGCTAAACCCCAGTGGCACTCAGCATGAGAGCAAACTAGGGCATTCCTTGCCCTCTCCCCACTGCTTCCCGCCAGCGCAAGCTAGGAGTAGAGCGCAGTTCCAGAGAGCAGAGAAACACCTGGGGAGCTTGTTAAGATGCCGGTCCCGGGCTCCACCCCCAGGGAATCCGCACCACTAGGAAACACCCAAAGCGATAATGATATAGATGGGGGAAACACTGCGTTAGAGCAAATTAACCTCTTCCCCGAACGCTGATGAGCTGCGAGGACCCGCCTGGTCGCAGCCGCTCGCCACACCCCCGGAGGCGCAGAGCGCGGGCAGATGCTGCCCCCCGGCGGCCGCGCCGGCGCAGTGAGACACGCGTTGCGGCTGCGCAGTGCCGCCCTCTGGCGGCCCCGCTCCTTCTTCCCATCGGCCTCGGCTTGCGGGCCTTTCAAACATGGAGGAGCGGGAGAGGGGGGCGAGGTCGGCTCGCGCCGGCAGCCCTGCGCGCCCGCCCAGCCCGCGGCTGGATGTCAGCTCTGACAGCTTCGACCCACTGCTGGCCCTGTACGCGCCTCGCCTGCCTCCCATCCCCTACCCCAACGCGCCCTGCTTCAACAACCTGGCCGAGTACGAGAGCTTCCTCAGGACCGGGTGCCGGGGCGGCGGGCGCGGACGGGCGCGGGGCGCGGCCGCGGGCTCTGGGGGCCCCGCTACCGCCGCCGCCGGCCCCTTGGGCAGGACCCGCCGCCGCCCGGACATCCCCGCCCCGGACCCCGAGCGCATCCAGCGCCTCCGCCGCCTCATGGTGGCCAAGGAGGAAGGGGACGGGGCCGCCGGGGCGCGGCGGCGGGGTCCGGGTCGGAGCAGGAAGGCGCCGCGCAACGTGCTCACGAGAATGCCCTGTGAGTCCGGCGGGCGGGGCTGGGGCCGGGCCGGCTGTCGGGAAGGCGGCGGCCCTGGAGGCGTTTGCGGGGTGATAGCGGCTTGGCGCGGGGCTACGTGTATCGGGGGAGGGTCTTGGTGAAGGTTGAAGAGATAATCAGCGACCGTGGGAGGGTCAGCTTGAGGAGTGAGGAAGGGTCTGCCTGAACTGCGGGGGAAGAGTGGTAAGGCTGTAGAGGTAATAAATAGCCATGGGGAGTGTCTGCTTGGATAACGTGCGTAAAGGTGATGGGGTCCACGGAACTGCCTACAGAGGTGATGAGGAGCTTGCAGAAGGGATCTGCAGGAGTGAAGGGGGGTCTGGAGAGGTGGTGGGCCTGGAAACGGGACATCACAGGGAGGGTTTGCAGAGGTGTTGAGGTCTTGGGACCACGCACAGTGGGGGGAGGGAGGGCACAGCCAATATTAGGGGAGGGAGAGTGTTTGGTCATTGAGATTTGGGGATATTGGGATGCAGTGTGAGGAAATCTGTTCAGGTAGCACAAGAGACATAACCCCATAACCCCTGCACATTAAGTGACAGCTCGTTCTCAGTGCTGTAAGCAGGAGAAGGGCTGCAGGGTGTTGATATACATATGTTCACATTAGCAAGTCACAAGTCCTGGAATGCAGCAGGCGCAAAATGCCAGTAAAGCACAGACACTATTTTACAGCCACTCTGCCAGGCTGAGTGCAGGACTGTGTCTGTCAGACTCATACTACCATATGCACAGGTTATTTTATGTTCTGAAGGTGTAAATGGCACAAGGGAATTTCTTGCAGCCTCCTAATAGATCCTTAGAGTAAAGCTGTAAACAGCAGAGGTTGCTAATGTGTGTTAGGTCTTGTATAAATGGAATAAAAACAGCCCAGGGTTATACCTTTGTCATCTGGCAAGCAGTTCTGACATCTGTCCCATGAACACAATGACCTACTTAGCCATTCAGAGCATCTGTATCCTGATAGCTAAATCTTGGCATTATTAAATCACTGCTTTTGGAATGGAGGGTTGTGCTAAGCAAAGGAATATTTTGTTTCATTTCTAGAAATGTGTTTGTTAAGAGAAACATTCTGAAAAGCTGAGTGCTGTTAGGGGTGCCTTTGTCGGATGATTTACTATGCCGGAGCATCCCTGCCTGAGCTAGGGTTTACTCCAGTTTGCTTGCCCAGCAGTGGCACAAAGATAGATTATGCATGTTCCTAAATTAAGAGCAGTTTGGGGGACCTTATTTTGCCCATACTTTTTGCCACTATCAGATCTTTGAAATGCACTCCAAGTCTCAGATTGTAACATTTATTTCCATTTTGCCAATCATTGCTTTGCTTCCAAGATTTTCAAGAGAAAAGAAATATTTCTATGTGGTGGGTGGTTTTGCCTTTACCTGTGGAGCACTTTGCTATATTATTGGTATGAAAGTGTGTGAAAGCCAACTTTATTGACTTCCCATAATAAATATATGCCTGGAATCAAAGTCTCAGAATGTGCCCTCGGCACTGAAAATTTTAATCCCACCAGTGGAAACACTTGGGTGTACATGGTAAAGATGAGTAGATAGCACAAAGAGTTGATGACCTTCAGAAAGCAAAAAAAGTACAGAAGCATGGGTGAGGATTAGATTTTTTCAAGAAATAGTTCATGTATGAGGTCAGCTTTAGGTCTTGAAGTTAAGGAAGGGCATGGTTGAAGATAACAGCAATTATTTAAAAATCAGACTATTGAGGTGTAATTTACACATAGCAAAATTCACTCTTTTAAAGTGAGTTCTGACAAGTGTATGGTCGTGAAATCACCACCACAATCAAGATACAGAACAGATCCGCACCAAAAAGTTTCCTCATGCCCCTTTGTAAGTCAGGTGGTAACTTTATTGTTGTTAATTATAGCTACTATTATTGAGCCAGTATGTGCTATACACAGTGTTAAGCCCTTTGGATGCATTGCATCTCATTTTACCCTTGGATACACTTCTATAGATGAGGAATCTGACGCTCATTGAGTTCAACTACTTGCCTAGCATAACGAAACTAGTCAGTTTGCCTCTGATCCTGGGTTGTCCCAGTCCAGGGGCTATATGCTTAACCGTTATGCTAGTCTCAGGAGAGGAAGAGTACATTCTAATGTTTCCTTGCTTGCTTTTTTTTTTTGGTGGGTGGAGGGTGCTGCATATGTGGTTTGTGTCCAGATCAATGAGAACTGAATTTGGGTCCAGAAAGGGATTGGTAGCCAGAATGTTTTGAAGACCAGTCAAAGAGTTTTTCTTTGACTTTGTTATGAGAGAGAGTGGGAACCATGGTGTATATTCTTAAGCAAAAGGCTTTGTAGGGCAAATGTTTCTAATTGCTGAGTTTCTAGTAGTAAAATGTGTTTGGGGAGGTAGAGTAGAGCACAGGCTCAGGGGTTTGACTGCCTAGGTTTGAATACTTGCTCCTCCACTTTCCAGCTGTTTTACTTTAAGCAAGTTACTTAAACTCTTTGGGGCCTCAGTTTCCTCATAAGTGAAGTGAGGACAATAATAGAATCTAGTTGTGAAGTTTAAATTAGTTAACACGTTTAAAGGTTTACAATTGTAATGTTGCCTAGCATGTAGGGAAATTCTCAGTGAGTATTAAATGTCACTGTTTTTATTGTTGTAGGTTGTTGTTGTGGTTATTATTAGTTTTAGACTGTCATAATTAAAAGCCCCAGGTCAGAATGCATATAACCTGCCAGTTTTGACTGTTGGCTCAGCTGTTTACTAGGTAAGGAACTTTGAGCAAATTATTTAAACCTGTTTGAGTCGTGAGGCTTAAATAATGTGTATAGAGTTAAACTTACCATAGGGCCTGGCCCATACTGAGGGCTCAGTAAGTGGTGATAATGTTGGTGACAGTGGTGACGACGCTGTTGCTGATGTGGAGGAGGGGAGCTAGGAGAGTCTTGAAGTGAACCAATCATCTGATGAGGCGCTGGACTGTATTGTTGGTTGTGGAAAGAGAAAAGAAAGGGCAGGTCTTAGTTATTGAGAATCTATTGTTTGGACTTCGTATTGGCTACAAGCAGGGAAAAGAAAGAGTGGGGTTAAAAATGACCTGGATTTGGAAGGGTGTGGCCCAAGAGCAATGGCAATGGAGAGCGGGATTTGGAAGAATAACTTTTTCAGAGATAAGGCATATGTGTATGTGTATATATGTGTGTGTGTGTGTGTGTGTGTGTGTGTGTGTATCTATCTATATATATATCTAGAAGCCTGGCTCATATCCATTTGGAGTTTGTCACAAGTACTGCTGGAAAGAGATTCAGAATGTGCCTTCTGATTCAGAATGTGAAGTTCATTTTTGTCTTGGCGTTTTGCTCTGATAGGTGGTGCTAGTGTTGTATTTTTGATCACATAAGGAGAGAAATACTCCCTGGAATTACACCTTATTAAATCTTTGGAAGAAAAAAAAATCAAAAGAAAAGTACAGATGTGAGGGTGGAAAACCTGAGTTTGCCATTTAATCAGAATAAGAGACGGTTGTTACGATACATGCCTGTCCTTTCTCTCTGATTTGGGGGTGCATGGGGAGAAAAGGGTGCCCCTACTTTCTTTCAAGTTAGAAAAAGAGTGGTCTTTCCACCCTTTGTGGAACATATACATGTATGGTGAGAAAGAGGAGTGAATGTGTATAGGTAAACGGAGTAATCCAGGCATTGTGATCAGTTTCTAAGAAATTGAATTATAAAGGCTTGTTCCTTACATGACTCTAGAAGTTAACTAGTCTAACCTCATTTTATGAATGAGGAAATTTGGGCTTATAGAGAAAAAGTTGCTCGCCAAGTTCACACAACTAGTTATAATGACCTAAAAGTTGTTTACAATGCTTGATTTGACACTGTCTATAACACATATCCAGATATACGTACATACATCCTTATATGTCAAAGGTTCAAAGAATTTTAAAAGATGGCTAGAGAACGTATAGGTGATGAAGATCAGACCAAGGTTCTCATGTTCCTTTCCAAGGCCACTGTTTTCTGTCACTCTGCCTCCAACTGTGCCTTCTTGCTGAACCCTCAATCTGACAAGCTCCTACTTCTCATTTGCTAAGTCACTTAATCCAAGCATATCTTCTTTTGTTAATTTATCACTGCCATCATTTATAAGCCAATCCATGAGTGAGGGGTAAAGGAGGTTAAGAGTAGCCACCTTCGTTATCCAAGTTGAAGTGCAAGACTTTTGTTCTCTTTTATGCCACTAGAAACAAAACAGAGATTTTTTGTTTGTTTACTATCAATGACAATAACTTACAAAGTATTGTGCCTTGCAAACTTGGGGGAAAAAATGAGACTGTGTATGTGTGAGTGTGAATGTGACTGTGAGAGAAAGTGTGTGTGTGTGCACGTGTACTCGCACAGTTTTCTTTAGGGAGGTTTTATGTCGTATAGCCAGCATATTTTGAAGGCTAAGTTAACATGAAATAATAAAAATAAAATTCAACCTTGCTCCCAAGCTCTGAAAAAAAGAGTCCATCATAGTAAAAGCTGCAGTTTATAATCCCAGCATTCCTCCCATGAGTTGTCATACTGCTCTTTTTATATGATGCTTATCAGCAATGTCATAAGGGTCAGATGCTCAGCAGGTGCCTTTACACCAGCAAGGCTTGGAATACAACCAGGCCTCTTCCTCCTAGTGTAAAGATGATATACACTGAAACACTAGTGGCCCCAGAGAGCGCGTGCATGAAGTAGCTCAGACTGGGGAGGCCAAAAGGCCATTCTTTCTTAGACGATTGCATGTGTTTCAGGGCAAATGAGTTACATGGTTCATTTCCTTTAAACCTATGACGAGGGTTTTTGTTCTTTGGAAGGCTCAAGCTGGATATGTGGTTCATGAGATTTATCCTGAAAAACGTTGTCTTAACAGGGCATAGAACTGAGAAGAATCTAGCTGCTGATGCGCACATTTAATATAGTATTTCTTTTTTGCCCAAAAAAGTTTTAAAATGATGGTGCCTCTTAGAATCAGTGACATCATAGAAATAGGGTAGAGAGGTAGTGAAACATTTGGATGGTAGCCATACAGCTGGTTTATCCATGTTCCAGGGAATCTTGTTTCTGTTCAGTGTGTGTTGCCTACGCTAGCCATTTTGCCCACTGGGCCTTCCTGCTCCTGTGGTGTGGTTGGCACTACACCATGTTGCCTTGTTCTGGAGATGGTTGGGTGGTCTTGGTTGTTAATTCTGGGAATGAGAGCAGGTGTTCATGCTGTGCTGACTGTTCTTCTTGTTTCAGTGCACGAAGGCAGCCCTCTGGGTGAACTCCATCGTTGTATCCGGGAGGGGGTGAAGGTGAATGTTCACATCCGCACTTTCAAGGGACTTCGGGGCGTCTGTACGGGCTTCCTTGTTGCATTTGACAAGTTCTGGAATATGGTAATTAAACCTTTCTCAAGGGGCTGGAGAACCTTCTAGGGATTTAATTTTTCATATATCTCAAGGACCTTATTCAGCAAAACCTCCAGAATAACTTCCCAGAGGAGCTAGAATCTTTGCACTCTCTTGGGCAACAACAAAAAAGTTCTTTTTATTGCTTTTCCCAAAGGCAGAGGCTTTCACCTGGGGTGATTTGGCCCATTCCTCCGTCCCAGGGACATTTGGCAATGTCATTTGTTTTGATTGTCACGACTGTGGGATGGGGTACTACTGGCATCTAGTGGGTAGAGGCCAGGGCTGCTGCCGCACATCCAACAGTACACAAAACACCGCCCCCCCGCCCAACAACAAAGAATTATCTGGTCCAAAATGTTATTAGTGCCAGGGTTGAGAAATCTAGCCTTAAGGAATAATTACTTATTTCATCTTTCAGTAATTTTATGTTGATTTCCTACCAACTATTTTTCATTCATTTAAAAATATTTGCTGACTTCCCACTTTGGCTGGGCACAGTGCTAGGTACAGAAATTTCAGAAAGGAACTTTTACTCTACAGCTTTCGGAAAGATAGATGTGGATAGAGGGGAAGCAGACATATTAATAAGCCAGACACTTTGCATAGTGTTTCCTTGTGAAGGAGTGTACCACGTGCCCTCAGTCTTCTAGAGGCTTACTGTCTATTTACTAAACATTTGTAGGAGAGAAGGGATATATTGTAGCACAACTATAATATGAGGCAGTTAAAATAACTTTGATAATAATAATAGTTGCTAATACTTATTAAGCACTTGCTATGTGCCAGATACTGTACTAAGGGCTTTATATATAATATCTCAATGAATGAGTTGTAGGTCTATCACTGTTTTATTTCACAAATGAAGAAATTGAGGCTAGCGATTTTGGAAGATTGGTCCCAGATCACACTGTTGGTAAGTGAAAGGACCATGACTTTATCCTTTCTGGCTTCGGAGACCATGTTTTAAGCTGTATGGAATCAGAAAACCTGGATTTGCATCCTAGCTTCACCATTTGGTAGCTGTGTGACTCTAGGCCAAGTAATTTCTCTGAGCCTCAGTTTTCTCATCTCTAAAATGTAGGGAAAATATTTTATTATAATTTTACCTTTGAAGGAAAAGATTTAGAAGAATATATTTGATAACAGTGGTGGTAATCATAATACTGTCAGCTTATATTTGTAGGGTGATTCACACTTTTCAAAGTAATTTCTCACACCTGATCTGATTTGATCCTAACAGCTGTCCTGTGAGGTTGATCTCTCCACAACAAGAATTCACCAGCAATTCTATGTGTTACCCTGGTTAATCTCTATTAATTGCTGTCATAAGACATACTGACTGAAAAGGGAAAAGCAGCAGTAGAGTAGTGTTTCTTAACGTGTGGTCTGAGGCTGTCCTGCATCAGAATCATCGGGTTTTTGGTTAAAATAGAAAGTTCCTGGGCTTCACCCCAGGACGAAGAATCTCTAGGAGGATAGCCTTAGATTTATATTTTAATAAACATCCTAGATATTCACGCTCCCTGAAATTTATGAACCTCTACCCTGCGTTGGTAAAGGCACCTTACCGTAGGGGAGACCCATCTTATATGGTCATAGCCGCTTGGAATTCCTATTCACAGGGTGCCATGTATTACCATTTGTTTCTGCCCAAGAGCTGAGTCACCTGTTAAGGTTAGTTCTGCTATAATTAGATGTTATTCTGCCTTTTAAATTTTTTCCTGAAAGCTATAAAAATAATATTTGAATGCTACCTTATTTTCCCCCCTTTGGTCTGTTTTTCTCTAGGCACTTACTGATGTGGATGAGACCTACCGAAAACCTGTTCTAGGCAAAGCATATGAACGGGATTCTTCATTGACTCTCACTAGGGTAGGCAGTTTCCCCTGACTTTCTGAGTACCCAACATGCTTTCAAGCTTAGGAATTAAGATCACTGAGTCCAGGGACCAGGGTTTCCAAGTGGAAAAGCCCTATTGCTATCAACCAGGTGTGCCTGGACCACGGTCTTCATTAGTCTCTTCCCATGCATCCAGCGAATCAAAAATGAGTCCATGCTTCTTACTTGCATATTGTTTGAACAACAAGTTACCTCTTATAAGGTTTGAAAGTCTTTCAGTTTTATACCATAGAAAAAGCAGGTGCCTTTTCTCTTGACATATTTATTGATTTATCTGAGTTATGGCTAGAAATAGAAAATTCGTTACTAACTTTTTAAAAATTGCAAAACAAGCAGTCCACAGAGCATGATAAAGGAATCTAGTCTTTCTTCTACATATTGAAAGAGGGATGTTGAAAGCTAAAGAGAAGGCTAATACTTGTCATTGCTTTCCTTATAGCTCTTTGATCGACTAAAACTGCAGGATTCCTCCAAGAAGGAAACAGATTCCAAGTCTGCAGTTGAAGACTCCACTCTGTCCAGATACTCCCAGACATCCACCTGGAAGGTGGCTTCAGTGTGGGGAAGAGGAGACACTGACCGGGGTTCACGCAGGCGTTCCCGCTCCGTCCCTTCTTCCCTGCAGGCATCGGCAAGGGAGGAGTCCAGGTCAGAGCTGTCAGGGAGGACTACACAGACAGAGGGGTCGAGTGCGGGAGGTACCTTTTCCAGGGCCACCACCCTTTCCAGGGGCCAGCCCCGTAAGAAAAAGCGAAAGCCCAAAGTGGATTACCAGCAGGTATTCACTCGACACATAAATCAGATTTTCATTCGAGGCGAGAATGTCCTGCTGGTTCATCTTGCACAGTGACCAGCTCGGCCTCACTTGAGCTTTGGTTTTTAGAAGTAAAATGCATGAATCGCTGCTATGCTATATCCTAGTATCCCAGTGAAGCTATGAGTTGGAATGATACCCTCTGGTCTGGCATGTGCAGAGCATAGAGCCAGGCTCGGGCCCTCTGGGAGATGAGGTCCCTGAAGGGGAAACAGGCCTTGAGAGGGTGGGTGGATGTTTGCATTAATATCAAAGGCAAAAGCTGTACAGAGGTACATGCATCTTATTTGGTATCGTGGTCTACTTCAGACACTCAAACCAAATACTAGATTTGAATTAGGGAGCATGGTATGAATTGAATTCACATCACAGACACTATAGCACGGTGAAGGAAAGAACCACCTCAAAAAGAATGATCCCATTTCTAAAAGCTAGTGCCCTGAGTACTCATAAATTTGTTTCTAAGAGTAACAGTATAAATCACTCTGAGCCCTGAAGCCACATCTTGTAACTGACCTTTGAATTTTGCTCTACACCATTCTCTCTTGATCAAGAAATGTAATTTGTTATCTTTTAATATCTATAAGATATAAGAAGGCCACCAATTTATGTAAGAGTGAAATTTGGGTAGGTGGTATGCTCAAAGCATCTAGCAATGAATGCTGTGTTTTTATCCCTCTCCACTTTATGGAAAGAAATATGGGACCTTGTTTTTGGTCTTCCTCTTGCCAGAGGTAGCTTCTGCAGATGGTATACCAGATGGAACTATAAGAGGCTCTTGTCCTTCTCTTTCACTTCTGTGGCATGGTGCTAGTGCATGTACCCTCTGTATTGCCCCTCTGTATATAGTGTGACCGGTCCTGTGAGCTTTATGTCAGGAGACTGTGACCTTCATGTCTGGCTTCAAAGAGTTCTGCATGGACTCAATAATATACACTCATCATGTGGCTGAGAGTACTCTTTCCAGGCAGGGCTGGCCCCTGTCTAGAGTATCTTTTAGGATGGTTTCCATGAAACAGGGGTGGAGTTTTATTCCCTTGCGTCAGGCCAAAGAGGTTCTCACGAAGTACAACGGTGGTGTCTGTTAGGGACACTTTACTCAGCCCGGCTTGAGTAACAGGAACACTAGACCACCTGCTACTACTTCTGCTTGAACCATATGCTTTTCCAATCACCAGTGCAAAATAGTCTATATCTTGACACAGACTGTTAGGCAATGTTGACCTTTTGTTTTGTTAGTTTATACATTATTTGGTTTTATTTTAGATAACTTAGGTTCAAAGTGAGAATGATAAATAGCTAACTAGTTAAAACGTTTGAAAAGAAAAACTTCCTCTGCTGTATTTGTCGTGTTACTTAAATAAGCCTTCTGCGAAGCGGGTGAATCAAGTTCAAGGAGCTGGGACTCTGGCTCATCATGTAGTGAGAGGAGAGCAGACTAACCCCTCTGTGCCTCAGTTTTTTCCCACTAGACACCTACCTCACAGGGGCACTGAGTAAAAGAATTTGGGGAAGGCATTTTAAAGTCTTTTAACACGTGTAAGTGCCATGAGTGATTTTTACTCACCCTGTTTCATAGCTTGGTAAAAGTTCAGTGTTTCATGAGCAAGGTAGGTGCTATATAATATCAGAGAGTAATCTCCATAGGTGTCACAGTTATGATCTTGTTATCATCAAAAAGCAGTGATATCTTCAGGAACTGTTTTCCATGTTCCGTTCCTTCCTCCTAAGGGACAATGGAAGTGCTCAGAAGAGTATCTTCAGTAAAAGAAGAGGGGTATTTCCTTGCTGCCCCCTCCCCCGCATCCCAGCCCCCACCCTCTTCTGGTCACGATGAGAGGGAATTCCGCTGCACTTTCTGAGGGGTTTATATGGCAGCACCGAAGGAAGGATGCGCACCTAAAAACAACGCATCCCCAAAGGGGCATCTGTTGAAGTTGTTTTGTTTTGTTTATTTGATTTTGTTTCAAAATGCGTTTTAAATATACTCTTTAGAGCCAGATGAGGTGCACTAAACATTTAGAGAAGTTCTAGGTTACAAACGCTCGTGAACAATTATCTTTGGAATCTGCCAGTCTAAATCTCTTCTAAACAGTATGTCTAAAATCTCAGTTCCCCAATTAGTAGTTGTCTTGTTTAATCATCAGGCACCCCTGCCTCTACCTCTTTACCAGTCCTCCCTGTTTGGCAGTCGCCATCTGTCTGTCCTCTTGTCCCTCAGCTAGAAGCTGTAATGGTTACTAGATTTTCCCAATAAAGTGGAAATTTGGAATCAAAAGGAATATAATCAACTTCCATTCATTGTAGTGCCTGATTAAATCTAACCTGATTTATTTTAAACACATGCTCATTTTCTAGTTTGCATTTAATTTTCATGTATCCATATAAGGATTGGTTTACTGCTTTTCAGTCCAACTTACCAATTCTGGATCTGAAAATTATTTTAAAACTGTGTGTCATCTGTCTTATGTGCCCATATACCCCCATTTATTTGTTTGGTTTGGACAGTGATTCTGGAATGAATATTATCTAGTAAATGTGCTATTGTGTACAAAGCATGATAACCATATTTTTAGAGAAGTAAATTTTTTAAATTATTGCTTTTTCTTTATTATTGGAGTAATTGTTCAAAAGGAATGAAAAATATGTCCTAAAAATGTATATGCTGCTCAAAAATGTGATCATCTAGGACATTTTAAATAAGTTGCTATGGAAATAGCTGAAGTCTTCCTCAGAAGAAGGCAAGAAAAGAAAAGGGGAAAGTAACAGCCAGAATGGTAGATTTCTGGAGGCCCCCCATCAACTCGTCGAGGAGGTCCTAAGCAGCCCCAATACAGCAAAACTGGCTTCTGGTATTCTCTAGGGATTGGGGGCTTGAGACACTAGTACTTATTTTTGAACATTCAACTTTGATTCTTCAAAAAAAAAAAGTAATCTCTAGACAGGGCAGTGTGTTTTCAGGGCAGTTCACAGGGCAGACCTACCTGTACACTTGTTGAGGTCTTCTCGGGAGTATCCAGCTTTGTTAGGAAGTAACAAGGGATCAAGAAATGGAAGGTGTGGCTTCACGCCCAGAACGATTTCATGAGCCATTCTTTGTACACAGAGATGGTTCTACTGCTTCACCACTAGGAGAGACTGTACTTTAGGTTGTTTGTGCTAGTATTTGGGAAGTATTTCTGCTTCCTCTCAGAGACCATTTATGACAGGTGGGCCATTTGTGCGATGGTTAGCTGGAGTTATCAGTGTCTAAGGCAGGTGGCCTTGGACTAGTTGGTCCCTTGCTCTCCGTGCATGGTGCATGTCAAGTCAGAAAGCCTAGAAACCATTAGCATTAAAGTCTAGGTGCATAGGAATCCTTGCTAGAGTCGTTAGCGAATGAAGAAGGGCTTTACCTATCCTCATGGTGAAATAGGCCAGGAGTACTTTTAGAGATTGTCAGGCCATGAGCTATGAGCTGCCCTTCATCCTCAGAAGCCTTACAGAAACCTAGGTGTACTGCTTCTATCCCTTGAGAAAAAATGGAAACCTAACTTGATGTAGAGTGGATATTTGTATTTCTGTTTGTACTGTTTCCATAGCAGCTGACATGGACAAAACCATGAAATAGAATCTGTTCTGTAAATTACTTCTTTAAATTTGTCTTAATTTTGCCTTTAGGAAAAAATTAAAATTATTCAAAGACAGCTAGCTGTCACTGGTGCTGCCCCAAAGCTTTCTAAGCCTTTGTGTATTTTGTATGAAAGAAATGGTTGCTGAGGGAAGGTAAAGATTCACCTAAGAGTATCATGGTATAAATGTAATGGTTTCCAGATGTTTTAATTTTCCTTTTCCTGAGCCAGATATAGAATGCAGTCGACCCTTTTTCAGTAGCTTCTGTTCATCAGCCTGTGTTCTTCTGGGCAATAACTCCCAGAAGGCCTTTCTTAGTGATTGTAAAGAAAGAAAATCCCACCTAGGCCTGTGTGGCAAAGGTGAGTGGCCTGTCATGACTTTCTGGCAAATTGAGTTGATGGATTGAACATAAGCCTTTGGGGTTCCTGTTACAGTTTTCTGGGCTCTGAGGAAGGGTTGGGCCTCCTTTACTGTCAATGTTTCGAGTATTTTTCAAATGTTTGTAAGTTCTCTTGCACTCCTCTAATAAAAATGAAAGCTCTCTGTCAAGAAATGGCTTTGGATGGTTTGGAGATCTGGCGGGGGGGGCGGGGGGGGGGGGGAAGAAGTATACCTGATACCTTCAGTTGGTCTTATTTATTTAGAATAAAGAGTAGTTTGATAAGCTACCAGAGTTAGTGCTTCTTTAAAAACATTCTCTGAAGAGATAGGAACTGTCCCTCAGGAAAGCCATAAAAGCTATTCCCAGTACACTGCAATTGATTTTGATTTTTAGTCCTTCCGAGCAAATGTCTGATGTTATGTCTGATGTTATGTTTTTAGAGCTGTCGGCGGCGGGGAAGTGTTCTAAAAAAATTTAGGGGTGTATTGAAACAATGATTGTCTGGCTGAATTATGTGTGAGCTAAGTTCTAGGGCAGCTGTCCAGTTCTTTTTCTGTTGTCCTGACAGCAAAGCAGATAGTAAGCGATGTCTTGAAAAGTGATTTGCTTATTTCATACTGACATCTAAAGGCATTAGCCTTCTGTTTGGCAACCCTAGGGATACCCCTCTGCACCGTGACTTATTAATGTTTTTTAGACAAGGCTAAACCTGGATGACTCTATGTATTTATAGTTTCACTGTTCATATACCAGCTGCTAAAAGAAAAAACATGACTTTTATTCTTGTCTTGAAATTACTCCTCATTGTTAAATTCACCTAAACCCTTCCTCCCAGGGAAGGTTTAGGTGGGTTGCTGCTAGTAACGTCAGCTTGCAGTGTTCTTCTGCTTTAGATATTTGTCATATGGGAGTCTGGAAACTGTAATAAATATGATTAATACAATATACTGGCTGCTTTGTGTCTGCTGATTGGAGAGGGGTGGGTGCAGAGAAGGAGGCAGGGGAGTCTATTACCAAGGGAAGACACTGATCTAGAAAGCTGAAACGTCTCAGGCTTTCTGCAGTCTCATTGTTGTAACCTTGTGCCTTCTCTTTACCAGAGCTCTCATACCTAGATCACTATCCTTGAAGTTGCTTTGTTGTTCCTAGTTTATTTGAAGTTCATGCTTAGAAAAGGAAATTGGCCCACGTTGTGAATTATCTCCTCTAAGCCCCAAGCAATGGTAATTGCCCTGTGAATTTATTCTACCTAATAGCTCACTGGCATTAATCCACTCTCTTCACAACCTGCTGAGATCACCATTGACTCTGCTCACCTCGGAGGATTTTACCACGTCTGACTCGTTGATCCTCATATGCTTCCAGGAATATCTGAATTTGCCACCAGCTCCTCTGTGCACGTACAGGAAGTTGATCTGCAGAGATTTGCCACATTGATTACTTGATCTCCTCTGTGTGCTTCTAGCACTGAGTCACCTGAGTAAGGTGGAGAAACAAAAATGACGTTGATTCTTAGAGGGGGAAACCTCAAGTTAACTGTCAAGACCCAATTCCCTACTTTCAAAGAATACATTAAGTTGGGCGCAGCTGACATCAGGAAGTTTCTAACCACCACAGTGGAGGAAAGGGAGGCAAGACCCACGTGCTCCAGTTCTGGCCCTTGCTTGTTTGTTTTATATCTCAAAGGCTTGTGATTAAATGAAAATGTCCTCATTAGTCAAAATAAAGTCAGAAGAGTCCACTAGCTTGACATATATAATGTACAGTGATGGTTAAACATTGGCAGGGAGTGGAGGCCAGTGGAATGAGATTCATCTCCTGTCACTTCTTTCCCTATGCTTCCTGGGTCAGGTGGTAGGGAAAAAACAAGTTCTTTTTTTGCCCATCCCCATTCTCTCCTTGGACGTAAGTGAAGCGCATTTCAGTCTGCTCGCTTACCACTAGGTGGCAGTGGTTTAAAGAGAACTGTTTAACTACAGAGTCCCACGGGGACCTGAGTCTCCAGATCTCCAGGCACTGCTACAATTTACTGTTAAATGCTCACCAGTCTGGACTGAGATAATCAAGGAAAAACAAACTATCGTCAACCCAAGGGGCAATATAAACATCTCTTACCACTACTGAATTTACATAATGTGAAGTTAAGGAAGCCTGACCGATGGCAATCAGCCAGCCAACGTGCCTGCGGAAGAGTGATGAAGAGAGAGGTGGCCCACTGTCCACTATATTAGGGCGTCTGTTGCTGTTCTCACATTGTGGGCTCCTCATTTCTTCTCAGAATACTGTCAACTCCGCCTGGCCTCTTCCCACTGGGTAGGAGATTACTCCAGGAAAACTGTCTTGATACCCTTATTTCTTAGCCGCTGTCTCGCTTTTGGAAACAATTCCATTTCCTCCAGTGTTGATGCCTGAGAGCCCATTTATGAGAGAGGTTGCAGTTCTCTCACAATTCTATGACCAGAATTAAGCCTCCACTCCAAGGCTGCAAGCAAGAAAAATTTCTAATAGACACAGAAAAGTATGTTGTTTTAGGCTGGGCACTAGGGGCAGGAGGGGTGGGTGGGCGGGCAGTGCTGGTAAGTCTTCTAAGCGCTTCACATCAAGGCCTTCAAAAGACCTTCCCCTCTCTATGTCAAGGAATAATTTCCCAGCAGCCTATGGTGAAGAGGAATACAGTATGTGAAATAGCTAGACGCTGGTCTTCAAATGAACAACTAAAAATAAGATGATAATAAAGAGTTTTATTTCATGCCTTTTTGGACCATGACAACTTGCACCACATTTCACTCAGTTGCGCTCCGTGAGGGGGCAGAGGACAGAGCATGCAATAAGAAGTACTGTCATTCTTGAGCATTAGAGCCCTGTGTGCCAAGTGTATTACACACATTGCCTTGTTCAGATACAGCAACTGTGAGGGGAAGATTTTATCCCCAGTATATATGTGAGGGAACTGAAACAGGTTAAATAACTTACCAACATCTCTCCTGCTAATAAATGGCAAATTTGGGACTCTGTCTCTATCTATCTGACTCTTAAGTTGATTGTTAGCCAGTTGCACCTTAAAAATATCAAATTTCTCAGGCATTGAGTAGGAAGCTTTGAGGACAAGCTGAGTCATCCCCTTAGACTAATCAGAAAACAGAGGGCTGAGTTAAACTAGGGCTTTTGTTTTGTGCCAAGTGTCTCTAGTTCCTTTTGCCCTGATCTTCGGCTGGAAATGGACACGCACACGGGCCTTCATGGCTCCCAGAAAGGACCGTGGCAGTGGGCAGCCCCAGGGCAGTGGGCCAGCTGTGGCTCTGGTAAGAGTGGCTGCCAAGTGAGGGCCACTTGGTATTTCATTTCACCCACCAGTTAGTTTGGCCCTGGAAGGGGTATCGATCCAATAGTCTTGTTAAAAAAGCAGGTGGAGTGGCTAGTGGGCTTTCCCAGGTCTTCAGAATGCATGTAGAAAGCCTGCCATCCCTTTCTTTCCAG
Organism: Balaenoptera acutorostrata; assembly: GCF_949987535.1. Taxonomy (NCBI): domain Eukaryota; kingdom Metazoa; phylum Chordata; class Mammalia; order Artiodactyla; family Balaenopteridae; genus Balaenoptera; species Balaenoptera acutorostrata. The sequence goes on from NC_080065.1 coordinate 142,139,327, forward strand.
TGTTCTCCAACACCTGGGAAGAATGCTTTCCCTAGGCCTTGACTTCTTAATCTTATTATTCATCTTATTAAAAAAAAAAACTCTTCTCAAGGCTACACTATGGATGTGCTAAAGCAACAGAAAAATAAAGATTACCTGAAGGCCTACAGTCTTTCCCCTGAGACCTAAAAGGGGGCACAAGCAGAAAGGTTTGGCAAGCTGTCTGTCTGGTAATATTTCCCTTCAACTTGGTGAAGTATTAATTTCCAGAATATGGCAATCCTAGGAGGAGCCCCTATCTTAGATGCTTACTAGTGACTTCTGAGCCTCAGTTTCCTGATCTCTGAAATAGGGATAATACCACCTACCTTATAGGGTTGGTGACAGGAAGTGCTCAGCCCAGACAGCAAGCACTTACTGTCATTTATACTATGATAAGCTTGCTGTGTGATGCTCAGCTGCTTTCTTCACTTCCCTGTGCTTGCATTTCATGTCCTGAGGCCGGGCCTGACAAACAAATGGACACAGCAGAATGTTGTTGTCATCCTTTTTTTCTAGCACACAGATGTTTGAAAGATTGTCCCCAGGCTTCCTGAGTTCTCCGTGCCTCCTCAGTTGGTTCTCCCTAGGTTAAAACTTCAGCATGTCATCAACTTCTTCACTGCTGGGAGAGCTATGTGCTCCCCCAGGAACGACATTAGGCTCCACGGGACATTCATTAGTTGGGGTTACGAGAGGACCACAGGGCACTGGAATGGTAATTTCCTACATGGGACCCCAGTGACCCAGAGCGAGCTAGCTCAGCTGGACTGAGCATGTGGCTAATGAGGGAAGGGTCATGGTTTCACTCCTGTGTGGGCCAATTAGTGTCACGTGGAAAAGCCCGCTCCTGGGGCATCAGGCAGCAGCTTTACATGTGTATGGCACTGGTCTCCAGGATGAATGTGTGGCCATCATCGCTAACAGAAACCCAACCCAAAGCCTACATCTTCCTTCTTATTATTACCTAGCCCATGGTCTCCAAGACTTGGGTCATTTGAAGAGCATCTCCATGATTTTTGCCTTATCCCAAGTAGACCACTGCATTTTTATTTATTTGATATGTTTTATACATTGACTCACTTTTTAGCTAACACTTAAAAAGAAGCTATGCATCACTACCATCAGTGCAAAATAGGGAAATTTGCCTTAAGTTGAAAGTACACATGAAAATAAATAGGCAACTATTGAAATTAAAATGTTTATCTTCAAAAAAAAAAATGTTTATCTTCAGACTATAGGCAAAGACCTCCTGAGCCACAAGTGATCAGCGTCCTCCTGTGTGTTATGAAATGCATGGATATAAGCTGCATGTGTTACATAATACACACTATGTTCTGTAATAAAATGGTCACATCAGCAAAAACAATATTCTAAAGCAGTTGCTTCCATGGGAGAAGTTGGAATCAGTGACTAGGGAGTTTCACACTTGAAGTGATGAAATTATTCTTGCAAGAATTTCAACACGAAAGGTCTTTCTAATAGCCATAAATGTGTAGCTATAAAACCTATAGTCTGAACAAATCTGGGGTTTAATTTACATCCAGCTCTTTCTCAGAAGTCATGGCTTTTGTTCACACTCTCCATTGGCACTGTCATTAACACTGTGCTTCTTACACATCCTTATCATTATCGCCCATTTTATGATAAACAAAGCACAAACGTGCAAAGCAGATGTGTTGACCGCACATCTTTGTTCCCCTCCAGTCATGAGCCAATGCACGCTAATCTCCCCAGTTGGCCGGTTCCTTATGGAGATCAAGATATAACCGTTAGTGGTGTTGGTAATAAAAATGTATTCCTTAATTAATTGAACATGTTACATCCAGTCCAGTTATGAAAATGTGCACTGGAGGACAAATACACATAAAAAGACACACACAGAGACACACACGGGCCTCTTCAGGGTTGAGAGAGAGCCTGGCCACTTCCATTATTTGAGGCGCGCAATACATGAAAATAGTGAAGAAATGTCAAAGAGTCATAAATGTGGTGTATTTGTAAAATTCAGGCTGAATGACGTACAGCTTCCAATCCTCACTGTGTACCTGTGAGCGGGTGCATAGCCTTATTTGGAGGTAGAGCCACAGTCTGTATGTGAGGTCTTTGTGAATGTGAAGTCCAAAAGATCCTCTCTCCCTGCTTCCAGGTCCAGAGATGAGCCCCGCCAGGAAAATTGTCTTTATAGGGATCTGGATTCAAATATACCATAAGGCAAAGTGTAACATTTTAGCAGTGTGGAAACACGAAGTTGTCAGGGCCATAGAAGTGTCAGCAGGTGAATAGCTTTTCCTTTCCTTTTCATGTCTCCCTTACCTTGTGGGTTCTTGCTACACAAGAACAACCCACAAGAATAACTCCTGTTATTTCAGTGCTGCTTGGGTCATCCCACTTTTGTAGCTTTCTCATCCTTGGAAAGCCATGAATTAGTAACAAAAGGGCCAGACCATTTTATAAGTGCCAGAAGACTTACTCAGATTAGAAAATCAAAATGTTAAGAAGTGGGAATGCAGTTGTATCAGCTTTCTTCCCTTGTGTGTGGACATGATGACTACTTTAACCGCAAGAACTACTTTGAACGACTGCGTGCGCGTGCACACACACACTTTAAATACGACTCAAAAGTTGTAAAAAATTTGGAAGGGTGTCAGAAAAGTTTTTACTTTTATTTATATCACTTGTGTGAACAAAATTTATTGTTAGTGATGACTATCAAGAATTTGAAGAGACCATGATTAGTAAGTCTTGATTGGATTAAAAGTCTTCATCAGGAATTGCTATTTCAAGCATAAAATCTGATATTAAAAAACTATATTCATAAAAAGCAAATGCAAATCTTTCATTAAAAATTAAAGAGATTATTTTTTAGAAATTTTACACAAATTCAGTATTTAATATTTTCCCTAAATTTTCTATTATTTTATTTATTTATTTATTTATTTATTTATTTATTTATTTATTTATGGCTGTGTTGGGTCTTCGTTTCTGTGTGAGGGCTTTCTCCAGTTGTGGCAAGTGGGGGCCACTCTTCATCGCGGTGCGTGGGCCTCTCACTGTCGCGGCCTCTCTTGTTGCGGAGCACAGGCTCCAGACGCGCAGGCTCAGTAGTTGTGGCTCACGGGCCTAGTTGCTCCGCGGCATGTGGGATCTTCCCAGACCAGGGCTCGAACCCGTGTCCCCTGCATTGACAGGCAGATTCTCAACCACTGCGCCACCAGGGAAGCCCCTCTTCCCTAAATTTTGAATTTTATTTTCTTACAATTATATAATAAAGAGTAATGAAGGCTTTTGCCAAGCCCCGTATAGATGCCCGAGTCCCCTCGCATTTACCCCAGTGTGTGCTTTAATATTATCATTTTCTATGTGTGCTATGAAATGAAAAATGTTAGGAGCAGCTGTCTAGCCAGCAGCTTTTCCAGGGAGTCTGAAGCAAGTCATCTGCTTTTGCCCACTGGTGGTGATAGAGGCTATTGGGATTTGACTTGATAAATCAAGGCATGACTGAAACAGGATTCAACCATGGTGACAACTCATAGTACTTCATAGAGTTGTTGAAATGATTACGTGAGATGCTGCATGTAAAGTGCTCAGAATAATGCCTGGAACATAGGAAATACTCAGTGAATGGCAGTTACCATTACCTGGTACCTTGGATAACTAGTAAGTTGACAAATTCTGTTGATTCTGTGTCCACGATGCCTCAGCTCTGTTCTTTTTTTTTTTTTTTTTTTGATAAATTTATTTAGTTAGTTAGTTAGTTAGTTATTGACTGCGTTGGGTCTTTGTTGCTGTGCACGGGCTTTCTCTAGTTGCGGTGAGCGAGGGCTACTCTTTGTTGTGGTGCGCGGGCTTCTCATTGTGGTGGCTTCTCTTTGTTGCAGAGCACAGGCTCTAGGCACCCGGGCTGCAGTAGTGGTGGCACGTGGGCTCAGTAGTTGTGTCTCAGGGGCTCTAGAGCACAGGCTCAGTAGTTGTGGTGCATGGGCTTAGTTGCTCCGTGGCATGTGGGATCTTCCTGGACCAGGGCTCGAACCCATGGCCCCTGCGTTGGCAGGTGGATTCTTAACCACTGTGCCACCAGGGAAGTCCCTCAACTCTATTCTTGACTTTACTTTCCATTCCTCTTGTTCCACCCTACCATGCTTAGCATTTTATCACTGCTCACCTGACAGTTATATTCGCCTTTTAATTTGTCTTTCAGCTTCCAGTATCTTCATTTTTGACTCCTCTGGTTCAATTAAGATGCTTTAGGCAGCAAGTAACAGAATATTCAACTTAAATTTATTCTTTCATATTTTAAGACATCCAAAGTTTCTAGAGTTGGTTCAGCAATTCAACAATATTAGGCCTCAGGTTTAGGGAGTATGTTTGTGTATGTGTGTGTGTGGCTTTGTTTGTTTGTTTTGTCTTCCCCCTCATGGTGTCAATATGGCTGCTATAGCTCCAAGTAGCACCACCACTCATGCTAACATCCAAAAGCATAGAGGAAAGGAGTGTTCTCCTTGTATATTTCCTTTTCCATTCTTCCAGAAAGCCTCTTTGAGTTCCTCAGAACACATCTACATTAAACCAATCATAGACAAAGGGCAATTGGAATACAACAATTGGTTTAGACTTCTCATCATTTATCCCTGGGCCCTGGCCTACTTTCCCTGAGCATAGTACTAGTTCTATACCCAAATAGAACTGGGATTCTGATAGCCAGGAAAGAGTGATGGCTGTTGGGTAAACAACCAGCATTTCCAGCCCGTCCTTCCTACACACCACTGGCAGGTTCATCAGGGATTTCCTGCTTGAACAAGAGCTCACAGCCTGCTGGGTGAAGTCCCAGCCCCTTCACCTGGAATTAAGTGTTTGATCCCTAATCTAGCTGATGAGGTCAGATTTCACCAGCAAAATCCTATACTTCTCCTTCATAGCTCCTTATCACCTTTTGTAATTATACATGAATTTAGGGAAGTTTATGACTAGTATCTCTGCCCAACTAACTCCAGAATATAAATGCCATTAGGACCATGTCTGTTTTGCTCACCATTATACTCAACACCTAACAATTCTTGGACAATGCATTCTTGAGTGAATGAATGTCTATACCTGTCAAAAGGGAGCAAGCAGCAATTTCAACAGTTAGATATTTAATCTGGCAAAAACAGGTTTCTATGCAGCTATCAACAGAAGTTGAAAGAATTTGGTACCTCAGCATCACCAACATTTTGTTAAAGGACTAATTGCCAAGCCCCGTGTGCACGTGGGACCATTAGTAATTCTGTAGCTATGCAAATTAAAACAGTGATGTATGATTTATAGCTTTAATAACATTCTGAAGGCTCTTAAATTTTAATCACCTGCAACATCCTTTTTAATATTCAATTACTTTATTAACTAATTAGGTCACTTGCTGAAAAAGCACATAAGGCTGGTGCTATTTTAATATCAGCTGAGCCTCATGAAATACCTTTGAAATGGTGCAAATGGTTTATTTATTTTAAACAGATCATTAAGATGCTATAATTAATAAACCAATTACTAAAAAAAGGCCGGATAGTGATAGATGCACAAGTACAATAGCAGTGTCCAATGGATTAGTCATTTTTATACACATACATCAAGGGGCAAAACTTAAATGAAAACCCACTGTAAAAAGTGCTCTCCTAAATAATTAATTTGTGCAATGACTGATAACCCTATCACAGCAAACCTGACTTGAGGCTTGTTCATTATGAAAACCTGTACTGTGTACTTTCATTTCATCTAATGACACTCACGATGGAAAACCCACAGCACACTAAGCTTGGTGTTCCTTGATTACTTACGAGGGGCTTAATTTGCAGACCAAGCTGGGCACTTCATGACTTATCAGTGTGTCAGAGTGAGCCGAGCCTCCCGGAGGAGAATCAGAAGGAGACACACGCAGGGCTGGCAGCATCCCTGCTTATTGATTTCTCAGCACCGTGTTAAGGTCTTCAAAGCAAACAGCGTGAACAAAGAAAGCTGAGGCCAAGCCTGTGGGGATTTTTCACCCAATATTCTCAAAGGAGACTGTGGGTACGTAGCACTAAGCCTGCTTTTTGAAGGCACAGAGATGTTGGGACTATGGCTGCGGATGGGTAGGATGCAGCTCTGAGGCTTGGGGACAAATTTTATTTCTAGGATCAGGGTGAGGCAAGAGGAACCAGATCCTTTTGCTGGCCTGGGAAAGAACGTGGTCAAATCCTAGAGGCCGGGTAATTTTTCTGGCTAACAGCAGTATAATAATAAAACCATAATAACCACCATGTATTGAGTCCTTAACTATCTACTTCCTAGACACTGTTGGTTGCCCATGTCATCTGTTGGATATTTCAGGGTATTTGTTGAGTCAACATTTATTAACTGAGCGCCTCCTGGGACCAGGCACTGTTCTAGGCACTGGAGATCTTGGAATGAACCGGACAGGCAAGTCCCCCGCTCTCATGGTGTTTACATTCTATTAGGGAAGAGAAATAAAAATCATACATCACAAGAAAACAAAATATAAACAACCACTTTAGACAGCGCAAAGTGCTAGGGAAAAAAGTCAACCAGGAGAATGGGACAGTGTGATGACGGGTGACTGGGGCAGCTCTTTGTGACTGAGTCATCAGGGAAGGCCTCTCTGAGGAAAGTAACATGGCAAATGGACAGGGGTGTCTTGAACAACTCAGAGTTTCCCCCCCGCCCCCCAGCCACCCTGTTTCACCAGTTGTTCGGTTCTTTTCTGCTTTGTGTCCTGTTCACGTTAGAGCAGGAGGATGGGGAAGGCAACCAGGGAGACAGACAGGGAGGCAAGGTGGGAGTGAGAGTGGCAGGTGAGAGAGACTGAAAGAAAATGGAGATGGCATCATTACGCTGCCATCATTAGCATTACCGTTCTTTTGCAAGTGCGGGCTCTTTTTTGCAATCAGACCCCAATATGCACTTGTGTACATTTTGTTGTTAGTGTGTGTAGGTGAGAAACTGCAGAGAGAGCTATTTCTCTTCCCTTATGTCTTCCTGCCACTGTCATCCTCTGCAAGTGGTTACAGCTATGTTTTATGTATTTCCAATCTGTTTTAGCACCTTCATTATGTGTTGATGAAACTTTAAAATATTCATAAATTTCCACATTGTCCCATGGATTCTAAATTCTTTGGGAAGAGCAACCTAGCCCAAACAATAAATCTGATGTGTGTGCTCCTCAAATACGTGGAAAAAGTATCATCCTGCCTGGGTCCTTAAGAGAAGGCCTCAGAAAGGACCCGCATAATCTCTGTCAATTGTAAACTAAACAGTGTTCCAGCAAAGTGGAACCTTAGCTCGTGAACCACTGGGCCATTTTTTTTTTTTTTACACCCATGAAGAGCAATATATACCCAACTCCCAGCACCAGCTGAATTATCTCTGAGAGGTGTGTTGAGAACATAATATTTAGAAATTTTTTTTTTTAAAGTAGAGGGAAGGATTTTTAATTAATTAATTTATTTATTTTTGGCTGTGTTGGGTCTTCGTTTTGTGCGAGGGCTTTCTCTAGTTGTGGCAAGCGGGGGCCACTCTTCATCGCAGTGTGCGGGCCTCTCACCATCGCAGCCTCCCCCGTTGCAGGGCACAGGCTCCAGACGCGCAGGCTCAGCAGTTGTGGCTCACGGACCCAGCTGCTCCGCGGCATGTGGGATCCTCCCAGACCAGGGCTCGAACCCATGTCCCCTGCATTGGCAGGCAGACTCCCAACCACTGCGCCTCCAGGGAAGCCCCGAGAACATAATATTTTAATGAGACAAGTAAAGGTTAAATATAAGCAGACCCCTATATTAATGAATAATTACTTTGGTGGGTGAAGTTCTGTCGGAGTCAAATGAATCTTTGTTCTTTCCCTCTGTACCAACCCAAGATGGATGCTAATCATGAATGTAAGTGAAAGGAGTGTACTAGTGATACTCTAGTATTAAGGAAGAGAAGCACTGTGAGTTTTGCAGTGAACTTGGACAAGAAAAAGCCAGTTCTGTGTATCTTTCATGTCCTTGAAGGAGACTAGAAGCCCTTTTCCAAGTCTTCACGAAAGTCTCTATTTTTCATTCTCATGGTTTTCTCTACCTACAGCATGGTTCAAAATAAATTATTCAATTTTTGTTCCATTAATCACTAGTATTGTAACAGCATTATAATCTGTAAATTGTCATTGCAAATGTCCAGTTCTGCCATATTGAGTATTAAATAGATCTCTTCTAAGAAAATGAATTACTGTAGCCATTTTTATAGAAAAATTAATTCTGAGTTATAGATGAATACTAAGAAGATTTGGGAACCCAGTCCATTTGTGGCTTGGGTCTTCTTTCCTTTTTGAAATTTGGAACTGGAACAAGATGGTTGGGTTTTGAGATCTCCAAAGGACTGTAAAAAACAGACTATGATCCTTCACATGTGAGGGTTATCTCTTGGACACACATCTTTTATTCAAGGGTGGCTTCTTCGGGGTCTTCTGCCCTCTCTCACTTCACCCTTCCTCAGGGATAGATAGGGGAAGAGAGAACAAGCGTGCCTAGAGAAAACAGGTCGCAAATACACCAGTAGTGCAAGTCCTAGATCTAATCAACCCCTCTCTCACATCTGGTAGTAATCATACCTTTTTGATTGAATGTCCTATTCATAAAATGGCGTTTAGTGTCCCCCTCCCAAATGTGTACACTTATAAAATAGACATCTGCTCTATTGTCAGTCCGTGTATTAATCATTAGTAAATTTATTTTTCTGTATTTTAGATTAAAAAAATACAAATAGATATTCCAGCCTTGTCATGCCTTGCTGATCCTCTGGCATTCACCCAGGGCCTGTGTGAACCTACCTTTGAAGGTCACTGCACTGAACAATTGATGTAACTTGTAGTAAATAACCAAGGGTTCTTGGAGAAATGTGCCTTATATTGATGGGGAACAGATCTACTGCTAGGAGCACCTTAAGAGAATTCAGGGCATTTCTTGCATAAGAATCTGGATGGAAAGTGCATTAAACAGAACATTCTGGCCTTTGACCTTCCCTGGAGTTTCTTTTAGGATCACTGGTCAAAGCTTTCAGAGATGTGCAATTATTTCATACGCCAGTGTTTCCCCAAGTTCTGCCCTGCTCATATTACCATCACAATTTTTACCTTGTCAAAGTACCATGGTATTATTATTTTAGAAATACTTGTCTTTAAATTTTCTCATTTTCACTTAATATATTCAAAAAGATTTTTTTATCACTGCCATAAATGGAATGCCAACCTTACTTGCCATAAATAGGAAGAAATTTTTTTAAAAAACTAAGTGTGTAATTATTAAATTTTTTAAAACCACAATGAGATGTCCCCTCACACCTATCAGAGTGGCTGTTATCAAAAAGACATGAGATAACAAGTGTTGTCGAGGGTGTGGAGGAAAGGGAACCCTCGTGCACTGTTGGCGGGAATATAAATTTGTGAAGCCACTGTGGAGAACAGTATGGAGGTTCCTCAGAAAATTAAGAATAGAACTACTGTATGACCCCGCAATTCTGCTTCTGGTATATATCCAAAGGAAATGAAAATAAGATATTAAAGAGAGAGCTGCACTCCCATGTTCACTGCAATATTAGTCATAATAGCCAAGATATGAAAACAACCTAAGTGTCTATCAATGGATAAAGAAGATGTGGAATATATATACAATGGAATATTATTCAGCTGCAAGAAAGAAGGAAATCCTGCCATTTTGAAAGCATGGATGGAGCTTGAGGGCATTATGCTACGTGAAGTCAGACAGAGGAAGACAAAACTGCATGGTATCACTTATATGTGGAATAAAAAAAAAAGTCAAACTCATAAAAACAGAGTAGAAAAGTGACTGAGAGGTGCGAGAAATGGGGAGATTGGTAAAAGAGTATAAACTTTCGCCTGTATGGTGAATAAGTTCTGAGGATCTGATGTAAAACATGGTGACTGTAGTTGATAACATTGTATTGTAGAACTGAAGTTGCTAAGAGAGTAGAACTTAAATGGTCTCACCAAAAAAAAAAAAAAAAAGTTAAATATGTGAGGTGGTGGATGTGTTAATGAACTAAATGGGGGAGAATCCTTTCACAATATATATGTGTATCATATCACCATAATGAACACTTTATATAACTTACAGTTTTGTCAGTTATACCTCAATAAAGCTGGGGGAAAGAGGCTTTAAAAATGCGCCCCCCCCCAAAAAAATCTTCCGTGTGCTACTCCAAATCACCAAACCAACTCAAACAAGCAAAAAACCCAAAGCACCACATGCTGGGAAACATTGCCTTACCTATTTAAAAACTAACAATGTATCTGCTAGACCTTCTTTAAAGGGTTTTGCCGGCTATCTTGACACGTGTAATAAAGCAACAGATTATATCCTCAGCTCCATGACGTGCTTCCATTTGGAGGCTGTAAAATTTAGTTCTCAGGCTCCTCCTAGCTCTGCCATTGATTGACGCGCTGTGTGATGCAGGACCTCGCTTCCCCCAGCCATCCACTGATCTGAATCACTGAGAAGTCAATATTCTCAGCTCTGTCAATGCCGATGGTTCTCCTCCCATATCATAGATTTCTGTTTAAAAAAAGGATCTCATTTGGTGTTAGCAGTGCTAAATATTTGAGAATTCACTTGTATATTCTCTGGAAATATTTAGTCCCAGGTTTTCTCCTAGCTCTACCAAGAACATTATGGGACCTCAGTTTCTCCTTCTGGAAAAGGAAGTTAACGCACTTACTAGTCAGCCTAGGGTAACTGAAGCATCATGGGCAGAAGAGTCCCTTTTTTTTTTTAAATTATTTAATTAATTTATTTATTTTTGGCTGCATTGGGTCTTCGTTGCTGTGTGCGGGCTTTCTCTAGTTGCGGCGAGCGGGGGCTACTCTTCCTTGCGGTGCGCAGGCTTCTCATTGCGGTGGCTTCTCTTGTTGCAGAGCATGGGCTCTAGGCGCATGGGCTTTAGTAGTTGTGGCACACAGGCTCAGTAGTTGTGGCTTGCGGGCTTTAGAGTGCAGGCTCAGTAGTTGTGGCACACGGGCTTAGTTGCTCCGTGGCATGTGGGGTCTTCCTGGACCAGGGCTCGAACCCGTGTCCCCTGCATTGGCAGGCAGATTGTTAACCACTGTGCCACCAGGGAAGCCCCCTTTTTTTTTTTGAAAAGAAAAAAGTATGCTGCCTGGTGAAGGAAGAACCAATCTATGTAACACCCAAACTCCCAGACAGGCATGAATCCTGGCAGCCCAGCCATCACATTTCCTCAGGGCTGTGTCCTGAGTGCCGTGGCAGCCTGAGGCAACAGGGCCTGTACGCTCCACACATTCAGTATTGTGTAGGAAAGACGATAGATTAGCCACAAGTCAAGGCAGCATGTGGGAAACATACTCAAGCGCAGCTAGAAGGGGCCACACTCCACACCTTCAGCAGCCTGGTTAGCAGCGTGAGCTTGGGAGTTAGATCTGGTGCATCAGCGGGGGCTGCCAGGACCGTGAGCCATTTTCTCCAGCCCTGCTGAGCCCCAGTTTGCTCCTTATCTGGAAAATAAGGCCTACACTGTGGATTTGCATGTTATTTCAGTAGCACTTGAAAGAGTATAGGCTCTTTCGAGGCCCTTTCTTCTTCGTGCATGTTTGGCCTGGAAGGGATGATGGGAGACCCAAGTCTGCTGTTTCCTCTGCTGGGTTCAATTGCCACCTGACTCTCGTGTGAACTTCGAATGTGTCCTAGTGTTTAAAGACTCAGGGCCGGGAATTCCCTAGTGGTCCAGTGGTTAGAACTCCGCGCTTCCACTGCCAGGGCCTGGGTTCAATCCATGGTCAGGGAACTAAGATCCTGCAAGCTGCACGGTGCGGCCAAAAAAAGACTCAGGGCCATAGAATTATACTCCACTTACATATATTTATTATATGCTGTACATAACTCTATATGTGTATGCATATATAGTTATGTAGGTTTATGTACACAAAACCATGTACAATTTAAGGGCTTTTCAAGGGCAATTCTGACTCTACCCAACATCTACCATATTCTTGCTTCTACAGTCAGACCCCCACAGGAGCTGTAACTTCTTTGTAAGACCAGCTGACAGGACATCATGAGAATGCAATAGGAGAATGTATATAAACTTTTTAGCATAGTGCCTGACACATAGCTAATACTAAAAGTTAATAGAACCATGATTATAATGTTATTATTGTTTTCCATCCAGAGAGGGAACTATCAGCTGTAAGTGCCTACTGGTTATTATTAATATAATTATCTAAGGAAAGAGAGACAGAAATCACTTCGCCTGGGGTTACCCAGTCTTCTCAGAGAAGTATGGGTATTTCAACTGATAGACACTGAGTCCAGGTGAAGGCCTCCAGGGTCCTGGTTCAGGAGTGGCCTGGAGCAGCAATGGGGAGGAGAACAGGCACTGAGTGTGCCAGGACAGGGGAGCAGTTTCCTTTGGTTGGCACATGTGAGCAGAGCCAGTGGATAAAATCTGGAAAAGTAGCCTGGGGTTAGATGGCCTTGAATACCTAGACTTGATTCAGTTGGGAGTGGGGAGCTACTGATGATTTATGAGCGGGGAGCGACGCACAAGATATCTGAAGTGAAGGGAAGGTTAGAAACATGGAAACCAGTTAGGAAGCTGTTACAAGGTGTTTGTGAGAAGTCTTTCTGAGCTCAAACGAGAATGGTGGCAGAAGGAATGGAAAAGATATTAGCTGATTCAGAGCGATTATAATCCTGTATATTTCCTGAGCAGATCTTGGATTTTTTATTGTTCTTTTTTGCTACAAATAGTTATATATTCTCATATTTTCAACCAATAACAAATTTTTTAAAATCCTTTTAAAGTATAAAATATGTAATTTTGAAAGCTACAACAGGAATTTAAATAATGACTTAACATTACTGAAGAATTTTACCAACCCCAGCACTGATGGCTGAATCCTGAGAATGCAAGTGGGAAGCCCATGGAAAAATCCCCAATGTGGGGACCATACTTGCCATATAACAATAAAAATATAACATATAACCTTGGCAGAGAAAAATACCATCATCTCAGATTGTACTCCTAACTGAAACCAAATGAACATATTATCTGCTCCCAAATAATTTTGTAACGTGGTGAGGTAAAGGAGGAATAAAAGAATAATAAAAGGAAGTTGCCTTGCAAATATGTTACAAGGGGTGAATGAATATTATTATTTACATTGTCTAAGTTTAAGTCATTTATTTGTTAGTGTTTAAGATATGCAGGAGTACATACAAGATGCACAACTTTTTAAGAAATTTTTTTCTTTAAAAACAATAATTTAATTTTTGTCATACTTGTATTGAAAATGCTACAGGTATGATTGCATCTGCCTAATAGTGTCAACCTGGGTATGGCCTTGGAATTCCTTCAAATAAATGTCTCCCCTCCCATTCAGAGTTAGAGAATATTATTGTATATCCAAATATATGATTTCCTACTAGTTTGTGGTATAGAATATTGTCATAGTGACATGAACAATACAACCTGTCCTTCCCTACAAAACTACTTCCTTCTATCACTGAGCCAGTCCATCAATGGAAATTTTTGGTGTTTGGCTTTCCAACTGTAATGTGAGCATATTAAATGGGGTGGTAGTTGTGGTGTCAATTTTTGTAGAGTTTTGGGGGAAATAGATCTTACATTCCTACAAATAATGTAATAATTTCCGTGCAGGAGTTCAAGGTGATGTTTTCTTTAACAAAGGAGTCACTCATACAACTGAGAGATTACAGACTTTTACATTTGTATTTGATGTTATGGGTTCTTTCAAAGACAACAAAATTCTCAGCTTATAACAGAATACCACATTTGTAATAAATCACTTTCCTGTCGCGGGCAACGGGGGGGTCTTAATTCCCATTTTTAAACTTATTCCCATGGTGTGCATTTTCATTTATTTTCCAGCCATGAAATGAGAAAAAAAATCAAAATAAAAAGAATAAAGCCGAAGGTTGTATTGGGCTTTTTCCTTGAAAAGACCAAGGGGAGAAAATGGAACCTGATTAAGGGCCCCATATCAAGGTAAGGTGAACAGAAATCCAAAATAAGCCAAATGGCACTTCCTGAAAATTAAGCATAGAATTATTACATGATCCAGCAATTTCATTTCTGAGTGTATACGTAAAATAATGGAAAGCAGAGATTCAAACAGGTATTTGTGCACCCATGTTCATGTTCACAATAACCAGTAAGTGGAAACAGTGTACATTTAACTAATAGACTAATGCATAAGCCAAATGTGGTGTGTACACACTATAGAATATTATTCAGACTTAAAAGAAATGAAATTCTGACATACTCTAAACCTTGGATGAGCTTTGAGACATGCTAAGTGAAATAAGCCAGCCACAAAAGGACAAATAGGATACGAATCCATTTATATCAGGTCTTTAGAGTGGTCAAATTCAGGCAGAAAGTAGAGTGCTGGTTTCCAGAGGCTGAGGGGTGGGGTGAGTGGGGAGTCAGTGTTTAATGGGTACACAGTTTTGGTTGGGGGAGATGAAAACGTTCTAGAGATGGATGGTGGTAATGGTTGCATAACAATGTGAGTGTACCTAACAGAACTGGGCTCTTTAAAACAGGGGTCCCCAACCCCCGGGCCGCAGACCGGTACCAATCCGCGGCCTGTTAGGGACCGGGCCGCACAGCAGAAGGTGAGCAGTGGACGAGTGAGCAAAGCTTCATCAGCCGCTCCCCATCGCTCCCCATCGCCTGCATTACCACCTGAACCATCCCCCCACCCCCATCCATGGAAAAATTGTCTTCCATGAAACCTGTCCCTGGTGCAAAAAAGGTTGGGGACCAATGCTTTAAAATGATGAAAATAGTAATTTTTATGTTATTTCACCACATTTATACACATAAATTCACCACATTATACACATAAAATACATATCTTTTACCATAATTTAAAAAGAGAAGCCAAGTGAAATAGAGAAGGTAGTTGAATTGAATTTATGAGAATTAATGTCCAATTTTCCTCATTGCCCTTAATGTTCTCCCAAAATATATATGTAAGCAAGTACTTCAGTGAGAACAGAGGGATGGGTACACATTTAGTTGTGAAAGTACAAGCTCTTTTAGGTATAATCTCCCCTCATCTAGGATATGATCTCAAACAAGTCTTCCATGAATATGTCCCTCAAGAAATCTCATCAATAAACTGGGGAAGTGTGGTCCTGATCACACAACGATTAATATTAGATGGGTGTACCACTTACTTGAGGGTCTCATTTAGACAGGTTATCAATACCCGACTCGCTGCCTGCACGGGGAGTGAAGGGTTCCCTTAGAGGGACTCAGCAGTACCCAGGTTACCTGCAGACACACAGAATTTTCATTCTAAATAGTTTCTAATTCACTGCAAGTCCATCTTGCACCAACTTGACCCTGATATTTCCTGCCTTTCCCATCTGGAAAAGTCTCCTTTGTTTTAAAAGAGTCTTGGCAAATGTGTTGTTTAGTGGAATAAAACGGAAGGCATTTTTGAAACACAGACACTGTACGCCTCAAATCAGGCGCTCAGGAGAAAGAAGTGGTACATTGGAAACGTGGCCACCAGTTTGCAGAGAGTGTTAGCACGAGTGTAGAGCTACAAAGACATGAGTAGCTAACGGTGGATTATTAACCTCCCAAACTCGATTCAATGTGACAGTGACACTTCACAGCACATTGCATCCAATCTCATTTGAAGCTGACAAAGATTGTTTCTGCTTTACATCTATTGGTTTATTAATGGTCTACAGCCTCTTAAGCAGATGCATATTCATTAGGTAGCCAGCTGTTAGGAGGTTCCCAGGTGTCGAATGTAACTCTGTCTTCGAACATTTTTTTTTGCCTTATCATGAAACAAAGTAATTGAGGCCTTATTAAAGAACCAGTTAATTACCAAAGCGATACCTTATGGCACCTTTTTAGCATTCAAATTTGAGAGCTCTTGGGACATCTAAAAAATTTGGTAAAGAGACAGTATTTAAGAGCCAACTGTTATTATATAATTATAAATATATAGAGACTGATATTGTATGTGTGGAGATATACATACACACCCTTCCATGTTGGAGAAATTAAAAGTAAGTGAAACGTTCCTAACAACTGAAAAATTTCAGCTACAATATCCTTTCCTTGGTTCATTATAGGAATTAGGTCCAAAGGACAACACTGATAAACCTAGTAAATTAATTAAAGTTACTTTAATATTTCTTTAATCTTAATCACTTTCCTATGAAAGATGACTTAAAAAATGGGTTTTTGTGTAATTTATGCTTCAAACTTACTTTTTTTTAAATTTAATTTTATTTATTTTTTATACAGCAGGTTCTTATTAGTTATCTATTTTATACATATTAGTTTATATGCATCAATCCCAATCTCCCAATTCATCCTACCACCACCACCATCCCTCCCACCCCCCCGCTTGCCCCCCCTTGTGTCCATACGTTTGTTCTCTACATCTGTGTCTCTATTTCTGCCTTGCAAACTGGTTCATCTGTACCATTTTTCTAGATTCCACATATATGCGTTAATGTACAATATTTGTTTTTCTCTTTCTGACTTACTTCACTCTGTATGACAGTTTCTATGTCCATCCACATCTCTACAAATAACCCAATTTCATTCCTTTTTATGGCTGAGTAATATTCCATTGTATATATGTACCACAACTTCTTTATCCATTCGTCTGTTGATGGGCATTTAGGTTGCTTCCATGACCTGGCTATTGTAAATAGTGCTGCAATGAACATTCGGGTGCATGTGTCTTTTTGAATTATGGCTTTCTCTGGGTATATGCCCAGTAGTGGGATTGCTGGGTCATATGGTAATTCTATTTTTAGTTTTTTAAGGAATCTCCATACTGTTCTCCATAGTGGCTGTATCAATTTACATTCTCACCAACAGTGCAAGAGGGTTCCCCTTTCTCCACATCCTCTCCAGCATTTGTTGTTTGTAGATTTTCTGATGATGCCCATTCTAACTAGTGTGAGGTGATACCTCATTGTAGTTTTGATTTGCATTTCTCTAATAATTAGTGATGTTGAGCAGCTTTTCATGTGCCTCTTGGCCATCTGTATGTCTTCTTTGGAGAAATGTCTATTTAGGTCTTCTGCTCATTTTTTGATTGGGTTGTTTGTTTTTTTAATATTGAGCTGCATGAGATGTTTATATATTTTGGAGATTAATCCTTTGTCTGTTGATTCGTTTGCAAATATTTTCTCCCATTCTGAGGGTTGTCTTTTCGTCTTGTTTATGGTTTCCTTTGCTGTGCAAAAGCTTTGAAGTTTCATTAGGTCCCATTTGTTTATTTTTGTTTTTATTGCCATTTCTTTAAGAGGTGGGTCAAAAAGGATCTTGCTGTGATTTTTGTCAAAGAGTGTTCTTCCTATGTTTTCCTCTAAGAGTTTTATAGTGTCCGGTCTTGCATTTAGGTCTTTAATCCATTTTGAGTTTATTTTTGTGTATGGTGTTAGGAAGTCTTCTAATTTCATTGTTTTACATGTAGCTGTCCAGTTTTCCTAGCACCACTTATTGAAGAGACTGTCTTTTCTCCATTGTATATCCTTGCCTCGTTTGTCATAGATTAGTTGACCACAGGTGCGTGGGTTTATCTCTGGGCTTTCTATCCTGTTCCATTGATCTATATTGCTGTTTTTGTGCCAGTACCATATTGTCTTGATTACTGTAGCTTTGTAGGATAGTCTGAAGTCAGGGAGTCTGATTCCTCCAGCTTCGTTTTTTTCCTTCAAGATTGCTTTGGCTATTCAGGGTCTTTTGTGTTTCCATACAAATTTTAAGATTTTTTGTTCTAGTTCTGTAAAAAATGCTACTGGTAATTTGATAAGGATTGCATTGAATATGTTTCAAAGATTGCTTTGGGTAGTATAGTCATTTTCACAATGTTGATTTTTCCAATCCAAGAACATGGTATATCTCTCCATCTGTTTGTGTCATCTTTGATTTCTTTCATCAGTGTCTTATAGTTTTCTGAGTACAGGTCTTTTACCTCCTTAGGTAGGTTTATTCCTAGGTATTTTATTCTTTTTGTTGCAGTGGTGAATGGGATTGTTTCCTTAATTTCTTTTTCTGATCTTTTGTTGTTAGTGTATAGGAATGCAAGAGATTTCTGTGCATTCATTTTGTATCCTGCTGCTTTACCAAATTCATTGATTAGCTCTAGTAGTTTTCTGGTGGCATCTTTAGGATCCTCTATGTATAGTATCATGTCACCTGCAAACAGTGACAGTTTTACTTCTTCTTTGCCAGTTTGTATTCCTTTTATTTCTTTTTCTTCTCTGATTGCTGTGGCTAAGACTTCCAAAACTATGTTGAATAATAGTGGCAAGAGGGCTTCCCTGGTGGCGCAGTGGTTGAGAATCTGCCTGCTAATGCAGGGGACACGGGTTCGAGCCCTGGTCTGGGAAGATCCCACATGCCACGGAGCAGCTGGGCCCGTGAGCCACAATTGCTGAGCCTGCGCGTCTGGAGCCTGTGCCCCGCGACGGGAGGGGCCGCGATAGAGAAGGGCCCGCGCACCGCGATGAAGAGCGGTCCCCGCACCGCGATGAAGAGTGGCCCCTGCTTGCCGCAACTGGAGAAAGCCCTCGCACGAACCGAAGACCCAACACAGCCAAAAAATAAATAAATAAATAAATAAATAAATAAGAAAAAAATCCTTAAAAAAAAAAAAAATAATAATAATAATAGTGGCAAGAGTGGACCTCCTTGTCTTCTTCCTGATCTTAGAGGAAATGCTTTCAGTTTTTCACCACTGAGAATGATGTTTGCTGTGGGTTTGTCATATATGGCCTTTATTATATTGAGGTAGGTTCCCTGTATACCTACTTTCTGGAGAGCTTTTATCATAAATGGGTGCTGAATTTTGTCAAAAGCTTTTTCTGCATCTATTGATCTGATCATATGGTTTTTATTCTTCAATTTGTTAATATGATGTATCACATTGATTGATTTGCATATATTGAAGAATTCTTGCATCCCTGGGATAAACCCCACTTGATCATGGTGTATGATCCTTTTAATGTGTTGTTGGATTCTGTTTGCTAGTATATTGAGGATTTTTGCATCTATATTCATCAGTGATATTGGTAATTTTCTTTTTTTGCTGTATCTCTGGTTTTGGTATGAGGGTGATGGTGGCCTCGTAGAATGAGTTTGGGAGTGTTCCTTCCTCTGCAATTTTTTGGAAGAGTTTGAGAAGGATGGGTATTAGTTCTTCTATAAATGTTTGATAGAATTCACCTGTGAAGCCATCTGGTCCTGGACTTTTGTTTGTTGGAAGATTTTTAATCACAGTTTTAATTTCATTACTTGTGATTGGTCTGTTCATATTTTCTATTTCTTCCTGGTTCAGTCTTGAAAGGTTATACCTTTCTAAGAATTTGTCCATTTCTTCCAGGTTGTCCATTTTATTAGCATAGTGTTGCTTGTAGTAGTCTCTTAGGATGCTTTGTATTTCTGCAGTGTCCGTTGCAACTTCTTCTTTTTCATTTCTAATTTTATTGATTTGAGTCCTCTCCCTCTTTTTCTTGATGAGTCTGGCTAAAGGTTTATCAATTTTGTTTATCTTCTCAAAGAACCAGCTTTTAGTTTTATTGATCTTTGCTATTGTTTTCTTTGTTTCTCTTTCATCTATTTCTGCTCTGATCTCTATAATTTCTTTCCTTCGACTAACTTTGGGTTTTGTTTGTTCTTCTTTCTCTAGTTCCTTTAGGTGTAAGGTTAGATTGTTTATTTGAGATTTTTCTTGTTTCTTGAGGTAGGATTGTATTGCTATAAACTTCCCTCTTAGAACTGCTTTTGCTGAATCCCATACATTTTGGATCGTCGTGTTTTCGTTGTCATTTGTCTCTAGGTATTTTTTGATTTCCCCTTTGATTTCTTCAGTGACCTCTTGGTTATTTAGTAGCATATTGTTTAGCCTCCATGTGTTTGTGTTTTTTACATTTTTTTCCCTGTAATTTATCTGTAATCTCATAACGTTGTGGTCGGAAAAGATGCTTGATATGATTTCAATTTTCTTAAATTTACTGAGGCTTGATTTGTCACCCAAGATGTGATTCCAGGATAGGAGGTTCTAGGAGGTTCTAAGAGGTTCCCAGGTGTCGAATGTAACTCTGTCTTCAAACACTTTTTTTTTCCTTATCATGAAACAAAGTATTGAGGCCTTATTAAAGAATAAGGATAGCCTGGAGAATGTTCTGTGTGCACTTGAGAAGAACGTGTAATCTTGTGTTTTTGGATGGAATGTCCTATAAATATCAATGAAATCTATCTGGTCTATTGTGTCATTTAAAGCTTGTGTTTCCTTATTAATTTTCTATCTGGATGACCTGTCCATTGGTGTAAGTCAGGTTTTAAAGTCCCCCACTATTATTGTGTTACTATCGATTTCCTCTTTTATAGCTGTTAGCATCTGCCTTATGTATTGAGGTGCTCCTATGTTGGGTGCATAGATATTTTTAATTGTTATATCTTCTTCTTGGCTTGATCCCTTGATCATTATGTAGTGTGCTTCCTTGTCTCTTGTAACATTCTTTATTTTAAAGTCTATTTATCTGATATGAGTATTGCTACTCCAGCTTTCTTTTGACTTCCATTTGCATGGAATATCTTTTTCCATCCCCCTCACTTTCACTCTGTATGTGTCTCTAGGTCTGAAGTGGGTCTCTTGTAGACAGCATATATATGGGTCTTGTTTTTGTATCCATTCAGCGAACCTGTGTCTTTTGGTTGGAGCATTTAATCCATTCACATTTAAGGTGATTATCAATATGTATGTTCCTATTACCATTTTCTTAATTGTTTTGGGTTTGTTTTTGTAGGCCTTTTTCTTTTGTGTTTCCTGCCTAGAGAAGTCTCTTTAGCATTTGTTGTAAAGCTGGTTTGGTGGTGTTGAATTCTCTTAGCTTTTGCTTGTCTGAAAATCTTTTGATTCCAGTGTCTTCTGTCGATGATTGTTCAGCAGTTAGTTGTGATTCCGTTGCTCTTGCAAGAGGGAGTCCAAACTTACTTTTATATTTTCATTAAAACTAGTATTTTTTCCCTGTCAAAAATAAGATAGTTCAATTACTGGCAATCAAACTAGTGTTTTCATATTGCCAAGTATTTCTAACTGCCCTTTATAGCAGTGTGCATATATATATATATATATATATATATATATATATATATAGTTTTAAGTTGCTGATCTGTTGATTTCACATGCATTTTTAAAAATTTATTTATTTTTGGCTGCATTGGGTCTTTGTTGCTGCACACGGGCTTTCTCTAGTTGCAGCGAGCGGGGGCTACTCTTGCAGTGTGCAGGCTTCTCATTGTGGTGGCTTCTCTTGTTGCAGAGCACGGGCTCTAGAGCACAGGCTCAGTAGTTGTGGTGCACGGGGTTAGTTGCTCTGCGGCATGTGGGATCTTCCCAGACCAGGGATCGAACCCGTGTCCCCTGCATTGGCAGGCGGATTCTTAACCACTGCGCCACCAGGGAAGTCCCTCAACTGCATTTTAAAAACCCTGCATTTGTACTCTCCTCCCTTCATTTTTACTGTTTTTGATATCATATTTTACATCTAATTGTTTTGTGTATCCCTTAACTGCTTATCGTGGATACAGTAACTCTCCTACATACAAACGTTCTGTTCTGAGAGTGCGTTCATAAATTCAGTTTGTTCGTAAGTCCAACAAAGTTAGTCTAGGTACCCAACTAACACAATCGGCTATATAGTACTGTACTGTAATAGGTTTATAATACTTTTCACACGAATAATACATCAAAAACAAACACAGAAAATAAAGAAAACATTTTTAATCTTATGGTACAGTACCTTGAAAAGTACAGTAGTACAGTACAACAGCTGGCATACTGGGGCTGACATTGAGTGAACAGGCAAGAAGAGTTACTGATTGGAGGAGGGAAAGGAGGTGGGAGATGGTAGAGCTGAAGGATCATCAGCAATAGGAGACGGAGGGCAAGCTGCAGTTTCACTCACGCCTGACGTTGATGGCACAGGTTCTGGTTCCTTGCTGGATTCAATTCTATCTACCTTCTTGAAAAAAATGATCCAGTGATGTCTGGGTAGCAGCTCTTTTATTCTCATCATAGATGACACAGTAGCACTGGAGTGCATTCTGAACAGCTGCTGCAACCTTTGTGTACTGTTCTACGTTCGGGTCCTGTGCCTCAAAATCTAACAGTGCCTCCTCAAATAAAGAAAATCCCCTTGCCATTTCCTGTGTCGTGAATCTCTTTGGTTCTTCAGTTACTTCTTCCTCTTGTCTCTCTTCGTCCTTTCTCTCGGCCTCCAATTCCATCAGCTCTTCATTAGTAAGCTCCTCATGTTGCACAGCAAGTTCCATCATTATCGGTTGGCACTTCTCAGCAGTACCAGCTATATCACTGCTGCTTTTATGCTTGCTTCTGGACATCCTGGGCTTGAAATAAAGATACTGTATAGAGTACAGTACAGTAAAGTCCACAAAAGCATAACCACTTATAGTGGGTGCATGCATGTGACAACGTACACCAAACACGGGAAGTAACTTACGTGATTGGACATGCGAACACAGGTTCGCATCTTTGAAAGTTTGCAGCTTGAAGGTTCGTATGTAGGGGACTTGCTGTATAGATAATTTTACTATTTTTGTCTTTTAACCTCCCTACTAGCTTTATGTGTGGATGATTTCCTACCTTTCCTGTATGTTTGCCTTTACTGGTGAGCTTTTTAATTTTATAATTTTCTTGTTTCTAGTTGTGGCCTTTTCTTTTTTGCCTAGAGAAGTTTCTTCAACATTTGTTGTAAAACTGGTTTGGTGGTGTTGAACTCTTTTAGCTTTTGCTTGTCTGTAAATCTTTTGATCTCTCCATCAAATCTAAAAGAGAGCCTTGCTGGGTAGAGTATTCTTGGTTGTCGGCTTTTCCCCTTCCATCACCTTAAATATGTCATACCACTCCCTTCTGGACTGCAGAGTTTCTGCTGAAAAATCAGCTGATAGCCTTATGGGAGTTGCCTTGTATGTTTTTTGCTGCTTTTCCCTTGCTGCTTTTAATATTCTCTCTTTATCTAATTTTTGTCATTTTGTTTACAATGTGTCTTGGTGTGTTCTTCTTTGGGTTAATCCTGTATGGGACTCTCTTTACTTCCTGGACTTCAGTGACTGTTTCCTGTCCCAGGTTAGGGATGTTTTCAGCTATTATGTCTTCAAATATTTTCTCAGGCGTTTTATCTCTCTCTTCTCCTTCTGGGACCCCTATAATGCAAATATTACTCTACTTGATGTTGACCCAGAAGTCTCTTAAACTGTTCTCATTTCTTTTCATTCTTTTTCCTTCTTTCTCTTCAGCAGCAGTGATTTCCACTACTCTGTCTTCCAGCTTACTGATCCATTCCTTTGTATCATTTAGTCTACTGTTGAGTCTTTCTAGTATATTTTTCATTCAGTTATTGTATTCTTTATCTCTGTTTGATTGTTTTTTATATTTTCTAACTCTTTGTTAAAAACTTCTAACTTCTCTGTGTGTCCATTCTTCTTCCGAGTTCTTTGATCATCTTTAGATCATTACTCTGAACTCTTTCTCGAGTAGATTGCCTGTCTCCACTTCACTTAGTTCTTCTTCTGGGGTTTTATCTTGTTCCTTCGTCTGGAACATGTTCCTCTGCTGCCTCACTTTGCCTAAGGTGCTATTTGTTTTTTTATGTCTGTGGTTAGTTACGTTTCTTGACCTTGGAGAAGTGACCCTCTGTAGGAGAGGTCCTATGCGTTCCAGTAGTACACTCCCCTCTGGACACCCAAGCAATATGCTCTATGGGGTCCCCCTAAGAGGGCTGTGTGTGTCCTTCTGTTGTGGCAAGCTAACTATGTGGGTGGTCTGGTAGGCTTTGTTGGCGCCTAGCCTGGTTGGTTGCCAGGCCCTGCTTTGTGTGGATGCTGCTGGCTGCTGGCTAGCAGGGCCTGGTCACTAGGCAGCTGACTGTTGAACCCTAGGAGGTCCTGGGGCTAGTGCTGGCTCACTGATCGGCGAAGTCAGGGTCCAGAAGACTCTGGGGCTGTTGCCCACCCACAGGTGGGTGAAGCTAGGTCCTGGGGTTACTGCTGGACTACTGGCAGGCAGAGCTGGGTCCTTGAGTCTGGCTGGCTGCAGGGCTCAGGGATCCCAGAGCTAGTGTCAGATCACTGCAGGTAGGGGCCGGGGGAGGGGTCTGGTTCCTGGCACACAGTTGGGTATGGGGTCTGGGGTGTCCTGAAGCTTGTGTTGGCCTGCTAGTGGGCAGGGCCAGAACCCAGCTGGTCCCACAGCAGGGTCTGGCCTGCTATGGGTGAGCTGGGTTCACAGGCTGTGGGATTGTGGTTTTCTTGTGCCTGGTGTCTGCCCCCTCGTGGGTGAGGCTGGTCCAGTGGCTAGTGCAGGCTTCCTGGAGGGCAGGGCTGGTGCCTGCCCACTGCTGGGTGGAGCTGGCTCTTGGCCCTCTAGTGGGCAGGGGCGTGTCTAGGGGTGGCTGCGAGCTCACGAAGACTTTAGGCAGCCTCTCTGCTGATGGATGAGGCTGTGTCCCCACATTCTGTTGTTTGGCTTGAAGCATCCCAGTACTATACCTACAGGCTGTTGGGTTGGGCCAGGTCTTGGTGCTAATGAGCTAGAGGGAGGATCCCAAGACAGTGGCCACCAGCAGGAGTGTCCATGCAGTAGATAGTTCCCAAATATGACTGCCATCAGTGTCTATGTCCCCAGGGTGAGTTGCAACCAGCACCCTCCCCCACCTCGCCTCTCTGGGAGACTCTTCAAAACCAGCAGGTAGGTCTGGCCCAGGCTCCTATCAAACTACAGCATTTACCCTGGGTCCCAGTGCATGTGAGATTTTGAATGTGCCCTTTAAGAGTGAAGTCTCTATTTCCACCAGTCCTGTTGGACTCCCCAAATTAAGCCCCTCTGGCCTTCAAAGCCAAATGCTCTGGGGGCTCATCTTCTTGGTGCAGGACCTCCAGTCTGGGGAGCCCGACTTGGGGCTCAGAACTCTCACTCCTGTGGGAGAACCTCTGCAATTATAACTATCCTCCAGTTTGTGGGTTGCTTACATAGAGGAATGGGACTTGATTATATTGTGACTCTTCCCCTCCTACCCATCTCATTGTGGTTCCTTCTTTATGCCTTTAATTATAGAAGATCTTTTCTGGGAGGTTCCAGTCTTTTTTTATCGATGGTTGTTCTGCAGATAGTTGTGATACTGGTGTGCTCGTGAGAGGAGGTGAGCACACCAAGACTCAGGGTCTTTCTACTCTGCCATCTTAACCCCTGAATGTCTCTAAATGCCCTTTAAAAATCCTATTCTAAAGATGTCAATCCAAGTATTCCCTTAAGAGCACCTTAAATCTAGAATTTCCACTTCTACTTTTATTTGGTGACTGGGCATCTCAATTCTATTTCTCAAATGCAAGAATCACAGGAGCAAATTAAAAATAGCCTAGAGCACATAATCTTTAGAAAACATTGCAGTACTCTTTTTGAAATGGATTTCGTAAACAAGTAATCCAAGACCATCCAACTGTACTGTGGCTTGCTCTTAATATGTCTTCCCATCCCTTGAGGAGCCTTTGTGTTACACTACTCCAAATCTGCTGGACTTTTCTGCCTTTGAGATTTTTAAAAAATTATTTAATTAATTTTTGACTGTGTTGGGTCTTCATTGCTGCACACGGCTTTCTCTAGTTGTGGCACGCGGGGGCTACTCTTTGTTGTGGTGCACGGGCTTCTCATTGTGGTGGCTTCTCTTGTTGTAGAGCACGGGCTCTAGGTGCACGGGCTTCAGTAGTTGTGGCACGTGGACTCAGTAGTTGTGGCTCACAGGCTCTAGAGCGCAGGCTCAGTAGTTGTGGTGCATGGGCTTAGCTGCTCCGCAACATGTGGGATCTTCCTGGACCAGGGATCGAACCCATGTCCCCTACATTGGCAGGCAGATTCTTAACCACTGCACCTCCAGGGAAGTCCCTGACTTTGAGATTTGGTTAATGTCCTGTGCAAGTTATATCACCATTCCTGCAAAAGAAATAAAAGGTTTACTCTTCAGAATAGATCAGTTTTTATTTGTTCTGTAGCTCTTCTCCAGCTGGTAACCTTTAGAAAATGTAAATAGACTTCATAAACATTTAGTGCTTACTTAAAAAACATAAGAGTTAACCATTTACTAGCGGTCTACTATGTGTGGCATCTGGGACAATGTGGTCAGAGATCAGGGATATGTAACAAAAAGCTGACAGTACATCTGTATGGCATGTACAGTCTTTAAATGAAAAGGTCTGAAATATTAATAGAGGAGTAATGAGGGATAGTGGAATAAAACTGGATTTGGATTCCAAAAACCTATCCTAGGAGACACGGCTTCACTGACAGCTTTGCTCTCTTGGAGCCTGTTTCCTCATCTTTAACAAGGGGATAATAACTGTTTTACCTTCTTAGCTTAGGGCTATTGTGAATATCAGGGAGGAAATGAGTGTGAATCCATTCTGTAAACTAATATGCAAATGCAAGTTATGACTATTTGAAATACTCAACTTATCTTTATAAATGCCCCTTAGATACCAAAAATTCATATCTTTCACATATAAATTCACTATTAATGTATTTCAGGTTCAACAATAAATATCAAACTCTTGCCATACAATTTTCCACTCAAGTTTTTAAAGTCCAAGTCAAGTTTTTAAACGGAGCCCTGTGATACTCTGTAATGACCTATATGGGAAAAGAATCTAAAAAAGAATAGATATATGTATATGTATAACTGATTCATTTTGCTGTACAGCAGAAACTAACACAACGTTGTAATCAAATATACTCCAATAAAAATTTAAAAATAAATAAAGTGAGCCGTATAACAACCATGGCAATGAAAGCAAGCCATGCCTTTAGAATAAACCACCTCTGGTGGTCATAGTTCCCTCTGAGGAACTTTTGAGGACAGTGAAGTAATCACTTACCTCAACCCCCAAAGCAACGATTATTTCTTTTAAGCTTTTAAACTCTAGTACAAATTATTAAGAGTATAGGAGACCTTCAAGATGGCAGAGGAGTAAGATGTGGAGATCACCTTCCTCCCCACGAATACATCAGAAATACATCTACACGTGGAACAACTCCTACAGAACACCTACTGAAGGCTGGCAGAAGACCTCAGACTTCCCAAAAGGCAAGAAACTCCCCATGTACCTGGGTAGGGCAAAAGAAAAAAAAAAATCAGAGACAAAGGAATAGGGATGGGACCTGCACCTCTGGGAGGGAGCTGTGAAGGAGGAAAAGTTTCCACACACTAGGAAGCCCCTTCACTGGCGGAGACAGGGGATGGCGGGAGGCGGAAGCTTCAGAGCCACGGAGGAGAGTGCAGAAACAGCGGTGCAGAGGGCAAAGCGGAGAGATTCCCACACAGAGGATGGGTGCCAACCAGCACTCACCAGCCCAAGAGGCTTGTCTGCTCACCCGCCAGGGTAGGTCGGGGCTGGGAGCTGAGGCTTGGGCTTTGGTCCGATCCCAGGGAGAGGACTGGGGTTGGCTGCGTGAACACAGCCTGAAGGGGGCTAGTGCACCACAGCTAGCTAGGAGGGAGTCTGGGAAAAAGTCTGGATCGGCCTAAGAGGCAAGAGACCATTGTTTTGGGGTGCGCGAGGAGAGGGGATTCAGAGCACCGCCTAAACGAGCTCCAGAGACCAGCATGAGCTGTGACTATCAGCGCGGACACCAGAGACAGGCACGAGACGCTAAGCCTGCTGCTGCAGCCACCAAGAAGCCTGTGTTCAAGCACAGGTCACTATCCACACCTCCCCTCCCGGGGGCCTGTGCAGCCCGCCACTGCCAGGGTCCCGTGATCCAGGAACAACTTCCCCAGGAGAACACACGGTGCGCCTCAGGCTGTTGCAACATCATGCCAGCCTCTGCCACTGCAGGCTCGCCCCACATTCCATACCCCTCCCTCCCCCCGGCCTGAGTGAGCCAGAGCCCCCTAATCAGCTGCTACTTTAACCCCGCCCTGTCTGAGTGAAGAACAGATGCCCTCAGGCGACCTACACGCTGAGGCAGGGACAAATCCAAAACTGAACCCCAGGAGCTGTGCGAACAAAGAAGAGAAAGGGAAATCTCTCCCAGCAGCCTCAGGAGCAGTGGATTAAATCTCCACAATCAACTTGATGTACCCTGCATCTCTGGAATACCTGAGTAGACAACGAGTCATCCCAAAATTGAGGCGGTGGACTTTGGGAGCAACTGTAGACTTGGGGTTTGCTTTCTGCATCTAATTTGTTTCTGGTTTTATGTTTATCTTAGTTTAGTTTTTAGAGTTTATTATCATTGGTAGATTTATTTATTGGTTTGGTTGCTCTCTTCTTTCTTTCTTCTTTTTTTTCTGTTTTTTATTACTTTTTAACTTTTTATTTTAATAACTTTATTTTGTTTTTTTCTTTCTTTCTTTTTTTCTCCCTTTTCTTCTGAGCCGTGTGGCTGAGAGGGTCTTGGTGCTCCAGCCGGTGTCAGGCCTGTGCCTCTGAGGCGAGAGAACCGAGTTTAGGACATTGGTCCACCAGAGACCTCCAGGCTCCATGTAATATCAGGCGGGGAAAACTCTCCCAGATATCTCCATCTAAACGCTAAGACCCAGCTCTACTCAACGGCCAGCAAGCTACAGTGCTGGACACGCTATGCCAAACAACTAGCAAGACAGGAGCACAACCCCACCCATTAGCAGAGAGGCTGCCTAAAATCATAATAAGGTCACAGACACCCCAAAACACACCACCGGATGTGGTCCTGTCCACCAGAAAGACGACATCCAGCCTCATCCACCAGAACACAGGCACTAGTCCCCTCCACCAGGAAGCCTACACAACCCACTGAACCAACCTTAGCCACTGGGGGCAGACACCAAAAACAACAGGAACTACGAATCTGCAGCCTGTGAAAAGGAGACCCCAAACACAGTAAATTAAGCAAAATGACAAGACAGAGAAACACACAGCAGATGAAGGAGCAAGGTAAAAACCCACCAGACCAAACAAATGAAGAGGAAATAGGCAGTCTACCTGAAAAAGAATTCAGAATAATGATAGTAAAGATGATCCAAAATCTTGGAAATAGAATGGAGAAAATACAAGAAATGTTTAACAAGGACCTAGAAGAACTAAACAGCAAACAAACAATGATGAACAGCACAATAAATGAAATTAAAAATTCTCTAGAAGAAATCAATAGCAGAATAACTGAGGCAGAAGAAAGGATAAGTGACCTGGAAGATAAAATAGTGGAAATAACTACTGCAGAGCAGAATAAAGAAAAAAGAATGAAAAGAATTGAAGACAGTCTCAGAGACCTCTGGGACAACATTAAACGCACCAACATTCGAATTATAGGGGTCCCAGAAGAAGAAGAGAAAAAGAAAGTGACTGAGGAAATATTTGAAGAGATTATAGTTGAAAACTTCCCTAATATGGGAAAGGAAATAGTCAATAAAGTCCAGGAAGTGCAGAGAGTCCCATACAGCATAAATCCAAGGAGAAACACGCCAAGGCACATATTAACCAAACTATCAAAAATTAAATACAAAGAAAAAATATTAAAAGCAGCAAGGAAAAAACAACAAAGAACATACAAGAGAATCCCCATAAGGTTAACAGCTGTTCTTTCAGCAGAAATTCTGCAATCCAGAAGGGAGTGGCAGGACATATTTAAAGTGATGAAAGGGAAAAACCTACAACCACGATTACTCTACCCAGCAAGGATCTCATTCAGATTTGATGGAAAAATTAAAAGCTTTACAGACAAGCAAAAGCTAAGAGAATTCAGCACCACCAAACCAGCTTTACAACAAATGCTAAAGGAACTTCTCTAGGCAGGAAACACAAGAGAAGGAAAAGATCTGCAATAACAAACCCAAAACAATTAAGAAAATGGTAATAGAAACATACATATTGATAATCATCTTAAATGTAAAAGGGTTAAATCCTCCAACCAAAAGACATAGACTGGCTGAATGTATACAAAAACAAGACCCATATATATGCTGTCTACAAGAGACCCACTTCAGACCTAGGGACACATAGAGACTGAAAGTGGGGATGGAAAAAGATGTTCCATGCAAATGGAAATCAAAAGAAAGCTGGACTAGCAATTCTCATATGAGACAAAATAGACTTTAAAATAAAGATTATTACATGAGACAAAGAAGGACACTACATAATGATCAAGGGATCAATCCAAGAAGAAGATATAACAATTGTAAATATTTATGCACCCAACATAGGAGCACCTCAATACATAAGGCAACTGCTAACAGCCATAAAAGGAGAAATCGACAGTAACACGATCATAGTAGGGGACTTTAACACCCCACTTTCACTAATGGACAGATCATCCAAAATGAAAATAAATAAGGAAACACAAGCTTTAAATGATACATTAAACAAGATGGACTTAATTGATATTTATAGGACATTCCATCCAAAAACAACAGAATAAACTTTCTTCTCAAGTGGTCGTGGAACATTCTCCAAGTTAGATCATATCTTGGGTCACAAATCAAGCCTTGGTAAATTTAAGAAAATTGAAATCATATCAGTTATCTTTTCTGACCACAATGCTATGAGACTAGATATCAATTACAGGAAAAAAATCTGTAAAAAATACAAACATATGGAGGCTTAACAATACACTATTTAATAACCAAGAGATCACTGAAGAAATCAAAGAGGAAATCAAAAAATACCTAGAAACAAATGACAATGAAAACATGACAACCCAAAACCTATTGTATGCAGCAAAAGCAGTTCTAGAAGGGAAGTTTATAGCAATACAATCCTACCTCAAGAAACAAGAAACATCTCAAATAAACAACCTAACCTTACACCTAAAGCAATTAGAGAAAGAAGAACAAAAAATAACCCCAAAGTTAGCAGAAGGAAAGAAATCATAAAGATCACATCAGAAATAAATGAAAAAGAAATGAAGGAAACAATAGCAAAGATCAATAAAACTAAAAGCTGGTTCTTTGAGAAGATAAACAAAATTGATAAACGATTAGCCAGACTTATCAGGAAAAAAGGGAAGAAGACTCAAATCAGTAGAATTAGAAATGGAAAAGGAGAAGTAACAACTGACACTGCAGAAATACAAGGGATCATGAGAGATTACTACAAGGAACTATATACCAATAAAATGGACAACCTGGAAGAAATGGACAAATTCTTAGAAAAGCACAACCTTCCAAGACTGAACCAGGAAGAAATAGAAGATATAAACAGACCAATCACAATCACTGAAATTGAGACTGTGATTAAAAATCTTCCAACAAACAAAAGCCCAGGACCAGATGGCTTCACAGGCGAATTCTATCAAACGTTTAGAGAAGAGCTAACCCCTATCCTTCTCAAACTCTTCCAAAATATAGCAGAGGGAGGAACACTCCCAAACTCATTCTAAGAGGCCACCATCACCCTGGTACCAAAACCAGACAAAGATGTCACAAAAAAAGAAAACTACAGGCCAATACCACTGATGAACATAGATGCAAAAATCCTCAACAAAATACTAGCAAACAGAATCCAGCAACACATTAAAAGGATCATACACCATGATCAAACGGGGTTTATCCCAGGAATGCAAGGATTCTTCAATATACGCAAATCAATGTGATAAACCATATTAACAAATTGAAGGAGAAAAACCATATATGATCATCTCAATAGATGCAGAAAAAGCTTTTGACAAAATTCAACACCCATTTATGATAAAAACCCTCCAGAAAGTAGGCATAGAGGGAACTTACCTCAACATAATAAAGGTCAAATATGACAAACCCACAGCCACCATCGTTCTCAATGGTGAAAAACTGAAACCATTTCCACTAAGATCAGGAGCAAGCCAAGGTTGTCCACTTTCACCACTATTATTCAACATAGTTTTGGAAGTTTTAGCTACAGCAATCAGAGAAGAAACAGAAGTAAAAGGAATCCAAATTGGAAAAGAAGTAAAGCTGTCACTGTTTGCACGTGACATGATACTATACATAGAGAATCCTACAGATGCTACTAGAAAACTAGAGCTAATCAATTAATTTGGTAAAGTAGCAGGATACAAAATTAATGCACAGAAATCTCTTGCATTCCTATACACTGCTGATGAAAAATCTGAAAGAGAAATTAAGGAAACACTGCCATTTACCATTGCAAGCAAAAGAAAAAAATACCTAGGAATAAACCTACCTAAGGAGACAAAAGACCTGTATGCAGAAAACTGTAAGACACTGATGAAAGAAATTAAAGATGATACCAACAGATGGAGAGATATACCATGTTCTCGGATTGGAAGAATCAGCATTGTGAAAATGACTATACTATCCAAAGCAATCTACCGATTCCATGCAATCCCTATCAAACTACCAATGGCATTTTTCAGAAAACTAGAACAAAAAATTTCACAATTTGTATGGAAACACAAAAGACCCCGAATAGCCAAAGCAATCTTGAGAAAGAAAAACGGAGCTGGAGGAATCAGGCTTCCAGACTTCAGACTATACTACAAAGCTACAGTAATCAAGACAGTATTGTACTGGTGCAAAAACAGAAATATAGATCAGTGGAACAGGATAGAAAGCCCAGAGATAAACCCACGCACCTATGGTCAGCTTATTTTTGATAAAGGAGGCAAGAATATACAGTGGAGAAAAGACAGCCGCTTCAATAAGTGGTGCTAGGAAAACTAGACAGCTACATGTAAAAGAATGAAATTAGAAGACTCCCTAACACCATACACAAAAATAAACTCAAAATGGACTAAAGATCTAAGTGTAAGACCAGACACTATAAAACTCCTTAGAGGCAAACATAGGCAGAACACTATGACATAAATCATGGCAAGATCCTTTTTGACCCACCTCCTAGAGAAATGGCAATAAAAACAAAAATAAACAAATGGGACCTAATGATACTTAAAAGCTTTTGCACAGCAAAGGTAACTATAAACAAGACGAAAAGACAACACTCAGAATGGAAGAAAATATTTGCAAATGAAGCAACTGGCAAAGGATTAATCTCCAAAATTTACAAGCAGCTCATGCAGCTCAGTAACAAAAAAACAAACAACCCAATCCAAAAATGGGCAGAAGACCTCTATAGACATTTCTCCAAAGCAGATATACAGATTGCCAACAAACACATGAAAGGATGCTCAACATCACTAATCATTAGAGGAATGCAAATCAAAACTACAATGAGGTATCACTGCACACCAGTCAGAATGGCCATCATGAAAAAATCTACAAACAATAAATGCTGGAGAGGGTGTGGAGGAAAGGGAACACTCTTGCACTGTTGGTGGGAATGTAAATTGATACAGCCACTATGGAAAACAGTATGGAGATTCCTTAAAAAACTAAAAATAGAACTACCATAGGACCCAGCAATCCCACTACTGGGCATATACCCTGAGAAAACCATAATTCAAAAAGAGTCATGTACCACAATGTTCATTGCAGCTCTATTTACAATAGCCAGGACATGGAAGCAACCTAAGTGTCCATTGTCAGATGAATGGATAAAGAAGATGTGGCACATATATACAATGGAATATTACTCAGCCATAAAAAGAAACGAAATTGAGTTATTTGTAGTGAGGTGGATGGACCTAGAGTCTGTCCTACAGAGTGAAGTAAGTCAGAAAGAGAAAAACAAATACCATATGCTAACACGTATATATGGAATCTACAAAAAAAAAAAAAAGTTTCTGAAGAACCTAGGGACAGGACAGGAATAAAGACACAGATGTAGAGAATGGACTTGAGGACAGGGGGAGGGGGAAGGGTGAGCTGAGATGAAGTGAGAGAGTGGCATTGACATATATACACTACCAAATGTAAAATAGGTAGCTAGTGAGAAGCAGCCGCATGGCATAGGGAGATCAGCTCGGCGCTTTGTGACCGCCTAGAGGGGTGGGATAGGGAGGGTGTGAGGGAGACGCAAAAGGGAGGAGATATGGGGATATATGTATATGTATAGCTGATTCACTTTGTTATAAGGCAGTAACTAACACACCATTGTAAAGCAATTATAATCCAATAAAGATGTTAAAAAAAGAAGAGTATAAAGTGTTTGTGCATTTTTAAAGGGAGGGATTGTGACTCCTTTGTTTAAATTGAAGTATAGTTGATTTACAATGTTGTGTTAATTACTGCTGTACAGCAAAGTGCATCTGTTATACACATATATACATTCCTTTTTTAAAATATGTATTTTTTTCATTATGTTTTATCATGGGATATTGAATATAGTTCTCTGTGCTATTCAGTAGGACCTTGTTGTTTATCCATTCTATATATAAACGCTTATATCTGCTAACCCAAACCTCCTACTCCATCCCTCCCCCAACCCCCTCCCCCTTGGCAACCACCAGTCTCTTCTCTATGTTAGTGATTCTGTTTCTGTTTCATAGATAAGTTCATTTGTGTCATATTTTAGGTTCCACATATAAGTGGTATCATATGGTATTTGTCTTTATCTTTCTGACTTACTTCACTTAGTATTATAATCTCTAGTTGCATCCATGTTGCTACAAATGACATTATTTTGTTCTTTTTTATGGGTGAATAGTATTCCATTGTATATATGTACCACATCTTCTTTATCCATTAATCTTTTGATGGACATTTAGGTTATTTTCATGGTTGGCTATTGTGAATAGTGCTGTTATGAACATAGGGGTGCAGGTATCTTTTTGAATTATATATTTATCCAGATATATGCCCAGGAGTAGGATTGCTGGATCATACGGTAATTCTACTTTTAGGTTTCTGAGGAACCTCCATACTGTTTTCTACAGTGACTGCACCAACTTACATTCTCACCAATGGTGTAGGAGCTTTCCCTTTTCTGCACACCCTCTCCAGCATTTGTTATTTGTAGACTTTTTAATAATGGCCATTATGACTGGTGTGAGGTGGTACCTCACTCTAGTTTCGATTTGCATTTCTCTAATAATAAGCGATGTTGAGCATCTTTTCTTGTGCCTGCTGGCCATCTGTATATCTTCTTTGGAGAAATGTCTATTTGCATCACCTGTCCATTTTTGGATTGGGTTGTTTGTTTTTTTGTTGGTGAGTTGTATGAGCTGTTTATATATTTTGGAAATTAAGCCCCTGTTGGTCGCATTGTTTGCAAATATTTTATCCCATTCTGTAGGTTGTCTTTTGGTTTTGTTTATGGTTTTCTTTGCTGTGCAAAAGCATGTAAGTTTGATTAGGTCCCATTTGTTTATTTTTGTTTTATTTCTATTGCCTTGGGAGGCTGACCTAAGAAAACATTGGTACCATTTATGTCAGAGACTGTTTTGCCTATGTTCTCTTCTAGGAGTTTTATGATGTCATGTAATATGTTTAAGTCTTTAAGCCATTTTGAGTTTATTTTTGTGTATGGTGAGAGAGTGTGCTCTCACTTCACTGATTTACAGGCAGCTGTCCAGGTTTCCCAACACCACTTGCT
Source organism: Balaenoptera acutorostrata (assembly GCF_949987535.1). Classification (NCBI taxonomy): domain Eukaryota; kingdom Metazoa; phylum Chordata; class Mammalia; order Artiodactyla; family Balaenopteridae; genus Balaenoptera; species Balaenoptera acutorostrata. Next base: position 142,174,877 of record NC_080065.1, read on the forward strand.
GAAGAGACTTTTTTCCCATTGACTCCTTTGTCGAAGATTAATTGACCATAGGTCTGTGGGTTTATCTCTGAGCTCTCTATTCTGTTCCATTGATCCATATGTCTGTTTTCATGCCAATACCACACTGTTTTGATTACTGTAGCTTAGTAGTATTGTCTGAAGTCTGGGAGGGTTATTATGCTTCCTGCTTTGTTCTTTTTCTTCAGGAATACTTTGGCATTTGTGGGTCTTTTATGGTTCCATATGAATTTTAGGACTAGTGAATTCTAGTTCTGTGAAAAATGTCATGGGTAATTTGATAAGGATTGCATTAAATCTGTAGATTGCCCAAAGCACCTATTATTACCATGTCCTTGCTTATCTCCCCAGTCCCACTCCTTCTACATCAAGCTCTGGACACACCCTACTAAACTTCTGATGTTTCTTGTCCACCTGGGGTGTTCACATGTGTAGTTCACAGGGCTGGCTCCTTCTCATCATTCTTCAGATCTCTGCATGCATAAACACATGGAAGAACATGTGGGTGGTGGTCCTCTGGTTTAGTGGCTCATTACCACATTGTAGTCTTGTTTCCTAGCTGGGAGTGTTTGGACTTTCTACACTTTTATCTTGACTGTTTTGTGATTGTTTTCCTAGATTTAAATTTTTGATGACTGAGAAGTGAAATATCATGAAAAAAATCTAGGAATACTGGAACTCAGTCTACTACCTAATATTTTAGCTACATTTTAGAAAATACAGTCCAATAAACTGGTTTATAAATTACCAGACACAAAAGATCAAACCTTCAACACTTCATTCATTAACAAAAGCTGATTCTGTGACTACTATATGCATGTTTCCAAAACAGAGCTCTTCTGATATGGGAGGGAATTCTGCCTAGGATTTCCTTCCTATTTCCATGATTAAAACTCTGCCAGGCATGCTTACTGAAGGCTGACCATGGTGATCAGTTACTGGAAATCTGTTTTGGGGACCCTGCACAACAATCTTTGCAAAGCTAGTTTTGGTTAATTTGTTTCTGACACACCTGTTCTGTATTTATCAGAGGGAGGTCATTGTTCCATAGGTTATGACAATGAAGGGAGCTGATGTATATAAGGACAGAGCTAGCTACCGCCATTTCATGAAGAGGATGGAAATCTTGCTGGATTCCTCCATGTTAGGGATAAAATTTATCTAGGATTCATAAGGAACACTATGAATGTGGATGCACTATTTCTATAGCCATATCCTTCTGTGAAGTATTTGACAGAGAACAGTGTACAAAGTTGCCAGGCCCCCTTGCAAACAACTCAGAGGCCTTCAGGTTTGACCCGTTTTACTCTCTCTTCTCAAAGGACAGAAAAGGAGGTTCAAAAGGTTTATAATTCACCAAGCACTCAGCACCCAGTCTCTCAATCTAAGCTTTCCTAAAAAAACCTAAAGTGGGTAAGAAACTTACTTCTTCATAATTATAAAAAGCTAGTAAATATGCACTATGTATCAGAAGAAATAATGTTGAAAACTGAGCAAGAGCTCTGGTGTCACCAATTTTTAATATTCAGGGTCCAGAGAGCAAGTTCATGACGAGCATTTTGCTTGTGACTGAAGTGAAAGGCAAAACTACATTTTTTGTGCCTCAAGCAGATCACCTTATAAACAGAATAAATCAAGTAAATGGATACATAGTTACTAAGAAATACTTACCTGTTAATTCGCAACAGACAGGAGCAGTTACCCGTGGCCTGAGGACAACTGGGGCGCCCTGAGACCCATTCAGGGGACCTGCGAGGTTCTACCTTTTCCAACCACATATTTCTGAGGCCTGACTTTTTTCATGTATTTCCACCAAAGCAACATGGCACAGCAGATCGAAGGCAGAAGCAGGTAAGAGAATCCAGCTGTATTCTGCTAAGCCAGGTAATACAGAGATTTTCAGAAATGTAAAACAATGCCACTCTTCTCACAGATTGTTATTTTGAAAAAGTTTTTAATAAAATTGTAATTTGGCAGGTGATGGGCTTGTTACTATAAAACCAATTAATATTTTTAAAGTTTCTCACCTTTTATTTGTTAGTATTAACAGATATGACCCACATAAACAAAAGCTCTTTGGGGTCCTCATTAGTTGTTAATGGCATTAAGGGCATCCTGAGGTCAAACTGTTCCATATACCAACTCTAAGCACTCTTATCTCAAATGGAAGAAATGTGCTTGGAGCATTTAAAGAACACAGATGGACAGTTCAGAAAAATCAAATGGAAATGTAGGGTTCCATAGTCCAGGACTCAGTTATTTAAAGTAATGACATTTATGATTTTTATTTTTTTGGCCGCACTGCGCAGCTTGCAGGGTCTTAGTTCCCTGACCAGGGATTGAACCCCAGGCCACCGCAGTGAAAGCGCCGAGTCCTAACCACTGGACCTCCAAGGAATTCCTGACACTTGTTTTTAAGGGTAACAAATGAAAATTATGTTTGCTCATCAGGACTTTCAAATCCATTCAAAATCCCTGGGAAACTAAGCATCTGAATTGGCTGCATGCTGATTCCCCCCACCCCACCCCACTGGGGTAAGCCAGTGCAGTGTGAAGGGGTGCTAGGAGCTGCTTATTATGTCTGTGAGAGCAGTGCATTAGCAAGGCTGCCATTTTCATAGAAGGAAGACACATAAGAATTAAGGTCATAATGAGTTAAAAGTAAACATAAAATCCTCTTTTAGGGACTTCCCTGGTGGTCCAGTGGTTGGGACTCTGTGCTTCCACTGCAGGGGGTGTGGGTTTGATCCCTGTTTGGGGAACTAAGATCCTGCAAGCAGCCAAAAAAAAAAAAAAAAAAAAAGAAAAAGAGAGAAAATAATCCTCTTTTATGTTTTTGTTTTTTTAGTTTTTATATCAGATTGCTTCTCTGGATATTAGAATAACAAGATCTTAGTCAAGAAAATTGCAAGAAGTCAATAGAAAAATTGAGATCTCTACTGCTTCTAAAAGCTGAGAACATTCTGAGGGTTATTTGTGTGGCAAGTCAAGAGCTCACTTTCATAGTTCTCTCCCTCACATCTGCACTAATGTGGTAAGTATAAGTGAGTCAATACATTCACAGAGCAGCTCGTTTACAATTTGCTTGTCGGTTAAAAAAAGAAAGAATTCAATACAGGCAGATAGGAAAATCCTCAATTAGAAATCAGCTTAATAACAGTCTCTCAGGCTTTTATTTTTAAACTTTTTTTTTTTTTTTTGGCTGCACTGGGTCTTCGTTGCTGCGCGCAGGCTTTCTCTAGTTGCGGCGAGCAGGGGCTACTCTTCATTGTGGTGTGGCGGCTTCTCTTGTTGCAGAGCACGGGCTCTAGGCGTACAGACTTCGGTAGTTGTGGCATGCGGGCGCAGTATTTGTGGCTCGTGGGCTCTAGAGCACAGGCTCAGTAGTTGTGGTGCACGGACTCAGTAGTTGTGGCTCACGGGCTTAGTTGCTGCACAGCACGTGGGATCTTCCTGGACCAGGGCTCGAACCCGTGTCGCCTGCATTGGCAGGTGGATTCTTAACCACTGCGCCACCAGGGAAGTCCCTCTCAGGCTTTCTTAACTACACACTCCTTTTAGGAGTATGAGGTTTTGGGGTTTGCTATGCAGATTAAATGACATGCATGTGAAACGGTTAGCACAGTGACTGGCACATAGGAAGTTCCTCATATGCAAGCACATTTGCATAAATAATAAAAATGAGAGGCAGAGAAACATTTACAGCATATATATGTCAGTGCTGCTGATCTCACTTATTTTAATTATCCAACACTTCCAGATTTTAAGTTATTTTTAGAAAAAAATGTATTAGGGCCCAGAAAAGATCAATTGATTTAAGGTGTCACACAGACAGTGAGGTGTTGAAATGGGATTAGATCTGTCTGCTTCCAAGTCCATGCTCTTTCCACAATGCAGTGTTGTCTCCCAGGAGAGCTGAAACACGAAGCCAGTTTATTTCAGAAATCTATTTACCGTTAAGGTGTGTTCTGTGCTTAGGACAGTTAGCTTTATTTTACTGTTTCAAAAATATTTGAGAAGAAAAAAGTATTAACCCTTCCCTCCCAAATATTAACCCTTCCCAAATATAAGTAACTATAGGCCTCAACTTATTAGTGACTAGCTCCTAACCAACAGCATTATGGGTTTCAGGCAATGTATTTTAAACAAAAAAGTAGACATCCCAAGTACTGTACAAGAACACTGTATCTATTTATGGTTCCTGAAGATCACATCAGAGAAGTAAAAAACATTTTAAGAGGGAAAAAAATGAATATGGAATGGCAGGGGAGATTCACACATTATACGTAAGTTGCAAGAACAGTAACTAATTCCCCTTCTCTCCCCAAAATAGTAGGCAAAATGAAAAACAGATACAACAGAGAAGCTATTGAAAAAGGAAAGAAGTACAGGATGGGCAAAAGGGAGCCCAACAGATTATTAAAGAAGACTATTTTCTTGCCAGCTCCAAACTATTTTGGGGTATTCAGACCTTTCTTTAGGTATCACTTAATAACCCCTTCAGAGACAAGTCATTAAATTGAATGGAACCCCAATGAGGCAATTCTTGTTTTCCTCTTTCATGGGCTCTGAAACAAAAAATACTGGTAAGATAGCAGACTGTATGTTGAGGTACAGTAATAACTAAGGTAGGGGTTCCCTTCTGTCTTCAGAATACAACATTGGAAGAAGGCATAGTAGTAAAGAAAATGCTTTAGAAATAAATCAGTTTTATTAGAAAGAAATTTTAAACACGAAAGTTTAGAAACAAAATATTTATTTCCTTTAAGAATCATACATATTTGAAAAGGTGATGCCATACCTCTCAATTTAAAGAAAACATTCATTTAAGATTGCGGGTTTTAAATATCAGTGAAGATATTCTCCAAGCTGCCACCAGAGCCTGGCTTGACTGCTCTGAAGTAACAACACTTGAAAGCTCCTATTCTTTGAAACTAATTTAAACACATTGAATTGTTGAAAGATTAAAAACCACAGTCAGCTAATTACACTCTCTCTCATCTCTTATTCAGCAAATGAATCACTTTTCATTACCACTTAGCTGAAGTACATGAATTTCTGCCTAATTAGAAATGTTGTAGATGGAACATTAGCAAGAATGGAGCAGGTCAGGATATCTTTGCTGCTTCATTTTTAATTCCTAACAGCAGAGTCTGATAGGAAGGAATAGAGAAGTCATTAAATAATTTTAAATTATTTATAAAAATTACTTTGCCCAAATTATAATTATTTTTTCCCCAAACGGTCTCAAATGTCTAACATAATGAAAGAAAAAGCAGTTCAACATTGATTTTAATGAACATTTTAATGTTATGTATAACAGAACTATATTATGAATACAATGGAAACAAAGTTTTATCAATTTAATAAAAAAAATTGCAACACAAAGTGGGGAGGTAATAATTTGATGCCTATATTATAGTATTTATTTTAAAAAATATTCCCAGCTTGAGGGTGAAACAATTTTGCATTCCAAACTCTAGAATCATGATTTTCATGTGACCTTAATGCAGAAATACAGCAGGAAAACAAAAACATTTTAATTAATTTCCTTTATTTGCCATTAAATCAATAAAATCTTTGACTGCTACAGGTCTCCTTTAATAATATATATATTTAACTCCTCTCTATTGGAACCATATTGCTAATGCCATATTATATACACTCAAAACCAAAACAATACTGTATAAAATCTAAAAGCCAACATTGTTGAGTTCTAACATTTATATTTAAGGTCTTAATGGATTTTTACCCTTTTCAATTTTTTGAAAAGACACCAAAAACAAATAAATATTTTTCTTTTTGACTGTTCCTGACTATTACATGGTGCCTACAGGGATAAACACAGAAGGAAGCCTTGCCAAGTTATCACTGCAAAGTGTAAATAATGACTGCTAAGAACAAATAAAAATACTGGAGGTTTTTTTTCTCTTTTCTTTTAAAGGAAACCATAGAGCAGTCCTGAAAAAAATATTCTTCCGAGTTCTGCACAGGATAATTATAGCAGAAGAAATGGGAAAATCCCATAGCTATCACCAATTGCTTAAAGAGGTTTTGTTACAATAAAAATTTGGATAGTATAATAGCAGTATTGCTGGAACATTAGCAAAAGTATATACATTCCAGTTACCTTTGATTTAGCCATAATCACATATGTATGCCGTTTCTGGACAAAAATATATATTTTTATAAAAAACTGATCATCCAACTTTAATGATTTCATATATGGACTCAAGAGTGGTAGTAAAAGGAACAGACCCAATTGTGACAAGGCGATTCAGGGACAGAAAAATCAAGTTCTTCAGGAAAAGAAAAGTATAAAATTAGAGATTCAAACAAACACATTTATTCAGCCCTATTCTAGTATTCCCACATATTATGATATTAAAATGGGCTCCTCAATTTATAAAGGCCTTCAGTGGTCTCACTACCCCATTTGTGGTCTTGTCTCACTGGGAAAAATGATTCTGACTGCCTCATCTGAAGTGCCCTTGCTTGGCCATCTGAAATACTAGATATTTCGCTTTTATAAAACCACCTTTTTGGTTCTTAATGTAGGTTTATTTTAATTAATTGATGAAAGAAAGGGGAGTTGACTAGCATTTTCCATCCCAACATCACCTATCTGCACCACTAAAAATCCTTCATTCAATCTGCTCCTTTACAATCTCTTATTTGCTAAAGTTGGCGAAATTTGCAAAGGCATCTTGCTTGGGTTGCACAGTTCCAGAAGTCATGGCTAAGTTGGGCATGCCCATTCCCATTGTGCCTGTCAGGCCCATCCCAGCAGTTGACATCCCTATGTTCATGTTCATGCCCATCATGCTCTGGTTCATCATTGGACTATTTCCAAGAGGGGCCATTCCCATGGTGCCAGTCATCACACTGGGCATGCTCATAGGCATGGGTCCCCCCATCAGAGGGTTAGTTTGGGGCCGGACAGGAAGCATGTTCGATGGAGAACTGAGGTTTACAGCTCCGAAACTTTGGGTCATCACATTCATAGGCTGTTGCATATCTAACAGAAGAAAAGAGACAAAAGAACTTTATCACACTGAATTCTTAGATTCACAGAGCAGAAAAATAATACAATTTTCCTGACCATCAATACTTGTAAGCTCCAATAAAATTACTTTATAGTGATTTTTTTATAAGAGAAGTCAATTAACTTGTATTGTTTACTCTTGAGAAATGTTCAGTGGCTGTTAGCTCTGATTTCCCCAAGATGTAGCAACAGTAAGAGTGGGCTGGCGGAAAACATCAGGCACTTTAAAACCATTCCTATAAAATCTATTACTGAATCCGACCTAACAAGTTGTCAAGAGCTACTGTGTATCAAAAACCTTAAAAAGTTTATATCCTTTGACTCACTCTATTTTTAGAACATTACATTAAGGGAAAAAAATCACAAGTAAAAAGATTTATACAAAACCATGGAGTTATTTATAATAGGAAAAAGCTGGAAACAACTGAAATAACCAGCAATAGAGGAACTGCACACTAATATGATGGATAACTATAAAGATCCAAAAATCATGCTTTCTTTCTTTAAGAATATTCAACAGAAAAAACAATAATGTTGAATATGAACTGCAAGAAACAAAATATAGACAGAATGATCTCAAGTATTAAAAATGTGGTTAGAAAAGATGGACTATGAAGAAATATGAATTAATGGTGATTATCCCTGGATTATGGAGTTCAGATGATTTTTGTTTCTTGACATATCTGCCTATATTAAAAATTTTTTCTCAACAAATACTTTTATTTTAGTGATCAGGCTCCCAAAACTCACCACCATATACAATAAATGTTACCATGTCAAGAGCAGAATACAAAGCAATTCAATGTGCCAGGAGGGATACCAGGTATTATGTGAAAAAAATCTTAAGTGAATACACAGTTGCTTTCAGTACAGTTTTATTTCATGGCTTGAAGTAGTCCCGGCATAAGGGCAAAGGATTACAAGTACACAAAGAAATGGGATGTCTTGCAGTAACTTACTCTGTTGCTGAATCATTGTATTGAGCGATGGCTGCTGGGGTTTGGAAGGCTGCATACCAGGTAGTAAGTTGTCTAGGCTGATGTTTACACTGGGGTCAGACCAAGTAGAGGGCAGGGTTTTGCTGACTGACTTCTGGACCATATCTGTATTCTGATTATAGAGAGGATTAGGCTTCTGCAGCACTGTGCTAACATTTTGCAAAGGCTGGAAAATAGAAAAATGCTCTAAAAATTAAGCATCTGCTCTATAAAGATTACCAGATGGCAATTTAATCATAGTAACTCCAAATATATACTAGACTTTGTAATAAACTCTTGAAACCAATAAGAACCACAAATGTTCTACATTAAGGTCTTCAATATCCTGAATCACCAGCTTCCCATAATATTTCTCTGAAGTCCAAATCATGTTTGGGGTGGGGAAAAAAAACTAACATATTTACACTAACAGTTATCCTCCCATCACCCCAAGTCTAGAAGCCACAATCCTGGGGCAACTATTAACTTCGGGTTAGTACAACTTTAAGGAAATATACAAGTGGAAATTTATTCTTACAAAATGGAATTCGGGGTATGATTTCTCATGTTAAAAAAACAAAACCATCAAAACAGCAAATTATATTCCACATAACCTGACCGACATATCCCTGCTCCATGTGTATTTCTATTGCCTAAAGTGAGCAACACTAGTGGCATCTGATACAGTACGGACCAATACAGAAGAAAGGAGAAATTCAGGAAAAAGCAGCAGAGGAGCCTGGTAGTTACTACCAGAATAACTGTAACAAGGACAGAAAAAGGGTAATAAATACGAATAGGAGGAATAATTAAAAATGGACCAATGCAAAGACTCACAACACAGTTGAAATTAAGATTGCAAATTAGTAGATTGGCTTTATGCTTAGACCATATGAAAGAAACAGTAAACTGGCTTGAGCTTGTTCAGTTCAATTTAATGGTACTGGTATGGCTTTCATGTCCTTTTTCTTAATGTTAGGTCTAATATCTGTTATACAGATCAGTCACCTTTCTGCTTCTTTCTTCTCTTCCTTCATCCTAACACCCAAAATAGGAGAGTCTACATATTAAAATGAATAATTAGCATCATAAACAAATATTCCAAATAGCCTGAGTCAAAAACAGCAAGTTCCTGGTACAACTCAGACACATATATTCTGCACTTGTTTGAATTCTAAGCTAGTATTAGGTAATTTAGATTTAATTTTAAAAAGTGAATTTAAAAGTTCCTGTTTAGTTATTTTCCTTTATGAAAATAAGAGTTGAAAGAAGAGTCTATATAAACATCATATAATGTAGAGCAGGTCCAGAATAGGGAAGAACATTCATTATTTTAGAGAATAATTTTCTATATTAGCAATATATCTCTATTCCTTCTTCTCTTTTTTTTAATATCTTTAATTTTTTATTTTTAGGCCGTGCTGCACGGCACACGGGATCTTGGTTCCCCAACCAGGGACCGAACCCACACGCCCTGCAGTGGAAACGCAGAGTCTTAACCACTGGGCCACCAGGGAACTCCTCTATTCCTTCTTCTTAAAAACAATTTTTTAAACTATTAAATTCCAATTTGTTTATTAGTTCAATAAATTTTCAACAAATGCCTCCTCTGTGCAAGGCATCACACTTGGCTTTGCATGGACAGCAAGATGAGTGAGAAGGCCTTGCCCTGGAGAACCCAAATGACTATTCCAGGGGAAAGGACACAAGGTAAACGCAATATACAAAAGTAATCTATGTATCACTTGCTTATTTTTCTGTTTTATGCTAATCTGCCATTAGATTAGTTAGAGCATCTCAAAGATTATGAATCACAATTTCCAAGGGAGGCAGACAACTTACCTGTGATCTTGACATGGGCAAACCCAGTCCTACAGTATTAGTGCTCATCACAGAGAAATTCATACTCTGGGAAGATGTCATTGTTGCCTGCGATGAGCCCATAAGATCAAATAGGTCTGAAGAATTTGAGGCAGCTGGAGGTGGGCCTAAAGCTGGTTGTGAGCTACTGACAAGCTCTAGAGCTGGCTGTGAGGCACTGCTGAAGAGCTCACCACTGGCAGCAACAGGGCCTGATGGGGCTTGGTTGAAGGCACTCCAGTCACCAAAGTCTCCATTCCCACTTGCTGCTGTTACTGAGAAAGAAAGAAGGGTAAGAAAGTTTCTGAAATGCACAGAACACATATGACAATCTACCAACTGAAACAAATTAGAGCTGATCTGTGTCCATCCAGATTAACATCTGCAGGTACCATCTCCATCTGGACATTATTCCTTCTCATGAATATTCCACGAGTGTTAACAAGGTGGCAAAGAAAAAACTAAAACTTCCACATATAAAGTAAAATCCATCTCTTGGCATTGGCAGGTCTGAGGTGACACAAAGAAATTACAGAAACTAAAACTTTCCTTCAACCTAAGTTTGCATATCAAATATGTTTCTAGCTAAACAAATATGAACTAGCCTGAGAGCCCCAAAAAACAAGAAAAAAACTCTAAACTGGTTAAACTCTTTGCTGGGAGATCCAGAATCCTCATGCAAGGAGTAACTCAGTAAAATCAGACAGTTCAACTGATTTTGTTCATTCATTATTTGGAAAAGTTCAAAGAGAAATCAAACTATGATTTATACCATCTCATGTAAATAAAACCCCAAATTCATTAAAAAGAAAAACCCAAAAACTCAATAAAATTAAGACTAGGATTAGTAAATTTCTGTAAGAAGTTCTCACCCATTTGGCCATGCTTCCACTGACAACACAAAGGCTACAGAGAGCCATGATATATAACCTTAGTACATTGTTTACTTCAAATGGGACTGTTCAATCTATTTAAGTAAAAAGCGGGGTATAGTCTTAAGAGGGGAACTCATGCTAACATTTAAAAAAAGAAACAAAACTATCACTATGCTTCAAAGTATAATTATAACAAGTTTAAGATTTAATGCATAAAAAAGATTTAATGCAGTTAATAATATAAAAATTAATAGGTTAATTAATAGACTGAAATATTTAAGAGAACGGATTTTGTATTTTACTGGCTGTGTGACCTTGCTTAACCTTCTCTGTGCCTTTTTATTTTTACTTTATTTAAAGGAGAGCTTTTATTTATTTATGTGGCCACGCCGTGAGGCATGCGGGTTCTTAGTTCCCCAACCAGGGACCGAACCCATCCCCTGCAGTGGAAGCACGGAGTCTTACCCACTGGACTGCCAGGGAAGTCCCCTGTGCCATACTTTTTAAAAAACCTAAGTTGTGAAGATTGAATAACTTAATATATAGTAAGTGCCATTTGAGGTTTATTGTTGCTTTGGATTAATTGTGAAAAGACAGAGGAGAGGCAAAGCATCACACTTTCTTTCATTTAGGTATGCCATATAAAAGTATAAGTCAAGCTTCTATAAATTCTGCATACATAATACTAGCTATTGGGAACACAATAAATATAAAGGCAAGTGATACTTGAAAAAAAATTTTTTTAACTAGGCTATACTAAGTAAACAAACCTTGCTTTAAGAAAAGGACAAACAGATAAATATGAATTAATGGAAGTTGAGAAAAGCAACGGTGAAGAAAGAGCTACATATAAACTGTCATCTGAAAGCCAACAGTATGTAGTTCCAAGTTAATTAACACCATTTCTTTGCACTACGTGTTCACTTACATCTTGGAAATACATTTTGTCTAGCCTAAAAGGTAACCAACCACTGTGATACTGTGTCTCATTATGCTAAATATCAAGAGAACAATAACATTAAGTCTTTAAAATTATATCTTCTATTACCATTTTGTAATGTAAGCACCCTTAAAACAGAAAATAATTCACTTAGAAACCCCAAGTTCTACCAACAGTTTAATATAAGAACTGGGCTGATATTCACTACTTCCGGGTTTTGCTAAAACACGTCTTTGATCTTCTTTACAAAAAAGATTGAATTAAGAGTTTTACAATTAGTTCTATGTATTAAACAATTTAAACTAATTTAAGGAAGACTGCTGGATAAAGGTAAACTTTATGCTGATTTTCTATCTGCTTGATCTAGAAAACAGAATAAGAATGGAAACTGGGGCAAAATGTGTTGCCCCATCTGAAAACTTTATCTGAGATGATTAATCATGGGAGGAAGAGATTTCTAGTGAGGCATATATTGTTCAGCAATCATTAATCATTGTTGCAACAGTTTCAGCCCCTTGCGTAATGGTGATCAGGTTCTGTTAATCACATAAGATGAAGAAATGTATCACTTAGCAACATTAACATATTTGAATTATTTGCACAGTAGGCAACTTCATATACATAAAAACTTTGAGAATTACACAGGCAGTCTGTAAAATTAGGGCAATGTTTATTTTCCACTTTGATTTGCCTAAAGCAAGGTATTAACCCTTACAAGGCATAACCACACTTCTAAAATGAAGCAGTTCATTACTCTACAATCCTGGTTTCTGGGAAGTACTTGGAATTTACACAAGCGGTCCAAATAACCCAAATCACATTAAAACCTATGCGTCACTAACCTAAACCAGACAGTACTAAATATAAATTTTAATCCAATTAATGGGGATAGATAACTCTACTTGAAATGAATAATAAAACTAATTCAGTTAAATATTTCCTCCTTGCCTCACCTCATGTTTATGATTTTTATAGCTAAATTTTTTATATTATCTCTCAAACTTCAGACTGACCAGATTTTATGGAAAAAAACATTAGAACCAACCCCTTTACAACCTAAAAGACACTTAATAATGAACTCAGACCCTATTCTACACGTCTCTACAGACGTTACTCTATCCTTATAAAGAACCAAGACAAGTAGCAGTAGCATTATTCCCAATTTTAGAAAGGTGGAGGCTGAGGCTTTCATAAAGTTAAATAGCTACCAAAGTATATGGCAGAGGTAGTAAGATAAAAGTATTAATAATAAGGGGGAAAAATACAAGCCCTTCACCTCAATCCATTATGTTTAAGCCTATATTCTGCTTGGATGTTAGCTTTTTTTTTGCCATTTTAAAAAAATTGAGGGTGTAACTGACACATAACATTATATTAGTTTCAGGTGGACAACATCATGATTTGATCTTTACAAATATTGTGAAATGATCACAACAAATCTAGAGTATTTTAAAATTTCTAATTTAACATGGAATGAGGAAGTTTTTTTTTGCCTGAGGTTCAACCGCTCACATTTAAGGATATGCCAAAATGAAGTTCAGTTATTTTTCATAGAAATTCTCTTAAGATATCTAAATTATAAAGAAATGAATTTTGGTAAGATGGTCTGCCCAACTCCAATGTCCCCGAATTTCATTCAAGAAAATCATATAAGCTAAACATAAACCATAATATTCTTGCTGCTAAAATGAGATTTATACTTATTCACACTCCCTACCCACCTACTCCCCGCACACCCCCCTCAAAAAAAATAAAACAAGAGTCACTTATGAGTGAGGGCAATTTTATTTAGGTGTACCTGAGTAGTCTGCAACCAGATTAATTCGTCTGGCACATTTAGGATACTGGCCCAATAAAGTACCTTTGTGAATTGGGAATTATAAACACTGCTACAAGTAGAAAATGGCCAAAAGAAGCAGATGGGGGTGGGGTGGTGAAGAGTTGTTTTGTTTTGGTAACATTTCCACTGCCCCTAGATTTCTGGCCAATCAAATCATATCGTACCTTGGGAAGGGAAATTGCTTGATGCAGCGGCTGAGCCAAAGTCAGCAAAGCCTCCAAATAAATCAGCTGATCCTCCTAGAAATTAAGTATGAGGAAAAAAACTGTCAGAACCACAGCACAATTGATAGCACTTTTAGGAAGCCATTTTAGCACTGCACTCAAAAAATACCCAATACTAGAGCCCCAAGACCCATCATAACAGCTAGTTAGTTGATCCAGCTTTTTACGTCACCATGTTCCCTTTAAGCTACCACAGGACAGACTCTCTTACAGTATCCCTCAGTTCTATAACTAGTAATATAATAGATACTACAACTGTGGTTACAGTCACCCCTTACTTACATTTCACGAACATAACGTAGGCATGCAGTTTATCTGGCCAATTATGCTCTTTATAAGAATCTTCAATGGATGCTAAAACCTGGGTAAAATGTTGCTGGGTAATCAAATCATCATCCCACAGATTACTTACAAATAAAAAGGGATTAAGCTACTTTTACAGTGCAGAAATCAGATGGATACCACCTTAAACAAGTGCTCAAACTTAATGTCACTAATAATCGGACAAAATAGCACTCATGGGTCTTCTAATATAAAGGGACTAAAAAAGAGATCATCACTCAAATTCTTCCCAAAAATATTTAACCTGACTCCAATCATGAAGAATGAATCAGACAAATACAAACTGAGGGACATTCTGTAAAACAGCTCTCAAGACTCTTCAGAAAATGTCATCATAAAAGACAAAGACTGGGACCACTCCAGATTAAAGAAGCCTAAAGAAACATGACAAGTAAATGAAATGGGTGATCCCTGACTGGACTCTGGATATTTAAGTAAGTGCTATACTGAAATGATGTAATTGAGACACTAGGGAAATGTGAATATGGTCTATTATACAACAATACTGTTTTAATGTTAAATTCCCCAAGTATGATAATTATATTATGATTGTGAAGGAGAATGTCCTTGTTTTAAGGAGATATACGCTGAAGTATTTTAGGGGCAAAATGTCATGATGTTTGCAATTCTCTCTCAAACGGTGCACAATAAATAAACAAAACCAAAAAAGAACTAGAGAGAGACAAAGAAAATGTGACCAATTTTCTGCAGTTTGACTTTTTTTTAAATAAAAGGGAAAAAAAAACCCCCAAAAACCCTTGAAGTTGATCTGCATAGAAATCAGTGTTAATAGCTATAGGAAGAAAAATGAATGCAATGATTTAGGTGGACTATTTTTTCCTATTGTTTACTTGCAATTATTTGCAAAATACTTTCATTTTTAATCCTTGGGAAAAAACCCAGTAGCTTTTTGCTACTTCCAGACTGGTGTTTTTAAAGGGGTGAGATTCAAATCATAAGGCTGCAGATCAATCTGCATGCATAACATCACATTCTCATAAAAATTTTCATCTGTAAACACTAAATAGGTAAGAATATTTACTTTTATCTATAATTTGAACAGTAACATTATGTTAAATTTTATATTCCACTTCTCCTCAATTCAGTTATCAATGAAACAGCAATAGTCAAAGGATCTAAAACCTTAAATAGTTGTCCTTATTTTTGTCCTTAAAGATTTCACCTCTTAAGAGTCACAACCTTAGAAATTTAGAGCGGCAGTTCAATTATAGTGCTTTTAGTGTTATGTGAACATTATATAGGTTACATCACAGCTGCTTAGCCTGCAGTGCTTAGAAACTAGCCAGGTGGGACTGGAACATCTGGGCTGCACTCAAATACCACCAGGGACAGCTTCCAACATCTGGTGCCATTTCTGAATTGTCTTATCGCTGCAAGACATTCTGTCCCATCTGCTACACTCAACTGGGTTAATTAAACTAGAACCATCTCCCCTTCTTAATAAATAGCCAGCAGTAATAAAAGGAACAAATCAGTTTCTGACACAGGTGAACTTGGTATTTCTTTTTAACGCACATTTACTGCAGTCAACTATCAGCAGGCCTAACAAATTCCTTATTCCTTCACCTCATTACAGATGCACATATTCACATATATACTCACTCACCGTGAACTAACTTCCACCAAGGCCAAGGTTCTCTACTCCTAGCAACAACTACAGCTCATATGTCTGCTTTTGCTTTATCCAAAGGAAAATATCACAGTGATTTTTCTCTTCTTTAAAGGTACATATGTCATAATAAATGTGACGATAGGTACAAAAGATCAATGAGCTATATTTTTAAACTATATAAACAAGCACATATATATTAATAAAATCTAGCGGGGAAATCAATGGTGTGAACAGTTGCTGCTTAATATTCATAAGTGTGTCTTCTGTAATACTCCATGTTAAAAATATTGATCAAAGAATACTGTTAGGTAACAGAATCATAGTTAATCTTTTATTATAACACTAAGGGATTTGAAAATAGGAGATTATTTTCATTTTCTTCATCCAAGCAGTGAATAAACATCAATATGTAATTTATTATGCCAAATAAGTTCGGAATTTTCAAATCTTATCCAGTCTGGGCTACAAAGAAAATTCATGCTGTGGAGTATAGCACTGAATACTGTGAATCACATCTTCAAACTGGGTGACATATTTTATTTTTGTCATATCCTGAATTTAATATTTCAAATAATTATCTATTTAGTTATTCTATTGCTCTACCTTCTAACACCTAAGCTAAAATTATACTATGTTCATAACTTGTCTATAGCAAATATTATTATTCTCTCCATCCACACTACAGGGAGTTTAATTTCAAACATGACTAATTTAAGAACACTGGAGGTAAAAGAGTGGAAACACACACATAAGTATTTTACAAATAGAAGCCACCTTTCCTTGAAAAGGATTTAACTTTTCTCCATCTTCTGAAGTGCCACAGATTATACTTCTAGTGTGTTTTACATAATGTGATCCTCAACTTTGGAAACTATCTCAGAAATTAAAAATCTCTTATTTCATTTAGGAAAAGCTTCTCCCTCCTAGGAGGGACTATCCACATCTATATGCATGATGTTATGCATACCAATGCCTTACATTTAACAGACATTTTCTATACTTAAGCATTTTTCCCAGATAACTTCTATCTAAGGGAATTTAAATAAGAGTCTACCAAAAATTGCTGCATGTGGAAGACTGCTAAATTTCACAATAAGAGCTATCCTTCAAGATTCCCACATGAGAGGTGTCATTATAAATGAACCATTTCCATCTGCCTTTTCAGGGAAGCAAGGAGGTTATTTACAATCACCAGCTGGGAACATGTATTTTCCAAAGCAACACTGTGAACAGGAAAAATATAGCTGAACTAGACAGTGCTTTAACTATAAATGGAAATTTTCTTTAACGAAGAATTTAATCTAGATTACACTATGAAAACTTTTGCATGAGGAATTCTAATAAATACAAAATTAAAAGAAATGACAAAATGCAAAAAATTGTAAATATATGATGAAAACCTAATATAAATAAGTTTTTTAAAAAATCGATAAGGATAAACAACCCCAATTTAAAAAAAAAGGACAAAGGACATGAATAGACAAGTTACAACTAGCAATATAAAAGCATGAAAAGTTTCAAAGTCAGTCATCGAACACATGCAAAATAGAATGAAATATTATTTTCTCCTTACCAAAATGGAAAATTTTGAAAGATGCTACTTCACTACTTTATAACAGAGAGAAGTTTGGAAACAAATCAAAACCTAATGTCCAAAAAATAAGAGGCTGACTGGTGCAGTAACTTACAGCATATTTACACAATGTTAAGATTATAAAGCAATTAAAAGGTCTGTAAAATACCAACTATAATAAGGAAATGGTCATGAGATTTTAGATGAAAAAGAGTTTACAAAAAAATATAATAACAATAAAATCTTTATCTAGAAGCCTGAAAAAGATTTTCAACATAATAAATGCTTAATTTACAATGCTTGGTGTCAGTTTATTTATCTTTTGTAAAAATAAAATACAGTGTGTGGGCTTCCCTGGTGGCGCAGTGGTTGAGAATCTGCCTGCTAATGCAGGAGACACGGGTTCGAGCCCTGGTCTGGGAAGATCCCACATGCCACGGAGCAGCTGGGCCCGTGAGCCACAGCTGCTGAGCCTGCGCGTCTGGAGCCTGTGCCCCGCAACGGGAGGGGCCGCGATAGTGAAAGGCCCGCGCACCGCGATGAAGAGCGGTCCCCGCACCGCGATGAAGAGTGGCCCCCACTTGCCGCAACTAGAGAAAGCCCTTGCACGAACCGAAGACCCAGCACAGCCAAAAATAAATAAATAAATAAAAACCTAAAAGTTAAAGATTTAATCTGATCACCTTTCATTCTTTAAAAAAAAAAAATAAATAAAATAAAATAAAATAAAATACAGTGTGTGAGTTGTGGAAAAAAAAAAATAAATGCTTAACTATATTGACTGATTATATAGAAAATGTTCAAAGAAAGACTATTCACCAAAATTATTAATAGTTAACTTTACGCACCTAAGTTACAGTGAAGTACTTTTTTTCCATAAAATTTCTAAAATGAGCACGCACTACTTTTAATGAGTTAAAACAGAATATGGTAAAACATTTTATTCTTAGTAAACTTAGGTTAAACTAGAGACGACGCCCATGAAAATTCTAATATATAAGTTGGGTTGTAATAACCAGTAACTTGGCTATAACAAGGTGGCTCACATCCATGTAAATATCCTCAACTAACTTTAGTGATAACGGAGTACAGGGCAACAGGTTCAAATGTAAATGTAATGAACATTTTGGATTTGATACACGTTAATCTTAAAAAATATTTTTTAACAACCAAAAAAATCAAAAGATATTGCAAGCCTTGTAAAGTCTTTATATTTTCTCTTCAACCTCATTCATTGTACTAGAAACAACTTATGTAGTAGTATGTTAATCAAGACCTAAATTCCTTAATTACAAAAGGGACAAAGGAGACAACGAAAACTTTGAAGACGAGATATACTAAAAATGAAATGGAATGGTTCTTGGCATTATATTTGTAACTGGCTTATTTTCTAAATACATTATTATTCATTTAAAAAATGTTTACTTAGAAACATACTATATATAAATGTCACCAAAGTATCATTTGAGTACAGATTATAAAAGAACATCACCAGAGTGGGACATTTATCATCACAGTCTCAAGAAAATCTTGATGAATGGGTTTCACATGTGTATTTTTAAACTTGGTTGATATTCCACTATGATTTTACCACATATACTTCTGAAGATGCTAACAAAAAGGATGAAATAACACATAAAAAAAGAAAATCTGAGCATTTTCTCCAAGGAGACATTTATCTGGTGAACGGTACAGAAGCTGTATCTGCTTAGGTTTACAGTTCATGTCCATATTACTTGCATGACAGCAGTATTATAAATATAGGCACATATGGTAAATGACACCCAAATGGCATACCAAATAGCAATGCTAATATGGTAGATTCTTAGACTTTCTTACATGTAGGTGCTAAAGATTTAACATCCAATTTTTTTCTCCACTGCTGAATTCAATTTAAAATATATTATTACTAAAATATTTAAATAGAAATTCATGGTAATGAAATTCATCTTACTGATTGGAGGGGGTTCTACACAAACTGGTTAAACAAACTGTTTCAAATAGGAGAGAACTTTAAAAAATAATTATGGGGACTTCCCTGCTGGCGCAGTGGTTAAGAATTCTCCTGCCGATGCAGGGGACCACAGGTTCGAGCCCTGGTCCGGGATGACCCCACATGCCGCGGAGCAACTAAGCCCGCGGAGCAACTAAGCCCACGTGCCACAACTACTGAGCCCGCATGTCTAGAGCCCGTGTGCTCCGCAACAAGAGAAGCCACCGCAACGAGAAGCCCGCACACCTCAACAAAGGGCAGGCCCCGCTCGCGGCAACAAGAGAAAGCCCGCACGCAGCAACGAAGACCCAACGCAGCCACAAAAAAAAAAAAAAATTATTAAAAAAAAAAGAGTGACCGTAATAATAAACAGTGAACAATTTAAAAAAAAATTATGATGTCAACCCACTTTCAGTTGGTTTTTAGAAAATATCAAGATAAAAAAATTAAGGCAAGAAATATTCCAGATTTCATTCAGACTTTGTCTCAATTACTGTATTAATATTAATTGCTACTTCTATTTAATTAGCCAATCTACTGCTTGCACTGGAGAAGAAAAACCACTCAAAGGTTTCTTGCCAAGCAAAGGAAGCATGCTGGTATTTAATAATTCTCTCTGTTCAAAGCAATCTTGCTAACACCGAGGAAAAAAGTTAGATTCACTCATCTGACCTTCCTAGTTAATTCTTCTCTGATTGCTCCATTAAAAATTTTCACAGATGCATGAAAGGGGCTCTTTAATATTTCATACCAGGAAATCCAAAATAGTTGATATTCTGTGACACTAAATCTGTATTATATGACTACGTGCTAACTACCAGTTAATACTACTATTAAAATCTTCAACATACAAAAAGACAGCACATAAATTGTTAAACAACTAATGTAGTTGTTTGCAAACTTGGGCATGACAGTTCAATAGAGTTTAAGGAATAATTTTACGAACAGTTACATTTACAGAAAAAAGGGAGTGGGAATTGAAGAATCTCAGAAATTGGATTGAACCAGACACCCTAGTAAGTTCACACCTAGTCTAAGAATTAATTTTATGATAGTAGGCAAGGAGAGGGAGAAAATAATAGACTTTAAATTAATCATATGTACTAAACTATCAGTGAGAAGTAATTTTCATCATAAACACTAATGTAAATTTTAAAACAATTCAGTTTTGAAAAATTATTACACAACTAGAAACAACAGATTTACTTTGACATTATTTCTATGCCAATCTCGTCAGTTACATTTTAATGTGAAATGAACTTTAAACATAAGTTTTATTTCTTAAGCTGTTTTGACTTGCAGTACAGTTTATTACGACTCCATAATCATCAAATGCAACCTAAAATAATCAATTTTCTTGAAAACAATTTATAGGGAATTACTCAAAAAAAAATCTAGCACGTATTGGACATCAAACTGAAGAAATCGTTAATCTTCTCTGTGAGAAAATCTTGGTAAATGGACTATGCTTTTGCTCCAGCCCTCTTTAAAATATGTCACACTTTCACAGAATGCCCCTTTCCTCCAAAGCACTCTGTATGTTTGTAACTAGGTAACTATTTGTGACTCTTTGATTAATGATTACTTCCTCCACTTGACCTTCCCACGAGGGCAAGAACTGTTTTACTAAGCATTATACCGCAAGCACCCAGGCCAGTGTCTGGTTCGATAAATGTTTAGTGAATAAATGAATGAAAAGTTTAAATGAACTCTAGGCGTGGGTAGTTTGACAGCCAGAATTAAGATTTATGGAAAGACAGTGAAATGGGCAGAGCAGTACATTTCGCTTACAGAAAAAGCAAAGCGACCCCAAATACTCAGTGCTAAAGAAATTGAGAGAGATCACTGAATTATCAGTCAAATATTTAAGCGCTCACCTTCCTTATTTTAGGCAATTAAACACTTCCTCCCAAATAATGCTCAAAGTGAATTAATTTCACATTAAAAATAAATCTAATGCAAAAAAATTTTTTTTTAAATTTTCATTCCATCTTTTATTTGCCATTAAAAAAAATTACTCTGAAACCAAGAATTCTATCGATCAAAAGAAAAAGCCAATGTGGAAGCTTACCTGTTGATTGGCTGGTGCCATCAAACAGATCAACAAGGTCACCAGATGACTTGCTGCTGGGCACTGAAGTCTGAAAACACACACAGAACTAATAAGCTCAGAAAACATATTTCTACTATTTTTTTTAAAAATCTGCTCTACTTATCTGTAATTCCCAACTGAGACACAAATACCTGTAATTATCTTAATAAAGGTAGATTTCCTTTTCTGAAAAAAGAGAAGTGACCTTGACTCCTTATGGAGAGATAGTATTTTTAAAGTATTCTATTCCTAGCATTGTAAAAGTCCCTAACATCCACACTCCTCTTTTCCTTAACTCACTTCTTTTCGGAGATCAGACAAGATTAGGCATGTCCACTGTTCCTGGGTTACTTTCTCATTTCTTACTGCATTTCACTCTGAAAAAACATACCTTCCAGATCCCACTCAAATCTTAACACAGAATCACCTGAGAAGCATTAAAGAAATATATATGCCCAGCTCCATCACAACATACTGAATCATAATTGCCCAGGTTGGGATCTTGGTCTGTACAGTCTTACAAAGCTCCTTTAGTAATTCCAATGCATAAGAAGGTCTGAGATCTACTGGATTGGAGGCCAACATCCTACCTAGCTCTAAAATTTTATGATTCTGTGAACTTTAGCAACACTGTTTGTATACCATACAGGTCAGTATAATTCCATGTTGGTCTGATATACCTTGACATCTGTTTTATATTTAGTTCCCAAACTGTGGGGCTGGAGTTGTTATATAATTTTTCTCTTATACATAGTTCTAAGCACCCTAATGCATAGGTCCTGTATGTTCAATACATACATGTTAAATTAGAACAGAAGTGCTAGGCAATAGGAAAACACTGTAAATTCCTAGGCATGTTAATTTGAGCTTTGAAGATTAAAACACTATATACTGTGGTTCAAAAAGGCCTTGAGGTTGAAAGAGATCTGAAGCAGCTGAGTAACTTGACGAGAACTTCACAGAGTTCTATGCATTTTTTTGGTAATAAAAACAAAGTCAGGGGCTTCCCTGGTGGCGCAGTGGTTGAGAATCTGCCTGCCAATGCAGGGGACACGGGTTCGAGCCCTGGTCTGGGAAGATCCCACATGCCGCGGAGCAACTCAGCCCGTGAGCCACAATTACTGAGCCTGCGCGTCTGGAGCCTGTGCTCCGCAACAAGAGAGGCTGCGACAGTGAAAGGACCGCGCACCGCGATGAGGAGTGGCCCCCGCTTGCCACAACTAGAGAAAGCCCTCGCACAGAAACGAAAGACCCAACACAGCCATAAATAGATAAATAAAAAAATTAAAAAAAAAAAAAAAAAGAAGAAATGCCACAATGAAAATACTTGTATATACATTTAAAAAAAAAAAACAAAGTCAAAAAGCTTACACTATAAATTTAAAATATTTATGGCAGTGACATACATTCAGGCTGTACTACAAATTGATATTTAAAATCCTTTTAAGATATAAAAGTCTCAGTTTACTGTTAAAAAGAATTATATAGGTTGGATGACTTTCCCCATGCAACCATAAATGAACTCTCCATATAACAGCCATCATGTATTATTTGGGTTTTAATTATGACTATCTACCAGATCTTAAGACAGTCATCAGTAAGCTAACTGTATCCACAGCAGGAGAAAACTAAGACCACAAGGAAATAACACATCCATTTCCCCTTTTTAACTACAACTAGTTGAGTTATAATTTTGAGGTTTTTGTCAAAACTAAAAAGAGCACAATATGGGTGAAATTATACACCAGAAGATATGTGGGAAAACTTGACACAGTTCTTGACACTAAGTAGGACTAGCTTTATTTTTAGAGTCACCTGCAATTTGCAAGATACATTAGAAAACTATTTTCCCTAGCTTTCAGCTACATTTGATGCAAAGATACAAGCTGGGTGAATACTAGTTGGGGGAGAGTAACAGAACAACTATTGAGGCTTTCGGGGCAAACCTCCTCTCTCTTAGGCAAATTTCTGTCCAAAAGACTAGCTTGCAGCCAGGTATCTAGCAGGTGGATTTCATTTCTGTGGTGAATAAAAAGTGAAGACAGTACAAGAATTAGTGCTGCTACTGATCAATACTGACCACAGGGCAAATAAACCTCCTTTTCACAGGAACGATCTCTGTATTAAACAAGACCAATTCCGCTATATAACTACTTGTCATATATACAAGTGGTCATTTCTTACAACTTCCAAACACTACCATGTTTTCCTTAGTGAATCTCACACTTGGTACCAGTGGTGGTGTCTAGAAGGAAACAGATGCACTACATTCTGATTCACAACCTTTCCCAAATGAACCAAGAGTGTTATTACTATTTTCATAGAAAGTGCATAGATAATCATTCAGCAATTGGACAGGTTTCTTCCTCCAAAGAGATTTCTTATTATTAATGACTGAGTAATACATGCCAGATGATCTAATAATTAATATGATTACCTAGAAATGCCTGAGCCTACTAATGCAGTAATTCTAAAAGTAATTTATAAGAATAAAACTGTGTATAATGTGTAAACTCGTGCCATTCCCACCTTAACTGAAGACTGAGGTGTATGAGCTGAAGCATTCTGATCTGGACTTGCTTTGTCCCCCGTGTAGTGTGCTGCTGCTCCAAGATCAATGGTTTTGGAAGGATTTGCTGTGCGCTTGTGTCTTGTGGTGGTGGTCTCTGTGGCCTGTGTGATATGGATATGTTTTGTCGTCACAGTCTCCTCTTCATCTTTGAATTCACCTTTGGGAGATCTGCCTCTTCTTGCTTTCTTTTCCTCATCACTGTCACTAAAAGATATTAAAAATGAAGGAAAATAATAAGACTAGGGATTACTTTAAAATGGAGCCCTCAGTGATTTGAGCTAAAGAATTTCAAATGCAGTAACTCCAAATTCCATACTTTGACTATTTGACAGGGATCAAGAGAATGTTATCTAAGCTACCTGAATAATCATATGTATGCACTGGGGAGCAGAAGTGGGAACCCATCAAATTCCCCAGGTAAGTCTAAAATACTGCTACAAAAAAGTATTTACATAAATGTGTACAAATAAAAAAGCCTGAAATAATTCAAGTGCTCATTTATTATAGATTTAAAGCTTAATTAAAAAATAAAATAGCAGGGTTATTATCATATCAGAATCAACTGATTAGAGCCTAGGAGCTCAAATAGCTGCATTTGATAACCATTTTCTTGAAATGGACTGTGTGCAACAACTACAGTTCCATTTATATAACAAGATTCTGTCACTGACTCATATACTAATGTAAATATATAATAAAATACTATAATTTCAATGGATATCTTTTAAATATTATCCTATCTGCATTCAAATGATTAAACTCTCATCTGTAAATGCAGAAAAATGAGGTAACACACACTTTACAAGAACTGTGCTCTATTTTACTATATAGAATCACGAGATCAAACTTTTACAAAACTAAGAAAATTGCTTTACAGAAAATTTAAATATATTTAAAATATTTTAAAAGAATTCCTTTTCAGGCACATTCAAAGATTTTTTCTTCTTCTTAACATGCAAAAGGAAAAAAATACAGAATGAGTAAAAGAACTGTGTTTTTCATATGCCCCAAATTAAAAATGTCAGTACTAGTGTGCTCTCCAGTAATGACGCATTGGGTTTTTTTTTCTGGTGCAAGTAGGACAGAGAGAGAAATTGCCTGAAATACGTTCCATTACTTACTATTTCTTAATTTCAGAGTAGGTGGTTTAAATTATAAATATTCTGAAGTAAAATACTTAAAATTCTCCTTAAAACTATGACTATTATTACTGATGCAATTTAACTCGGACTAATCTAAAGCAATTTCTACTGAAATATAAATCAATTTGGAACCTGTACAAATCAAGAATCAAGAAGAATGGCTTCCCACACTGAGCAAAGGGGTTAAATGTATTTTTATCTATAAACATTTTAGGGAATCTGCAAGTTCTGATCAAGTGTTCAAAACCCCTTTGTCACTTACTAATTTCTCAGCAACAAATGACCTAAAAATTCCCACCATCAGTCCTATATCTAAGACTGAAATTTCTTACCTTTCTGATGTCCAATTTGATTACAGTGCAAGATAATTTCTTTACAAGGTGAGAATGTAAACTTGAGTAGCACACAATGAAATGAAAGCTTCATATATGATCAATGTTCAAGAATTCCTGAATCTAATAATGAGCTAATAAGTCTAAAATTCTGATAACATGCCAGATAGGTCCCATGCAACTTTGTCTAAAAATCTATTCTTCTCTCACAAATACTCCAAGATGTAAGTCCCTGGTTTGCTCTTTAGTTACTAAAACAAATAACATACACTACATTTTCACTCTTTTAAACCTGAATATATAAAAGATTTAGGAACGCTAGCAGACCCTGTCTTAGAGGCAAATGTAGAAAAGAAAAAATCAAGGGAGAAACAGGAAAAAAAAAAAAGAATAGGAAGACAAAGCAAGGAAGGAAAAATTGAGGGTGGAGGGCAAAGAAGAGAAAGTAACAAAACAAGAAGGTACATAGTTAGATTTCTAACCAGCCTACCTACCTGATTCCCATACTTCTTCAGGAAATAGCAACAGAATATGTGGCCACTATGTTTTAAGTCAAACCAAAAGTGTGAACACAAAGGCCACAAGAACATTAAAGAGGGAAAAACAGCACAGAGTATTTGAGGTAGGCATCGTTTTCCAAAGTTTAGTTATTTATTATTGCCATACGCATACACTTTCAGTATAAAAGAGCTAGAAATATAGTTGTAAAATATATTCAAAGTATTAAAAATAAATTCTGGTTCTTCAAAGATCATATTCCAGAAACAGACAGGAATTCCACAGATTTAATAAATATGGAAACATACTGAGAAGACACTAAAATATTTTAGAATCTGAATAGTTTCAAAACTATTATTTTTATTTCTTTTTAATGACCCCTAAATCTGAACTGTTAAGATTTTTTTATAAGAGAAAAAGAGATGATACTTAGTTACAAGAACTCACTTGAAGTTTTGGTTGCATCTCTGTGTTACTTTAGGCAAGTTCCACACAGCCTGATTGGGCTTCAGTTCTTACTCCCAAAAAATAATGGTAAAATCCTTGCTCTAGACTATCCAATAGAGATACAGTGAGGCACAAATGACAAATATCTTATAAAACTTGCTTTGCAAATTAAGTGCTACATATACTGCCCTTATAACTGGCAGAAAAACTAGTTAATAGTTATATTGGTAGGTAAGAAAAAGTGAATGCTAAAAGGTTCCTAGTACTGTTCTATGTAAAACTAAATACAAATACCCCAACATTAGAAAATGTAATCTATGAAAATATAGGTCACACTCGAAAACATTTTAGTCCAAATATCCATCTGGATTTTTTTTTTCTGGTATAAACTGGCACAGAATCTTAATGAAATGTCACAGGAAGAATTTTCAAACCCCTAACTTTTGTTTAAATCTAATAAAATAATAAACTTCATTATCCCTCAGCAATACCTTAGATCCCTGGATCATCAGATGCCCAATTGCAAAATAAGCTGTCAAAGTTCTTACTGGGAAAAAAAATTCCAATAAATGGCCTGAA
This sequence comes from Balaenoptera acutorostrata, assembly GCF_949987535.1. Lineage (NCBI taxonomy): Eukaryota > Metazoa > Chordata > Mammalia > Artiodactyla > Balaenopteridae > Balaenoptera > Balaenoptera acutorostrata. Next base: position 142,201,859 of record NC_080065.1, read on the forward strand.
TAAAAACATACAGGAAATGTGATCAATTTTAGAAATAAATGGACACAGACAAGGAAAGTATGTCAATACTAAATGCAAATAATGTCTGACATAGCATCTTATAAACAGCTGCACTGTATATATGATGTGTATGTGTGTAAATACACACACACACTATATATATGTATAAATCAGCAGCAAATATACTAAAACTGGAACAATACAGCGAAAATTCGCATGACCTGGGAATTCCCTGGCGGTCCAGTGGTTAGGACTTGGCACTTTCACTGCCATGGTCTCGGTTCAATCCCGCGTCAGGAACTAGATTAGCCTGCCCCCACGCAAATTCATGAATTGTTCCATATTTTTGCACAAGGCATTTTTAGGGGAGTGAAACTACTCTGTATGGTTCTGTAACGGTGGATACTATGCATTTGTCAACTGTACAACACAGTAAACCCTAATGCAAACTGAAGAGTTTAGTTAATAATATTGGTTATCAATTGTTAATAAATGTACCACACTAATGCAAGATGTTAATAACAGGAGAAACTGTGTGTGTGTGCATGTATTTTTGCACTCAGAGAGGTCGGGTTATGTAGCAACTCCCTGTACTTTATGCACAATTTTTCTGTGAAGCTAAAATTGCTCTAAAAAATAAAATCTATTAAAGAAACAAACAAATAAAGCTGAATTTCAGATAATGCCAACACCCAAAACAAATAAACAAAAAAACCCAAGACCCAGCTGTGTCAATTCAGTACCCTTTCCAAGAGACCCAGGAGACAAAGTGTTAATACCTGCATCTTTCTGGAGAGTCTTCTCTATCTTTCCTCCGGAACTTGCTGATGGTGTCGTCAATTGTGCTTCCAATTTTATCACTCAGTTCACCTAATTTATCACTGAATGGAAAAGCACTCTTGTTTTTATCCCAGTCCTCATCCCATTTTGATTTAGGCTCAGGATCATATCTTTCACCTATATAAAGCATTAAAAAGAGAAGCAACTCTAAGGACATTAAACTCAAAAGGTGTCTATAGTCCTTATTTCTGAAGCTTTTCCTCATAATAAAACAGTTTTCAAAGGAAAACAGAAAGCTCCCACAGTGCTGAATCAACACAATTACAGCAAGGCACAGCATGTAGTGCCAGTCATTAAGTGGCAGGAATGCAGATTCAAAAGCTTTTGTTTATGAAAACTAACACAACCTTAATGCACAGCACAGCATATCAGGAAGTTCTTAAGGGCTGCTGAAAGGAGTAGAGGAAAACACAAAAACCAACACAAGCTATATAAGCAAAAGAGAAATGGAAATCTTTTGTTTTCACAAAAGTCACTTAATGTATTATATTTCATTCCCATTTCTTAATGGTTTTTCAATTATTAGAAAAGCATTGGAAAGCAACAATCTCTTACAAAACACAAACTATAGGAAACACTACTCTGAATGCTACATATCCCAATATACTGTAAAGACTCATAACTGTCATTCTTTACCATCAAACTAGAAAAATAAATGTACTTCATGGCATGGGAAAGCACCCTTCAATTATTTTAAAAAGAAAAGAATATTCTAACTACCAAAAACTATACAGACTAGAATCATGAAATATGCTCAAGCAGTTCAGAACAGTGATGATCTATTCAAACACCAAGTCCAAACATTATGCTGGGACTGGCAAAACCTAGGGAGCCTCTGTGTGAATTTGATAATGAAGATAGTAGATCACTGGCAGTGAAAAAAAGCCCCAAAATGTCAAGATTTGTTTTAGTCCTTGACTTTGAGGGCCTAAAGAAGAGATAGGAATCACAGGCACTAAATGGAGCCTTTTACATTTCCATGTCCAAACTCAGCTTAAGAGCCAAGAGTACAAGGTGCAGAAAAATCACGTGTGGTTAAAAAGAAGACCGAAAACTAAGGCAGGGTGCAGAGAAAAAGGAAAGACCAACGGGAAACAGCAAAATAATCAAAAGGTAGATAACTGAGCTTTTGTTTAAACTTTGGTTAACAAGTTCTGATGGCATACATGCCCTCTGGAGATCAAACAAAACCATTTTGCTGAATTACTCAGTAAAACTGCAAAGCCACAATTTTCTGTGAGAGTTTGAGGATTTAAAAATACGTCTACTAAACCTGAAAGTGACCACCAACTTAAAGAGAACATAACAAAATGTTTTCTAGACAAAATTTAAGCCAGGATGGTATTATAAAAATGAATGGGGGCTTCCCTGGTGGCGCAGTGGTTAAGAATCTGCCTGCCAATGCAGGGGACACGGGTTCGAGCCCTGGTCTGGGAAGATCCCACATGCCGCGGAGCGACTAAGCCCGTGAGCCACAACTACTGAGCCTGCGCGTCTGGAGCCTGTGCTCTGCAACGGGAGAGGCCGCGACGGTAAGAGGCCCGCGCACCACGATGAAGAGTGGCCCCCGCTCTCCGCAAATGGAGAAAGCCCTCTCACAGAAACGAAGACCCAACACAGCCAAAAATAAATATAAATAAATAAATAAATTTATTTTAAAAAAAAAATAAAAATTAAAAATGAATGGCTCTCCAACAATGTATATGTACACTTCATAACAATGTGATGAACTAGACTTTGAATGGCTCTCCAACAATGTATATGTACACTTCAATAACAATGTGATGAACTAGACTTTGAAAAGACACAAATTTACAGGATAAATGAAAGCAGATGAAAACTAAATTAGCACGGTGGACATCATACTAAATGAGTGCCAGAGATACTGGATATTGGCAAAACATTATCTAACGTCAAAATAAAAAGCATGTAAAATAGTTAAAGTTGATTAAGTCTCTGAATAATATATATAACATTAAAAATAATTTATAAAAGAAGGCAATGCAGATACACAGGACATTCAACTCTATCTCTAATGCAGATGATGTAATTAGTTCACTCTAAGTCTAAAAACTTACTCAATTGTCTAAATTCATCTAATTATATGTTGTGCTGATTAAAAAAAGGACTACTAGCAAGTAGAATGAGGAAAGGAGTGGAGAACAGCTCTTCCTACTCAAAAACACATTAAACTGCTAAAGCTACTTTGAAAAATCTAAAGAATAAAATATTAACTTGGGTAAATAATTAAAAGACTTCTTAATCCCCTAAACAAATAAAAACTCCAAAACATATTTATGTGATTTATTTAAGAGAAACATTTTTGCCCAATTCAAGAACTGACTTAAATGTGATATGGGACATTAAAAAAAGGAATTTTTCTGCTGTTAGAAACATCAACCAATTAAGTGCAGTATTTTTAATTTGAGGGCAAGAAAGCAGAGGAGCAAAGGAGCGAAGACATTTTATAGATACTTGCAAGGTAAGAAATAGAAGATTTTTACACAGTTACAATGAAGGAGTTACAAGATCTCAGTATAATTCAAATATAAACAAACTTAGATATGGTTGGGGGGCAGTTAGAGAGCCCCAATATGCAGCTGCTAAGTATACGTGGCACTGGCCTGTCTGTGTATATACAAAATGACAAGGGACTGTCAGTGTTCACAGAAGACGGAACGAGTCCAAAGGAACATCCTGTGAAAGAGAGTTCTTATTTTCTGTATCTGTTTCAAGCACCTACCTAGTGATCTATTTTAGGAAAACCATATTATTACATTAAAAATAAACATGAGAGGGCTTCCCTGGTGGCGCAGTGGTTGAGAATCTGCCTGCCAATGCAGGGGACACGGGTTCAAGCCCTGGTCTGGGAAGATCCCATATGCCGCAGAGTGACTAGGCCCGTTAGCCACAATTGCTGAACCTGCGCGTCTGGAGCCTGTGCTCCGCAACAAGAGAGGCCGTGACAGTGAGAGGCCCGCGCACTGAGATGAAGAGTGGCCCCCACTTGCCGCAACTAGAGAAAGCCCTCGCACAGAAACGAAGACCCAAAACAGCCATAAATAAATAAATAAAATTTAAGATATAATTCACGAAATAAATAAATAAATAAAATAAACATGAGAGATGAATGTTCTAGCTGTTCTTAAATACATTAGGAACAATACAGTGATAGGCCTAGACAAAAAACTGATGGTATTGTCAGTTACCTTTTTCTACGTCAAATTAACGCAGTGCTTAATTAAGGAAAGAGACTGAGGATGGACTAACCTGTAGCTCTATTTTTGGCCAAAAATAGAACTAAACTGGTTTTGAACTAGGAGGATGAATCTCTTCATCAAACTTTTTTTTTAATGTTCTACATGGTAAGTTACAGAAATCCTTTTTTCTTCTTAGAATGGGAACCCCAAGAGGAAAGGGCATATATCTATTTTACTCTCTGTATGTCAACTCAAAGTTTGGTCATTCAATAATGCTTAATGGTTAAAATCATATTCTTGAACCACAAAAGTAAAAAATAGGAAGATTCCTAAGATCTACAGGAGCCAAAATGAGTATTACATATATCTCAGTATTGTATGTATTCAAAATAGCATTTTTGTCTTCTGTATTGCAGTGATTCTTAAAATACACCCAAGAAGCTAAACTGATGCTTAGGTGCCAGTCTGTCTTTGATACTCACTGTATCTGAATCCTCCAACACTGTCTGAGGAAACCCCAACATATTTGTCTTTGTTCTTCTTTGCTTTCTTTCGCTCTTCACGAAGCCTGTCATCATCCTGGGCAAATTCAACCAATTCTTTCACCTTCTGGCGAATATTTATACCTTGATCCTTGCCATGCTCATCTGTGAGGATGGTAAGGGAGAAACAAAACCTTAAGAATTCAGTTAATATGTATCAAACCCTTTAACACATACAAAAAAGACATGAAAATTTCAATACAAGAAACCAACTTCAATATTTTAAAATGAATAAAAAGAGGCAAATTGTGTTACTGAATTTTGTCATTCCCTCATCAAATCCTAAGTCTTGAGATGCAATTTTGCCTTATAAGAGAGTGCAAAGATGAACTAAAAAGGACCACAGATAACGGTTCTATGCAAAATCAATTAAAGATCCACTAAAAAGGATTACTAACAATAACCATACAAAATGGACTAATATCCAAAAATGTTATTTTCTTTTTCTATGGCATTTTAACAAAACAAAACAAAACGTACATTTTAATGACTGAAAAGCACCCAAACGCCTTCGTCTCCCCAATACAAGTTTGGAAACACTAATTACCAGGATTTAGTGTAGCTGAAAAACTGAATTTTTAAAGTGCTTTCAACTGGGGTATGCTACAAAATGAAATGTGGTTCATTCTGTATCCTCTTTCACATTCAAAACACACTCTGGCCTTGCTGCCTTTGCACAGTAAATATTATTTGGTGGGAGGAAAAAAAACCCCCAGCTTCAAACAGATGTGTGTGTTTTGGAGCTCTAACCTTTTCTTCCCATATGATTAAAGCTATTCCTTTATGGACACCACAGGGGACCAGTCTCCAGTGCATATTTTAATATAAACCCGAACACTCATGTTGTGTTGGTTCTGTTGTTATTAGCCAGTCTTTTCTGCAAGTTCTTGTCTTCACTAATTAATACTCTAGGGCCCCACGTCTTGGATTCTGCACTCGTCACACAACCAGCAACAGTCACATTCTAATTAGAGCGGAGAAGCTTCTAAGCTGGTTCAGGTGACTGACAACTCCAACTACTGTTTTAATTTGCTTATAAGGTTTTTCTATTGCTCACCTACAAAGTGGTAATTTTCCAGGGATCGCAAATCATAAATGTGTTCTCTGGCACTTGTAACAACACGCTCTGATCCATTCCTTATGAGGTAAGCTAGGAGCAGCAATGACTGTAAAAATACAAAGCACCAAATGAGATTTAATGAAATAAATTCTGGTAGAGCTCTGGTAAATGTCTAAAAAAACAAAAAATTCTAACATTAGCATATAAATAATCTTTGTGTGTGTATGTGTGTGTGGGGTTCTTTACCTTACATTAGACTTTAAAAGTACCGTTAAAAACTCATAGTATCAATTTAAAGTTCCTCTTATACCAAGCGTAGTAATTATAAACTGTCCACTGGATACATGTGTCAAAAGATTAAAAAAAAAACTTAGATGTTAAATATCTGAATGTATGATATAAATGAACACTAAGCTTTTAGAAAGCTGGTTCAGTTTTAGTGTTAGAAACATCAGTTTAAAGAGAACAATTATTTGGTAATTATATGACCTCACAGCATTTTTCCCGGATAAAATTTAATTTGGGAGGGTTATGATGTGGCTTTTGTTTAAAAAACTTGCTGCTTGTTTTGGAAAATATAGATATTTTCTGCTAAAAACGTGATTTATGCTGACACGTTAAAAAAAAAAAAGAATCAAAGGAAAAAAAAACTTGCTGCCAACAAATATGAGAAAAGAATGTTTATGGGATTTCTTTTTGAGGTGATGAAAATGTTCTGGTTTAGACATTAGTAACTACTACACAACTTTGTGAATACACTAAAAACCAGTGAATTATGAATTCTGAACTTAACTTTGTTTGGAACAAACCTCACATAAAGATCTATGAAAATCTAGTTAGGTTGAAGAAACTGAGGGGCAAAAAACCCTCATTCTACCAGGAATTTATTCGTTAAAAAAGTAGTTTACCCAAGAATTATTAAAACAAACAAAAAGCTCTAATTAAAAAAAATTAATTTATAGAAATTTAAACTATTTCATCACTACTACTGTATAAGCTAAAGGAATGACAGTGAATGTTTTCAGAAACAACATCAAAAACGTGGAACTAAATAAAGCATTGATTTTCAATACTAAAAGCCAGAAACATTGCTTTCAAAATTTCAAATATAAATATAATAACACCATTTTGGAAAGCACAGAAAAACTTTCTCAGCAGTGAGAAAATATCGTGGGGATGGAAGAACAGATTACTATCTTGTTTTAGAATTCTACATATGATGAGATCAGTATTAAATGAAAAGAATCTAACAAAAGAGTACATATTTGCAAATTTTAAAATGTTAGAATTTTAATGTTTTAGAATCTCTTGTTATACTTAAATTTAACACATATTTTTGGTGCACAATACTGTAATAATACTAGCAAATTTTTACGTAGAGATGACAAACCATATTAGAATGGGTGGTTTTCATCTTAACTGCTCATACACTAAACATGCATACTACTATAGATTCATTACTTTCGACATGCACAAATATATGAAGAGTTGTTTATGGTGACTAGAAAACAGAACACAAACAGCAAATCTACTTCTTTTAATGTTTTAGAATATTCTATTCTAGGATTCAACATCCTTCATAATCACTTATGTATGTACACCTTAAAACTTCAAGCATTTGTCTTCAACGTGTCAAATAATAAATACAGACTAAAACCCATACCTTATAAACTCTTCTCCAATTTTTTTTGTTGTCTTTTAACATTCGTGACCAAAGCATGTTCATAAGTTCTGGAAATTGTTCGTACATAAATGTAGCCCTGAAAAAAGAATAATTTTCCTTAAGAGTTTGCAGTGTGTTAATTCTGACAGTAGATGGCAGGCTTGTTCTGTGTTTTCCTAAAGAGCTTTAAAAAAATTAATAAGCTTAATTCAAAAAAATTTAGATATGCTTCCTTAAAAATGTCTTTCTTATATTTTATACAATATCGAGCACATTCATAAGTCCCACTAATTAATATCATATTTTACAAGGCCTTCATTCACTGGCATAATCATCCAGATGTTCATCAGGAAAAAATTTTCCTAGCTTTAAGTCATTTTATATGCATTTGTCAAAATTTTAACAAAGTTTTTCTAAACTTCATTGAAAAAGAAAAATTTTATTTTACTTTTCTGAGCTAATATCTAAGGGGAATGGATCCTCTGTAAAACTTCCCCCACTAATATCTGAATGATTATATGCAAAATTTATATCTGGCAGCTAAACAGTTTAAAACTGAAAGCAAATTTCACATTTCTGGGTGAAGATAGTTGCATTCTTTCTGCACTGCTGAGTCAAATTATCACTTACTTGGCAATCTCTCCCATGAGTTGCCCAGAAGGTCCCCAAGGATCGTCATTCGTTGCTTCTCGAACCTTAGACTCTATCTCTGAATAATTCATAACCACATTGGTGCTGCAGAGAAAAAAAATGCAGGCACATACGCACAAAGATTAGCATCAAAACTGAGAAACACATGAAAACTTAATAATGACACTACTGGGTGTCCTAATGAGATACCTCTACAGGGTGGGAAAGAAAACATCTTTTGTGCACAAGCTACCCTGAGGACACTATATAACACATTTAAGTTATCTTTAAGAAGATTTTACTATTCCATTAGGCTTCAAGAATACAGATGAGAGATTACATTAGAGCTGGCATAAGTCCAGTAAAAAATGGCTTTAGGTCAAATTAAAAAGGAAATTGAACATGCTACGGTCTATTATAAAGCTAAGTTGTCATTTTGCTGACCAGACCTGGTTTACATGCAGTCTTAGGTTTCCTGTTCACAGAAATTCTTTAAATTAATGAGCAAAATTATATAAAAGCTAAATGTTATTTATACTGTATAAAAAAAGCAATGAAAAATCAAAGATAACAGTCTAAAGATGTTTAGAACCACTATGAACATTTAACTGTAGTCCTTGTCTTTTTTCACTTACTGTACCACGTGCGTTTTCTATGTCACTGTGTAGTCACTGTTACCCTCAGTGGTTGTTTTTTTTTAAATTAATTAATTTATATTTTGGCCGCGCTGCACAGCATGTGGGATCTTAGTTCCCCAACCAGGGACCGAACCCGTGCCCCTGCGGTGGTAGAAGCGCGGAGTCTTAACCACTGGACCACCAGGGAAGTCCCAGCCCTCATAGTCTTAACCACTGGACCGCCAGGGAAGTCCCAGCCCTCATGTCTAATGGCTACACAATATTCCATCTGGAGACTGTATGATAATGTATTTAACTTTCACATAAGACTTCACCAGTGGTCAAGAACATGGATTCTAGGAGTCAGAAAGATCTGACTCCAATTAACTTACTTTGTGACCTTTGGCAAAATTATTTTGTGGGTTGGCCAAAAAGTTCGTTCGGGATTTTCCCTGTAAGATCTTACAGAAAAACCTGAACGAATTTTTTGGCCAACTCAATATTTCTCTTCACGTTTCCTCAAATGTAAAATGGGAATAAGGAAGAATACTACTACTATCTCAAAGGGTAACATATCAAATGATACACAATGGTACAGTGTCTGACATATATAGGAAGTGCTCAATAAAAGTTAGCTATTGGAGATAATATCACCTATTAGAATTTAAAAATACCAATATTAAGTAATATTTTTATAAGAAAGAACTAACTTTGAAAAGAATACCTTACAATTAAGATATGAGATGGCAAAATGTGTGGTTGTTAAAAAAGAATTTCTCATGCTTATATGGATTGAAGAATTCAAAGACATTCTGAGGAGTACATATTGTGGAAATGTGACATATTATAGTAGTACTCATTTGACATGTAACGCTCCAATTATTACTGAACAATTGTTATAACAGATGCCTGTAAATATGGTAATTCAAATCTTCCACTTAAAATTGAGTTTTAGAAAGAGTGAAAAAATAAAAATTTGGTAACTCTTACTAGTTATATCTACCCCACTTTTGCTGTACGGTTTTTCAGTCATCAAAAAGTCGTTTTAAATAAGGAAGGTTTGGTTATAATTGGCACTCGAATCTCTCAAATATAAATTTCAAATTTATTACAAATACTTCAGTTAATAAACAGTTCAAATTTTAAAGGAACCATTATGCATATAAATGACTTGCCAAATCACAGAATAAATCTGGCTTCTAGATTTACATTCAGAATACTGTTCTATTAAGGTAGAAAAGCGAAATCCTATTACTTTCTTTCAAATCTTAGAGAAAGCTACCTCCTAAAATATCAACTGTTTGATAACAAATACAAATTATTTCCATGGCACTAAAATAAATCCCTGGTCTCCACTGCCTCCTTCAAAATTTAACACTATTAATGAATGGATTTTTATAAAAACCCCATAATCATTCTATTAACAAAAATTTTATGTATATAAAGAAATAGTAACTTTTTTTTTCTAATTTTGCTAACAATTGAACAAAAATAAGATTAAGGTGGCCAATGACATATTTGCAATTTAAGATGCCACAAAATAATGGATTTCAGAATGCTGTTATTTATCTTACTGGCTGAAGAATGCACGGCTTCGGCAGTTAAAAGTACAGCTGTGGGAATGAACAATAGCAATTAGGATTATAATTCATCCAAGCATTTCATGACCAAGAATGCACTTGAAACTGTTTGCACTGTTTAATTTGTTGGAGAACAAGATGAAGAGTTAATCTCTAGTCCATGTGCATGAAATATTTTTGCTAGAGCCTTCATAAATGCTGTAGCTTTCAGAACACTACTTTCCTTGTTCAAGCTACAAAAGCCCATGGGTCAAATGAGAAAGGTCCTGTTTCCCTAACCCTTCACAAGATTCTTAGCTGAAGGCCTATATGTGTTTGAGTGCTGTATGTTTAAGAGGAAGAGGTGGCAGAGAGCCAATAGCTTAAGAATATCCTTATTTCCTTGGTTGAGAAACAATGGGAACTATGTAAAAGCACAACTTGCCATTAGAACACACAACATAAAATATAAAATGGCAACAACATGGAAAAATATGGCAACAATAGTAACAAAAAGTAACAAAGTTAGAACACCTCCATGAAGAGTATCAGGCTCTATTTTAAAACCATTTTCCAACAATACCACTGCTTTCCAGAAACTGGAACGCTCAAGATGAGATCTGATGACATAAAGAATTCCAAAACAAAGTATTTTTAAGCTGCACTTAATTCAGAAACAAATGTAAACTAAAACAAAACAACACTGTATAGTTTGGCCTTATTCCAGGTCATTTAAAAATAACTGTTTCTAAAAAGGTAGAAATGGCATTTTGATCCTTCCTTTCCCATGTTTTCTATTGCCCTCAATCCACACCCTACCCATAATTCCAGTGCCCTTTTTAAGAAAGGAAAATAACTCCTCCCCTCTCCCCCAAAAAAGAAAAGTTAAAAAAAAAAGTTATGTCCAGATGTGAAAGGAAAAAACAGCCAGCTTAATTCCTAAAACTTCTTACGATTGACACAAATGTTTTAAGAATGGATAATTCAGACACTAGAGGGGGATCTCTCATCAGTTTTTTAAAACACACAAAATTCAGACAAAGGTCAAGGATCTGTTCTGCAAACAAAATTAAAAGAAATTACCAGGGAGTGACCAGAGTGAAGAATATAAGAAGCTGCTCATGTTCTGAAGATTTTTACCTTACAGTAATATTGAACCACTGGCTTTTTTATAAGGATAAAATCCACAATTAAAATCAAACCAGTGTTTTCACACACTTCACATGTGCTCCTCACAGCACCCCAGCAATAGGCAGGTAGGACAGGACTAAGAGTCCCCCCCAAAGAGAGTACTTAACTCTGCACTACCCAGCACTACTCACTCAATTGGATTTTTAATGCTAACTACTAAAAGTTACCATCCTCTCAAGTCCTGTACACATGCTTCTATGGCTATATGAACACAGCCAATATTCAATTAAGTCAAGGGTTGATTATTCAATTTGTTAATGATTAGTGTTCATTTGGGCCCTCCTCTTTATTCCCCATTTTCTGCTTATTTCACTGGTCACTACTGATAAATATCAAGTTATTTTACTTGGTAACAGTTTGGGTCCAGGTTTTAGAGGCAAAATTGGTTGAAAGTAAAAGCTAAAATGGAGCTTTACCTATAGATGGTCAGTGATTCTTCTAATCTGCATTAAGAATAATCAGTAAAATGACTGACAAGAAAAAACTTGAATAGTCTTATGGTATTTTTTTCCTGCCAAAAGTTCAAGAATATGCTTTGCTAAAACAAAACGACAGACCAGGAGAAAAGGTAAAGTACAGGTATAATCCAGTCTTAACTGCTAACAAAGGAATACGAAAATTGAAACAGATTTAGTAAGAAGCCTTTTTCCTAGTCTGCCTTTTAAATTTTACTTCTTCCTAAACAAAATGGAATCAAATGGGTCTGTATTTTTAATATGGTTTCTTCTTTTTGTTTTAAAGTTATTATAAAGCCTTTATTCATTCCGAGCTCAGGAAAAAATATTCAGCAGTATTTTCTATTAGACGGTTAAACTTGTGTTTTTTCGTACGAACATTCACACTTACAAACACAAGAGAGTCAGAAAAACAGAGGCAGCAAGAGACAGAGACAAATACAGCATTCAAAGTAATGTTTTAAATAATGTATTTATTTTCTTCAAACTGTGTTTTCTTTTTTCCTATATTTTCCAAAATTTCCCCTATGAACATTATGTTGTAACCAAGGGAAAAGTATTAAAATGCCATTAAGAATACAAATCGAGTACTATATCATTAGCAACATTTTAATTATTTATAGGCAAACAAGCATTATGGTAGACCAAATTAGTATTATTTGTACTTCCAATGTCTTGTTATCAGGCTAATAAGTGTAGCAAACTAGTAACTAAAATATATGTATACAAACTAAAATATGTATACCAAATGCTATGTGTGTAAAACCACAGGGACAACTTAGGTACCTAATATTGAAATTAATGTGATTTTAAAAAAAAAACTGTATTAGGGAAGAATAATTCCCAACATTAAAATCTATATTTAAGGGCTTCCTTGGTGGCACAGTGGTTAAGAATCTGCCTGCCAATGCAGGGAACACGGGTTCGAGCCCTGGTCTGGGAAGATCCCACATGCCGCGGAGCAACTAAGCCCGTGTGCCACAACTACTGAGCCTGCGCTCTAGAGCCCACGAGCCACAACTACTGAGCCCACATGCCACAACTACTGAAGCCCGCGTGCCTAGAGCCCGTGCTCCGCAACAAGAGAAGCCACCATGATGAGAAGCCCGCGCACCGCAACGAAGAGTAGCCCCCGCTCGCCGCAACTAGAGAAAAGCCCACGGGCAGCAACAAAGATGCAATGCAGCCAAAAATAAATAAATAAAAATATTTTTTAAAAAAAATCTATATTTAAAAGTGACCTCTTGATCTTAATGCCACAGATTTCAGAAGATACTTTTACGATATAGGTAAAACTATTATGCTCCCTCTAAAAATATCAATCTTTAAGAAACTTTTTAAAAACAATAAAACACCCTTAAAATGAACACTGAAAAAGACAGTTTTCTCAGGTAACAAATTACTTATGCCAGGAAAATCTGTTCCTTTTTAAAAATGTTTCTAACCAAAAGAGCAGAGAAACAGTTTTAAGAATACTTGCTCTAAAAGCTAGATAATGGACCATGTGACATTAATTTTTCATCAGGGGATGATGGTCTTCACCACATTACCCTTATTTGCAAGCTGAACATTTACAGGTTCAATACTCATATTGCTACCCATCCAAAAAAAAGCCTTTTCTTGATCTGAAAATGAAACACAAAGCAATGAATTATGTCTTAACACAAGCAATGGTTCAGTAGAAGAATTAATGTTGCTAAAGCAGATGTTATTATCATATTTAATTATACAGTAACATAGTTATATAGCTACAGTGCTAAAACAAGGAAAATACTACAGTACTCCATCCGTATCTTAAGAAAACTAATGAAATATTGATAAGTACAGAAGAAACAAATAACAAACCTGATGCTTGCCACTTTCTCTCTAATGCTACCACGCTGCCATTACTAACAAAAGCCCCCCTACCAAAAAATAAATAATTTAAAAATTTGAGTGAGGAGAGAGGGAAAAATATTTAATAGCATCTCCTTAGTAGAGAAGTTTAAATAAACTTACACTCAGGATCACATGACTAGTAAACAGCAATAGATGTCCAAATTTTGTTAGGTTTTTCTAATTCTAATTAAATGTAGCCCATTTTCTATTATGCCGTAATGCTCTAAAATCAGAGAATTAGTATCATCTGAGCTAAAAGTCTACTAATTAATATATAAGATGACATCACAAATTGTGCTACTAAAAGAACTAAATGCTGAATTAATGTTTAAAAAGATGTATTCTCGGTCATGGAAATTACATTTTCTTTGGTTTTAGTAAAATTAAAAACAAACTATCCAGTTGAAAAGAAGGAAACCAATGTACCCCCTCTTAAACATACATATTCTTAAAAGCAAGGTAAAGATTAAATAGGAAAGAACTGAAATTGAAGACATCTAAAATCTGAGGCTCTCAACCATTCTTCTGCAGTAACAAGATTTCAGAAAAGAATAACCTGCTTACTTAAAAAAAAATACCCTATTTCAATCCACTTATAGGTATGTAGTATGCTCATGTGCATATTATTTATGACTTCACCTATTTATACGGAGGACTATGCTGGATTATGTACCTTCTGTTTTCCTCTTCACTTTTCAAGAGGGAACATTAAAATGCTAAATGCTACAATATTTAACTTGCTACTTTTAAAAATAATCAACAAGAATATGCACTGAAATATTATACCTCTTCCTTTAGCTTTCACAGTTAAAAAAAAAAAAAAATTAAACCCAAATAAATATTAAAGAGCAATCTGCTGCCAGGTTTTATTGAGAGAGGAAGGGGGTCCCATAGTCCTTTTTAAAGCTTCTAACTTTTAAAATAATTCTAGATACTTAAAGATCAAGTTACAAAGATCATACTATAACTAGATACCTAATACATTTTAAAAAAATGGCACAGACAGAAAAACTAAGTCCAAACTCAAGCAGCCTGCCTATATGACATTAAAACCACAGAAAATGTATTGTTCAAAACACCATTTTAATTGTTCCCTCCCCACATATTATGAAAAGTACTCCTAACTGACATAACTATTTTTGAAATTCTAATTGTTTTAAGGTGTAAGAAAATTAAGGACTATATACTCTTTTCTTAATCAAAAGCTATTCTCACATCAATTCTACTACCAAATTCTTTGATCCATTCTGAGTGATGCTGGCCTTCAATTTCAATAAATAGTTCAGACCAGTATTATCATGGGGTGGAGAAATGAACTATAAAATTTTAATCACCTGTGATGTTTTACTATTACTGAACACTGTTGATAGATACGGCTCAATATTCTCGTCATCTTAACTCAAAATTTTACACTGCATTTGTACTACTTACAGATAAAGTGGAAAGATGAATTCTACAAAACTGTTTTCTATAAAAGTATTTTTCATTCTGGGGGGGACAGGGCAAACAGAGAGCAAAATAAACACTAAACACTACTTTGCAGGTAGAAGAAACTGTAATAAATCCCTAACATTCTTGAAAGATGAGCTGAAGACCTTTGTGTATCTTTAAAATTGTGAAAATAAAAATGTTAATGTAGACTCCTGACAATCTCCCAGATTCAATCAAAAATTAAAGTATCCTGTGCATATTATACTTCCTTAACACAGGGTAACTAATATTTAGATTCACTAAATTTTATTTCTTAGGTGAGAAACTTCTGCATGGCAGAACACTTTCCATAAATTTCTTTTACTGATTCCGTATGGATTTGATTGTGTCATCAGTCCAAGGTACTACCAAACCCAATGTGTTCCTCTTTAAATATGCGTAAAAATTCTATTTTCTGCCTGTGAATCATCATTTTCTTAGGCTCTGCCACATTCAATACCAGTACCAGAGGTTGGCTTTCTTTTGAGTCGTTTTTCACACAAAAAAAGTTAAGGTGTTACCACAGCCCCAGAACTGGAGCACAACAGGGCTGAGCTGCAAGGTGGATGCCACTGACTGGCTTATTAGCTAAGTGACTAGTTCCCATTGACTACAAGTCAGATTTGGATCATAACAAAATTATACATTATTTCCTGTTAACAAATCTTCTAAGATCTGTTCTAAAAAGTCAAAACTCTGAACAGAAAGATCTATCAAGACTCTACCGTAATTCAGAAAGGAGAACGGTCACACAGTAGGAAATGTAATGCAAAAAAATTTTATCTAAGAACTTTTATCAGTAACTGACACCGATTTATAACGTACTTTCTCTTCCAATCTCTAAAAACAGCCATTACAGATTATCAGTATTCTAAATGATATCGTTATCTAAAGATTTCAAGCTTAAAAACCAGCATTCCAAATCCACACAATTTCACAATGTGCATTAAAAAAATACTTGGGCCCTTGCTTATGTAACAGTTTACCGAACATTCCACAAAAATTTCCAGTATTGATTCAGTATCAGTTTGCACAAGCCAAAACTAACCAGACCCACATCTAAAATTTCTGAGATTCCTGATTTGTTCATCATTTAAGTATAAAGTAGTCCTAACATGTAACTAGCAGAAATAATAAATCTTATGAATTTGTCCCCCCAAAAAAAACCCCCAGAAAAATCACTATTTTATGGTTTATGTAGAATTCAAGGTAAGGGTACATAAGATGAATAATCATTAAAGAAGTCAATACTCCAAATTTAATTTCAAACAGCAAACTTTGTACCAGACTAGAATGTATACATAAATTGATCACTGGAAAGATAATTTACAGAAGCAGTAACTAAAATACCTCATTTTATATGAAAGATCATTAAATATTTATAGTCCAACATAGAGTCTTTTGGGAAACACTAGAAACCACATATAATTATTTCAATTTTCAAAAAAATAAAGGAATTGATCCAAAACAAAAAAATACTTAAATTGGGATGGTAGTTGGATTTCTGCCCCTCAAAGTCTGTCATTTAATTCTTTTTTCCAAAAGGTACCGACCCCTTGATCACTATTAAGTGTGACTTAAACTGGCAACTTTTCAAGAAAATAGTTTAGTAATTTATGTAACAGATGTGCAAAGGAAAACTACATGGATGAGATAAGCCAAGAAAAACATCCTGATGTCCACAACTAAATTATGACCTGTGGGAGAAAGAAACTGTAAAACTATTTCCCTTTCCTTACAACTTCAGTGGTTAGCAATAGCAAATTACATAATCCATTTTATAGCAGCCCTTATTCAGACATTAAAATAAGCCTTGACTCCAGGAACTGTTCCAAAACACAAGGCCACACTAGAGGAAAACATTGCACATCTATGTATTTTCATGATCTGATTCATCTTTTATGGTTATTTTGTAGAAAAGCAAAGTAATATGTATATTAATTGATCAATAATTTATTAGAAATGAATAGGGCCCATATCTTATCTCTGATCCCTGGACAAATCAACCACTGATGTGTCTCAGTTTCCTCATCTGAAAGGTAGTTCCTATGTATTACAGAGATTAAATGAAATGACATGTAAAGCATTTAGCACACATGGTTACTTTTCTGCCAGTATTTATCATTTTTAGTTTGAAATATTCTTTATATGGCCCCTTAGAGTACACCGGCATTAATACTTATTACTTACCCATCTCATTCACTGCTGAGGGACTTTACAGTCACGGTAATTGGCAGCCTATCTGACCCACGGTGTGCACACTGAAATGAAGATTTCGAGCACATAACTATACAAGGCAGGATGGCTATTATTTTAAAATGGCCAAAGATCTGGAAATGAGTTTCACTAAGAGACAGGACAAGTATCAATACAAGCCCTAGCACAGAAATGCCATTTTACGCTTAACAGAGTTTGTATTTTGAAGTTCACTCTCTTTAATCTTGGTACACCACCAACCATAAGCTAGGGTTTTATTTTTACATTAAGCAGCAATTTCTCCTGTAGTGGTAATCTGACATCATCTGATAATGTCTCTAACATTTTTTTGGATTCACTAAACTAACTCATAAATATCAGCTACTGGAGCCACACATCTCAAAGCAAATTACTTGAAAAACAGACTTTTAAGCTATTATAAGAATAAACATATTTAGCATGAAGTTTATATCTACAATTTGGGGATATTGAAAAGGTTGCAGAATTCTGAGCTTTCAAAGTACCAAAAATAAGGTCCATGTAACTCACTCCATGAGGTGTCTAGCTGAACAAAGGATGTTAGAAAAGCCATGACACCCAGTTTCTCTATCCTGTTTCCTCTATAACAGCAAAATCATTATACTAGGAAATGTCTGGATGTTCACGGGTCTTGATGGTTTACATGGAAGCCCTTCTAATGTCTCTCTAGCATAAGCACTGCTAACATGACCTGGGCAGCAGACGACAGGCTGAGAAAAAAGCTGTCCCAACATAGGCTAGTCCCACAATGCTAAGGAGTTATTATTTTCCAGAGAGGCACTCTGGCAGCAGTAAGATTTGGGGAGGCTGGAAAAAGGGAAGACTTTTTGAGTGGTTCAGGGAAGCAGGATGAAAAGCTGCTCCCAAGATGTTGCAGGAATGGTGCTTGGAACAATGTAGCAACAGAACAGGCAGAGGCAGCCACCACTAGGAAATTCTTCCTTTCACGGCTATAGAAAAAAGCTCTCACAACACAAAATTGTATGAACATTAACTACTACCAACTATATAAAAACACATGTGCGTGTGGACAAAGCCTAAAGGAAAAATGCCCATAAGAAGTGTTGGGGTGGAGGCACATTTGTTTAAAATTTCACTTACACAATGAAAAAACATGATCTTTTTTTTAAAGAAAAGAAAAACAGTACTTGTATATAAAACTTCTTTTCACTTGCTAGGTAAGTGTCCATTGGCTGGAGGAGGATCAGCTTTCACTCCCCTGCCTCAGCAGCCTGTGTGTTATATCAATGCTCTGTCTGCACAGATAAAAAGCTTTATAAGAAGACAGCTATGGATGGAGGGCCAGAAGGTAAAGGTATCAGGTTGCTCTCTGCCCCTTGGCTCCTGCAGAACACTGCTGCCTCAACAAGAGACATACCCAAGGAATGAATGCCACTCCCAACCCAAAACCATTTTCTTATTTCCAGTTGACTTTTTCTTTTTTATCACGTATCTCTGTAACTGTTAAGATTTTCATTTTTTGTTTTCTTCTGAAACAGTACTCTAGTGTTTTGTGAAAAATACTCTGGGAGACATTAATAGGTGTTATGTGAGAAATGTGTTCCATGGTAAGGTTTAGGAAATGTTATGTAAAACAAAGGCAACTTTATTACTGCAACACTTGTTGGAGGCTTTACTATTCTCATGCGCATTATGAGTCTCCAACAGGGACTATATTAAACATTTCTAAAACTTTGGGGACAACACACCTTTTCCCTTGGGACATTTTGAAAGTGTCCCAAGAAACCCACTTTGATGTATTTTTTTAAAAAGGCCCTTTTTTCCAAACTTCCAAAAATATTGTCAGTTGATACCTTTTACCTTACCATTATTTTTAGTATCTGTTATTTCTCATTTTTAACCTAATGAAAACCTTTTATGTTTTTAAACTCTTATCTGTTGACTGGCTTTCAGCCTTTTACCTTGCTTTACTTCTTATTTATTTTTATCACACTTAAAAAAAACCCCTTGATTGAACTTTATTGTTGATCTAAGTTATACATATACTTTTTCTTTTTTTAAATTTGGCTGTGCCATGCAACTTGCAGGATCTTAGTTACCCAACCAGGGATCGAACCCAGGCCCTGGCAGTGAAAAGCACTGAGTCCTAATCATTGCACCGCCAGGGAATTCCCTCAATATTATTTTAAGACTCATCTGTTTTACTCTTTTTGTAAAGTCCTTTTTGCATTGGGTTTTAAAAAACTCTAAAACTTTATTCCAACCCCTTCAAAGTTCTCACTTTATTTCAGCTTCAAGTTTTAATTTCTTAATCCTCATTTAATAACCATATGTTAAACATCTTTATTTCCTATATATTTTACTTATTTTATGATATTTTATAATGCACAGCTGAACAAGAAGAACCACAGCAAAGAGCTCAGGAAAAGAGATGGCTGGCCTCTCCCCAAAGCCCCTTACTCTCACACTGGTAGCTGCTTTTCTAGGCTCCCTCATGCAGAGCTAACATTTTTCACAAGGATCAATTAAATACATATATGAGATACCCCAAAAGAAAGTCCCAAGAGCGGGAAAAAAATGATTATTCTTACAAATTAGAGCTGCTTTTTAACAATAAAATGTTAGTTCCTATGTATTTGCGAGGTAGCAACATGAAGGCAGCTTCACTGTTTTTCATCCTGATATATGATCTCAGGGCACATCATAAACCTGGGCAGGCTGGGTGCAGTTGCTGGGATGTCTAGAGTCATCTTCAGTTTTCCCTCAATGCCTACTTCCCATTAACTTCCAAAACCTGTTCAATCTGTATTAAAAATACAGGCACTACCTCTAGCCTAGACTCCTACAAAAGCATTTAACGATCTCTCCATTTCAGGTGTATTCTCCTTTTATTCATCCTCCAAAGCACAATCAGATTCATCTTCCTAGTATTTAGTGTTGGTCATGTTAGTCTACCACAAACTCATTACCACCTTCCCCTTGAAACATCTTCCTCCTCCTGTACAGTGGTACCATCCTGGGTTATGGCTTGAACATCACTATTGATTACTTCTCTCCCGTCTTCTAGCTAGCATCCAATCCATTCCCAGGTCTTTTCAACTCCATTTTCTAAGTATCTCTCAAATATGTCCACCCACTTCTAGCTACACACACTGCCACTACCTTGGTCCAGGGTGACCACCATTTCTCACAGGGATTCCTGCCAACAACCTTGTAACCAGTCTCTCTGCTTCCCCTCTATCTTCCAACAGGCTAGAAACAAAGTGAACTCTTGCTGAAATACAAATCCTATCTATCTCAGCTCCCATTTTAAATCCAGCAAAGTCTTCCTTATTACCTTCAAGATGAAGTCCACATTCCTTCATATGAGATACCCATTTATTTCTTCAGTCCCATCACTGTTATTTTCTCCAGGTCTCTGCACATGCTATTCCCTCTGTTTCTAAATCCTCTGCCCAAACATCCCATCCCCCCACCTAATCCCACCTTATCATCAGATTTTAGCTTAAATGCTACTTCTTCCAAGAAATCTTCCTTCAACTCTGGGGATCTGCCTATGTGCTCTACACAGCAAAGCACATTATGTGCTTTCTATTACCTTGAACTAAAACTAAAACCAGTGTACTATATAATGGATGTGTTTGTTTACTTGCCTGTCTCCCCTTCTAGACTGAAAACATCCAGAGGACACAAACTGTCTAACTCACTTAAAATCCCCAGTACCAGGAACAGGCTTGGTGACAGCAGATGTTTAATAAATATTTATTGACTAATTAAACAAAAGGATTAAAATTCTTAAATAGCTTCTTTCCTCTGACTAAAAAAAGTCCTCATTGATCATGCAGGTGATCAGGACCTACATAATCTGGACTCAACCTATCTGTCTAGCCTTTTCTCCCACTACTTCTATTTCATTTACTTTATGGGATAATCATACTGTATTACTAGTTGGAATTTAAACATGCCCTTTACTTTCTTACCTGAGTAACTGTTCACTCCTGGAATCCCCACCTCTTCTTCAGTTAAAATCAAGCCTAGTTTTAAACAAAGATACAAAAATGAAGCCTTCCTGACTCTTTCCAGCCCATAGTCTCCCCTTCCTATGAAGAAATAAACATTACATTTATAACTCTTATGAATTATATTCTGCCCGTACAATGGCTATGTATGAATTTATCTTAATTCCCTTAATACAATGTAAGTTTTTAAAAAGCAAGTAGAGTTGATTATTTGAGAACTCTGTTAGTTTATTTGCTCACTGAAATGTATTTTTAACACCAAAATCAATATTCACAGTGCTTTTGTGGTCATTTGTGAAGAGTGCAGCAAAACATTTAAGTCATCTATCATGCATTCCCAGATGAGGTCAAAAAGGTGATGCTCTGTCTTCTTGTTTCAGTTCTTGTACTGTAAACAAACGTCCTTTCTCTGGTCTATTCAGTGTTGTTTTTTCACATCTTTATGATTTTTCTTGATTTCATTGTTTAATATGGCCCCCAAGCTGACTGCTGAAGTGCTGTCTAGCGTTTCTAAAAGTAAGAAGGTTATGATGTGCCTTACAGAGAAAATACCTATGTTAGGTAAGACATGGAGTATAGTGTACTTGGCCCTGAGTTCAATGTTAATGAATCAACAATACACGTATTAAAGAAGGCATCTTTAAACAGAAACACACATAAAAGAAGGTTACTAATTGGCTGATGAAAATGTGACCAGAGGCCTACAGGAAACTAACGCTGTATTTCCCCTATGAACAAAGGTTCAGTGTTTGCAGTGACTTTTTAAAACATAACTACCTCAAATAATCAGAATTGACTGTACTATATGTTATGCATTTTTGTTTCCCTCTCAGTGCGTAACAATGAATGCCTCACATAAAATGGGTATTTAATAACTGACCAGTGAATACATAAATGAAATCTATGATCTCTTGGTAACAGAGAGGGGGGGATGGAAGATAAGGAAGCTGAGATTAAGGTATGAATAGAGAGGACTAAAATAAACACCCACTGACCAACAAATACACAAAAGAGAATGACATGAGAAATACTACCCTCAAAAAATTTCTTTTTTAAAAAGCTGACATAGAATGTTTCAATCTCAGGCTTTTTGGAATCACAGCAAGAAAGACTTGTTAATTTACTCTATCCCTTAAAATTAGCTTACTGACCCCTAGCAAAGACTTAAAAAGTTAAGATACCTTGGCATAGGACTTCTATGTCCCACAGAAACATGTAAAGAGCTAAATATGAAATTTAAGGCTAAAAAAAACCCCCAAAAAACTTCAAAGACTTTAAACTTCCTACTTATGCTCAGTATCAACTATGAGTTTGAGAGCATCATGAATTTCACTTCTCTAGAGGCTGGAATTCTGATATACAAGCAGCCCTCCCTTTGCATGGCACCCTGTTAACTGAAACTCATACGTATTGGACCAGGCCCTCACTTGGCACAATCTATTACCACAGAAGAACTGAGCAAAGCAAAAACTGCAGAGCAGTAATTCTCGTGTGTTCCTTCCAAAGTAACACAAATGGCAGAGGCAAATGAGCACATTTCATTGCCTGCTTCACATTCTATTCCATAAGATGGCCATATATATTTGTTTATTGGTTTTTAAACACTTATGTAACTCTACAGGCCAGGCAATGTCTAAGCCCTTTAAAAACAATTCATCTAATTCTCCTAACAACTCTATGAGACAGATAGTATTATTATCCCCATTTTACAGATGAGGAAACTGAGGTACAAAGAGTTTAAGTTATCTCACTCTAGGCCACACAATGATTAGGGACCTCAGTATTTGAACCTAGATGATCTGACTCCAGAGCTTACACTCCTAACTGCTATGCTATAATCATGACTTTAACCAGTGCCCCCCTTCTACTCTTGTCCCCACCCTCAATCTATTATTCAACTCAGTACCAAGAGTAAGGTACATAAGTGAGATCATTTCACTCCTTTGCTTATCAAAATTCCTCACTGGCTTTATACACTTAAAATAAATCCAAACTCCATGCAATGGCCAAGTCCCTGAGCCTACCACTTCCCTTCCACATGCTCTTGCCATACTGTTCTCTAACTTTCTCACCAGCTCTTTCCCCACTCTGGGTCTTTGCTCACTCCATAATGCCCTCTCTCTGGAACACTCCTCCTTTACTCTGTGTGCTCTAAATTCTTTAAGTCTTAATGTAGATACCATATCCTCAGGTCTCCTCTCACCACCCTAATTAAAACAGCCCCATTCATCATTCTCTACTTCAGCCCCTTTTCTTCATAACACTCAAAAAATACGTAATTATTTTGCTTACTTGTTCTTTTTATCTCTCCCCACCAAAACTTGCTTACAACTATACTTCAAGTATCTGAAAGAGTTCCAGATGCTCAGTAAATATTCATTAAATGAATAAGCCAGGTTATCCTGTGGCTTCCTGCGATCCTTAGTACAACACCTCATTTTCTTTGTTGTATGGGTATCTGACATGAGAAGCATACCTATAATTTTGAGTTTTCTTTATCAGAGATTATCTAAGCATTAAGAATATAACTCATTCATTAAAAGATGATCATCACCATTTATTCTAAAAAACTCATCTGAAAAATGTTATCAGTCTAAAAGGAATGTTAATTATGTAGTTATTATTTTCAAATTATTCCTTATAAATCTTAACATGACCAAAGGGATATTACCTATGTTAAAGTCAAACACCAGTGTTGTATCTCCAGCAAATTTCTCAAGCTCTTGTAACTCTTAATGTTCAAATTACTTTTATTTAATTATTTAAAATTGTGTAATTCTGCTGCATTTTAACATTATGCATATATAGTTATTTTTTTAATTGTTCGGAAAATGAGACTCTCAACATATGGCCAGTTTTTTCCAATTTAAGTCAAAAGTGTTTCATATTCCAAATGAGTTATCTATTTGGTTTGGGGGTAAAGTAGGCATAAGTCTACACTTAAGCTATACATCCTAAGATTATCTACAGAAAATTAATCTTCAATACTTATTTCTACAAATGTCACAAACATAAGTATTTTACATTTGCTAGTTAAATAAACACCAACATCCAGCATTCTAATTAGAACAGTACTGCCATAATTAAGTGAGACTTAAATTACTCAGTAATCAGCTGCTAGTATAAACAATTCAAAAGCCAAACAGGAGATATAATAAAAAGTATGGGAAGTACAGGTAGATGGTTGTAACATGAAATACCATTAGGAAAAGTGTACTCTGTGACAGCATTTTATTGACATAATCAGATTATCTACAATGTATATACTTGTATAGCAAGTGCTTTGAGTTTTGTCTTTTCATACTTAATTGATTTACTGAAAGCAAATTACATTGCTGGATGTGGGAATAGGAGGAGAATAGCAACGCAGCATCCTTCACAAATCTTATTCTCTTAAGGTTTAAAAATATGAAAACAAAATGTTAAACTTTAATTATCCAAAAGAAAAATACCACCACATTTCCAAAGAGGTCTTTATCCCATGTGCCACCTCTCTGTACTGTAGGTGTTACTACATGTAAGAAGTTCTAGCAACATCTTAATTATGACAAAAATCTCTCTAATCTACCATATAATCTCTTTTTAAAATCTGTCCCACTGCTAAAAAAGAACCAAAGCCAGGGGTCCTTGCAGAAATGGCTGACTCCAGGGCTGAAGCAGTGAAAATACAGGACGAGCTTGAAACATCTTGTGCCAGAAAGGGCGAAAAAAAAATAAAACGGCATGACGAAAGGATACAGGCCAGCTTCACAGGGCTCTCACTGGCTACATCAGTGACAATTTGAGTACTGAAGTAAGTGGCAGACAGTAATGGATTACAATCCACTGAATAAAATGAAAATCCATGAGAGAGGGATGGAGGAAAGAAAAAAAATGACAGCTCTTGCTTAAAGTAAACTGATAACTCTGAAGAGGAGGGATGAGCATCACTATTTTTAACCATTATAGTAAAGATTGGCTCAAGCAATCATCTGTAGATGCTAAATCCAGGGGGGAGTCTGATGAGGAGGGGGGTCTCAGAGTATCTCCCCACAGATTGCTTATTAGTTGCAATTAGATAAATAGTAACTATATGGTAGAGGAGTCAGACAACACCTTGACTGAGTGACCAAAATTAACATCACTACTGAGCAACATACAGAAACTGTTTTCCCCCTGAAAAGGACACAGCATCACTTAATGTAATTTTCCAGCTCAGAATACATAACCTGAGGAAGTATCAGCTAAACTTAAATTGAGGAATATTTTATAAAATAACTGGTCTATAACCTTCAAAAGTGCCAATGTCATTTTTGTTAGGAAAGAAAGGTTAAGGAACTCTTCATTAAAGGAGAGTAAAGGGCTTCCCTGGTGGTGCAGTGGTTGAGAATCTGCCTGCCAATGCAGGGGACACGGGTTCGAGCCCTGGTCTGGGAAGATCCCACATGCCGCGGAGCAACTAAGCCCGTGCGCCACAACTACTGAGCCTGCGCGTCTGGAGCCTGTGCTCCGCAACAAGAGAGGCCGCGATAGTGAGAGGCCCGCGCACCGCGATGAAGAGTGGCCCCCGCTTGCCGCAACTAGAGAAAGCCCTCGCACAGAAACGAAGACCCAACACAGCCATAAATAAATAAATAAATAAATAATTTAAAAAAAAAAAAAAAAAAAAAAAGGAGAGTAAAGAGTCATGACAATTAAATACATGATCCCGGATAGAATCCTGTACTGGAGTGGGATAACTGGCAATATTGGAATAAGGCCAAAGGGAGATAAAATTATTGTTTCAATGTTAAATCTTCTGAATCTGATAACTATATCATAGCCATATAGGAGAACAAACCTTGTTCTTAGAAAATACACACTTAAATCTTGAGGCAAAGGGGTCACGTAACCTACTTTCAAATGGATCAGATGAGGGTGTGTGTGCGTGTGTGTGTGTGTGTGTGTGTGCACACAGAGAGATAAAGACAGAGAGTAGAAGAGGAGGAAAATGACAAGCAATTATGGCAAAATCTTAAAAACTGGTGAACATGGATAAAGGGTATACAGGTATTTTCTTTACTATTCTTAAAACTTTGATTTCAAAATAAAAAGTTATTTAAAAATCTGCCTCACTGCACAACACTGTGAATGTGCTAAATGCTACTGGATTCAACACTTTAAAACAGTTAATTTCATGCTATGTGAATCTTAACGGCAATAAAAAACATTTTTTTCCCTAAAACTACCCCTCTAAGTAACACAAATAACTTGGAACAAAGTCAAACTTCATGAAAGGATTGATTGGTTTATTTCTTTTTCATTTCAAGCTGTCATTTTCTTGATTCTATAATTTGGAGAACATTTATTTCAGTGTCAAATTAGGCAGTAAACTAGCTTTCTCAAGTGCAATCATTCCTCCATTAAAGCATCGAAGAGTTTTGATAGAGTGAATACTATACATTATGCTTTTAGATATAGAATGCATCAGTTTTAATGTAAAGGAAGTTTATCACAGTTAAAATGCATTATGAAATTTAGGCTCACCTGACTTTTTATAATTAGTATCATTCTATTTTATAATTAAATTATAGTAAAAAAGAACAATTAGTAACATAGCATATGCAAATCATTCTTTTGGTACACCAACTACCACACCCCCTCCCCCAAACCATGTTAACATGTCAAGCAATGTTAAGTACTTATATGAGTAAAAAATCCTAAAGGTTATAAACATTTCACACAACTTATAAATAGGCCAATCACACCCTCAAGGACTCTCTTAGGATTATTCTAGTTACAAAGTTCTCATGAAAAACAGTAATCTATTACCATTTTTTTTAATGACAGAAGTTAATAAAAGCTAGCTAAATGTTATATTTAGATACAACAGTAATGTTCTATTTATGACTCTAAATAACTAGGACACCCATTCCCACTTGTTAGAAAAACTTTTAGTTAAATATTTAGCATAAAGTATTTATTTGAAAATTGTTCTGGAAATACCAGTCATTACAAATTCAACTATATATCTTATGACACACGTTAACAATTCAAGCACAAGTTCCTCAAATGCAACTTC
Source organism: Balaenoptera acutorostrata (assembly GCF_949987535.1). Lineage (NCBI taxonomy): Eukaryota > Metazoa > Chordata > Mammalia > Artiodactyla > Balaenopteridae > Balaenoptera > Balaenoptera acutorostrata. The sequence continues at coordinate 142,229,219 of NC_080065.1, forward strand.
TAATAAATTTTGAAAGTGTAAGCTCCTGAGGTCCATATTTTTTTAACGTATGGGAATATTATTCCTATTCAACAACCAGAAACAGTCCTTCTCTACTTTAAGCAGCTTCAGACTTGCATTGTTCTGTGTGTAAGTTTAATTGTGAAACAATCTTTCCTATTGCTGACAGTTGCTTAAGGTCACTTGCTCAGGTTACTTAGTAAATCAATTTTTTTTCCCAAAAAAGAAAGGACAGTGTGATGTTTTTCTTATCAAGAGATGTCATATGTTAAACTGGTTTCAGAAGCAAATCAAATATTGCAGTGTATTAAAAAAAGAGTATAGCATAAGAATTGTTAGCATTATAAATCCCAATTCTAGTTTTTACAGGTATGATAAAATAGTAGCTACTAAAATAACAGTAAAAATTTCACTGTTAAAGGGGTTTAAAGTTTATTAAAATTTTTTGCCAACTTTTAAATTCCTACTCTTTAGAACTAATCTAAGGAATGACAGTTTTTGTTCACCTATATCTTTTAACTTTAGGTTACACCTTTTTAAAGCTATCTCATAATGACCAAACAAAACAAAAGAACAAGAATTTATTGAGAATACAATGGTAAACCTTTTCACAATATATTAACTCATTTAATTCTCTCAACATTCCTGGAAGGTAGACCTTATGCCCATTTCATACAGAAATGCACAAAAAGTCTCTCGACTTATGATGTCTTCCCTCAAGTTGCTCCTCTCACCCCTCATTTAAAAATAAAACTGAAACCCAAAGAAGTTTGCTCAGCTTGGGCATACTCATAACAAATTATCTTTTAAAATATGTGGCACCCTATTTAAAATACTCTATTAAGGTAATTTTATTAACTGTATTATGAGACTCCTTCAGGAAAAAAAATCTAAAAGAAAGTACTAAAATTAGTTAAGCTTAAAAAAAAGCATAAAACCCTTCTAAGAGAATGAGAAAATTACGAAACATCCTGCACTGGGATAATATGTGAAAACTACATCTTTGTAGACACAAATGCTTGACGTTGTACAGTTTGATCACATCACTTATAGATGTTTTCACTTCTATGTGATTAAGTTCAGATGCACTGCCAAATATCAAACACTAACTGAAAGTATAGAACTAAGAAATCCTATCAATAGAATAATAAAATGAGAAATCCTGCACCTCAGCAGTGACAAGTTTGTAAAACTACCTGTAAGTGAACTCAAATAATTTAAAATTTTTAAATAAAATTTAAAACTTAAAAATATTAAGTAAGTCAGCAATAGTTTTTCCCCCCATTTTCATCCATGATCGATTAAACTTAGATTTACTCAAATGCATTTCCAAATCCCAAAAACTAGGCTCAATTTTTCTGACATGAAGGAAATTGTTTCCAGAACCTCACTACTAAAATTCTGAAGCCTATATAATTTATTTCCCCTCAAACTCAAACAAACACAAACCACCAAACATCTACACTTTAAATTATTTAATCTGGACTATTTGATTGGGGTAGAAGGGGGACCTCCCTTTGCAACAGAACAGCTTCTTAGACAGTATTCAGTAATGTCATCCTCTGCTTGGAACCATTTGGGTGTAGGTTCTTATCAGTGATCCCACATCGTTTGACCTGTGTTTAAGATTTTTCACTCCATGTTTGATTCCTTATTTGGCCTTATCCTCCTTGCAGCAAACACATATTTTGAAACACCAGGATCTATCTTTTTCATTAACCCTTTGCTCCGTCTTAATTGTTCTTTCCATTCTCTGAATTTCTACAGTATATATACCTATACCCCAAATTCAGATATCATATCATCTTATATTATTCTGTCTTTTTCATGTGCTTGTCATGTGCATCCACTTCACAGAATCATAAGCTGCTACTAGAACCATAAGGTCTGTCAGTCAGTTTACAGTACTGTACAGTGCTTGTGGTAGATATTTAATAAGCACTCACTGAAAGATCCTTATAAGATATGGCGAAGATTAGTAAGGATATCAGTAATGTATTTTCAGTTATTATATACCATTTAAACATTTACAACCTATGCCAAAAACACACTCCTTGGATAGGTACATAACGAACTAAGGAAAATTATTCCCAAATTATCCAATCTGAGCATAAGAAAAATTGGGAAAAGTTGTACATAAATCAGAGATTAATAAGACATAGCACTACAGGCACAGCTAAATGACCACAATATAAAGATCAAAAAATTGTGTGAAACTTATTAAAGTTGTGGAAGCTACAACTACAGGGGACTAATTCTGAACCACATACTACAGCTCATGACTGTCATGACATTTTTTTTAGGATTAATTACAGTGAGCAAGTTCATTACAAGAAAAAAAAGATTTCCTTTTTCACCTACAACTGTTTGCTTCTCGATCATTGAGGGGCATCCTACTTACATTATTCAGAGTATTACAAGAGGCCAGAAAATTTTTCTTTTATGACTGGTACATATATGGAAAAAAGGAATAAACACTCATTGAATTTGGTTCAGAAGCTTATTATAAACTTTTTTCAAGTAATGTTTAACTTGTTTAAGGCATACACTAGTAATTCACCTCTATTACAGTGAATAATGGCTTGTACAAGTTAGCAAAAACTGTTAAACATATGTTCTGAAAGCAGACACTAGATTTAAATCCAGACTCTATTTTCTAGATGTGCTACTTTGGGCAAGTTTCTGAACTTCTCTGTGGTCATTTTCCTCAACCACAAATTGAGAATAACAATAATGTTGTCACTATTGTTCTTGGCACATGACAAATGCTCAATAACGATTTGTTTTTATTAGAAATATCTGTACTTAAAAGATTTCCTCAGTAATATAAAACAACTTACCAAATATAACATACTCATTCAAAAAATATTTATTGAACACCTACTGTATGTCACACACTGTACCTGGAGTAAGTAATATAGCAGTAAACAAAACGAAGTCCCCGCCCTCAAGGAGCTTATATCCCAGAGGCAGCAGACGGATACATGTAAATTAAGGAAGCAGAGGGGAGAGTGGCGTGTGTGAATGTGGGCATTTTATACAGACACAGAACACTGAGAGAAAGAGGGAGAGTGGTGGTGGATGAGGTCAGAGGGAGCAGCAGAACCAGATCAAGTAGAGGCTGGTAAGCAGCAAAATAACAAGTGGCTGGTGAGTTCTGAGCAGATGTGAGTTAAAACTTAAGAGTTTTAAAGAATCACTCTTGTTGTTGTGTGCAGAACAAATTATAGGATTAAAATTTTTATTTGGCTTCATGAGAAATGAGCCACACTTCAGAAACCCATTCAATACCAAACTTATAACTATAAACCAAACATATCAAACTAAGGATATTACTTTTAACCATTATGGTTTAACTTCAAATAAAAAGTTTTAATCATACAATCTTAAATCACTTTTAAAAATTACAAGTGATGAATATGCACTGTTCTTTAATGATTTGCTAAAACTGCATAGAAACAAATAGCAAGAAAAACAAGAAACTGAATTTTAAATATATGTCTTCTTTCTACTATAAAAATAAAAGCTACCTAAGGGAATTCCCTGGCAGGCTAGTGATTAGGACTCCATGCTTTCACTGAGAGGGTCCCATTCAGGCCCCGGTTGGGGAACTGAGATTGCGTAAGTCATGTGGCATGGCCTAAAAAAAAAAAACAACCCTATCTGGACGAGAATTATTTGAGTGAAACATTTTTAAATGCATACATACACATTTATCACATAATGGTGAGTTTGTGTGGAAGTTATAAAAAAATTATTTATATTAGAATTAGGTGGAACTTACTCTCCTAAGAATTTCTAAACTAAATACAACTCATATGTCAAGAGAAGACACTCCAAAATAACTGGCTAACTAGACTTCTCTTAATTACAAAACGCTCTTGGCTATTGTTGCACATTAACAAAATCACTCATATTTACTACAGTTCATAGTCATGAGGAGCTATCAATACATGGGAATGCATTATGTTATTTTACCTGTATGAAATTTTCTGGCTAAAGGGCTCTGGTGAGCCAAAAGAATTTCTTGCCAATTTGGGAGAGTGTATTGAAAAACTGGAAAGCACACTGCAATGTGCTTTCCTTATATATACTGCTCATCCATTATCAGAGATTATGAATTGGATATCACATTTTAGAGGATTCTTTTTCTTGATTTTGTTCAGTTTCTTTAAGGATAGACTGTCAACTTCAAATTGCCCTCATAAAATAAATCTTTTTATATTTTAGAAGAAATATTTTAGATTAGCAGCATCTTTAAAATCTTGAGAAAATACAAGACAACTGAATAAAAATTAGCAGATGGAAATGCAATATGTCCTTCCAAAGACTTTATTCCTTACTTATGTCTTTTGAAAGAGTTATTTCTGTAATATGCTTTACAATATTAAAGGCATTTGTGATTTGGTGAACACAACATAAGGCACACATTACAGATAATTTTATAAGTTCTCCTATACATTGCTTAACATGTCTATTGAGGTGAATATACATTGAAAATGATGATTTATGGATTAAGACACAGCTCTTACATACTCGGAAATAATCTACTCTGACATTTTCTTTACTCCTTCAAACACTATATTCCTTTCATTTTTTTCTACACGTTATAAATTGTTATAAATTACTTTTTTAATTACACAATAATGACAGTGTTTCAAGACTTTATTTTATGTCAAGTGCTATGCTAAGTGTTTCACATAAACATAATCCTCACAAGAACCCTGTAAAATAAATACCATCCTATTTTATAGATGGTAAAGTTTGGAGATACTGTCCCAATCCCCAAGATCACTATTTCTTAGTGGTGGACCTAAGATTTCAATCCAGTTCCGATCTCTGAACCACAAACTTCTTCCCAGATCCAGTAAACATCACATGGAGGTGTCTAAATATAAGAGTGTGTATAGGACTTCCCTGGTGGCGCAGTGGTTAAGAATCCGCCAGCCAACGCAGGAGACAGATTTGAGCCCTGGTCCGGGAAGATCCCACATGCCGCAGAGCAACTAAGCCCGTGTGCCACAACTACTGAGCCTGCAAGCCACAACTACTGAGCCCACCTGCCACAACTACTGAAGCCCATGGGCCTAGAGCCTGTGCTCTGCAATAAGAGAAGCCACCACAATGAGAAGCCTGCGCACTGCAACGAAGAGTAGGCCCCGCTCACCACAACTAGAGAAAGCCTGCATGCAGCAACGAAGAGTAGGCCCCGCTCACCACAACTAGAGAAAGCCTGCATGCAGCAACGAAGACCCAAAGCAGCCAAAAAAAATATTTTTTTAAAAAGTGTGGATAGCTAGCAAATTACTATAAAAATATATAGATGGGACTTTCCTGGTGGCGCAGTGGTTAAGAATCCACCTACCCTGTTGCAACATCATGCCAGCCTCGGCCGCCGCAGGCTCGCCCCGCATTCTGTACCCCTCCCTCCCTCCGGCTTGAGTGAGCCACAGCCCCCTAATTAGCTGATCCTTTAACCCCGTCCTGTCTGAGGGAAGAACAGACACCCTCAGGCGACCTACAGGCAGAGGCGGGGCCAAATCCAAAGCTGAACCCCAGGAGCTGTGCAAACAAAGAAGAAAAAGGGAAATTTCTCCCAGCAGCCTCAGGAGCAGCGGATTAAATCTCCACAATCGACTTGATGCACCCTGCATCTGTGGAATACCTGAATTGACAACGAATCATCCCAAAATTGAGGCAGTGGACTTTGGGAGCAACGATATACATATATTTTTCCTTATTCTCTTTCTGTGACTGTGTATGTGTATGCTTCTTTGTGTGATTTTTGTCTGTATAGATTTGCTTTTACCATTTGTCCTAGGGTTCTGTCTGTCCATTTTTTTTATTACTTTTTAATTCTTTTATTTTTAATCATTATCTTTTATTTTAGTAACATTATTTTACTTTTTTTCTTTCTTTTTTCTCCCTTTCTTTCTGAACCATGTGGCTGACAGGGTCTTGGTGCTCCAGCCGGGTGTCAGGCCTGTGTCTCTGAGGTGGGAGAGCCGAGTTCAGGACATTGGTCCACCAGAGACCTCCCGGCTCCACTTAATATCAAATGGCGAAAGCTCTCCCAGAGATCTCCATCTCAACGCTAAAACCCAGCTCCACTCAACGACCGGCAAGCTACAGTGCTGGACACCCTATGCCAAACAACTAGCAAGACAGGAACACAACCCCATCCATTAGCACAGAGGCTGCCTAAAATCGTAATAAGGCCACAGACACCCCAAAACACACCACCAGATGTGGAGCTGCCCACCAGAAAGACAAGATCCAGCCTCATCCACCAGAACACAGGCAATAGTCCCCTCCACCTGGAAGCCTACACAACCCACTGAACCAACCTTAGCCACTGGGGACAGACACCAAAAACAACAGGAACTATGAACCTGCAGCCTGCGAAAAGGAGACCCCAAACACAGTAAGTTAAGCAAAATGAGAAGACAGAAAATCACACAGCAGGTGAAGGAGCAAGGCAAAAACCCACCAGACCTGACAAATGGAGAGGAAATAGACAGTCTACCTGAAAAAGAATTCAGAATAATGAGAGTAAAGATGATCCAAAATCTTGGAAATAGAATAGAGAAAATACAAGAAACGTTTAACAAGGACCTAGAAGAACTAAAGAGCAAACAAACAGTGATGAACAACACAATAAATGAAATTAAAAATTCTCTAGAAGGGATCAATAGCAGAATAACTGAGGCAGAAGAAAGGATAAGTGACCTGGAAGATAAAATAGTGGAAATAACTACTGCAGAGCAGAATAAAGAAAAAAGAATGAAAAGAATTGAGGACAGTCTCAGAGACCTCTGGGACAACATTAAACGCACCAACATTCAAATTATAGGGGTCCCAGAAGAAGAAGAGAAAAAGAAAGGGACTGAGAAAATATTTGAAGAGATTATAGTTGAAAACTTCCCTAATATGGGAAAGGAAATAGTCAATAAAGTCCAGGAAGCGCAGAGAGTCCCATACAGCATAAAACCAAGGAGAAACACGCCAAGGCACATATTAACCAAACTATCAAAAATTAAATACAAAGAAAAAAATATTAAAAGCGGCAAGGGAAAAGCGACAAATAACATACAAGGGAATCCCCGTAAGGTTAACAGCTGATCTTTCAGCAGAAACTCTGCAAGCCAGAAGCGACTGGCAGGACATATTTAAAGGGATGAAAGGTAGAAAACTACAACCAAGATTACCCTACCCAGCAAGGATCTCATTCAGATTTGACAGAGAAATTAAAACCTTTACAGACAAGTGAAAGCTAAGAGAATTCAGCATCACCAAACCAGCTTTAAAACAAATGCTAGAGGAACTTCTCTAGGCAGGAAACACAAGAGAAGGAAAAGACCTACAATAACAAACCCAAAACAATTAAGAAAATGGTAATAGGAACATACATATCAATAACTACCTTAAATATAAATGGATTAAATGCTCCAACCAAAAGATATAGACCGGCTGAATGGATACTAAAACGAGACCCGTATATATGCTGTCTACAAGAGACCCACTTCAGACCTAGAGACACATACAGACTGAAAGTGGGGGGATGAAAAAAGATATTCCATGCAAATGGACATCAAAATAAAGCTGGAGTAGCAATACTCGTATCAGACAAAATAGACTTTAAAATAAAGACTATTACAAGAGACAAAGAAGGACACTACATAATGATCAAGGGATCAATCCAAGAAGATATAACAATTGTAAATACTGATGCACCCAACATAGGAGCACCTTAATACATAAGGCAAATACTAACAGCCATAAAAGAGGAAATCGACAGTAACACAATCATAGTAGGGGACTTAAACACCCCACTTTCACCAATGGACAGATCATCCAAAATGAAAATAAATAAGGAAACACAAGCTTTAAATGATACATTAAACAAGATGGACTTATTTGATATTTATAGGACATTCCATCCAAAAACAACAGAATAAACTTTCTTCTCAAGTGCTCCTGGAACATTCTCCAGGATAGACCATATCTTGGGTCACAAATCAAGCCTTGGTAAATTTCAGAAAACTGAAATGGTATCAAGTATCTTTTCTGACCACAAAGCTATGAGACTAGATATAAATTACAGGAAAATATCTGTAAAAAATACAAACATATGGAGGCTAAACAATACACTACTTAATAACCAAGAGATCACTGAAGAAACCAGAGGAAATTAAAAAATACCTAGAAACAAATGATAACAAAAACACAATGACCCAAAATCTATAGGATGCAGCAAAAGCAGTTCTAAGGGAAGTTTACAGCAATACAATCCTACCTCAAGAAACAAGAAACATCTCAAATAAACAACCTAACCTTACCCCTAAAGCAATTAGAGAAAGAAGAACAAAAAAACCCCAAAGTTAGCAGAAGGAAAGAAATCATAAAGATCAGATCAGAAATAAAAATGAAAAAGAAATGAAAGAAACAATAGCAAAGATCAATAAAACTAAAAGCCGGTTCTTTGAGAAGATAAACAAAATTGATAAACCATTAGCCAGACTCATCAAGAAAAAAAGGAAAAGACTCAAATCAATAGAATTAAAAATGTAAAAGGAGAAGTAACAGCTGACACTGCAGAAATACAAAGGATCATGCAAGATTACTACAAGCAACTATATGCCAATAAAATGGACAACCTGGAAGAAATGGACAGATTCTTAGAAAAGCACAACCTTCCAAGACTGAACCAGGAAGAAATAGAAAATATAAACAGACCAATCACAGTCACTGAAATTGAAACTGTGATTAAAAATCTTCCAACAAACAAAAGCCCAGGACCAAATGGCTTCACAGGCGAATTCTATCAAACATTTAGAGAAGAGCTAACCCCTATCCTTCTCAAACTCTTCCAAAATATAGCAGAGGGAGGAACACTCCCAAACTCATTCTACAAGGCCACCATCACCCTGATACCAAAACCAGACAAAGATGTCACAAAGGAAGAAAACTACAGGCCAATATCACTGATGAACATAGATGCAAAAATCCTCAACAAAATACTAGCAAACAGAATCCAACTGCACATTAAAAGGATTATACACCATGATCAAGTGGGGTTTATCCCAGGAATGCAGGGTTTCTTCAATATACGCAAATCAATCAATGTGATACACCATATTAACAAATTGAAGGAGAAAAACCATATGATCAACTCAATAGCTGAAGAAAAAGCTTGCGACAAAATTCAACACCCATTTATGATAAAAACCCTCCAGAAAGTAGCCATAGAGGGAACTTACCTCAACATATTAAAGGCCATATATGACAAACTCAAAGCCCACATCGTTCTCAATGGTGAAAAACTGAAACCATTTCCACTAAGATCAGGAACAAGACAAGGTTATCCACTCTCACCACTATTATTAAACATAGTTTTGGAAGTTTTAGGCACAGCAATCAGAGAAGAAAAAGAAATAAAAGGAATCCAAATCAGAAAAGAAAAAGTAAAGCTGTCACTGTTTGCAGATGACATGATACTATATATAGAGAATCCTACAGATGCTACCAGAAAACTACTAGAGCTAATCAATGAATTTAGTAAAGTAGCAGGATACAAAATTAATGCACAGAAATCTCTTGCATTCCTATACTCTAATGATGAAAAATCTGAAAGGGATATCAAGGAAACACTCCCATTTACCACTGCAACAAAAAGAATAAGATACCTAGGAATAAACCCACCTAAGGAGGCAAAAGACCTGTATGCAGAAAACTGTAAGACACTGATGAAAGAAATTAAAGATGATACAAACAGATGAAGAGATATACCATGTTCTTGGATTGGAAGAATCAACATTGTGAAAATGACTATACTACCAAAAGCAATCTACAGATTCCACACAATCCCTACCAAACTACCAATGGCATTTTTCACAAACTAGAACAAAAAATTTCATAATTTGTATGGAAACACAAAAGACCCCGAATAGCCAAAGCCATCTTGAGAAAGAAAAACGGAGCTGGAGGAATCAGACTCCCTGACTTCAGACTATACTACAAAGCTACAGTAATCAAGACAGTATGGTACTAGCACAAAAACATAAATACAGATCAATGGAAGAGGATAGAAAGCCCAGAGATAAACTCACACACATATGGTCACCTTATTTTTGATAAAGGAGGCAAGAATATACAATGCAGAAAAAGCCTCTTCAACAAGTGGTGCTGGGAAAACTGGACAGGTACATGTAAAAGAATGAAATAAGAACACTCCCTAATACCATACACAAAAATAAACTCAAAATGGATTAAAGACCTAAATGTAAGGCCAGACACTATAAAACTCTTAGAGGAAAACATAGTAAGACCACTCTATGACATAAATCACAGCAAGATCCTTTTTGACCCACCTCCTAGAGAAATGGAAATAAAAACAAAAATAAACAAATGGGACCTAATGAAACTTAAAAGCTTTTGCACAGTAAAGAAAAACATAAACAAGACGAAAAGACAACCTTCAGAATGGGAGAAAATATTTGCAAATGAAGTAACTGACAAAGGATTAATCTCCAAAATTTACAAGTAGCTCATGCAGCTCAATATCAAAAAAACAAACAACCCAATCCAAAAATGGGCAGAAGACCCAGACAGACATTTCTCCAAAGCAGATATACAGATTGCCAACAAACACATGAAAGAATGCTCAACATCACTAATCGTTAGAGAAATGCAAATCAAAACTACAATGAGGTATCACCTCACACCAGTCAGAATGGCCATCATCAAAAAATCTACAGGGCTTCCCTGGTGGTGCAGTGGTTGAGAATCTGCCTGCTAATGCAGGGGACATGGGTTCGAGCCCTGGTCTGGGAAGAACCCACATGCCGTGGAGCAGCTGGGCCCGTGAGCTACAACTACTGAGCCTGCGCGTCCGGAGCCTGTGCTCCGCAACAAGAGAGGCCGCGATAGTGAGAGGCCCGCACACTGAGATGAAGAGTGGCCCCCACTTGCCACAACTAGAGAAAGCCCTCGCACAGAAACGAAGACCCAACACAGCCATAAATAAATAAATAAATAAATATTTTTAAAAAAAATCTACAAACAATAAATGCTGGAGAGGGTGTGGAGAAAAGGGAACCGTCTTGCACTGTTGGTGGAAATGTAAATTGATACAGCCACTATGGAGAACAGTATGGAGGTTCCTTAAAAAACTAAAAATAGAACTACCATACGACCCAGCAATCCCACTACTGGGCATATACCCTGAGAAAACCATAATTCAAAAAGAGTCATGTACCAAAATGTTCATTGCAGCTCTATTTACAATAGCCAGGACATGGAAGCAACCTAAGTGTCCGTCATCGGATGAATGGATAAAGAAGATGTGGCACATATATACAATGGAATATTACTCAGCCATAAAAAGAAATGAAATGGAGGTATTTGTAATGAGGTGGATGGAGTTAGAGTCTGTCATACAGAGTGAAGTAAGTCAGAAAGAGAAAAACAAATACAGTATGCTAACACATACATATGGAATCTAAGGGAAAAAAAAAAAAAGGTCATGAAGAACCTAGTGGCAAGACGGGAATAAAGACAGAACTACTAAAGAATGGACTTGAGGATATGGGGAGGGGGAGGGGTGAGATGTGACAGGGTGAGAGAGTGTCATGGACATATATACACTACCAAACGTAAAATAGAAAGCTAGTGGGAAGCAGCCGCATAGCACAGGGAGATCAGCTCGGTGCTTTGTGACCACCTAGAGGGATGGGATAGGGAGGGTGGGAGGGAGACGCAAGAGGGAGGAGATATGGGAACATATGTATATGTATAACTGATTCACTTTGTTTTAAAGCAGAAACTAACACACCATTGTAAAGCAATTATACTTCAATAAAGATGTTAAAAAAAAAAAAGAGTGGCCCCTGCTTGCCACAACTAGAGAAAGCCCTTGCACAGAAACGAAGACCGAACGCAGCCAAAAAATAAATAAATAAATTTATAAAAAAAAAAAAAAGGAGTCATGTACCACAATGTTCATTGCACCTCTGTTTACAATAGCCAGGACATGGAAGCAACCTAAGTTTCCATCGACAGATGAATGGATAAAGATGTGGCACATATATACAATGGAATATTACTCAGCCATAAAAAGAAATGAAATTGAGTTATTTGTAGTGAGGTGGATGGACCTAGAGTCTGTCATACAGAGTGAAGTCAGTCAAAGAGAAAAACAAATACCGTATGCTTACACATATATATGGAATCTAAGAAAAAAAAAGTTATGAAGAACCTCAGGGCAGGACAGGAATAAAGACGCAGACATTGAGAATGGACTTGAGGACATGGGGAGGGGGAAGGGTAAGCTGGGACAAAGTGAGAGAGTGGCATGGACTTACAAATACTACCAAATGTAAAACAGATAGCTAGTGGGAAGCAGCTGCATAGCACAGGGAGATCAGCTCGGTGCTTTGTGACCACCTAGAGGGATGGAATAGGAAGGGTGGGAGGGAGACGCAAGAGGGAGGAGATATGGGGATATATGTATATGTATAGCTGATTCACTTTGTTATAAAGCAGAAACGAATACACCATTGTAAAGCAATTATACTCCAATAAAGATGTTAAAAAAAAATTAGTAGAAAAGAAGGAAAAGAATAAAGAACATTGTCACCAGTCAGAAGAAAAAAAAAAAAGAATCCACCTGCCAATGCAGGGGACACGGGTTCAAGCCCTTGTCCGGGAAGATTCCACATGCCGCGGAACAACTAAGCCCAAGCGCCACAACTACTGAGCCTGTGCTCTAGAGCCCACCAGCCACAACTACTGAGCCTGTGTACCACAACTACTGAAGCTCTCGCGCCTAGAGCCTGTGCTCCGCAACAAGAGAATCCACCGCAATGAGAAGCCTGCGCAAAGCAACAAAAACCCAATTCAGCCAAAAATAAATAAATTAATTTAAAAAATATATATAGATGGACACACACATATAATTAGACTAAACAATGAAAGCTCATATGAAGTGACACCTTAGGAAAAAAAAAAAGAATAAACAGTTAAATACATTGTCCCAGAATGTTAAGTAATGTCAGCTGAGACTAAAGAGAGCTAAATCTTTATACATAAGACCCATTACAAGTACTAAAAATGTACTTTGAATCTATGAAGTAGTCTTGCTGCCCTCCAAATTGGAACTTGAATTTATCAAGTGAGTAGATAAAATTACCAAATTGCAGGAAATACAGAGGTTAGAGAAACACTTAAACAACCCTATGGGATCCAATTAGCAAAAACCAAACTGAGGAATGTACAAAAAACTCAGTTTCTTTAACACGTAAACCTTAAGAGGGAAAAAAAGAAGACAGAGATTGAGCCTACACATTAAAAGAATCAAGAGATATACCCACCAACTCAGAAACATCAAAGAGGAATCATGAGACAAATGAGAAACAAATGCTGACTGGGCATTTGATATCAAGTAATCATCCTTTTTAAAAGGTGTGATAATGGTATTATGGTTATGATAAAAAAAAAAGTTGACTCTTTATTTTTGCAGATTGATATAGATGAAATGATAGTGTCTGGAATTTGCTTCAAAATAATACGGAGTGGGGGTGGTAGGCAGAGGCACAGATAAAGCAGGACTAGTCATACTGCTGAAGTTAGGTCTGTGTACACAGAGGTTCATTACAACAGTCCCTCCAGTTTTGGATATATTTGAAATTTTCCATAATAAAAACCAAAAAGTAAATTCCAACCAGACAGATCTAAATATTAAAGATAAGACAATAAAATTTCTTCAAGACTAAAAAAAGTTATTTAAGCTGCCTATACTCTTCCTTTTTTTCTTAAAGGAAATATTAAATAAACATTGGAAATAAGTAAGAAAATAATACAAGAGCATAGAAAAAGGTTCAACTGTGGAGCCATACTGTAAAACCTAGGAGTGAGTACTATTAAGTGGTACTTAAAATAAAAAAGGCCAAATACTTTGAGTGGATGCATAGTAAACAAATGAAAAACTACTTGAAAACAGGAAGGGCACAGGAAAACGTAAGAGGCAGCTAAGAGCTTTTTAAAAGCACCTTGGCAATGGTACTAAACAGACTAATCTGAACTACAGAAAATCACTACTAAGAAATGCTGGCAAAGATAAAATCATCTTTCTTTGCAATTAAATTCTTAATATCTACTTGTGTGCAGTTACTAGAAGAAAGGAAGGATAATGAATTTACTGTTTCAGCAATAACAATTGGTTTAAAGAAAAGTTGATAGGGGGAGACTAGAAAGCTGAAAATCACCTTTGTTTTCAAGTTCTAAGAAGCAAACTGAACAGAGATTTACTGGTAAGATAGGGAAATAGGGGGAACACATCCCAGGACTGAAGTGGAAAACCAATGATAGTTCAAGTGCACCAATTTGCAGTGGCAAATTTCTTGAAGGCAGGTATTGTATTTTTCAAGTTCAGAAAATACAGTACTATTCCAATAAATAATAAATGTATTATCTGTTGAAATAACTAAATGAAATATTTTCTATAAAAGCAAAGGGTTCTCCCTCTGGGGTCAGCTAGACTAGATCAGTAGTTTCCACAGTTCTATTACATTATGTGACCATTTAGAAACTAAAATCATGCAAATAACACCAACAAAAATCAGCTTACAGGGGAAAAAAAAATGCAAGCTATTCTTAAGAGAATAACTTAAAATGGAGTATCTACAGTAGTTGCCTTAGGACCTTGGCCAGCCCTGTTTGAATCACTATCATAAAAAGAATACGGGCCACTGATGAAATAGATTTACTGTTAATATTACTCCCTGCATGAAAGAGAAGGATTGGCTGGGCTTGAACAGTAAGGAGCAGTTTGATTGACCATTACCAGGTTACCTTCACTGCATTTCCAAAATTTGAAGAAAAAAGACAACAGAACTGTAGCAACTTTCAATTTATACCATAAACACGATAACAAAATATAAAAGTGTTCAATTTTATTACAGCCTCAAGTAAAGGGAGGCAGGTCAAAGGATGACAATGGTCAAGCTTCTCCCAGTTGGTGGGAGTGGTGCCACTTATCCTTTCCTGCCACCGCTCTCTTTAATGCAACTCGAGTACAAGTGGGAGGAAACTGGCACTCCAAGCTCTGGCTGGCCTATGGTTTTATCTGCTTTTCCTCAGTTCCACAATGTTCTGCAAAACAGAGCCATTTAATACCACCAGCAGGTGCAACAATTGTGGAAAATATCTCCCTAACCTTCCATAAAAGTCTACAAAATCTCAAAAGCCAGTATTTGAAATATATCATTATACTTAAGAACTGCCACCATGCTGGATCTAACAGTAGCTCCAGAGGACACATTTTGAAAGACCACATTTTTCTTTCTGAAGTAAACCTCAATGGGTAGGGATATATGCTAAATAAAAGTCCTAATTTTCCAGAGTCATGGGTTGCACTTATTTACTGCATAAAGCATTTAAATATAACATTTATTGATTGCCACATTTAAACAAAATTCCTTTTTCAGCTGAAACTGTCTCTGGAGGATAATAACTTTCTAAAATTTATCTGCTCTTATGAAATATTTGCTCTGTTTTTTTGCCCCCGATAGAAATTCATGCCTCCAATATGCCAGCGAAGTTGGAAAAAGTCTTACTCTAGCCCAATCCCATCAATTTAAAGATAAGGAATCCAAGGTCTGGAGAGTCATGTGATTCTGCCTCAAATCAGACATACGGCTAATTTAAAAGGCAGTATCAGAATCTGAACCCAGGTCTCCTAAACCTCTAGCCAGTGCTCTATCATATAAAGCCTCATTTCTATTCAACAAAGCTCTCAGAGCAGTCCTTAGTCACTTCATTGTTTCCTCATTTGCAAGTTTCCTCATCACCTTATCCCCTTGATAATCAGAACAGCGGTTCTATGGATCTGCTTCACCTTCATTATGGCAATTTAAGGTGTAAATGCGCACAGTGCCACAGGTACTGGTTCTGTAAAATGCTTTCATTTGGGGGGAAGAATTTCTTCTCTCCTGCCAGTGAAAGATGAAAATTAAATTCTGAGTATTCATCAGTAAAATAACCTCATGTTGTAATCCTAATATCATGTGTCAGACACCCACGAAAGCTTTAAAAAGTCCTTGGTGGCAACATTCTTACATGTTCTTGAATAACCTGGTTCAAGTCTCCATTCTAAATTGGGTAGTAAAAAGGAAGAGAGAAGTTACTTTTCAACAGCAGCTCTTCCATTAGATTGACTTGATAACTATTTATGTGACAAATTTAACCTGAAGCACTTGAAAATTAGTAACAAAGGTGATAAAAACAATATGAAACGAACAATTAAAGCAGAAATATTGCCTTTCTTTGTCTCCTGAAAAATGTACAGTCTCTTCACATGTTTGAGTACTACAGATTTAGTCTCCTAAGAGTTTTTTTAGTGGTTTTTCTTCCACTGTCCTCTGGCTAAGAAATAAAGAGATAGTTTTGTAGAGACTTTTGGATTTTTAAAGACTATTTAAGCTGGTATCCTAGTCTTACACCAAATATTAAAAAACAACCAACGAACCTGGATCTGAAAAAAAAAACACATGATTTTATTTTATCTTTGGAAAGCAAAGGTTATATAAATAGCAAAACAAACCTAAAATAAAGGACTGAGAACTTAACGGTCAAATAAATAGTTGATTAAGCAAAATCACCAAATCACTTTTTAAACATGGAGCTTCTCTTTTTTTTTTTTTAATTTATTTATTTATTTATTTTTGGCTGTGTTGGGTCTTCGTTTCTGTGCGAGGGCTTTCTCTAGTTGCGGCAAGCGGGGGCCACTCTTCATCGCGGTGCGCGGGCCTCTCACTATCGGGGCCTCTCCCGTTGCGGAGCACACGCTCCAGACGCGCAGGCTCAGTAGTTGTGGTTCACGGGCCTAGTTGCTCCACGGCATGTGGGATCTTCCCAGACCAGGGCTCGAACCCGTGTCCCCTGCATTGGCAGGCAGACTCTCAACCACTGCGCCACCAGGGAAGCCCTGGAGCTTCTCTCAATGAAGTTTAATCTTACTCTTGATGCAGAACATCTGCTATAGTTATCAAAGCCATACTGATCTAAACCTACTGTATTAAGGGCTTTATATGCTATCTAAGTCCTTAGCCTTTAATTCTCACAACACTCTAAGTATCTATCATTATTTTCATATTGCACCTGAGAAAACTGGGGCACTTCAAGGTTAAGTAATCTGCCAAGGTTACAGAGCTTGAATCCAGCTCTGCAGGTTCACAAACCTGTGCTCCTTAGGCACTCAACTGCCTTCTTGGTAGCACAGAAAACTTGAAAATATGGTCAGACTCTAAATTCTATCTGATGTATTACCCAAGCCACTGTGAATTTTTTTCTTATTGAAGTATAGTTGATTTATAATATTAGCTTCGGGTGTACAACAGCGATTCGATATTTTCATATATTATACTCCATTTAAAGTTATTATAAAATATTGGCTATATTCCCTGTGCTGTACATTATATCCTTGGATCTAATTTATTTTATACCTAGTAGTTTGTATCTCTTAATGAATTATTTTTTCTGGGGTCAAGAAAGCCTCAAGAATTTGCCATCTACACTTCCTGATTTTAGGTTGGGTGAGTGGCACAAATGAAATGTTTTTGTCACCACACACTGTATCATCACTAACCTCCGAAAGGAAGGGGAAAATTCTTAAACTTTATTTCCTGCTGGCCTAGCAGACCTTACTTAACCACTGTTATATCTATCTGATACACTCAATTTAAGTGTAAGATACTAAAGTTACCACTTAAATCTTAAAGAAAATCAGCTATATATTAGTCATTTTACCTGTCAGGGAAGTTAAAAGTAGATCAACAGGATATAAACCTGGGTTGTTTCCTTCTTTAGGGGAAATTTCTTGTTAATTCAATGACTTGTTAATTAAACCAAATGGAACAAGTGGCCCTTCAAAAATGAAGTGTAGTGGAAAAGGAAACAGAGGAAAAGAATCGCAGTAAGCTATGTGGTGATCTACTCTCACTGATGTTAGAAAAGCGTCTCCTCTTGAGTAACTTCAGTCTGACCACAGTGGCCACTTGTTACACCTACCACCCACTCCAACACTTCAGGTTCATTAGGAATTAAAAGAAACCCAGAAAGGTAAAGGACACCTCCCGACCAGGCCTAAGGTCTCTGCACCACACTCTGAGGTGCACAGAGAGCCAGTGAAGTGAGTCCTCCACCCGCAAGCTTTCGCTGCTGCCCAGGAGGCAAAGCCCAAAGCCTGGGGCCAAGACAGCTCCCCGGCCAGGGCACTGACCCATCTCTAGACAACCCCGCCCCCTCCCCGACCAAAGTGTCTGTGCCTAGAAGGGTGGGGGTAGAGGCAGGGTGAGGAAGACCTGCTTAGGAGAGAAGGGAGCTAAGAGGATGTTTCGAACGAGGAAGGGTCCCTTCCCAGACTGGCGGTTCGGGACGCGGCCCGAGGCCGAGAAGACTGCCGGACGGCGCCATGATGGGGCCGGACGAGACGGGGGGCGTGACGCGGGAGGCCCCGCGCTCAGACCCGGATCCCCTTTCCCCCCGCCCCTCCCCCGAGTGGGCCTCGGCCACAACTGACCCCCGATACTCACGCTTTGTCCACCAGCTCCCGCACCTTCCACATGTTCAACATCGTGCCCCGAGCGGGCTGAGCCGCCACCTCCCTTTCCTGTTCCCCACGGACCCCGGAACCCTTCCGCGCCGGGACAGATCCAGGCCGGGGTCGCCGCCGCCGCCTCAAACTCCCCCAGTCAGCGCCTTATCGTGCCACAGCCGCGGCGCCGCCAGTGACACGTCGAGACGCGGGGACAGAGGCGCTGCGTGGAGCGGAAGTGCCCGACTTTCCTCCCGCTGCGCGCGGGGCACGCTGGGACTTGTAGTTCTTTGGGCGCGCCAAGCGGGCCAGTTAAGCTGAGAGAGTTGCTGAGGTAAGATTAGTAGGGTTCCTCTTAAATTCTCGGGGTTCTCCGCACCCCTCCCCAGCCCCCTGACCCACAGAACCGGAAACTCTTAGGGGTGGGGTCGGCAGTCTGTGCTTTAACAAATCCTCCATGCTCACGTTTCAGAACCACCGGTATAGAATCTCGTCACACAAACTTGTTTTTCAAATATAAAGCATTGTTATGTTATTAATAATGATTACATATAAGGAAGTGTGATTGGTATATGTATTCCTCATTGACAGAAGCAACGCTGTATTTGGTTCCAAATGTCCAAATATACTTCCTTCCCAGGGCTTTAGTTTACATCCTTGTAAATTGAAGAGATTGTATTTTAAAACCTATCCCACTCTAATTCTGTGATACAGTGCTCTTATATTTAGACAGCTACTTGATATCCTTGTTAAATATTGTATTATAAAGCTCAGAAATTCAGTTCACACTCCCTGGGAAACTGTATAAAAACAGCAGTACAACACTATGACAGGCCCAAGAACTTGGCAGGTGTATATTCTTAAAGCGTAAGTATACATCCACACTGCATTCATTGTTTTATTGCAATTGTTGTTGTCACTTTATTTTTCACTTACTCATTTTTGGCAGTGTTCATGTTAAAGCCACAAGTAACCTTGAAGTTCATTTGGTCCAACTGCTTAAATTTTAAAGTTTTTTTCATTCTACAAATTTTTACTGAGCATTTTCTATGTGCCAGGAGTGGGGAATACAGCTGGGAAGAAGACAGACAAGGCCTCGGCTCTCTTGGATCTTAAAGGTCCTTTGGAGGAAAACATAGTAATCAAGGGAACATTTAAGATAATTGCAGATAGAAAGTGCTTGAAGAAAACAGAAGATAATGTTATGAAGAATGATGTTAGAGGAAAATAACATTAGGGAGTATTTAGGGCCTCTTTGAGGACTTTTTTTTTGGCATGAAGGATCTTAGTTGCCCAACCTGGGATTGAACCTGCACCCTCTGCAGTGGAAGCCTGGAGTCATAACCACTGGACCGCCAGGGAAGTCCCCTGATGACATTTTATTTAAGCTGAAACTTGAATGATAAAAAGGAGCTGGTAAAAAACAAACAAACAAACAAACAAAACAACTGCAAGAAAAGAATTCCTGGTGAAGGGAACAGATGAAGACTCTGATTCACAAAGGAGACCTGAAATTGATTGCTGCTAGTCATGAAGCTAGGTAACAATGATCCCAAATCAAGAATCTAGAACATGTGACCCCTTAGTTAGTTCTTCAGGTCAAATCACCCCTTCATATTGCATCCACTTAATAACTGGAAGCAGTTCTGAAAAAGGGTTTCAGTAAGACTTTGGGATTTCAACAAGACAAGCAAGTTGAAAGAATTGCCAGGCAGAAAAGTACAAAAAGCAGAAATCAGGACAAAGCTATCTGAGAGCTTTGTCAAGCTAGGATTGCTCAGGTAGACAGAAGTAAAGTGAGTTGGAGAGTGGGTGGGGAGGGGCAGGTAAAGAGATAGGCAGAGAAATGGGGCTTTAGAATGAGAAGTTTGTGTTTCGTGTTGAAAGGACCGTCCAGCTCAAGATTCAAAGGGTGGAATGTGGCCAGGGGAGATAAGAAAGGGAAACTGCTTTCCATAAATAAGAGCTTAGCAAGTTAACTTTCAAACAAGCGGGTTCAGGGTACACCAGCAGAATGAGCCTGGCATAAAAATAACCACCTTCCCTGCCCTCGGCCTGTTTGCACATTCATAGTAATTCATAATCAGCTTCACCAGAGTTACCCAGAGTACAATGCTGTTATCTACTTTGCCTGATCCAACAAGTTTGAAAGTGTCTAGATTTATTCCAGAGTTGCCACCTGTGGTGTTTTCACAGTTGACCAATGCCATCTAGAATATAACACAAAAAACCTGCCTGTCTACCTTTGATTTAAGAGAGCCCTTAATGGACTCAGAAGAACCAGACAAGGAGAGTTTGTTAAAAAGTGCTCTGGTCTCTAAAGACTAATCATTTGCATTTTAACAAAGTGTTCCATTTTTGCCCTTTATCTTGCAAGTTTGGGAGCAGTTTCCATAGTAACTTCTTTGTGGCAATTTAAATGTATCCACAGTAGAAAAATAAACAAGAAAAAGTCCCCCCCCCCCCTTCAGGAAAACATTTTTCACTAAATGGGCTTTTAAGTAAGGCCAAACCAACACAAGGTTTGAAAGCAAATGTACTCAGCAGTGTTATTTATGTGCGAGGAGCAATTGTAAACACTGCTTCTCTCCTATGGCTGGCTCCTTGGTGTTTCCTTCAGAGGAGTTTGATTCCTAGTACAGGGCTGTGGCAGCCACGGGAAGGCTCTGGCCAGATCTTTCTTCAAGAGAACCAGTTGAGAGGAGTGTGGATGACCAGCAGGTCCGACAGCCACTTCTTGGGGATCAGCCACAGCATTTATGCCAAGTCTCTGCTGTCATTGGGCTGCTCCCAGGCATGACTGAGCAAGGTGTTTTGGAGTGAGGCTGTTTCTGCCCAAAGCAGGACTCCTCTGCTGGGCCAGCATTGCCTTGGGCTCCCCACTGACCTGGCCCACATTTCCTCAGAGCTTTGCTGCAACTGGACAGATTCTCTTCCAACCCAATCTTCCTTCTCCTTTCTCTCTTGACAGAACTTCCTTGTAGTCTGAAACTCTTCCCACGTACTCCTGTTCCTTCTTCCATTTATCCTTCAATAAATCTCTTATACTTCTAATTCCATCTTGGCTTTTGCTTCTTGCAGTATCCAAACGGACACAAGAGGCAAACAGTTGTACCTTGGTTTCAGTATTTGGCCCAGTGAGTGTTGTTTTTGATCACACCTAACTCTTCCTCTCTAGAAGTCAGGATACTTGGTTTCGAATCATATTTTGAGGGTTGCCACAAGAACTATGCAGATTATATATTGCACGACCCCAGGGGCACCATTTATGTGGACTACCACGAACTGTCAGACAATTAACCACAGACAGGAAGTATAAAGTAGTGGTTAAAAAGTGCAAATTTTGGACTCAGACAAACCTAGGCCCAAATTCTGTATCTGCTATTCAGTAGCTTGGTCATTCTGAATAAGTTAATTAAACCAGTATAGCATAGTGGTTGTGAACTGGGACTCTGGAGCCAGATTGCCTGGGTTTGAATCTTAGTGTTGCTGCTTACTAGCTATGTGGCCTTGGGGAAATTATTTGACATCTCCGTGACTCAGTTTTCTTATCATAGTAGGGATAACAGAAACCTACCTTAAAAGCTTTTTCAGACAATTAAGCTAATGTTTAAAAAGAACTTAGAATAGAATCTAACACAAAATAAACACTCAGTTAATGTTTGTAATCCTGCTGCTACTACTACTGCTGCTAGTAATTGTATTAATCTGTAAAATATATTCAATATTGCAAGTATTTATTAAGCTCCTACTATGTTGCAGGCACTGTGCTAGGTGGTAAGGTGGTAGATGTATAATTGGAGATAAAACAGAAATAGTAAACAAGCAAATAGATATGGTAAACATAGTAAATTCAAAGTGATGTGCTGAGGATTGAATGAAGTAATACATATAACTCATTTCACATTGGGTCCTGCATGTAGTAAGTGCTCACTAAATTCTACCTCATCATTATTATCAAATCCCTTATGTGGATCTCAGCTTTTATCCTTATAAGCTGAGGGGTTGGTCTATCAGAATATCCTAAACCTAGCCATACATCAGAAATCCCTGCACATCTTTCAAAATTTCAGATTCTCTTTCCTAACCTTTGAGTTCTTGATTCAGTAGATGTATTAATCCCTATACTTTCGGTCACAGATGACAGAAACTCTCAAAACTAGCTTAAGCAGAGCAAGAGAATTTGTTGACCCAGGAGACAGAGGAGTTCAGAGATAGAATTTTCCTCAGGAACTTAGCAAATATGGTCAGAACTCTCTCTGATTTTCATTTTCCTTCATTGCAGATAAGTTTCTTCTAGTTGGCAGGAAATAGGGCTACTACCGTGTGGAGAATGGGTTGCCTTTGTTTTGATTAGGCAACCAGTGGGAAAGGGACACTTTAATCTTTCATCCACTGAGTCTGATAGCACTGGGAATGACTGATTAGCCCAGTTTGGATCATGTACCTATCTTGGGGCCACGCATTATGGAATTGCTAGTCCTAGGAGAACCATGTAGAGTGGGGAAAGAAAAGTTCTCTGAAGAAACTCTGAAGAAAGCCATGCCTCGACAGACAAAAGCAATAGTTATTTACTACTGCAGGTCTAAGGTAGGGTCTAGAAATCTGTATTTTAAAAAACCTCTTAAGTGATTTTGCCAGGGCTTGGGATGCCTTGGGTTAGATGACACAAGGTTCTTTCTAGCTCTGACTTTTTTTTTTTTTTTTTTTTTTTGGTCCCCATCACACAGAAGTTGGGTTGTGGAGAGCAAAAGAGAAAAGAGTGCCATGGGGATAATTGAAAAGAAAAAGAAGCAATGAAGAAGGAAGGAGTTAAGTGGAGCCGTAGCATCGTGCAGCAGGTAAGCTGGTAGGAGGGCATGCCCTCGCTAACTCTCTGTTCTGCTGACAGTTGGGCTCTTCTTGGCTGAAATTCAGTCTCCTTTCAGGGCTGTTGGAGGGCTTGGGTGGACCTGTTCAGAGAGCCTGGTAGGTTCTCTAAAGGGCTAACACATTCCAAGTCCTTCTGCAAGAATGCACAGGTGCTGGCAGTAGGTGAGATGGAGGCAGAAGTGCTCTTGGAATCATTTTCCTGCCTCCTGGGATGCTCTCTCTCCTTCTGTCCCCTGAGCACAGGCGAGCCCAGAGTAGATGTGCTGCTCCCAGTGGCTGGGCCTCTGAAAGCTCTATTCACAGGAATCCAAGTTGCCGTCAGCGAAGCAACTAGGCAGCCTGTGACTGTGGGAACTGATCCTGCTTTGTCAAGTGAGATTCAGGAGTGAATTGGGTGGATGTCAGAAAGGATGGGCTGGCTGGTTTCTGAGGCCGGGTCTTTCTAGATAAGGGCAAGTGTCCTGGGAAAGCCCCCAGGTGTTCAGAGTTCACAGGAGGCTTTGCTGGTCCTTGAACTCTTTATCAGTTCATTAAAAGAACTGTGCTCTAGTGGAAGAGCTCACTGCAGTGGACATCAAAAGAGTCTGATTGAGAGACCACTGTTCTTTAATAAACAGAATGAATGTGGGTAAAGACTGGAGGTGAGGGGAGAGGTCAGTCAGCGCAAGGCGTGCTTTTCTGGTAGGAAAGAGTTGACATTCAGTGTTTATAGAGCATCTGCAGTGTGCAGTGGGGTTAAATAGTTGACTAAAACCTGTTGTTACCCAAGGGGCTTATAGTCTAATATGGAAGATAGACTTATAAACAAACAAGCAAAAACCAAAGGGAGATGTTTAATGAGGCAGTATAATGGGGGCGGGGGTGGGGAGGAAGGTCAGAGCACCGGCTGTGGTATCAGTGGGATTTGGTTCACAACCCATAGCTGTGTGACCTTGGCTAAATTCCTTGACCTCTCATGCCTTGGCGCCCTTTCTGGGTAAATGGGGCTGAAAAGAGTCCCTGACTCTTAGGACTTTGTTGTGGGTGGTGAATGAGATGACATACATTTCTAGCATGTAACAAGGACGGATTGACATGTAACAAGGACGGATTAAATAAGATCTGTTATCATTGCTAAACCGTTTGTATTCAGAGATCATGGGTGACATGGAGAGGGTATTATAACAGGTTCATTAAGTGTTTAAATAAATATGTGTTTGGGCATTTACCCCATTGCCAAAATCATCCTGTGAAAACAGACACAAATTCCTGTTCTCATGATGTTTAGTCTGAGGGAGTAGGTGGATGTTAAACAAATAATGCTGTGGTAAAGCTATCATCGCACACGATGAAGAATGCTGTAGAAGAAAAGAACAGGGTGCTATGAGAGAATGTAACGGTGGTGTTTCCTGAAGATGGGATAGGGACAAGGGCCGGGAAAGGCCTCTCTGGGAAAGTGACATTTAAAGTGAAGGTGGAAAGATAATTTTGAGCTAATGAGGTGGAGAGGGGAAGAGTATTCCAGATAGAAAGAACAGCCTGTACCCAGGCCCAAGGTAACATGCAGCTCGGCATGTTCCTGGATGTGAAAGAAGGCTCAGTGGTGGGGGTGAGGGGAGGGAGAGTGGTCAGAGATGAGCTGGGGAGGTGAGCAAGGGTGTGCTGGTGATTCACCTGCTCAATCCACTTCCCAGGGATTTCTCTGCCTTGCTCTGTGCCCTCCTGACCTCTGTGGAGTCCATCACCTGCATTCTCATGGCTTCTGGTTTCCAGTTGGGTTCAGCCAATGTTGTGAGGGTGGATCAGAAAACGGGGGCAGAGGTATTTCTTTCTCCTTCCTTCCTGCTTTAGCAACAGGGTTCTGGCCCTCTGTGGCCACTGCTGGTGTCAGGTGGCCCCCCTTCCATGGCTCCAGCTCTAAGTTTCCTTCCCTTTTCTCTTCAGGCTTTGTGTGGCAATGTTTTCACCCTGAAGCTAACTCCTGGTTGCTTCCCCAAATGATGTGAGTTTCCTCACCCTGCCTGCACGGCTGTAAATTGTCCCACTGCGGTGTTCTCTTCAGCTAAACTCTGAGTGTGCCAGTGTCTGCTACTGGGAACCTGACTGATAAAAGTAGTTACACTATGGAGGGACTTGTATGGCAAGTTAAGAACATGGCCTTTTAGATTTCTATCTGCAGTGCAAAAGAAGCTACAAACATGCTTTAGTCACTTCCTTTTCACTTTATCTTCTTCCTGCTACCGCCCCGTTTCTCTGCTCCCTTTAACAGAAGCTGTCTTCTTCACAAATAGGCTCCTCGTCATTACTTCTGAAGCCACAGTTGATCACTTCTTCCTTCTCAAAAACTCCCTCTCTCTTAGCTTTCATGACCCCACAGTCTTTTAGGTCTACATGTTGACTCCTTCAGAAACCCTTTGTTCCTCTCCCTGGCTTGTAGATGTTGAGGGGCTGCCTAGGGCTTCTCTCCTTCTCCACTGCCATCGTCAACCATGATCATTTCTCATCTGAACTACTGCAAATGCTTGCTAATTTATTCCTCCAAGATCTTTTTGAATCATAAATCAGACCATGTTACTACTTGCACAAAATACTTTATTGGCTTCCCATGGCACTTCGAATCCAGACTTGAACTGTCTGAGGTCCATCCCTGGTCTAAACAGCTGTATCCTGGAGGATATACTGAAACTGTGACCCTCTTATGGGTTAAGACTCAAGGTCGGTTCTGAGAAAAAGGGTGCTAAAATCTGTCATTGACAGTGTGGCAGTACTCCTTTTTTTAACACTTAAAAAAATATGTTTATTCCAGCCAATCCTTCCTAGAATAGGTCTTCATGGTATTGACTGGGTTTTTATAGCATCTTGGACTTTCAGTTTAAGTTTGGAAAGTTACCAAGGTTTGGTTCACCATTTGTTTGTAAACCCTCCCTTGCAGTAGGGTTACTTCTGCTACTCTTGTTAATGTGTTGATTTGACTCGTTTCTTCTTTTTCATGCTAAGTATCTATTCTGGTGACAACTTGTTATTATAGAAAAGGAGTGTCATGAGTTTTGTTTGGTTTGCAATAAGTTTCCGACTATAGAAGCCGCTTTTCCTGTGTGTTAGCAGTTCTCTTGAATTATCATTTGAGTCTTAAGGCTTCTGGTGGGCGTTATCTAAACCTAGTTCCTGTTGGGCAGGTATAACATTAGAATTTCCCCATCTTTGATGATTCATCCTGAAAAGTAGTGGGTCACTGATCTGGCCTGGGAAGCCTAAGAACTGACAGATGCAAACACCTATTGGGAGGGGAAGGATGCAGAAAAAGATAGCAAGGATTATTATCGTTTTGAAGTACAGATTCATTCTCTTTCTTCAAAATTTTTTATTGGAAATGCTTTTATTGGTTTTTTTTAAATTACCAAAAGTAAAATATGTTCATACATCCTCATATATCTACCCTTTGACCCAACAATTCAAATCCTAGGTATTTATCCAAGAGAAATGGAAATCTATGTCAAAATTCTTGTGCAGCAGAGAACTATATTCAATATCCTTTGATAAACCATAATGGAAAAGAATATAAGAAAGGAGGTATATATATATATGTATAACTGAATCACTTTGCTGTACAGCAGACATTCACACTGTAAATCAACTATATTTCAATTAAAAAAAATTCTCATACAAGAATGTTCACTGCAGCTTTGTTCACAATAGCCAAAATCTGGAAACAACCCAAATGTCCATCAGCAGGATATGGACAAATTGTGATACACCATTTGAATGGAATACAACTTAGCAATGAAAAAGGAATAAACTACCAATGTATACAACAACCTGGATGAATCTCACAGGCACAACAGTGAACAAAAGAAGCCAGACACAAAAAATTATGAATCCATTTATATAAAATTCTAGAACAGTTAAAATTAATCTAAGGTGAAGTAAATCAGAACTGGTTGCCTGAGGTGGAAAGAAGGGTGGGGACAGCAGAATTAAAAATGAAAGTGATATACACTCATTTCAATAAATGAAACAATCCAAAAATATGTAAAGAAAAGTAATCCTTTTCCATTTATTTTCACCCCTCTATGGTAATCCTGTTAAAAGCATATGTATTTTTCCACACTGTCTTCATGTTCCTATAAATATAAACAAATATATGTGCACATATGTAACTTTTGCTTTAGGATCATACTATACATGATGCTTGATGCTTGCTTTTTTTTTTTTTAATTTTATTTATTTATTTATTTATGGCTGTGTTGGGTCTTCGTTTCTGTGTGAGGGCTTTCTCTAGTTGCGGCAAGTGGGGGCCACTCTTCATCGCGGTGCGCGGGCCTCTCACTATCGTGGCCTCTCCCGTTGCGGAGCACAGGCTCCAGACGCGCAGGCTCAGCAATTGTGGCTCACGGGCTTAGTCACTCCGCGGCATGTGGGATCTTCCCAGACCAGGGCTCGAACCCGTGTCCCCTGCATTGGCAGGCAGATTCTCAACCACTGTGCCACCAGGGAAGCCCGATGCTTGCTTTTTAAAATACCTGCTTAATAATATATTATGGATATCCCTCCAATTCAATAAATATAGATCTAATTCATTCTTTTTAATACTGGTGTGATTCCTTAATATGAGTGTATCGTAATTTATTGAACCATTTTCTTATTGATGGATAATCAGGTTGTTCCTACTTTTTATTTTTGCCACTGTGAACAATATTGCAATAAAATAGATCTTTGCACATCTATCTTTACATATGGTGTTTAGAGTAGATTCTCAAAAGTGGGACCAGGGAAAGATATGTTATATGTTTTTTTATTTAAGGATGTTGGCAAATTGTATACCAAAGAGAGGATAGCAGTTCTTTCTCTCACCAAGCACCATATTGAAAAGCCCATTTTGTCACATCCTCACCAGCACTAGATGCTATTGCTCTTTAGAATTTTTGCCAATTGTATTGATAAAAATATGTTGCCTTAATTTCAAATTACTCCTAACTGTGGGGAAAAAATATGTTTTCATACCTTATGTAAAAGTGCCTTTTAACATCCCTCCCATTTTTTAGTCCTGGTTCTTCTTAGGCAGTATGGCTCACACCCTTCAAACTTGTATTTTCAGGTATATTGGGAGATGGGAGGCAAGCATGGCAGGGAAGGAGCCATTCCCATTCTTTTTGTTTGTCTTTCTTCTACTTCAAATATTCAGCCTAATGGGACGAATGAAATGAGTGATATACCCAGAGATATGAAAGCAGTTGCAAGCCTTAGTTCTGTGGCACGGGGCAGAGACACCAGAAAAAGTGACTTGAACCTGAACTGGATTCCTCAGCTGAGTTTGTCACCAACCTTGCTTCCACTAGCACTGCATTTCCTTCAGCCTCTTTGCTGCAGATGTTAGCTGACTTAAGCAGAGTTAGTTAGAAAGGCCTTCTCTGAACACCCTGCCTGAAGTTGGTTCTGTCATTGCCTATCATGCAACCTGCTTATTTTCATCCTGGTACCAACAAGAATCTGTGATTGTCTTATTTATTTATTTACTTGTTGTGTTGAGCAGTGTCTCAGAACTCAAAACAGAACATAAAACAGAACTCAAGAGGGTTTAATTGAAGAGAATGAAGCCAGTGGACCCTTCATGGAGCCAAGGTCAGGATTAAGGGTATTAATAAGGATGTCGAGGCATCTGGGACTAAGCAGCAGTGAGGACCCATTACCATCAGTTTCAGTTCTCTATTGCTATGTTAACAAGGTGCCCACAACTTAGTGACTTAAAAAAAGCAACCACCATTTATTTACTCACGATTATTCAGTTTGAGCAGGGCTTGGTAGAAATGGCTCGTCTCCACTCTGTACTTGGTAGAGTTGGCCGGGGAAATTCAACTGGAGCTGAGTGAAGATCCAAGATGGGTACATTCATACATCTGGTGCCTCTGTGCTGGGGTGGCTGGACTGGTGAGTGGTGGGCTAGGCTTGTCTCTCTTTCTCTCCATGTGATCTCTCCCTATTTAATAATTTAGCCTGAGCGCTTATTAGGTGGCTGGGTCCCGGGAAAGTCAAAGTGGAAGCTGCCGGGCCTCTTAAGGACTTGTCCCAGAACAGGCAGAGCATCACATTTGCCACGTTCTTCTGGTCAAAGCAAGTCACAAGGCAAGTCCAGATTCACGGGGAGGTGAACTAGATACTACTCTTTGAGGGGAGGATCAGCTTGAACATATAGGTTGAAATGAATCATTAGTAGCTGTCTTTTCAGATAATCTGCCACACATGCTTCAGTATGAAAAGACAGAGGAAGAAAGTAGAATTTCCAGTGAGATCTGGTGCTATAGAGGAAGTCTATCCTACAGGAGATATAGTAGTTGAAATTTACTGCCAGAACTGTGAGGCTGAGGCAGGGAGAAGAAATACCCTAATCTCTCTCTTCCTGCTGCCTAATTTCTTGCTAATAAAAAGGAGACTGGTTTACACAGTTCTCAGAGGTGAACCCTACCTCTCCAGAAGCAGGTCAGAAAAGGCCCTTGAATAGGTTGGGGATGGGAGAGCCATTGAAGAGAAGCAGCATATTTTTTATTATCCATTTTTCATATTAGAATATGTTTCATCAAGGAAAGGGAGCATTTTTCCTGATCACAGCTGATTCCCTGGGTGTAGCAAGTGCCTGGCACTTTCCAGGTACTCAATAAAATGTGTTGAATGAATTGAGTTCAGTCATAAACTTGACTGTCCTTGTTTCTGATACTGCAGAGGAAACACCTGAAAGATGGCAAGATAGAGGTGAATGAGAAATGAAACCAGCTTGGTCCTAAGGCCATAGCTTCACTTTGGGGCTAGTCATCGTATAAAGCATGATGCAGATTTCCTAGAGACTGACATGGAGTGCTACTAGAATACTTTTAGAGTCATAACAGCCAATCTGACCTCCCTGGTGATTTTCTGAGCATTATTCTTTCCTCACTGGGTTCCCTAATGATGGGCTTAGATGCCCTGAATTGATTTATCTGTTTTCCTTAATGTAGCACCTGTAAGAAGCTGGAATTTATTTTTTTAATTGAGATATAATTCACATATCATAATAGTCTTTTAAAGTGTGAATTCAGGGATTTTTAGCATATTCACATCGCACTAATTCCTGAACATTATCATTAAACCCATATTTGTTAGCAGTCACTTACCATCTCCCTGTCTTCCCAGTCGCTGGCAACCACTAATGTACTTTCTGTCTCTGTGGATTTGCCTACTGTGGACATTATATATAAATGGAATCATGTAATATGTGACCTTTTGTGTCTGGCTTCGTACACTAAGCATGATGTTTTCAAGGTTCATTCATTTGTGGCATATATCAGTGCTTCATTTCTCTTTCATGGCTGAATGTTACTCTTTTGTATGAATATACCATATTTTGTATATCCGTGCATCAGTTGATGCACATTCATTCTGCTTTTCAGTTACTTTGAATAAATAGTGCTATGAACATTTGTGTAAAAACTTTTGTGTGGACATATGTTAATTCTCTTGGACATAAACCTAGGAGTGGAATTGCTGGGTCATATGATACTTCTGTGTTTACCTTTTTGAGAAACTGCCAGAGAGTTTTCCAAAGTGGCTGCACCACTATACATTCCTACCAGCAATGTATGAGGGTTCCAGTTTCTTCACGTCCTCTTTAGAGCTTGATAATGGCCATTCTAGTAGGTGTGAAGTGGTACCTCATTGCGGTTTTGATTTGTGTTTCCCTGGGGGCTAATGATGTTGAACATCTTTTTATGTGCTTATTTGCCATTTGTATATCTTTTTTGAAGAATTATGTATTCAAGTCCTTTGCCCATATTTTAATTGAATTTTTTGTCTTTGTTGTTAAGTTGTAAGACTTCTTTATATATTCTAGATACAAGTCCCCTATTAGATATATGATTTGCAAGTACTTTCTCTCATTTTGTACATTATCTTTTTCACTTTAAAAAAAAATATTTAGGGACTTCCCTGGTGATGCAGTGGTTAAGAATCCGCCTGCCAATACAGGGGACATGGGTTCAAGCCCTAGTCCAGGAAGATCCCACATGCCACGGAGCAACTAAGCCCGTGTGCCACAACTACTGAGCCTGCGCTCTAGAGTCTGCGAGCCACAACTACAGAGCCCATGTGCCACAAATACTGAAACCTGCGCACCTAGAGCTCATGCTCCACAACAAGAGACGCCACCGCAATGAGAAGCCTGCGCTCCACAACGAAAGAGTAGCCCCCGCACAACGCAACTATTGAAAGTCCGTGCACAGCAATGAAGACCCAACGCAACCAAAAATAAATACATTAAAATAAAATAAAATTTAAAAGTTAAAAAAAAGAATTATTTATTTATTTATTTATAATAATGATTTAAGACCAGTCAATTGAGTCTTTTTTTTTTTTTAACTTTATTTATTTTTGGCTGCGTTGGGTCTTCATTGCTGCACACAGGCTATCTCTAGTTGCGGTGAGCAGGGGCTACTCTTCGTTGTGGAGCATGGGCCCTAGGCCCAAGGGCTTCAGTAGTTGCAGCATGCCGGCTCAGTAGTTGTGGCTTGCAGACCCTAGAGCATGCAGGCTTCAGTAGTTGCGGCGTGTGGGCTCAGTAGTTGCGGCACAGGGGCTCTAGGGTGTGTGGGCTTCCATAGTTGTGGCTCATGGGCTCTAGAGCACAGGCTCAGTAGTTGTGGCTGATGGGCTTAGTTGCTCCGTGGCATATGGGATCTTCCCGGACCAGGGATCGAACCCATGTCCCCTGCATTGGCAGGCGGATTCTTAACCACTGCGCCACCAGAGAAATCTGTATTTATTTATTTAGGCTGCACTTAGTCTTAGTTGCGGCACATGGGATCTTCGTTGAGGCACGCGGGATCTTCGCTGAGGCATGTGGGATCTTTAGTTGTGGCATGCAGGGTCTTTTAGTTGTGGCACGCGGACTTCTTAGTTTTGGCATGCAGACTCTTAGCTGCGGCATGCAAACTCTTCAGTTGTGGCGTGCATGTGGGGTCTAGTTCCCTGACCCGGGATTGAACCTGGGCCCCCTGCATTGGGAGCTCAGAGTCTTACCCACTGGACCACCAGAGAAGTCCGTCACTTTCTTGATAATGTCCTTTGAAGCACAACATTTTAAAATTTTGATCAAGTCCAATTTATTAATTTTTTTTCTTTGGTTACTTGTCCTTTTGGTGCTGTACCTAAGTATTGCTTATTCCAAGGTCACAGAGATCTACCTCTATATTTTCTTCAAAGAGTTTTGTAGTTTTAGTTCTTAGATTCAGGTCCTTGATCCATTTTGAGTTAATTTTTATATATGGTGTGAAGTGGGGCCCAATTTCATTCTTTGCTTGTGAATATCCAGTTGTCCCAGCACCATTTGTTGAAAAGATTATTCTTTTCCCGATGAATTATTTTAGTTGATTGATGAATAACTCAATCATCAATCATCAAAGTGAATAACTCTCAGAAGTTATTCCTAATGTCAATAATAATGACTAGAATTATTGCTGGCTCTTAGTTTCCATGAAGAATTTTTGTCTCCTTCAATTTGGGTACTTCTGTTTCAGAGGTCATTGCAGGATCTCAGACTTGTATTCTTTTATTTTTTTCCCCCCATATCAACCTTTTAATTTTTATTTTGTTTTATTTATTTATTTTTAATTTATTTATTTTATTTATTTATCTTTGGCTGCATTGGGTCTTCGTTGCTGCGCATGGGCTTTCTCTAGTTGTGGCAAGTGGGGGCTGCTCTTCATTGCGGTTCGCTGGCTTCTCATTGCAGTGGCTTCTCTTGTTGCGGAGCACGGGCTCTAGGCACACGGGCTTCAGTAGTTGTGGCGCACGGGCTCAGTAGTGGTGGCTCGTGGGCTCTAGAGCACAGGCTCAGTAGTTGTGGCGCACAGGCTTAGTTGCTCTGTGGCACGTGGAATCTTCCAGGACCAGGGCTCGAACCTGTATCCCCTGCGTTGGCAGGCAGATTCTTAACCACTGCACCACCAGGCAAGTCCCAGACTTGTATTCTTGATTAACACAATGCTGAACCCACTAAGGCAGGTGGCTGAGGGAGGACAATGGTGTAAGTCCCAGTCCAAGTTTGAAAGCCCAAGAACCAGGAGTTATAATGTCGAGGGCAGGAGAAGACAGATGTCCCAGCTCACAGCGAGAGAGTGAATTCACCCTTCCTCTACCTTTTTGTTTTATTCAGGCCCTCAACAGATTGGATAATGTCCACGCACATTGAGGAGGGCCATCTGCTCTACTGGTTTCACCAATTCAAATGCTAACCTCTTCTGAAACACCCTCAGAAACATACCCTGAAGCACTGCTTTACCAGCTATCTGGGCATTCCTTAGCCAAGTCAAGTTGATGCATAAAATTAACCATCACAAGGATTAAATGAGTTTTAATCCTGTGAAATGCTTTACAGATATAAAGAAGGCAAATGGCAATGCTTTGACAAAAGTTGGACTAGGTTGTCCGAAAGCAAGCTTTGCACTTTGATTAATTAACTGGGTGACCTTGCCCAATCACTTAAACTCTCAATTTCCTGTTCTATGAATGCAGGTAATAATGACAAGTTTAAGGACCTTTCTGAGTTATCGTGAGACTGAAACAATGTAGTAGGTGTAAAAGTGCTTTGGAAAACTTCTTATTCTGGGCATTGCTTTCATTCTAAAAACTGCCCTTGAATTGTTTATAGTACCGATTTATCCCTGTGCTTGGGGACAGCCCCAACTAATGTTTACAATAATGAAACATTAACACGAGATTTCTTGCAACTTAGCTGGGTAAGCGCCAGGCCCTGGTACTTGCCTCACAGAAAGTAGTTACACAGTGTTTATTAACAACCAAGCTCTCAGGGAACTCTCAATGAATACTTTTGGTGCTGGGGTAAAATGTGACCGAATAATATCAACCATAGTCTTTTATTGATGACTTAGAATATCGAGGAAGTATGTTTTAAAAAAAAGTCTCAGATGACCTTATTTACATTGCAGTGTAGCTGGAAGACCTAAGTCTTCATACCCTCGCCCACGCACCTCCCATCCACCCCAAGTAGTTACGGGGAGGAAGATAGTTTGCTCAAGGGAACCCTATTTGAGGGGAGGGGGACAGTGAACCAAATAAAGGAACCGTAGTAATCCAGAGCACTAACTCCAGTGTTGAGAAAGGTAACATTTGCCAATTATGAAGCATTTAGGCACGATTCTCTATATCCCTGTGGGTTGGTTTAGATTTAACTGCCTCTGATGATTAATGTTAAGTTTTGGAAGATACAAGTAGGTCCAAAAGTTATTGACAGGCCAAGATAGAAGATCTTTGTCACCTACCATGTCAAGAGAGACACCAAAGAGGACTGGGCACCTGGAGTATCAACAACCCCCTCCCCTACTGCCCACCTCCTCGACAAATTTCTTAGTGTTCTGTCAGACTGAGTAACTCAGAATTTGAGATATTTTCCCTAGGGGAAACACATCCCCTGGTTGGGGAAGAGATATGGCCCTGGGGCAAAAACAGTCCTTGTGAGGAAGGGTGGAATTTTCCAGAGATTAGAGAGGAGGGTGGTGCTTTCATATGAGAATATGAGGGTCCAGAAACAAGGTTAGGATCTGGGGGGATTCCAGGAAGGAAATTCCCTTTATGGAGGGTTTAACCTCTTAGGTGCTTTTCCTTTTAACCACGAAAAGTTATACTTAGTATTTAGTTTTATACTATTTCCCTCGTACTCTGTAATGCCTTTGGCTTCTTCCCACCCTTCAGTAAAGTTTGATACACAGCTTCTCATCAGCTGTGCCTCAATTTTCTTATCTGTAAAATGGAGATAATATCTACCTCTTAGGTGAGGATTAAATTAATTAATACATGTTAATTAATGTGCTAATTAGGGCTTCCCTGGTGGCGCAGTGGTTAAGAATCCGCCTGCCAATGCAGGGGACACAGGTTCGAGCCCTGGTCTGGGCAGATCCCACATGCTGTGGAGCAACTAAGCCCGTGCGCCACAACTACTGAGCCTGCACTCTAGAGCCCGCGAGCCACAACTACTGAGCCCACATGCCACAACTACTAGAGCCTGTGCTCCACAACAAGAGAAGCCACAACAATGAGAAGCCCACACACCGCACCAAAGAGTAGCCCCCGCTCGCCACAACTGGAGAAAGCCCATGTGCAGCAGTGAAGACCCAGCACAGCCAAAAAAATAATAAACAAATAAATTTATTTTAAAAAAAAAAGTGCTAATTAATGAGTTAAATTAGGATACCCAGCAGCACTTGGCCCATAAAAAAGCTCAGTATATGTTCACTGTTGTGCCTCTTGTTACCATACCTTCTCCTCTTCCTCTTCTCAAGGCCTTTCTTTTTTTTTTTAATTTGGCCACACCATGTGGCATGTGGGATCTTAGTTGCCCGACCAGGGATCAAACCTGAGGCCCCTGCATTGGAAGCACAGAGTCTTAACCACTGGAGTACCAGGGAAGTCCCTCTCAAGGCCTTTCAGACAGCGAAAGGAGCCAGAGCTACTTCCATTTTTTGAGGCTACCAGTGTATTAAAAAATAAGGAAATTACAAAGTGTGATTGCAAAATATTGGTATGCTTTAAACATTTACATATCACAAATTAATGCTTTGCAACACACACACGAGAAATACAAGCAATAAAACTGCGCTCTTTATGGGGTAATTACAATGGTATACAAATTGCATACTGTGGACACTGTAGCTCAGGGATAGGATACAAGCCTAAAGCTGAAAGGCAAGGCAAACATCAGTATCTTCCAGTCCTGTCACCTTATCTTCCTATCTTTATTTATAACCCCACTGAGAAAATTCTTTAAAGGAGAACTTTAATCCTTTCATGAATGGGAGGCCAGACCAAAAGTCCCCTCTGCACCCCTCTACTCCCAATCCTGGTGCTCAAGGCAGATTCATAAAGGGAAGTAAGGGCCCTCTCTCCCCAGATCCCTCCCACCACCTTTGCAGAGAGAGAAGTGGCCAAAGACCAAGTAGCCTGAAGGAGCAGTCACACAGATGATTCTGGAAGGGAGAAATCATTAATGTCCACTTCCACCTCAACTCTTTCCCTAACATTCATGAGGGAGATAAAAATCTAAGCGGAGAGAGAAGCTGACATTCTAGTAGCTTGAGTAATGGCTGGTTGTATAGAATCACAGGTGAGCCAGGCTTCAGCTTCATGGGCTGATCCTTTCATTGTTATCTGTCTTGATGGAAATCTTTCTAAAATGGAGTCTACTTCCCCACGTTATTTAAAAGAGTGTACTGAAAATAAAAAACAGAACCAAAACATAGTCTACAAATGAAAAAGATGGATGACGTTTTATTTGAGATACCGTGTGCTTGTGAATCATGTCTGAAGTGTTTTATTTTGGCAGAGAGGAATACCTAGAAACTCATAGCAGAAGATAAAAAATGCACACATATTTTCCACACTATCTCTGTTTTCTTTATATTTTCAAGTTGGTGTCATAGCTCTACATATATCATCATGGGGATGAAGAAAAGGCTTGGTATTCATTACTGTAAAGTGAACCTGCAGAGAAGTGTGACTGCAAGCATTTCTGTTGGATGAGGACCATTTAAAGTGCTTTTTTTTTTTCCTAAAAAAAAAAAAAAGAGTACTAATAGAGGACAAAGCTAAGAAAGCTCTTAAAACTAATTTCCTTAAGAACAAAGAAAGAAAACAAAGTTTTATTTCCAGATTGAGGCCACTCCCTCTTGACTCAAGTTTTGGCCATTATTTCATTCCCTTTTGAACCCCCAAGGTAGAGTGGGATAAGGGAAAGGGGATACACATTGTAGACCAAAGTCTTGGGTGCTGGTTTATCTCAGGTCCTTACCAGTTTATGGTTTCAGGCATCTCTGAATCTTGGATTTTCTATTTGTAAAATGACCCAGTTTGCTCCAGGAACATTATAAAGATGAAAAGCAGTAGAGATTTGTGACTATACGTATAGATGTATGATGTTGCCTAGTGCTTGTACTGGCATCTAGCTGTTGCTCAACAAAGGGCAGTTGCTATTATGTGTTAGTCACATTTTATTCCCAATTGCTTCCCTTAGTATGTTAATCTTCCCTGTTTTCATCTCAGTTGTTTTGCTATTGCCCAGTGGGATGCATGGTATGACCACCCGTTCGTTCATTCATTTATTGATTTATAAGCTTTTTATTATGGAAAACTTCAAACATACCCAAAAGTAGAGAGCGTGGTATAAGCAAGCCCAATGTACCCATCACCCAGTTGTGAGCATTAACTCATTGCCACTCTTTTTTCATCTACACTCTGTCTGCCTCCTTCCCCACTGGATTATTTTAAAATAGATCCCTGACATATCACCCATACGTAAATATTTTAGTATGTTATCTCTAAAAGATAAGGACTGTTTTAAAAACACAACCTACATTAGCGCACCTAAAAACAATTCCTTGATAATGTAAAAAATCTCAGAATCAGTTAATGTTCAAATTTCCCAATTGTCTCACAAATATGTCTTTTAAAAAATTGCTTGGTTTCATTAGGATCCATATGAGGCACATAGATAGCATTTGATCCATGTATTTCTTAGGTTTCTGATAATCTGTGGGTACCTCTCTCTTTTCTTTTGTCCTTGCAATTTATCTGTTGCAGAAGCAGGTCACTTGGAAGTTTGGAGTTTTCCAAATTCTGAATTTTGCGGACTGCATTCCATTGTGTTGTTTAACGTGTTTCTCACCCCCGCAACACTGCCCCCCCAGCCCCCGCCCTGGATTCCCTGTAAACTGGTATTTAATTGTGATCTAATTCAGATTCTAGTTTTTGGCAAGAATATGTTATGGATGTTGTTATGGGCTGAACTATGTCTCCCCAAAATTTGTATGTTGATGTCATAATCCCCGGTACCTAAGAATGTGAACTGTTCTTGGACCAAATCCTGGTCCCTAATCCAGTATGGCTGGTGTCCTGATAAGAAGAGGAAATTTGGACACAGGCAGTTACAGAGTGAAAACCTAAGAAGATGAACCATCTGCAAGGCAAGGTGAGAGGCCTTAGAAGAAATCAACCCTACTGACACCTTGATTTCAGCCTTTTAGCCTCTGTGAGAAAATGTATTTCTTTTGTTTCAGCCACCCAGGCTAGAAAACGAACACAGGTGGTGTTGGGAATTTCTATCACGAGGCACATAGTGAGGGGTCGTCTCCCTCTATGGCAATATAAGCTGCCATTGAGGATTATTGACTAGATCCATTATTTCTTTCAGGGTTTGCAAAAATGGTCACATTCTAATTCTATCATTACTTTTTCATTCAACTGGGATTTATTTTTTTTTTCTAAAGAGAAATGTTTCCTTCACCAATTGTTTGGAAACTCTGAGAACAGAAATAAATGCTTGATTTTCTCTGTATTCAGCAGTATTCAGAATAGTGAGTTGGTTCCCTAGCATCTTTCAGAAATGCTTCTTTTTTAAAATGAACTCATGAAGTTTAGTACATTTGACTTGTTTGAATTAATTACAGTTGTTATTCTATTTAATGTTCAGATTATTCCAACTTTGGCCAAGGGGAACTTTTTCACTATGGCTCCTGAGTCCTTTCGACACAACACCAGACTTCTTTGACTGCTTCCTCGCTTTTTATTATTACACGATATCCAGACTTGTCTTTTACATTTTCTGCTTCAACCTCAAGTCAGCCATTTTTCCAAGGAAATGGTATTTGGAGGCCATGATCTGAAGATTAGCAGTGCTCATTTCTATTGGATTTATTATTGTTTTTACGACATTGCAGTGGAGGGATCTTGGCAATACTTTTTTTATTTTAAAAAGAAAAGACGGGGCTTCCTTGGTGGCGCAGTGGTTGAGAATCTGCCTGCCAATGCGGGGGACATGGGTTCGAGCCCTAGTCTGGGAAGATCCCACATGCCGCGGAGCAACTAGGCCCGTGAGCCACAACTACTGAGCCTGCGTGTCTGGAGCCTGTGCTCCGCAAACAAGTGAGGCCGCGATAGTGAGAGGCCCGCGCATCGCGATGAAGAGTGGCCCCTGCTTGCCGCAACTAGAGAAAGCCCTTGCACAGAAACGAAGACCCAACACAGCCAAACATAAATAATAAATAAATAATAAATAAATTAAAAAAAAAAAAGAAAAGAAAAAGAAAAAACATCATGAGTTCATAATAATACAAATTTATTATTACAGGGTATTATGTAATGTCTTTGATTTTCATAGTATTTGTATCTATTTTCTCCTAATCTGAAAATCTTGGTTCCTAACAACATTAACAATTACTTATTTGCTTTATTCTACCATGAATATAATAGTTTCAGAATAATAACAGCAATATTATTACTAACAATATGATTACTAAACATAGTTTAAGATAGTTTTGCAGTTCTTTTTCTTTACTAGGGATACATAGCCAAATTACTATGTTTTAAAATCATGTGAAATAATTCCTTTCAATATACTTTTAGTTTTTGTTTTATTTTGTTTTTATTTCTTAGGAAGTGCCTTTATTTTTATTTTTGTTAGTTAATCATCTAGACATTTAGGTGGTTAAAAGTCAAATCTATAAAACAAATTATATGCAGAGTCTAGTTTCTCATCTTATTGCCTCTATCTTGTTCACTCTCCCCCCAGCAGGTAACATTTTGTTTTAAATATATGTAATCTCTTTTATATATATGCATATATATAGATATATAATAAGTGTGTGTGTATATATATATATGTATATATATACCATAGATATCATGTATGTATAAGCATATATGTATTTATTTATTTATTTTTATTTATTTATTTTTTTAAATTGTATTTATTTATTTATTATTTTTGGGGGCTGTGTTGGGTCTTTGTTGCTGTGCGTGGGCTTTCTCTAGTTGTGGTGAGCAGGGGCTACTCTTCGTTGTGGTGCGCGGGCTTCTCATTGCAGTGGCTTCTCTTGTTGTGGAGAATGGGCTTTAGGCACGTGGGCTTCAGTAGTTGCGGCATGCGGGCTCAGTAGTTGTGGCTCGCGGGCTCTAGAGCGCAGGCTCAGTAGTTGTGGCACACGGGCTTAGTTGCTCTGTGGCATGTGGGATCTTCCCAGATCAGGGCTCGAACCCGTGTCCCCTGCATTGGCAGGCGGATTCTTAACCTCTGTGCCACCAGGGAAGTCCCAGCATATATGTATTTAAACAGGAGCTTACTGCAATAACTTTTCTCTGCCTTGTTTTCTCACTCATTGTTATACCTTGGAAATCACTTCATAGCATATTTACAGCTTGGAGAACTCCACTGTGAGCATGGACTATTATTTATGCAGACAGCTTCCTACTGATGAACACTTAAGTTGTAGCCAGTCTTTTTCTATTCCAAGTAATGCAATTTACACTTGGCACAGCATACACAGAAATTTTCATATTTTTGTAAGTGTATTTTTGGGATCAAAACTTGGAAGTGGAATTTCTGAGTCAAAGAGAAAATGAAAATTTTGTAGATATTGCCAACTAACCTCCATAGAAGTTGTACCATTTTGCCTTCTCACCATAAAAGAATGAAAAGTTCTGTTTCCCCAAAGTAACATCACAGAATATGTGGTCAATCTTTTGGACTTTTTGCCATCTGATAGGTAAGAAGTGGTATCTCAGCATAGTTTTAATTTACATTTCTCTCTCTATGAGCAAGATGGAACATCTTTTCATATGTTTAAGAGTCATTTGCATTTCCTTTTTTTATGAAAGAATTCTTTCTGACTCCTCCCTTTCTATCATCTCCCTGTAGTTTCCAGGTTCCTGGTGTTCCCCTGTTCAGTCCTCAGGCCTTTAGGTACAACACTCAGCCTTGGACTTCCTACAGCTGTGCCTGCATCAGTGGTGGGAGAACAGTAAGAAAGAAAAAAGCAATAGGTGTTCTCCCCACCTCCTTAGGCTCAAAGTCCCTCTCATGAGAGAGAAAGGCTCCCCTCCTCAGAAAGTAGACACCTGTAGGCCCTGGCTGCCGTTACTGTTGCTATCGTTGCTACTGTGGGATTGCCTGAGGGCTGGTGCATGAGAGCACAGAGAAAAGGACAACCCCCAAGAAATTTTCCATTCTCCCTTAGCATTAGCCCAGCTCTAGAAGGCTTCTCCTGGACCTCTCTTTCTCTGCCTCCTGCCAAGCTCTGGATATCAGGATGTCTAGAAACCAGGTTGGGGATACCAGGGAAAAAAGGGGAAATTCACAGCTGGTTTGGTGGTATTTCAAATTCTGATCTTCTCTAATTTGCCTTCTATGGTTTAAGTTAAGCAAACTTCAGGCTTTCTAGCCATATCTACTGGGAGAGAATGTGCTTACATCATCTTACCTGGAACTGGCACTCCTGCCTCAGGGATTTTCCACTTATTTTCTTCGCTGCTTGAAATGCTTTTCACCTAGATATTTGATTGACCAACTCCTACTCATATTTCAGGTTTTAACTCAATTGTCACCTGCTCAACTAAGTCTTTTCTGACTACTCTCTATAAAGTAGCCTCTTCCAATCCTAGACACCCTTTGCCACAGTATTATGTTGTTTTCATAGCATTTATCATGACCTGAACTTATCTTCTTTACTTGCTCCTTGTCTGTATCCCCCTAAATCTATGAAGACAAGGACACATCTTGCTAATTACTTTCTCACCTGCATTTAGAATATTGACCTCTAGAAAGTGTTCAGTAAATAGGTGTTGAATAAAAGAATGCAAAGGAATTAAGCAGTATTGGGGTAAAATAAAATTTCTTGGCTGATGGTCTGAGGAAGTGTAATATCATTACACTGAGGCCACAAGCATGGGGTAGTGGCCATGTGGTATGGGAGTAGAAATCAAAATTGTGGCCCTCATCTTGGCTGTGCCACTGATTTGCTCTGTGGTATTAGAAGTTACTTCATCTCTTTAGGCTTTAATTTTCTCATCTGAGAAATGCTAGATTGAGATTTGTTGACCATGAAAGTCCTTCCAACTTCAGCATCTTAAGCTTCTTAAACATTTAAGTCAACAGCATGCCTTTAAAATTTAGTTACATGATCCAAAAGGATCAGTTATACCAGAAGAACCTGTCTCTCCACAGTATGAAATTTTCCTTTGGCAAGAAAGTATGAATGAGATAATGATGGGAAACGAGGTCTCGGTACGTTCTGACACTGAAATGACTGGCTTGCTCCCGGCAGTATACATCTATTTCAATCATTATTTTTTCTTCTCCAATTTCAGGTATCACATCTAGTCCAAATATAAGCTTAGCTCCACTCCCGTACTACAGTGTGATTTTAACTTTGGGAACTGTTGGGTGTTTGTTTCCTTACCCAGATTCTCCACACACACAACACGCAGAGAAGGAGGGAGTTTCCTGAAACACCTG
This sequence comes from Balaenoptera acutorostrata, assembly GCF_949987535.1. Taxonomy (NCBI): domain Eukaryota; kingdom Metazoa; phylum Chordata; class Mammalia; order Artiodactyla; family Balaenopteridae; genus Balaenoptera; species Balaenoptera acutorostrata. Next base: position 142,271,983 of record NC_080065.1, read on the forward strand.
GCACTACCGACCTGCCTCCTCCCCACACATTTTCCCAGCACTGATCCTCCAGTTAAATCTGGGTTAGTAGAGTTGCACCTCCCCTTCCCACCGTAACAGGTGTGGACCCAGAGATCCTATTATTACTAGCTTGCAGCAGACATCCTGGGCCTGTCCAATTTGGCTTAAATATTTTGGTTTCCCTCAAGTTCCTTGGGAGTTTGGATTTGAGAAACCTCAGGCCAAATCCAAACACATCGAGGCCCTAGAAGTCTGCACCAGGAATGTGGTGGTATGTAAATGAATCACTTTGCTATTTATATTTCTCTCTAGTGTTGGTGTATGAATCATATCCAAATTATTTGCCACCATGGGATGAATAGCCTTTTTCAGAAAAGTCTGGATAAAGGGCCTGTTTTCTCCTTTTCTCTAGTTTCTCTCATGTTTTCATCTATTTACTGGTATTAGATGGATACTCATTCACAAAACATTTGCTATGTTCTAGACACTGTCTAGCCTTTGGGATGAATCTAGATACAAGGAGAGCTTTTATTTTCCTTCATAAATATTTTGACCTTTTATTGCTATTCAGTTCTTCCTTTACTGCATCTCTGAATCTCTGAAGATAGTGCCCGTGGTTTCCTTAATATAAAGCTAATAAAATTGTCACTCAGAGTATTTTTAAATGACATGTACAATTATTAGATAGTCTTGCTGCTGGGCAGTGGGGCATAATTAGATTTTGCTGTCATAAAGTATTAAAGTGAGAAAGTTCATGGACTGTATGTACTGTTTGGAGAGAGTTGTTTTTCTTTATTTATGTGGGCCCATGTTTAAGAGTGATTCAGGGACTTCCCTGAATCCAGTGGTAAAGAATCTGCCTTCCAATGCAGGGGACACGGGTTCAATCCCTGGTCCAGGAACTAAGATCCCACATGCCAAGGGGCAGCTAAGCCCGCGCACTACAACTACTGAGCCCATACGCCTCAACTAGAGAGAAGCCTCCATGCCACAACGAAGATTCCGCAACTAAGACCCGACACAGCCAAAAATAAATAAAATTAAATAAATAAATAAATAAAAAGAGTGATTCAGAGATTCAAAACTGAAGTGCACGATTGTCACACTTTAAGTTCAGAGATGTTCATTACTGTGTTACCATACAAAACACTGGATATGATCTGATTGTTCACTATAGAGAACTGATTAAATAAATTAGAAGACAATTCAGTACAGCCATTACAATTATTGTAGAGTTGTAGTAATATTGGAATGTGTATACAATATATTATTAAATAAAATAATTAGGTTATAGCAGCGTATGACCCAGTTTTATTTTTTAAATTGTAAATAAATGTATTTGTAAAAAATATAAAAATAAGTTAAAAATGTAAAAACTATTAAGATTAGTTACATGTAAATAAATAAATTATAAACAAATAAATATGTTTATCAATATATTATATACACATGTAAATGCACAGATATGTGTGTATATTTATATATGTTTATATATGTATATATTTTACCAACCTCAAGGAAAATTCTGAATTCTCTGTAAATATTAATAATCAGTGATTATCTCTAAATTATGGGTGATTTATGGTATAACATGGTTAATCTCAAGAATTTTGGAGCTAGACCGCATGAATATAAATCCTGACTCTACCAGCCATGTGACCTTTGTTTGGCAAGTTACATAATCTCTACATGCTTCAATTTTCCCTCTGTAAAATGAGGATGATAAAAACTATACCTGCCTCATGGGATTATTTTGAGTAATAAGTTATTTAAGATAGGAAAACTGCTTAGAATAGTGCTTGGGGAACTTCCCTGGTGGCGCAGCGGTTAAAAATCCGCCTGCCAATGCAAGGGCACGCGGGTTCGAGCCCTGGTCCGAGAAGATCCCACATGCCGCGGAGCAACTAAGCCCGTGCGCCATAACTACTGAAGCCTGTGTGCCGCAGCTACTGAGCCCACGTGCTGCAACTACTGAAGCCCATGTGCCTAGAGCCCATGCTGCACAACAAGAGAAGCCACTGCAACGAGAAGCCCTCAAGCAGCAACGAAGACCCAGCACAGCCAAAAATAAACCAAAAAAAAAAAAAAAAAAAAAAAGAATAGTGCTTGGTATATAGTAATACTATGTAAGTGTCATTACAATTTTCAGTATTATCCATATTATTAGCAATGATCATGTAGTCTTCTATACTTAGAAAACAATTCAGTAAATGTTATTTTTAACCAAAAACATATTGCATTATTGATGCAGTCTTTCCAGCAATGTACCCCCCTTGTATTATAAATATATCAAGTCAGAGGGAAATGACAATGAAAATAATATGCATTAGGGTTTTTGAATACATTATTTAAAAGCCATAAATACATTCACCCTTTTCTGTCCATTTAGTGTCAGATATAAGCGGATGATGAAGAGTTTCTCCTCCAGCCATGATGTCTAACTTTGGCACACATCAGAATTTCCTGGAGGTCTTGTTAAAACCTAGATTGCAGGGACTCACCCCCAGAGATTCTGATTCAAAAGGTCTAGGATGAAGTCTGAGCATTTCTAACAAGTTTCCGCTTGGTGCTGGTGCTGCTGTTTCTCAGGACCACACTTTGAGAACCGCTGACCTAGAGTACCTAATGCCATAATCAGGCGCAAGGGCCTTTTTTCAGTCACTCCCAGCTATATGATGTTCCTCCTTTCTTCCCTCCCTTTCTTCCTTCCACAAACGCATGGAGCATCTACCATGGGCCAGGTACTGTGTTAGGTGCTGGGGATAAAAAAATGTCTTGCTTTCTGTGAGCTTATAGTTCAGGGGGAAACTTAAGCAAGTTATTTAATCTGACCTCTGATATCTTAACCAGAGAATGAAGAGTTTAATCATTAATTCATTTTATTGGCAACTATTGGACATTTACTATGTCCCAGGCTCTACGCAAAGCAAAAACAAAACAAAGCTATTTAATTATATAATGTTTTCAGTATTCATAAATATTCTAATTGATCCTCACACCAACCATTCATGGTAGATAAGGTACGATTCCCCCTGTTCCACAGATGAGCCAACCAAAGCTCAGGGAGGTCACGAGTGTGTGAGCTGGAAAGTAGCTAAGAGGGACTTGAACGCAGCTCCTTGCTTCCCATTCCAGACAGAGTCTTTCATCTATATGCCATTGTGAACTAAATTTTCGCCAAGGTCTCTTTGTGCTCTTTTAGTGACTGTGATAAATACTGGTTGAATTAAATGGTGGTCATTTTTAACATTGTTTCAAAGCTGTGGGTAATACTTTTAGATAAGCATGGGAAACTCACTTAACATTGTTGGAAGTACAAGTCAGCAAATATTTATTGAGTATCTGATACACAATAGGGAATGTATGAAGTGTTGGAGATTAAAAATATATATAAAATACAAATGTATCATAAAATATAACGTTAATGTATATAACAGGACATATGTATATATGTATATATTTATATATATAAATACCATTTGCCTGATTGATATACAGATACGCTTTAGTATTTTGACACAGCTACCTTGTCATTTCATCTGTGCTTTAGTTAACAGTGGGCTCAAGGGACTCATATATTATATATAATATAATATATATTATATAAATTATATATGACTGTATATTATATAAAAACATATATTACATAACTCCTGTTTTTGAAGGAGCTCAAAGTCTAGTAGGACAGATAAATAAACAGGAAATATAATACTACAATATGATGTGGTAAGGACAATGACAGAAGAATGCCTAGAGTGCTAGGGGACAACAGAGTGAGGACACAAACCCAGCCTGGGGAAAGTTTCCTGGGGAACTTATGTCTCAGCTGATTTGTGTGAGATGAATGAGCAAAAGCGGTGGGGAGCAGGTGATCCTAGCAGAGTGATGCATAGAAACTGAGGCTCCAAGGTGTAAAACAGCAGGTTGTGTTCAGGGAGTTGTATGTTCTTTGCTGGACCTGAAATGTGTGGCTGTACAAAAGTCTGGAGAGGCGGGCGGGGGCTTAGTAAGCCACGCTTAGGCATATCCTGTATGTGGTAGGGAGACTACGTATCCTAGAGGTTCAAAGCTTGGGCTCTCAAGTCAGACAATGTATCCTTGACCTCACTTCTTGTATGTATTAGCCGGTGGTCATGGGCAATTTAATCTTTCTGAGCTTTGATTTTCACAGCTGGAAAATGGGGATAATAATGCCTGCTTCTATGGGTTGTTCCGAGGATAAAATAAGGTAATGCAAGTATATCTCTTGACATAGTGCTTATTACAAAATAATCTCCCAATAAATGATAATATATGATAATGATAATGATGATGATGATAATTATTATTAGAAGGGATCATTATACATAACTGCCTAGCTGTGCATGATATTGTAATTATACTGAAAAGTAAACAATTGGTGATGACTCCCTGGGAATTGACTGTCTTAGAGACCACAGTAGGTTGGACAGAGAAAGCATGGACAAGTTGTGTAAGTGACTTTGCATTTCTACGTCTATCAGGAAAGGTTTACTGTTATTTATCAACAGTGGAAAGACAGAGAAATGACCATGGTTCAGCATCAGGGAGGCCGTCATTAATAATTACTTAGTTTATGCTTTGTTTTATTCATTGTGGTGGACTCAGAGCCAAAGAATGAGGAGGTAGATTTTCCATTCACATCTGAGGAAGGGCAGGCAGCCTTGAGTTTCAGGTTCCTGGTCCACGGGTGCATTGACCACCTTGTTTATTTTCCAGATGAGAGGGCTGTGCTGAAGTTCTGTCCTGAAGACGGGGGCGGGATGGGGGTTGTAGACTCCTGTGTAGGGTGTCTGAAATCTGGGCTGCCTCTTGTACAAAACCCTTCAAAAATCACAGGCCCTTGGCCAGCAGGTGGTTGTGTAGCTGCTGTGCTCTTGGGAAGAATGTCTCAGCCCCTGTGGCCTAGGGACTTAAGGAGAGGAAGGCTGAAGGAGCGAGCACACAGAGTGGCTAGTACCAACAAATGGAGGGAGCAGCTCTCAACCCTCACACACATATTAGAAGGCACAGTGGTGATGACAGTGACCAGCAGGGACTGACCAGAGCTCTTACCTCCATTTTTCCCCGAAGTGCACCACACCCGTGCTCCGATACAAACCAAGACAGAGAGGAGAAGCCACAAAAATGACTGATGACAGATGTCATCTTCTCACTGACCGTGTCGTCTGGGACATGAAGGTGGATTTTGTATGGTTTATAAAAATAAAAATATGTGACATTGGGACTTCCCTGGTGGCATAGTGGTTAAGAATCCGCCTGCCAACGCAGGGGACATGGGTTCAAGCCCTGGTCCAGGAAGATCCCACATGCCATGGAGCAACTAAGCCCGTGCGCCACAACTACTGAACCTGTGCTCTAGAGCCTGCGAGCCACAACTGCTGAGCCCACGTGCCGCAACTGCTGAAGCCTGCGCACCTAGAGCCTGTGCTCAGCAACGAGAAGCCACCGCAGTGAGAAGCCTGCGCACCGCAACAAAGAGTAGCCCCTGCTCACTGCAACTAGAGAAAGCCCTCATGTAGCCACAAAGATCCAACGCAGCCATAAATAAATAAATAAATAAATTTATTCTTTAAAAAAATGTGACATTGCTCAAATCGGGAGTATTGAGTCACGATTTCTACTCACTAAAATAACTTTCATACAGGCTTCAATTCATTGCAAGTATTGGCAAGCATCAACTCATATGCCAAAGAAAACTGGCATAGGAGTAACCTTCCCCACCTGATTGTGGGGCTTATTGACTTTCTCACTTCCTCCCTTCTCTGTTCTCAGTCCCTAGCACCCACAGCACGCTATATATGGGCACAGCCTCCGAGAATGGAAGAGCGTGCATTGGAGTCTTGGATGGGTGCTTTTGAAAGACCACAGACCCTGGTTGATTGTATTTCCTGCTGGTGGTCAGGAGGTTTTAGCAGGCACTGTGTTTTTTTCTATTAATGACTCTCCAGATTTTGGACTGTTATCAGCTCTGCCACTGCTGCTGTCACACAGTCTTGGCAAGAAAATGTCACACTACCCTCACCACTGCCACCACCCACCTCCCACACCCCTTTCTCCTTGTAAACCTCAAAGGACTCCAAGGAAGGAGTAAGTTGCCACCTGCTGCACTGCCCTCCACCAGTTTGACTGGTTTTTCCTGCTACAGCAGCCCAGTCTCTGAGGCCTTGGGGACCCATGGAGACCTATGCAGTTAGCAGCCATAGGACGAAAATACTCAGGTTTGGCAGGCAAACAGTAAAATTGGTCTTTTAAACTGATTCCGAGAACCTGAAGAGTGACTTTGTTGTAAAACCTGTGATTCTCCTTTTTCCTTTCCAATGAGTTGGATTTTTGAACTATACTTAGTATTCAGAACTCAAAGTCCTCTCTGTGCTCATTGCTTGAGAACATATTACAAAGTGAACCCTTTCTCTCAGTAAGGGGCAGAGGGTTTCTGAAGAACCCTGCTGTTGTCCTTCAGATGGTAATCATATTTGACACGCTTCAACTGGCCACGATCACACCAGGTTCTTAGTACATTTCTGAACAAGAAGGAGGGAAAAACCATTCTCCTACTCTTAAAAAGAAATGAGCAGAAATTACTAGTTTAATTCAAGCCTTACCTAGATAGGAACTGATTACTATAGAAAATGAGGCAAGAAACTCACATGTACTGGAATACCTACTATGTGCTGGGGACTTAGTACACATTCTCTTGCTCAATCCTCCAGCTGGCTAGCTGGCTAGCTTGGCAGGCTCCCATTAATTAACATGGCAGCAGCTCCAGGAGAGCCACACCAGAAGCTGCAAGGCTAATTGAGTTGCCCAGTGTCACTCATGCCATATTCTGTTGGTTCATGTGAGTGATGAGGCCAAATCAGATTCAGGAGGTGGGGAAACAGATTCCACTTCTTGGTGGGAATTGCTGAAAAAGGGTGTGCAATATAAAGGGTGGGCAGAATTACTGAGACCATCTTTGGAGATCAGCTGTCACAATGGACCTGAAAAAAAGAAAGGAATAATGACAGCTGACTCATACCTGTCAAGGTGTAATATTAAATGAAAGAAGATTCAAAAACTTATTTGAGCCCCTTGCTAGAAAAGTGCAGTGTATGGGCAATTATCCACTATAAATAAACAGAAGTAGTTTCTGTTTGTCACCATGACGTACAAAATCAATTAGGTAGATTTCATCAGGTTTGGAGGGTATGTTTGCAAAGATCAGACAAAATATGGGCAATATTGATTTGACATGCATGGGATTCACTTGTGAGGAGCTCTCTCTAAAGAAGCCATTCTTTACAGCAGTTAAAATTGAACTGAGGCCTGCAGACTGCTGACTGGGAGAGACAGGCCAAAGGACTGAGATGCTGTAGGCAGAGAAAAACAAAATGGTTTCAAATATGAGTCCTAAATTGAAAGTCAAAAGGGTGAATGCTCCTAATGACAGGTGTTGATTTGCAACTGAGCTGCTTATCACATAAGCAACTTTGAGAAGCATGCTCCTGGGTAAGCAATAAGCAGGATTTCTTTAACAATGGTTAATGATTTTCCAGGCCACACCAGGTGGACACCCTTTGTTATTAGGGTCTATTGTTATTTCCCTATCTCTAAAGGCTTTCTACCGCTGATAGTTAGCTCTGATAAGCAGGGCTTCATATCTCAATGAGGTTTACTTCTTAGAATGGCCTTGGTGCCTCTGTTTCCTGGTAATGGATTCAGAAAGCAGCCAAGGAAACACTGTAACTGGTAGGGGAGGGATGGGAAAATCCATGAACTTAATTAAAATACTGTACTCATGGGAAGAATGGCAGTAACATGAGATTGGGAGGTAGAAGGCCTGGCTTTAATCTTAGCTCTTCTACTCACCAGCTATAAAACCTTAGGTGCTTCCCTCTTTTCCACGCCCACAACAGGTAGTATCTGTAGTTATCTCTTGAATCTAATCACTGTGCAATCTGTCTCTCCTGCCATGATCCAGGCCTTCATCAACTATCTTTTGGGTTAAAGTAACACCTTTCTAGAGTTCACATCTGAACATGCTGCTCTTCCCTGTTTCTCCATTGCCTCTCTGAACACCTGAGTTTGGAAAACAAGACTTTTTATGTCTTGGACCTGTCTGTCTTTGCAGGTTTACCTCTTGCCACTGCTCTCCCTCTGTGGCAGGTTGACTTTTTAAAAAATAGATTAAATTCTTCCTCCCTGTGTGTACATGCTTTGCAAAAAGATTGTGTAGCTTCTCTCATCAAGAGGTAGAGTCTGTTGTCTCACCTCTTGACTCTGAGTTGTCCTTGTCACTTTGTCTTACTGAATACACTGGAAGTGGCACTGTGTTATTTCTGAGCCCAGGCATCAGAGGCTTGGAGTGCTTTTGCTCTTTCTTCTGGAATCCTGCCACTGCCATGTGGACAAGGTCAGGCTAGCCTGCAGGGGGATGAGAGACTATTTGGAGGACAGCCCAGCTGTCACAGCCAGGGCTATCCTAAACCAGTCTATAGCTAGCTAATGCCCAGACATGCGAGAGAGAGACTACCTGCCCAGCTCTCAGCTGTCTGCTGATACATGAATGAGCCAGCCAAGACCAGAAGAACAGCTCAGCTGAACTACAGACTCATGAGCAATAATAATGATGTTATTATTTTAAGCCACTAAGTTTTGGGTGGTTTGTTACACAGCAGCAGCTAATTGATACACCCTTAATTTCATCTCTCTGTATTGTGGGGTCCAGTCAGGCTAAATTTCTTGCAGTTTTCTATATATTGCCATCCTGATTTTTACCTTTTGATCTTTGCACAGGCTGGTTCCTCTGCCTGAAATGTTCTTATCCTTCAGCTTCACCCTTTGCTTGGCTAAAGTCTGTTCATTTTTATGATTAGCGTAGATGGCTCGTCCTCTAGCAAGATTTGCCTAACCCTCATCAAGAGCAGGTTAGATGTCAGTCACGTTCTCCCATAGCATCCTGCCCTTACCTCTTTTGTAGTACTTGTCACACTGTATTGTAATTACCCTCCTCTCATCTGACTTCCCACTGTCCTTTAAGTTCCTGGAGGCAGGCCTGTATCTTGTTGGAAGGAGTATTGTTTAAACTTAGCATGTCTAATATATAGTAGGGCCAAAAGAGAACTTTGTCAGTGAATGAAGTTATTTTACTTCCCTAAGTTTCAGTTCCTTCATCTATAAAATGTAAAGGGTGGAAAGAATCCAATGATTCTTGATGAAAATAGGTTTTGTATTGCATGCTGCCTCTGATCCATTGGTCCTGAATATCTGTAGTTCTGTACTGAGAAGGATTGTGGGGCTGTGACTAGAGTTATAGGGAAGAATGTCATGATTAATGAGCTATGTCTGTTATGGTCAGGAAATAGGAAGTGACAGCAAACCTGCCAAGGATGTGGCAATCTAGGGAAAGATGATTCCTCTGACTACTTTGAATTAGAATCTTGCTCAACCCAACCATAATCTGCACTATATATTGTGCTAATGAAGGGAAAACCAAATGTGAAACTGACTAGATGCTAAAATTAATGTCACTTGCTATGGTAGAGACTAGGTGCTTGCCAATCCGTTTTCTCTTCTGCCTGGGCACATATATTGGACTATGTTTCTCCAGCTCCTTGTATTAAGTCTGGGCCATGTGACTAGTTCCCACCAATGTAATATAAGCTCAAGTAATGTAAGTCACCTCTGGGCTGAGCCGGTTAAGCACAAGGAAGCCTTCTTTGGGCTCTCTCCTTCTCCCTTCTTGACCAGCTCCAAAGAGAGAATTCACTGGAAGGATCTGGGTGCTTGAGGAACTGCATTCCACACTGGACTCTGATGGGAATGAGAAATAAACCTTTATCTCTCAAATCACTGAGATTTGGGGTGGTGCGCGGAGAGTTTTTACCCTACTGTGTCTGCCTACTTTTTTTTCCTCTTTAGTTTTAGGTGTGCAGACATCAGGGAGTTAGATGCCAAATGTTAATGGCATCTATAGAAGTCAAAAAAATTACGTTTGGGGCCTCCCTGGTGGCGCAGTGGTTGAGAATCTGCCTGCTAATGCAGGGGACACGGGTTCGAGCCCTGGTCTGGGAAGATCCCACATGCCGCGGAGCAACTAGGCCCGTGAGCCACAACTACTGAGCCTGCGCGTCTGGAGCCTGTGCTCCGCAACAAGAGAGGCCGTGATAGTGAAAGGCCCGCGCACTGCGATGAAGAGTGGCCCCCACTTGCCACAACTAGAGAAAGCCCTCGCACAGAAACGAAGACCCAACACAGCCAAAAATAAATTAATTAATTAATTTTAAAAAATTACATTTGATACTTCAAGTGTTTCAGGTCACCTAAAGTAATGACTTTACAAATTGAGATACTTTACAATATGTGCTATTCTCAGCTGCATTTATTATTGCTTTTTCTACCCTTGGATTCTTTTCCCATATAAAGTGACCCACTACAAGGACATGATAAAAGCCCCACATGGAGCACCCTCCCCTGCCCCTTTCTTTGCGCTGCACGGCATGCAGGTGGGATCTTAGTTCTCCGAACAGGGATATTACCTGCGCCTCCTGCAGTGGAAGCGCGGAGTTCCTCGCTACCCCTTCCTTCCTTCCCTCCTTCCTTCCTTCCTTCCTTCCTCCCTCCCTCCCTCCCTTCCTTTCTTTTTAATTTTTTAAAAATTAATTTATTTAATTTTATTTATTTTTGGCTGCATTGGGTCTTTGTTGCAGCACACAGGCTTTTCTCTAGTTGCGGCGAGTGGGGGCTTCTCTTCGTTGTGGTGCACAGGCTTATTGCTGTGGCTTCTCTTGTTGCAGAGCACGGGCTCTAGGCGCACGGGCTTCAGTAGTTGTGGCGCACGGGCTCAGTAGTTGTGGCGCACGGGCTTAATTGCTCCGTGGCATGTGGGATCTTCCTGGACCAGGGCTCGAACCCGTGTCTCCTGCATTGGCAGGCGGATTCTTAACCACTGTGCCACCACGGAAGCCCCTCTTTTTAATTTTTATTGGGGTATAGTTGATTTACAATGTTGTGTTAGTTTCAGATGTACAACAAAGTGAATCTGTTATACATATACATATATCCACTCTTTTTTAGATTCTTTTCCCATATAGGCCATTATAGAGTATTGAGTAGAGTTCCCTGTGCTACCCCTTTCTTTTGATATGAGTTACCCAACAGACCCTGTAGGTGAAAAAGTTTATTGTTCTTTAAGCCCAAGAAGGTAATGGCTTCTACCCTCAGATTTCCTGCCTTCCACAATTTGATTGCAAAAGTTTCTCAAGCTCCTGACAGAAACAGAAAATGTAGATTTAAAATATTCATGCCTTTCTGTCTGCAGCAGCATGGGTTCATGAACATGCATATCTAGCCAGTCAGCTGTTGCCTTCTGGTTCAGGGAGGCAGGACTCAGGCTACAGGACAGGAAGTGGGAGAGGTTGACCTTTCCTATATCTCTGCCCTACAGTCTTGGGCCTCTTACCTTCTAAGTTCCTAGATATCAAGCCCTCATTCTTCCCCCAATAATTATGGTCCCCAGAGCTGCCTGTTCTTCATACAGTAAAATGTTTTCCCCAATGATCCCAGCAAAACTTCCCCATCTGTGGCCCAGCTCTCTCAGTCTGCTCTCTTTTCAATGCACTAATCTGATCACTTTTGGTGAACTAATGACTTACTGGGTACCTAGTAAGAGAAGTGGCTTTCCTTCACCTCTCATGTAATAAATGAACATCTCTACAGTAGCTCATGGGTTACTTGATGTTGTCTAAACTAGAAGTTTCACACTGGGCCTTTTAGGCCAGTAAGAAAAAAAGGAAGGCTCTGAGACTGACCACTGGGGGGAGGTCCTTGGACAAGCATGGCCTCCTGACATTCCTCAAGTCACCCTTTGAAGGTAGTGGTGTGACCTGCCAGTGCCCAGGGCCAGCCCAGTGTGTATGCTGTGATGCTGGAGGAGACTAGAGCGATGGAGACAGCAGGAGTTTTGATGGAATGGGCAGCAGGATTTTAATGTGTGCCAGGGTGCATGTGAAAGGGCTGTCTGAGTGAAGGTCAAAGGGTGGTGTAGATTTCTGTTAAAAACAGGGCAGGAGTAGGGCACTGGGACTGGGTGGGGATAGAGAGTGGTTTTAGAGTGCAACAGGCTAACAAGAAAATGAGGCCACTTGGAGTTTGTTTGTTCTTTCCATGATTGATGGATTTTCGTGGGTGTCATGGAGTGGGCCTGAGGCTTAAATTTGCCTATGACTTTGATTGACAGGGGAAGCCCACACCACCACCACCACTATACAAGGTCATATTTATTGAGTCCTTGCCATGTGCCCATGGTTCATTTATTGCTCCCTACAACTCTCTGTGGTCTCAGTATCATTATCCCCTATTTATAGATGAGGAAATGGCAGTTAAAAAGTAACTTGTATGAGGTTAGCAAAGTGGCAGAAACTTGAGTCCTGTTCTTAACCACCACACCTTACTGTTAAAAGCATCCCCGAGAGGTAAGGGGGACAGAAGTCTTTGTAGGGCTGGACCTCCTGTTATCAGCCTTGCCTTTTCTTGATAGGTAAGGGTGAGGGAGCCAGTGCCGAGCTGTTCAGCCAGAGTCAGTGCTGCCAGCGAGGGTTCCACCAGCATCTTTGGCTGGCCACACTCTCTCTGGGCAACTCTTTGCCACCAGTATCCTTTGGCCGATTTGAGAAAGCGAGCCGCCAGCTTGCATAAGATAAAGCCTCATCAGCGCCAGAGGAAGGGAAACATCAAGGTGAAAACCCTAGAGAGTCTGGGATTGTCATAAACCTCGTTGGTCAGGCAGGGTCTCCTGATGGAAGATTCTCCAGCCATTAAATGGTCCTGGAGGAGGCTGACATGCTGCCCTTCGGAGAGCGAGGTGATGACAAAAGACACGCAGACGTAACTGCACATATGTGAGTGGAAAATCCATTGTGACAACAGGCTGCAGGATGGACTTGGCCACCTGGCTGGATCTCGATTGCCACGGCACGTCTGGAGAAGTCAGCCGTGGCTCCAGTCCTGGCCGCCAGTGCGCGGGAAGTGGTTCAGCAATCAGGTCTTTCAAAATCAATTTAGCTCATGCTCCAAAGTCCGGGCTGTAATTGACAGCAATTTCCTCCCTGGTTTCCTGAACTGTTAGATAAGAGTGCTGAACTGTTTTAAACCTTTTTGAGGCCAGGACTCACCTTCAAGTGGAATGTTAAGAGGCACATGCAATGAGATTTGACTTAATTCTAGACCTTTCCTTCCCTCTAGTATGAATAATTAGCAGAGCAATCCCCACCTTTGGTACCTGGAGTTTATGTATAGTGATCCGAAGAGGGGAATAAAGAAGCCCGTGCCCAGTGGTGGTGGAGTAAAAAGATTTCTACCCACCTTCTGTGTTTTATGAAATGGGGATGACAATAATGAACTCTGCCGAGTGGGTACAGACCAATTAGTCCAAGTTTGTAAAGCTCGGAGTCTTATTACAGCTTTCCTGCTCGAGGAGAGTAGGCAGGACCATCCTGTGACTTTGCATGTGAAACTAATCAGATCCTCCAGCCCTTCAGATCCCTTGACAATCTTGGGCTCTTTGCATCTCAAGGTTAAAGGAGGCTGTTGCTTTTTGGATACTAATCAGTTGTGAAAACTTTTGATCTCTTGGAAGCAAAAACCCGGTGCAATTGCCCTATTCTGAGCATGGTGAGAGCTGAACAGGGGAGGTGCAGAGAGGCTGGCTTTATTGGAATGAGTAGTGTGTTTAGCAGTTGTGAGCTTTAGTTCTATTTTCCTTGGGGCTCTGTGGGATCCTGGAGAATCACTTACTATTTCTAAGTATTTTTCCCCCAAATGTGATCTGAATTTTGTCTTATCTCCCCTGGGAGAAATTGGAGAAATTACTGTGATAAAACCGTAGATCATCACAGCTTGTAGATTTAAATTAGAAAAGCTTTGCATACATGTTTTCTGGGTACAATATATATATATATATATATATATATATATATATATATATATATATATGCTTATGTATACATATGCATACTGTTTTCCTATGGTGCTATTTTAGCCATACTAGGTACTTTTTAGGGATGAAAATTATTCTTCTACGTCATGGCTTCTCAGCAGTGGCAGTGTTGACATCTTGGACCAGATCATTCTCTGCTATGGGGGGGACTGTTTAGCAGCATCCCAGGCCTCTACCTACTAGATGCCAGTAGCGCTCTGTGAAATTAATTAAACAAGGAAGCCATTAAACTGAGGTGGTTCTAATGCCTTACTTAGCAGTCTCTGTAAGCAACCACGACTAAGGCTGTAAATGCCCCAAGGTTAAGGTATCAAAACCTAAGGCTAACCAAGCACAAACAGCTAACCTAGGCTTTCCCAAATAGGGCAACCACTTAAGCCATAGCCAATCAAATACTTTCCTTGCATTGCTTCTGTGGTCTCATCTCTAAAAGTCTTGCCCCTAGCTCCTGTTGGAGGAGGTTCCTAATCACTTCCCATTTGGTACTGCCCAATACGAATTGATTTTTGCTCAAATAAACTCTTAAGAATTTTAATATGCCTCTTTTTATCTTTTAACAACCCCTAAGTCATGACAATCAAAAATGCCTCCAGACATTGCCACGTGTCCTCTGGGTAGGATTGCCGGATTTAGCAAATAAAAATGCAGGGTGCATAGTTAAGTTTGAATTTCAGAGAAACAATGAATAAATTTTAGAATGTGTAAATTTAACTGGATGTACTATATTTAATGTGGTAACCTACCTGGGGGGACAGTCTCCCCCTAGTTAAGAGCCACTCTTCTAGATAAAGATTTGCATTTATCAGTGAACTCACATTACCAGCAGCCTCATCCTCCTCTTATTCCTGCCCCACTTTTCTTTCTTTCTCATCTCTCTCCCTTATTCCAGCCCTTATGATACACGATAACATAAATTACATTGTGGGTCTCACGACAAATTGTTGCTAGCCTTAGGCATGAGAGCAAATAGAAACAAATTACTACTGTATGTGTAGTATTATGATAAAATGGGAGTCAGTCAAAAAACAAAACCAGTGTAGGCAATTCAAAATCATTCCTCTCCAAGCAGAACCCTTCCACAAATGGCACAGGACCCAGTCAGGTCTTTGAGGAAATGGAACTCTGTGTGCTTCCAAAGTCTCCACAGACCCTTTGAAAGTCAAGCCCAGGAGTCACTGTGAATTTTCCTTTTTGCCACTTAATCAACAGACATTTTTTGAGCACTGACTGTGTCAACCAGGTGCTGCATGGCATACAAATAAGGAAAAGGCACAGTTTGTGCCCGATAGAGAAGAAGAAGCAGGTTGTCCCTCCATAGAGGGGTACTTGCTGATAACAAGTGGGGCATTCCCAGGGCCTAATCAGGATGCAGATGATAAGCAAAAGGAGAAACGGATAACCGTGGGCAGGGTGGGAATCAGGAAAGCTTTTGTAGAGTAGTTAAGATGCAAGGATGGGTAGAGTTTGGGGGCAGGGGTAAACAGAGTTAGCTGGAGACCTGGGACTGCCTCCTGAGGATCAGTGATTTGGTGCTCAGAGCAGACCAATAATATGGTGATCCTTTAAATTGACAGTCCTTAAATATTTGTTCAGGATCAGTTCAGAGGTGAAGTGGAACATGCATGGGGGAGGGACAGAGAGGAGGCTAGCTTCTGTTAGCCTTTAGTCTCTCCTTGTCCCCAACAATTTATTATTGCTCCACTTTGTAAAACAAAAGTTAATTACACCACTAGTTTATTTATTTATTTTAATATTTACTTATTTATTTGGCTGCACGGGGTCTTAATTGTGGCCCGCGGCATCTTCTTTGCGGCATGCAGGATGGGCATGCGGGGTCTTCAGTTGTGGCATTTGAACTCTTAGTTGCAGCATGTGGGATCTAGTTCTAGGGATGGCACCTGGGCCCCCTACATTGGGAGCGCAGAGTCTTAGCCACGGGACCATCAGGGAAGTCCCTAGAGCAATAGTTTAGAGATGATCTTTTGGTACTGAGCTTGCTCTTTAATGGGACCCTTGCTCCCTATGCCCTCTGCAAGCAACTTATCCTCAGTGTTTCATCCAATTCCATGTGGAGCTTTTAGTGAGACAAGGTCTCCACTTTCTTTGATTTGTCATTGTATTTCAGTGCCTCTTATAGATTATTAATTGCCCAGCTTAGTCCCCTGTTAACCCAGCTCTAAAGCTATTAGGATACTATTGACACATATGCTGTGATTAACCATTTATGTAGTATTCATTCTTTGAAAAGGTCTTCACCAAATGCTCCATGAAGGGCTTTCGCTAGTGGTGGCAAGATACAGCGGTCCCATGGAAGGAGTGTTAGATTGGGAGGCAGAAGGCTAGCTTTGAGCTCTGGCTTTGCAACTAACTTGCTGAATGTTCTTGTGTAAGTCACATCCCTGCCTTGGACTCTCATTTATTCCTCTAAAAATGGGAGGTTAGATTAGAAACAGAGTGGCAAAACAGATTTTATCTGACTGATTGGTAACAGCTCCCTTGAATGCTTCATAGAGAAAGCTTTTTAGAACACATCTGGGCTCCAATTAGCACGGTCTACCATGGGTGAAAAAAGGGGACGGTGGTGGTGATGATAGCACAGGTGCCTCATTTTTAATATCCCTTGGTCGAATAGGCTCTAAGAAATTCCAATTGGAGTTCTGAAACCTAATGCGATTATTTGTTAAATATTCAAAGAGATTTTCTGTATTCAGAATTAGGATTCTGTGAACTTTCTCAAAATTACAGTTGGGTTGTTTAGAGCAGAGGAATAGCTATAATTCTTTGCTTTATTTAGAACAGCTTTGCTTCTAACCTGCCATCAATTGGATCTATACATCTGTGGTTTTTCTTGAAGTGGGGAATTTTTACACTGATAGAGTCATATTTTCACGAAGCCCACAAGCACACATTGACATTTTTCATTATTAAGTGATAGGATCCTAACCAAAACAAAATAAAACAAAAAGTCAAACAGTATAAACCAAATTAAAATGTAAACTACAGGCTGAGTGAAAATATTTGTAAATATTTACCTAAAATATATTAAAAGATAAAGAACTCCTAAAATCAACAAGAAAAGGTTAACTGTGTATAAAAAGAGCAAAGACTATAATCATAACTCAAAGAAGAAATATAAATCTCTTGACATATGAAAGATATAAAGATATAAAAAAGCAAGATGCCATTTTTCTCTATCATATTAGCAAATGATATTCAGTGTGGACAAGGAAAGAAGGCAGAAAAGGGTATAAATTGACATAACCATTTTGGAGGACAATTTGGACTCATCTATAAACACTTGAAATGCATATGTCCTTTGACCCAGCAATTTTAATTCTAAGAATTTATCTAAAAAAATACTGGTTAAAAAAAAAAAATATATATATATATATATACTCAAGGATATTTATTGGAGCACTTTTAAACAGCTAATAGAGTCAACTTAAGTACATATAATCAATAAAGGAACAAAGAAAGCATGATACGCCTATGTTGTAGTATACTATACGTGCTAGATTATGCTGGGTCAGCTTGGTTTAACTGGGAATCATTTCCTAGAGTTCCCTTCCCTGTATGGTTCTGTGGTAAGAGTTGGCCAAAAGAGGAGCTTTTGTGAGATTGGGCAGGTGGAAGTGAAGAAGTGGCCATTACTCTCAGAGGGTTGTTGTGGTCAGTTGTGGTGACAGACAGGTGCTGGGAGGGTTCCAGTTTGTCCTTGGTGCTCTCAGGTCTTCCTAACTGTGGGTCCCAGACCGAGCACTAGATGCTTGGCTGTGGACCCACAGAGGCAGTAGTAACACAGAAGCAACAGCTTTCCATAGACCTTTCCACAAGCTCCTTATTTGTGGTTATACTTCAGAGGCTGATTGCTCTTGGCTTCTCAGATTAACAGGTTAGTGGTTCTTCTGACCATCTGGTTTTCCCTACTTGACCTTTATTTCTTTCACAGTTTCTTTCACAATTGTGTAAGATCCGATTTCTATATCAAAGTATTTATTTTATAAAGTATTTATTTTATATACTCAGAATGATTTTGCTTCCCTGACTGAACCCTCTCTTTCACAATTGTGTAAGATCCGATTTCTATATTAAAGTATTTATTTTATAAAGTATTTATTTTATATACTCAGAGTGATTTTGCTTCCCTGACCGAACCCTCTCTGATACAGTTATTGGTACTGGAATGGTTCCAGGAAATCAAACCATAAATATTGGAATCTGGAATTAGCTGTTTGATCGGATTTGATTTTATGGCATAAATGAGCCTGTTGCCGGTGGTAAATGGGACACTGATAGTATATGGTATATAGTGGCAAATCACTTACTTAACTGATCACCTGTAGTCACCTGGAGCCAAGTGCCTATGGAAGGCAAGATAACCAAGTAGCTGCTACCATAAAACACTGTAGTGGAAGTAAAAATTTAAGGACTGGAGTTGATTAACTACTTCAAGGGCACCAGAGAATTTGGAGAAAGAAAATAATAAGCTCAGGGATTTAAATTCTTAGCTCAAGGGCCAAGTAAGGAAACACAAAGCTTCTATGACTTATCTGCAAAAAAAAAAAAAGGCTTATCTTTTGTAGCCATGGGGTTAGGTTTTTGAAAATCAGACCCTAAGTCTAATCCTGTGAGTGGCTGAATTACAACACAAATGGAGTTCACAAGTCTCACAAGGTCTCGTATGTTAAATTTATGCTTCGTGTAGGCAGGAGTGGGATCCTGAAAATTAAGATGGGGATATATGGGCAGATTCCAGTAAAGCTCAGCACTTTGAACCTCCAAAAATTTTTTTTATATTGGTACAATACTATTTTTAAAATACAATTTTAAAGGTTACACTCTACTTACAGTTATTACAAAACATTGGCTATATTCCGTGTTGTACAATATAGCCTTGAGCCTATCTTACACCCAATAGTTTTTACCTCCCACTCCCCCATCCCCATAGTACCCCTTCCTCCCTCCCCACTGTAACCACTAGTTTGTTCTCTATATCTGTAAATCTCATTCTTTTTTGTTATACTCATTAGTTTGTCATATTTTTTAGATTCGACATATAAGTGATATCATACAGTATTTGTCTTTCTCTGTCTGACTTTCACTTAGCATTATGCCCACTAAGTCCGTCCATGTTGCTGCAAATGGCAAAATTTAATTTTTAAAAAAATTTTTTGAAGTATGGTTGATTTACAATGTTGTGTTGCTTTCTGGTGTACAGCAAAGTGATTCAGTTATATGTAGATATACATATATGTATTCTTTTTCATTTTATTTTCCATTATGATTTATTACAGGATATTGAATATAGTTCCCTGTGCTATACAGTAGGACCTTGTTGTTTATCAATTCTATATATAATAGCTTGCATTTGCTAATCCCAAACTCCCAATCCTTCCTTCACCCACCCCTCCTCGCCCTTGACAACCACAAGTCTGTTCTCTATGAGTCTGTTTCTGTTTCATAGATAAGTTCGTTTGTGTCATATTTTAGATTCCACATATAAGTGATATCATATGGTGGTTGTCTTTCTCTTTCTGACTTACTTCACTTAGTATGAAAATCTCTAGTTCCATCCATGTTGCTGCAAATGGCATTATTTCATTCTTTTTTATGGCTGAGTGTATTCTATTGTATATATATACCACATCTTCTTTATCGGTTCCTCTGTGGATGGGCACTTAGGTATTTCCCTATCTTGGCAATTGTAAATAATGCTGCTATGAAAATTGGGGTACATGTATCTTTTCGAATTAGCACTTTTGTTTTTTTTGGATATATACCCAGGAGTGGAATTGTTGGGTCATATGGTAGTTCTATTTTCAGTTTTTTTGAGAAACTTCCATATTGTTTTCCGCAATTTACATTCCCACTGACGATGTATGAAGGTTCCCTATTCTCCATATCCTTGCCAACATTTGTTATTTGTTGAACTTCCAAATTTTGCTGAACATTTTTGGTCAGTAGCAGTGACCTTCCATATTGGAGAAGTCTAGTTTCCCTTGACTGAAGAACCTGTAACAGCCTCTCTTGAAGTGGTAGCTTTACAGTAGAATACTGATCCTCCTCAATACCTACCTCCCACCACTCTCATTGCCCGTAGACTTAACCCAGACTTAGTTTTGGCAGGCACCAGGAGGTCAGGTACAAAGTGTAACTCATGGGGAAGGATCATAAGTGCCAAAAATTGTGGAAGATTTTGTCTCTCTATATTTTTTATATATGGAAATCCAGGAAATATGTTAGGGAATGAATCTGGATGGGTGAGGGTAAAAGGAATATTATGCCAGATCCAGTCACATTTATAAGTTTGGGTGCACAAGAAATTTTGTATTTAACATGGCGTGGAATCAGGGAACCACTGGACTCACTGTGAGATGGACCTGAGTCATAAGTCCCTTTTCTAACTGGTAGAATCATGCATCATGCATTTCTAAGAATTAGTGTTAGTTCAGTAATCTCTAAAACTACATGATCTAACTTCCCACAGAAGTGGGAAAAAAATCTCTATATGTGTATGTACACACACACACACACACACACACACACAATTCATGTTAATTCATTCATTAAAAAAAGTCTGGAAAGCCTCACACCACATTGTTAATGGTGGTTAATTTGGGATTGGGATTTGATGTTGGTAGTCAGAGTGATGAATAGATTTTTGCCTTTTAAACTCCTTTATTGTTTAACTTTGTTATAATGAGCAAATATAAAGGTATATTTGAGGGAAAAAACCTTCAAAAATAATAAATATTAGAATTTTGGAAAATACAAATAGGGCAAAGGAAAATGTATAGTGTCTGTACTTCTGTAATCAAATATAATTTCTTAAACATTTTATTTAAATTTCTAGTCTTTTCTCATGCTTTTAAAAACAACTTGTTTAGTATAATTGCCATAAAATAAATTGCACATATATAAAGTGTTCAATTTGATGAGTTTGACATATGCCTACACCTGTGAAACCATCACTGAAATCAATGTAATGAACATATTCATACTTCTCAGAAGTTTCTTTATGTCCCCTACTATATTCCCCAGCAGCCACTGATCTGCTTTCTTTTACTATAGTTTATTTTACATTTTCTAGAATTTTGTATAAATGGAATCATACAGTATTAGTCTTTTTTGTCTGATTTCTTTCACTCAGTTTAATTATTTTGAGGTCCATCCATGTTGTCATGTGTATCAACAGTTTGTTCATTTCTATTGTTGAGTAGTATTCCATTGTATGGAATTCCAATTTGTTTATCCATTCACATATTGGTAGACATTTGAGTTGTTTCCAGTTGCCTATTACAAATAAAGCTGCTGTGAACATTTGCATATAAGTCTTTCTTTGGACATATACTTTCTTTTCTCTTGGGTATATACCTAGGAGAGAGAAATGTCTGAATTTTATGGTAGGTATATATTTGACTTTTTAAAAAAACTGTCCAATTTTTTTCAAAGTTGTCCTACCATTATGCATTTCTACCAGCAATGTATGCAAGTTTCAGTTACATCTTTATCAACACTTGGTAGTGTCAGTCTTTTTAATTTTAGCCATTTTAAGAATTGTGTAATGATATCCCATTGTGGTTTAAATTGCATTTCCCTAATTACTAATAATGATGAGCACCTTTTTGTGCGCTTATTTGATATCTGTATGTCTTTTATTTTGGTGAAATGACTGTTCAAATATTTGCATATGTTATCATTTTTAAGCTATTATTACTGAGTTCTGAGTGTTTTTTATATTTTTTAGTTACAGTCCTTCATCAGGTAACTATTTTGCTGATATTTTCTCCCAGTCTGGGACTTGCCTTTTCATTTTCTTAATAATTTTTTTTTTTTTATAGAGTAAAAGTTTTTCATTTTGATTGTATTCATGGGTCTGAGTTAAGAAATGTATTCATGGGTCTGAATTAAGAAATGTTTACTCCAAAGTCTCCTATGTTTTCTTCTTGAAGTTTTATAGTTTTGGTTCTTACATTTAGCTGTAAGATTCCTTTTGAGTTATTATTTGTGTATGGTATAAAGGAAGGATGAGGTTTATTCCCTTGTATCATTTGTTGAAAAGATTATCCTTTCCTGTTTGAATTGCCTTGACATTTTTGTTATCCGTTAATTGAGTTTGTATGTGTGGATCTCTTTTTGGAGTCTCTGTTTTGTTCAATTTATCTGTAAGTATGTCTTTTTATTAATACCACATTTTCTTTTTAAGATAGCTTTATAATAACTCCTGAAATCAGGTAGTGTGTGTTCCCTTACTTTGGTTTTTTTTTTTCAAAATTATTTTGCTTATCCTTTGCATTTCTGTTTAGATTTAAAAATCAACTTCTGTCAATTTCTGTAAAGAAACTGGGATTTATGACTGGGATTGCACTGAATCTATAGGTTAATTTGGGGAGAATTTACATCTAAATACCAACAGTGCGTTTCATTTTGATTTGGTTTTTACATAACTGAATAACGTAGTTAGAAGTAAATATGTGACTTTGAAGAGGGATGAAATTAGGAATTGCTCACTAGAGCAAAGTTGTCTTGCCCACAGGGACCGAACTCACGGCTTTGACATTAGAAGTATGGTATTGTTAGCAGTTATTCCTTAGCTTAATTCAAATAAAACATGTTTGGTCAAAATTAAATCTACTTTTTTGCATTGTACAGAAAGAAAATGTTGATGTTTGTTGAGTATGATTAGTAGAATACGTCTAAAAACTATCTGACCACCCAGATGGCAAATATGTGAAATAATCCTGTTATTACCTTGTGTCTTCCTCCCCACCGTGGCAGAAATCATTCATCAATCACGGCATTCTTTCTCAAAGAATGTGCAGCACACAGGTGCTGATTTTTGGTTAGCGGTTGTCCTCAATGAATTCAGTTTGTCTTTTCTGCAGTATAGGGAATTCCTCCACCGGTGATGGGGGTTGAGTTGACTTCTTATGCTAAAGTCTTATGCAATCTCTGCATTCCTTTCACCTGGATCCATTAGGCCAAGGATATTCCATTTGTTTTTGCAACTCAAATGCTTTGGGCAACTTTTGAAGAAAGTGTATTTGGTTAAAGGTTTTCCTTATTGACTCTAGCCCATCCCTGCATGGGGATTGAAGTGGAATCAGTACAATGGGAGCTTTAAATAGTGTATAATGACTTAATTGCAAGGATTTGAACATTCTTGTAGGAGCCCTTGATCCCACCTTCTACACTGAAGCCTTTAGACCTTTTGCTGACCCTTAGGTGCAGCTGAAAATGTTTCCATTGTACTTACAGCCCTGATTTCTAGGGCACTGTACCTCAGACTCTCCCAATCTGACTGTCATCCTGTGAGATCAATACTCCTACTGATAGTTTGCCCCTTTGGTTTCTTTCTTGTGACTTCTCTGATAGAATAGATGCCAGGAATGCAAGCTAGTTTGGGAGGGTGAGGCACATGGATAGATTCCATTTTAGGGTCGTTGAGTTGAGATGAGGTGGTAATGGGATGTCCAGGTAGAAAAGAGATGCAGATTTGGAGTTTAGGAGAAAGGTCCATGTTAGAGATTATAGATTTAGGAGGCATTTACACATAGGTGACTGTTTAAGAGGCTATGGTAGATTGAAATCACCATCACAGGTGGAAATGTACACAGAGAGAGGCCTACAGCTGGACCTTGGGCACTCACATTTGAGGGATAGAGGAAAAATAGAGGAGGTTGAGAAGAAACGATGCATTGGTTAGCGAAAAAGCAATCCAGCATCCAGAAAAGCAGCATCGCCACATTGGGACCCTTCCCAATTCCTGCTTGGCCATCAAAACTTTGCACACACAGCCCTTAGAATAGTGACTGGTACATAATTGGTACTTAACAAACTTCTGTTGAATGACGGAATGAGTAGAATCCAAAAGGGATTTTCTAGGAGAAACCTAGGGTTGACAGTCTCCAATGTTGAAGCAAGGCTGGAATGAATGAGGAAAGGCTTCATTGAGAAAAGGATTTTAGTTTTGGGGATTAGACAATTACTAGTGACCTTACAGTATGCAGCTTATAAACTCTTATCATCTCACACTTAGATTAGGAACCTGTAAAGTGCAGATGATAAGACGTAATTCCTTGGATTAATGTGAGGATTCAGTGATATAACCTGTAAACCATGTTAAGTACTTAGCTCAGCCCCTCATTAATTCATTAAACTAATATTTAATGAGTGTTTACTAGGGCCAGGTGTAGTTGTATTATCTGCGGAAAGACCAGTGAATAAAAGAGTTTGTGCTTTCATGGACCCGATAGTCAACCTGGAGTGGAGACAGATAATAACAAACAAAAACATCTGAGAGTGACAGATGCTGTGCAGAAAGTAAAGGATGATGATCTTATAGAGAGTGATGGGATGGCTACTTTAGGTAGGTTGCACAGGTAGATTGGACTCGAGGAACTGATATAAACTGAGAGCTGAAAGGTGAGCCGATATTGATGATGATGATGATGATGATGATATGATTCTCTTCTTCCTCTTTTTATTTCCGTTTCTCTCTTTCCACTTCAACAACAGTGCTCTAGTGCTATATAGGTGTGTGAGGCAGGTGACCACACCTGCCTCACGCACCATCCTGTCTCATCACATCACTTTCAAGCTTGAAACCCTTCCATGCCTCCTGAGTGACTTTGCAAGTTGTTATCTGGACTCAGCCATCAGAGAAAGGTGCTGCTCCCACATTACAAGCTTGCTAGCGGCTCCACATGGTGCTTTAGAAAAGGCATCCTTGCCCGAGGCAAAGGCATTTACACCTTCCAGGGACACATATGATTAGAGACTGGCAGAGGAGATGCAGACACAGACACAGAGGAGGGGGTGGATAGGAGGCTAACAGGAACTTAATCTGTTAGAAGCGGAAAGGCCTTTGAAAAGTGAATTAACGATATTTATAGCTGCATCAGGTAAGTAGCTGGAAAGAGCTCGCTGATAATGAAGGTGAGGTTGAATTCCCATATGGACCAGAGAGCTTCATGTGGAGAAACTATGCTATTCATTCTCTGGCTGTGAGACTTAGGCAAACACTCAGAATCTCAGTTCCCCAGTCTAAAAGGGGACATGCATCTCACCTGCCTGTCCCATATGTCATGAGGAACAAATGAGAATGGATAAAGTGCTTTTTAAAATCATAAATTTTAAATATGACCTGTTATTATTACTGATTACATGATTGTTTTCATGGCCATAGATACCCTCCTCCCCCACTTCTTCTGCAGTGTATCAGCTGGCTGTTTCTCATAGTGGAGATTCAACCACGCTGTGAATGCTCCTTATAAATCAATCAATATTAGCCCTTCAGTAGGCCCGTTATATTGACACTGACAGTCAGGAAGATTATTTTCACAGAAAGAATACAACATATATTCTCAAGTGCTGGTGCTTAGGTCTATTCTACACTTGTTTTGGTTAAATCTTTTTCTTATTTTAATGTTATACTCAATTACAGTGCTCCTAACCACTAATTACTAGTGTGGAATTCAATCATGTTTCCTCCTCATGATTGAATCCTAGGCCGAGTCACCCTTGATCTTTCTTTTTATTTCCTGATCTTCAGAGAACTAGTAATTAGGCCATTTGGTGTCCACTACCCGGTGATGACAACTATATGGCACTAGTGCCTCCCCTCCAATTCCCTGCTCGTTGTGGATGCTTCTAATTGATTATTGCACTTTCTCCTATTGATGTGGCTTCACAGCCCTGTCTAATTTGGTAAACACTGGTCACATGCAGCCATCAAACATTTGAAATGTGGCTAGTCCAAATAGACATATGTTTTATAGGTAAAATTCATACCAGATCATGAAGACCTAGCACAAAAGAAAAAATATAAAATATCTCAATAATTTTTATATTGATTACAAGTTGGAATGATGATATTTTGCATGTATTGGGTTAAACAAAATATGTTATTAAAATTAATTTTACCTGTTTCTTTTAACTTAAAAAAAAATTTTTTTTTAAAGTACATTTTTAAAAAATAATGAATTAATTAATTTATTTATTTTTGGCTGTGTTGGGTCTTCACTTCTCTGCGAGGGCTTTCTCTAGTTGTGGCAAGTGGGGGCCACTCTTCATCGCGGTGCGCGGGCCTCTCACTATCGCGGCCTCTCGTTGCGGAGCACAGGCTCCAGACGCGCAGGCTCAGTAGTTGTGGCTCACGGGCCCAGTCGCTCTGCGGCATGTGGGATCTTCCCAGACCAGGGCTCGAACCCATGTCCCCTGCATTGGCAGGCAGACTCTCAACCACTGCGCCACCAGGGAAGCCCCTCTTTTAACTTTTTTAAAGTGGCCACTAGAAATGTAAAATTGTATGTGGTATTCACACCTGTGGCTCGTGTTTTATTACTACCGTATGGTCCTGCCTTCAAATCATTCTTAAGACAGTTCTTTAGGCAGTCAATTACCAATAAACCAGAAGTAAAAGCAGTCATATTTTATGGAAGTGGGAAAGAGATCAACAAATTTTGAGTTTTTAGTTTTAGAATGAAAAAAAGAACCTTCAAATGTATCTAGTTTAGTGGTTCCCAAACATGTCTGTGCTTTAGAAAATCCCGGGATCTTAAATTGTAAAATGATAGATTTCTTGGTTCTGCCCCTGAAGATTCTGGTTTAGTAGGTCTGGCTTGGAACCCCAGATTGTGTATTTTCAATAAGCAGCCCTGGAGATCCTGATGTGCAGCTCAGGGTTTGAGAACCCCTGAGCTAGGACTTTTTTACATTTCAATGAAGGGACTTTCCTGGGGTGACAAATTGTTATTGGCAGAGCTAGGACCAGAGCACATGTTCCTCATGGATTATATTCTGTACTACAGATCCCTAGAGTATTTTGTACTACTGCGACCTATGAGTCTTCTCAGAACTCAGGTGAGAATGAGGAAGTCAGGCTGCATCTCAGCAGGCAAGCATACTTCTTTCGCTTCCTTATTTGGAGAAAGCCCGGTTTGGTTAAGCAGCCCCCTCTGCTGTCCAAAATCCCTAGCGCAGCTTGGCACAGCTGACTTCGGGGAAGGGAGCCCCGAGGGGAGTTAACAACGAAGGATGTAGCAGAAAGGACAATACAATCGGGGAACTTACTTGCAGTCAGGCGGTGGTCAAGAGGAAATGTCGCAGTTTAAGACCCATAGAGCCAAACCAGCCTGTAGAGGTTTTTTACCTGACCGCCTCCTGATCTGGAGGAGGGTATTTGGACAAATCATTTCACTTCTCTGGGCCTCAGTTTCCTCCTCTGAACAGGGGGTAGAATGACATGCTCTGCTTCCCCTCCCTCACTGGAGACTATTTTAAGAGTCTAATAGAATAATGGGAATGTTGTTACTAATGTTTTGGTTCACCGACACACCACTGGTTAGAGATGGAGCCAGACTTTGAACCTTGGTCTCCCAGTTAGTTAATTGAGGTGTATTATACAATTTCAGCTAACAAAGGAGAGATGTGTTCAGCTGCTTCCAGGGGATGGGGCAGGAAAAACTTACAAGGGAGGTTGAGGCTGGCCTCATGCCTAGATGAATTAAAGCCAGGTAGCTACCCTCTTATTTATACATTCATTCATTATTTATTCAGCTTATATTTATTGAGCACCTCTTATGTGATTGAAACCATGCAAGGCATGGTGATACTAAGTCAAATTAGATATGGTCCTTGTTATATCTATGGTTCTCTCTATGTAACCCTGAATATTTCCTTTGTCTGAAATATTCTCGTCTAGCTGTCACAGTACACAAGTAACATGGCTGGGTGAAATAATAATAGCTGCCATTTACTGGGAGTTATGTGCCAGGCACAGTGCTAGGCACTTCCCACAAACTACCTCAGAGCGCAGGAGAAGAAATAGATCTAGAAACATTTAGTAAATTTCCCAAGGTAACAGTGGAGTAGGTGCAGGAGTTGGGCTCATGCGCACTCTTTAAACCACAATGCTGTACTGACCTAAAAAAACACTTCCTTTGGTAAAAGCATTAGGTAGCTGTCAGGCCCCAGGGAAAATGTATATTTACTTGTGTATGTTCATCCAAGTGTTATAACCTAAAATATTTCAAATATGTTTAAATAAATGATAATACAATACTTTTGAAAAATATTTAATCATCTGGAAAAGGGCCATTGATAAAACGCTACTTCATAATAGGAAGATATAAATCTGTTTGATACTAGTTTTGTGAAACACCCACCCACACCCGTAAATATAGAAAAAAATGTTGGAAAGCAGTTCACTGTTGTTTTCAATATTGCTGTTGGGCAGTAGTGTTTTGGGAGAGTCTCATTTTCTTTGAACTTTTTGAATTTTCCATACTTTCTACAATTTTTTTAACTTTTCTCCCTAACATTTTATTATAACGTTTCAAAATCTACAGAAAATTTGGAAAAATTTTACAATGAATATTCATATACTCACCATCTAGATTCTACAATCAACATTTTACTACATGTGCTTTATCACATATGTATCCAGTCTTTTATTTAATTCATCTTATTTTTTGATGCATTTCACAGTAAGTTGTTGACATCAGTACACTTCTTCCCAAGTACTTCATCATACATATTGTTAAGATGCAATATTTGTTTGTGTACTTTTTTCTTATGAGATTCACTTACAATGAAATACACAAATCCTATGTAGCATTCAGTGGGTGGGTTCTGACATATGCATCCACTTGACAAATCCTTATCAAGATACAAAACATTGTCATCACCCCAGAAAGTTCCCTCATTCCTAGTCAATCCCTGTCCCCAAATCAACTTCTGTTCTAATTCTTTCCAGCATACATTAATTTCGCTTGCTATAGAATTTCATGTAAATGGAATCATATAGTATATAGTCTTATGTAGGGCTTCTTTTATTCAACATAATGTTTTTGAGATTTGCCCAGTCTGTTGCATGTATCAGTAGTTTGTTTCTGTTGCTGGGGATGGTATGACTACACCACTGTTTGTATTTCCAGTCTCCTATTGATGGACACCTGGGCTATTTCCAGTTTTTGGCTGTTATAAATAAAGATGTTATAGTTATTCTTTTTTGTGAAGATGTTTTTCTTTTGGGTAAATACCTGGGTGTAGGATTTCTGGGTCATAGGGTAGGTGTATGTTTAGTTTTGTAAGAAACTGCTAGACAGGGACTTTCCTGGTGGTGCAGTGGTTAAGAATCTGCCTGACAATGCAGGGGACACAGGTTCGATCCTGGGTCCGGGATCCCACATGCCGCGGAGCAACTAAGCCCGTGCACACAAGTAGTGAGCCTGTGCTCTAGAGCCCGCGAGCCACATCTACTGAGCCCTTGAGCCACAACCTCTGAAGCCCCCGTGCCCTAGAGCCCGTGCGGCACAACTACTGATCCCATGCACCACAACTAATGAAACCTTCGTGCTCTGGGGCCTGTGTGCCGCAAGAACTGAGCCTACGCGCTGCAACTACTGAAGCTCGCACGCCTAGAGCCTGTGCTCCACAACAAGAGAAGCCACCGCAATGAGAAGCCCACGCACTGCAACGAAGAGTAGCCCCCGTTCGCCGCAACTAAAGAAAGCCTGTGCGCAGCAACGGAAGACCCAACGCAACCAAAAAAATTTACAAAAAAAAAGGTCCTCCCCAAACCCATCTCTCTTTCAAAAGAAAAAAAAAAAAGAAACTGCCAGACATTTTCCTAAAGTGGCTGTACTATTTTTGTACTCTTGCCGACGATGTAAGCAAGTTCTGGTCGCTCCATATCCTTGCCAATATTTGACGGTGTCAGTCTTTTAAAAAATTTTAGCCATTCTGATGGGTATGTAGTGGTATCTCATTGTGGACTATGTATTTAGCATCATAAAATAATAGGTTTTATTTAAAAATAAATAAAACTGAAATGATGCCAAGGACAAGAAAAAGAAAAAGTACTGGAAGTAAATTTGATAAAATTAATAATGCTCTTCTCTGGGTGAACTATGAATGTATTTCTTTCTTGTCCTATTTTGCTTTAGTTTCAAAATTGTCCAAAATAAACTCATATTCTTTTTATTAAGAAGAAAACACATCTTTTTGTTAAAAGAAAATATCCATGAGAGTTAATACATTAAGAGAATTCAGTGATATTTTAGTTGTCAATGATTTTATGTGATAGCTTAAAAAGAGGTGGATTTTCTACCTAGGGAGACAAAAGACCTGTATGCAGAAAACTATAAGACACTGATGAAAGAAATTAAAGATGATACCAACAGATGGAGAGACATACCATGTTCCTGGATTGGAAGAATCAATATTGTGAAAATGACTATACTACCCAAAGCAATCTACAGATTCAATGCAATCCCTATCAAATTACCAATGGCATTTTTTACGGAACTAGAACAAATCATCTTAAAATTTGTATGGAGACACAAAAGACCCCGAATAGCCAAAGCAGTCTTGAGGGAAAAAAACGGAGCTGGAGGAATCAGACTCCTTGACTTCAGACTATACTACAAAGCTACAGTAGTCAAGACAATATGGTACTGGCACAAAAACAGAAACATAGATCAATGGAACAAGATAGAAAGCCCAGAGATAAACCCACGCACCTATGGTCAACTAATCTATGACAAAGGAGGCAAAAATATACATTGGAGAAAAGACAGTCTCTTCAATAAGTGGGCTGGGAAAACTGGACAGCTACATGTAAAAGAATGAAATTAGAATACTCCCTAACACCATACACAAAAATAAACTCAAAATGGATTCGAGACCTAAATGTAAGACCGGACACTATAAAACTCTTAGAGGAAAACATAGGAAGAACACTGTTTGACATAAATCACAGCAAGATCTTTTTTGATCCACCTCCTAGAGTAATGGAAATAAAAACAAAAATAAACAAATGGGACCTAATTAAACTTCAAAGCTTTTGCACAACAAAGGAAACCATAAACAAGACCAAAAGACAACCCTCAGAATGGGAGAAAATATTTGCAAATGAATCAACGGACAAAGGATTAATCTCCAAAATATATAAACAGCTCATTCAGCTCAATATTAAAGAAACAAACAACCCAATCCAAAAATGGGCAGAAGACCTAAATAGACATTTCTCCAAAGAACACATACAGATGGCCAAGAAGCACATGAAAAACTGCTCAACATCACTAATTATTAGAAAAATGCAAATCAAAACTACAATGAGGTATCACCTCACTCCTGTTAGGATGGGCATCATCAGGAAATCTACAAACAACAAATGCTGGAGAGGGTGTGGAGAAAAGGGAACCCTCTTGCACTGCTGGTGGGAATGTAAATTGATACAGCCACTATGGAGAACAATATGGAGGTTCCTTAAAAAACTAAAAATAGAATTACCATATGCTCCAGCAATCCCACTACTGGGCATATACCCAGAGAAAACCATAATTCAAAAAGACACATGCACCCCAATGTTCATTGCAGCACTATTTACAATAGCCAGGTCATGGAAGCAACCTAAATGCCCATCGACAGACGAATGGATAAAGAAGATGTGGTACATATATACAATGGAATATTACTCAGCCATAAAAAGGAATGAAATTGAGTCATTTGTTGAGACGTGGATAGATCTAGAGACTGTCATACAGAGTGAAGTAAGTCAGAAGGAGAGGAACAAATATCGTATATTAACGCATGTATGTGGAACCTAGAAAAATGGTACAGATGAACCGGTGTGCAGGGCAGAAGTTGAGACACAGATGTAGAGAACAAACATATGGACACCAAAGGGGGAAAACCGCGGTGGGGTGGGGATGGTGGTGTGCTGAATTGGGCGATTGGGATTGACATGTATACACTGATGTGTATAAAATTGATGACTGATAAGAACCTGCAGTACAAACAAGCAAACAAACAAACAAAAAAACAACTAATACTAAAAAAACAAAAACAAAAACAAAAAGGAATGAAATACTGACACACACTACAGCATGGCTGAACCTTGAAAGCATGGTCTCACTGAAAGAAGCCAGACACGACAAGCCACATATTGAATGATTCCATTTCTATGAAATGACCCAAAGAGGTAAATCCATGGAGACAGAAAGCAGAGGAGTGGTGACCAGGGACTGGGGTGACAGGATGAGGAATGACTGCTTATGGGGGGGTGGGATTATCTCTTGTGTTGATGAAAATGTTCTAAAATTTGGTTCTGGTGTTGGTTGCACAAGTCTGTGAATATACTAAAAACCACTGAATTGTGTACTTTAAATCAGAGAATTGTGTGATATATTATCTCAATAAAGTGGTTTATAAAAAAAAAAAAGAGGTGGGTTTTGATGGGCTATATTTGGGCCTTACCTGTAAATACTCTGTGAGATTGTGCAAGCTGCCCTCTGTCTTTGTTTTTTTCCTTTTTTTAAATAAGTGGATTGGAATAAGTGCTAAGTCCTCTGTCAGTTAAAAAGAAAATGCAATAGTGATAGGCATTGGAGGAAATGAGAGCTAGGACAAGTAAACTTTGATGGAGAACAAAGGCTCGCTACTTAGGGGTTTCAAGCTGAGTAAAAGAGCCATTTGCCACGGGATTCATAGAAGAGATCCAGGCCCACAGGGAGACTGCACGGTGTAGCGACAATGTGAGTTTAAGAGTCAGATTGTCCTGGATTCAAATCCAGACACAGAGCTCTTCTTGATCTTTGATCTTAGGCAAGTGCTTTAATCTCTCTGAATCTCAGTTTCTGCATCTACTAAATGAAGGTACTAATCTTTATCCTTTTGACTGTGTGTGTGTGTGTGTGTGTTTGTGTGTGTATGTGTGTGTGTATTTTAAATTGGATAATAGTTACAGACATTGTCATTTACAGAAGTGCCTGCAACAGGCTTTTGCCTTGGAATGTGTAGGCAAGTGACAAAACTGGGGGAGAGGGAATTGAAATAGAGGGAAATAAAAGGGGACCAGAGATAAATTTAGAAACCTAGATTGTGAAGGTTTAAAGGAATGCTAGAGATGATCTAATCAAACCCTCATTTTGCAGAGGAGAAAATTAAGGTGTAGAATTGATTTCTCCGTGGAGGTGGTGGCAGGAAACCCATGTGGTTTATTTTCTAGACTTACCATAACGCTTTGGCTAACTTCACAACTTGACCCTAGCCTGGTGTCAGTTAGATGAAGTGGAATTTTCCTTGCACATCCCATTAGGACCACTCAACGTGGGGGATTTCAAATGCTGTAACCAGCAGGGGAACAGAAACAAGCTCTCCAGGAGACTTGCCACTGGAAGACTGAACTCTTCAACTCTTTAAATTTTACAAGTTCAAGCAAAAGCCATGTTGTTGATCAGCTTAGCCCTGTCCTGCAGCTGTTCGTTGCTTTTGACTCTGCTTCTTTCTAAGCTCAGGCACCAACTTCCCTGGAAAGTATGTACTGCCCACCACGGGATTTTCTGTATATTAATTTCACCCATGAGAAGTTTCCTCCCTTGTCCTGTGTTGTAGGCTAGAGACTTACTACTATCTGACAACTGTATGGTTTTCTGTCCCTTTCAAAGGAGAAGAAATATCCCTGCCACACTGATTTGCCCCAGTTTCTTTCAAGGTTTTTAGCACTGTTTGTGTGGCATTACCTTGCTTCTCTGCTTAATTTCAGAGAAAAAGATTTCAGAAAGCTAAAAATTAAGAGTGTAGAATCCCTCCTTTCAAACTTCAATCTTTTGGTCTGTAGAAGGATTTCAGCAATGTCTTGGGTGGTTTTACTGGCTGAGAAAAAAAAAAAAGAAAAGAAGAAAAATCAAGATCCAGCTTGAATTTTCTCTTGCTCCTTGACCTGAGTCTCTATAAAAAGTCTTTTCTCCCTGCACTCCACATCCCTCCCTGACTTTGCAAAGGGGTGCTCTCTGCCCTGGAGATCTTGCGACAGGAAAAAACATTAAGCTGTCCAAGGGAAGGCTGTTTTCACAAGAGGATTTTTACTCCACGCTCATTCAAAAAATAATGAACCTCTTGTGAGCAAATCTCTTAGGAACAATATAGCCTAATTTTCTAAGATGTTGGTTGGTGATTAGAGGAGTGAGAGGGCCCTGGGATGCTATGAAGACTGACTTTGGATTTGTCTTTCCTTCCGTATCTCTTAGCATCAGGGTTAGCTTTACCCTGGAAGGAACAATTTCTAACAACCTCCTTCAACGCAAGGCATAGAAAACACAGAAGAAATATTGATGCATTCTTGTGCTTTCCAACACAAATGTATTTCATAGAGTCCTTGCTGCTATAAAGAAATTCTTTGAAAGCAAAATGTAAGAGAGCATTGTTTGTAGAAAAGTCCTTTTTTCCCTTGGCTAAGGGCTCCTTGTTCTTTTGCTATCCCCACTGCCTCTCTGCCCTGCTTTGTTTATATGATAAAGTCAATATTGTACTCCGCTTACTGACATTCACTAAGGTAGGGAAGATGCAGTCATGGCCCCAAAGGCCTGGAACTCAGTCTGGTGTCATAAATTCAGGCTTTGGTTTTGCTAATGACTTCTCAGTCTTCAGCCTCATCCAATCATATCTGAGAAAAAGATTTTACATGTCATAATGCACGTGAGACATTTGACACAGGTCCAGGCAACAGAGTAAGCACCCAGTAAATTCTAGCTGTAGTTGGCATGAAAGTTTGTTCCCCATAATGCTTTCTTCCTTAATAGGGGTGTGTGGTGGGTGGACTCCCTTAAGAGCATGAGAGACACGGCTGCTGAAAGGGGGTCAGGGGACAGGAAGAACTGCTCAATATTTGTTAAAGACAGATACTGGCTAGTTCTTTTCCTGAGGGCTGCCTCTATAACTGTGGGTCAGTGTGTGATGAAACTAGAAACGTGGTAGCCTTTAAGACAGATTTGGGCTCCCGGTTCTATTCTACTGATCTTAGTTGTGTAATATTGTGTAAGTTACTTAAAAATATCTCTCTTCTAGGTTTAGTAGAGTGACCCAAGTTTTCTGTGCTCTTTCCCATCTTCTACATTTGATGCTGGGAGAACTAGACTAGAGCAGTGGAAATGACTCCATTCTCTGTGTGAAACCAGCCCTGAAGAAGCAATTAAGGCAGCCCGAAGGTTGTTGGCAGAAGCCTAATAAACCTTATGGGAGTGTTATTTGGGGCTGCTAACCTTCCTCACAATTGGACTCTTCTATTCACAGGTTAGCACCAATAATAAGCTCCATTGAAGGGAATGGCTCTAATTGGTTCCTAGTTGTTGCTTTGGGTTAAAAGTTGACCATCTATTCTGAGAATGATCTGTTTGAGTCTGTGTCTACAGTTTGCCCAAATGAACTGATAAGTAAGTGAAAGATTCACTCCACATCCTGATTGTTGAGTCTGTGGAAAGCCCGCCCAAGCAGTCTGGCTGGATTTCATCTATGAACCCAGAGAGTATTTTGGCGCCATGTGGGTGCTGACTTTGTATGCAGGTGTGTGCATGTGTGCACGTATGTGTGTTAGAATGTGTTTTAGAGAGAGTTTAAAACCATGATGCAGACAAATGAGGACACTTAGAAAAATAAACCAGCCAAAGGCCCAAGTAGACATCTGCTTGCTTGACTGATCTCTCCTGCATTAGTGTAACTTAAAAAGCATAATGAAAACATTTTGGCTTAATGAACATAACCTGTGATAAATTCTAATGCTTTAGGAGGCAAATAAAATAATGAGAAGAGGATTCAGCCCTAAGACTGAGGCTATTCCATACCTTTCTCTTCTGGGAATTATTATTAGAAGGATATTTATTTAAGTCAGGTGTTATGGTTCTGCTCAAGGGCCATTGTATAACTTTTTTCTTGACTTATATACTCTTTGAATTAGTCCTTTATATTCTTTTATTGTGGTAAAAAATATGTATATTATGTAACATTTACAATTTTTAAATGCACGGTTCATTGGTATTAAGTACATTCACATTGTTATGCAACCATCACCATCATCCATCGCCAGAACTTTTTCATCTTCCCAAACTGAAACTTGGTACCCATTCAATCCTTCATTTGTAAGAGACAGCAAATTACATATTTTGAAACCATCCATACCTTATTCACATGAGGAGTTATTGCAGAAATAGCACATCATTTATATTTTCTTGTTCATTTACTCAGTTATTCAACAGGTAGTGACTGAGTACTGATGATGAGCCAGTACTATGCTGGGGATGATGTTGAATAAATCATATGAAATCTGGCCCTCAGATCTTACAGTCTGTTTTCTTCTTATTGTGGGAGGCAGAATAACGGCCCCCCCAAAGATGTCCATGTCCTAATCCCTGGAACCTGTGACTGTGTTACCCTGCATGGCAGAATGGGGCTTTGTGGCTTCATTAAGTTAAGGATCTTGACTTGGGGGGATTATCTTGGATTATTTGGGTGGGCCCAATGTCATTACAAGCATTCTTATAAGGGAAAGAGGGAGGCAGGAGAGTCAGAAAAAGAGATGATACAACAGAACAGAGTGATGGGAAGGGGACGTGAGCCAAGGAATGTGGGCAGCCTCTAGAAGCTGGAAAAGGCAAGGATCGGATGCTCCCCTAGGGTCTCCAGAAGGAACACAGCCTTCTTGACACCTTGACTTTAGCCTGTAAGACTCATTTTGGATTTCTGATCTCTAGAACTGTAAGATACTAAATTTGGGTAGTTTTAAGCCGTCAAGTTTGTGGTAATTTGTTATAGCAGCAATAGAAAACTAACACACTTGTCTTTTTGCTTAGTCAGTTTTAAGTTAAGGAGTTTCTTTACTGTGAGTTTTGCCTGGTTGGTTCAGGAAAGTGTGAAGTTTTTTCAGAACACAGAATTGTGTTTGCTGTAGAAGCCCTGCCTGCCTCATGTCATCAGGCCTGTGCCGGGACTTAAACAGACTGTAACTTGTATTTAACTCATCATAATTAATCCATCATATTTCATTCATTAATTCATCATGATTTAAACCATCAAAATTCATTCATTAATTCTCACCCCCTGGCACCATGCTGGGTATACTTGATGCCTAGCACTCAATCTAGGAGACCTCCTATACTTGGCTTGGGTCCTTTCTGAAACAGGGCAACTTTTAGACATGATGGTCATTCTATTACTTAGTAAACTTGCATATGTGTAACCACTTCGTCTATAGTAAAAATGGTCACTACCAAATGCTGGTAGTGTAGTCACATGTGCTCATTACTAAACTATAAGATATGTGATTTTTCTGAGACTTGGAGAAAAGGCATAAATGTTCCACACAGGAATCTTTCTTACATTAAAAAGAAAATCTTTGACAATTCTGAACTCTCAATGTTTACCTCCTCTGGTGCTTGTTAGAAACAGTAATCCTTATCCTTTTTGCTGGATAATTCTCTCTTGAGAATGAACAATGATATTTTTCACTCTGTGCCCTCCCTCTCCAATCTGCCTGGCAGAGAGGTCAGGGCTAAGTGGGTAAAGGAGTAAAAAGCTACTGGTCTTCGGAAGAAAAACACTTGAGCATGAGAATGGGCACTCCATGTTCTCTGTCTTCTTGATGTAAGACCAGGGAAGAACTGATTCTCTCATTATTCTAGATCTTCATAAAAGTGAATCTCTTAAAAACATTTCTGAGGCTAGTTGAACATGTCTCTTTTGTGTTAAAAATAAAATCTAGGGAATAGAAAGTTGAACCTCTTTAAAATGGCTTATAAAGCCCTCCATGACCTGACTGACCCTTTTCCCTACCTGTCCAGCCTTATCTCTCATCATTTTACCTCCTAATATTTCAACCACTCTGAACGTTTTTAGTTCCTCTAACATTCTGTCTCTCTAGCGTCTTAGCGGTACCTGACTCAGCCTGAACCATGTTTTCTTCTTCCCCGTGTTCCCTCCACCTTGGCCTTGCTGACTCCTACACAACCTTCAGCTTAGAGGCTGCATCCCTGGGTTAGCTTTCCCTGATCCCACACTGTTCTGAAACACAGCTCTTAGGCACTGTGTTACTGATGCCCATTTACGTGTCTTTCTCCCCTAATAGACTGTGAGCTCCAAGAAGGCATGCATGTTGCATGGGGGCCTGTGTCTTTTTTATTCACTGTCTCCCCCACTCTGCCTGGCAGTTTCTTCTAACAGGCTGGCACTCTGCCCACAGGCCAGATCTACCTCAGGCAGCCTTTTATGTGCCACCATTTGTTTTAATTGCACAGTTGTACATGACCGAGCAAACGATGGACGGGTACCTGTAATCAAACAGTCCGGAGATTTTAAGCACTTTCGTTCACTCCTGGAGCAGTCACTGAGCCTTGGCAATAGGCAGTTTAAATTCTGGACAACGAGTTTTCAAGCCGCTTCAATGGCTACATTTTGAGAATAGCGGAAAAACTCCAACACTTTGATAATTAGACTGAATCAGTTTTCATAATTCTACTTTATGCACCAGGATAGTTAGCAAGCTTCATTATCAGCAGCCTGATGAGAAAGCTTTTAGCTTCTAATATAGATCTTGTAATTTCGATTTGCAACCAAACTATGGCCACTCTGAACAGCAATGTTTCTTAGACAAGATGACAGTATAGTTTCATTACAAATAATTTCAAAGTAGGTGCAGAACAAAGCATACAATTAGCATCTTGTCTATGTGTGTTCGATCCAGAGAAAGGACAGCTGACTGCCACAGTTGAAAGCAGCCACCAAAAACCCCTGTAACCCAGAGAAGCCTGGGTTTGCTGAACCTGTAAATTTTTATCTTCTCTTTTGCTCTGTATGTCTGGAACAGAGCCAGAATCTAAAAGACTCTTACTAATTAAGGGGAATGTATCTTTAAGAAATTCCCAGAAAAGACATTTGACTTATTATCTGACAAAGCATCCTGGGCTTCCCCTTTTGTAACACTCATGAATTACTCCTTCATTGTCTCTCTTAACCCACAGTAGCCTGAATGCTCCATCAGGGCAGAGATCATTTCTGTCTTTACTACTGAATCCCCAGCACACAAAGTAGACGCTTCATAAATATTCCTTGGATGGATAGATGAATGACGTGGATGAATAAACTTCCATAGTGCTGTACTGGTATATGTGCATTTTTATCTTTGGCAGCTCTACCTAACTGTTCTGAGTTAGAACTCCATAGCTTATTTGGAAAATTGCTTTGTATCCTATTTCAGTTACTATGGCTACACAATAAACAACCCCCAAACTTATGACTTTACCCCTCAACAACATCTAACTTGCTCACAAATCTGCAGTCTGAACAGGGCTCGTTGGAAAAAGCTCATTTCTGCTCTACTTGGTGTGGGCTGGGGCAGCTTGGAGGCTGGAGAGGGGATTCATCTGAAAGCTGCTCCTAGCCTAGGCTAGGAGTCTTAAACAGCTGAGGGCTGGTCAACCAGTGCTCATCAGATACCTTTCTCTAGCTCTTTGTGGTCTCTCTATATAACCTCTTCAGCATGGTGCCTTCAGAGTAATTGGACTTTGTATATGACGGCTCAGAGCTCCAGAAGTGCATGTTCTAAGGACAGAAGAAAAGCCAAGTAGACAGTGTATTGCTTTTTATGACCTGGCCACATGAGTCTCATGGTGTCATGTCTACTGCATTCTATCCCTTTGAAGAAGTCACCAAGGCCAGCCTATCTATAATTAAGGAGAGATTGAGTTAGATTCCACATTTCCTGGGAGAAGTGTCAACGAACTTGCAAACATGTTTCAAAACCATCACTCACCCAGTCACTTTTATGGAAGTTTTGCGACATCAATAAAGTCCAGACTTAACATTTACTCTGAGTGAGACAGAAACTCCTGCAGAGAAGTAAAACTTGAATATCATCATCACTTCTTACATAAAGGGATAAAGATGAGTTTGAATGTGGACCCTTCTCACTCCAATGTAAGGTAAAGGGTTGTAACTCCTCCAAAGGGTAGAATTTTGGGGTGCATTTCTGTTCTTTGGATGGGTGCAAGTGGGACTTTTATAAAGGGAGAGGGAGAGGAGGTGTAGCAGTCAATTTCAATGTAGACATTAGTAGACACAAGCTTTTCTGTACCCTCATGGCTTCCTTACTCTTTTCCAGCTTGTCCCCTCAGGCCAGGCTTCAAGGAAGGCTGGTTAGTGACTTTCCCCTGGTCCTCCAGTTGCCCTTTCCAGACCTTTTCTTCCCCCGCATCTCCCACAATTGTGCAAAATATCATTTCTATAATAAACTTAATAAATTTTATATTCCATAATACTGATAGTGGTTCTGTTACCTAATTGAATTCTGACTGGTAGAGAAGAAACCAACATCATATTATTTTATAAAAAATTCTTTTTTTTTAAAATGGTATAATTCAGTTTGCCTATTTTTTAAAATTTATTTTATTTATTTATGTTTGGCTGCGTTGGGTCATTGTTGCTGTGTGTGGGCTTTCTCTAGTTGTTGCGAGTGGGGGCTGCTCTTCATTGCAGTGCGCGGGCTTCTCATTGCGGTGGGTCTCTCATTGCGGAGCACGGGCTCTAGGCACGCAGGCTTCAGTAGTTGTGGTGCAAGGGCTCAGTAGTTGTGGTTCGTGGGCTCTAGAGCGCGGGCTCAGTAGTTGTGGCACACGGGCTTAGTTGCTTCGCGGCATGTGGGATCTTCCCGGGCCAGGGATCGAACCTGTGTCCCCTGCATTGTCAGGCAGGTTCTTAACCACTGCGCCACCAGGGAAGTCCCCCAAAATTCTTTTTGACTAAATATAGCTTGAATAGTTTATTATTTGCAATATGAAGCCTCAACTTCATAAAGATGGCAGCTATAAACCATGTATATGGGACCATTTAAAATATAATGGTGCTCCCCAGAGCACTTTGCATTGATCTCTATTTAAAGCATCACCCAAAGATGGATAGAGTACTGGTTAATAATATGCAGTACAACATATATTTTTTTTCTGCTAGACCAAGGGTTGGCAAACTTTTTCTGAATGAGACCAGGTAGTAAACATTCTAGGCTTTGAGAGTCCCTATTGCAAAGACTCAAATGTGCTGATAAGGTGCAAAAACAGCCACAGATAATACATGATTGAATGGGAGTGGCTGTATCCCAATGAAACTTTATTTACAAACACAGACTATGGGCAGGATTTGGCCTGTGGGTCTTAGTTTGCCAATCAGTGCTCAGAAGCTAGTTGACATTCTGTAAATGGTCTGATAAAGGAAAAATGCTATATAATGGAAATGATTTTCTGGAGGACCAGAGGGGATGAAACAAGCAAATGTGTAAAAGAAACAAGAAGTGACTTGCCTCAAGTATCGCCTATGCAACAGGAACAATATCAGAGAACCAAGGGGAGGAAAGAGAGGAAAAGGTTAATGTTAAAGAAACTGAGATTAAAGTAAATTTATTTTCCCTGTGTGCTGATAGGAAATGTGTTGTGGGAAGTATATTTGTTTCATGAAGTGGGGCGCAAGCAATGCCGTGTTTTTACGTATCCTAAAAATATTAAGCCTCGCTCAGGCCCCCACTTGTCAAGGTTGACCAGGCAGACAGTACCAGTCATTTGTGTGTATATGTGGGTTTGGGGGTAGCAGCGGCTCCCTTTCCTAGCCTGGTCGGAGATCCATGCCTTATGCAGTCCAGGAAAAAGGCGAAGGTGTCTGGCCCTCAATTCAAAGTGGTCACCATGGTGCCAAGCCCTACTATGGGACTGTGGCTGAGGTTCCCAAGGTCACAGCACTGGGGACTCAGACCAGTGCCTCAGAGACCGTGAGTGTGCGGAGGGCCAGTTCTTCCTCATCCCCCAGCCACAGGCCTGAGGAATCTCACCTCAGATTACCCTCAAATGCACCAAAACGTCAAGTGACTATTCCTCTTCACTCTGGAACAACCTAATTAGTTGCAAACTAGTTGCCCCTAGAATGTTTTGCCCAAATCCCCTCTGGCCAACTGGCTGAGTATTTACAGCCCTACTAGAAAAAGTCTGTCTCTCCTGAAGGCCTGACCCTGGGTAGAGCCTTCAGAACTGACAAATATGATTTGGGTTGTAATTAGGGTCCTCCCACCCCCATCCCTTTTAGACAGCTTTCCTTTTTGGCCCTGGAAGAAAGGCCTTCTGGGAAGGAGTAAATACCATTCATTCCTTCCTGATAGATAAGAAGAAATAGACACAGAGAAATATCTCAGTAGATTATCATTCTACAGTAAATTCTCAATAAATTATCATGCTGCATATGTGAAATACCTTTTGCTGTTAAAAGAAACTCATGAGAATCAAATGAAATAGTGTGTGGGAAATTTTGCTTTCTTGTTTTTCTTCATTGTTTGTAGGGCATGGAGGTGAAAAGTACATTTCCTGGATGGGGGTGAGGTTCACAGTTAAAACTAGGAGAGAGCAAAAGGGTTTGCAGGATGAGAGGAGTTACAGAAGAAATACTTCTCTGTTGCAGATCTGTGAGTTTTTTTTCCCCTCTCTGAACTCTAAATATGGTGTGTGTCTTCTGAGTTCCTGAAAATGGGCCAGCTGTTTGCAGAGTATTTAAAGAACTCAAGGGAATATTTCTAAGTTATGATGATCTCCAAAAGGGAGGCAGGGAAGATTAAGGAGCTGCTGAGTTTACATCACGGGTGCATGATTTACTGACCCTTTTTCTTAAAGTACCTGATAAGGTAGAGCCTAGAAGAGCTGAGAATACATGACTGGACGAGACCCTGCTGCAATCTGCACATTCTTCAAATGTGGGGGTGAAGAATAGGATTTTATTTAAGAACATTGGTATTAGAGGAAGTTTTCCTTGTAGCTCTTCTCTTTATTAACTGTGTGGACTTTGTGCCAGGGACTCCCTAAGCCTCAGGCTCCCTGTCTTTAAAATGGTAATAGCAGCATCTACCTTATAGGACTGAGGATAGTGTAGAGTAGTGGTTAAGAGTATGGATGCCAAGTTGGACTCTCCAGGCTCCATCAATTATTAGCTGTGGGTGAGCTTGGGCAAGTCCTTTACCTTTCCAGGCCCACTTTCCCCATATGGAGAATGGAGATACCAGGACCTATCTCTTAGTGTTGTTGTAATATTGGGTTCGCCAGAAAGTTCGTTCAGGTTTTTCTGTAAGATGTTATGGAAAAACCTGAACAACTTTTTGGCCAACCCAATACTTTAGTAAGTTAAGAGAAGTAAACTATTTAGGGTGGTGCCTGTCACCTATTAGAGCTCAGGAAATGTTAGTTCTTCATGATGGTATTAGAAACAGGACAGAAACTGGGGGAGCCAATGTCAAAAAGCCTATGTGAGCCTCTAGTAGATACCCAGCATCATGGTGGATCCAAAGGAGATGCAAGGTGTAGGACTATCTTACATGCATAAGTTCTTTGCCCAGAAAGGTTCTTTGGACAGATATCTATGCTTCACTTATAGACTGATGCTCAGAATCCAATCATTAATGAATAAATTCATTAGCCTAAGACAGTGTATTTTGGTTTCTACTGCTACATAGAAACTACCCCTAATATTAGTGACTTAAAATAATAGCAACCATTTATTATTTTTCCTGATCCTTTGGGTTGACTGGGCAGTTTTGCTTCACATGGTGTTGGGAGAGGCTACAGTCATCTGGAGGACTCAATTGGGTGGGACATCCAAGATGGCTCACTCACCTGGCGCACAGTCAGTGTTGGCTGGGAGCTGAGCTGGGGATGCCAAACAGAGCACCTCACTTCTCCTCCATGTATCCTTTCCATGTGGCTTTGGCTGCTCATAGCATGTGTCTGGGTTCCAAGCAGTAGGAAGTAGAAGTTGCTAGTTCTCTTAAGAATTGGGCTCAGAAGTTGCAGAATGTCACTTCTGCAGCCTTCTATTTCTCAAGCCAATCACAGGGCCAGACCAGATCTAAATGGAGGAGAAATAAATTCCATCTCTTGTTATGAGAAGCAGTTATCAGGGACAGGAAGGGACAGTCTTTGTAGAGTAGCTATCTGTAATTTATTGCTGTGTAACAAATTATCTCAAAACATAGCAGGTTAAAACAATGAACATCTGGGAATTCCCTGGTGGTCCAGTGGTTAGTTCTCGGCGCTTTCACTGCCGTGGCCGGGTTCAACCCCTGGTTGGAGAACTAAGATCCCGCAAGCTTCGCGGTGCGGCCAAAAATAAAAATAAAAAAATAAAACAATGAACATTTATTATCCCACGATTTCTGAGGGTCAGGGATCTAGGAATGGCTGAGCTGAGTGGTTCTGATTTCAGAGTCTCTTATGATGTTGCAGTTGAGCTGCAGTTTCTGAAGGCGCTGAAGTATCCACTTCTAAGCTCGCTCATGTAGCTCTTGGCAGGAGGCTTCAGTTTCTTGCCACAGAGTTCTCTCCATAAGGCTGCTCATCATATGGTTTCCCCCAGTATGAGTGATCTAAGAAAAGATAGACAGCAGGACAGGGAAAGGGAGAAGGACGGGGAGAAGCAAAGTGAGAAAGAGAGGGGGCGGGTTCAGGGGAGAGAATCTCAAGGCATGAACTGCGATCCTTTTATAACCTAATATTGGAAGTGACATACTGTCACTTCTGCTATATGCTATTGGTCATACAGACCAAACCTGGTACAGTGTGGGAGGGGCCTACAAAAACGGTGTAGCTTGGACTCCGTGGGTCACTTTAGAGGCTGCTTACCCCAGTAGTTCATAGTGGTGCTGTGCATGAGAAGTTTCTCACGAGCTTGTTAAGTATGCAGATTTCTTGGCTAAGATTCCATTGTGAACCACACTTTGGGAAACCTTGACCCTATACCAAGGCTTTAATATTGTTGACTCTGTGATGTCCAAAGGGCAGTTAATTGTCTGCTGTAAGCACACATTTACACTTCAGTGTGAATAGATGTGGGTTTCTCTTCTGCCTCCCAGAGGTTTTAATGCTTACTAAA
Organism: Balaenoptera acutorostrata; assembly: GCF_949987535.1. Lineage (NCBI taxonomy): Eukaryota > Metazoa > Chordata > Mammalia > Artiodactyla > Balaenopteridae > Balaenoptera > Balaenoptera acutorostrata. Next base: position 142,316,702 of record NC_080065.1, read on the forward strand.
CATGCAGACCACAGACTTTTAGGTTATTTGGAGCAGATGCCACTGACAGATACATGGTTTTTTGGTTTGGGGTTCTTCAGTGAACTCTGCTTATTTTTTATTTTTCCTGAGCTTCAGATCCCTGCTATTGATTGACATACACGTTCTTTGAAGGTGTCTGTATCAGTGGCTACTTACCTGTAGATACTCAACACATGCGTATGTACAATGATGATGTCACTACCACTGGATTTCATGAGCATCCCCAGTAAGACACTAAGTTCCTAATCTTCTAGTTTGACTCTTATCACCATGAGGAAGTCCTCCAAATGTATTTGGATTTATCCCCCCTCCTTTCCTCCCTTCTTCCTTCTTTCCCTCCCTCCGTTCTAGTCAACAGAATGTCTGTATAGGTGTCACCTTTTGGGCTATCTCTTAGCTCACAATGATTCTCCCTTCTCTTTTGCTTCCTTTGCAGTGTCCCCAGTAGTTGAATTTGAACCACATAGCCCTGACCATCTAAACTTAGCAAGATGGGTCACTGTGGACGCCTGATTCAAGTCAGGCAATCTGATTCCTCCCCTGGAATTTGGAATTGGGACCAAAGCAGAGACAACAAGGGATTCTTTTTACGTGGCTGGACTCTTGCCCTGTAGGTACAAAAACTGTGGTGAAACTGAGTCCCTTCACCACCACCCTGCCCTTTTGTTGTGTAGGCTGATAACAGAAAAGTCAGTCTTAGTGATTGAAGAGCAAAGCAGATGTAGGGGCGAATGGGTGATGAAATGTGGGAGAGAGTGACCTTTGGATTCCAGATGGCTTTCCATTTCTTATATCTGTCTCTTCCTGAGTCTTGGCTTGGATTCCATGAGCTTCCCATGTATGCTTTTAATATGCACCCCGTCTCCCCACCCTTTTAAATTTAAGCTAGCTCCTATAGATTTCTGTTACTTCATTGTTAACAAAATCCATCTATGTAGGCACTGTGCCTATACCTATAACCTGGTGAGTTCAGACACTGAAAGAGAAGATTCTTGCTGAAGGCCACCTGTAGAACAAAAGTTGCATGGATATAAGGTGGTGGGAACACCCAGTAGGGATTTCTAACTCCACCTGGGAGTACTGGCAAAAGTTTCACAGCAGGTGAAATTTGAGCTGGGCTTTGAAGGATGATAGGAGTTTACTGGGAATGACAAGGGTTTAAGTCCGATGTGGCCAAGCTGGTATGTAAAGGAATAAGGGAGAGCACAGAAACTGGAGATGTCATTTGATGCCAGAAAAGTCAAGGGTTTCTTATGCCATGCTAAAATTAACAAGGCATATTTTCAAAAGAGAAATGAAGATAATCTAAAACATAATTTGGAAACAATTGTTCTGGAATATCTCCTCATTATGGATTCATTTGCTATGCACTGTAATAGAGCTGGTCCTTTTAAATGCATTTGGAATTCAAATGACTCTCACATATACCTTCTATAAGGTTTGGCCTGTATTTTAGAGGAAGCTATTGGAAAGCATCTGTAATCTTTCATTCTGATGTAATATATTTCTGTGGCATGGCAGAGGCATTAAAAAAGAAGACTTTCACACATCACGTTGGCTTAGGCCGACGTTAATTAGAAACAAAAGCAATTTGTGTTTAATTTAATGGTAGTGGGAGATTCATTATAATGTTCTTTGGTCAGACACAGTGCAATGAAGGTAGATTTCTGTGTTATTTTTCTCTCTCTTTCTATTTTCTTTGTCTTTCAAAGCTATGGTTTAATGTATTTCCTGGGAATTCCGACTCTATTCTTTTCATTTTCTCTCCCATTTGATTTTTTTCTATGTTGTCGCTATTAAATTCAAAATTCAATTCTTTTCTACTTCTAAGCTTACATTTGTTTGTTTCTGCATCCTGTAACTACACATTTCTAATCTTCTTTATGGTGGGCAAAGTCAACTGTGGATTATTCAGGGGTTAGTAGCCGGGTTACTAGGTCACCTTCTTCGTCCTGTTTATGATTTTATAACCTTTCACTAACACATTCATTGATAATTACCCAGGGATGAAGGAGGAAAAAGAACTCGAACAATTAAAATTTGGTGATTTTGGGGCAAATTTGATGAAAGGTTGATTGGGGAAGGATTTGAAACTCCTGGCTAAAAGCAAGAACTTTGATTGTCAGTAGAGCTGATATTCCTGGACATACTGACTTTCCTGGATTAGAATAATAGGTTGTGGAGGGAAAGGCTAACAGTATTCTGAGACTAACCCAGTTTTTTATAATACCTGTTTTTTGGAGGTAACTATAAGAGTTCAGGGCCCTCAGGCTCCTTTCTGAAGTTTTAGCAAGCTGGATGAAAAGGTTTTCTTTTAAAAAGATAGGTCCTCTAGCCTACTCCTTCATGGGATAATTTGCTTCTCGTGTGGGAGAGCAGAACAGCCAGAACCCCCACTCACTTTATTGAAAGGTGGATGTAAATGGTGCGGCTTTCAGGCCCACGGATGTGCATTCTGGTCCTTGCTTTGCTGTAATCTAGCTAGGTGATAACAACAGAAGCAGGACAAATAATAAACATATTCTTATGGTTTATTGCAATATTGTTTTATGCCAGACATTTCTTATACTTCGTTCTTGCAAAAACCTTATGAAATAGGAAAGATTAATATCTCTACTTCATATACAGGGAAACCGAGGGGGAGAGAGAGAGAGAGAGAGAGAGATTATGCAGTTTGCCCGAGGTTACATGGAAGGAGACTGGCAGGAATCTAACTCCAGAGGCTTTGTTCTTAACTGCTACGTTGTACGTTCTTCCAACACTCAATTACCTAGTCTCTCTGTTTGTTCTTACAAAAGGGAAATTCATGATTGCTCTGACACCCTCTTCCTATGGGGAGGATCAAATGAGAGTGTGAAAGGGAAAATGTTTTGAAGACTATAAAGCGGCAGAAAAACGCAAACAATTATTAAGATGGACAGGCTGAAAGAGAGAAAGAGAGAAGGAAGGCTCCCTGGAGTGAGAATTAGAGTTCGACCTTCAGCAAAAGGGCTGCCGTCACTTAGTGACAGCCCAAGCTGGGAGCCTGGGTCCCTTCTTCCACAGCTGTCAGAATGGCAGGGGCAAGGGACAGACGCCAGGCCTGGGCATCCAGGCGTGATTGGCAAGGCCCTCTTCACCAGAGGCTCTGGGCAGATTCACTCAGAGCTTGACCTTTTGAATGTAAAACACTTGTCAGGTTGCCAACTGCCAACCAGCCAGGGGGTGGATTCAGCCAGGAGAAGAATATTCCTGTGGCTGTTCCAGGGATGCTCTCTCTCTGGACCCTGTAACCACAGGGTCTCTTTTGAAGAGAAATGGCCTCTACAGAGCTCAGGGTATACTTGGAAATTGGAATCTCTTTAGTATCAGGTTGGTGTTTCTCAAATTTAAAAACCATGCCTCCGTTTTATAAATGTGATACATTCTGTAGTTTGTATTATAAAAATTAGTTATACATATTTTTCATTTTCTAGCTATAGAATTGTGTGGTTTATTTGAGTGTTTTCACCTCAAGTCTGTAAGTCTCTCTAAGCAAGGTTCAAGGGGAAGGAATGCTTGTTCTCTTGGTAATCATTGATATAAATAGTTTATAGAAATGTCTCAGTTGACCCATTTGGATAAGAGATTGGCATAAGAGAGCTTGTGAAAAGCAAAATCATGGATTGTTCTATAAACTTGTTACTGGTGGAAAAGCTTTCCTTTAGGAATAAAAAACCAGAGAAGTCTAACATGAGAAGTTAGTAATTTATGTATTTGCAGTCACTGACTACCTAGAATATGCATTTACATCATGTTGTTTAAATGTTTACAGTTAGGTAGATTGTAAAATCTCAAATTCCTCCCATTCCAGATTACATTCCCCTTTGCCATGTGACTTTGCTCATCCTTCCGTCAAGAGATGATAGAGTCTGTTTCTCTACCTCTTGAATCTGGGCTTGTCCATATGACCTCTTTTGGTCAAAGGAACATTAAGAAATGTGATGCAAGCAGAGGCCTGAAAACTGCTTATGCTTTGGGCTTGCCCTTTCTTGCTGCTAGGAGTCTTTTTGCCACCACTGACAAAATCCAGATCAGCCTCCTGGAAGATGAAAACACATGGTAGAAAAGACAAGGGGCCCAGAGGAGGCCCCTATCCTGACTGTTCTGCCAACCACCAGGCATGTAAGTGAACCGCCCTGTCTCAGTCTGTTTGGGCTGCTATAGTGAAATGCCAGAGACTGAGTGGCTTATGAACAAACAGACATTTATTTCTCACGTTCCTAAAGGCTGAGAAGTCTAAGATCAAGGTGCCAACAGATTCAGCATCTGGTGAGGGCCTGGTTCATAGATGGCCGTCTTCTGGCTATGTCCTCACATGGTAGAAGGAACAAGGGAGCTCTCTTGTGGTCTTGTGATCTGTAACAAATATATAGTCGATTTTCATCCTGTGCCTGGCACACAGCTCCTAAGACCCTTGAAATTTCCTAAGTAATGTGAGCACGCTTTTCAACCACACCTGAATTTATGTTATTGAGGTCACTTTTGGATAGCCCTTAAGGTTGGGGGCCGGTTGCCAAGGGAACCATTAAAGCATTAGAGGATTGGAAGTTTCTGACTCCCCTCCTACCCCTCTACCTCTGGGGAAGGGAGAGAGGCTGGAGATTGAGTTCAATCACCAATCATCAATGATTTAATCAATCATGCCTATGTAACAAAGCCTCCATAAAAATCTAAAAGGATGAGGCTCGGAGATTTTCCAGGTTGGTGAACAAGAATGTACCCACATGCCCAGAGGGCAGTGTACCCCACACTCTATGGAGACAAACTCCTGTGCTTGGGACACTTCTGGCCTTCACCCTATGTATCTCTTCATCTGGCTCTTCATTCACATCCTTAATATTCTTTGTAGTAAACCAGTAATGTATCAATAGTAAGAAAACTGTTTTCCTGAGTTCTGTGAGCCACTCTAGCAAATTAATCAAACTTGAGGAGGGGGTCGTGGGAACTTCCGATTTACAGCCATTCTGTCAGAAGTACAGGTAACAACCTGAATTTGAGCTTAGCATCCAAATGAAGTTGGGGGTGGGCAGGGGGCAGTTTTGTGGGACTGAGCCCTTTAATACAGAGGATCTGATGCTTACTCCAGGTAGATGGTATCAGAATCGAAGTAAATTGTAGGGCAGCAGGCTGGTGTCACAGAATTGCTTGGTGTGGGGAAAAGCCCCACACGTCTGGTGTTAGATGTGAAGGCAAATGAAGTGTAGGTGTGAGAGAAGAGGAGATACTCAGGAGAGTTTTTTCCCTAAAGAGGTTTCTTTTTCTTTCTTTCTTTTTTCTTTTTTTTGTTATTCAGTGTTTATTAAGTAGATTCAGTCTTACATATTATATACAGATTCAAAAGAAAAAGGATTCCACATACTTATGAAATCAGTGCATTTAGCAAGTAGTACCATGGAGATAACAGCTTGACTAGCAGCTCATTGGTCTTTTGTTAAGTGAAGAGAGGGAGTTGGCCTGTGCTAGTCATTCCACAAACAAAACAGAATTTAGTTGCATCACATAGAGAAGACACATTCTTTTATTTTATTTTTATAAATTTATTTATTTATTTTTGTTTATTTTGGCTGCGTTGGGTCTTTGTTGCTGCGCACGTGCTTTCTCTGGTTGAGGTGAGCGGGGGCTACTCTTCCTTGCGGTGTGTGGGCTTCTCGTTGTGTTGGCTTCTCTTGTTGTGGAGCACAGGCACACGGGCTTAAGTAGTTGCAGCACGTGGACTCAGTAGTTGTGGCTCACGGTCTCTAGAACGCAGGCTCAGTAGTTGTGGCGCATGGGCTTCGTTGCTCCATGGCATATGGGATCTTCCTGGACCAGAGCTCGAACCCCTGTCCCCTGCGTTGGCAGGCGGATTCTTAACCATTGCGCCACCAGGGAAGCTCCGAGAAGACACATTCTAAGAATTAAAATATTAAGCCACATTTACTGGAAAAACTCACTATATAGAACACAAATAATTTTTATAGAGCATTGAGGAGGAAGTCCTCACCTGCTTAGAAGAGCCACGTTAAGTTGCATAGGTGCATATCTGTAAAAATATAATTTAGAGGTGAAGCCATTGATTAAGTAGTAAAGAGTCATCTTTAAAAGTTGGTGCCGTCTGCTGTTTGTCTTAAGTGCCATATGCTTACTGTCTGGAGCCCCCTGCCCCGCCCCCCCCCCCCCCCCCCAGAGGTGATGCCTCATGAATGAGCTGCCTCCAGGGGACCCTGAAGAAATGCTTATACCGTCTGCATTGGAAAGTCTTAAAAGTCATCTCAGGTAGGGAACTTGCGCTCTTCCCCAAACATGTCTAAATTATGCCAGGGGATTGGAAACCTCTTGGGTTGTCCCTAAATCTTGGTTGGCTTGACCCTGAAGCTCCCATGAGTCGACGTGACCTTCCCATTCCCAGGCTGTCGGGAGAAGAGCTATATCCACCTCCGGCTCTGCAGCCGAGTCCTGCTTTCACTTTCCATGAGTCCACGCAGTTTCCCACCTGCAGCCAATAGGAAGTCTCCCTCCTGAGCCCTGCTCCTAAATGGACCACATGACAGAGGCATATAGGCTATCTGCCACACGGAGATTTTTCTGAGATTAGAAAAGTATTTTTCAGCAAATCTGAGTTCTGTGTGGTGTAGGTTTTTTGTTTTTGTTTTTAGGTGGAAACATAGGTAAAAAGTGAGAAGTTTTTGTTTTGTGGCTTTGCTAAGCAGATGAGCTTTGAGGTGCACATTCAGGAGGTTTCTTTTTGAAGGGCATTAATCCCATTCATGAGGGTCTACGCTCAAGACCTAGTCACCTCTCAAAGACCTCACCCCCAAATACCATCACATTGGGGATTAGGTTTCAACATATGAATTCTGAGGGAGCACAAACCTTCAGTCTATAATACAGCCTAAAACCTCCGGTCCCAGCCAAGCTGCCAGTTGATAACAGAGGTTTGCCAAGCTGGCCTAGACCAGAACAACTGCCCAGTTGATCCACAGGATCATGAGAAATAATATTTACTGTTTTAAGCCACCAAGTTTTGGAGTATTTTATCATGTAGCAAAGATGATACAAACTCAAATTTCAACCCCAATCCTTATGAGAAAGATTGGCAAACTAAGGCCATGGGGCTGGCCCCCCATTTTGTAATTAAAGTTTTGTTGGAGCACTGTTAATTTGCAATGCATTTTTTTCCAGCTTCATTGCGATATAATTGATATACAACATTGTGTAAGTTTAAGGTGTACAATGTGATAATTTGATACATGTATATATTGCAAAATTATTACAGTAGGGTAAGTTCACATCATCTCTATCACCTCATCTAATATACAGAATGGTGACTGTTAACAATATTGTATTATAAATCTGAAAGTTGCTGAGAGAGTAAATCTTAAATTTTTTCACCACACCAACAAAAAAAAAAGTAATTATGTTATGTATTTTCTATGGCTGCTTTTGAAAAATAATGGTTGAGTAGTTGTGAAAGAGGCCAGGTAGTCCTCAAAGACTAAAGTATTTACAATCTGATCCTTTAAGAAAAAATGTGCTGACCCCTACGATGAATTGTTTGTACTTTTCTAATTGCTGTAAAGGAGGTTTTCTTGATGCTGATTCTTTGTTAGTTGCATGTACTGGGAATATTTGCTCCAAGTTTGTAACTTATTTCACATACTTTAAGGTGTCTTTTGATAACTAATAAGTTCTTAATTTTAAAAAGTCAAATTGATAAATCTTTTTTTTTCATAGTCAATGCTTTTTATGTCCTGATCAGAAATCATTCCCTACCTCAAGGTTTAAAAAAATCCACTTAATGTTTTCTATTTAAAAATAAAAGTTTTGTTAATTCCATACTCCTAATTTGTCCCTCCTCCTCCTCTGGAATTAACAGATTGTATCTGGGATTAATAGATACAAACAACTATACGTAAAATAGATAAGCAACAAGGATTTACTGTATAGCACAGGGTGTTATATTCATTATCTTGTAATAGCCTATAATGGAATATAATCTGCAAAAAAACCCCACAAACCTGAATCACTGTGCTGTACACCTAAAACTAACATAATATTGTAAACCAACTATACTTCAGTAAAAAATAATAAAAATAAAAATAAAAGTTTTGTTTTCATATTTATGCCCTTAATACAATAGAATTGATTTTTGGTTATAATGTGAGGCAGGGATCCAATTTCTTCCTTTTCTACATGGATTGCAATTTTTTTTTACAGCTGTGTTTAATGAACAGTTACTCCTTTCCCTACTGATGTGTCCCCTCTGTCATCTATCAATATTACATAAGTGTGTGGGTTTGTTTCTGAGCATTCTATCCTATTCTATTCTATCTCTTCTATTCTATTCTATTCTATCCTATCCTATCCTATCCTATCCTATCCTATCCTATCCTATCCTTTTCCATATTTGTAACTCTTTTTCCATGGAGAAACCTGGTTTTCATTATCCTTGATGTATTTAACTATTTGCTCAATTCCCTCTGTATGTAACCAAATTTCTTCTGTGTAGGCCGAAATATAAGAGGGGGAGGAGGAGGGACAAGGAAAGGAAGAAAGAGGAAAGAGGAAGGAGGAAGGAAGAGTGTTGTTTTTTTATCTTTGTTTTACAGAACAATCTGCCCTCTCTCACAAACAAGGAAGAAAAGACCCAGAAGGGCAGGGGAGGGGATAAGTGCCCCAGGGGAACAGACCAGTCCAGTCACTGCCTTTGGGGTGGGGCTAGGTGGCAGGCTGGCAGATGGAGCCAGCTGGCCCGTCCTTCTGTCTCCTAGGTGGTTCCTGGCAGCCTTTTAATAAAAGACTTTTTTTTTTAAAGAACAGTTTTAGGTTCACAGGAAAATTAAGAGGAACATAGAGATTTAATATACTCCCTGTCCCCACACATGCATAGCCTCTCCCACTGTCAACATCTCCCACCAGGTTGGTACATTTGTTATAACTGATGAACCTTATATTGACATGTCATTATTACCCAAGGTCCATAGTCTACATTAGGATTTACTCCTGGTGTTGTACATTCTATGTTTCTGGACAGATGAATGTACAAGGATATGAATCTATGGTTAAGAGTATCATATAGAGTAGTTTCACTGCCCTAAAAATCTGGCAGCCTTTTAAACCTTAAGCTCCTTGGTTATTTTAGAGGCAATGCTTTTGAGGGCCATGGAGGTGCTGGCTGTGTGTCTAAATGACCCTGTTGAGGGACCATTGTGGGAGTCTGCACACCTCCGCCTCCCACTGCAGGAAGCCTTCTTGGCCCTGGGGTGCCGTGCATGCACAGTAGCACCATTTCTTATTCAGCTCATACTGGCAGCTTTCTGTGTCGAGCACCTTGATGAATTTTCATGGCATGTTAAAGGACTCCATGGAGTTTGTGATCTTCATACTCCATGTAAAGTGCAGTGTGTGGCTTGGCCTCCCTAGCTTTGAGTATCTCCATATGCTGTTTGCTTGCAGGTTTATGCAGGTTCCTTCTGGCACACCTGAAATAAGCATACCTTCATATAAACTTGAGGGAGAACTTGCTGAAGAAGCCGTCAGCGGCCCAGTGCTAGCTGTGGTTATTGCCCGAGGGAGAGGCTGGGATCACATTGGGGCAAAAATCTGCTGATCCCAAATGTACTGCCCAGTGTATAGGGAATTTCCTTTGGATAAACTGTGGAGGAAATTTGTTCCATCTGGGGTCCCAGCATCGCTGCTAAAGTTTTGGGTGGAGGAGGACGCCGCCGGGACACACTGGAGGTTGTGCTGGGCTGCAGTGTTTTGCAATTAACCTAAGTGAGTCCTAGGATCCCTTTCTGTGTGTAACCTATGGATGCATCAGCTCAGTCTGCAGGGCCCTGTAGTTAGAGAGTGGCTCTACATAAAGCTTTAGCTTCTCATCTTCCTGACCCACATTCGTTCGTGAATCCTCCATGATTTACTCTAAAGTATCTCTCCTGCTGGGATTGAAAATGAAAGATTTCTTGAGCAGGTTTTCGTATTCCATGCACAAGTCTAAGAGAATATGGTATATTTTGCCCAGTACTCCCTCTCATATCTCCTTGAAGTTCTGCCCATCAAAGGCAGGGATCCACTGACCAGTATAAAGGATGACTCCTAAGCTCCACGCAGCAATGGAGGGTCCATCATACTTTTGGCCCTGGGAGAGTTCCAGGGCAGCATAACAGGAGACTGCCCCAGAGGGTATCCAGCTTGTTGCTAAAGGTGAATTTGATGCAGAAGCCAAGGTCTGCAATCTTGGTGGTCATGTCAGCATCCAGGATAATAAACTTCTGGCGCTGGTACTTTATAGCAGACCCTATCTGGCAGAATTTGACTTGGATCACTTTTTCTTGCAAACTGCCAAGAGCCACTAGGTACTCTCTTCCAGTAGCATATTCCATGACAAGGAGTCTTGTCCTCAGCCTCCATCACTTCAAATAACCTCACTGTATTGGGATGATTCAAAGCCTTCATGAATTTTACTTTGTGGAATAGTCCTGGAGACTGGAGGAATCCTGTTGAGTCTTGTCAATGATTTTCACAGCTACCTCCTTCCCAGTCAGGATGTGTCAGGCCAACTTCACCTTGGCAAAGGTACCCTTGCTGTTGGTCTTGAGGAGCTGGTTGTTGCCAGCATGGGTCTTGTCCTCAGCAGAGATGGTGGAAAGCCCTGCAGCATGTTAGATTCGCTGCGGGGGTTGAAGGCAAGGTGTCCCAAGATCAGCTTAAACCTGGGAAAAGCTGGTGAGATTGGTCCAGGTCACCTCAAAACAAAATCACTTTTCATACTACCTGATGAACTGATCTTTATAATGGAATCAAAACACAATGGCAGGGGCTTCCCTGGTGGTGCAGTAGTTAAGAATCCGCCTGCCAATGCAGGGAACACGGGTTCGAACCCTGGTCCAGGAAGATCCCACATGCCATGGAGCAGCTAAGCCCGTGCGCCACAACTACTGAGCCTGTGCTCTAGAGTGTGCGAGCCTCATCTACTGAAGCCTGTGCGCCTAGAGCCCGTGCTCTGCAACAAGAGAAGCCACCGCAATGAGAAGCCTGCGCACTGCAACGAAGAATAACCCCCACTCGCCGCAACTAGAGAAAGCCTGTGTGCAGCAACGAAGGCCCAATGCAGCCGAAAAAAAAAAAAACAACCACAATGACGGACTAAAATAAAAATACACTAAGTAAAAAAGAAATGAGAAAAAATAAGTAAAAAAGAAAAAAATGAGGGAAAGAAAAAAGAGAAAACTATTAAGTAAAACAAAAAAGAGAAAAAAAAGGAAAACAGTGAGAAAAATTAAAAAGAGAAAAAAGAGAAAAAAATAAAATGAAAAAGTAAGAAAGAAGAAAACCAAAAAAAAAAAAAAAAAAACAAATGGAATATACAGACAGCCTACAATGTAAAGGAGAAAACAAGCTAACTTTGGTCAAAGTCCCTCAGGTCACTGAAAACCAGCTTCCCAAGCTAGAAGGACCACAAATCTAGGCCAACCAGGAACTTTATAGGTTCTTAGAATTCCATAACAATGGCTCCTTATGAGGACATAGCAAGAAAGGGACCTATTATGGTTAGTGATACTCCACAGTGGTTTCCTCATTTTTTTTTTTTTTTTTGTCTGATGAACCATTTTAGACTTAAAAAAATTATTGAAAATCCCAAACAGCTTTTCATGTATATGGATATAGCTATCAATATTTACATTATTAAAAATTAAAACCTGTATGATGTTTCAATGGCTTTTTTATTTCTAGTTTGAAAAGTTGTAATAATTTTTGGCTCAATGTATTTTCAAATGTCCAAATATGTGGGGATTTTTAATTTGTCTCTTTATTAACTTCTTTTTTCATTTTATTCATTTTTTAGTTTGTATCTATAAAATAAAAATACTCTCTATAAGAAATATAACTTAAATGCCATTCTAAAAATAATGATTCCTCAATACCATCATCTAGTCAGTGTTAAAATTTAATTGTCTTATGCATTTTGAAAATTTTGGTTTTTCAGATTATCTGCTTGAATTAGGATCCAAAAATCATTTATATTTTGTGACTGGTTCATATGAACTTAAACCCCTTTCAGTCTGTCACTTTCTACTCCATCTCCTTCCTTCCCCCTCTTGTTATTTATTTTTGACGAATTCATGTTGTTAATTTCCTACTGTTTGGATTTTCCTGATTGTATTCCTGTCGTGAACATTAACAAGTTCCTCTGTACTTCCTGTAAATTGATAGTTAAAATTGCAAGACTGATGGGATTTAGATGTGATCTTTTTGGTGAGACTCCTTCATGCGTGGTGGTGGTGTGTTCTTTTATCAGGAGGCTGATGGTCTTTCTTTTTGTGAGGTTAGTAGGCTTCCATGCTCATTGCTGAGATCCATTAAGTCATGACAAGTAGCAAAATACTAAATCTATCATCCCTTCATTTATTAGCTGGAATACTTCTGCAAGAGAAATGTCTCCCAATTAGCTCAATTACCTTGTGGTCATTGATGATGGTCTTTATGATTCCTTTTCCTGAAATTTGTTGGAGGCTTTTTTATTGGGCTAATACACATACTTTTTTTCAATTGTTTTTCATATAGGGCTTCCAGGTGAAATTTCACTTGAGCAAATGTTTCTGCAGCAAAAAAGTTAGTTTGAAATGTTCTGAACTAAGCCAAAGAAATACTGGCCAAGTGAGGAATTTTGGCATCAGAAACATCATTTTGGATATTTGAGGTCCTGCCTGAGAATATTTGAGATCCTGTTAGGGCTGAAAAAACTATAAAGTCAACCATCTACAGCGCTACCCACAGCCCTTACCAATGTGCCCAACATGCAATATATGGTCAATGTATGGTAGCCATTGCTGATATAGCATAATCTAACCATCTCATTTTATATGTGGGAAACTGGGGCTCATTCATTAGTTTGTTCATTCATCAAATGTTTCCTGGGCCCTTATGCTCTGAGGAGGCACTATGCTGGGTGCTGGATAAACTTCAGAAGAAAGTCCCTGAGTTTCCTGTGCTTTGTTGTGGGGTGGGGAAAACAACAAGTTAACAAATTAACAGCCATATTGAGAGGGTGATGAACAATATGAAGGAAATAAACATGGTGATGTGTTAGTGCTACTGGGTGGGACATTACTTTAGATGGGTACTAACATTTCATATGAAATTTCCTTGACAGGAAGGGACAAGATCTAGGAAAAGGACTCTCTGAGCAGAGGGTACCACAAGGCAAAAGGCTCTGAGGAAACAAGCTTGGTATGATTGAATTGCAGAAAGTCAATCAGTGTGGCTGACATAGTGAGCAGGCAGAAGTGTGGTGGAAGGAGAGTCGAGAGAGGCAGGCGGTGGCAGAGACCAGAATCTAGCTTTTCTGGTCGATTCTGTCCTGATACATTTTGTGTTTCATTTTGCATGATTCTGGGGCACTGTAGCTGTGTTTCTTCAGCATAACATGTGCAGCTGCAGAATAGAATGTTTTAGAAATCACTTCTCTCTCCCTGTCTGCCCCTGCTCCCATCTAGACCTGTCCCTTAGGTAGCCAATTCTGAAGGAAATCTGGTCCCTTGCTGCAGCCTGGGTTTTGTTTCTGGTGACTGCAGTCTCGGTGTTCCCAGGGACTGAGGTGTGAGCTGCTTATTTGAGCAGGGTTGAAGAGCCAGCTCCTGGACCATTCCTGCTTTGTGCTCCGCCCTGACCTCTGGTGGACTCAGCCTGCTAAGACATTGACCAAGCTAGAAGCTGGAAGCCTCTGCCTTCTATCCCTACCTGCCTGAATTTGGTTCGGAGTGTGCACTCTATTATGAAGGCTTTGTGAAGAGGCAGAATTTCAGACTCTGCCATGGGGTGGCCAGATGGCTTTTGACCATCGAACACCTCTTATGCTGGTATGACAACCATTCTTTAGAGTTTGGATGGCATCTATCCTGCCAGTCCCCCAGGCACAATGCGTGGGCATAGGATCCAGCCTGACCAATGGGAGCACTCATTCCTTTGGCCTGAAGGATTGGTTCAGAAAGAGCACATGGTCCAAATTGGGCGAATCAGGTCTTCTTTAAGGGTTTGATACAGGGACCTTGGGACAGAGAGCATCTCTCTTTCCCTTGGATCTAGAATTTTATAGATCCTTGTATACCTGGATTGCCAGTAACCATCTCTTTGGCCCCATTGAGAGAGGCTGCCTGAGAAATTAACACTGAGGAGGAAGGTGGGGTCTGGAAATTCAAAGGGATTTATCATTTAAGCTTCTGCTTCTGGGTGTGCCTAGGGTGAACCAATAAATTCCTTTTTTCTCTTAAGCTACTTTCAGTTGGGTTTCTGTCACAACTGGAAATCTCCTAATTAATACCACAACCAGTGTTAGTCAAAGTTATTATTAGTAGTAGATAATCAAAAGTAAATTTGAAGTATATACGGTGTGACACCTTCCTTTATGACACCACATTTGTAATTATGTAGTGATCTGGGTAACTATTTTTTTAAAAATATATTTATTTATTTATTTTTATATTTAAAAAAATGTTCAAAATTAAAATTAGGAAAAGAGAAAAGATTGCCCTTATCTGAATGGGCACTCATGTTTGCATTGCCTTTAAGAAACTTCCAATTCCCTAATTATAGGACAAATACACCAGAGAAGGACCATTTGCATCACAAAATAATTTTTAATTTTCCATGGGGAAAAAAAATCCCCTCAAGTCTTATTCAAATAATAGTGATTAAAATGATCCAATGGGGGCTTCCCTGGTGGCGCAGTGGTTAAGAATCCGCCTGCCAATGCAGGGGACACGGGGTTGAGACCTGGTCCGGGAAGATCCCACATGCCGCAGAGCAACTAAGCCCGTGCACCACAACTACTGAGCCTGTGCTCTAGAGCCCGTGAGCCACAACTACTGAGCCCGCTTGCCACAACTACTGAAGCCTGCGCACCTAGAGTCCGTGCTCCGCAACAAGAGAAGCCACCGCAATGAGAAGCCCGTGCAATGCAACGAAGAGTAGCCCCCGCTCGCCGCAACTAGAGAAAGCCCACGTGCAGCAACGAAGACCCAATGCAGCCAAAAATAAATAGATAAAATAAGTAAATTTATAAAAAAAAATGATCCAATGAAGAGTTCAGCTGCAGAGGAAATTGGAATTAGCCCTAGAGGGCAAATCTTCCTTCCCTCCCTCCCTTCTCTCCTCCTTTCTTTCCTTCCTCTCTTTATCCCTTCCTCCCTTCATTCTTTCCTTCCTTCTCTCTGTTATTTTGCTAAAATAAAAAAAGTTCTTTTTTTTTTTTTTTCCAGACTATGAAGTTACTGTAAAAAAAGAAAGTTCGGACAATAAGGAAAGGTGTAAAGGAGACAGAAAAATTACCCATGATGTTACTACCTAAAAAATAATAGTAAAAGCAGTGTAAGGCATTGTTCTAAGCATTTTACATATATTAACATGTTTAAACTTCACTAATAACCAGAGGAGGTAGTTCCTACTGTCATTCACATTTTACAGAAGGGAAAGTTGAGGAAGAGTGTGTTAAGTTTCTCAAGATCAAATCCTATGTGGCCTTGTTGAGAAAGAGGCACTCTGGACCCTTTGGTAAATAGTCTTTGGTACATATGTGTGCACAGTTGCTCACATTCATGTGTGTGTACAAATGTGCACACACCATAATCACCCACATGCACACAGACTTGTGCACACATATGCCACTATTACATGTATGAGCACACAGACGTTTTACAAAACAATCATTTTATCATGGTACCTTATGACTTGATTTAAAAATATATACAATAGTAGGCAGAAGAGTATAATAAACCCCACGTGCTCATCACTCAGATTCAACAGTGGTCAATTTGTGGCCAATTTTCTTTCATCTCTACTCCCAGTACTTTCCCTTCTCTATAGATTAAAAAAACAAACAGCTGACTTTGAGATAATTTTAAACTTAAGGAAAATTGCTAGTATAGAGAATACCCAAATACTCTTTACCCAAATTCACTGATTTTTGACATTTTTGCCACATTTGCTTTATCATTCTCTCTCTTGTTTTCTCTGTATGTGTGTGTGTATGTGTACACATATACATAAAATTTTTAATTTTTTGGACCATATGACAGGAGGCCGCATGGCTGAGGCCCCTTTATTTCATCATGCCTCAGTGCCCGTTTCCTAAGAACGAAGATATTTTCTTACATAGCCGCAGTACAGTTATTAAATTTAGAAGTTAATTAATACAGTACTTTTATCTATGGTTCATATTCCAGTTTTGTCAATTGTCCCAGTAATGTTTTTTATAATATTTTTTTTGCCTCTAGCCCAAGATCTAGTCCAGGATCACATATAGCATTGAGTGGTCATGTCTCTTTGGTCTCCTTTAATCTGGAACTGTGTGTTTAGCCTTTCTTTGCCTTTCATGACTGACATTTTGGAATAAAGGCCATTTATTTTATAGAATGTTCCTCAATTTGGGTTTATTTGTTGCTTTTTTTGACTATGCTCAGATTATGTATTCCTGGTCAGAATTCTACTTGCTGATGTCATATCTGTCTTAGCATATCACATCTGGAGGTACACAATGACCATTGGTAATGCTAATTTTCATCATTGGGTCAGTGTATTGTCGTTTCTCTATTGTATGACCTACTTAAAAAAAATTTAGCTACATATACTAGTTTTATTTATGAAGCAAGAAAAGATAGACCCACAGCATTATTTTTCATGGTGGTGGCATCACCACCACCATCATCATCACCATTACTGAAGACTTGTTATTATGTCAGGTGCTATGCTAAATGCTTTACCTGCTTTAATTCTCACAACCACTCTCTGAATAAAAGTAAAGCGTGGCTGAGAGAGTTTAACTTGCCAAAGGCTGAGTGGAGCTTCAGACCTGGCCGGCTGACTCCAGAGCCTGTGTTCTTAGTCATGTACTACTCTTTATTTATCCAGTTCTCTAACTTTGTGTGTTTTAATTATTTCTCAGTCTTAACTTTTTAAAAACAATGCTGCCATGAATATCTCAGAATAAACATTTTTATGAGTCCTCAAAATCTCAGCCCTTAGACCCCTAGATTTATTTCTTTACTCACAAGGCAGATATTAAATAAACTAGAAAATATACTCAGCAGTACGTCTTCCTGTAAAACTATGTCAGCTGAGAGTTGGAAGGGAGTCTTTTGATTGATTTTTCTGTTCTGGGCAAGAATCTTCTCTAACAACGACCTAGTAACAGACGTGATTAGTAATACCACCCCCTGAACACCTCGCTATATTTCAACTACTGGGTCACACCTTTTTCCTTTGTGATTTTCTTAGTCTTTACAATAACCTTGTAAGGTAGGTGTTATCCCTCTATGTTCAGATAAGAGCAAACATCCTGTGGCATCCCTGACAGATGGGTACAGCCTCTGTTTACACGTATCTGTCAATGGGGAACTCTGTTTTGCAAAGCAGACCAGACCATTTATGGATCCCTGTAATTGCTTACTTACTACTGTAAGTAAGAATTCACTTAAAATCACTGTAGAATTCACTAAATCTCTTTTCACACAATAGAGCTTGTTTAAATAATTACAATGAACATAGCTGCCATTTGTTGGGCACTTGCAAGGGACCAGCATTTGTTCTCAGTGTACTTCTCACAGGTATTACCTCACTTATGCACAGTGACCTTGTGAGGGGGTATGTTACTGCTTCCACTTTATATATGAGGTGACTGAGGCCTGTGGCTATTAAGTAGTGAGGCCAAGACCGTTCCATCTCACCTGAATGTACTTACCTGGTGGCTTTAGAACCTGACCTCCCTAGAAAGCTGCCCAAGGGCAGGGAAGTAAAGCTGGTTACTGGGGTCAGCACAGAAGAATGTCAATTTAGAAAGACAGAAAACAGCTGGCCAAGTTCCTTCCCAAAACTTTCCAAAGTTTTCAGAGTTTCATACAGTATGCATGTGGGTTGCAACAAGGAAAATTTAGATGGAAGTCTAGCAAACATTAATTATCACATCAACAAACATATCTATAACATCTGTTGATGTTATAAGGGCTTACTATGAAACCTAATGGTGGACACCTTGCTGTGTGCAAATTTACTTTAGAATCTATTTTGCTTATTCCTCTATTATGGGTTGAATTGTGTGCACTGAAAAGATAAGTTTTAACTCTAGGTATATGTGAATGTGACCTTATTTGGAAGTAGGACCTTTGCAGATATAATCAAGTTAAGATGTAATTATTAGAGTGGGCCTTAATCCAATATGACTAGTGTCCTTATAAGAAAAGGAAAGTGCCATGTGAAGACAGAGACACCCAGGGAGAATGTCACATGACAACAGAAGCAGAGATTTGAGTGATGCAGCTGCAGGATGTTGGCCTAAAACAAATAGACTGCCAGTTATTTCTCCAGCAAAAACGAGTTTATTCAGGATCAGGAAAGAATTGCAGTTTTGGGTCTACAACCATGGCAAGTCATGTGCAAGTCCCAGCACAGCAAGGGAAGGACAGCTTTTTTATAGAAGGGAAAAGGAGGTCTGGAGGGCTATAGTAAACAAAGAGTCCAGAAAAACAAAGAGCTTTTCATTGGCTGAGTTGTTGCCAGAGAGAAGAGGAGGTCTTTCTTCCTCCTCTTGGGCTCTGCTATCATCCCAGGGCACGAGAGCTCCCCCTTCTGGTCTCCTGACTCTATTTAATTGAGGTTTCTGTTTATTAATTTTTTACAAGGCCAAGGAACACCAAGGATTGATGCCACTGTAAGAAACTAGGAAAATGCAAGGAAGGAGTCCATCCAAAGTCTCAGAGAGAGTGTGGTCCTGCTGACATATTGATTTCAGATGTCTAGCATCTGTATAGAATTGTGGGGGTAATACATTTCTGTAAAACAACAGCCCTCTAGTCTGTGGTATTTTGTTACAACAGCCCTAGGAAACTAATATAGACTCCCATTCACTTCTTGAGTTGATAAATTATCCTAAAGATTTGAAGCCCATTCAGTTGCATAGATACTTTCCTTTTGTTTGTTCCCTCTGAGGTTTTCAAACTTCAGTGTGTATAAACAAAAGTATATGTATATATATATATATAATATGTATTCTATAGGTGGTTTAGAGGATTTTTTAAAATTGAAGTATAGTTGACGTACAATATTGTGTTCACTTCAGGTGTACAGCAAAGTGATTCAGTTACATTGCAATACATATATATATGTATACATCTATATTCTTTTTTTAAATTCTTTTCCATTGTAGTTTATTATAAGATATTGAATATAGTTCCCTGTGCTATACAGTAAATTCTTGTTGTTTGTGAGGATTTTTTCAATAGATAATTTTCACTGTAATTTTTTTCATTTCTTATTTGTTCATTTAGAATGACCCCTAAGCTTCTTTGTATTGTATTTCTCTTTGTTTTCTCTCCACTAGGCAATATCCCTCCAGTTTTTGTTGGAATATTTTCCTAGACCATTTGCCAACCAAATGTGTTCTCCTTTGAATATATTATAGTAGATCAGTGTCTCTCTTAAAATGTGATACTCGGAACAGTGATTGTAGTGGGACTGTTATCTTCCTTTCTTTGGATATGGGCACAGTACTTCTATCAGTGAAATCTAACTTTGCTTCTTTTTTTAAGCAGCCACACAGCAGTTCTTTTTTTTTTTTTATAAAGATTTATTGATTGATTTATTGATTGATTGATTGCTATGTTGGGTCTTCGTTTCTGTGCGAGGGCTTTCTTTAGTTGCGGCAAGCGGGGGCCACTTTTCATCGCGGTGCGCGGGCCTCTCACTATCGTGGCCTCTCTTGTTGCGGAGCACAGGCTCCAGATGCGCAGGCTCAGTAATTGTGGCTCACGGGCCTAGTTGCTCCGCGGCATGTGGGATCTTCCCGGACCAGGGCTCGAACCCGTGTCCCCTGCATTAGCAGGCAGATTCTCAACCACTGCGCCACCAGGGAAGCCCAGCAGTTCTTTAATTGAAACCCCACATTTTTTTTTTTTTTTTTTTTTAATGTATAGCTCCTAAGTCCGATTTTATACCTTTTTAAAAACACCAAATTATAGGTGTTTTAAGACACCTAAATAATAGGGTGTCACATTGCTCCTATTAATTTTTTATTGTGTGCAACTAATAGATAAGTAAGTCCTGGAGACCTAATATACAGTACAGTGATTATAGACACAAAACTCTATTATAAACTAAAAAAAAAATTAAAGTTGCCAAGAGATGAGATCTCAATTGTTCCCAACACTAGGAGAGATGATAATTATGAGACTGGGTAGAGGTGTTAGCTAACGCTACATTGGTAATTATAATGCAATATAAATATATCAAATCAATATGTTGTACTTTAAACTTACAAAACGTTGTATGTCAAATATATCTCAATAAGAAAAAATTGAAAAAATGTATTTTCTCTTAATCTCTCTCTCTCTCTTTTTCTCCTCCAGCTTGTTGGTCCCATGAGAGTGGTCTCCCCATTTACAGGTATCATCTCCAGATTCAATAAGTAAGTTTGCCTTTTAAAAATATTCATGAATATCGACTTTCTTCCTTTAGGTCTGTGTCATGTTTTTGCATTTAAGTTTGACTGGGTATTCCGTCTTCCATCTATTTGTGTGGCTCTTGCGGGAGTTTTGCATGTTATTAAGTACATTGCTTTCTTTAGATGCTGCCTTCTCTTTCTGTCTCTTGAGGAGAATCTGTGAATTTTTTTTTTTTAGTCAGAATATTATTAAGACAGACTTAATGCCTCTGGATTGTACCAATCTTTTAAGAATAACAATGTAATAATAATATTATATTTATATGAAGGGAGCTGGTAATAAAATTTCCTAATAATTATTGGGTTTCTTCCTATGTACTAGGCATTCTCATTTATGAAAAATAATTTATTGAGATGGAAGTCATATATCATAAAATTAACCATTTTTTAAAGCAAACAATTCAGTGACAGCAAGTACATTCATAATGTTGTGCCACTGCCACCTCTGTCTAGTTAAACATTTTCATCACTCTGAAGTAAAACTGGCGACCCATTGAGCATTTTCTCCCTCTCCTCCTTCCCCTCACCCCCTGGCAACCATCAATCTGTGTTTTGTCTCTATGGCTTTATCTATTCTGGATATTTCATATAAATGAGATCATACAGTATGTGACTTTTGTCTGGCTTCTTTCTCTCAGCATGGTTTGGAGGATCATGTTGTAGCATGTTTCAGTACTTTATTCCTTTTTACAACTGCATAATGTTCCACCGTGTGTTTGTCCATTCATTTGTTGATGGTCATTTGTGCTGTTTTCACCTTTTGGCTGCTGTGAATAGTGCTGCTATGAACATACCTGTGTATGTACTTGTCTTAGCATTATCTTATAAACTGTGCCTTTTAGGATTTGGAAAACACGATCACTCTTTTTCTAGAAAACCTTTATTTGGGTGACTGTATAATTCGTCAATAGAATGATACCACCACAGAAGTTTCTTGCATTTTGTAGGGCTTGCTCTCCCCTGGATTATGTTCACATTTCTGGGACATATTTCAAGCTGAGTGAGTACATCACCATCATCATCTCCCTCCTGATGTTGGTGATGGTAGCTATCATTTGAGAGCCTATCATATAATAGATACCATTATTATCCCTATTTCACAGATAGAGAAATGGAGGCTTATGAAACTTAAGCACCTTTCCCAAGTGATAGACGAGTGATAGAGCTAGGACTAAGACCCAGGTCTTTGTGACTCTAAAACTTGAGGTATGTGACAATTATGTTCCTGAGTTTCCTATCTTTCATGAAGTTGACTTTTTCCCCCTAATTATCGTGGATAGCTACTGACTATCAATAATAATAAACTTTCAATCAGTCAGTCCTGAAATCAATTTAGTGGGTCAAAAACCTCATTAAAAATGGAAATAGATGGAATAAGATGGAAAATATCATGTAGTAAGGGTATTATTTTATGAAACTTTCATTTGTCATGTGTGTGTGGCACGTATATGTGTGTCTGCATGGGGTCATGACATAAAATGTAACTCTTATTGTGGGTTGCAGTCAAAAAGTTTGAAAAAATGCTCTAAGCAACTCAGGTTCATTTCCCCCCTGAACATTTGAACTTTTATGCACCTAAGCAGTTTTTGCTGTTTTCTTCACTCTCAAACATCCTCTTATCCTCCAAGTTCACAGATTACCGAAATACGACATTTTTTTGCCCCTTCATAGCCATCACTGACTGATCCTACATGTAATTTTACAAAATTGCAGCGTGCATGCCTTTGAAGTTCCGTTCCCCTTTGTAATTAAATAACACACATGTAAAAAAGTGCACATTTAATAAGCGCTTTAATAAGTGATAGCCCACATCGATCCCATTCAACACAAACAGACCATTTGTGCTCGTTTGTCACTTACTGGTGCCCACATCAGACGGGCAAGACACAGAAGAAGACATCTTCCCTGCTGTTCGTCACATAGTGTAAATGCAATTCAGGGGCACTGGTCCCCAGACAGCCTCCGGGAAGGGCTCCTGTGGATATACAGATGATAATTCCACATGGTAAATGTTTGGTTTTCTTCACGTCAGTAGCAATTCATAGCAGTTCTCTGGGGACCCTTTCAAAAGCCAGTTTGAAAATGTGTTCCTTAAAAGAACAGTTTTTAAAAAAATTAATAATGAGAACATATTAAAAATGCCACGTTGTTGGTGGGAAAGCCCCAAAGCAGTCTTTTAATAAATTGGAGTGAATTATAACTTAAATCCTACAAAATAGAATTAGGGTTTTACATTTTTATTTGTTTCAATGCAAGAATTCAGTCTCTCATTGAAACGTAAAAAAAAAGTCATGCAGAAAGTTCAAGGGATTCTTGATCAGGTAGGGACGGTTGTGGAGAATGATCATTGAGTATATGTTGTTGAAACACCCTTTGCGTGTAAAACACCCTACCGAGTGTTGAGAAAAGGGAAAAATTATGATATAGCAAGCTGCTTCAGGAAGCTAGCCAACAGAAAACTCCTATGTGTGTTCGTAGGATACATTTAAAGGAAGTTCATCAAGATCTTGCATGTAATTAATGGTAGAAAAGTAGAACCGTAATGTCTGTTAAAAAAGGAATAGTTAGGGCTTCCCTGGTGGCGCAGTGGTTGAGAATCTGCCTGCCAATACAGGGGACACGGGTTCGAGCCCTGGTCTGGGAAGATCCCACATGCCATGGAGCAACTAGGCCCGTGAGCCACAATTACTGAGCCTGCGCGTCTGGAGCCTGTGCTCCGCAACAAGAGAGGCCGCGATGGTGAGAGGCCCGCGCACCGCGATGAAGAGTGGTCCCCACTTGCCGCAACTAGAGAAAGCCCTCGCACAGAAACGAAGACTCAACACAGTCATAAATAAGTAAATAAATAAATAAATAAATAAATAAATAAATAAATAAAAGACCGTGAATTTCTTTAAAAAAAAAAAAAGGAATAGTTAAATGCATTTTGGCAGAATCATGTAATGGATAGCAGAAAGCTATTAATAAGAAAGAGGTAGATCTTTAAGAAGACTGAGAAGAAAACGTTATTGTGAAGAGATCATGCTTCTGAAGAACCTGTTTCATTTACTTGTTTTTCCAGCTCTTAGAACAGTCCCTGGCATATAGTAAGTGTTTGGTAAATATTTATTGAATGAATGAATGAATGAATGATAATATGATAGCATTTTAATAAAAATAAATGAGGGGTATCCACATACATGGGTAGACATCAAACTGTCAAGAGTGGTTAACCTGAGGAGTGGGCTTGGGGTCAGGGAAAGGCAAGTTTTGGGAGAGAAGAGATCATATCTCATTTGGGTCCCAGTACCTTTAAGAGCACCTAGCATGTTATTTGCTTACCATGGAGAATAGACAAATAGTAGTAATAGCTAACACTGACTATTTACTTACTGAGTGCTATACTCCATGCTGAGCGCTTTATGTATGACTCCTCATTTTATGCTCACAGCAATCCTTTAAGGTCAGTATTATTATTACCCCCTTTTTACAGTTGAGGAAGCTGAAGCTGCAAGGTTTGTAAGTGACTCATCTACTGACAAACAGCTAGTTAGTAAAGGAACCAGGCTGAACTGTGGCAGTCTGGATCCAGTATCTGTGTACCTAACCACTGGGCTCATAACCTGTAGTTGCCTAACTCATTTTTATATTCTAAACAGGGAATAGAAGGATGCCTTGAACATGGTGCTTGTATCAAACACTGTTAGCTGCTTACATAGCAGCTGTTTCTTACTTCTTCCTAAGTTTACAGACTCCCCCACCCCCAATTTTGTTCAGGCTACAACATACTCTGGAAATAATGAACCACTCCAGAGTCCAGGGTCTAAACCTACTTTGGAAATTCCTATTTGCTAGGGAGGTTTAGGTGTGGCCATGTGACCAAGCTGTGGCTAATTAGGTATAAGGAGAAGTCTCCTGGGAGGGCTTTTGCTTCTGAATAAAAAGAGATGGTAAGGAGATCAGCTTCTTTCCTCTGGTCTTAAATTTGGTTGTGTGAAGATGTGATGTGTGCAGCTAAATCAGCCATATTGCTTGAAAAAAGAAGGCCAAATATAAAAAGATAACATGGTAAGGACCACAGATCAGAAAGGTAGAGAGAGTCTGGGTACCGGTTGATATTGGTAAACCTCTGCGTCAGTCCTGAAATTGCCAGAAACAGAATTAAATTGTGAAATTGTGCAAGCCATATCCATTGTTATTTGTGGCTGAAAGCAATTCTATACAGTGCTCTAAAATAGCCTTGTTGAATTGAAAGTATTGATGAATTCAAGGAGGTGACATAAGCTATATTCAGAAAAGCTAACTAACAATGCAAGACTTTGTGTGCTGAGTATCGAGTGAATAACATAGCCTGGTGGGCCTATCAAGAAGGTCTTCGTGGAAGAGAGAAAATGTGAAGTGAACCTTGAAGGCTAGTAATAGTAAAGGTGTGGAGTTAATAGTTAGTTGTGGAAAAAAAGTCACTTTAGGTTTTGATCCCATTTGTCTCATTTTTGAGACTATTCTTGATAGCAGAAAACACAATATTAGTTCATTCTAGCTGTACTAAGTCAAGTCAGGATTTTCTGCTTTCCTTCCTTATCTCTAGGACATCCAAGTTCTGAAGGGCTCATGTGGTATCATGGACTTATCTGGTGTTTGTGCATGACAGACAGACAGCCTGTCTGTCTGTCTATCATCCCCTCATTTTTGGACTACACAGGAAGGGGCCAAATGCAGGGCTCCTTCACAGAGATGGGGAAACTGAGACCTATAAAACTTAATGCCTCCCCTAAGACATACACCAATAAGTGATAGAACTGGAAGTAAAAGCTCTTTGGAAGTGTTCACATCTTTTGCATCCCTTTTAACTCTTCTCCTTGCCCAGTGCCCAGAGAAGTTTTTTTTTCTTCTCATTGTGTCAATAAAAAAGTACCTAAACAGTTGTTTCCCACAAAACATTTGTTTATGTTAGGACTTTTGCTTTTGGAAACTTAAGGTTGACCTTTATCTTTCTTTGTATTTCTTCTGTGTCCACCTTTCCCAGAGAGGAAGAAGACCAAGATCTTGTTTAAACAGAACAGTGATGAAGGGGAAAACATCACGCTCTGACAAAGAGAAACAAAAGTAAAATATTTTACTGATTAAATCTCCAAAATTTAATTTTGCCATAGAGGAACAAATAGAATGATTTGTTTTGCTTGGTCAGATCTTGGTTCTCCTCTACTTCACTGGTTGCTCCTTCTCATTCTCTTTTGGTGGTTCTCCCTCTTCTCCCTGACCTCTTATTGTAGTGCTTCGGGCACAGTCTTAGCAATCTCTACTCCTCTTCTAGAGGTGCTTGTCCAATCTCATGGCTTTAAGCAGCTGCATGTGCTGTCAGTGTGCAAATTTATATCCTTTGCTCAGTACCCCATCTTTGAGCTCCTGTGTCTGGGATCCTCACCTGGCTGTCTAATAGACATCTCAAACCCAACCTGTGCAAAAGAAACTCTTGATCTTCCTCCCACAAACTTGCCCTATTCACATCTTTCCCAATCTTCCAATTGCTTAGGCCATAAACTTTTATCATCCTTGATTTCCTTCATTATCTCATACCCACATCCAAAGCATCAGCAAATCTTGTAGGTACTATCTTCAAAAGATATCTAGAATCTAACCACTTCTCACCACTTCTGCTATTACCACCTTAGTCCAACCTTCTGTCATCTCTGATGTGTGTGATTGTGGAAACCTACCTACTGGTCTCTGTGCTTCCATTCTTGCTTATCCCCATAGTCTATTCTCAAACAGCAGCCAGAGTCATACTGTTAAAACATATAAGTTAGATCACGCTACTCTTCTGCTCAAAAAGCTCCATTGACCTCCCATCTGACTCAGAGTAAAAGCTAAAGTTTTTATTTAACTTTAATTTTAATTTTTAATTTTATTTAAAGTAAAAGGCTTTACTTAATTCATACCCTTATTACCCCGCTGACTTTATTTCCTTTTACTTTTCTATTTGATCATTCTGCTCCATAAATTTCCTCTCTTTTCCTCAAAATGCCAGTCATACCTGGAATGCTCCTCTCTCAGAAATCTGCATGTCTCACTCCCCGCTTAGCTACAAGTCTTTCTCAATTAAGACTTACCTTGACCTTCCCACTTAAAATTGCAAACCCTTCCCTATTGCCCCCAATGCTCCTCTCTGTTCTGTTATTTTCCATAGCACTTATCAGCATCTAACATACTATATGACTTACTATTATGTTTATTGATTATTGTCTGTCTCCCCTGAGAAGAATGCAAACTCCATGAAAGCAGGTAGTTTTGTCTGTTTTGTTCACTGATGTACCTATGGCACTTAGAACCCTGCTTAGCACACAGAAGATGGTCAATGACTATTGTAGAATGAATAAATGAATTAAGAGAGTCTGTATTTCTCATTGTTCTTCTCTGATGCTGCCATTATTATTATTATTAGTAACTGTTTTTGCTTGGTAGGGGGAAATATAGGTTCAAAATGCGGATTTTCCTGGAGACTCAAAGCAAACAGTGGGTAAAGGAGATATGTTTGAACTCTTCCAGGTGTCCTCACATCAGAACAGGTACACACATGCCTACCATACTTACTTTTGACATCTGCGTGAAAGGAAGGTGGTCCTGCTTGTGTATGACAGAGAGAAAGGGAACTCTCTTACCCGTGCTTTGTTTCATGACTGCAGTTCTCACTCTACAGACACTCCTTGGTCTGTGACACTAACTAGAATATAGGAATAGGTGATACCGAAAGTATTTAAGTCAGAAAGAGAAAAACAAATACTGTATGCTAACACATATATATGGAATCTAAAAAACAAAATGGTTATGAAGAACCTAGGGGCAGGACGGGAATAAAGACACAGACCTACTAGAGAATGGACTTGAGGACACGGGGAGGGGGAAGGGTAAGCTGGGACGAAGTGAGAGAGTGGCATGGATTTATATATACACTACCAAATGTAAAATAGATAGCTAGTGGGAAGCAGCTGCATAGCACAGGGAGATCAGCTCTGTGCTTTGTGACCACCTAGAGGGTCGGAGACTCAAGAGGGAAGAGATATGGGGATATATGTATATGTATAGCTGATTCACTTTGTTATAAAGCAGAAACTAACACACCATTGTAAAGCAATTATACTCTAATAAAGATGTTAAAAAAAAAAGTATTTAACAGGTGGTACCATAGGCACTGACCAATCAGATGGGCCACCAGCTGTAAGCAACTGGTGTGGTTCTATGCTTATCACGGAGCATCAGCCCTGAACATAAGTATTAGATAGTAACTTCTCTGCTCACTGTCTTATCAATTTTTCTTACAATGAAATGGGGAGAGGGTTTCATGCCAAAGGCAGTATTTCTGAACATCACACATTGGTCCTTAAAGGAACAAGAAGATCCACCAATTCTGCATGAGCTTTTGAGGTATTTTTGAAGAATTTCCTCATTTTCATGATTTCAACTTTGAGAAATCTATTCTAAGTTTCAATCTTAATATCTAATTATTGAAATTACAATAGTTATGGATACAATGGCCTAGATTTCACAGTACAACTTAAAATATCATGTAAAAGGACAAAGTCACTAATAAAATACAAATCTTTATGTCATGTTGCAACTTGCATGTACTTACACTGTAAGACAAGGCATGTTCACAGTACAAGCAGAAAGTGACATTAAAAATAATTTGTCAAGTGAGAGAGTGGCATGGACATATATACACTACCAAACGTAAAATAGATAGCTAGTGGGAAGCAGCCACATAGCACAGGGAGATCAGCTCGGTGCTTTGTGACCACCTAGAGGGGTGGGATAGGGAGGGTGGGAGGGAGGGAGATGCAAGAGGGAAGAGATGTGGGGACATATGTATATGTATAACTGATTCACTTTGTTATAAAGCAGAAACTAACACACCACTGTAAAGCAATTATACTCCAATAAAGGTGTTAAAAAAATAATAATAATTTGTCAGAGTCAACACATTGTCTAGTTGACTCTGTCTCAGAATTTATGGGCAAGAGGCCCTGTAACACATTGAAAAAAATTAAAACATTACTTCCTTTCTTAACCTTCTCTGCTAGGTTCATCCTAGCCAAATCGTAGGAACTGGCCCTCCATCATTAGGAAGCTTCTGTTTTCTCATACCCCGGTGAACTAGAGCAGAGCTTCTCAGACTTTAATGTGCATGCATATCACCTGCATGTTTGTTAAAATGAAGAATCTGATTCATTAGGTCTAGGTAAGGCCTGAGAATCTGCATTCTATCAACCTCTCAGACGATGCCATTCCTGCTACTCTGTGGACCACGCTGAGTAGCAAGGCGAGGACTTTGTTTAAAATCTCTGTCTTGGGCTTTTTCTTCTCGGTTTCCTTAGAAGCCGGGCTTGAATGGGGAGGACTCCCACCATCAGTCATGTCCACTGCATCAAACTTTGGGATAATTTTCTATTGTCTTTTTCTTCTCATTTTATATATGGCTTATGTTTTTGGTTCTTTCTTTTCTCCTGTTGTTTCTCTGGCTGTCATGAGCTGGGAATGTGCCACTGAAAAAAGGTGGCACATGTAATTCATTGTGATAGTGCACTCTTTCATTGTAATGCAATTAGCAGTGGGCATGTCTGGTTTTACTCTGGGACAGCAGCATGGAGGGAGCTATTTAAATTAGTGAAAAAGTATTAACGGTGAAAAATGTAATTAGTACAAGGCTGCTGTGTTGAATAAAATCCCATTGTGTGTGGCACATGTGTGCTTGTGTGTGTTACGCCAGACAATGGTAACTGTAACAACTGTTCCCAGTGTTGATTTGCTGGCTGTCCCCTGTGCTGATTTCTGTCTGCTAGTGACATGGGTGTGAGAGGAGGAGTAATGAGAATCATGATATTCCTCAAAGATCCATTTTTCTATAGTGCAGAGAAAGGTCTTAGACGTCCAAGCAGCGATAGCAGCTAAACATAGTAGCTAGGGACCTTGAGTTGATCATCGGAGCTCCCATTAGTGCAAGAGGTGGAACTTTTCTTAATAGAAATTACTGTAAATGGATATAGGAGTCATGGGGGTAATCGACTAACCAAGGCTTAAGCATGTTTGCAGAAAGCAAAAGCCACAAAACAGTATGCCTTCCCCCATTATCCCCTAAACAGAAGTGAGTGACAATTGCTGGCAATCCATCTCGGATGAAGAAAAGAGCTCTTTAGGATGTCAAGTTGCATTGAAATTGTAATGAGGATACTGATGTTCATTGAATCTGGTAGATTATGTCTTTTATATGAGTTGGGTTATTTTCCAAGAAATCATATTTTACCTATTTTTAACCTTCTGTAGTTGAGCTGTATTGACGCTACATCTTGGTAAGATGCTGTCTTCTAGAGCTTCTTGGAGAAAGCTCTGTTATTCTTTCTGCTTCTGGGTTTGAAATGTGGCTTTGCTTTACTATCTGAAATTTTAAAGTGTAAGCAATAGTGCCACCCAATGGTGTCTCAGCAGCCTTTTGATGGAGAAGAAAATGGAATTTACTTTTAGGAGATCAATTTCATGAAGCTCTATGTTCGAATGTGGCTCCCAGGACCCATGGATTATGTCTGTCTCTCAGTGGAGATCCAGGTTCTCTAATTTTTGTCTTCATTGGGAAAAGTGACCTTGGTGGAATTCTCTAGTCTTGTCAATCCAGAGTCACATGCCTCCTGAAAATGGAGAAATTATGCCTGCTATGTTCTCCTAACTTTGAGGATTAGACACTTTCATTTTCGAAAAGTATAAACCTGGTTTTGAATAAAAAGCACTGATTTGGTATTGCCCCATCAAAGCACTGTAGTTTCAGTACATTCACCACCATTAAAAATCCCATCTCCACGACAGACAAGGGCTTAATCTCCAAAATATACAAACAGCTCATACAACTCAACAACAAAAAAACAAACGACCCAATTGAAAAATGGGGAGAAGACCTTAATAGACATCTCTCCAAAGAAGACATACAGATGGCCAGTAGGCACATGAAAAGATGCTCAACATCACTAATTATTAGAGAAATGCAGATAAAAACTACAATGAGGTACCACCTCACTCCTATCAGAATGGCCATCATTAAAAAGTCTACAAATAACAAATGCTGGAGAGGGTGTGAGAAAAAGGAACCCTGCCACACTGTTGGTGGGAATGTAAGTTGGTGCAGCCACTATGAAAAACAGTGTGGAGGTTCCTCAGAAAACTAAAAACAGAATTACCATATGATCCAGTGATCCCACTCCTGGGCATATATCTGGATAAAACTATAATTCAAAAAGACACATGCACCCCTGTATTCATAGCAGCACTATTTACAATAGCCAAGTCATGGAAACAACCTAAATGTCCATCAACAGATGAATGGATAAAGAAGATGTGGTACATATATACAATGGAATACTACTCAGCCATAAAAAAGAACAAAATAATGCCATTCACAGCAACATGGATGCAAATAGAGATTATCATACTAAGTCAGAAGGAGAAAGACAACTACCATATGATATCACTTATATGTGGAATCTAAAATATGACACATATGAACTTATCTTCGAAACAGAAACAGACTCACAGACATAGAGAACAGACTTGTAGTTGCCAAGGGGGAGGAGGAGTTGGGGAGGGAAGGATTGGGAGTGTGGGATTAGCAGATGTAAACTATTATATATAGAATGGATAAACAAGGTCCTACTATATAGCACAGGGAACTATTTTCAATATCCTGTGATAAACCATAAAGGAAAAGAATATATAAAAAAGAACATCTATATGTGTATAACTGAGTCACTTTGTTGTACAGCAGAGATTGGCACATTGTAACTCAACTATATTTCAATAAAAGAAATAAAATTAAAAAAAATCGCATCTCCAAACCTAATGCTGCATATGCAGCAGGCTCCATGCATTGGGCCTTGTACAACTCCAGTTCTTTTTTTTTTTTAATTTTATTTAATTAATTTATTTTTGGCTGTATCGGGTCTTTGTTGCTGCATGCAGGCTTTCTCTAGTTGTGGTGAGCGGGGGCTACTCTTTGTTGCGGTGCGTGGGCTTCTCATTGCAGTGGCTTCTCTTGTTGTGGAGCACGGGCTCTAGGTGCACAGGCTTCAGTAGCTGTGGCTCGTGGGCTCTAGAGCACAGGCTCAGTAGTTGTGGCGCACGGGCTTAGTTGCTCCGCGGCATGTGGGATCTTCCCAGAGCAGGGCTCGAACCCGTGTGCCCTGCATTGGCAGGCGGATTCTTAACCACTGCGCCACCAGGGAAGCCCCAACTCCAGTTCTTTAAGTACTTATAATTGGAAGTGAGGTGTGGTAGACTGCTGTGGATGACTGGTGCTCATGCTATTCCCTAGGGTCTTTGGTGAACCCCCAGTAACAGGACACATTAAGAAAAATGGACTTTTACTGAAGATTTCATGAGGAAATAGGGAAGATGATTTGCATCAGAGGACACACATTAGAGAACTAATAAAACCCTCATCCCTATTCTGTCCTCTGCCAGTGACATTGTCATTCCCCCCTCTTACTCCAAACAGCCTCTGAAGACTCTTTTATTATCCAGCCTATTCAGCTTGTGTCCCCAATTTATAGACCCTTGTCAGCAAAACCAAACCCTGGAATTAGCCCCGGAGTGATCATCAAGCACCTCCTGGAGGCCTCCTTCCTCATCAGAGCTTCTAATTTAGTTATTCATCCAAGTAAACAATGTTGGTGGTGGGTGGGTTCTCCTGGTAAGTAGATTTTTCTCTATATTGTTACATAGGGTATACCACACCTACTTCCAAAAATGATTGTGAACCATTAAGAGGTTCAGATATATCTGGAAATATACATGAGTAGCTGATTACATCGTCCAATAGCAGACATCATTCAGTTTGTCACTGACTGTCCTGTTGCCTTCTGGTCCCTCCTTCAAGAATGTCCTTCGGTCTCTCCAAGTGGAAGTATGTGATCAGTTCACCTTTCTTCAATCTCTTGGCAACCCCCTTCCCATATTCCTGCTGAGGCCACCAGTTAGCCCTTTCTTCCTGGAAGCACTCTTAGGTTCTCTCCCTCTCCAGGATTTCTTAGACTTCCCAGTTGCTGTTACACTTGAAAGGTGATAATGAATGACAATGATGTAATGTGTCATGGCTGCAGGGATATTTGCATTTAAATGGGGACTCTAACATTTACACAAGTCTGTGTATTTTTAATTAATTGATTAATTAGTTAATTAATTTATTTTTGGCCATGCTGCGAGGCTTGTGGGATCTCAGTTCCCCGACCAGGGAGTGAACCTGGGCCCCCAGCAGTGGAAGCCTGGAGTCCTAACCACTGGATCACCAGGGAATTCCCCACGTTTACACAAGTCTGAGCCCTAAGGGATGACTTCTTGAGGAGAATTTCAGTCTTGGGGGAGGGCCAATGAGGCAAGCGCTTGGCTGCACATAACCAACATTGTACGTGGGTGCCCCGACTCCTGGGTGAGGGCTAGATGCACTTCTCAGGATGGCTGGGTGAGTGAGAACGCAAGTGTGAGCTGAAAAAAACACATGTGACATTACAAAATCTATATTTGATGCTTGCATGAACCACAACAAGGGTTACAAATGTAGTCACATCTCTTTGACTACCTTGTTCACTGTCCTATCCCTAGGGTTTTTTGAAACCACTTTATTGAAGTGTGATCGTTATACAGAAAGCTGTACATATTTAATGTATACAACTTGATGAGTTTGGAGATAAATATACACCTGTGAAACCATTCCCACAATCAATGTCATAAACATATCCATCACTTCCAAGCGTTTCCTCCCACCCTCTTTACTTACTTATTTATTTTTGTGATAAAAACACTTAACATAAGAGCTACCCTTTTGGCACATTTTGAAGTGTGCAATACATTGTTGTTAACCGTAGGCCAGCAGTCCACAACCTTTTTGGCACCAAGGACTGGTTTTGTGGAAGACTTTTTCCACGGCCTGGGGGTGAGAATGGGGGTGGGGATGGTTCAGGTGGTAATGCGAGCAATGGGGAGCAATGGGGAGCAGCAGATGAAGCTTCGCTGGCTCTCCCACCGCTGACCTCCTGCTGTGCGGCCTGGTTCCCAACAGGCCTCGGCCCAGTATGGGTCTGCGGCCCGGGGGTTGAGCACCCCTGCTATAGGCACTGTGGCGTACAGTTGATCTCTAGGACTTGTTCATCTTGCGTAACTGAAACTTGGTACCCTTGACCAGTACTTCCCTGCTTCTCCCTCCTCCCCTAGATTTTGAACAGGGCCTGGCATATAGTAAGTCCTCAATAATTATTTGTAAAATGAATGGATGGATGCATAGGTGGATGAATTCTTTTTCTAATATTGCTTAAACTCTTCCTCATATGCAGGGACTCCAAATATCTTTCTCTTGAGACTTCCGTAACTTGAAAATGTCTATAAATTCCAGGATTTTTTCTTAGTTTCAAAAGACAGGTGGGGCAGCCAGTCCTCTCTTGACACTGCGGTGGGGGGGAGGAAACCATCCCTACATTGTTTCAGCTGTTTCTTTCTTGTTGCCTGAGTGTGTCATTGGAGAAGCTGAGTTCTGCGCAGTCTCAAGAGGTTGGTTCACCCGAGAGGGCCACAGAGGTTCTCTAGGGAGGACACCCCACTCCTTCAGCACCAGGGTGAGTGCATGTGCAGAGCTCTGCGGAACTGAGCCTCTCCTTGTGTTCATGGACATAACCACAAAAGCAAAAGCAAAAGCAAAAGCAAAAGCAAAACCAAAAAAATCCGTTCAACCCTACTGAAGTGCAGCATGAATATATCAATTCTTAAATCCTCCTTAGAGAAAAGGCTGGCAAAGTATTCCAGGCCCAGCCCGTTCTTCAAATCAAAATCTAATTCTTCCTCCTATGTCTGTAATCTGAGGTTGGTTTAGAAAAGAGTCAAGTCTTTGGGGACAAAATTTGATGATTTCTTTCTCCTGAAGGGTAGGGGCACTTAGGAGAAAAGTCTTGAAGAGCACCTTCAAATTTTTGCCTTCTGAAGGACCAGTGAGATAGCCCTAAACAGCAAAAGTGTATGGTGCTTCTCAGCCTATAAAAATAGTGTCCCTTTTAGGAAAGCAAAAAAAAAAAAAAAAAAAAAAAAAAAAAAAAATCCCACCACCAGTTCTGTCTCAGTGATGCTGATATGCTTTGGGGAATCATATCCCTTTTAAGAGGCGCTTCATTTTCTCTGGATCTTCCTCAACCAAGGTGATTGTCTTGAGCTTTACTGTCAGGAATTTGTCTTAGGAAAGTAGTAAGTTTCCTTTCATTTTCTAAATTCAGTGAATTAACACTAGTGATAAAACTTGGATCGGTTGCTTGTTTTTTCTAAGAAGAATCCCCATAAGGTTGTAAAGAATAAGGTATAAAGAGTTTTGCTCAGTGCTTGGCTCATAGAAAGCATTCAGTAAGTATTAACTAGTATTATTATTGTTGTTATTGCTGCTACAACTACGATTATTATTAGAGGTGGTGGTCCCTGCCCTGGCATGCAATCCTAGCTGTGGGTATTTACTATGGGAAGGAAATGGAGTTTAGTGACATATAATGCATATAAAGTGCTTAGTATAGTCTCTGGTACAAAGTAAGCATATAGTAAATTTAAGCAAATTTATAAAATATGAACATATTAGTGTAGATTTGGCTGCTGAAATAGAGAACAAAATTTAATGGCTCAAAGAAACATAAATTCATTTTTCACTCATGTTACTGTACCAGGTGAGTGTTCCAAGTGTTAAAGAAAAGTTTTCAGACAATTTAGCTGTGAGCATGTATCAAAATTTTATTACTATCAGGCACAGCAGGAAAATGGACCCTAGAAGGCCACTTCCCAAATTTACTTTTGGCAGGGACATTTGATAGGAAAAGAGTTCAGTTAGATAATCATTGTTAGACTAGACACAGAAAGAAAAGAAAGTCTGGTAAAGGTCACTAGACCCTTGATTGACAGTTGGCAACTGAGTATGTGGGTAATTGGGCATGTGGGTAATTGGTTTCCTAGAGCAAACCTTAATCCCATTAAAGTTCACAGAAAATTGCTTAAGCATTTTATCAGGAATGCTAACTTCTCAGAAAGAGGTTGTGAAGCAAAAAGTTCTGCCCCTCAGATCATGTTTGGAACAATTTCTCTTATGTGTGGGACCATGGGCCAGCTCTGTCCCCTCTAGTCATTCAGGCAGTCTGGTTGAAGGCAGCTCTGCCAGTTTCAATATTTTCAGTGTATGGCTTTAATACCATTCTGGTTATTGCCAGCAGCCAGTGAGAAAGGGGAAAAGAACAGAGATTTCTTTTTAAGAAATCTTGCCTAAGCAAATGAGCCAGAGGTAGAAACAGAGCTTTTGCTCCCACATCATTGAGAGCTTAGTTACCTGGCCATCCAGCTCCCAGTAGGGCTGAGAAATGCCGTCACTGACTGGGCATTCCAAGTCCTGCCTGCACATCTTTTACTATGGGGAAGAAATGGAGTTTGGGGACAGTAGTGGTCTCTGCCACAATGAAGGTGTGCCCAGCTTTTCTGCACCTACTGACTTCTGGAGCAGGAGTTGGCAAACTATGGTCTGCAGGCTAAATCCTACCCACAACTGTTTGTATAAATAAAGTTTTATTGGAAAGCCATGCTCATTCATTTATGCAATGTGAATGGCCGATTTCACACTACACCAACAAGGTTGAGTAGTTGAGACAGAGACCACATGGTCCAAAGCTTAAAATATCTACTTTTGGGCCTTTTTAGAAAAAAAAAATTGCTGACCCCTATTCTAGAGAGGGTTCTGAACTGCCCACAAAAGGGGACTTGCTGGATCAAAGGAAACGTGCATTGAAAATTTCAGTAGATGCTTCCCTTCATACTTGCACTAGCAGTGAATGAGATTGCCTGCTCCCCAGTATCCCCACCAACACAGAGTAATATCACACTTTTCCATGTGGCCAATTTGAAGGTGAAAATGGTATTTCACTATAGTTTTAATTGTACTTACCTTACTAGTAGTAAGATTTAGTATTAGAGAATAGGTATAATAAAATATATATTTGGTCTTTGTCCCTCATTCCTGGCATAAAACTTCTAAAACCAGTGGAATTTCCAGAGTGATAGGAGTGTCTTTTGATATTCATAACAAATACCTTTCAACCACACCTGAGTTTGTGTTAATTAGGTGACCTTTGGAAAGCCTCTAAGGAAGGGGCTGGTTGCCAGGGGAACCAACCAGAATTAGAGGATTAGAGCTTTCAGTCTCTTCCACCCTCCCCCTACCCCCTTGGAGGGGAGAGGGCATTGAGGTTGAATCAATTAATCATGCCTAGAGAATGAAGCTTCAGTAAAATTGAAAGAATGGGGTTTGGAGAGCTTCTGGATTGGTGAACACAGGGAGGTGCTGGGTGGGACAGCGTGGAGGCTTTGCACCCCTTTCCCCATACCTTGCCCTTCGCATCTCTTCCATGTGGCTGTTCCTGAGTTAGATCCTTTTATAATAAACTGGTAATCTAGTAAGTAAACAGTTTTGCTGAATTCTGTGAGCTGCTCTAGTAAATTAATAGAACCCAAGGAGGGGCTCTTGGGACTCTCTGATTTTATAGCCAGTGGGTCAGAAGTACAGGCGACATTGGCATCAGAAATGATGAAGTGGTGTCTGAAGTCTTGTAGGACTCAGCCCTTAACCTGTGGGATTTGACACTATCTCTAGGTAGATAGTGTCAGAATTGAGTCTATGTTGTAAGACACTCAACTGGGGTGGAAGAATTGCTTAATGTTTGGAAAACACACACATTTGGTGTCAGAAGTGAGGTATAGTAGAGTCGTGTGAGAGTCATATAGGAGTGTGTTTTTCCTTTAGACTTATTGTGATTGAAACTAATCATATTTTAAGAATATTTGTACTTTTTTCCTGTGAACTATCTACTTGTCCTTTGCACATCTGTTGGTAAATATTGAGTTGTTGATTTTGTATAATAATTTTTAGGGGCTTTTTATATGCTAGGGAACAAAGCCATTTATGATATGAATTGCACAAATCTACCCCATTTTTTTTTCTACCCCATTTTTAAATGTATTCTTTTTACTTTGCTTATGGAGGTTTTTGCTGTGCAAATTAAAAAAAATTTTTGTGTAGTCAAATTGAGCAGTCTTCTGATTCACAGATTTACATATTATGCTTAGGGGGCCTTTCCACTCCAAGACTATACAAAAATTTCTTCTATTTTTTCCTAATAATTTTGTGGTTTTCAGTTTTTGTATTTAAATGTTCGCTCCATCTGTAATTTATTTTGTTTTAAGGTTAGAGGAATGCATTCAATTTTTTTAGCTAAATAGCTATCCATTCGGTGAACACCATTACTTTAATAATACATCTTTATCATATATTAATTTCCTGTATTGTTTTGGGTCTATTACTTGAATATTCCATGTTTATTTATGGGCCAGTATTATGTTGCTTTAATTAATGTACCTTTATATCATATTTTAATATCTGGCAGGGCTAATTTGTCCTCATTATTTTTTTAATATAAGTCCTTTTTTAATAGGACTTTTCTGGCTAGTTTTACTTGTTTATTTTTCCGTATGAAAATAGTTCAAAAATACTGCTGATAATTTTTATTTGGATTGTATTAAATTTATATATTGACTTGGCAGAACTGATATCTTTATGATGTCAATGTTGAGTTCTAAAGCATGGGCGTAGTGTACCTTTCCATTTGAAGAACTTGTGTTGTTTTTAAGTTACCTTTTTGGTTATTGACTGAGGTTTCCTGACTGTGACAGATTTCTGAGACTGACCACCTGGTTCATTTCTTAAACTGGCTTAAATTATTGTTTTTATTCCTGGAATAAAACCTGTTCCACAGGTACAGAAGGTCTAGGAGCTAACCACTTACTTGTGTTATGATATTCACAGAGCAAACACACCTTACTGTAGGGAATGATAAATCTGTGAATTTCGTCACTGCCTTGCCATCCTTAAGTGTTTGTGGTGATTGCTTTGTAGAATAGGACAAGGAGACTATGACACAGAGGGAGCATAGATCTGAAGAAAGTGTTGGTTCAAACTCTTAAATCTGGAATATTCTTTTCTTAGGTTGAGTTTTTAAGAAGCATGCCCTGAACTAGGATGTGTGGGTCTCAGAGGCACGGGCACTAGAGTGGAGAAGTGAGACAAGGAAGGGGGGGAAGCCAGTACAGACTGTTGTTACTGAGTGGCTTATCTCTGTGGGTGACTGTGGCTGTCATACTCTGGACCTCTGGGATAAAGGGTAGAACATGCCTCAGGCTTATCCCACCTAAGGGCCAGAGCATCTGGGGTATTTACCAAATCCCACTTGTTGATTGAATGCTGCTTCTGGTACCATCAACTCCCAGGCACCTCTGGCTTGCCTTGAGCATGCATCTATGACTGCAAAAGCCCAACCAGAGAGTCATAGATGCTGGTGCATGGGAGTGGTCAGCCTTCACAGGAACAGTGAGGCAGAGGCTCTGATAAAACTGTCGTAGAAAGACTTAAATTTCTGCATCCTTAGCCACCAGCTGCCTGCCCCTGTTGGGAGAGGATTAGTGCAGTTAGTATTTTGGGTTGTTTGTACCATCTACACTGCTTTCTTAGGAAATTCTGCCTTCACCTTCTCCCCAATGGGCAGGTCTATGCTTTAACTTGGAACTCACTCCTTCCATTCTCATTCCTACCACGCTATTGGACCAGAGTCAATCAAAGTGTGCATTGTTTTTGGGCTTGCCAATTACCTATGACTTGTTATTAGAGTTTGTCCCAATTCAAACAAGCAGGGCAGATCCAATTCCTCTTCTGGGGATATGGAATTGAGAAACAAAGAGCCACTTGCCAGTTAGCAGTAGGAGCTAGAATTAAAATATTAATGTAGGAAGAGAGAAACACGATAGCTATGTTCAAGCAGAAACCATGCACAAGCTGGTTGCTAGAGAGGGGAATATGGAGAAAGAAGAAGAGAGAGAGAGAGAAAGAGAGACGGGGAGAGAGAGAGAGAGAGAGAATAGGGAGCACATGTTAAGAGGTCAAACACCCCCAAAGCTACCTTATTTCTCGCCTTTCCTGATTCCTGGTTGTTCACATTCTCCTGCCTTCCCGTGACACATTTCTTTATCCTTACAGTAACTACCTCCACTCTTTACTAGTGTTATTATGAGTCAGTTACTATTAATTGTCTTGACCAAAAACACACTGGCAGAAAATTGGAGGATGGTCCCCTAAAAGTGACTCATGCTCTCCATTTCTGCTGTTCCTTCCCCCTCCACTGTGTCTGGAGGCAGCTAACCTGCCAGTCCTCTCCCTATGGCTATTGCCAGCTGCTGTGAAAGGCTCCGAGAAAATAAAAGCTAGAGAAAATGCCAGTCATTAGGTGGAGTACGCTTGTCCTTCCCGGAACAGGCAGTGATAACATCATACAGCTTACTCTATACAGAAGCTAAATTTTTATCCTCTCAGGAAAAGAGGAAACCTGATTAACTTCTTTATAGTAGAAACCCTGTGCTTTATAAATGGGTCCTGACAGTAAAGAGGTTAGAGGGAGGAAGTTTTAGCAAATTTCCTTTAATGAAACTGGATCAGATCCTCTCACCTGAGTTTTTACTGACTTAAGCTTCTTTGAGGAGTAGCTTCACCTACCATCAAGAGAAGAAGCTCAGTTGACCAAGTAAAAACAGGCAAAAACAAACCAGGAGGCCTAACTCAATCCATTCATACTAAGCAAATAAGACCCACAATCAAGTTGCATTAAATATAACTTCAGCAACACACATAACAGATATTCACTGGACATCTTCTGTGTTCAGGCTTTGTGCTAAGGGCTGGCAGCATGGAAGTGAGTAAGACATACATGTTCCTGCACTTACAATGTAGAGTCTGTGGGGAAGATGGACATGGAATACATGTTTATAAGCAAGAGTGTTACCAAGGGGAAGGGCACAAGAGTCAGGGAAGGCCTCCCTATCACACTTTCTTTTTTGTTTTAAAGCTGAGTCCTGAAGGATGAGCAGGGGGGCAGCCCTCTAGGAATAAGATTACTGTTTGAGGAAGGGGGCAGCCTCCTGCTTGCTGTGTTTCGTATGATTTCCTTGTGCCTCTAAAACTCCACCTCCAACTCTGCACGGGGCTTTTTCAAGAGTAAGTCACTCATTTTTTTGGAGTTGTGGTGGCTTTTGGTCACCTATTTGTTCTCTGCAGCATATGCTTTTGATGGTGGTACATCAGCCTGCTGTGGGACACCTGCAGACAGTTGCCTTACAGGCTGTGTGACCTTGGGCAGGAAACTTCCATTCTCTGTGCCTCAGTTTCCTTAACTATAAAGTGGCGAGTTGGGACTAAGTGGTCTTCTTCAAAGTCAGCATTCTTGGTGCTCTCTGAATATATTTCATTGAGTTCATGGTGGGGAAGCTCTGCTCCGAAGGCCTCCTTCCAGGTCAGCCAGGGGCAGGGGAAGGAAGGAAAAGTAGGATGGGCTTTCATTTATTCATCAAATAGTTATTGAAGCGTGCTGGGTGCCAGATGCTGTTCCAGGTGATGAGGATAGAGGTGAACAAGGCAGAGTGTCAGCTGCCCACTCTGATTCAATCAAAAGGACCTTGAGTGAAGAGAGGGTTTGGGGGTTAAAAAAAGGAGAAAACAAGTCTCCTCCTCACTTCGTTATCCAGTTGGCACCTATTGATATATGAAAGCAGGGTTTTTGATTTGTTTG
Source organism: Balaenoptera acutorostrata (assembly GCF_949987535.1). Lineage (NCBI taxonomy): Eukaryota > Metazoa > Chordata > Mammalia > Artiodactyla > Balaenopteridae > Balaenoptera > Balaenoptera acutorostrata. Next base: position 142,357,898 of record NC_080065.1, read on the forward strand.
TTTTAAAATTAGATTATCCATTTGCTCTCTAGCAAGAAACAGAGCCCTATGGGAAAATGATATTCAGGAAAGGGATATTTTAATGAGAAAAACTTGGGACTAAGGGTGCGCTCTGGAGAGTGAGAATAGAATGAGTAATTAGCAGGGCCCTAGGGCAGTCCAAGGATGTGAATGCCTGGCTGTGGACAGGAAGAAGGGTCAGTTCAGAGGTGGAGGAAGGGCCCCCCCCAACTTGAGTCTCCCAGTTTTGCCAATGGCTCGTCCTAAAGTTACCAATTAGGTCACAATGCTTTTTCTATAAATGGGGGATGGAGGTGGGGAGGGGATGAAAATAGAAATAATTTATCGTCCTAAAGCAACAAATCTGGGCATAGGCCCAGTGCTACTGAAAGGGTCTTTTTAATGATGCGTGGGCAACTCTCTTTGCTTCCTAAGTCATCAGAGAGGCGATTGGAATGACTTTTAAACATGGACTCCATCAAGTGATGCAAATCTCCCATGATTTACAACCCAAAGAAGTTTATCTTGCTCTGGGAAAAAAGAAGACCTTGGAACCAAAGCCTCACATTTAGAAGCCAACACAAACATCTTAAAATAACGCCCCCTCCTCCCTCCTGCTCCATAATGAGAAATGAGAGATTAAGCAAGAGGTGGAGGGCTGTGGGTAGGACCATCGCAATCAGCAGTGATTGAGCTTCAAGGTCCAAGGCCTTTGTTGTGGGCACTGGAACCCTAATGATTTATAATTAACTCCAACAAGAAAAACCAAATGCCATGCACTTTCCTAACAGAGCTACAAAAATAACCACATTCACAGTGTTTGTAAAATTGGAAACAAATGTCCCAAGGAACATAAGAGCTCCGTGCTGTCCTACCCAAGCTTTGGAGGAAGAAAAATATTGGCACTCAGTCACGACCACAAATGATGAGCCAATATCGTTTGTCATGGGAAATTCATCTAGGCAAAATTGAATTGCACCATTAGCCCTCAGTGACTCTGAGAAATAACCATACTGAAATGCCTCAAATTAAAATCAGTCAAGGGCTGGGTCTAACATTCTCTCTCCTCCTAGCTGCTGAGTTTAGTTTCTTTATCCTCTCTCTTTACATGGAAGAGCTGAGAAGGGGAAAATAATGCCTAATTGTACTCTTGTTCCTGAAATGGCTTAGACCCATGTGGTTCTTTTTTTAAAGTGGGTATGGATAAGGGTAATGACCATGAAAAGTACGAGGGGTGGGCTGCCAGGTAGTACAAAATGGCATGGTGACCTTAGTTTACTGTTGAAGGATGATGGGGAGGAGGCGCTGGTGATTGGCAACTGGATTAATAACCTATAAGCTTAGTTTGCAAAAAAAAGAATTTTTTTAGGGTATATGAATTCTACTCCGTAAATAATCTTAGTTCTTGTGCTGATGTGGAACATGAAAAGTTTGGTTATGGAAGTTTACTAAAGAGAAATTTTCTGTTTGTAAGGACCCCTTTGATGCTATTAAACATCAGAATCATCAGCAAAGGATAGAGATATTGATTCTAAAACAATAATGAACTAAGTCTAGGCCTTACAGTGAACACTTTACAGGCATCTCCTTTAATTTGTACAACCCTATGAGCCAGTCGTTAACATAATTCCCATTTTACAGGTGGGAAAATAAAGCATCTGAAAGGTTCAATAACTTGCCAGATTTCCATTAGCAAAAAGCAGAGCTGGGATAAGGACCCATTACTATTTGACTCCAAAGCCCACACTCTAACTCACCCTTAGAGGGTTTCTGTGCATTTCCCTCCGTTAGGTCACTGTTTTCCAAACTGTCGTTCGTCAGCTCTGATGGGCCAAAGGAAAATTTCAGATGACCTTGCCGATATGTCCCTAATTCTGTATGTCAGAGAGGTAGAGAACAAAACCCTTTCAACTCTACCATCGCATAATCTTACCTCTGAATCTGTGAATTAAGTAATGTGCCTCCTGTCTGGGGACCCAAGACAGTAATGTTAGCTGAGTGAAAAGAATATAGATGAACTTTCCAACTGACTAACTTGAAGGTAGCAGGAATAAAATGTCAACTTGAACAGTGCCTGAGAATCATCTGTACAGACGTGGTCAGTTTATGTAAACTTTGTGCAGTGAATATGCAAATGTCCTACATATTTTTGTGCTTATACACTTCTAACAGACCTGGATGTGGCCTCTTGGGAGAATGCTGGTTTAAGCCTTTCTGCAAAAGTCACCTATGAAACTGAGAATTTCCACTGTCTCTGTCCAAAACATGGGATTAATTGAAGAAATTCTCACTCCTTGTTTTTTTTTTGCTTCAGAGAAATTAATTCTTCCTATGGGAAATTTTTTTAATGCCCTAAACCGATCTGAACTTCAGGAACTTGAACCTTGCATTGTAGCTGCCTTCTGCCTCTATGGAATATAATCTATTCAAGCTGTTAAACTGTTGTGAACACCAATAATAGGACATTTTTATAGTGTTCAGGATATGAAGCTAAAGCATATTTGACTGCTGTGTGTATGTATATTTGCCCACATTTAAAAACTAGCTAAACATTTCAAACCTCTTTTGATTTATACAGGGTTATTTATTACAAGGCTCCTGAACTTTCTAGAGGCAGCAATCTTCCGGTGATCTTTATCAAGCTGTTCTCTGTCCTCCTACTTGGCTGCTTGTTTGGTTCTTTCTTTTTTTTCCTCTCTCTCCTCCTCTCTTTTTTCTCTTGAGCTTAGTCTTAACAGGGAAATAAAATGTCAAATACATCAGGAAAAAAAAATCCAATGGTAAAATTTGCAAATGGGAATACAATTTGAAGGCAGCACCAAAGTTAAGCAGCCAGGTTTTATTGTTTTTTTCTCTCTGCTAATTAGGCTGCACATTTTAAATCTTAAACATGTGCAGAGTTGTGAGGGATATTGCGTGTAGAGAGAGGCTTAATTCCAGCAGCTCTTGATAGCTGGGTGTTCAGTGTTTCAATGCTCACAATAGACGCCATCAACAACTCACATTTTTGGGTGCCTTCTGCACAAATGGTGGTATAGAAGGAAGAATCAGAGAAATTTAGAGCTTGCCTGAATTCCCAGTGGTTTCCAATTATTTTTTTTAGGCCAGAAAACAAAGATGATCTTACCTTGAAGCCTGGTATGTAAAGCAGATAACCTTGAGCGGCTGTGCATGTGAATGTGGGTGCATGTGTGCCTCACATTCATTCCTCTGTTAGGACAGAACATTTGTCAGCTGGGAGCAGGTACACAAAACTCTTAGGATCATAGTTTGAAAGTTACAGATCTTGGACCATCTCTGAATTTATTATACATTCTTTTACTTCACATTGTCATGTCTATTTTAACAAATAAGTCCACACTTGCCTTCCTGTTAGTTTCTTTGGAAACCACACATTTCAGTTTAATTATATTTTCTTCTCATTCTAAGGAAGGGCTGCAAGGGTACTGTTTGTGTGCTTGCATGATTGTCTGTTTTTTCAGTTTTATTGAGATTTAATTGACATATAACTGCCCTTTCTTTTTCCATGTACTATTTCACGGAATGTGGAGAAATTATCCATGTTTGCTAGTGAGGAATCCAATGAGATATATGTATAAAAATAAAGTTAGTGTATTTGTGAGGATGAGGTTGGATACTTTGTAAAGGCTCATTAACGTGATCATTAAAACTATGTATATTGCTGTTGAACTTGGAGTGTAAGAGATAGCTGCAAAAGATTGGTGTAACGATGTTGTAAAAACCGAGAAGGATTCTTTGTAAATGTATTTAAGATCTTATCACTCTTTAAGGAAACCTAAACTGGAGATTGTAGACATCACATTATGAGTTTAGTTTATGCAAAAAAAGAAAATGACCAATTTCAACCAACAGACCTATTCTCAATGAATGAGAATGTATGAATGAATGAACGAATGTACACTTACATGTCTAAAGTTAAAAAAATTGTTGTTATCGAAATACTATTATTTGCAATTATTTATTATTAACTGACATAAAAAACTGGTCAACTACCAGTCTCAATCATATGAAAATGAGTACCTTTTTCTTTACCATAACCCTGCTATATGCCCGTATTCAGTGATACCAATGTAAATTTTCTGGACATTTGAATTATAATTTTCTCAAAGTTAATAGCATATTAGTGAAAACCCAGAATATGTACTTTCCTACTGGATTCTTGTATATAATATGCTGTATTTATAAAACAAAACAATATTTTCCTCTGTAATTACAATTTAGAGTTACTTTTAACTCCTATGTGATAATATAATTAAAAATTTTTCCCTTGGAGAATCTCTATCCAAAATATCCAAAGTATCTCTGCAACTTCTGTGCCAGCAAATACAGTAGTTTCTGCCTTCATGGATCTCACTATTGAAAAATCACTTCTTATATTATCACCGTTTGGTTGGAATTTTGTGTTTTCTTTGTCAAGAAGAAACATTTATCATGTGGATATATGGGTGGTTTTGGAGTTGTCCTGGGTTTTCTGCCAAGCGACTACCTGAGGTTTGAGCAGGTTCCAGTCCAGTAGGGGATGGAGTAGGCAGGGAGTATAGGTAGCCCAGAATTCAAGAAATCAAGTTGTTGGCAAGAGCAGCACAGTGGCGATCTATACTCTGCCCTATTTAATCCCTTTTGCTGAGGTGATGGTGGGGGTCTTATTTCTTTAGGCAGAAAGGAATCAACAAGTGATGCTAGGCTGGGCAGGTCCTTCTCATGATTAAGCCAGGGGCCGAGATGCGAGGATTTCCTTACTACCGCCAACCTAAGTCATCTTTGCAATGGACTGACCAATACTGTAAAGCCAAAGCATTCATTCGTAGGTAGGATTTAGTTCCTTTTCTTAAGTTGTCCTTTTTTTTCTTCTTCTTTTTTTTGGAGCTAGGGGAACAGTGAGAAACTAGGCTTCAGAGCTTGGGTGGTCCAATTACCAATCCTTTGTTGAAAGTACTGCAGCATGCTAGCAATAGCCAAGAAGTCCCAGCAATCATGCACACCTCGCCAGGCCTTTGAGAACATGTAGATTTCAGTACGCATGTCCAAAGCCACACACTTTTTCCACTTCCTCTGTTACCCTTGCAAAATAAGGATGAAAGTTCATCCTAGACAAAATGAATTGGTAGGGTGTGGCCTTTGAGCATTTGATAGGTTCGAAGAAGCTGCTCCCTCCACACTAACAGTAAATACCACTCTTTTTTTCTGTCATCTCAGACCTATATTTTTGTTATTAAAGATTCATTGCCTCTCTGATTCTAAAAAAAAAAAGCATTTGGTTTTCTTCAAATATGGAGAAATCATGCTTTAACTGGATTACCACCTTCATGGGAATTACTTCATTTCTTTGATTCTAAGATGCATTTTCTCCCACACTTAAACATTTCTGAAATGCTGAATTAGTGTACAATGTACGTGCTTAATGTGATGTTCCATTTTTATTTCTTGGAAGGTTATTATTAAATTGATGATTCATGTAAAAGGGATGACATCGTAGAATCAGGAGAATACCGTAGCTTTTTAAGTTTATTTCTAGTTTTGACTCTGAAATTGTGTAATCACAAGATCGTGGTGGTGGTGACTGAAGAGGAGGAAATGTGAAGAGATGGGGGACAGATTCTTGAATTGGGAGAAGGACTGTGCTAGAGAAAATTTGCTATCATTTTTACTTGGGATTATGACCTCCATTCAGCTGCCTTTAACTGGGCATTTCCCCCACTGACTAGAATGAGAAAATTTGGATCTGCTTCATCATTACTATCAAGAGCCATTTATTTACTGTTTGCTATATAAAATTATAAACAGATATAAAGCACAGCCTTTGAACCTCAGGATGTGTTGATTATGGGAAATTGAGAGGTTTTTGTGACTTCACTGGTGGGGAAAGCCTTCCATTAAATGTTATTTTTTGGTAGCATCTTTATTATAATATAATTCACATACCACACAATTCACCCATTTAAAGTGTATAATTCAATGGAGTTTAGTACAGCCACACAGTTGGGCAAACATCACCACAGTCAATTTTAGAACATTTTCATCACCCCAAAAGAAATTCCATATCCTTCAGCAGTCACATCTCACCCCTCCCATCTTCCTCAACTCTAGCCACCACTAACCACTTACAGTTGAAGACCAAAAATACAGCATGGTAGAGGGACTAGACTAGAGCAATGAACTAGGAGTTAGAAGTTTCAAGAAGTTTCCAAATTTTGGCATTGCTTCTTAGAAATTATTTGGTTTCTTTGAGCCACTTTTCTTCATTTGTAAAATTAGTATAATGACACCCACATCACAGATAGTTACTATTAATGTGGTGGTTGTGAGGATTAAGTAAGATAACATACATGAAAGCACCAGTATAGGGCATGTCACATAGTAGATTCATAATGTATTTTCTTCATCCTTTCATCTCTTTTCAAGATGGGCCCTGAGCTGAACTGCTGAAGGATGATTGACCTTTCTTCTTTTACCTGAAGACTGAATCCTCTGTAGGTGCCAGCTCAATGTTCCCTCCCAGAAATCCCCTCTTGGAGGTGGTTAAAGCCCCATAGTGTTGCTGGGGACACCTCAACTCAGTAGTTGAACTGATAATACAAAACAGAGGGTCTGATTTCTGTCTTCTTAGAAAAGAGGAAAAAGTCACATTATCCACTTTATTCAGGTAATGGGAAGTCAGCCTAAACTCTCAAAATTTCTACTGACTGAATGGTTTTCAGATAAATACAGAGTCCAAGGAACCAAAGTGGTCAGCAAGGGTGACGGATGTGAAACAAAAACTATGATCCTCTCAGTGCCCCCATGTGAACCTCCATGTAGTATAAGGAAAAAGAGATGCGGTTCACTGGACTCCAAAAACCCAACCCATTGGCTTTTGGCTCTGGAAGAGCCCATTGAGCAGTGCCAAGACTGTTTTGAAAATTCAGAGAGGTCTGGCTTGTCTTTATTTGTCCATCATTGAGGAGTTAGAGTGGTGAGGGGTGTTTCTATCTTAATGTGATGGATGGTGAAATTGAAGTGTTGGGTAATTTCTGTGGTCTGAGGACCTGAAGTCTTCCAAGGAGAACATTTATGATGATCTTCTGATGAGTCTGAACTCTCTGGTCCTGCTTCTGCCAGAATCAGGATGCTCCTGAGAGCTTTTGGTTCTCCTTATGTGTCTATTGACTTCTGCCAAACAAGCTCCAGGTTATTAGACTGAAAATAATTTAGAAAAAAATAAGTTGATTGACATAACTATTTGGTAAAAGAAAAAAAAAATAAAACAAATGTTCTTCAGATGCTATGCTTTGATAATTTTGGTCCATGATTTTGGCTACTCTGCACTCTTTATTCATCTTTAAAGATTTTTGTTTGTTTAAAATTTAACTTTTTAATTTTTCCCCTATATATTTACTATTACTTTTCAAATTCATTTCAAACCCATTATTCTTATTCTTTGATGTTTGTTGAAATGGAAAGTTAGGATAATAGGATTTAGTTGAAATATCCAGAATATCCAACAATTCTTTTTTTTTTTTCAAACATCTTTATTGAAGTATAATTGTCTTACAATAGTGTGTTAGCATCTGCTTTATAACAAAGTGAATCAGTTATACATATACAATATGTTCCCATTTCTCTTCCCTCTTGCATCTCCCTCCCTCCCACCCTCCCCATCCCACCCCTCTAGGTGGTCACAAAGCACCGAGCTGATCTCCCTGTGCTATGCGGCTGCTTCCCACTAGCTATCTATTTTACATTTGGTAGTGTATATATGTCCATGACACTCTCTTACCCTGTCACATCTCACCCCACCCCCTCCCCATATCCTCAAGTCCATTCTCTAGTAGGTCTGTGTCTTTATTCCCGTCTTGCCACTAGGTTCTTCATGGCCTTTTTTTTTTTTTCCCTTAGATTCCATATATATGTGTTAGCATACTGTATTTGTTTTTCTCTTTCTGACTTACTTCACTCTGTATGACAGACTCTAACTCCATCCACCTCATTACAAATACCTCCATTTCATTTCTTTTTATGGCTGAGTAATATTCCATTGTATATATGTGCCACATCTTCTTTATCCATTCATCTGTCGATGGACATTTAGGTTGCTTCCATGTCCTGGCTATTGTAAATAGAGCTGCAATGAACATCTTGGTACATGACTCTTTTTGACCTATGGTTTTCTCAGGGTATATGCCCAGTAGTGGGATTGCTGGGTCGTATGGTAGTTCTATTTGTAGTTTTTTAAGGAACCTCCATACTGTTCTCCATAGTGGCTGTATCAATTTACATTCCCACCAACAGTGCAAGAGTGTTCCCTTTCCTCCACACCCTCTCCAGCATTTATTGTTTCTAGATTTTTTGATGATGGCCATTCTGACCGGTGTGAGATGATATCTCATTGTAGTTTTGATTTGCATTTCTCTAATGATTAATGATGTTGAGCATTCTTTCATGTGTCTGTAGGCCATCTGTATATCTTCTTTGGAGAAATGTCTATTTAGATCTTCTGCCCATTTTTGGATTGGGTTGTTCGTTTTTTTGTTATTGAGCTGCATGAGCTGCTTGTAAATCTTGGAGATTAATCCTTTGTCAGTTGCTTCATTTGCAAATATTTTCTCCCATTCTGAGGGTTGTCTTTTGGTCTTGTTTATGGTTTCCTTTGCTGTGCAAAAGCTTTTCAGTTTCATTAGGTCCCATTTGTTTATTTGTGTTCTTATTTCCATTTCTCTGGGAGCTGGGTCAAAAAGAATCTTGCTGTGATGTATGTCATAGAGTGTTCTGCCTATGTTTTCCTCTAAGAGTTTGATAGTGTCTGCCCTTACACTTAGGTCTTTAATCCATTTTGAGTTTATTTTTGTGCATGGTGTCAGGGAGTGTTCTAATTTCATACTTTTACATGTTCCTGTCCAATTTTCCCAGCACCACTTATTGAAGAGGCTGTCTTTTCTCCACTGTATATGCTTGCCTCCTTTATCAAAGATAAGTTGACCATATGTGTGGGGGTTTATCTCTGGGCTTTCTATCCTGTTCCATTGATCTATATTTCTGTTTTTGTGCCAATACCAAACTGTCTTGATTACTGAAGCTTTGTAATATAGTCTGAAGTCAGGGAGCCTGATTCCCCCAGCTCCATTTTTCGTTCTCAAGATTGCTTTGGCTATTCGGGGTCTTTTGTGTTTCCATACAAATTGTGAAATTTTTTGTTCTAGTTCTGTGAAAAATGCCAGTGGTAGTTTGATAGGGATTGCATTGAATCTGTAGATTGCTTTGGGTAGTAGAGACATTTTCACAATGTTGATTCTTCCAATCCAGGAACATGGTATATCTCTCCATCTATTTGTATCATCTTTAATTTCTTTCATCAGTGTCTTATAATTTTCTGCATACAGGTCTTTTGTCTCCTTAGGTAGGTTTATTCCTAGATATTTTATTCTTTTTGTTGCAATGGTAAATGGGAGTGTTTTCTTAATTTCACTTTCAGATTTTTCGTCATTAGTGTATAGAAATGCAAGAGATTTCTGTGCATTAATTTTGTATCCTGCTACTTTACCAAATTCATTGATTAGCTCTAGGAGTTTTCTGGTAGCATCTTTAGGATTCTCTATGTATAGTATCATGTCATCTGCAAATAGTGACAGCTTTACTTCTTCTTTTCCGATTTGGATTCCTTTTATTTCTTTGTCTTCTCTGATTGCTGTGGCTAGGACTTCCAGAACTATGTTGAATAATAGTGGTGAGAGTGGGCAACCTTGTCTTGTTCCTGATCTTAGTGGAAATGGTTTCAGTTTTTCACCATTGAGGACAATGTTGGCTGTGGGTTTGTCATATATGGCCTTTATTATGTTGAGGAAAGTTCCCTCTATGCCTACTTTCTGCAGGGCTTTTATCATAAATGGGTGTTGAATTTTGTCAAAAGCTTTCTCTGCATCTATTGAGATGATCATATGGTTTTTCTCCTTCAATTTGTTAATATGGTGTATCACATGGATTGATTTGCGTATATTGAAGAATCCTTGCATTCCTGGGATAAACCCCACTTGATCATGGTGTATGATCCTTTTAATGTGCTGTTGGATTCTGTTTGCTAGTATTTTGTTGAGGATTTTTGCATCTATGTTCATCAGTGATATTGGCCTGTAGTTTTCTTTCTTTGTGACATCTTTGTCTGGTTTTGGTATCAGGGTGATGGTGGCCTCGTAGAATGAGTTTGGGAGTGTTCCTCCCTCTGCAATATTTTGGAAGAGTTTGAGAAGGATAGGTGTTAGCTCTTCTCTAAATGTTTGATAGAATTCGCCTGTGAAGCCATCTGGTCCTGGGCTTTTGTTTGTTGGAAGGTTTTTAATCACAGTTTCAATTTCAGTGCTTGTGATTGGTCTGTTCATATTTTCTATTTCTTCCTGGTTCAGTCTCGGCAGTTTGTGCATTTCTAAGAATCTGTCCATTTCTTCCAGGTTGTCCATTTTATTGGCATATAGTTGCTTGTAGTAATCTCTCATGATCTTTTGTATTTCTGCAGTGTCAGTGGTTACTTCTCCTTTTTCATTTCTAATTCTATTGATCTGAGTCTTCTCCCTTTTTCTCTTGATGAGTCTGGCTAATGGTTTATCAATTTTGTTTATCTTCTCAAAGAACCAGCTTTTAGTTTCATTGATTTTTGCTATTGTTTCCTTCATTTCTTTTTCATTTATTTCTGACCTGATCTTTATAATTTCTTTCCTTCTGCTGGCTTTGGGGTTTTTTTGTTCTTCTTTCTCTAATTGCTTTAGGTGCAAGGTTAGGTTGTTTATTCGAGATGTTTCCTGTTTCTTGAGGTAGGCTTGTATTGCTATAAACTTCCCTCTTAGCACTGCTTTTGCTGTGTCCCATAGGTTTTGGGTCGTCGTGTCTCCATTGTCATTTGTTTCTAGGTATTTTTTGATTTCCCCTTTGATTTCTTCAGTAATCACTTCGTTATTAAGTAATGTATTGTGTAGCCTCCATGTGTTTGTATTTTTTACAGATCTTTTCCTGTAATTGATATCTAGTCTCATAGCATTGTGGTCGGAAAAGATACTTGATACGATTTCAATTTTCTTAAATTTACCAAGGCTTGATTTGTGACCCAAGATATGATCTATCCTGGAGAATGTTCCATGAGCACTGGAGAAAAATGTGTATTCTGTTGTTTTTGGGTGGAATGTCCTATAAATATCAATTAAGTCCATATTGTTTAATGTATCATTTAAAGCTTGTGTTTCCTTATTTATTTTCATTTTGGATGATCTGTCCATTGGTGAAAGTGGGGTGTTAAAGTCCCCTACTATGATTGTGTTGCTGTCAATTTCCCCTTTCATGGCTGTTAGTATTTGCCTTATGTATTGAGGTGCTCCTATGTTGGGTGCATAAATATTTACAATTGTTATACCTTCCTCTTGGATCGATCCCTTGATCATTATATAGTGTCCTTCTTTGTCTCTTGTAATAGTCTTTATTTTAAAGTCTATTTTGTCTGATATGAGAATTGCTACTCCAGCTTTCTTTTGATTTCCATTTGCATGGAATATCTTTTTCCATCCCCTCACTTTCAGTCTGTATGTGTCCCTAGGTCTGAAGTGGGTCTCTTGTAGACAGCATATGTATGGGTCTTGTTTTTGTATCCATTCAGCCAGCCTGTGTCTTTTGGTGGGAGCATTTAATCCATTTACATTCAAGGTAATTATCGATATGTATGTTCCTATTCCCATTTTCTTAAATGTATTGGGTTTGTTATTGTAGGTGTTTTCCTTCTCTTGTGTTTCTTGCCTAGAGAATTTCCTTTAGCATTTGTTGTAAAGCTGGTTTGGTGGTGCTGAACTCTCTCAGCTTTTGCTTGTCTGTAAAGGTTTTAATTTCTCCATCGAATCTGAATGAGATCCTTGCTGGGTAGAGTAATCTTGGTTGTAGGTTTTTCTCCTTCATGACTTTAAGTATATCCTGCCACTCCCTTCTGGCTTGCAGAGTTTCTGCTGAGAGATCAGATGTTAACCTTATGGGGATTCCCTTGTGTGTTATTTGTTTTTTTTCCCTTGCTGCCTTTAATATGTTTTCCTTATATTTAATTTTTGACAGTTTGATTAATATGTGTCTTGGCGTGTTCCTCCTTGGGTTTATCCTGTATGGGACTCTCTGTGCTTCCAGGACTTGATTAACTATTTCCTTTCCCATATTAGGGAAGTTTTCAACTATAATCTCTTCAAAAATTTTCTCAGTCCCTTTCTTTTTCTCTTCTTCTTCTGGTACCCCTATAATTCGAATGTTGGCACGTTTAATGTTGTCCCAGAGGTCCCTGAGAGTGTCCTCAGTTCTTTTCATTCTTTTTTCTTTATCCTGCTCTGTAGTAGTTATTTCCACCATTTTATCTTCCAGGTCACTTATCCTTTCTTCTGCCTCAGTTATTCTACTATTGATCCCATCTAGAGTATTTTTAATTTCATTTATTGTGTTTTTCATCACTGCTTGGTTCCTCTTTAGTTCTTCTACATCCTTGTTAAATGTTTCTTGCATTTTGTCTATTCTATTTCCAAGATTTTGGATCATCCTTACTATCATTATTCTGAATTCTTTTTCAGGTAGACTACCTATTTCCTCTTCATTTGTTAAGTCCAGTGTGTTTTGAGCCTGCTCCTTCATCTGCTGTGTGTTTTTCTGTCATCTCATTTTGCCTATCTTACTGTGTTTGGGGTCTCCTTTTCACAGGCTGCAGGTTCGTAGTTCCCGTTGTTTTTGGTATCTGTCCCCAGCGGCTAAGGTTGGTTCAGTGGGTTGTGTAGGCTTCCTGGTGGAGGGAACTAGTGCCTGAGTTCTGGTGGATGAGGCTAGATCTTGTCTTTCTGGTGGGCACGTCCACGTCTGGTGGTGTATTTTGGTGTGTCTGTGGCCTTATTATGATTTTAGGCAGCCTCTCTGCCAATGGATGGGGTTGTGTTCCTGTCTAGCTAGTTGTTTGGCATAGGATGTCCAGCACTGTAGCTTGCTGGTCGTTGAGTGAAGCTGGGTCTTGATGTTGAGATGGAGATCTCTGGGAGATTTTTGCCGTTTGGTATTACGTGGAGCTGGGAGGTCTCTTGTGGACCAGTGTTCTGAAGTTGGCTCTCCCACCTCAGAGGCACGGCCCTGATGCCTGGCTGGAGCACCAAGAGCCTTTCGTCCACACGGCTCAGAGTAAAAGGGAGAAAAAATAGAAAGAAAGAAAGAAAGAGGCTATAATTTAGTGAAGTAAAATAAAGCTATTGTAAAGCAAAGCTATACAGACAAAATCTCACCCAGAAGCATATACATATACACTCACAAAAAAAAGGAAAAGGGGAAAGATTAATATCTCCTGCTCCCAGAGTCCCCCTCCTGAATTTGGGATGATTCGTTGTCTATTCAGGTGTTCAGCAGATGCAGGCACATCAAGTTGTTTGTGGAGTTTTAATCCGCTGCTTCTGAGGCTGCTGGGAGAGATTTCCCCTTCTCTTCCCTGTTCGCACAGCTCCTGGGGTTCAGCTTTGGATTTGGACCCGCCTCTGCGTGTAGGTCGCCTGAGGGCGTCTGTTCCCCGCCCAGACAGGACGGGGTTAAAGGAGCAGCTGCTTCGGGGGCTCTGGCTCACTCAGGCGGGGGGAGGGAGAGGTACGGAGGAGGCGGGGCGAGCCTGCGGCGGCCGAGGCCGGCGTGACGTTGCACCAGCTCGAGGCGCGCAGTGCGTTCTCCCGGGGATGTTGTCCCCGGATCCCGGGACCCTGGCAGTGGCGGGCTGCACAGGCTCCCGGGAGGGGAGGTGTGGAGAGTGACCTGTGCTCACACACAGGCTTTTTGGAGGCGGCAGCAGCAGCCCCAGCGTCTCACGCCCGTCTCTGGGGTCCGCGCTGATCGCCGTGGCTTGCGCCCTTCTCTGGAGTTCGTTTAGGCGGCGCTCTGAATCCCCTCTCCTTGCGCACAGCGAAACAAAGAGGCAAGAAAAAGTCTCTTGCCTCTTCGGCAGCTGCAGACCTTTTCCCGGTCTCCCTCCCGGCTAGCTGTGGTGCGCCAACCCCTTCAGGCTGTGTTCACGCCGCCAGCCCCAGTCCTCTCCCTGCGATCCGACCGCAGCCCGAGCCTCAGCTCCCAGCCCTGCCCGCCCCGGCGGGGGAGCAGACAAGCCTCTCGGGCTGGTGAGCGCCGCTCGGCGCCGAGCCTCTGTGCGGGAGTCTCTCCGATTTTCCCTCTGCGCCCCTGTTGCTGTGGGATCCGCGCTGATAGCCGCGGCTCGCGCCCTTCTCTGGAGTTCGTTTAGGCGGCGCTCTGAATCCCCTCTCCTTGCCCGCCTCGAAACAAAGAGGCAAGAAAAAGTCTCTTGCCTCTTCGGCAGCTGCAGACTTTTTCCCCGGACTCCCTCCCGGCTAGCTGTGGTGCGCTAACCCCTTCAGGCTGTGTTCACGCTGCCAGCCCCAGTCCTCTCCCTGCGATCCGACCGCAGCCCGAGCCTCAGCTCCCAGCCCCGCCCGCCCCGGCGGCTAAGCAGACAAGCCTCTCGGGCTGGTGAGTGCTGCTCGGCGCCGAGCCTCTGTGCGGGAACCTCTCCGCTTTGCCCTCCGCACCTCTGTGGCTGCGCTCTCCTCCGTGGCTCTGAAGCTTCCCCCCTCCGCCCCCCGCAGTCTCCGCCCACGAAGGGGCTCCTAGTGCGTGGAAACCTTTCCTCCTTCACGGCTCCCTCCCACTGGTGCAGGTGCCGTCCCTATTCTTTTGTCTCTGTTATTTCTTTTTTCTTTTGCCCTACCCAAGTACGGGGGGAGTTTCTTGCCTTTTTGGAGGTCGGACGTTTTCTGCCAGCGTTCAGTGGGTGTTCTGTAGGAGCAGTTCCACGTGTAGGTGTATTTCTACTGTATCTGTGGGAAGGAATGTGATCTCCGCGTCTTACTCTTCCGCCATCTTCTTTCTAATCTCTCCAACAATTCTTAGTGTGATAAAATAAACACACAAGTTCAAACAGTATATATGGTGTAATCCTATATTTATAGAATAACAGTAATTTATAGAAAAGTATTTGAACAACTGTACATCAAGGTTTGAATAGTGTTTGCCTGGGTGGAATTATTTTGCTTATTTGTATTTTTTTAATCCATTCAACACAATTTTATTAAGGCCCTACTAAATGTCAGCCATGTTCTCTATGTTGGGGATAAAGCAGTAAAGAAAAAAGACAAGAAAAGTTTGCCCTCCTGAAGGTACATACCAGTGGGCAGAAAGAGTAGCCAAATGAATTAAGTAAAATACATAATACGTTAGACAGTGAAAAGTACTACAGAGAAAAATGAAGCAGGGAAGAGGCACAGAGAGTTGGGGAGGGGTCTCAATTTTAAATAAGACCATCAGGGAAGGTTTGACTGTGAAGGTACCTTTTGAGTAAAAACTTAAAGGAGATAAGGGTGTTAGCCGGGTGGATGTCTGGGGAAAATGCATGCTAGTCAAAGGAACAGCAAGTGCAAAAGGCCTACCAGGGGAGCGTGCTCTGTGTGTGTGTGTGTGTGTGTGTGTGTGTGCGTGTGCGTGTGTGTGTGTGTGTGTATGGGGTATGAGATAAAGAGAGTAGTCATGAGTGAATCCAGGTTTTTGGCTGGGACAACTGTAAGGATGGAAGTGCATTGAAATGCGGAGGGCTGCAGGCTGATGAGGTTTGGGAGGCGTGATCAGGAGCTCGGTTTTAGACAGGTTAAATTTGATATGCTTATTAATCATCCAAGACGTTTCTCTAATGAGAATGCATTGTTTTGAAATTTGGAAAAAAAAATAAATGACATTTTAAAAGATAGTCTACTGTGGGACTAGGTTGTTCCAAGGAATTGTCTATTGTTGCCCTAGATTGTTCAGTTGACTAAATTTCTATGACCAAATTGTTTTTAGTTAAACCATTTGGACCTGATGTATGCAGGAGGCAACCCTGGGTAACCACCAGCACACTTGCTCTTTGGACCACCCTGTTTAGAAGAAAGTTGAAAGCAGACTCAGCAATGCTTTGCTGTCTTGACTTTCAGGCCGTTGACTCAGATGACTTCCTAGATGCTTGTTTTAACTCGCCAGTCCCATAAGCTCTGCCTGACTTCCTGGACCTTTGAGTCTTTCATCAGCTTTTCTGATTTCAGATACTTACTTGAAGTTTCAAGGATCTGGAGCACCTGGATCCTTAGTTCTTCCTGTCCTCTGATGGTCTTTGCCTAATCACACTGATCCTGTGACCATCATGCTCTCATAAAGCAATTCACACAACATTTTGTGAACACCTGTTTTATGTAAAGCAATGTATTAGGCATTTTGGGGATGATAATGAAGTTGAGATGTGGCACTGACAAGTAGGAGGTTCCAGTGTTGTGGAGCATGTAAGTATATATAATGAGGTGATGACGACAAGCATGTAATAGTCTGGAGGGGAATCGAGGGCTCTGATTCTTGTAGTAATGACCTACTTGGTCCCACCAGCTCTGGTCTAGCATTTTATAGATTTTTTTTCTCAGAGACTTTTTTGCACTTTTCAATATTTAGCCTTTGTTGTTTGTTTTCTGATTATGAAGTAACAGATATTTATTGTAGAAAACGTGGGAAAAGCAGAAAAACATGAAGAAGAAGAAGAAAAAAAATTACTCGTAATCTTATCATCCAGAGATAGAATGTTTCTGTTAAGAGATAGAAGGTTTCTGTTAATGTTTCTTTTCATTCTTTAAAGAAAAGTTTTATTGTTGGCATTTTCCCACATCATTAATATTCTTTGGAAGAATGTTTTTTAAATAGCTGAATGGAATTGATGTTTCACCATTTATTTACTGGCCCTCTAGTATTGAGTCTTTTTATGTTTTCATAGCTAAGTTCCTCCTTGCTTGGGCAATATAGGCCTGGAGTTGAGGCTGTCCTAGGGTACCTGGGGTAGAGTAGAGTCTCAAAAAAATGGAGCTGTGCCCACATGGGGTGCACTTGGCTGAGAGGGGTGCAACCCCCAGGGCTTGAATAACAGCACTTAATCCATGCTCCTCCCCAAGCTTGCACACGCATGAGCACAGTAGATACCACAGCTGAAAAGTCAGTGGGGGCCCTTGTTATATATTTGAAAAGCTGCTTATCATTGGTAGACCAAGGAACTCTGAAATCATGTGATTTTAATATAGTACATCTTTTTTATGATAAACATCAGTAGTTACATTTGTCAAGAGAGCCAGAAAATAGAAATGACACAGTACCCTTCTTTGAAAAAGTAGAGGATTATCAAAGCAAGATGGAAGAAAGTGGCATGCTGGGTCCTCTTATAATGTAGATAAATATTCCTGCTTCGGTGAGATTCCTTCAGGAGAGTGAGCTTAGGAGCAGAGGAAAGAAATAGTAAAAAATTAGAAAGACAGTATTATGTTGTTTTAGACTTTGAAAACTGATAATGCTTTCCAAGTCTGGTATGTGAAACTTGCCCTTTTCTTTTGGCTATTCTAGCCACAGATGAATGTTTTCCTGCCAATTAGAACATTCTTGAGGTGTTTTCCTTTTCTTCACGTGATGTTGGTTGTGATTCCATGCTTGCCATTATTTATAAATTAATTTCTGGCATTGTAGTAAATTCTAGGAAAACCAATAAAACCACACGTGTGCAGTTAAATCCTTCTGTATTTTTTCTATTTATTTATTTACTTTTGTTTAAAATTTTTTTCCTGTGGGAAAGACATGAAAGTTAAAAACAAAGTTTCCATAAGTGGATGGATGGTTTATAGAATACATTTCTAATCTCTATTATTCTTTAGTCTTTTCATTGCTGTGTACATATTCTCTCATTTGCTTAAGGCTATTTGATTACCTTTCTTGATAGGAATAGTAAAGAAATTAATCATGAGGATCTAGGCTGATGGAAAGAAATTGGTGGAGTGTCTTTTTCTTTTGACAAGAAGTGCCAAAGCTGATAATCAGTACTTCCTTGAATATAGCCAAACCAGGAAGCCAAGTAGAGAACTGGTGACACCAGTAAAATAGTCATATATGAAGGGTGTATTGAGATGACATAAAATTGTCAGAGAGACTCAATTCTTTTTAAATTTATTTATTTATTTATTTTGGCTGTGTTGGGTCTTCGTTTCTGTGCGAGGGCTTTCTCTAGTTGCGGCAAGCGGGGGCCACTCTTCATGGGCCACTCTTCATCGCGGTGCGCGGGCCTCTCTCACTATCGCGGCCTCTCTTGTTGGGAGCACAGGCTCCAGACGCGCAGGCTCAGTAGTTGTGGCTCGCGGGCCTAGTTGCTCCGCGGCATGTGGGATCTTCCCAGACCAGGGCTCGAACCCGTGTCTCCTGCATTGGCAGGCAGATTCTTAACCACTGCGCCACCAGGGAAGCCCTCAATTCTTTTTAAAGTGCACTTTCAGCCTTTTCTTTTTTTTTTTTTTAAAGTCTTTTTTTTTTTTTTTAAAGATTTATTTTTTTATTGATTAATTGATTGATTGATTGATTGCTATGTTGGGTCTTCGTTTCTGTGCTAGGGCTTTCTCTAGTTGCGGCGAGCGGGGGCCACCCCTCATCACGGTGCGCGGGCCTCTCACCATCGCGGCCCCTCCTGTTGCGGAGCACAGCTCCAGACGCGCAGGCTCAGTAATTGTGGCTCACGGGCCCAGCCGCTCTGTGGCATGTGGGATCTTCCCAGACCAGGGCTCGAACCCGCGTCCCCTGCATTAGCAGGCAGACTCCCAACCACTGCACCACCAGGGAAGCCCTCAGCCTTTTCTGAGAAAGATTTTCTCAAGAATTTTGTAGGAAGTACTTGTGAATGCTGTAGAACAGCATCTCCCCAAATGAGTTCTACAGAATGTCAAAGAGTTGAGTGGGGACCTGCTATTGGTACCTGCCCTGAAGCTATTTCTGGTAACGACACCCTGATTTGCCTTTGAGGAACTACTCCTCCCCACTGTTGGCCCATGTGGTTTGGGTGTGACTGAGTCCAGAGTGTGGGGCTTGTAGCCTAGGACTTTTCAATCAGCACATTCTATCTCAACTGTCTTGGGAATTGGTACAGGGATGACCATGTGACCAAAGATAGTCCAGTGAGATTCATCCTGGATCTTTTTTGGAACTGTGGGGAAGGAGAAGCCCGTTTTTTGGGATTGCTGGGAAGAAAGGATGTGAGCTCAATGCTGGTGGTCATCATTCTGCCTTGTGCGAAGAGCCTGCTTTAATGAAGCCAACACAAAAGAATGTAGAGCCCAGAAATGGACACAGAGCCATGACATTGTCCAAGATCCTGAGTCCTGCCAGGCCTAAAGCCAGCCTATCTCTGGACTTAAATAAATTAATTTTTTTGTTTTAGCCAGTTTGTGCTGGGCATTTCACATCCACCACCAAGAGTTTTGGCTAATTTAAAAAGTGTTAACGTGAAGACTGAGCTGTCATCAATCAGGTGTGGGAAATCCTGGGCACATTAGTTTGGTTCTCCAGAAGTAGACTCTGCAATAGGATTTGTGTTCAGGTAGTTTATTTGGGAAGTGGGGAGTGGGGAAGTAAGACAGTGAAGGGAAGTCATCTAATAAATGGTACCTTATCAAGCCAGTGAGCACTGTGGATGACTAGAGTTTAATCCCATGGGGAAGCTATGGGAGACAGTGTAAAGCACATACCTCAGAGTTATCCCAATGAAGCAGCAAGGGAGCTGGGATAGTTACATCCTAAATCCCATCACTTATTGTTTGAGGGCTGCTTTTTGGGGTGTGTGTAAATTTCTTGGTTCTTTAGTCCTGCTCTGCAAGCAGGCAGAATAGCCTTCTGAGAGGAGAGAGAGAGAGAGAGAGAAATCAGCCCAGACAAAGAGGTGTAGATACTGACAATTGGAAGTCAGCTGGACCCTAGGGATATGGGCTAAACAAAGCAAAGGTTTCTTTACTTTAGGACTTCTTAGAGTCTTTAATATACTAATATAGATACTGAATATCCAAAAGTGAGGTCATGGTATGCCGTGTTTTCAAAATTTATTTTAACATAGAATCTTTTCTTTGTGGATTATCTTTGGAACGTGCAGTCTACAGCACATGCTTTGGGTAATTCTGTCTCAGAATATCCTAGATTTAAGGTGTAACCTAACTATAAAAACTTGCAGGACTCAATAGCATCCATCTCAAAAATTTGAAGGAATCAATTGGTAAAACTGTTAAACCTTTGGTCAGTGTTATGGACTGGATGTTTATGTTCCCCTCAAAATTCATATGTTGCAATCCTAACTCCCAATGTGATTGTATTAGGAGGTGGGGCTTTTGGAATGTGATTAGATCATGTCAGTGGAATGTACATGAATGGAATCAGCGTCCTTATGAGAAGAGACATGAGAGAGTTTGCCTGTTTCATTCTTTGCTCTCTGCCATGTGAGGACACAGTGGAAAGACAGCCATCTATAAGGCAGGAAATGGGCTCTCACCAGACTTCAGATCTGTCAGCATCTTGATCTTGGACCTCTCAGCCTCCAGAAATGTGGGAAATAAATTTCTGTTGTTTATAAGCCACTTGGTCTATGGGTCTATGGTGTTTTTGTCATAGCAACCTGACCTAAGACAACCAACAAGTGTAATTGTTATTTTTTTTAAGTTAGCAAATGACTACTGTAGATGATTCTACAGTTTCATCATCGTTTAAATGGTGAGGCAACAAAGGCCCAGAGAGTTTCAGTCACTTGCTTATGGTTGTTAACTACAATAGTTTGTGCAGAGTCAGGACTAGAGTCTAAACTTAGGGTTTTTCTCTCTGTGGATCACGCATTTTAAGTTAAGGCTACGTTGGAACCATATTCTAGTCCTCTAATCCCCCAAGTAGGCTGCCAATCTTCTTTAAGCACTTTTCTTTGTCTCTAAGTATTTGCTTTAACAGGTAGCAGAATCTGGGGTTGTTTTTCACATCAGTTTTGCAAATAAAGGCCTTGAGCCCTGTGTACCATCTCCCTGGGGTTGCCTGGCAGGCAGCCTTCATTGTCTCTAGACCTGGGATTTGGTTTGGCTTTGTGAAGAAGACTGTGTTTCCTTGTACTTGCATTTCTAGATCATAGTCATAAATGCACCCAAGCTCATGGATACCAATGAATCAGAGAGACTAGTTAGGTCAAGAACTGCAGTCATGACCAGCTTGTGTATGATTCCTTGTGCTATTATTGAGTGTGACTGGAAGCAGTAGTTCTAATATGTAGCTGTATCTATTATGCAGTAATAGCATTCTCAAGGTCTTGGCAAATGTGCACGTAACAGGCATATACCCACACAAAGGCTTAGCAGGCAGACTTTTGATTGCCTGGGATGGTTTGCCAAAGTAAGTGGGTTTTTGTGTCTAGGGACATGGCCTTGGGTTCTCAAACTGAGAGAAGTGATGGGGAGGTATTTTTGCAGAATACAAAGAACACGGAGTTATTATTTGTTCTTATCCTGTGTTCCTGGGTGATAAATCGCAACGATCAGGGTTTTCTGCTGGCTGTTTCGGACCATCAATATTTTGATGCTGTCATCTATTTTTTATGTTCTTATATGTTGATGCTTACATATTTGAGGTGAATCACTGGAGATCTGTATGGTAAAGACAGTAGTAAAAAGTTTTCCAATAATTAGTAATATCATTGCCGAACATGGCCTCCTTTTTTTTTTTTTTAACATCTTTATTGGAGTATAATTGCTTTACAAGGGTGTGTTAGTTTCTGCTTTTTAACAAAGTGAATCAGTTAAACATATACATATGTTCCCATATCTCTTCCCTCTTGGGTCTCCCTCCCTCCCACCCTCCCTATCCCACCCTTCTAGGTGGTCACAAAGCACTGAGCTGATCTCCCTGTGCTATGCGGCTGATTCCCACTAGCTTTCTATTTTACGTTTGGTAGTGTATATATGTCCATGCCACTCTCTCACTTTGTCACAGCTAACCCTTCCCCCTCCCCATATCCTCAAGTCCATTCTCTAGTAGGTCTGTATCTTTATTCCCGTCTTGCCCCTAGGTTCTTCCTGACCTTTTCTTTTTTCTTCTTAGGTTCCATGTATATGCATTAGCATACGGTATTTGTTTTTCTCTTTCTGACTTACTTAACTCTGTATGACAGACTCTAACTCCATCCACCTCACTACAAATAACTCAATTTCGTTTCTTTTTATGGCTGAGTAATATTCCATTGTATATATATGTGCCACATCTTCTTTATCCATTCATCTGTTGATGGACACTTAGGTTGCTTCCATGTCCTGGCTATTGTAAATAGAGCTGCAATGAACATTTTGGTACATGACTCTTTTTGAACTATGGTTTTCTCAGGGTATATGCCCAGTAGTGGGATTGCTGGGTCCTATGGTAGTTCTAGTTTTAGTTTTTTAAGGAACCTCCATGCTGTTCTCCATAGTGGTTGTATCAATTCACATTCCCACCAAAAGTGCAAGAGGGTTCCCTTTTCTCCACACCCTCTCCAGCATTTATTGTTTGTAGATTTTTTGATGATGGCCATTCTGACCGATGTGAGATGATATCTCATTGTAGTTTTGATTTGCATTTCTCTAATGATTAATGATGTTGAGCATTCTTTCATGTGTTTCTTGGCAATCTGTATATCTTCTTTGGAGAAATGTCTATTTAGGTCTTCTGCCCATTTTGGGATTGGGTTGTTTGTTTTTTTGATATTGAGATGCACGAGCTGCTTGTAAATTTTGGAGATTAATCCTTTGTCAGTTGATTCATTTGCAAATATTTTCTCCCATTCTGAGGGTTGTCTTTTCATCTTGTTTATGGTTTCCTTTGCTGTGCAAAAGCTTTTAAGTTTCATTAGGTCCCATTTGTTTATTTTTGTTTTTATTTCCATTTCTCTAGGAGGTGGGTCAAAAGGATCTTGCTGTGATTTATGTCATAGAGTGTTCTGCCTATGTTTTCCTCTAAGAGTTTTATAGTGTCTGGTCTTGCATTTAGGTCTTTAATCCATTTTGAGTTTATTTTTGTGTATGGTGTTAGGGAGTGTTCTAATTTCATACTTCTACATGTACCTGTCCAGTTTTCCCAGCACCACTTATTGAAGAGGCTGTCTTTTCTCCACTGTATATTCTTGCCTCCTTTATCAAAGATAAGGTGACCATATGTGCGTGGGTTTATCTCTGGTCTTTCTTTCCTGTTCCATTGATCTATATTTCTGTTTTTGTGCCAGTACCATACTGTCTTGATTACTGTAGCGTTGTAGTATAGTCTGAAGTCAGGGAGCCTGATTCCTCCAGCTCCGTTTTTCTTTCTCAAGATGGCTTTGGCTATTCGGGGTCTTTTGTGTTTCCATAGAAATTGTGAAATTTTTTGTTCTAGTTCTGTGAAAAATGCCAGTGGTAGTTTCATAGGGATTACATTGAATCTGTAGATTGCTTTGGGTAGTAGAGTCATTTTCACAATGTTGAATCTTCCAATCCAGGAACATGGTATATCTTTCCATCTATTTGTATCATCTTTAATTTCTTTCATCAGTGTCTTATAATTTTCTGCATACAGGTCTTTTGTCTCCTTAGGTAGGTTTATTCCTAGATATTTTATTCTTTTTGTTGCAGTGGTAAATGGGAGTGTTTCCTTAATTTCACTTTCAGATATTTCATCAGTAGTGTATAGGAATGCTAGAGATTTCTGTGCATTAATTTTGTATCCTGCTACTTTACTAAATTCATTGATTAGCTCTAGTAGTTTTCTGGTAGCATCTTTAGGATTCTCTATGTATAGTATCATGTCATCTGCAAACAGTGACAGCTTTATTTCTTCTTTTACGATTTGGATTCCTTTTATTTCTTTTTGTTCTCTGATTGCTGTGGCTAAAACTTCCAAAACTATGTTGAATAATAGTGGTGAGAGTGGGCAACCTTGTCTTGTTCCTGATCTTAGTGGAAATGGCTTCAGTTTTTCACCATTGAGGACGATGTTGGCTGTGGGTTTGTCATATATGGCCTTTATTATGTTGAGGAAAGTTCCCTCTATGCCTACTTTCTGCAGGGCTTTTATCATAAATGGGTGTTGAATTTTGTCGAAAGCTTTTTCTGCATCTATTGAGATGATCATATGGTTTTTCTCCTTCAATTTGTTAATATGGTGTATCACGTTGATTGATTTGCATATATTGAAGAATCCTTGCATTCCTGGAATAAACCCCACTTGATCATGGTGTATGATCCTTTTAATGTGCTGTTGGATTCTGTTGGCTAGTATTTTGTTGAGGATTTTTGCATCTGTGTTCATCAGAGATATTGGCCTGTAGTTTTCTTTCTTTGTGACATCTTTGTCTGGTTTTGGTATCAGGGTGATGGTGGCCTCATAGAATGAGTTGGGGAGTGTTCCTCCCTCTGCAATATTTTGGAAGAGTTTGAGTAGGATAGGTGTTAGCTCTTCTCTAAATGTTTGATAGAATTCGCCTGTGAATCCATCTGGTCCTGGGCTTTTGTTTGTTGGAAGATTTTTAATCACAGTTTCAATTTCAGGGCTTGTGATTGGTCTGTTTATATCTTCTATTTCTTCCTGGTTCAGTCTCAGAAGGTTGTGCATTTCTAAGAATTTGTCCATTTCTTCCAGGTTGTCCATTTTATTGGCATAGAGTTGCTTGTAGTAATCTCTCATGATCCTTTGTATTTCTGCAGTGTCAGTTGTTACTTCTCCATTTTCATTTCTAATTCTATTGATTTGAGTCTTCTCCCTTTTTTTCTTGATGAGTCTGGCTAATGGTTTATCAATTTTGTTTATCTTCTCAAAGAACCAGCTTTTAGTTTTATTGATCTTTGCTATCATTTCCTTCATTTCTTTTTCATTTATTTCTGTTCTGATCTTTATGATTTCTTTCCTTCTGCTAACTTTGGGGTTTTTTTGTTCTTCTTTCTCTAATTGCTTTAGGTGCAAGGTTAGGTTGTTTATTTGAGATGTTTCTTGTTTCTTAAGGTAGGATTGTATTGCTATAAACTTCCCTCTTAGAACTGCTTTTGCTGCATCCCACAGGTTTTGGGTTGTCGTGTTTTCATTGGCATTTGTTTCTAGGTATTTTTTGGTTTCCTCTTTGATTTCTTCAGTGATCTCTTGGTTATTAAGTAGTGTATTGTTTAGCCTTCATATGTTTGTATTTTTTACAGATCTTTTCCTGTAATTGATATCTAGTCTCATAGCGTTGTGGTCAGAAAAGATACTTGATACGATTCCAATTTTCTTAAATTTACCAAGGCTTGATTTGTGACCCAAGATATGATCTATCCTGGAGAATGTTCCAGGAGCACTTGAGAAGAATGTGTATTCTTTTGTTTTTGGATGGAATGTCCTATAAATATCAATGAAGTCCATCTTGTTTAATGTATCATTTAAAGCTTGTGTTTCCTTATTTATTTTCATTTTGGATGATCTGTCCATTGGTGAAAGTGGGGTGTTAAAGTCCCCTACTATGATTGTGTTACTGTCGATTTCCCCTTTTATGGCTGTTAGTATTTGCCTTATGTATTGAGGTGCTCCTATGTTGGGTGCATAAATATTTACAATTGTTATATCTTCTTCTTGGATTGATCCCTTGATCATTATGTAGTGTCCTTCTTTGTCTCTTGTAACAGTCTTTATTTTAAAGTCTATTTTGTCTGATATGAGAATTGCTACTCCAGCTTTCTTTTGCTTTCCATTTGCATACAGTATCTTCTTCCATCCCCTCACTTTCAGTCTGTATATGTCCCTAGGTCTGAAGTGGGTCTGTTGTAGACAACATATATACGGGTCTTGTTTTTGTATCCATTCAGCCAGTCTATGTCTTTTGGTTGGAGCATTTAATCCATTTACATTTAAGGTAATTATTGATATGTATGTTCCTATTACCATTTTCTTAATTGTTTTGGGTTTGTTATTGTAGGTCTTTTCCTTCTCTTGTGTTTCTTGCCTAGAGAAGTTCCTTTAGCATTTGTTGTACAGCTGGTTTGGTGGTGCTGAATTCTCTCAGCTTTTGCTTGTCTGTAAAGGTTTTAATTTCTCCATCAAATCTGAATGAGATCCTTTCTGGGTAGAGTAATCTTGGTTGCAGGTTTTTCTCCTTCATCACTTTAAATATGTCCAGCCACTCCCTTCTGGCTTGCAGAGTTTCTGCTGAAAGATCAGCTGTTAACCTTATGGGGGTTCCCTTGTGTGTTATTTGTTGTTTTTTTCTTGCTGCTTTTAATATTTTTTCTTTGTATTTAATTTTTGATAGTTTGATTAATATGTGTTTTGGTGTGTTTCTCCTTGGATTTATCCTGTATGGGACTCTCTGTGCTTCCTGGACTTGATTAACTATTTCCTTTCCCATATTAGGGAAATTTTCAACTATATTCTCTTCAAATATTTTCTCAGTCCCTTTCTTTTTCTCTTCTTCTTCTGCGACCCCTATAATTCGAATGTTGGTGCGTTTAATGTTGTCCCAGAGGTCTCTGAGACTGTCCTCAATTCTTTTCATTCTTTTTTCTTTATTCTGCTCTGCAGTAGTTATTTCCACTATTTTATCTTCCAGGTCACTTATCTGTTCTTCTGCCTCAGTTATTCTGCTATTGATCCCTTCTAGAGAATTTTTAATTTCATTTATTTTGTTGTTCATCACTGTTTGTTTTCTGTTTGGTTCTTCTAGGTCCTTGTTAAACGTTTCTTGTATTTTCTCTATTCTGTTTCCATGATTTTGGATCATCTTTACTCTCATTATTCTGAATTCTTTTTCAGGTAGACTGCCTATTTCCTCTTCATTTGTTTGGTTTGGTGGGTTTTTGCCTTGCCCCTTCATCTGCTGTGTGATTTTCTGTCTTCTCATTTTGCTTAACTTTCTGTGTTTGGGGTCTCCTTTTCGCAGGCTGCAGGTTCGTAGTTCCCATTGTTTTTAGTGTCTGTCCCCAGTGGTTAAGGTTGGTTCAGTGGGTTGTGTAGCCTTCCTGGTGGAGGGGACTAGTGCCTGTGTTCTGGTGGATGAGGCTGGATCTTGTCTTTCTGGTGGGCAGCTCCACATCTGGTGGTGTGTTTTGGGGTGTCTGTGGCCTTCTTATGATTTTAGGCAGCCTCTGTGCTAATGGATGGGGTTGTGTTCCTGTCTTGCTAGTTGTTTGGCATAGGGTGTCCAGCACTGTAGCTTGCTGGTCGTTGAGTGAACCTGGGTGTTGGCATTGAGATGGAGATCTCTGGGAGATTTTTGCCATTTGATATTATGTGGAGCTGGGAGGTCTCTTGTGGAACTTTGTCCTGAACTCAGCTCTCCCACCTCAGAGGCAGAGCCCTGACGCCTGGCTGGAGCACCAAGAGCCTTTCATCCACACGGCTCAGAATAAAAGGGAGAAAAGAAAGAAAGAAAGAAAGAAGATAAAATAAAATAAAATAAAGTAAAATAAAATAGTTATTAAAATAAAAAATAATTATTAAGAAAAAATTTTTAAAAAGTAATAAAAACAAAAAACAAAAACGGACAGACAGAACCCTAAGGCATATGGTAAAAGCAAAGCTATAAAGACAAAATCACACACAGAAGGACACGCATACACTCTCACAAAAAGAGAAAAAGGGAAAAAAATATATATATCGTTGCTCCCAAAGTCCACCTCCTCAATTTGGGATGATTCATTGTCTATTCAGGTATTCCACTGCAGGGTACATCCAATTGATGGTGGAGATTTAATCCGCTGCTCCCGAGGCCGCTGGGAGAGATTTCCCTTTCTCTTCTTTGTTCTCACAGCTCCTGAGATTCAGCTTTTGGGGTTGGACCCGCCTCTGCATGTAGGTCACCTGAGGGCATCTGTTCTTCGCTCAGACAGGACAGGGTTAAAGGAGCAGCTGCTTCGGGGGCTCTGGCTCACTCAGGCCAGGGGGAGGGAAGGGTACGGATGCGGGGCGAGCCTATGGCGCCAGAGGCCGGCGTGATGTTGCACCAGCCTGAGGTGCGCCATGTGTTCTCCCGGGGAAGTTGTCCCTGGATCACGGGACCCTGGCAGTGGCGGGCTGCGCAGGCTCCCAGGAGGGGAGGTGTGGATAGTGACCTGTGCTTGCACACAGGCTTCTTGGTGGTGGCAGCGGCAGCCTTAGCGTCTCATGCCCGTCTCTGGGGTTCGCGCTGATAGCCGCGGCTCGCGCCCGTCTCTGGAGCTCCTTTAAGCGGCGCTGTTAATCTCCTCTCCTCGCGCACCAGGAAACAAAGAGGCAAGAAAAAGTCTCTTGCCTCTTCGGCAGGTCCATACCTTTTCCTGGACTCCCTCCTGGGTAGCTGTGGCGCACTAGCCCCCTTCAGGCTGTGTTCACGCAGCCAACCCCAGTCCTCTCCCTGGGATCCGACCTCTGAAGCCTGAGCCTCAGCTCCCAGCCCCTGCCCATCCCGGTGGGTGAGCAGACAAGCCTCTCAGGCTGGTGAGTGCTGGTCCGCAGCGATCCTCTGTGCGGGACTCTCTCCACTTTGCCCCCCGCACCCCTTTGGCTGCGCTCTCCTCCGTGGCTCCGAAGCTTCCCCCCTCTGCCATCCGCAGTCTCCCCCCACGAAGGGGCTTCCTAGTGTGTGGAAACCTTTCCTC
Organism: Balaenoptera acutorostrata; assembly: GCF_949987535.1. Taxonomy (NCBI): domain Eukaryota; kingdom Metazoa; phylum Chordata; class Mammalia; order Artiodactyla; family Balaenopteridae; genus Balaenoptera; species Balaenoptera acutorostrata. The sequence goes on from NC_080065.1 coordinate 142,386,373, forward strand.
CTTCACAGCTCCCTCCCACTGGTGCAGGTCCCGTCCCTATTCTTTTGTCTCTGTTTTTTCTTTTTTCTTTTGCCCTACCCAGGTACATGGGGAGTTTCTTGCCATTTGGGGGGTCTGAGGTCTTCTGCCAGCGTTCAGTAGGTGTTCTGTAGGGGTTGTTCTTCATGTAGGTGTATTTCTGATGTATTTGTGGAGAGGAAGGTGATCTCCGCATCTTACTCTTCCGCCATCTAGAAGCTCCTCAAGCATGGCCTCTTCTATCCATTTCTGCTCATCCTCCAAGATAAAGGAAAAGATATGTGCAGTTCATTAGGTAACTGAGTTGTGAAATACTTCCATTTTTCTTCAAACAGTAATACATATCTAGAGGCTTGTTTTCATTAAAATTGCTGGGTGGGAATGTCTGCAATGTATATTTATTATGATTGATTAACATGCACTGTGTATAAATACCAGATACTCAACAAGCCATGTCTATCTCTCATTTCTGGGATTTTAAAATTTAGTAGTAGATATTATCTACACAAATACAGTGAAAATGTCTTTTTTTTTTTTTTTTTTTTAAAGGATTTTCTTTCTTTCTTTCTTTCTTTATTTATTTATTTTTGGCTGTGTTGGGTCTTCGGTTCGTGCGAGGGCTTTCTCCAGTTGCGGCAAGCGGGGGCCACTCTTCATCGCGGTGCGGGGACCGCTCTTCATCGCGGTGCGCGGGCCTTTCTCTATCACGGCCCCTCCCGTCGCGGGGCACAGGCTCCAGACGCGCAGGCTCAGCAATTGTGGCTCACGGGCCCAGCTGCTCCGTGGCATGTGGGATCTTCCCAGACCAGGGCTCGAACCCGTGTCCCCTGCATTAGCAGGCAGACCCTCAACCACTGCGCCACCAGGGAAGCCCGAAAATGTCTTTTAAACATGCATCTTTCTTATGTAGGTCTGGCTTGACCTGGGTCAGATTATGTATGCTGAAATATAACTCTGTAGAATAAAACCTCAATACAGTGTGATAAGCTCATCAATGGTTAGCTTATTATACAATATTAGTATTTTATTGGAATGGCTATTACTATCAGAAGAAATATCTTTCAAGTTTTAGTAATCTCATCTGGACCCAGAATGGTGCTCATCTTACGGTGGATACAAAAGTAAAAGGAAGACATGGTCTCTATTTTCTAGAAGTCAAATGACTAGACATGTATTTGTGTAATGTAGAGGATAGAAATCCCAGATATCATCAGACACTAGATTGTGAGAGACTGTGAGAGAAATACACATTCACAGGAAGGAAGAACCATTATGGGATGAGGAGGTTGGAAATGACTTCCTGGAGCAGAGAAGGGACACTGTCCGGTATCTCATGCCTCTGGGCCTTGAAATTTATTGCTGAGTTTACTGTTTGTTCAACATTTGTCGGTCTTCCAGTCCAATTTATATGTTCCCAAAAGTGGACACAGTGGAGCTGATTACAATAGAACATTCTATTCTCCCTACCAAAGGAAAGACTGTTTCAATATAACTGTTCAGACAGTATTTTATATCATGTATCTTTTCTTTTCATATTATTTTGTGACTCTACTAAAGAGTATGAAGATATGCTTCAAATTTAATTTTTTGGTTCAGTCCACTCTCTTGAAATGAAAGGGCATTCTATGAGTGCTTTGTAAGACAGAGTAGTGTGATGTAGTAGAGCAATGAGATTGGGAGTTAGGAGACCTAGATTTAGGTCCTGGTCCCAACATTTCCTGAGAGATGTTGACCAAGTAACCTAACTTCTCTTAACATCAGTTTTCTCACCTCTAAAAGGGAAAAATATGACATGCTCTACCTACCTCCTATGTTGTAAGGATCAAATGAGATAACACAAGTAAAAATATTTTTATAATCTATAGTACTTGATACAAATATGAGGTATTATTAATGCAGCCTTAAACAAATGTGTCAATTTACCCATCTGTTAAATGGAGGCAGGAATTGTATCTACCTCATTGGATTATTTTCAGGAGCAAATGGAATAAAACATGTAAAGCCTTTTTAAAATAGTTTGTGGCAAATAAGTACTCAATAAATCTAGAGATTACAGGATAACCCTACTTATGAAATAAAAAAAAAAACCTGTTTCATCTTAAAGCCAAAAAAGCATTTTTCCTTGTAACATATTCACTAGTCAACATTTGCTTTTACCTTCAATGTTAAAAATGTCATCTTTGAGTGAGGTTGATCATTGACAAAATAATAGTTTCCTCCGTTGATCAGTGCTGCTCAGATGGAAGGGGCAAACTAGCCATGTGGTTCTGCCTGGATGGGGCCAGCTGGGAGCAGGAATCAATTATATTAGAGATTCTCAAAGTGTGGTCCGAGGTCTGGTCTCTTCTATTATTTATGCTGTGAGATGACAGCATACATGCTTTAGTTTCTGGCATAAATTAATAATTTGATATTGAATTAATAATTATTCTATTGAATACAAACCAGACGTCACCTCATTGGTGTCTCATTGAAAGCAGTGAATATCCCCCGGGCACTTGGAAGGTTTTCTGAGGATGAAGTGGATGGACTTGGGCCATCAGTGGTGAATGCCTTGAAAAAGTGATCCCTGGATCAAAGAATCTTTAGAATCCTTGAATTAGTCCTCCTTTGACTGTGGTTTTCTGTGAAGTGGCCAACCAAACAGAAATGTTGTGGGCCCACAGAAGACAAAGCCATTCAAACTCGAGGGGTGGGGTTTTCAGAGGCCTATATGTCTTATACTTGTGTATTGTTCTCAGACCTTATGTATCCATGGATATATTTTTGGGGAGTGAAGCAGAAAACTCCTAAAGGGAAGACTGTATTTTTTCTGGAAAGGTGAAAGATTCTGGAAGGTGTATAATTTTTTTCAAACTGAAGGTAATTTTTCCAGAAGAATCCATCATAACTGAGAGTACCAACTTTATCTCCCTAAAGGTCATACTTCTAGTCTGTTAAAGAAAAAAAAAATTAATGATACTTGTTAAAGATGGTAAGGCAGACTTTATTTTTTTGATTTAATTTTTATTTTATATTGGGGTATAGTTGATTTACAATGCTGCATTATTTTCAGGTGTATAGCAAAGTGATTCAGTTATACATCTACATATATCCATTCTTTTTCAGATTATTTTCCCATATAGGTTATTACAGAATATTGAGTAGAGTTCCCTGTGCTATACAGTAGGTCCTTGTTGATTATTTTACATATAGTAGTATGTATATGTTAATCCCAAACTCCTAATTTATCCCACCTTTCTCCTTTGGTAACCATAAGTTTGTTTTCGAATTCTGTGGGTCTGCTTCTGTTTTGTAAATAGTTCATTTGTATCATCTTTTTAGATTCCACATATAAGTGATATCATATGATATTTATCTTTCTCTGTCTGACTTAACTTCACTTAGTATGGTAACCTCTAGGTCCATCCATGTTCCTGCAAATGGCATTATTTCATTCTTTTTTATGGTTGAGTAATATTCCATTGAATATATATACCATATCTTCTTTATCCATTCCTCTGTCAATGGACATTTAGGTTGCTTCCATGTCTTATCTATTGTCAATAGTGTTGCAATGAACATTGGGGTGCACATATCTTTTCGAATTATGGTTTTCTCTGCATATATGCCCAAGAGTGGGATTGCTGGATCATATGATAGTTCTATTTTTAGTTTTCTAAGGAACCGCCATACTATTCTCCATAGTGGTTGTACCAATTTACATTCCCACAACAGTGTAGGAGGGTTCCCTTTTCTCCACACCCTCTTCAGTATTTATTGTTTATAGACTTTTTGATGATGGCCATTCTGACTGGTGTGAGGTGTTCCTTATTGTAGTTTTGATTTGCATTTCTCTAGTAATTAGTGTGTTGAACATCTTTTCATGTGCTTTTTGGCCATCTGTATGTCTTCTTTGGAGAATTGTCTATTGAGATCTTCTAAAGATGGTAAGGCAGTCTTTATTCAGGACCATTGTGATAGTATAGGGACCACTGAAATAGGATTTTATAGTCAGGGAGAGAGATTGGGCTCAACTTTGAATACAGCATGGGCAAATGGGAATTTATAGCCAAGGAGCAGGGTGGGGGGTCAGTGGGTGGAAAATTGCTAAGAGGAAACATCAGGGATAAGGGCGATTCTGGCTAAACTGATCTAATAGGATTCTTGCTGAAGACAGGCCAGGGTGATCAGACATCACCTGGGGGATAGTGTAGAATGAGGAACCTGATCCGATATTGAAGGTGATCAGATATCACAGATGAGGGTTCTGGTTAAACTGACTTAGTAGTGCTCTTACTAAAACTAGATTTTACAAGGAAGTGCACAGATGGGCCTTGGAGAAGGTTCAGGAGCCAGAATAAAGTTGGGTGGAGCAAAGAACCTTTGTGAAATCTCAGAAACTGAAACCCACAGGAGAAGCTGTTAGGAAAGACTCAAGTCTGGTCAGATGCAGTCATCTGTAGCTGCGGGTCAGTAATAGGCCTGTGTGGAGTAGGTGTACAATTATCAGCCTTCTAGGTTTTGGGGTGTGGCAGATACTGCTCACTATACTCTTACTTTGTTTTCATGCACACAACTAAACTACATTTCCCAGCCTCCTCTGCAGTTTGATGGGCAGGTGACTGAATTCTGGCCAATGGCATGTGGGTTGAAGTAATGTTGCCACTTCCAAGCCTGGCTCCAAGACCTCCTGTGACTCCAGTTCCCTTCTTCTGTGTGCCCCTGGCTCAGAGGTGAAGCCCAGAGAACTGTGGATAGCAGGTGGCAGGGCCCCAAATAGAAGGAGCCTGGGTTTTTGAATTGTTATTTGGAGGAGAGCTGCTTGAATTTTATGTTAAACAAATGTTTTATGTTAAACAAATCCTTACTGTTTTAAGGCTTTGGGATTTTGGTGTTTTTGTTATTATGGTTAATCCACCTGTTGAATATGCAGAGGAAGGTGGCCATCGTCAAGCAGAACATCTTCGTCCTTCCTTAAGGGAAATGAATGTCTAGACTCAATTGAACAGTGCTTTCTAGAATTGACATAGTCATCAGCTTGTAGCCAACATCAGGTGAGCACTGGAGTCTTCTGGAACAGGATTGTTAACATGTGAGTTGTTTCACAAAAGCATCTCATGTAACTGGTTGAACTCAGGAGGTGATCAGCCCTACAAATAAGTAATTTCCGATGACTTGCCAGGTGTGCTTTTAGGACTAGTTCCCCAACCTCCTTTACAAGTTTCCCAGGGTATTTAAAAATCTTCATTATTAGAATCCTTAACTAGATGGCTAGAATATTATCTCAGAAGGTTCCTGTAAAAATGCATCTAGTTTACCTAGGAGAGGTATCAGATTAACCAATTCATCCCCACTAAGAGTATCTAGCTTCCTAGATTTTGAGCAGAGCACCTGATATTAAAGAGATGACACACTGGTTGGATGAATTTTTGATGGGGGCAGAGTGGGTGGGGAGAATTAGAATGAGGGGTGCTTACTGAGGGTAAGGAAGGTCTGGTTAGGAGACTACAATTCAGGGACTGCTGAGTGCCTGGGAGGGTTGCAAAAAGAGCAAGGAGGGCTCGGTAGGTAGGGTGGTGGGGAGTGAGAATGGGAAGGAAGTAGGCAGACAAACTGCCCGCATCATCAAATTTGGCTTAGTAAAAAAAAGTTCAGAACACTTTTCATGAAAGATCTTTTGGACTTTGTTCCGGAGTAGAGGTGAAGTACTAACCTTTCTGTTACTTACTAACAGCAAAGAAGAGTTCTTTTTTCCTTTTCTTTATAGATGGGATAAGTAAGGTATATATTTTCTCCACTCTTAAATTGATCATACCTTTTCCTGAAGGAATTCAGAGATACTTTACATTTTCTGTTTTGGGTCAGGCCTAAAACTGATGACATTGGTTGACTAATCTCAGCTCAGTCAGAAAATGATGGATCAGAAAAAATGATCACATAAAAATTTTTTCCAAAATAACATCCAGGTCATAGCCAAATATTCCTCCTCATCTTTCTCCTCTTCCTCTGGCTCCTCCAACTTTGGCAGCTGTAGAAGTTCAAAAATCAAGCTTTAGCTGCGGAAAAACTTCTGTCTCAGCTAAAGATTAAAGTAACAATCTATTCCCTTAACGTAGAACTGCTGATTTCATGCACGTATGTTGGTTGGGAGCCAGTCAGTGATATGTTTCTCAGTTTTGAGTTTGGTGAATACATGTATGTATCTGTCTCACTTACCTAATGATTGAAGCTTCTATTTTTACATTAGCCTCTCCAGGAAACCCACAATCACCCTTCATTAGGAATCTATAGACTGTGAGCTCCTTGAAGACAGAGGTACCTTCAGCTCTTCTGTTGTCCTGACAACAGTACTTAACACATGACAGGCAGTGTGTAAATATTTATTTAGTGAGACAATCAGTTATGAGGCCTCACCTTTTATTTTTTTCTCCACCCTGAGAAACTCAAGCAACCACCTTCACTAACTGCTTTTCCCCCACAAATAGACTTACCTGAAAGACAAATTCGGTGAAGCTGAGAGTTGAGATTGATCATAACACAGTCCTCCCAACTTCATTTCCATCAGGTATGCCAGGTGATTTTCACTAGATGCACTCCGATTTTTTTTTTTGAGGGCTTTAGCATAGATAAGTGTTTATTTTTCTGGCTAACGTACATATTCCTTTGGCATTTGCCATGGAAAAGACCCCACCTAATCTTATTTATTTATTTATTTATTTATTTAAATTTTTTAAATTTATTTTTTTGAATTTTATTTTATTTTTTTAATACAGCAGGTTCTTATTAGTTATCTATTTTACACATATTGATGTATATATGTTAATCCCAGTCTCCCAATTCATCCCCCCACCACCCCGCTTTCTCCCCTTGGTGTCCATACGTTTGTTCTCTACATCTGTGTCTCTATTTCTGCCTTGCAAACTGGTTCATCTGTACCATTTTTCTAGATTCCACATATATGCATTAATATACAATATTTGTTTTTCTCTTTCTGACTTACTTCACTCTGTATGACAGTCTCTAGGTCCAGCCACATCTCTACAAATGACCCAATTTCATTCCTTTTTATGGCTGAGTAATATTCCATTGTATATATGTACCACATCTTCTTTATCCATTCGTCTGTCTGTGGGCATTTAGGTTGCTTCCATGACCTGGCTATTGTAAATAGTGCTGCAATGAACAGTGGGGTGCGTGTGTCTTTTTGAATGATGGTTTTCTCAGGGTATATGCCCAGTAGTGGGATTGCTGAAGACCCCACCTAATCTTTAGGGTACAAGGAATCATTCAGTTGTCTAGAACTCACTTAAATGTTCTCTGCGTTTTCTAAACCTTGCATTTTTCAGCTTCTGTGATGATTCTGTCCTCACTTTCTTCTCTGTGAGCCTTTCCTTACCCGTGTTTCTTGATGCGGGCTAGAGGAGTCTATCGAATTGAATGTTGTCCACTGTAAGTAAAAAGAAACCCAGTGAGGTGTGGTGTAAACAATCTGGACATTTTTATGATGTGAAATAAGAAGATAGGGAAGTTGCAGGCTTGGTTCATTTGGAGGCTCAACCAAGTGAAATCCTAGGTCATTTCCATCTTTCTGCTCTGCTGTCCTTGGCATATTTGTTCTTAGACTGACATCTTTCCATGATTGCAACAAGGCTGCAGCAGTTCCAGGCATCACCTCTTCACCAGCCGTGCTGAGAGGGGAAAAACGGGCTTCTATCATCTTGCACATTTGATTTTAGGAGCAAAAAAACCTATCTCAGAAACCCCTCTACAGATCTCCCTTCAATCTTATTGGCTTGAACTGGGTCACATGCCCACTCTTAAACTAATCATTGGAAGAGAATTGGAATTACCATGACTAGTTTAGATTAATTAAGATTTACCTTTGGGAATGGGGAGGAGCCCTATCTTCTTTGAAGCATAAAATTAGAGTCATGCCTGTAAGGGAGAAGGGAGAAAAGAGCTGTCCCAAGAAGTAAAAGGGACATGATTTCAGTCTCCCTAGGAAAGCTTTGACTTCACGAATGGAAGTGGTGATCATTCAGCTGAAGGCTCTCTGGGCAGCTCCCAGTGGGACCCCCAAGCCTTATCCCACCACGGTAACTTCTCTGCCTTGGACCCAGTGATATTGTGCTCTTGTTTGGAGGATGACTTGTCTCACCAGTGTATTAACTCTCACCCTGACCCTCAGGATTTCCTGGTGGGCAATTATAAGATTTTTTTTGACCAAACTTTATTAAATATTCAAAAAAGAAACAGAAATTCTAAAATTGGAAATGAAAGAGTCTTGTCCTTCCCCTAGGCCAGTCCCACTCCTAAGAGGTGCCACTGATAAAGTCTTATGTCAATTCTTTAAGACTTTATATTGGCAGGTTTTAAAAGATACACAGTCAGAACGTGTTTAAGGGGAGAAGTGACAAATGTCTTTGTAATTAAAGCCACAGCCTGGGCCCTTCTGAGTGGTATTTCTCTGGATTCTCTAATGCCACACTGTGCAAGCCACCCAGGGCCAGTCTGTAGACCTTGGGGATGCCCAGAGGGCATCTGGACCAGAGGGCATGTCTCTTGGATGTGGCATAGTGGCTACTCAACTTCAAAGCACCAAACAATGATGATTTTTTCCGGGATATTGCACCCACTTTTTAAAATAGAACATATTACTGTTGTTATAAATCAATGAACATGGTTCATAATAGCAATAATGCCCTTGAAACCTGTTAATTCTGCCATCAGAGAATGGTATGCCAGAGCATTCGCTGCCCTTGGCTTCACCTTCAGCTATTAACTAACAAATCAGTTATTAGCTGGTGGTAATGACCAATTTTCAAGAAATGATTGCTTAAATATCCCCCACCTTGAAAAGAAAATTATTACTCATCCGAGAACTGAACTCTTATTTTCAACTCAGTATACTGAGCTAATGATCTTATCTCACTCCACAGTGTCTCCCTCCCCCAGTGCCTCCCCTGCCCGACCCCCTCGCCTCATCTGCTCTCCTCCTGGCTATGAGGTGTGCAGAGATCATATGGTTACATAACTGCTTCCCTCTCGGCCTCAGTGACTTGAGTCCAGGAAAAGTTCCATATTTAATATTTATTCACCAAGCGGCAGTGGATGAAGACAGATGGTAATGAAATCAGTCTTGCTGAAAGTGACCACAATGATAATAGATCCTTTATGATGTCCAGGAATTCTGGACTCTCAGTCTCTGCTTAAATGCATGTTGGCGCCAACTCTGTCATCTTAAGCTTTACTATTCTTGTCATCCTCCTGACCTCTCCTTAGACCAGAGCACGCAGTCTGTGCTAAAGGCATCAATCTGTCTTTCTCCTCATATAAAGGCTTTAAACACCTATAGCCACAAATGACTCACCAGCAGAGATTTTTCCAAAGAGGAAAAATGAGAAGATAAAGTAAAGGAGCCCCTTCAGAGTTGGTGGAATGGCTGCTTTTGCTGGAACTCATGTCCGGGCAGGTTTTGCCTGTGCTGCCCATTGCCTGGAGCTACTTTTTCCTAACACCCAGGTTACCCAGCTGGGCTTGTTGGAGATTTCAGAATTTTTGCAAACTGGGAGAGAGATTGGGGCAAGGGGGATCAAGGGGGAAAAGAAGATATGTAAAACAAAGCTAAGTTGGCAAAGAGTTGGTGCTTCTGTCAAATGAGTAAACTCAGATTGCTGATTGCGCTGGAGATACCAATATCCTGGGTCAGGCAGAGCTTTTTAAAGCAATCTGGCAGCCCTTTTTAGTAGTAAGAGGTAAATCATTCTGACGTCCCTTGCTATTCAAAGCATTAATCATGTTGAATTCCTTTGCTTTTCTGGGGTCTGGATCAAGTGTAATTCTATAGGAATTCCATTGTAATCTCGTATTAATTAATCTCTGTTTTATGGTGCCAAAAACCTTTCTCTGAATTTGTTTGCTTGTACATCAGTGATTAGCTTTTTTAGTACCTAACTCTAGCTGTGGAACTGTTACTCCCCCCATTGCCCCCCGCCCCACCCTCTCATGTTCTTTTTCATCTCAATCTTGGAAATTGTCATTTTCCTTGGGTAGGAACTAGGGCAGCTCCATATTTGTTAAACTGAAGTGTTTTGAGAGGTGGGAGGTGAGGAGGATGAGATGGCTGGTTGCAGTTTCTTTGAGAAACCAATAAAAACTGGGGCTCAAACTCTAGCTCTGCCACTTACTAACGGTGTTACTTTTGAGCACATTAAATAACCTCAGTTTCCCTTGCTGTGAAATGGACATTAAAATGGTCCCTGTTTCCCAGGATTGCTGTGAAAATTAAACAACAACCAGTTCTCCCTCCCGTGATGACAGAGTCAACTCAGGGAGGGGATAAATTCCCCACCCCTACCCCGTACTGTCCTCAGTCAGTGACAACACAGGAGGAGTCTTTCCTCCAGGATGTAGGATGTTGGGGTAGATCATTGTTCGTGTCAGTTCCAACTTGAAAATTTGGAGTGTTTGCATAGAAACCATGTGTTACTGGCCCCAGGAAACACCTGCCTCCCTCTCGGCTCTTCCTAGAATATGCCTAAGCAACAGTGGAGGGTCAGAGGCTGAGATTCTTGCCTTTCCAGTGGTAAATAATGAATGTTGCCCCAGCTGCCAGCAGACTCTGAAACCTTCTGTTTTGAGATACAGAAGGAGAGAGAGAAAAAAAAAAACCTAATATGCATTTATCTGGTCCATCATCTTTAAATAGCTCTCTTCAGATTTCAAAAAAGGTAACTCTATCCTCTTTCCTGGCTGGCTTTCTGCATCCTGCCACAAAACAGGACTACTGGCCCTAGATTTTGACCTGGTATAAAAAGCAGTATATTTTTGACCTGGTAGCAGTCACATTTCTACACCATAAAATATTAAAGCAGGCATGACAGTGCCTTTAAGATCTTTGAGGCAGGTGCTATCAAAATGTGCCCCTTTATTATTTATTTATTTGACTCTTTCTGTATAGTGAAGTTTAAATGCTTTTCAAGCCAAATAATTAAATTCCATTATGGAAAGTGGAGATTGTTGGCAAAATGAGCTCACTCTGGCTATTAGACCCGTGAGTCCCCAGGGGGACCCCATGGAGGGGAATATAAAATCTGGCTTACGTTTACATGTAAGATATGCAGTATGGCCTATACTGGGCTTGTAGGAGTGATGCTACACAAGAAACTAAACAGGGAGGGGGCTGTTAGAGATCCTGCTCTTCTAGCCAGCGTCCTCTTAGAGCAGGGGTCTGCAAACTGTGGCCCTCGGGTGAAACGCTGCCTGTTTTTGTACATCCTGTGGGCTGAGAATGGTTTTTATGTTTGTAAATGGTTGAAAAAAATCAAAAGAAGAATATTTTGTGGCATGGAAAAAATTATATGAAATTAAAATCTTATTGTCCATAAAATTTTGGGGGGGTGGGACACAGCCACAACCATTTGTTTACATATCATTTATGGCAGTTTTTGCATTCTACAAGTTGAGTGGTTGCAACAGAGACTGTGTGGCCACAAAGCTGAAACTACTTACTCTCTGGCCATTAATAGGAAAAATATATTGACCCCTGTCCTGGAGGAATTTGGACTTGGGCTCTGGAAAGGATAACATTGGTAGTAGAAGAGTTTAAAGTTGTTTATACTGTTGACACATTTGGATTGACTCTTGGTGTTGGCTAACTTGATTATTTCCTGAAATGGACAGACAGGCAGGTTAAGGGAAGAAAACAGGGATTAAAAAAAGGAGTTTTTGGATCCCATGACTGTCTTCCCCAAATGCAGCTCCTAGGGTTGCACATTGGGTGACATCCTTTCCCTCCCTTTCCAGTGTCTCCTTATGTCTTCCACTCATCACATCCAGTGCTTCCACCTGAGTCTAAGCCATGACCATCCTCCTTGGTCTTTGAGGAAAACCCCCTTAACTGGTCTATTGCCATACTTGTTCCATAACAGTTCACCCTTCACATAGCAGCTATAGTGATTTTTAAAAGATCGAAATCAGTTCATATAACTTCCCTCAGGTTTTTGCATGAATATATTCCCTACTTCATTCAAGTCTCTGCTCCAGTGACACCCCCTGCAAAAGGCTTTTCTACTCTTTCCAGAGTAGCCTCCATCTCACCCCATCACCATTTATTTTACTACCTCTTTTTATTGCTCTCTTAGCATTTGTCACTGTCTTACGTTATCTGAGTGGGTTTATTGGATTATGCTTGGTTTCTCCCACCAGGATGGAAGCTTCCTGAGACTAGGTATGTTGACTACCTTATTTATTAGAGTATTTCTAAAACACATGTATTTCTCACATGAGTATTCAAGAAAAGTTTGTTGAGTGAATAAGTGGATCAGTCCTCCTGGAAGAACTCCTTGCAGCGTTGGCATCACATTCTGCCTGCCTACTTCTCCAGGGGCATGATGACTTTCTTAATTTCTTTCATTGTCTCTTGCCTATCAGCATATCATAAAGCAGCATATTGACTAGAGAACTGCACTGAGGGCCAGTTTATGAGAGTTTAGTCCTGTGTTTTGTACCTTAGATCGCTTGAACAATCTGATTTCTTTCTGGATCCCTTTCATCATCAGGGGCATTATGAAGGTGGTCAGAATGTCCAAATGTTGATATTAGCTTCACCATTAAGAGCCTGGGCCATGGAGTTAGACTGACTGGGCTTAAATCCTTGATTGCTCTTGGACCCTGGGCCAGTGATTCAAGCTGTCTGTGCCTCTGTGTCCTCATCTCTAAAGGAGCCTTAATAATAGCACCAACATTTTAGTTTGTTGTGAGGTTCAGATGAGACTATAAATATAACAGTCTATATTACAGTCTATAATACAGGTGCTGAGCATGGTGCCTGCCATATGGCAAATACTCCGTAAATATCACTGTTGCCATTATTATCAGTTGAGGATTTCCTGCTTGATTATTCTTTCATTTATCTAACAAACATTTTTAAAAAGAATTAATTGTTTGCTGGGAATGTGTTAGATTCTGAGGATGAAATGGGCAAAACAGACATGTCCCTGTCCTCAAGGAGACAAAAACAAAAAATTACTCAAACTTTGGTTTTTCAGTATCTAGTTCTGGGATAGTATCCAGAGCTTGAGTGATGCAAGACACATGTAATGCATACTTCTTTCCTCTGAGTCACTGCCATAACTGAATGCATGTGTCCCCCACAAATTCATATGTAGAAATCTAATCCCCAATGTGATGGTAGTTGGAGGTGGGACTCTGGGAGATGATTAAGTTTTAAGAGTGGAACCCTCATGAATGGGATTAATGCCCTTATAAAAGAGACCCCAGAGATGACCTGAATGGGAAGGAAATCCAAAAAAAAGGGGATATATGTATACGTATAGCTGATTCACTTTGCTGTACAGTAGAAACTAACACAACATTGTAAAGCAACTATATGCCAATAAAAATTAAAAAAAAAAAGAAAATGGAGGAAACTGAGGAGGACAGTCATCAGATGAGATACAGAAATTGACAAACAATAACATGGCACTTACAAGCAATTTTTTAAAATTAATTTTTATTGGAGTGTAGTTGATTTACAGTGTTGTTCAGTTTTTTAAAGCACATACAAAATGTGCTAGTGCTAAAACAATGTAACAGGTTTAAGCAAGCTATTAATAGTAGTGGCATATACACATCGACCTACTATAAAAAAATTTGGTGCTATATAATATGAATAATTTTTTCTTACATGTGTTAACATTGTAGATAATAGTTTCTTTTCTCTTATCAGCTTTAGATAGGTTCTGTGCCACTTATATCAAACAAAAGTTAAACATTTAGTCAATTTTATCCAAAAATTTAAAGGCTTTTGTAAATTCTTGGATAGCCAACTCCAGTTTTAAGAAGACGGAAAATGAATTAATTTGTTTATATTCACAATGGCCACAAACCTGTATTGAAATCAAGATTAAAATGTAAGTCTTGATCAAAAAGAAAGTAAATAAAAGAGACCCCAGAGAGCTTTCTCACCCCTTCTGCCATGTGAGGACACAGAGAGAAGACAACTTCCTATGAACCAGGAAGTGGGTTCTCATCAGACACCAAATCTGTGGGCATTTTGATCTTGGACTTCCCAGCCTCCAGAACTGTGAAAAACAAATATTTGTTGTTTAAGTTACCCAGTCTATGGTATTTTTGTTATAGCAGTCTGATCGAACCCAGATAGGTACTTACCGTCTGTTTGGGCAGGTCAGATCAATACAGGTGGGAACAGTCAGTGCCATCACTGGGTAGTACTGACCATAAGGTTACCCAGGAGAGAGTGTGAACATCACAGAGGAATCAGGACCTAAATTGGGTCTTAAAGCCTTGGATAGGTGGAGGAATAGCAAAGGACATTTCTAGAAGCAATAATGATATGAACAGTGGCAAGGAAAGGTCTCTTAGACTTTGGTACAAGGTAGTCTACCAGAAGGGTGAAAGAAAAGGGTGAGAGGAAGCATAACAGACTCTCAGTAAAATTATCTCTGATTTCATCTTAAAATAGTATCGTTGCTTCCTCATCATGTTTCTCACCTATAATGTTGACATAATTCCTTTCATTGATTCACTGAAACAGTTTTCTCAAAAGTCATACAGCTATGTATGGAATTTTATTCTTTGTCTTCAATATTAGCTTCAAATTATTTTAGAACACTTTTTATTTGAAAAGCACTTTCCAATTATTTTTGTGAGAGCTTCCAAATATACATGTTGACCAGGACAGTTAGCCTCATTTTATGGATGATGTATCAAAGGTGAAGTGACAAAAAGACAGAGGGTCTCACACAGGAAGACTGGTTTGAGAAAGATGAGAAACAAAGGCCCCCACAGAGTTGGGATTATGACGAAGACTGTGGGGCATGGCATTAGGCTGCTGAAGCTTGGCTCCTGGCTTTAAACTTTACTGTGAGACCAAGGCAACCTGTTGAACCTGTCTGAGCCTCAGTTACATCATATGGAAAGTGGAGATAAAAATACTCATCAAGGGGCTTCCCTGGTGGCACAGTGGTTGAGAATCTGCCTGCCAATGCAGGGGATGCGGGTTCGAGCCCTGGTCTGGGAAGATCCCACATGCCGCGGAGCAACTCGGCCCGTGAGCCACAATTACTGAGCCTGCGCGTCTGGAGCCTGTGCTCCGCAACAAGAGAGGCCGTGATAGTGAGAGGCCCGCGCACCGCGATGAAGAGTGGCCCCAGCAGACAAGAATAGCATTAAAAAAATAAAATAAAATAAAAAATACTCATCAAGGTCCCTATAGAAATCAAATCAAATAGTATTTATAAAGTGCATGCTGCAGTGCTCGGCATAGGTTAATTGCTCGATACCTGGTAGTTGTAAATGTTATCACCAAGTTTCTTGGTTGCCTTTTGATAGTCATGAGCCTCCCTCACTGGACATGTTTTTATTTCATCTGATTTTTGAGTGCAAGAATTGTTAAATTGTGAAATAGAATTGACACTAGAGCAAGAAGGAACCTCCATTTCCCAAACATTAGCGTCCTGAGAGAAGACTCTAGATATCTGGCCCTAAAGAGGCTTGTGGTCAAGTAAATAATAGAGTTCAACAGTTAAATAAGTTTCTAAAAGCAGGGCTTTTCGTATGTTAATGTGGATTTCCAAGAGGAAACTGCAGTGTTCCCTAAACTTTGTGTCTGCAGAACGCTTTGCCACGATCACCTATTAATAGCTCATGAAACCCCAGTGTTTCTTGCAGTAGGCTTTGGAAAGTCCTAATCTGGTCAACCTTCATTTTACCAAAGAGGAAGCTGAGTTGAGAAGGAAAATGGCTTATCCCGAGTCACAGTGAGTTTACTGGGGCCAGGACTAGAACCCCATCTTGATCTAGTGCCCTTCCCTCTGGTCTTTATCTTCTCCCTCCTTTGCACTGCTCAGTAGCTGTTTCCACAGATGTACGTATGGTCTGTTGGGATGTCTCCACATCCTTCCGCCTCCCTTCCCCCTCCGTCACTGCATCCTCTCCTTTAGCTCCCAATTGTTCTTGACTGCAACCTCCCCCCCGCCCCCCCGCCACTGAGCCCTACTTCCTTTTACCCAGGAGTATCTCCTCACTTCTTTTCACTTAACTTTCCTGCCATCTGCACCCTTCCTCCTGGAGCCTGTTCCCTTATCAGGTAGCCATTTTGCCCTAAACCACTGAAGGCTGGGAAAAGCTTCATGTGTGTAGCAGATGCTGTCATGCTTCACCAGATCCCCTTAGATCTTTTTCACATACTTGCCCCTGGGTGCTTTTTCTTTTATGACCTGCCCTTGTGACACTGTGTCTTTGAAGGACACTCTTGTGCCACAGGGGTGGCTTCACCCAAATTCTCAGAGCGGTAGAACGGCCTGGGGTTTACTTGCTTAGGGCTGCTCTTGGCCAGCAACTGACATGTGCAGGAGTGTGAAAGCCCAGCTTTCTTGCCTCAAATTGAGATAAACTCTGAGGTATGTGACTTACATTCCAGGGTTCCCTGTGGGATCGGGATGAATCTACTCTTCATGCGGATTTGCCAGAAATCAAACCTTGGCTTAGCTTCTCCCTCTTCCCATCCTGCTTCTCCCTTGTTGATTTCCCCTGGAAACATCTCTTTAACAAAACACTTGCCTGTGAACCCTCCTCCCAAGGTCTGCTTCTGAGGAGCCCCACCTAACACACTCTGTTTCCACATCTTAGAGAAAGACATACACATTTAATATGAAGAAAGGATACAATGGAAATATCAGCCACTGTGGCAAAGCCAGGGTTTAATACATTTTGGGGGTGGATAGGTGGTATGGGGGATAAGTCAGGAGGACTTTAATGAGCCCTGCAAACTGAGCCATGTAGGTGACTTACATTTTGATGTGTTAGGCTTGTACTTAGTAAAGGAAGGAGAACACAAAGCTAGGAATGCCCTTATTTGGGCAAATATATGTTAGCATATATTTGGTTTTATGGGCCAGAGCAGGGGTCGTGGAGGGAAAAAGGATGATTTTGCATTTAGTTCTACTGAAGTTCTATTTCAAGGTTCGTTCTGACAGATGTGCTAAGTTCTCCTGTAGCCATCACCAACATGCCACCAATCCTTTTTTATCCTGCACACACTGGCAGCTTATTTAAAATCACCACGCCCCAAATGACATGGTTTTTGTCCTCTACCAGATGGTTCAATTAGTCAAGATTCTGAAAAAGCCAAATGGAACATTTTTTTAGCCCCATCTATTCAAGTCAGCCAACCCTTCCAAGCTGGGTGGCGATTCTGAGAGCAACAGATTTATGCAGCTCCAAGGCGTCAGGGTTATTACTTTTTGATGAGCTCCCGGAGGCATGGAGGAGGCTGCCAATATGGTCTACATATTGGATAATGTCAACACCAGAAGAAAATGGAAAGAAGAGCTTTCTTTCTCTTGGACTGTTTTTGGAATGAACATGTTAAGGAGCTGTGATGAAAGAACCCATTTTCTGTTCTCCTGCCATGACACACTCAAAGTCAATGCAGTCATGCTGATTTCAGTCCTCTAGTATCTTGGTGCTACCTGGATGCTCTTACTTGAAAGATACATGGAATTATTAGTTCCACATTTCTTCCCTCACAATTAGCATATTAATGTGGCAGATTGATAATGCTAGAAGGATGGATGCTTGAACACACAGGCTGCCTTATTCTGAGTGCTCCAGCTAGCAGCCTCTTTTTTTCAGAGTGAACCCCAGCACATTGGCACCAAGTCACAGGATTTAAAATGTGAAAGGCATCATCTAGTTCAAACTCCGCCTTTTACCCCGAGGAAAACTAAGGCTTAAATAGATGACATGATCTGATTCAGGGGAAGCTTGTTGGGCCCATAAGCTAGAAACTGGTTGAATGAAACAATTTTCTATTGCAATCACTTATTTTAAGGAGGCAACTTGGTGGTGATGGGAAAAATGAGAAGAATCTCTGTTGTGTAGTCAATAGACCTGGGTTCAAATTTTGCGTTCACTACTAGGTGTAACTTGGGTAAAAAGACTTAAATTCCCTGAGTTTTAGCTTCTTTACTTTTAAAACCAGGACAGAAATAGCTTCTTGGCAGGGGAATTAAATTGAAAAAAATCTTTAGAATGTTTTTAAGCCAGAGTTGGCCTGTAGCAAGGGCTACACCAATGTTCTCACTGCCTTTCTTTTCCTCCCAAGACACAAAGCTGATGCATGGCAAATCTGGCCTTCAGTTCTTCTGACTTCTGTTTTGGTATTCCTTCTACCCTACCTTCATTCATTCCTTGACTCTTACTTAGTCTGAACGATTTTCTTCTTGTGACTGAGTTGGTGAATAGCTTTGTCTAACTGTAAATTTTAGAAAATTAGCAACTGTAAGATGGGGGTTAAAAATTACTGCAAAACAAGACTCACAGAATGGAATGGTTTATTCCAGGTACAGAGTAGCAAGAATGGTTGATAATGGAGGAAGTGATATTGATTGATTAATTAGTGAATTCAATAAATATTTATGGAGCACATGCAATGATTTATAACTCAGAGGTGAATGAAGCAGATACACGGTCTGTGTGCTCACCGAGTCACTCGGGATAGGGTCTAGAAGGATTTGTTCTTTAAGTAGACCCTGACTGAAATTTACTCCCTTTGAGCTTGTGAAAGATACAGCAAAATATAGGTTAAATAAAAGGACTCTGTAATAGACACAGCTTGTGATCATGATGTGGAACTCACAAGAGATAGTAAAAGCTGAAAATGTAGGTTTGAAAAATATTTATGAAAAAACAGGTGAAAGATGGATAACTTGTTGTAAGGGGAAAGAAAGACATTTTGGAAATATTCCAACCTTTGAGATTGATGCAGAGAAGGCAGAACTGTTTCCATATCTCATTCTTTTAGCAATAAGATGAAGTTATGATAGCTTCCACCAGTGAGCATTTGTTAAGCACCAGGCATTGTGCTGGATGCTTTAAATGCATTATCTCACATAATCTTCATAGAATGGGCTAGCAGGTTTTAATATTATCCTCATTTTTATAGATAAGGGAATTGGGATACTAGGAGAGGTTTATGAAGTGACTCAAGGTCAGACTCATGGTTCAGAGTCAGGCATTCCAACTCTGGAGCCCAGGGCATTAGACCACTTCTTGGCCCAGCTTTGGAGTGAGGCACATCTGGCAGGCTCAGCTTTGCAGTTCACAACCCTGCACACTTGAGCAATTACTGAATACTCTGCGATTCAGTTTCCTCATCTGTAAAATGGGTTCTGTCCCAGGGTTGTGCTGACAATCAAGTGAGATAATATTAGTGAAAGTGTGTGGTTAATCTGCCAGACAGATAGGTGACCAACTGTCCTAGTTTTATTGGGATTTTCCCATTTTTAGCACTGAAAGTCTGCATCCTTGGAAATCTCTCAGTTCCAGGCAAATTGAGACAGTTGATCACCTCCATGAAAGTCCCAGTCCAACCTGCAGACTATTTGGACAAAGTACCAGTAGATTTGGGGAAACAGGAAGCAGCTCAAAGAGGCAGATGAATTTCAGCTGATGTTCATTAAACCACTGTCAACTCTTGTGGGCTGAAAGGCTTCCGGGAAAGTCTTCCTGATAAAGCCTATGAGAAAAGTGGTGGAGTTAGAGCAGGGTTTGGGAAACAGGATGCTCACCAAGCCATGGTGCTAATGCTTCAAATCTGTCAGCCTCCTGTACACAGCCTGTCAAGTGTTTAGAGCCCAAGGATAAGTAACTGATTACAAAGGTGATGGGGGTTGAGGGGGGGGTTCAGGTGGCAAACTCAGCTACCTTTGGCCTCTCCAGGTACAGCTTTCTCCCTTCCCTCTTTCACAGAACATGGATCTTGGTGCACTTGAATCTGACTTTGCCCTTGACTAACTGCGTGACATTGGACAAGCTATTTCATCTCTTTGATCCTTAATTACTGCATCCATAAAATGGAAATGATGATAATCCTAACCTCCTGCGATGTGGTTAGGATGGAATAAGAAATTGTGCCTGACATGAAGGAAGCGCTCAATAATTGTTGGTTACTGCTATTGCTATTACTACTCCTATTTATACTATTATTATTAGTTATTCTATTAGGGTAGGGTTGCCAGACTTTGCACATAAAAATATAGGATGCCCAGGTAAATCTGAATTTCATGTAATAATAAATAATTCTCAGGACATACTTATACCAAAAAAATTCATTGTTTACCTGAAATTCAAATTTAATTGGGCATTCTCCATTTTGTCTGGCAACTCTATATTAGAGTGACCAACCATCCTGGTTTTCCCAGGTCTGAGGGATTTCCCAGGACACATGACTTTTAATCTAAAATCGGGACTTGGGCATGATTAGCCACCCCATTAACGTTAACAGTCTGGCTGCTTTTTAGAAGGTCATATTTGACACTCAAATGTTGTTTACAGGCACTCTTCCTCTAAAACACACACACATCCACATGAATGCAATGTTTTGCATGTATTTTCAGGAATTTCTTGGATCCTTTGAAGCCTGTCCATGAATTCCTGGTTAAGAATATAGGCTCAGAAAAATCATTCAGGTTCCAAGCTTCTTTCCTTATTCTTCTTTTGGCAAAAATTGTGAAGATCTTTTGAGGAGACTCAGGAAATAGGTGTTGAGTGAGCTGTGGCACTCTAGCTACTCCCACAGTGAGTTTTCAGTAGATGAGTACATTGATCGATAGAATGAAGACTAGTACATATGTGTATGTAGCATAAAATGAGGTAGTCTGTCTGTTGAAATTCATCCACTTTGTTAATCCAAACCTTTCCTCTAAATCCACTTTGAGGTCACAGTGATCTGTTCTGATGGTCCATATTGACTGAGTTGATTGAAGTTTCTTATTTACTATTTCACTATAGGAATGAAGCAGGTCATGGTCTCATCAGAATTGGGAGATATCATATAGCAAATATGAAAAAGGCATATGCTCGCCTAGCTCTTGCTCCTTTTTCTTTGTAGCACTTATTAGTTTTTTACTCTTTTAGAAAATATAGTGAAATATACACATACATGGCTGCATATAACAAGAAGGACAGTATAAAGAGTGATGATAAATAAACAACCACTTACCCACCATCCAGCCTAATAAGTAGAACATCATCAATCATTTGATGATACCTGTGTGCCCTTCATTTTCACTGTTGTACAGTGTTCCAGTGAATAAATATATTTCAACCTATTTATCCATGCTGCTTTTTGGGAGCATTTGGGTTGTTTCAAGTTTTGTTTTTATTTTCCTGTTACAGACAATGCTGTCAACATTCTCACATATGTCTTCCCAGTATACAAGGACAAGTTTTTCTCTAGTGTGTACATTTCAGAGCGGAATTGTTGGATTGGAGAATAGATGTACCTTCTACTTTATGCTGATTGTTTTCCCAGGTGTTTATAGAAGTTGTAATCCCACCAGCAGTGTATGGGAGATTCCCCCCCCCGCCAACCCCCAACTGGGTGTTGTCAGACTTGTTAGTTTTCGCCTATCTGGTAGATGTGAAATAGTAGCTTATTGAAATTAACACGTTGTTTTCTTATTACTTATAAGGCTGAACATCTTCTTATATGTTTATTGCTATTCATTGTTTCCTTTCATGTGAAATGCCTGTTCATGTCTTCTGCTAATTTTCTATTTTTATTGCTTAGATTTGTTGCTTATACATGTTGCAGATATCTCTTCCCAGTAGTTTTCTTGCCACTGTCTCTGAAGAGTGGTTTGTCACCTTGTCATGTTTAGAATTACTTGTTGAGTGCCTGCCCCTCTGATGAGGCTGGAAGCTCCAGGAGGCCAGGCATTGAGTCTGCTGTCTCTGTCTCCAACACTGACATAGCACCTGACCTACATATATAAATACACCTGCTGTATAATATGAATATGTTGTTGTTGCTATTTTTAAACTGCTTTTTACAGAGGAGGGCAGAGCAGGTTAGGTGGAAAATCTTTGCCATCGAACCATGGTTAAGAACATGGGTTCTGGATGCGACTGCCACTGACTAGTTTGGTGGCCGATTAACCTTTCTGTGTATCAGATCCTTCATCTGTAAAATGCTCCCTATCTTATAAGATTGTTCAGTTAATAGGTATAAGGTACTTTGCGTGGTGACTGGCACACAGTGCATACTCCATAAGTGTTGGCGGTTATTATTTTTCTGTTGGGTGAAAACCCAGGTTAAAGGTTTCTGATTATAAATTTGTTAGTCAGGGAGTGCGGGCTTATTCTGCATGGCAAGGGGAGAATATTTGAAATTACAGGGGCAGCTGGGTGTTGGGTAGAGAAAGGACTAGGTAGAGGACACCCAGTACTTTGAAAATATCGTTGTCAACTGTGAATTTTGAAGACTAGCAAAAGTCCTCTAATCTGACATGACAGGAGCAGTTGCACAGTTAAGTAAAAAATGGTTAAATGAGGGTATCATTAAAAAACACACTTATACATTTTATCTTAAGACATGTAATATATTCATTGACTCATCATTTGATGTCTGACCAAGGTCTTTGTTTTCTAGCCAAGTGGCTACTTTTGGACTTCCTTGCTTTTCTTGCACCAGGCCCTCCAAATGCATCATTTGTGAATTCTAGTTTTTTGTTTTTGTTTTTGAATTGGATCATCAACTTAAAAGAAACTTGGGAAGTAATCTCAGCACAGAGTCCTTCCAGAGGTTTACTATTATTCCCCATCTTTTATAGTGCTCTTTTTTCTCAAAGATCGAACATGACAATAATTTCTCTATAAGTGCACCTTTGTCAAGTCTATACAAAACATTTAACTTAGTTTTGATACAAACAAGTATTTTGTATTTTCATAGTTACATTTTGTGTTTGTTTATATTGAATTAAATTACATAATTACAATAACAGCACAACTGACACAAACAAGGTTGGGGATAACAATGTTTGGGCATCAGTTATGAGTTATACAAAGGTCATGGGAAGCTTGGATACATCCAGTGGACAGTCACGTAGAGGTCATTTAATGTGGTTTCTAATGTACCTCACTGGAGGCCATGTGCTGTCTTTTTTCCTAAAGTCTTGTGAAAAATCTCATTGTTCACCCTTAGCTCTCTGTGGGTAGATCATTGGAGGCAACCCGAGGAGGGGTTGGACTTCACATTGGGGTCTCTTCAGTGGAAGGCAGAGATGGTTCCCTGGACATGAGAGTCAGGGAGAAAGGGGCAACTGAGAATGACTGAGGAAATTACGGGTCTCTTAGAGAGATGTAGGTCTTCCCCCACGCTGCAGAATTGGGATTTTGAGGCAATCCTATTTAGATTTCAAGGGACTGGGAAGATCCAGATGATGTAATAAAGAAATAAATGCGTGGAACTTCCGTGGTAGTCCAGTGGTTAAGACTCCGTGCTTCCACTGCAGGGGGCACGAGTTCGATCCCTGGTTGGGGAACTAAGATCCCGCATGCCGCAAGGCGTGGCCAAAAAAAAGAAAGAAAGAAATGTGTTCAGAAGCTCAGATGTTTATTCAAAAGGAAATCTCCTATATCTTTTCATAGATGCTTGCATGTTTTGAGATCATCAGAAAGGTGATTTTACAAGTGGCTCTTTCTGTGGGCCACGAATTCACTCCACAAGACGATCTGGATGTTAAGCCACCTTTGCCTTCCTATCAGTCTCTGTTTGCCTGGGGCTCCGCCTGGCTGAGAGATTGAGGTGAGAGAAAGGAAGTAGGAGGCTTTGCCTAAGCAGAGCCAAGAGGTATCACCTTCCTGCCTTGGTATAAGAAATAGTCCCTCTCTCAGGAAAGCTCATCCCTTGTCATGTTTATGGAGCACCTCATAGTTCATAACTGAACTGTAATTCCAGTCCTGTCTGCTCCACACCACGTCTTAGTTACTCTTGGGGTAGACCTAATGCTTGCTCTTGGCATATTAAAAGCATGGTAAAAATGCAGATTTTGGACTTCCCTGGTGGCTCAGTGGTTAAGAATCCGCCTGCCAATGCAGGGGACATGGGTTCGAGCCCTGGTCCGGGAAGATCCCACATGCTGCGGAGCAACGAAGCCCGTGTGCTACAGCTACTGAGCCTGAGCTCTAGAGCCCGCAGGCCACAACTATTGAGCCTGCGAGCGACAACTACTGAAGCTCATGCGCCTAGAGCCTGTGCTCCTCAACAAGAGAAGCTACCGCAATGAGAAGCCCACGCACCACAATGAAGAGTAGCCCCCGCTCGCCACAACTAGAGAAAGCCGCGCACAACAATGAAGACCCAACGCAGCCAAAAATAAATAAATGAAAAAAAAAAAAAGAGCACGCATGTGTGTTTGTGTGTGTACATTAAAAAAAAATGCAGATTTCATAAAAGTAGTAATGGAGAAACATTATATTAGTTTCGTGTATTCAACATAATGGTTTGATATTTGTAATATGTACTATGAAATGATCACCACAATAAGTCTAGTTAACATCCATCACCATAAATAATTACAGAATTTTTTTCTTGTTTTTTTTCACTTAAATATAGCATTTATTGAGCACTTACTATTTGCCAGTCCCTCTGCTCAGCATCTGCATTCATTATTTCACTTAAGAATTTTTCTCTTGTGATGAGAACTTTTAAGATCTATTCCCTTAGTAACTTTCAAAAATATATTATTATTTTAATAGCTAACCCTAAGTTGAGTTCTTACTGTGAACAGTAAGAACTGTTGAACTAGACACTTTCTATGCGTTACCTCATTGAGCCTTCCCAACAAAACTGTGAGACGAGTACTACTATTTTGAGGAAACGGAGGCTGCCTAAGGAAAAACAAAAAAGCTGTTAAGTGGCAGAGCCAGGACTTGAACTTGGTTTGTCCAACTTTAACGCTGGTGCTCTTAAGGACCATGTGGAATTATTGCCTCCTGAACAACCAGAGAAAGCTCCACTTTTCCTCTCAGTTCTAGAGAGACCACAGGGAGTGTCTTGTCACCCCATTCTGCAGACTTGCCTGAGCTGAACTCTACTGTCAGCTAAGAAGCTATCCACTGGGCTTCTTTCAGTATGTGAGGAATCTGGAAATTGCTGCTCCGTCTCAGGATCACAGTGTCCAGGTCAGAGTGACAGAGAGAAACTTCCAAACATCCTGGGACTAAAGACACTATAAAACCCAGGTATTTGTAGGCCAAGGCTACAGCAGCCCTCAGAACAGGGCAAATAGGAATGGCCATCTGAGAAACCCACCAAGATGTATGAAAAAAAACAGAGCAAAACTGAGGGAGAAAGAATTTGGAGGTGTGTGTTTGTGACTTCCTGGAACACTTGGAAATTGTAGCAATTCTCAACTTCATGTGCTCAAGAAATATTGCACTTTTTTCTCCCTTAAAACAACCTAGGTTCTCATTCCCTGGTGGGCTAGAAATTTAACCTTGCTTAGTCCTGGGGACATCTTTTGGGAAGGGCCCTAGATCACTGGCCATCAGTGTGCCTTAATTGCTGAGAACTATGAAACCAGTCCACGAGGTATGATTCTTGCCCTGCTGCTTTTAATCCACAAATGGAACAAGAACATCTTTGCCAAAGCAGAGAACTACACAGCCATTCCTTACTGAAGTCTTGCTACTTTTCCAGAACGTTACCAGTTAGCCCCCTCGGGTCTCTGTCGCTCACTGAGGGAATGCAGCCCTTTGTCTTACTCCTCAACTTTTGAAAATCTCTTTAATCTGTAGAGAAATTATTTTTCTTCTTGCTCCTATCAGAGGAATTCCCTTTTGTCTCCAACCCTATTTTCCCATCTCTTCAGGACTCCTGGCATACTCTCCTCAGTAGATTTAGGCCAGGAATTGCAAACTCAAATGACTGCAGAGCCTGGATAGGAGTCGAAGTGAGTAAAGTAGCTTGGCAGGGGTTTGGTACGTGGTCTGGCTAGAGGGGGCTGCTACCTAGTTCTGGCTTGCTGTCGTCACTCGTGTTGCCCTGTGTTGCTGGATCTTCTGATCTTCAAGAAAAGCTAGAAATCTAGACTTTTATGAGCAGTCTCCTTCGTGTCAAATGTTGGCTCAAGCATTTAAAATTATTCTGTGTAGGCCAAAGTAAAATGTCCATGGGCCACCAGGTTGCCATGGCCACTGCAGGCTTTTGAGAACAAAAGCCAGGGAAGAAAGGTATTTTATAGTTACAGACCTTCCCTGGGGCAGGGAAGCACAGAGCTTGGTACCTGATTGGACACAGGGAAAAGGAAGGATGAAAAGACGGGAAGGAAAAGAACATAAATGAATTTCTCCAGTGATTGTCCTACTACAAAAAATGCTGCTTTTACTCACAGTGTCTGCTTTCCTGAAAAGGAAGCTTATTTGGGATGTAGGCTTTGTTTTTCTCAAATCAGTTACTTGGGAATTGATAACTTCACTTGCTTTTGGTTCAGCCTAAGCTTAACTTGCTTCTGGTACACACAGGTCTGGGTTTTGAGTGATCTTGCTTTAAGAACATAGATCGAGTTTATAACTGTTGGCTGGAAAAGCCAGCATCATGTTTTGCATTGTTAGAGTCAAGGTTTAGTGAAATTTATTTGGTTCATTCCTAGTTTTTGATGCAGATTTTGCTCACTTTATTTTTTTGAAAACATTCCTAACTCTGGAGAGACATCTCACAAGGATGTGCCAATGATTCAAAGTATGAGAAGTGTGAAAGGGTCTATACAGTCAGTTTCCACTCTTCTACTACTGTTAATGGATGAATTTATATTTATGGGGCCCTCTATCAGTCCACATTAATTTGGCTGAAAGTGACAAACACCCAGTTCAAACTGGCTTAAGGAGAGAAGGGATTTCCATAGAAGAGTGAAAAATTCTCTCTCTCTAGTGGTATGCTTTGGGAGTTACATGGCTCAAGGGCTCCACTGATGTCATGAGGACTTGGTTTCTCGCCATTTCTCAGCTCTGCCCCATGCCATGTTGGCTTCATTCCCAGGTTCCCCGTGATGGCCCTGGAAGCTCCAGACTCAGATTCTCCTTACTGCTAGCAGACCCAGGGGAAAACATGATGCCTTTCTCCCATCAGTCCCGTGAAAATCCTCTCTGGCTCTAATGAGGCTACGAGCCCCCCTACACCTCCCCCAACCCACCAAAGCAATTGCTTGCCTTGGAGAACTTAGCTTTTTGATTGGCTAAGCATGAGTTAACATCGGTCCCACCCCTATCCCCCCACCAATGCCTGTTGGAGCCTGGAGTGGAATCAACTCTCCCCAAAGCACAAGGACTGAGAGCTGGAGATGGGGCCTCCAGAGCAAGGTTGGGATGCTATTACCTGAAGAAGGATCTATGGATGTTAGGTGGAAAAATAATAGATGTCTATGCTGAGTGCTTAGAGTAGTAAGTATATGCTGTTCATCATCGTATCTCCAATACATAAGATCATCTTCAGAATTCCTAACAAATGTGCCAGTGGTGAATAATGTTAACTTCATGTAATGGAGATATGATTTGGGGAAGTCAAATATGAGGGGGAAAGTTGAATATCGTATGTGGAGGACTCCGGTTGTATCTGGGCGGTTTTGGAGATGGGAGCAATAATTCATCAGGTGCCTGTGTCTTGCTTAAACAATAAAACTAAAAGCTTTGTGAAGTTGGGATTCATGACTTACCCTGCTTGGTTTTTTTTCTCACAGGCCCTGGCTTCATAAAGGTAAGCAGATAAGAAATAATGGTTTGAATCATTGAGGAATCAATGACATGAAAGGAAATAACAGCTACCACTTATAGCACATTATTTCCTAGGCTGTATAAGACTTGACTTAAAATCCCAACTATGCCAGCAGGTGACTCAGTTATCTCAGATGTCGCCTATAAAATGGGACTAACAGCAATACTTATTCTGAATTATTGTGAGGCATAGATACGACACAGAAGGCCTTTGGCGTGGTCAGCACTCGTTAAGTGCTGGCTTTTATTATTTTTATATTAGTTTTTTAATGATTAACACTTTATATTATCATGTTTTATTCTTCAAAAAAACCCTATAAGGTAAATACTATTTTTATCTCCATTTTACCCACGAGAAAACAGGCTCGGAAAGTTTAAGCTACTCAGTCAGGGTCATATGTAAGGAAGGGGTGGAGCTGAAATTTGAAAGCAGTTTTGCCTGACTCCAGATGCCATGTCCTACATTACTATTCTGCCCTGCCTTCCTACCCTTTAGCACACCAGCTAAGTTACTCAGTCCCTGGATTCCTGTTTCTTTGTGGGTGGGTTGAGGCAAACCACTGGTAATGTGGAAAGAAACCAAAGAACCTTTTGTCTTATTTAATAATTAATTTTTTTCCACAGAGGGTAGTTCTGCAGAGTCCCCACACTGAAGCTTCTGTAACAAATGCAAATGAGTGTGCAACATAAGACCCTTCAGTTAGACTAGAGCCTTTGATAAATGCTGTGGCCTCAGACATCTAGATGGCAACCTGCGCACGGTTCATCTCAAAGCTGTGATTGTTGTTGCAAGGGTGACATTGGCTGCCAAACCCCCTTCCTCTTGGTCATGGACAGCCAGCATGAGATTTCACTGAACAGTAAAGAAGTATTTACTCAGTTCTGGGCACTGTTCTGAGCACTTTAAAAATATTATCTCATTGAACCTTCTCAAGGACTCCTTGAAGTAAACCATCACCTGTGCTTTCATTCTGAATCCAAAATAGAGTGTTTACGTGGTGCCAGACACTGTTCTAACTGCTTCATAATTACTGGATTACCTTGCTTAATTCTCACAAACTACCCTATGAGGTAAGATACTATTATTATCTTCCCTATTCTACAGTTAAGGAAATGAAGTATGGGAAGGTGAAATCTGCCTAAGGTCACACAGTTGGTAATTAGTGGCTCTGGGATTTGAACCCAAGAAGTGTGGCCTCAGAAAGCACACTTACCTTCTAATTACCCTGGACAGTCACCTCCCATTCCCCTATTGCTTAAAAATAGTTAACTTGGGCTTCCCTGGTGGCGCAGTGGTTGAGAATCTGCCTGCCAATGCAGGGGACACGGGTTCGAGCCCTGGTCTGGGAATATCCCACATGCCGCGGAGCAGCTGGGCCCGTGAGCCACAATTGCTGAGCCTGCGCGTCTGGAGCCTGTGCTCCGCAACAAGAGAGGCCGCGATAGTGAGAGGCCAGCGCACCGCGATGAAGAGTGGCCCCCACTTGCCGCAACTTGAGAAAGCCCTCACACAGAAACGAAGACACAACACAGCCATAAATAAATAAATAAATAAATAATTAAAAAAAAAAAATAGTTAACTTTTTTTTTTTTTTGCCCCTGAAACTTTAAGCAAATAAACACAGCAGCTCTGCCTAATGTGAACATTGTTGCTCCTCAACTTAAACCCTTTGACTGAATTTTTTAGCATATTTAGCTTAGATAATTAGAAAAGCAGGAAGCTGTGAAGGGTATTGGCCTTGTACTGAGATACGAGCCATTTATTGACTGTATGGCCTTGGACAAGTTACTTTACTCCTTAGAACTTCAGTTTATTCATCAGTAATATGGGGTAATAGTATGCCTGCCTCATGGGGTGTAGTCAGGATTCTATGAGGAAATCATATAAAGACCTCATATAGTGCCCCAAATGAGGAAAGACTCCAATAAGTAGTAGATATTTTTATTGTTATAGACAAATATTTTGCCATCATAGGGATTGACTTAGTGTAGGTACCCTATTAAACATGCCCTATGAATGCCACGTAAAAAAATCTTCTTCATTTTGTAACTAATCACTTGTGTTATCTGATGAATGTCAGTCTCTTTTCTTGAGCTATAAACTCCACTAGACTGTAAACTCCATGCACGTGTTCATGTTGTCCAGTCTTGATGCATGGCCTTACTGGGGACCTGGGCATGCAGAAGGAATATCTTGTGTCCAGTGACTTGAACAAGGTTTGGACATTTTAGATTAAAGCATTTAAAGGGTAGCTCTGGACACAGGGACATTAGTTTACAAAACCCAATTGAGTATTAATTCTGTGCCATCTGGGACAGAACTAATCCGAGTTTTCTGGGCAGTTTTCTGTTCCAAGTTTGGTTCAAGACTGACTCTATTCAGGTTTTGGTTTAAGTCAGTGTCCCCTAGAACACATCTTCTGTCTATTTGCAGTGACCTTTCTCTTTGTCTGGGGGCCTTCCACTGTAGCACCCTACCTAAAATGTTCTCCCCCAAAGTGGCCCATCCTTTGTTTCTGTATTTGGAAGGAAAAACATTTAAGTGTTGACAGTGGTTCTCTGAGGATATAAATACATAGCATAGATCTTGGCATAGTTTTTATTAAAGAGAAAGAACAAAGAAAAAGAGAAGAAAACTAAAGAAGGAGCTAGACTTTTACTTGAAACTGAAAAGATATCCTCTCCCACTCTTGCCCTCATAAACTATATATATATGTATATTTTATAGTGACATTTTTAGCCCATTCTGAAATCTATTGATTTGTTTCCTGTGAGTCATTGTTTCTTCTATGTTAAAAAAACATATTAAATATCAATGTGATGATATAAATATATATGTGTGGGTGGATGGGAGGCTGAAGGGAATTTTCTTTTAAATTCTAAGAAGGGAAATAGCTTTCTCCTAGGTTCCCACATCATCAATCAACTCATCACATCCTCAGTCTACTTCGTTTTCTCCCTCAAAACGAAACTGAGTAATCACGTCTGGTTTTAAAGCTTGAGAAAAAAATTTCAGAAAGTTCTGAGATGACCCATTATTTGGGGGAACTGTAGACTTTTTTGTAGCCCTGATTCTGGATTGAAGGGATGCTCAGCTGCTATTTCCATTTTGGGCAGTAGAGGGCAGACGTCTCCAGTCCTGCCTACCCAAGATTACCCTGGCTACATTATGTTTATGCAAACAGCCTTTGACATAATAGCTTTGAAACAGCTGAAAATTGAATTGTGCCTTGAGGCCAAACATCTAGACCACCACCTTTGTTATATTCATCTGCCACAGTAAATTGGGTTCACCGTTGGCTCCGTGAGCCGCTTTTTCCTAGATTCCAGCCTCACAATAACTTTGCGTGGGAGAAAGACAAATGTGACTTCCTTACACAAAATGTTGGCAGGGTTTCATTTCACAAACTCTTATCTGAGGGGCTGGAGATTGCAGTGTGGATTTCTTCAGCCATCTGAAGAAAAGAAAATAAAAGGACAACTGGAAAACTAAACCAAATCCATCTAATTCTGGAATGTCTCTGTGTGTTTCCATAGTTTTTTAGCTTCTCCACTTAATCTAATTAGGGCTTTGACTCCCGAAATAAATACCTAATAAAGAATGAACCTATTAAAAGACTAAATTTACTACACACCCGTTTGTGCAAACCCTCTTCATGTTTCCTTGAAGCGGTAATGCCAATGAAATTGAATGTTGTTTGGCTGGATAATGGTCTCCCGCTGTAAGACGGATTATAGAAAATAAACGTCGAGGGGGGGAAAACCAGTTGCTTTATTGAATTCCATCGATGATAATGCCATCACCTGAAATAGCTGCCTGAAAAGAGTGTAAATGGGAGTGAAGCAGCAGCATCCAGAGCCAATTTGCAACTGGGGAACAGTTCATTTTCTTGGAAGTAATTTTATTCTGTTTTGGGTTCACTGCCCTGGTTTGGGGAGTTGACAAAAAGTAGATTTTTAAAAGAAATCTGTTTGTGGGTATCACGAATGCTTTTCATAGGAGAGCATTTAGGCATTAACTAATTGACTGATTCATTCATTCATCAATGAATATTTAATGAGGACCTATTGTGTGCTAGGCACTATTTGGGAGCTGAGATATGATAATGAGCAAAGCAGATGTGTCATTGCTCTCATGAAACTTACAGTCTAGTGGAGGATGTTCATTCATTAGCAAATATTTATTAAACACCTACTTTGTGGCAAGGCCATAATCACAAAATAACTACAAAATTTCAACCCAGATGAGTAATGTGAAGGCAAGGCAGTGAGGATGCCAGACCAGGATGTACGCCATTATTTTGAAGAACAATTTTAAGGCTTATCATGTGGTATCTAAAAGACTCCCAGGTCAGTATGGAGATTGGCCTGTGAGAGAGTTTGTTAACATGCTTGTGAGTTCAATTAATGGGTTCAGATCCACTCACCAGACTTTTCTGGGATTCATGTTCCCTTTTCCTGATAGAAATCTACAGTAATTCCTGTCCAATTTGCCTTGTAGGATGGATGTTTGAGTAAAATAAGAGAATATGCCCCAAAGTGCTTTGTAGTTAATGAAAATAATAGGGATTTTATTATGGGCTGGTGTTTTCCTGGGGCTTACCCACATGGGTCTTGCAGAAATCTAAGGTAGGCAAAAGGAATGTAGGTTGATCAACAGTGAGCAATTCAAACAGTTTATGGATAAGTGATAAAGTATATGGCACAAGTGGTATGATATATTGGGGTGAGGTCAGGGAAAAGGTAAGCCTTGAAGAATGAATGGGGTTCAGAAAGAGAAGAACAGGACTCCCAGGCTATTCTGTGTTTTGGGCTTGTGGGATGCTGGTATATACACCGGACGTTGGAACACACTGGGTTGGGGAGAGGGCTTGTCCTGGTGGATGCAGTTCAAGTTCCGGGTGGTGCCACAGGGTCCTCCATGGACCAGTCTGTTAGGTTGATTTCTGGCAGGATGTTAGACGGTACTTCAGCAGCCTTTTGCAAGACCCTCCTCTGCTCGTTGGTGCCCACCCTTCTCTGTCTCAGTGCCCTCTTCCTCATGTCTCACCTGGCTATGCCATATTCTCTACCGCTCCTCCTCCAAGGCTTCCCTGCTCCTCCAGGACCCTGCTTTCCAAAGGTGTGGCTGGCTGTTACTTAATTAGTGCTAAGACACTGATGGGAGAGCATGGGAACATTCACATTTTATTTCACTTTCCTGAAAAGACGGTGTTTAAAACCAGGCTTCTTAAACATGTGTAATGTATGAACACCTTTTAAAGGAGAAAAATTCTCTCAACTGTAGAGAAAACAACCCCTATTTGGGAAATACTGACTTAGTAAACTTTCAACTACAAATTGTCACTGCTAAAGAGAAGTTTTGGTCTTGTAGTTGGTAGACCTTTTTTTTTTTTTTCTTTTGAAATTATCACTGAAATGAAAACACACGATTGAAAAATGTTTCTGAAACCCTTAGGCCCTTGAGAAAATGGGCCTTTCATTGCCCATTAAATTAAGCACTGCAGGGGACTCCCTACACCCCCAGGGTCTCAGTGCCCCAGTCACTTTCCCCATTTTTTCATTATGTGTCTTCAGACAGCCAAGTGGCATTTCTTTGATGATTAATGATGCTGGGGTTTCTTAATAGTCCCCATACTCTCTCCTTGTGAGGACCTGAGAAGGACCAGTTCCCTGAACTGGTGTTCAAAAGGACCATTGTGTTCAGGGCCAGTTCCACATTTAGCTGAAGGAGAATTAGCCCTCTCTAGAAGGTTCCTGTGAAGTCTCAGAGGTTCAGCTTCATCATCTCCCTCAGTGTTAATGTCTTCTCCAGCTTCATGGAGAAATTTGGCCAGAAGAGGCAGGCATTTTGAGAAAATTTCTTAGATTATGGGGCATGGTTTTGGTAAGCTCAAGAGAGCATCTTCATCTTTTAGTGATTCTGGTCATGCCAAATAATCCTTGCTTGTGCCTTTGTTATGTCTGTATCTTGGGCAGCAGGAAAGTAAAAAGAGATAGGAAAAAACAAAGGCAAAGGTAGAGCATAAGAAACAAGGAAGGATTTGAGGGACGAAAAAGAGAAGAGAAAGATGTTTCCACACAGTAGCATCAAAAAAGACATTAGGGACTTCCCTGGTGGCACAGTGGTTAAGAATCCACCTGCCAATGCAGGGGACACGGGTTCGAGCCCTGGTCCGGGAAGATCCCACATGCCGTGGAGCAACTAAGCCCGTGCGCCACAACTACTGAACCTGCACTCTAGAGCCTGCGAGTCACAACTGCTGAGCCCACACGCCACAACTACTGAAGCCCCCCCGCCTAGAGCCCGTGCTCCACAACAAGAGAAGCCACTGCAATGAGAAGCCCAGGCACAGCAACGAAGAGTAGCCCCGGCTCACTGCAACCAGAGAAAAGCCCACGTGCAGCAACGAAGACCCACTGTGGCCATAAATGAATAAATAAATTTATTTAAAACAAAAAGACATTAGGCAGTGGGACTAATGTATTGAGTGTCTACTATACACCAGCTGATTTACAATGCATCCCGTTACATAGTGTGGAGGAATCTCCACCCACAAAATCAGCTATGTGATAAATCAACTTAAATCCAACTATAAGCCCTGCATCCTGATGACTGGAGGGAAATCCAACTTCAGTCGCTATGGGAGTTCCTTTAAACCTTCCCTGCTGCTCCACCACCCGCACCGAGGTATTTGCCAAGGTCGTAGGCTTTACCTTAATGCCAGCTAGGGGTGGCCCCATTGGTCTCCATAGGTTAGCTCTCACTGCTTCCACAGGCCCTTTAGTTGCTGGTTCTTGGGGTTTAGGACTCTTTGATAAGCCTGGGACCCCCTTTGCCCACCAAATAGCCATCCCTAGGAGCTTTACTGTTCATGCTGCCTGAACTTAACCTCTTTCTGATTATAGAAACTTTCTTCTTCCCTCTCTACTCTTATTATCCTCAAAAGCACCTCTTCCCTCCCCTTTGGGGTCTACTGCCATAATCCCTTCAAAGTGCTGGGGCTTTTACAAAAGATGGAAGAATCATTGACCTAAACAGCTTCTGTTTTCTACCCTGGTGTACTCCCTAAGGCAAGGAATTATTAAGGATCTGAATACATGTTTGGAAAAGGGGAGGAGGGAAAAATAAAGCAGAACACTAATATCTTTTAGAAATTTCTCACCTGATGATAATACGGAAATCATGCAGGTAAAGACCTGCTTAGAATATGATGAGAGGGTTTGGATATTTGTCTAATTTTCTTGCAGCTCTTTAAAAAATATCTTTTGAATAGGTAGTACTTGCCCATGGTTCAGAATTCAAAAGATACAAAAAAGATATATCTTGAAGAGTCACTCTCTCACCCTTATTCCCCAACCACCCATTTCTCCCCAGAGGCAACCACTGTTACCTGTTTGTTTTGTTTCCTGCTAGAAATATTCTGTGCATGTATAATCATATATGAATACAATGTTATTTCACACCTTTTTTGCTTAATATATATTTTGATTTATGCACATAATTATACAGTTACCTCTTTAATTTTAGTAGCTTCATAGTATGTTCTACTTTATGTATTTACCATAATTCCTTTTACCAGCGCTCTGTTGATGAACATGCAGGATGTTTCAATCTTTTGCTAATATAAACAATGATATAATAACAATTCTGGTTATCGTGCACAAGTTTAGGTAAATTTCAAGATGGATCATTAGAACTTTAATTAGTGAGTTGAAGTTTAAAATTTTGGTAAACATTACCAAATTGTCTTTCTCAGAGGTTAAGTCAGTTCACGTTCCCATCAATAAAGTGTTAAAAGCATCTTTTTTCCTACCTTCAATACAAGTAGCTGTAATTTTTTTTTTGCTCTTTGTCAATCTGATAGGTGAAAGATGGTATCTCAGTATGGTTTTTAGTGTTCATTTCTCTTATTTTGGGGAAGTTGAATAAATTTAATATGCTTGCAAATCATTTTAGCTTATTTTCTATGAAGTGTATATGTCTTTGCCTATTCTTCCTTTGGTAGTTGGATTTTTCTGATTGATTTCTAAGGAGTCTTTGTATATTAATGAAAATATCTATTGGTTTATGATATGCACTGTGACCTAGTTTTCCTCCAGTTTGTTATTTATCTTTGACTTTTCCCCCCGATATTTTCTTTCATGCAGGATTTTGTGGAGTGAAAATCATCTATACATCATTTTGGCATCTGAATTTTATACAGAAATTAAAATTATAACATTAAATGTAGCATTTCCCCCAGTGTTTTCTTCTAGAATCTTTATGGTTTCATATTTTGCACTTTAATCTTTGGTTCATCTGGAATCTTTGGTTCATCTTTTGGTGTAGGGAGTGATTTAGTAATCAAAAATCATTCATTTTCCTAGCTGATTATTCTGTTTTCCCAATAAAATTTTACTCATTTTGCAGTTCATTTAAAAATAAATAAGAATTCTCTGGAATATATGCAGTTTCTGAATTCTGCTTCCAGGATCCGACTGGGAATAGTTGGCAGGTGGCTTGATACCCCAGGTACACAAGTAATGAATGACTGCCATTGAAAAGTCAGGAAATGAGTCCCAGAGGCAGGAGTGGGGGAGGAGTCTATCTTTATTTCTTAACCCCTTTCAGGGACATTTACAGCCTTGAGAAGAAAGGGTTAGCTTTAGTGTTAACACTCTTGGGGCCAAGCCTTGGCAGCAAATGAAAACCTAGTTAGAATTAATAGTAAATAAGGTATAATGAACCCATGTTAAAGATATACTTTGCTATCATGTAGGAAGGCCATTTGGTTTATAATGGCTTTTTTTCCTACTGTAAATTATTTCCTAATATTTCTAAGGAAATTTGTTTTTTTCACAAAAATATCTTAAGAGAGGTGATTTTTATCTCTAGAGGTACTTATTCTGAACTCTTTCCTTTTGTTTTTCCCCATAGAGTGATTTACTGTACTGGTTGCATTTTTTCCGTAGTCAACTCTGTTATACCGAAATTCTTTGTCCTATGTCACAATCACAAATCATTTATCTTGGTTATTTTGGGGTACAGATACTTTCCAATAAGATATAGTCATTCCATCATGTATTCCACCCCCCCACCCCCACCCCAACTGTCCTTGTCTCTCTCTGGGCCTATGTCTCCATGAGACTCTGGGATCATCAATCAGTTTTTGACTGGCCAATTCATTGAAGCAAAGCTTTATGTGGTATCTTTGGTTGGCTTGATAGGACATTTGCCATTGTACGTGCACAGTAAAAGTGTTTCTCAACAGAAAGTACTCAAATCTTCAGTGAGAATGCATTGATCTTAAAGTCTTTAAATGGAAAATATGTGTGACAAGGGAGCCATCTGAGATAAATATTTCCTAGGAATTCTCACTTGGGAAAAGAGTATATTCTCTAGGTCAGTTCTAAAAATTAGTGGGCATAAAAAGTATCTGGGGAGTTTGTTAACCATGCAGATTCCTGGCCCCCCCCCCCCCCCCCGCTAGGGTTCATGACTTCTTAAGTCTGAGATGATTCCTGGGAATTTTTATGTTAACAAACTCTTCAGGTGATTCTGATGTAAGTTGCCCACAGACAACTCTTTGAGGTTCTTAACCAAAATACAGTTGACCCTTGAACAACGTGGGGGGTTAGGGGCGCTGACATTCCACACAGTCGAAAATCTATGTATAACTTATAGTTGGCCCACCCTATACGTGGTTTTCCCCAGCTGTGGTTCCTCTGTATCTGAGGTTCCACATCTGTGGATTCAACCATCTGTGGATCGTGCAGTAATTACTATTGAAAAAAATTCACTTATAAGTGGACCCAACAGATCAAACTTATGTGGTTCAAGGGTCAACTGTCCATTTATTAGGCTGTGCTGGTTTCCAGCAAAGTAGTTGGGAGACCATTTTGACTTTGGACTTCTCCTTCGTGTTCTCTCCATGCTCTTCTCTTAGTCTGCACTCTTCTGTCTGTCGCCTTCAATTCCACCCTGCCCAAGCGCTCTAGGCCACTACTTGGCATTTGGTCTTTGGGTCTCATCTGCTTGCCATGGCCCTTCTCCTTATGAAAGTAGACTGTCTTGTTTTCCATCACCTGAGATTCCTGAGAGGAAGCCGAATGGCTAGTTGTAGTGAACTCATCATTTCAGGTCAACCAACATCCTTTTTAGGAATTCCCAACATGTGTTAATTCAGTTAACATTTTCCAAGTGCCTGTCCTTTGAAAGATGCTGGGGATAAGAAGATGAAGCACATAGCCACTACCTTTAAAGAGGTCATGGTCTAGAGCAGGAGTTAGCCATTATTTTTTTTTTTCTGTAAAAGCCCAAATAATAAATACTTTAGGCTTTGTGTGCCGTATGGGCTCTGTTACAACTACTCAACTCTGCTATTGTAGTGTGATAGCAACAATGGACAATATGTAAACAAATGAGTGTGTCTGTGTTCTAATAAAATTTTATTTACAAAAATAGGTGGTGAGTCTCTGGTCTATAGGGTATGGGCAAGCAATCAGTTACAAACATTGTGATAATACTAGAATAAAGGCTAGAGCCAGGGATAGCCGTTGAGCTTCGTCTCAGGAGCCAGCTCTGATCAGTTGGTAGTGACTGCCTAGAGCACTCTGTTCATTCATTCATGCACTCAACAAATATTTACTTATTTAGTGCCCTATGTGCCAGGTTTAGTGGAACAAACTACTATTATTTGTTAACTGTGTTTTCCACGGATAGGGAGTTGCAACACTGGGACTGTGCATTTGTCATCCATGAGCTACGTCTTAAGGATACAGAAATGAATAAGGAATATTCCAGTGTATAAACCCATGTACTCAATGAAATCACAGTTGCACTAACGTAGTAAAGTAGGTACTATTATGCCCCTTTTACAGATGTTAAAGGGATGTTAAGAAATGTACTAAAGGGCTTCCCTGGTGGTGCAGTGGTTGAGAATCTGCCTGCCAATGCAGGGGACATGGGTTCGAGCCCTGGTCTGGGACGATCCCACATGCCGCGGAGCAACTGGACCCGTGAGCCACAACTACTGAGCCTGCGCGTCTGGAGCCTGTGCTCTGCAACAAGAGAGGCCGCGACAGTGAGAGGCCCGCGCACCGCGATGAAGAGTGGCCCCCACTCGCCGCAACTAGAGAAAGCCCTCGCACAGAAACGAAGACCCAACACAGCCAAATAATAATAATAATAAATGAATAAATAAATAAAGTTCTAACAGAAGTTTGGGAACAAATTAGTAATAGGGCCATAAGAACAAAAAAACAAAAACAAAAACAAAAGAAATGTACTGAAGATCACTCAGCTAGTGAGGTATGGAACAGCATTTTAGCCCATGTCTCCTGCTCATAAATCCAGGACCTTTTTTAACTGCACCAAGCTGTTTTTAATAGTAATGATTTATAGTACAGAGTTCATGGTTTGAACTGTAGTGTAAACCAGAGGTCAATGACCTTTAAAAAGTGGCTTGCCAAAATTCCAGTCTCTTTTCTCCTGACATGCCTAGACAAGGTCAGCATTGGAGCAGATCTTGACCACCTTGTTCCCAAGGGGTGTGAGAAACAGGGTTGTTGAGCTTTTGCCATTTCTGTGTGTGTGTGTGTTTGTGAGTGAGTGTGTAACCCTACTAAACCAGGGTCCAGTCTCAGAGTTGTGTTGCAAAGAAGTTAGTTAAAAAGACAGACAAAAAACTCAATCCCAAAAAATTCAAGTTCTTTATTTAAATTGCTCAGACATTAAGAAGGGGATACATGTACCCCAAAAGCTCTTTTAAAAATACCGTTTTATCTAATCATCTAATTGCCTCATACCTTTTGGCTTCTCCTTTTTCTATAATTTTATAAAATTCCCAGAAAAACTTCATTTCCAGTTCTAGCCTCTGTGCCCTTTGTCCATCTACCCTTACCCACTCCTATCACAAAATCTAAAGAACTAGTCTGACGGTAGCAGAACGTGTCTCAAAGATCTGGGAAGTAAAAGAAACCAAGTGAGCAAAGCCAGAAACATTTTGGGGAGCAAAGGGGATAGAAAAGCCTGGAAATACTAGAACATATATGTATACCTATATTGACACCTGTGTATATTTCTATTCCTTTCTTTCTTTTTTTTTTTTTAATAAATTTATTTATTTATTTATTTTTGGCTGTGTTGGGTCTTCGTTTCTGTGTGAGGGCCCTCTCCAGTTCTGGCAAGCGGGGGCCACTCTTCATCGCGGTGCGCGGGCCTCTCACTGCCGCGGCCTCTCCCATTGCGGAGCACAGGCTCCAGACGCGCAGGCTCAGTAGTTGTGGCTCACGGGCCCAGCCGCTCTGCGGCATGTGGGATCTTCCCAGACCAGGGCTCGAACCCGTGTTCCCTGCATTGGCAGGCAGATTCTCAACCACTGCGCCACTAGGGAAGCCCTCTATTCCTTTCTATCATCTATATTTCTACTGATCTCAGTCTCTGTCTCTATCTCTATCTCTATCTATCTCTCTCTCTATCTCTATCCCTTTCTGTCTCTGTCTCTGTCTCTACTGAGGAGGACAGGGCTTGAGAATCAAAGGAAAACAGAGCTGGAGCCCTGATGGTGTCATACCCAAATCCCGCATTACTTCTGAATTTCCACCTGTGTCAGCCAGTAAAATTTCTTATTGTTTCAGCCAGTTTGAGTCAGATGTGTGTTACTTGCAGCTAAAAAGATTCTAGGTATTCTAAACTATAATCAAATGTCAGGTCTGGCCTTTCACTTCTTTTCTCTACCCATCTTTCTCAGTCTTTCTCCCTATTTGTGACTCTCCTGTGGTTGTCGCCTTCCTTCTCTCTCTGCAATATCTTCTTTTCTGGACTCGCTTTCTTCGTATTGTTAGAAACTGCCTTCATCTGAGAAAAAATGTCATATGCGGATTCAACGAACATTTTTATGACTGGCATGAAATGTCTTTCTTCACATATTTCAGTACAGCTGGTTTATTCTCACCGGGCAGGTCTACAGAAAGCCTCCTTGAGCACCCTCTGTAAAGTTGTACTTCCCCCAAGTCTTCCGATTCCATGACCTTGTTTTCTTCATAGCCAATTACTTTTTCATCGTTAACCAATTATGGCACCGGTTAGTTTACATGTCTATTGTTCGTCTCTCTGTCATTCCTCTCCTACACAGTAGACTCTGAGTTCAAAGAGACCTGACTTGTTTACCCTATTGCCTAGAATAAAATACGTGCTCAGTAAACATATGTTGGAAAAATGAATGAAAAAATGGTAGAAACTTACAGTGTTATATTTCTCAGGGACGCTTGTAGTTTTATAGGTAATGATGCCTTGATACAAAGGAATTCCTAATCATGAGAGGCGCCAGAATCAGGCCTGTGTGGAAGATATTTTTGTCATGGGACCTTCTTGGTGTTCCTTTAATCAAATAGGCAGACGGGTGGAGGTATTGTTAGTGGTGTTCCATGGACATTAGTATTAGGGTTTGTTGTACCTCTGCAAATCTAAGGAGGCTTTGGACCACCCTGCAGTTGTGTACAGCTATTTCATGTATGTGCTGTCCCTTGGAGGAAGGTCCACAGGTTTCATCAGATACTTAGTGGGATTCACAATCTTCTGCATATTAAGAACTGCAGCTTTCCAGAGTTCTTACACTTGTATCTAGGATCCTTTATTAACATTCTGCAGGACTCCAACCTTTCTGGGTTTTCAGAGGAGTCAGAACAAGGATAGTTGAAGTGGTAGGAAGAT
Organism: Balaenoptera acutorostrata; assembly: GCF_949987535.1. Classification (NCBI taxonomy): domain Eukaryota; kingdom Metazoa; phylum Chordata; class Mammalia; order Artiodactyla; family Balaenopteridae; genus Balaenoptera; species Balaenoptera acutorostrata. The sequence continues at coordinate 142,427,648 of NC_080065.1, forward strand.
GCCTCTTTTCTTCTCTCTTTGTCTGTTTTTGCAAGTTGTTTATCATATACTCATGGTGCTTACATCTCAGTTTTTTCAAAAGGAAAATCTTTAAAAATATCTATAATAATGATATATATTTGTTATTAAATAAAACCCTGCAGTGTTGCAAGTATATATTGAAATTCTCCTAATCCCATACTTCAGAGATTTACTCCTAGTACTTTGGTGTATATCCTTTCCAACACTGACTATAAATGTTAATAAACTTGTATTACAATTTTTATAATGGAGAGTAATAAAAACTGAATGAAAGTATGCTTTTTTTTTTTTTTTTTAAGAATGCTTATTTTTATGGTCACTTCTGGTTTCCAATTCCAAGTGCATTTAGCCAGGGTCATGGCAACTACGACAACTGCAACAACAGGTGACATTGGGTGCTTACTGACATTGTATTCAGTGTTTTACATGACTAATTTTAAGCCTTACACAAGAACCCTGTGATTCTATTATAATTTTTAAAATTTTAATTTTTATTATTTAAAAATTTTATTTTATTATTATTTTTTATTGAGGTGTAGTCGATGTTCTAATTTTTTTTTAACAGATCAGGAAACCGAGGTGCAGAGAAATGAATGAACTTGCTTGAGTTAAGCAGCAGATTCAAGGCTTGCTGGCAGCAGGGCCCACCTTCTTAGTTTTTCATCCCAGCTCTTGCAGGGTATCAAGACAATATAGGAATAGTGTTTGAGGAGAAAAAGGCAGTATTTGGCTCTCCCTGAATTCTTTCCTGGTGTGAGGTCATGGAGTATAGTCCTCTTAACCTCTGCCCTTGTCCCTATGCCCTGTAATTTGAGGAGGGAATGGATTGAACTCAATGCAAATGATATTAATCCAGCTTCCTCAAAACGATGGTCCAGAAAAACCCAGAAGGGTGTATAAAAATTGAACTGTGCTTCTCTGAAATTCTCATATCAAATTAAAATAGCTATGTTAATGCCTTCCATGGCACAGGAGCTTTCCAAGCAGGAGTGGGACCTGCAGCTAGGTCGGGGAGAAGGAAGTTAATGATGTGATATGGTAGCCAGTGGAAGCTGGGACTTCTGGTTATTAATGATAGTAATAATGATGAATGATGGTGATAAATTAAGTATATTTTTTGGATTTCAGCGAAGTCTTAATTACAAGATGAACACAAAGGAAAACATCCTCTTTCTAACAAAGCTGTTAGTGTATGAATGGTGATCACTGAATACCTGTCCATTGACTACACTCTGGTCTGAGTAAACAGAGGCAGCTTCTCGATTCTGCTCTGGGAAGGCTGGTGAACAGGTCAGTCCAGGTTGAGAAGCCTACAAATAAGAGGTACTGTTTCAAAATGCCACTCTTAGGCAGCTAAAGTCCTGGGCATTCAAGTCTCATGAATTTGAGAATTTTATAACACGTAGAATCCTTGGAAAGTGTCTTGTCCAGGTCCTTTGTTTACAGACAAGTAATCTGAGGCCAAAAGGGAAGAAAGTCACTTGCCCAAGCTCATATAGTTGCAGGGTCAAGACTCCAAATTTCCAGACCTCACTATGTAGCTTTTCATCTATTCAGTACTGCCTCCCTAGGATTTGGACCATAAATTGTCTTGTTTCAATGGAAAACTACTTTACATTGTTCAGAGCACACCCTTCCAGGCTGTTTGATTCTATCTAGCCTTTCACTGCCCTTGAACTATTTATTACTTTGAAAATTATAGATAACAGTGAAGCAAAGTAATTGTTTTCTTGATATGCAAATGATTTCTGTCCAATGGAGAGATAACCCTTTTCCCCACCCAACACTCCATTCAAAAATCAGTTTTGTGTCCACTTCTACATTCAGTCTAACTTTCTCTTAAGTCATACAAATTTGTGCTTCTTCAGATTTTCCATTGAACTGGTTATATTATCTGCCTGGTTTGCTCACTTAAGTAATGAGTTAAATAATAAATAATATTTAACATGTGTTATTTTATATGTATATGAGTCATAATTTTACTTTTTTGCTGGAAATTATCTGTTAATACTACCATCTTCATAGTTTGGGACACATCTAAGAACCATCTTTTACTAAATATCTTTCTTGAAATTAATTCAACTTAAAATACTTAATCTATTTTAGAAGGACATTTGGTATCCATGCTCTAAATGGAAACCATTTAACATAAATAGAAGTATAAAAATTAATACAATTGAATTGAAACAAAATTATTGAATTTTAATTAGAGACTGTGGTTTGTGGAAGACTCTGAACCCAAACCCTCTTTTATCTCTGTTATGAAGGGATATTAGTAAGAATTAAGGACACACTAGCATCAAAGTGAGTCCTTCCCCTTATGTTGGCTTTGTTGGGAGAATTGAAAGAAATTGGAAAATGAAATAAACTTTCTTTCAATGACAGTCAGCGGTATTTAGTGCCATGTTTATGTACCATCTAAAATGATCTCCCACATCACCTAAAAGCATTTCGAGTCCATAGGGAGTGCTATGTGTTTACTTTCTAGGAAACACTGCTTTAGATAATTAGCTTTTTTGCTAATCTTATAGATGGAGACAAAGAATGCTTGTTTCATCCACAGTAGCATATGATAAAAAAGTTGCTTATAGTTAAGAACTAGAATGCATTTTATAGTAACATCCTTTTGTCTAAAATGTTATCTAGGAAGAACATATCCATAAAAATGAAAGTGGAAAAGGTCTCTGAGTTACTGTGGCAGACTCATTATTTTATTTTGCAGAACTAGTTACATTCATGCTTTTACACAGATACAGCAAATGTAAAATAAAGGCAGATTAAAAGCAGGTCCCATTGACATCAGGGTGACAACTAAAATCAAAGGGAGAAGTCCTGTGAAAGCAGAGTGGACTGGACCATTGAGTGCAGGAGCAGACAACACTCTACACATCAACTAATTCCTTAGATCCTCTGTATGTTAACAGACGTGAGTGTCCAGAATGACTCACAAATCTTTAGCTCCAATTCAGAGGTCTTTGCTCAGCTCCTGCTCTACATTTTCCATAACCTGGAGACATCCTCACTGTGAGTACCCCATAGATGTCTAAAACCCAATAGGTTTAGAAACTAGCTATTTATTTTCTATCCCAATCATGTTCTTCCTCTGAATTCCTTAGTGAATGGCATGTCTGTCTTTCCAGTTCCTCGAGCCAGGCAACTGAGGTCATTTTCTGACCCCCACTCCCCTTTTGTCATATTCAGTTGATTATCAGGTTCTTTGGAGCCCATTGCTTTAAAATTCTATAACTTCTTTCTATTCCTATGGCCATTATTTATGTTAATAAGTATCTTCTCCCATCTAGACATCTTCAACATCTTCCTAACTGGTCTCTCTGCCTTTGGGTTCCCTTGTCCACCTCAAATCTATTCTACATATTCCTGGGAATAAGTTTTATAAAGTGAAAATCTGCCTAAAAGTTTAATGTTGCTGTACATTGTACTCAGAATGAGGTCTGGACCGCTTATGGAAGTTTACATGGTCCTTCATGGTCTGGCCCTGCTTCCTTCTTTAGACTTTATTTATTGATAACTCCTCTCCCCAGCACCTATATGTTACCCCATCCACCAGCATCTGCATCGCTATACTGTGTCTTGGGTCTGTTATAATAAATGAGTTACTCATGCTTCTATCTAAAGCTAATCCCTTCACTTGTGCCCTAACCCTACCCCCTCTTTCCTACTCAGGGGCATTATTTCAGCAATTTCCCCTTCTCTTACCTACAGCCTCAATCTCTTCCTCTTTACTGGATCATTCCCATCAGCTTTTAAATATGCTGTTATTTTTCACATCTTAAAAAATCTTTTTCTTGATTCCACCTTTCATGCTAATTGTGACCCCATTTCTTTGCTCCCTCGTGCTGTCTTCATTTTCTCCTCTCCCTTTCTCTCTTAAGCCCACCCCAGTCAAAGCTCTTGCACCCTATCTCTCCATCAAAATGGTTTCTGTTAAGGTATCCAAGTGACCTAATTTGGATACCTTAACAGAAGGTAATTATTGCTTAATTTAGTGGTCATTTTGCAGAACTCATGTGACCTATCAGCTTTTTTTAAAAATAGATCTTTATTTGAGTATAATTGCTTCACAATACTGTGTTAGTTTCTGTTGTACAACAAAGTGAATCAGCCATATGCTTACATATATCCCCATATCCCCTTCCTCTTGAGCCTCCCTCCCACCCTCCCTATCCCACCCCTCTAGGTGGTCACAAAGCACCGAACTGATCTCCCTGTGCTATGCGGCTGCTTCCCACTAGCTAACTATTTTACATTTGGTAGCGTATATCTGTCGATGCTACTCAAACTTCGACCCAGCTTCCCCCGACCCCGCCCCGTGTCCTCAAGTCCATTCTCTATGTCTATGTCTTTATTCCTGCCCCACCACTAGGTTCATCAGTACCTTTTTTTTTTTTTTTTTTTTTTAGATTCCATATATATGCGTTAGCATACGGTATTTGTTTTTTCTCTTTCTGACTTACTACACTCTGTATGACAGACTCTAACTCCATCCACCTCATTACAAATACCTCCATTTCATTTCTTTTTATGGCTGAGTAATATTCCATTGTATATATGTGCCACATCTTCTTTATCCATTCATCTGTCGATGGACATTTAGGTTGCTTCCATATCCTGACTATTGTAAATAAAGCTGCATTGAACATTGTGGTACATGACTCTTTTTGAATTATGGTTTTCATATCAGCAGCTTTTGGTACAGCTGAATGCTTCCTCCTTGATATAACTGAACGCCTCCCCCTTCTTGATACACTTCCTTTGGCTTCCAGAGCACCACACACTTGCTTGGTTCTCCTCCCACCTCACTGGCTGCTGCTTCCAAATCTCCTTTCCTCTTTCTCCTCTTCCTGACCACTGAATGTTGGAGTGGCCCCAGGGCTTTGTCCTTAGTCTTTCTTTTTTTTTCTATCTTCATTTGCTCACTTGGAGAGTTTTGCTAGTTGCCTGGCTTTAAATGCCATCTCTATGCTGATGACTTTCAAATTTATATCTTCAGCCAGAGTTCTCTCCTGAACCTCAGACTCATATATTCTACAGGCTACTCATTTGGTTCTTCATTTGGTTATCTGATAGGCATCTCAAACTCAACTTGTCCAAAACCGAATTCCTGATCTTCCTTTCTGCCTCCACCCCAAACCTGCTTTATCCACAGCCTTTTCCTTCTCAGTTGATAGCATCTCCATCCTTCCATGTGCTCAAACCCAAAGCTTGGAGACAAGCTTGAATACTTTGTCTCTCACATCCCACAGTGAATTCTGTCAGGAAATACTGTGGACTTGGCCTTTAAAATATATCCGGAATTCAACCACTTGTCACTACCTCCATTGCTGCCACTCCAGCCACTACTGTCTCTAGCTTGGATACTGCAGTAACTTCCTAACAGGTCTCTCTCTCCATTCCCCTTGGGGCCTTTGCAGCATGCTGTTCACTCTGCCTGGAATACCTATTGTTCAGATATCAGCGTGGCAATGTGCTTTGTCTCCTTTAGGTCTTTGCTCAGATGTCACCTTCTCAATGAGCCTCATCCGGACCACACTAGTTAAAGCTGTAATTTCTTCCCCTCCTTCACCTTCACAGGCAGCACTCTCTATCGCATTTACTTTACTCTGTTTTCTTTTCCTTAGCACTTAGCACCTTTGCACATATTATACATTAATTCATCTATTATACTTATTTTTTATTCTTAACCTCCCCCATCAGGGGGAATTGCCCATAATGGGGCACTGTGCAGGATATGCACGCTCTCCCTGTGATCGCCCTGACCCACGGAGGGGGTGCCGTGCTCAAGTGGACAATGGATAGTGGCCTTGGGCTTATATTCCTCTTACCTTCCAGACCATGGTCCCAGGATTGTGGGAGTGATAGATCCCTGATAGTGGGTCAGGATAGTAAGGCAAGGAATCCATGTTCTTGGACACAAGTCCTCGGACAAATTCCTTGACTTCTCAGGCCTTGTCTTTACAGCTTAAGAATTCTCTTCTTTAGGTAAGTCTTCCTAAACTTTGCAAGCCTAAACATTCCTTCAGTTCTTATGTTGATAAACAAATTGAAGAAATATAGCATACAAAGAAGTATATATAGCATAGCAGATAGAAGTGTAGGCTCTGGTACTTGGCTGCTTGGTTTCTAATCCTGATACTACCACTTATAAGTTGTGTGACATTGAACTTCATCCCTTCTGTCCAGTTTTCCTATCTGTAAAATAAGCCCAATAACAATACCTATTGCCAGAGATAGATCATCTAAATTTGGTGTGTAGGGATTGGGAGTGGAAGGGTATGGGTGGGGAAGACCCCAAGAACGGTCCCTTTCCTGACCAGAAGAGTCTGTATCTGTGGGAAAGTAAGAAGAGCAACTGCCATCTATTGATTAAATGAGTTAGTTTGGGATTGACTGATTGGTGGACCTGCTCAGTAAATGCTACTCGAATAAATAAATGAATGAACATATCTGGAAAATAATTCTGTACCTGCATCCTAGGACCCTGTGAAGTTGAATTAGAAATCTAGGTAGGATGGCAATTTGAATTTATGTAGCCCTTTCTCTCTGAGTATATCAAAGTACATATAGTCAGTTTTGGTGTATATGTGTGTGGTTAGCTTTGGTAGATTTTAAATATCCTGCTGTCTTTGCAGTGCATGTCAATTTGGTTTTGGGCTACCCTCTTTGTTCTCAGGTTGGGCTTAGGGGTGAAGACACAGTAAAGCAATGCAAACTTACTTTAGTAGCAGTTTAGAAATAATGATGAAGATAAAACAGGGTATGAAATTGTATCCTGAGTGTTCCAAAGCAGAATGAAAATGAGTTTTGTATTATCTATTTTATTACATTGTTTACATACTACTTCCCTTCCCACAGTGTGAATAATTACTGAGGGGAAGTGGAAGGAACATGGGTTTTAGACTTGGGATACATCTAGGTTTGAGCTGAAGTTCCTCTACTTTATAGTTGTATGCTCTTAGCAAGTCCATTAACTTCTCTGCACCTCAGTTTCCTTATCTTTAAGTATAGATATTATGGACTGAAATTCATGGGTTGAAGCTCTAACCCTCAATAGGACTGTATTTGAAGATAGGGCCTTTTAGTATGTAATTAAGGTTAAATGAGGTCATAAGGATGGGGACCTTATCCAATAGCACTGGTGTCCTTATTAGAAGAGAAAGAGATATCAAGGTGTGCACACACTAAGGAAAGGCCATGCGAGGAATTTTACGTGTGTTATGTAAAATTGCAGAAGGCTGCTATCTGTGAGCCAAGGAAAGAGACCTCACCAGAAACCAACTCTGCTGGCTCCTTGAAACTTGAATTCAGAGCCTACAGAACTGTAAGAAAATAAATTTCTGTTGTTTAAGCCACGAAATCTGTTTTATTCTGTCATGGCAGCCTTATCAAACTAATGCAATAGGTAATAATACTGCTGCTGCTGCTGATGATTGTGATAAGTGTCATAATAATGCCACCACTATCAGAGGAAGCATAGTGTAAGGATTGAGTGAAGCTTCTCAAGGCATACTTAGCTGGACTCATCATAGCTCTGCCCCTTACTGGCTCTGTAATTAGATTTTCAACCTATCTGAACCTCAGTTTCCTTATCCATAAAATAAGCATCATAATAATAACATCGATCTCAGAGAGATGCCATGAGACATCATTGAATGAGTTATTGTATGTAAAAGGTTTAGCACACTGTGTATGCCATGTAGCAGCATATATGCTTCATATATACTAGTATTTAAAAATCACACTTGTACTACTCACTTTACAGAGTTTTTGAGATGATGAAGTCAGACATTGCATGTGAAGGTGCCATGTAAAATTAAGTAGTTTTATTGTTATAATCGAGACATGACAATTTTGGACACATTGTAAAAAGAATTATTCATTTAACAAATAATTAATGTGTTTATATTATATGTAAACTTTCATTCATTAACTTTCAATCTATGGCATTTATCTTCAAGCTTCTCAGATGAGTACAAGTGTTTTTGAATAGTTAGGTGGCTCTGTTGTTGGTCAGAGCTACAGCAACCTTGGAGCCATATCCTTTGATTGGCTTTCAGCAGACAAAAGGTTAAAACTGCATTCTATTGTTCTCCATGACCCAAGGCTGGAAAGATCTGGTTGATAATGAAGCAAAATCATTATTTTTGAGTAGAGAATTCACCAAGAATAAAAATTAATGACAGAAGGGTATTCAAATCCATGATCCCTGTAGGGTATCATGCATTTAAGCTTCAGGGTATTTGATGCTTTTCTATCATGCCTGTGTTTTTATTTAAAAGATTTTTAAAAATATAGGTCTTGATCTTTTTTTGTTAAGTTATTCTTAGGAATTTTACATTTTTATTCTATGTAAATGGGATCTTTGTTCAATATGAAATTTTCCAGTGGATAATAGCAGGTGTACACGAAAGCTATTAATTTTTGTTTATCAGTCTTGCATCTTACCTCACGTTGAACTCCTTTACTAGTTTAGTTTTTCAGTTAATTCCCTTGGATTTTCTAGGAAGATAGTTATGATTGCAAATAATAATAATTTTGTCCTTTCCTTTACGTTGTTTATTCAACATTCTTTTTCTTGTTTTACTGCATTTGCTAAGACATCCAGAACAAATCTCAATAACTGTGATAGTAACACTTTTTGCTTGTTCCTAATTTTAATAGAGGCATCCTTATTATGTCACCATTATGCATTATACATGTTTGCTGTTAGTGTCTGATATATACTTTAAATATTAAGAAAGTTTCCTTTGATTCCTAGTTTAGTTAAAAGTTTATAGTGTGATTTGTTCGTCGTTCCCTTTAGTAAACGTCACTTTTCTCATTTACTCAGACTGGGGCCATCTTCCCATTCCCCCCTGAGCCCATAAACCCAGGCCTAAGAAGGAGTAGTTGGGAAGTTTGGATGAATCCTAAGCAACCACAACACCTCATTGTATAGATTCTTCTGGGTTAGGCCATCTACAGGAACTTGAACTGATTAAATGAATCACTGAAAAAATGAATGCTAATTTTTTGAACTCTCAAACCAAACCCAAATGTTATTTTTTAATTGGGTGATGAGTCAAAGAAAAGGCCTTTTTTCTCTTTTTTAAAACTCCCTAGGAAATTAGTTCAAAGCAGCACCAAAGCTATATATTTTTGAATACTGTTGAAATGGAACAAAGGGAGAACTTCAAATGTCTCTAAATTCAGTCTCCTGGGGACAAAGCCTTCATCCATGCAAAGTCCCTGGTAACATGAGGCAAAATGCTGGGGGACTGGGGTGGGGGTGGGGGTGGCCAAACCCCAGAAGTGGCAGTAGGACTTTAGCTCCTGCTTCTAATGTTGCAGTGCCCTGGTGATCCCTCGCCCCAGCATCACCCCAGGACTTGAGCAGAGTATGAACCTTGGTCGACCTGATACTAGGAATCCAGCTCAGGCCATCACTTCCCAGGATATATTCTCTGAGGAGGAATAAACACATATGTGCAATCCATCCACAATGCCCCCTGTCACTATGACAAAGCAAATGGCATTAACTGCTTTTCCTTTTCCATGTAGGTGCTTTCCTATGGAAAAGTTGTGAAATAGGCAAAATTTGTCTTCAGTTCTACAGTTTTGCATTTCTCTCCCGTTCTATGTTTTCAAGAAGGGACAGGTCTTATTCACCTCTGCACTCTGAGGACCCAGCTAAGTAATGAGTACTAAAATGGTCCCACAGTTTAAAATTTTAATTTTTCAGGGAAAACTTCTTTGACTGATGACCTGCCCCAATTTAGGTCAGTTTGAACCTTCTGATCTGTTCATATTACACACTGTATTCACAATTACTATCACAACTGAAATGAAATCATTTCTATATTTTTGTTCATTTCTTGGCTTAATGTCTGTCTTCACAGCTAGATAGTAAATGTCATGAGGGCACTTATTTGGAACGTGACTTGCCCATAGTATGTTCCCGATATATATTGAATTGATGAATGGTTGGATGGATGGCCTGGAGGACCTGAGTGGGAGAACTCTAATATTGCCTTTGCTATAGCAATGGTTGCTAGCCTTTTGGAATATGACCATAACCAGTGCTCTCTCTTTTTTAATATTCCTCAATTTATGATGTCCTCCCATGACTATAATTATAACCATGCTGGACGTACTTTTGGGTTACGTACCCCTTGTGATTAATCTGCAGTGCCAAGTGTTGAGATCAATTGGTCTAACAGATGAAATGAAACTCTTTTAAAAAATTTCAATTCAAGCTCCATCCACAGTTTGCTTTCACTTTTACGTCTCACTATTTCCCTGAGGTAAGAACACACTTTGTACTTCCCACCCAAGTTGTTTTTCTCTAAAAAGTTCTATGTTTCCTCAGCTGTGTAATGCTAACAGTTATTCCAGACCGAGTTTCAATGTCACCTTCTTCAGAAATCCTTCTCTTACGACTCAGTTCCTCTCTGTTTCTGAAGAGTCTCTTTAGCACTTACTCTCTGGTACTCTTACTTGGTAGATAGCATCCATAGTGTTGAATTTAGCTCTGTCATGGTTGCATTCTCTGGGAAGCAGACTCTGAGATGGAGTTGAGTGGGATAGGATGTTTATTAGGCAGTGCCCTTTGGACCAACATCTGTGGAAGGGAGAAAAACAAAGGAGGAGTGGGCAGAGGGAGAAACTGACCTGAGATGTAGACCTTACTAGAACTTCCACTGATGAGGGAAGCTGTGGCCGGTCAGAGTTGTCTGGCATTGACTGAAGTGGCCAGGCTCTTACCCCCGTACAGCGATCAGTCATCAGATGTCACCTCCCTGGGCAGAGACTGAGCTTGGGTGAAGCAACTTTCTGCAGCTGATGTAATCCCTGGAGCAGCAGACAGCTAAAGGCTCTCTGCAGACAGCACTCCCAGCTGGTGGACAAATTATTTCTTGAAAGGAAATCTGTGTCTACCACAAGCTTCTTGAGGTATAGACCCTGTCTTATTTATCTGTAAAGGCTCCATTGTGCCTAGCTCTGTGCTTGACACATAATCAATGATCAGTGCATCAATAGATGCTAAATGAATTGCCATTTGTTTTCAGTCTAAATGCTCATTTCTGACCGTATAATGAGTTCTCTGAGGTCAAGAACATTTTGCTCCTCCAGAACTTATGATATGGCTGCCTCTTAGAGCCAATGCACAGGTATGTGTTTCATAGGTGATAGGTATTGGTTTGGGGTTGGTTTTATATATCTAGGCACCCATGTCATGGTGGGTGTCTGTGTGTTGTGGTTGGTGTGGGTTGTGGCTGAGGAAATCGGGGTGTGCATGTAATAAAGCTGAATGTAGGAGGCTGTGTATTCTGAGTTTCTGTGGTGCCTGTCTTAGTTGGTGCATGTCTTGTCATGACTTGGTATACATATACTGTGGTTAGTGTATGTGGATAATGGAGTAGTATGGATGTTTGTGGTGGTTGAACTTGGGCAAGATAATTGAGGGATGAGGGAGGTGAAGTTGTGTGTGCGTGTGTGCGCACGTGAGTGTGCATGTCCATGCTTGGGTATGAGCATGTGGTGGCCAGAGTGTACCTGCCCCAGCTGGGGTGTGGTGCCTGGTGTCTTTGGTTGGCAGTGGTTGGGATCGCAGACTCAAAGTCGTAGGCCCCTCTCCTCTGGACTTGCAAAGGCTGAGCAGGTCCCATCTCCAGTCCTAGCAGCATGAAGTCCCTCCACTTTCAACAGACAGCCGTATCAGCCATAATTAAAGCTAATTATTCCACGGTGCTCTGCGTGTGTGTTGGCCTCCAAAGTACCCTGCAATGAGCAGGGAGGCAGCAGGGATGTTTTTCTTCATAAAAACTTATGAGGATCTCTGAGCAGATTAACAGCTTTAATGACAAAAATTACCACTTACAACACTGACTTCAAATCAAAGAACAATATCCGCAGACAGATATTTTCATGGTTTTCATAACAATTCATTATAGGTGGCACCAAGGGATTACGTTTTTATTTCCCCTGTGTCGTCTTTCTCAGACTCAGGTTCATTTCTCTTAATGAGGTGGCAGAAGATAAAGGGCAGAGACAGTGCCTCCATGGTAGCTGCCTCGAAAGAGGCATTTAGGGTCACAGAGCCGTCAGAACTCAGAGGGGAGAGGCTGAGGAGGGAGAGTGATGGGAGCAAGAGGCTTCCTGCCATAATGAACCAAAATTAAGACATAAATTCTCCCACCTTTGTTCCGACAGCCCCAACTCGGGGATTCAGCTTTTTAATGAGGAATGGATCAGAAGCAAAAATTATTAGCTAATTAATTGTACAGAGGAAAGAAAAAACTTGCAGGAAGGATTGGGAATGGGGAGCTGTCCCATCGCAGCAGCCCTTCAGAAGCAGGACCAAAGGGAAAGTTCTCCTGTTGGCGCACTGGTGCTGGGAATGGGGATGGGTGTGTGTGGGGCTGGTTCCTTTTTGCCAGGCCTGGCTTGGTTAAGATGGAACATGGTGAAGAGCCCAGGGCCTTACTGGGAGGAGCCTCTCATAATCCCTGCTGGCTGCCTTCCTTGAGACTGTTCACAAAGTGGCATTCTGATTCAGCCAAATGGAGCAGAACCATTTGAAGAATCTGGCACAGTGTGCCTTACGGTGTGGCTTCTGACCCCTGACCATTGGCTCTCAGTGCACTCAAATTTAGGTGTTCATAAGAATCACCTGGGGCTTCCCTGGTGGCGCAGTGGTTGAGAATCTGCCTGCTAATGCAGGGGACACGGGTTCGCGCCCTGGTCTGGGAAGATCCCACATGCCGCGGAGCAACTAGACCCGTGAGCCACAACTACTGAGCCTGCGCGTCTGGAGCCTGTGCTCTGCATCAAGAGAGGCCACGATAGTGAGAGGCCTGCGCACCGCGATGAAGAGTGGCCCCCGCTTGCCGCAACTAGAGAAAGCCCTAGCACAGAAACGAAGACCCAACATAGCAGTCAAGCAATCAATCAATCAATCAATTAAAACTTTAAAAAAAAAAAAAAAAAAGAATCACCTGGAAGCCTGGAAAAGTGCAGCTTCCTGAGTCTGCTTTGCCAGGTCTGGGCTGGGGTCTAGGAATCTGCATTTAGAACAAGAGTGCCAGGTGGTTTTCCTGTCCACGGAAGGTTAAGAGCCACTGGTCTGTCTTCAGAATCAGGAATTCTGTTCCCTTTCCTATTCTCCTCAGATTCTGCACGTGACTTTGGACTATTTACGTCTCCATTCTGTGTCTTGGTTTCCTTGTCAATGCACCGAGGACGATAATACCAGTTGAGAAATTACTTTGAGATGAATGCCTCATTTGCTTTCACTGCTTGTAAAACCTAAATTAAATCTCGAAATCCTGGCATAGTCTTTACAATTCGTTTGGATCTCTAACAGGTTTATGAATAAAATAATTAAAATAGAAAAATATATTGCCTGTCATCAGCTTTTCATTTTGAATTTGGCCTCCGCTTTCTTTGTTGTTATTTTTCTGGGTATTGGTAGGGTAAAGATTTAAAAATTTTTTTATTGTGGGACTCCAGAAATAGAGGTAACAAGATGGTTGCGGCAGGAATATGAGAAAAGGCAGATGGGTGTACAGTGCACTTAGAGGGCAGCAGACAACATCTGAGTGTCTTGATTAAAATTGGTCAGACTATACATCTCCTATCAATTTCAGTAGGTCAAGGGACATTAACATTGCAACTGTCTGTGAAGGGCTTATGAAACTGCACGTGATTATCTTTGTGTATTAGGCAACAAAGGGATCCTGCATCGAAGAATTCGGATTTCAACTTGTGTGCTGGACATTGTGCTAGGTATTGGTATTATGGAGGTAAATAAGACACATTGCCAGTAAGAAGCTCATAGTCTAGAGGAAAATAGGTAGAGGAGTAGATAATTATAACATTGTGTGATCATACATGCTGGGTACCTTGGGGTACAGGGGAATGACACATCACTCTTGGTGGGAGGCAGAGAGAGGCGATGTGGAGGGTTTGGGAGAATGTCACAGCGTTGGAAGGCAATGAAAGGAAATTCTTACTGGCAAAAACAACACTTGGCACAATAGTCAAATGGATAAAGACTATCTCTGGCACATCCTCCATCTCTGAGTTCAATGATTTTCTCTCCACTTCATGTGTCTCCTGACCCCAGGGCAACCCAATGACTCAGATATCCAGGGATTCCTCTGCAGCTCAACACAACTAGAACATGCCCTTCTCAACACTCCCATTTGCAATGAACATTTCCTAAGCACCAACCCTTCACTGTGCTGTGCTCTAATCTCTTGTCTTTCCCACATGATGCTTCAGAACAACTTTAGCTCTTCTCTCTTTTTCTTTTGCCCATGACGTTAAACAGTCACTAAGACCCATTGCTTCTATCTCTGAAATGTCTCTCGATGCCCTCCTCTCTTCCTCTTGAATTTTTCATCACCCTCCCTTAAATTCTCATCATCTCTCACCTGGATTCTTAATAACAACCTTAAGCCTTTTTGCCTCTAATTTTTCTGCCATTTGGTACATTCTCCACATGGCCACATATAATGTTATTTAAAAATAGAAATATGAAAAGTTATCCCTTTTCTTACATTTGTTGGATAAATGTAATCACTTCCACATGACCCTAGAGGCCCTGCATATTTTGACTTAATTCCAGTCTTCCTAGGGTCATCTTCTTCTGCTAGTTTCTGGTTTCAACCATGTGAAAGTCTCCAGTATCATCTCCAGTGAGCCATTTGTCATCCTTTGAGCACACAGTATACTTCCATGCTTGGCTAACATTATTCCCTCCACCTGGAGTGCCTTTGAGAGAAATTTATACCCCAACCCCTTCCTAGAAGAGGTAGAAATAAGATTGGATAATTGAAATGATTGGACAATTGAAATAATGAGTGTCTCCTCAATCATGAGTTCATGTGATAGATGAAGGGAAGTCGATATGGCTTGGTGTAGTCCTTGGTCTTCATATTTCAACACATCAAGCAAAGCTTCACTACTTTATTCCAACCATGTTCCCCTGATCCCATGCTCAAATAATATATTGAGAAATGTTGAATATTTACAGTTGATTTTGTGAAATATTTGATTCCTTTCGGGCCTTTTCTGGCATGATGTTGGAATTTAATGAGTTTTTAAAAAACTTTTAGTGCTCAACTTCATTTTTCACCTGTTACGAATTATAATGATAAACATTAAGTACTTCTAATGTGCCAGGCATAGTTCTAAATTACTTACCTCAAATTAACTCAAGAAATTCTCATATTAGTCCTATGTGGTAGGTTTTATTATCATCACCATTTTAATGATGAAGAAATTAGACCTACAGAGAGGTTAAATAATTTGTCTAGGAAGTAGTGACCCTCTGGCTCCAGAACCTACATTCATATATGCTGAGCTAGTAATTATGTACAAGTGGATAGAGAACTATCGAGTGGAGGTATTATTAGGTAGGCATCCAAATTCTGTCTCTTCTCAGCTACTCCCCCCTAATCCCAACAAGGTTCCCAAAAGATATGTGCCCCCAAAAGGGCCAGATAAAAGGACACTTTATTATGAGCTTGGGTTTTAGCCCTCTACCGTAATGTAGAACTCTCTGGGTCACATGGAGGACACATTTTTCCTAAAACAGAAGGAGACCCAGTCTTAGAATCTAAGATGGCCAAGTGGCCTCCTTTGCTCCCTTGTCTGAGCCCTTGATTCTCTTTATCGTATCACTATTGGTGGGCAAATGTTAGTTATGGGAGGAACAAGTCAGACAGCAAAAATAACAAGAACAAGCATTAGTCTTGCTCCTAGAGTAGAGCTGATTGAGGCCACTTGGAGATGGGAACATCCAGAGAGCATCTGTGTATAGCACAGTGCATATTTTTATTCTTAAAGATATTAATATGTACATCATATCTGTCTTTGGTATCGCAGTAGACTAGAGAACAATGCTGTGTTCATGAGAAGTCTCAATAAATTTTTATAGAAATGAATTCAAGATTCTGTAAGTAGAGAAACACAGTAAAGGCTTTATGCATAATGTTCTTTCAAGCCATTAATAAAATTTTCTAAAATATTCCATATATTCGTAATTAGGTAGTGTTTATATAAATTATGGTTTACTCATATAGTAGAATGTTTTGCAGTCATTAAATTTTTTTTTAATTTTTGCAAGTCATTTTAAATGAAGTAAGAATTTTTAATGATGTAATATTAAGTAAAAAAGCAGGATGTAAGATTATTATACAAAGTGGTCTCAGCTATGTAAAAATAATAGTCATTAAAAAAGATGATCTATACTTGCTTCTTCAGGATATATTGTTAAATGATAAAGCAAGGAGCAGAATAGGGTCTATAGAATGATACCATTTTATGTAAAAAAAAAAAAATATATATATATATATATAAATTTTGAAGTCTACACAAAAAATGATTACTCTGGGGAGTAAATCTGGGGGTGGTAGTGGCTAGAGTAGAGAAGTAACTTAATTTTTATTATACAAATTTCTATGTCTTGCATTTTTTTTACCATGTCCATACATTTTTCAATAATAAAGCTTTCCTTTTTATAGTTTTATATATATTTATATATATATATGTGTACCAGTTAGCAAAAATAGGAGTATGTGTGGGCAATTTAATTTTTCTTCTTTTTATCTTTTTTTTGAGTTTCTAAATGTTCTACAATGAATATATCTTATTTATTTATTTTTTTTTAATTTTATTTATTTATTTATTTATTTATTTATGGCTGTGTTGGGTCTTCGTTTCTGTGCGAGGGCTTTCTCCAGTTGCGGCAAGCGGGGGCCACTCTTCATCGCGGTGCGCGGGCCTCTCACTGTCGCGGCCTCTCTTGTTGCGGAGCACAGGCTCCAGACGCGCAGGCTCAGTAATTGTGGCTCACGGGCCGAGTTGCTCCGCGGCATGTGGGATCTTCCCAGACCAGGGCTCGAACCCGTGTCCCCTGCATTGGCAGGCAGATTCTCAACCACTGCGCCACCAGGGAAGCCCTATCTTATTTTTATAATTGAAAAATATTAAACATGATTTGGGACAAGCTGAAACCTGGAATGGAGACCAGGGACAGAATTATGAGAAGTATCTGTGTTTTCTTATGGAAAACTCAAGCATTTTTTAGGCATCTGCTCAGAGATTGCCCCCTCAGAGAGACCTTGTCCTGAGTACTTGATACTAGGTGAGTCTCTCCTATTATTCTCTCCATAGCACCCTGTTTGGTTTCCTTCATTGCATTTTCACGATCATTTTATTTGTTGGTGTGCTTTCCTGTTTAATATTTGTGTCTCATTCTGGGCTTTGGTTCACATCTGGTGTTTCACTGTACTCCAGCACACAGCCCAGTGCCTGTTACTAAATGAATAAATGGACGTTCATCCTCTTCATGACCCTTACATCACAGAACCCAGTGACAAAAGCCTATAGATAAGAGGATAAACATCCACAATGGATTTATGCTTTAGCATGCTGGTTAAGCATAGTAGTCCCAAAGCATAACAAGAGGGCAAGGATAGGCTGCAAAAATAGAGTGGGAAGAAGAGAGGGATGCCCTATACTTAGGACAGCTATGTGTGATGCTGGAAAATGGGTGTTCTTATGGGTGGCAGGTGTCAGCTTGTCAGATTTGTGGTGAATGCTTCTCTGTTGTCACATGGGCACATACATTGGGAACGAGGGATGGAAGGTGGAATACCAACTGTACCATTAATCCTAGTGAAAGATGACAGCACAAAATGGTAGCAGGGAATTTGGAGAGCTGGATTTTTCTACACTTGGCTGGCTGGGACCTGGCTGTGTGTCTTTGTTGTAGTCACTTCACCTCTGAGTCTTGTTTTCGTATTTGTGAAAGGAGGGCACTGAGTGATGATCTCTGAGGGTCCTTGGGGGTGTACCATTGAATGATTATGTAAAGTAAGGGGTTTTAAGGGCTTGGGTGGAGAAATTTTTCAATATGATTTACAGTCACTTCAGTAGGTCCCTACTGAAGGCATGACACAAGTGTGGGAGGTGAGTCTGGTCGTGGATTAAGGGCTAATGTAATGTGATAAAAGGTCATCCCAACATCTCTTCCTAGAAAAGAATTGAAGTCTTCAGTGACTCCAACCGGTAAGGTGCATGAAATGGATCACGTATGTACACAGGTAAATTTTGGCTCTGCCTTTGACCTTGGGCAAATTTCTAAGACCCAGTTTTCTATAAAATGAGGATAATAATAATACTTATTATTATAAGGGTTAGTCTAAGGATCAAATGAGGGGATGCTTGAAAAACACCTAGAATGGTTCCTGGTCCATAGTACTGCTCAATAACCAAAAGCTTTTTATAATTTAATGCAATATCAGCTACAATTACAGAGTACAGAACATGTGCAAGGGTTGCATTGGTTCTCCATGGCTCTGTTTAAACCTTGTGTAAAGAAAACAGGGTTTTCTTTTTGGGACTGCTATCATGGTAAAGTGTTTCCTACTCTAGAGAAGGGCCCCTACTCAAGGATGAACATGTTATAAAAAGCCACCATTTTCACCCTCCAGGGACTTGATCGACATCAGCTTCTTTAGGTCTCACAGCAAGTCTTGTGAGATCAGCCTTCCTCTCTTTCATGTGGCGGAGTTTTAGGGAGGTTACTTACCTGAGTGAGGGTCAGTGCTGGGATGAGAACCAAGGTCTCTCTGGCTCCAAACCCCATGCATTGAACCCCTGGGCTATACAGCCTTCAGCCACTGTTCTTTGTGCTTTCTCTGGACTTTGCTTTCCTGCAGGCAAAGGTCCTTGTCATCCCTTCTCTCCTGTTGCAGGCTCATGGTTCACAGTGGGTGGGAGTCAGTCTTCTACATTTCCTATGGGTTCCCTGGACCCATCTGTTCCAGCATTAGCTGCAAACCTTGTGCAGGGTCTTCAACCCTAGGTCCTCCTGATGCTTCCAGATGAGAGAAGGTGACCCTGAGCTCAGGCCAACCTGGGCTGTCCACAAAGCGTGGGAAAATTATCAGCAGAGACCAAAAAAAAAATGTTCTCCCTCAAGAACTGTTTTTGTAGGGCTGTATTTTCTGATGTGAAGAGCACATTTTTTGTTAATCTGCTCTCAGTGGCAGAATCAGGGAGAGTGGGAACAGGGCTATTTTATCTACCCAAAACAATTCATCAAACAAACTCAGGGGATCTGAGATAGTCCCTGACAAATAAAAGTCAACAGTGCTCCCTTTGTCTCGGGCCACACACACAAACCATTTCTTTGAAAGGTAGAGGAGGTCATCTTGATGTTCTATGGATGTCTGCAGGCAACACATGCTTTCCTTTACTTCTTCCTGGCCCCCAGGGTGACTGTAGATCTTAAAGGCTGTTTGGGGAGGAGAGTGGGAAATAAATGAATGGCAAGGAAAGGCAGAACTTGGTTGTGGTAGAGAGTTTGGGCTTCTGTGGGGAAGAACTGGCTAAGCCTCTGGGAAGACACTGAAAGGCAGAGACACACTTGGCCTTGTGGGAGGCCCCTCTCCAGAACATGATAGCTTTCTCTCTGCTTTGGGACAGGAAAGATAATAATAATGATTCCAGCTAATGTTCTCTGAGCACTTTCAGAGTGCTAGGCATGAAGCTAAAGGCCTATGCACACTACCTCATTTCATCTTCATAGCAGTCCAGGGAGGGAAAATTATTATTCTGTTTCTGAATTAACAACTGAGGTTCAGAGAGGTTAGGTCACTTGCCTAAGGTCACACAGATTTTCAGCCGGTGGGGCAGAATTTGGACATGGGTAATTTGATTCTAGTCCCATACTCTCAGGCCCACAGAAGCTGTGACTTGCTCACAATCTCAAGCTAGTTGGGGGACAACTAGGATTAGAACTTAGGCCTTCTGATTTTCAGTTTTTCCAACCATATCACTCTGCTTTTTGATTTAAACTGTCATAGGAATGATATTTCAAAGGAGCAAATTCAAGACAGCGTTCAGTTCCTTCAAATTAGTCTCACAAATGAGTGGACAAGCTTGGTGGTCTTCCTTAAAGAGTGTTAAAGAACAATCGAGGTGATTTTTTAAAAATTAAATTCTCTTAAAATTATTTCTTTTCTGAGTGTAAAAGTAATTCAAGCCAATTGCAGAAAATTTGGAAAATATAATAAAGTAAAATTAAAAAAATGACTTATAATCCTACCACCCAGAGATAACCTTAGCATTTTTAAAAAACATTATTGATTTCATGATATATGTGTGTATATAAATAAAATTATGTCCAACTTAAAATTGTATTGATGATGACAAATAGATTTTAAATCTTGTGCCCATCAGATTGATTGGTATTTTGAAGGGTTCTGAGGCCTCATATGGGTCCTTGGTGTTGTGATGAACTGATGATGATTGCTGTTGATGCATGGTTGAGGATTGCATCAGCAGACGCATTTCTTTGGCCATACTTTCAAGGGCTGCATCGTGGCTGCATTCCATTTGAACACATTTTTTTTTTTTAATAAATTTATTTATTTTTGGCTGTGTTGGGTCTTCATTGCTGTGCGCGGGCTTTCTCTAGTTGCGGCGAGCGGGGGCTACTCTTTGTTGCAGTGCGCGGGCTTCTCATTGTGGTGACTTGTCTTTGTTGTGGAGCACGGGCTCTAGGTGCGCGGGCTTCAGTAGTGGTGGCACACGGGCTCAGTAGTTGTGGCTCACGGGCTCTAGAGCGCAGGCTCAGTAGTTGTGGCACATGGGCTTAGTTGCTCCACGGCATGTGGGATCTTCCCAGACCAGGGCTCGAACCCGTGTCCTCTGCATTGGCTGGCGGATTCTTAACCACTGTGCCACCAGGGAAGTCCCTGAAGACATTTTGGTGCCAGTTTTACTTCCAGGAACAAGGATGTTGGGACAAGCTAAGGATTAACTCATATATTGATGAGGTTTGCCTGGTGCCCTCGATTAGAGCCAGGATTTCCCTTACTATCGATACTTTATGTGGTCAAGGATTTGGGCCATCTCTTGATAGGTATGTGGAGGCCCTTATCTCTGGGACAGAGGGACTGGCTGCAGGGTTAGCTACTGGCTTCATAAACTTAACCCAGGACCCTGCCATCCTGAGGATGGAATAGCATGCCTTGCAGAGTTTGTCAGTTCCACCCTACTCAATCCCTTGTTTGTCTGGATGCTTGTTTGTCATCTTGCATGTGGCCTTCTGTATAGCAAAGTGTGGAAGTGAACCACTGTCTGACGTCAGAGCCGTCTGTTACTGTTTATGTCTTATTGAATCACTGGAAGAGCTGTCACTGGAACCATGGGCTGGAAGGGACCTTCAGGTGCATTCCAAAGCCCTTATCTTACAGAGGAGGCCACCAGGTTTCACACAGAGTGTGACACGGGCTGGTTTGGAGTCAAGTTCTCCTGACCTGTGTTCAGTTCTTCTCTTTCCTTGATGATTTTTTTTTAATAGATATTTATTGGCGTATAATTGCTTCACAATACTGTGTTAGTTTCTGTTGCACAACAAAGTGAATCAGCCATATGAATACACATGTCCCCATATCCCCTCCCTCTTGAGCCTCCCTCCCATCCTCCCTATCCCACCCCTCTAGGTCATCGCAAAGCACCGAGCCAATCTCCCTGTGCTATGCTGCTGCTTCCCACCAGCCAACTATTTTACATTCGGTAGTGTATATATGTTGATGCTACTCTCACTTTGCCCCAGCTTCGCCCTCCCACCCCATGTCATCAAGTCCACCAACCTAAATGTCCATCGACAGATGAATGGATAAAGAAGATGTGGCACATATATACAATGGAAAATTGCCCAGTCATAAAAAGAAACGAAATTGAGTTACTTGTAATGAGGTGGATGGACCTAGAGTCTGTCATACAGAGTGAAGTAAGTCAAAAAGAGAAAAACAAATACCATATGCTAATGCATATATATGGAATCTAAAAAAAAAAAAAAAAGGGTACTGATGAACCTAGTTGCAGGGCAGTAATAAAGAGGTAGACATAGAGAATGTTGATTTGTTTTTAAACTCTATGGCATTATATTTTTATAAGGAGAAAAAGACATTGATGAATGGATTTAGAGTCTTACAAAAATGATGTACTTACAGAGAAGAGCATTGTTGAGTCATTTACATTTTATGTCTTGTTTCTTCCAGTTATCTATGTCTACTGTGACCAGTTTCCAAACCAAAAATTAGATCATGTGGTCAGACAAAGAGTTATGAATTATTTGACTTGTGAATTTATTTTTAACCAAGGTATTATAAAGGTTTAAAAAGAAAATCATGTTTAGTTATTCAGTGATTTATTTATTGAAGAAGTACTGTTTTAAGGTTTTTACATGACTTTTCTCCTTTAGTTTCTCCACAATCCTGTTAGGTAAGTATTAGGAATATGTTTATTCTATAGATGAGAAAAGCAAGGCTTAGAGAAATTAATAGACTTAACCGGGGTCAAAGCTTATAAATGACATATCTTTCTGACTCACAAATCTGTTAACTTAGTCACTATATCATTCTACTTCACAGTTCAGTTTGCATATACATTGGGAATTAGTTGATTTATTGAAAATAATAGAACTACATGAAATCAAATAAATCTGGGTATGAAGTCACCATCCCCATGACTGAAGGTATTTGATTATTTGTCCTGATTTACTGGCATCTGGTGGTGGGTCCCCCAAAGTCAGGTTTACCTATGTTTTAGTGGGAAATCTTGATGCCACTTAGTTCTCTTGTACTGAACTGACTCAGGTTGACATTTGAGCTTTCTAGTGTTCAGACTATCTTATCCAAACCACAGTCTCCATTCGGTGAGCAGTGGGCTTTGGAATTGGTTGAATTCATGGAGGAGAAAGGGGAAAGTTTACAGGGGACAGGGCTAACCTATTTTGAAGTCCCGCTTATGAGTTTGGGACCGTGTTCCTCTTGAGGTCCTGGCTTTCTCTCATCAAAGCCCCGGTAACTTAATTATTAAAATTCATTTACTCACCCTTTAAAAGACAGAAGTTTCATCACATTACTTTTAAGGCTGTCTCTACTTGGTGACTGAATGTCTGGGTTGTGTCATAATAAGGCCAATTAAAAAGAAAAAAAGTGCACAAAGTCAAGGCACATCCCCTACCCTCTGAATCAGGTTCATATTCCTCTCAGGATTTGTAAAGCCCCTGCTCTTTTGGAGCTCAGGGCTGCTCCTCTGGAGCCAGTTGTGCAGTTTTATGGCCTGCACTGACCTCATGATGTCACTGGGTCATCAGAGACGGTGGTATGGGGTTAAGAAAGGCTAGCTCCTAAGAAGCAGGCCCAAAGCTGAGAAGGGCGGGGGCATCCTAGAAACAGCCCCAGGAAGCCAGGGAAAGGAACCAGGGAGGTATCCTAAGGCAGGATTTCCACTGCCTGCAACGAGGAGACCCTGCTCACTCCACTTGGGCAGGTGGACATGGCAGCTATCCCTCAGCCAGCTGTTTGCACCTGAGCATGAGATCTAGCTCCAAGGCAATCCAAAGCTATGGAAAAAAAAGACCCAAACAAACACAGAAGCAGCTATGCTGGCCAACAGATTGTTAAAAACAATACTTAACCAATATTGACTCCCATTTTGCTGCATGAAGCGTATAGGTCTCATTGGTATACGTAACACGGGGCCTGGACAGATGACACTAAGGGCTATCTCTGGTTCTGACAATGCTGGGAAATTTATTTGGCCTAGGGCCTTGTTTATCATTATCAAGGCAGCTTTTTTTTAAAAAAAGACTTCTTTAAAAAAGATAAATACTAATACTAAAAAGAAATCTATCAAGCCCATTTTCCAAGGGAGTTTGGAGTTCTGGAGGGTTTGAAATTTGGAATTCTGGAGGGTTAGGAAAGAGATGTTTGTCTTGGCCAGGAACACTATTAGTAAAATGATTGTCTACAGAAAGAGCACTGGATTGAGAGTCTGAACACCTGAGTACTTAAGTCTGGCTCAGCATCTATTTGTGGGGGCCATTGGACAGATCCATTTCCCTCCCTAAAAGTGGAGTTTGGGCTAGCTAATTCTTCGAATTCCATGTAGCTTGCAAATACCAAGCATTGATTTCTTTAGCCTCTTTATGACATAATTAAATAACCCTTTCCAGCTCTTGAGACTACTGGGAAACACTCCGAAAATATGTATTTATCCAGCCCCAAACTCATTGAATCATTGTAAGCTGAACTGAAAAGACTCCGGGGGTCACTGGGAACCATGTTTTCAGATTAGCATCAACATAGAGATCCAGAGGCAGAAAGGAATTAGGGTAAGAGTAACAACAAATAGTAAAGCAGGCTGGAAGCCAGTGAGACTTGAATCATTTGTTGATAATAGATGGACCTTTTCCAACCACCTAATAATACTCGTGATATTTTCATCTATAGATAGTTATTTATTTATTTTATAAATGGAACCTGGCCAAAGTTTGTTGAAAACAAAGTTTGTTTAACATATTTTTTAACCTTAAAATCATCCCCCAAACAACAACTGAAAAGCTACAGGTGATATAGACAGAGAGGGGGAGTGCTTTCAGTGAGTGCTGCCTTCACTTGCAAACGTACTGAAATATCTTTAAGCTAGACAACCAAACCAGAAGAAAATAAAACCAAACACAAGCAAATAAAAACAACAAAAAAGTCTTTAACTCTGCCTGCCTCCCATATCAGTGCTCTATTTCTCACCTTTGTTTGCACATGCTCTTCGGAAGAATAGATGTTAAATGTTAGCTTTCTTTCAGTCTTGCTGTGCTTCCGGGATTGACTTCTGTCACTACCCGGCCGTTTCATTGCTGCAGCTCCGTGTCTCGTGTTCACAGTTAGCCCTTACCCTACTTGCCTTCTCTAAAGCCTCCTACATTATTGAGAAAATTGCCCCTTTATACTGCTTCCCTTCATGAAACTTTCAAGGCTTTAAAAAATTTATTATTACTGAAAACATAATCTTGCTTCATTTTAGAAAATTTACTAACTGAAAGACAGCAACAAGAAATATAGGAATTACCCATAAACCAATGACCCCAAGAGAGCCGTTATTAAAATGTTAGTGTATTTTCTGGCTTTTGTGGGTGGAGAGAAGAGAGTGAGGAGAAAAGAGTGCAAGACGAGGCTAGAGAGAGGGGTACCAGACACACAAGGCCTTGTAGCCAGTGTCAGGGATTTGGAACTTTATTCTGAGTGCAATGAGAAAATGCGGAGGAATTTCAGTAGGATCAAGAGAAGATGATATATGTGTTTTAGAAAGATTACTATGACTACAGTGTGGAGACCAGACTGAGGACAAGAGACCAGTTAGGAAGCCATGTAGGAAACAGTTTGTGCTGTTCTCAGTACCTCGTCTTAATGTCATTTCCCTCTTCTGGAGTGTTCTCCTTTCTTCCTAGGTCCATCTGAACTCTACCTTTCCTTCAAACAACTCGAAGTACCCAGCTATTCAAACCTTCCTTGACTTCCCTCTCCTCTAAAGTTTTACCAGCTGTTCCATGGGGTATAACCCACAGTTGCACTGAACCAGGGCAGTCTTGTGGAGCTGGGCATAAAGCTTTTTATTCTTCACTTTCCCATCATCCTTATTTGCATTATCTCTTGAAGGTTCCTATCAGACCTGATAAATTAATTAATACTAAAATGTAAATGAAACAGACCTTTTTATCCTTCCTGGGGCAATAGCTTTTTAAAAACTTCAAGCCTATACAAAAGTGGGGGGGGGGGATGGTATATTGAGCTCCTGAATGCCACCAGCCAACCTCCACAGTAATCACCTCAAGGCAAATCTTGTTTCTTTTGTTCTCCCAAATACTGCATCCTACCTCAGACATCTTCTGTGGCCAATTGCATTGTAATAGACAAATTAACCCAAAAGGATGCATCTTTAAGGGAGAACTACTGGTAATTTATCATATAGTTAGGGAAGAACAATTCCCATAGGTGCCCCTTTGAGCAATCATGTAGCATATAAAGAATTTAGTTCTTTCACTGAGTGTCTGGGACACTCAATGTGTATATATTTATAAAGGAACATGAAACACATAATACTTTTGGGAAGAAAAATGTTGCCCTATAGTCTAGCACAATTTTCTGGGGGATTTGAAATAGCATGTTAAATAGAGATCAAACTACCCTTTTAGGATAGGCGCCTGGCAAAGGAAAGTGTGCCAAACAGAATGACCTTCCACCCTTAAAGATATCTGAAGCCAAGAAATGTGCTGGAGGAGTCAGCTTCCTGAAGAACCCAGGTACCCAAAAATCTTAGAATGGTGCTGGAGAGTAGTGCTCGAAAAGGCAATCTTTTTAAAAAATTTTTATTTAGGCAACATGATTAAATGATAATAGTACCATGTAGCACAGTTTTATGAAGCAGTAATCCAGTTCCTAAATGGGTAAACTATAAACTATAACTCTGATGGCCAAGTCACTTATCCCAATGAGGGAGCCCGATTATTGCGAGGGAAAGCAGGGGATCGCCCTGTTATAATGATTTTGCTACATGAGTTTAAATAGGTCTAAGACACTTGATGTAGATTCTTCTCCTGGATTGGGAAGCCAAAGCTTTAAATCTGAGAGAAAGATGAAGGCAAGTGGGGATGGGCTGGGGGCTGGGGGATGTCTTTGTAGAGAGCTTGGAGAGTGGTGAGATGCTACAAAGGAAGCAGGTAGAATGAGTGGGTGAATTCAGTAAAGTTAGAGCTTCAGAAAAAAATCAGACCACTATTCCTTACACTGAACAATTCCTTGTTCAGAAAACAAGAAACTGTTCCCCCCCCCCCCCAAAAAAAAAAGAAATGGAGAAGGGAAAGGAACTATTAATTTTGGGGCTCCAACCATATGCCAGCATTTTTACAGATCTTATCTCATTTAATCCTCACTGTAAGCCTATGAAGTAAGGATTATCCTCCCTATTCTATAATTGAGGAAAATGAAGCTCAGAGAAGATAAGTCATTTGCCCAGGAACACAGAACTCATGGGTTGAAGCAGGATTCAAGCCTGCTCCTTTGACCACTGTAGTTTGTCTCACCAGGAGAGTTAGAAGGAAGAGCCATCACTGAAATCTGACCTGGTACTGGATGGATGCTCTCCAGGGTCCACTTAGTGGTTCCTGATTACAAAATGTTCTTATACTCCAGGCAGTAAAGAAAGAATGCTGAATACATGTTTTCCTAAGGGGATCTTTGGAGCCAGGAAAGCAGCCTCTTGTTCCTCACAGAGCCCAGATCTGTCCTCTTCCCTGGCCATTTAATTTTCCTCTACAAAGTACTTATTTTAGTCTGCCAAGCACCCAGCAGATTGTCAGACACATGATAAGACATCAATAAATATTGTGCAGTAAATATACAAATGAACAGAAACATCAGCTATATGTGTATCCCTGCACAAATAGCAGTATTTTATTGGATTGCCATATCCTTTAGGGTTAGGTTCAAATGTTCACTTCTCTTTACTTCTCCATCCTTCTAAAGTCCACAGTTATTTTTCCATCTAGAGCACCTATTGTTCATACCATTCATGTTGCCAAGAATTCATATACTGTAGTTTTTGTTCTTGGTTTGGTATACAAGAATCTTGCCTCACCTCGTAGGATAAAGCAACTTAAGGATATGGATTGCATCTTTTTGTTCTTGTGTCCCCCAGAGCACCTACCACAGCATTCCATTAGAAGGTGCCTGGTGAGTGTTAGCTGATGTGAAGAGTCTAGATGAATTTGAGGAGGCAGAAGACATAGTGGTTAAGAGCATGGGCTTTGGAGGGACACCAAACTGTAGTAGAAATCTGGCTCTGCTATTTGCTAGCCTTGAAAAAATTCTCTCTCTGAATGTCACCTTCCTCATCTGTGGATTTCAGTGGTAGCTGCTTATATGTTGGATGTTAAGGTTAAATGAGACAGAGCATGGCAAGTACTAAGCACAGTGCTTGGCATATGCTTGATGCTCCAATAAGTGGTAGGAAAAAGAAAAAGGAAAATGTAGACAGTAGGAGAGCTGACATCAGTTTTCTTACAACAGAAAGGGGTACGACTATGGAGGAGAGGGTACAGGGAGTCACTTAACTAGATCCAACAGTGATAATGCCCAGACATGTGGATCACTTGCAAAAGGCAACTGATCTTAGAGGGTACAGCCATTGTAATTGACTCTCTTCCTGTGGCTTTGAGATGCTACGTCACCTCTGTCTTCTGTCCCTCATTTGGGGATAATAGGTCAGACCTACACCTGGTTCATCTCTGCTGCTTTCAAGTCTCTGAGAAACTACAACTAATTCTTCCTCAAGATTAAGAAGTCCCATCTAAAAATATCCACACCCTCCCCCCGCCGCAAAGCGAGAAGGACACAGGGTAGCAGGAAAAAAGGGAAACCAATATTTATTGAGTGCCTCCCATACACCGAGCATTTATTGAAAATGTACTATATTGCATTTTGTGAACAAAAGTGGGACAAAAGCAGGTAATAGAGATATAAATAGTATATTTAATGTCAGGTAGATAATTACTATGAAGTGGAAAATAAAGTAGGGCGAGGGAATAGTAAGTGATAAAAGTACTGCTTTAGATAATGCGGTCAGGGGAGGCCTCTGTAATAAGGTGACATTTGAGCAGAGGCATGAGGTCCTGAGGGAGTGAGTTGCACCAATATCCAGAGGAAGGACATCCCAGTTGGAGGAGACCGAAAATCCTCTGAGGTGTTCAACGTGGATGCTGTGGTCAAGGAACTGCAAGAAGGCAAATCTCATTGAATCATGCTGAGGAAGAGAGTGACAGGAGAAGGGATGGAAAGGTACCCAGGAGCCAGATCATATAGGACCTTGTAAGCAGTATTACCCTCACTCCCAGGCGAGAGCATTAGAGGGTCCTGAACACCACAGTCACAGAAAGCAAAACTTACTAACAAACACATAGGCCTCTATTCCTTGTGATTCAGCGCTCAGTGTTAACACAGAGCAACTCAGACCCTAAACATCCACCCTTGTAACTAACACCATTCAGGCCCCAGAGGAACACTCGCCCTTGTCCTCAAAGCAAAAGGTCACTGCATCCAAAAGCTGTAAAGGTTTGATTGAAGGTGGTGCTGTTACTGAACTTGGAAACAGACATTGATTTGGAGTTTGGAAAGGATTTGAGTAAATGAAGTATTTAAATAAAAGACAAATTGATTTGATCAATTCTTCCTCCAAGACATTTCAGATATCAAAAAATTTTTGCATAATGAAGAGCAAAATTATTTCCCAGTAGTGTCAAGCATCTATTTTCTTGCTTCTCTTCGTATTCCAAAACGTGCTTCTGAAAGTACTCCTGAATGCAGTTGCATATGGTGGCTGAAGAATGTTTTGCATTGTAAAAAATTCATATTACTCTTAAATTTGTATATATATCTTTATATACATCTAGTGGTAAAAAGTGTGAAGTGTGATGTGATACTGAATCTTTACATTGGCAACTAGATGAACCTTCAGTCTAGAATTACAAATAGTTTAATTTTTATAAAAATATTTAATAAGATTAAATTTTCAAAAAGTAAATAAATTTCAGCTTTATTTAAATAATTTGATTTAAAATATTGACATTCATTAATATAAATAACCTTTTGCCTTTTAATGTTAGTAGATAATTTGGAATATTTTACAATAAAAATAGCATTCTTGAAAACATGAAAATAATCTTAAGCATTTTGACTTTATATTAACTAAAATTTTTCATGAAAGTTTATTCAAACTTTTTTTTTACTTTGAATAAAATTACATTTTAATACTTTAGATCATTTCTGTTAATAGAACATAAATTATATGAAAATCGATTATAATAATACAATTATTAATTTTGCTGAAATTAAGGCAAGAACAAAATTTATGGAATGAATGGATAATAATATTTAAATTATTTACATGTTTATTTATTATTCATCCAAACATAGCTAGTCCATCAAGAAAACACCCAAAATGAATAATAATAATGAGAATGAATAGTTTTTAATATTTTGCCGATTTTCAGGTATTTAAAAACCATAGATTTATACTTTTAGTCATTTAAAAAGGGATTTACACATATTTTTAGGTTTCACTATTTCATATATTTATCAAGTAGATAAACAGAAAAGATTTCTTAAACAGTTTGTTATCTTGATTTAAAATTTAAGAAAAATTTAGAAAGTGGTATGTGAATCTTCCTTTGAATTCTTGCCCTGTACCCTGCACATGCTAGCAGAGGCTGACCTGTAAGCTATGGTTGAAAATGGGTTTTACCCACAGCCAACATTGTCCTCAATGGTGAAAAACTGAAACCATTTCCACTAAGATCAGGAACAAGACAAGGTTGCCCACTCTCACTACTATTATTCAACATAGTTCTGGAAGTCCTAGCCACAGCAATCAGAGAAGACAAAGAAATAAAAGGAATCCAAATCGGAAAAGAAGAAGTAAAGCTGTCACTATTTGCAGATGACATGATACTATACATAGAGAATCCTAAAGATGCTACCAGAAAACTCCTAGAGCTAATCAATGAATTTGGTAAAGTAGCAGGATACAAAATTAATGCACAGAAATCTCTTGCATTTCTATACACTAATGACGAAAAATCTGAAAGTGAAATTAAGAAAACACTCCCATTTACCATTGCAACAAAAAGAATAAAATATCTAGGAATAAACCTACCTAAGGAGACAAAAGACCTGTATGCAGAAAATTATAAGACACTGATGAAAGAAATTAAAGATGATACAAATAGATGGAGAGATATACCATGTTCCTGGATTGGAAGAATCAAAATTGTGAAAATGTCTCTACTACCCAAAGCAATCTACAGATTCAATGCAATCCCTATCAAACTACCACTGGCATTTTTCACAGAACTAGAACAAAAAATTTCACAATTTGTATGGAAACACAAAAGACCCCGAATAGCCAAAGCAATCTTGAGAACGAAAAATGGAGCTGGGGGAATCAGGCTCCCTGACTTCAGACTATATTACAAAGCTTCAGTAATCAAGACAGTTTGGTATTGGCACAAAAACAGAAATATAGATCAATGGAACAGGATAGAAAGCCCAGAGATAAACCCACACACATATGGTCAACTTATCTTTGATAAAGGAGGCAAGCATATACAGTGGAGAAAAGACAGCCTCTTCAATAAGTGGTGCTGGGAAAATTGGACAGGAACATGTAAAAGTATGAAATTAGAACACTCCCTGACACCATGCACAAAAATAAACTCAAAATGGATTAAAGACCTAAGTGTAAGGGCAGACACTATCAAACTCTTAGAGGAAAACATAGGCAGAACACTCTATGACATACATCACAGCAAGATTCTTTTTGACCCAGCTCCCAGAGAAATGGAAATAAGAACACAAATAAACAAATGGGACCTAATGAAACTGAAAAGCTTTTGCACAGCAAAGGAAACCATAAACAAGACCAAAAGACAACCCTCAGAATGGGAGAAAATATTTGCAAATGAAGCAACTGACAAAGGATTAATCTCCAAGATTTACAAGCAGCTCATGCAGCTCAATAACAAAAAAACGAACAACCCAATCCAAAAATGGGCAGAAGATCTAAATAGACATTTCTCCAAAGAAGATATACAGATGGCCTACAGACACATGAAAGAATGCTCAACATCATTAATCATTAGAGAAATGCAAATCAAAACTACAATGAGATATCATCTCACACCGGTCAGAATGGCCATCATCAAAAAATCTAGAAACAATAAATGCTGGAGAGGGTGTGGAGGAAAGGGAACACTCTTGCACTGTTGGTGGGAATGTAAATTGATACAGCCACTATGGAGAACAGTATGGAGGTTCCTTAAAAAACTACAAATAGAACTACCATACGACCCAGCAATCCCACTCCTGGGCATATACCCTGAGAAAACCATAGGTCAAAAAGAGTCATGTACCAAGATGTTCATTGCAGCTCTATTTACAATAGCCAGGACATGGAAGCAACCTAAATGTCCATCGACAGATGAATGGATAAAGAAGATGTGGCACATATATACAATGGAATATTACTCAGCCATAAAAAGAAATGAAATGGAGGTATTTGTAATGAGGTGGATGGAGTTAGAGTCTGTCATACAGAGTGAAGTAAGTCAGAAAGAGAAAAACAAATACAGTATGCTAACACATATATATGGAATCTAAGGGAAAAAAAAAAAAAAAAAAAAAAAGGCCATGAAGAACCTAGTGGCAAGACGGGAATAAAGACACAGACCTACTAGAGAATGGACTTGAGGATATGGGGAGGGGGTGGGGTGAGATGTGACAGGGTAAGAGAGTGTCATGGACATATATACACTACCAAATGTAAAATAGATAGCTAGTGGGAAGCAGCCGCATAGCACAGGGAGATCAGCTCGGTGCTTTGTGACCACCTAGAGGGGTGGGATGGGGAGGGTGGGAGGGAGGGAGATGCAGGAGGGAAGAGAAATGGGAACATATTGTATATGTATAACAGATTCACTTTGTTATAAAGCAGATGCTAACACACTATTGTAAGGCAATTATACTTCAATAAAGATGTTTGAAAAAAAAAAAAAAAAAAAGAAAATGGGTTTTATTCTGTGTGTGATCAACAGTTGTTGGAGAGATTTTAGGAGGGAAGAGATATGACCTGACTTATGTTCTTAAAGTAGTTGCTCTGTCTGCTGGTGGGGAACAGATGAG
This sequence comes from Balaenoptera acutorostrata, assembly GCF_949987535.1. Taxonomy (NCBI): domain Eukaryota; kingdom Metazoa; phylum Chordata; class Mammalia; order Artiodactyla; family Balaenopteridae; genus Balaenoptera; species Balaenoptera acutorostrata. The sequence continues at coordinate 142,460,269 of NC_080065.1, forward strand.
ACTGGGGGCCAAGGTTAGCAGGCTACTGCAGTGGTCCAGACAGATTGGTGAGGTTGGGGTGGTGGAGGTGGAGTTGGTGAGAAATGGTCTGGATCTATTTTTTTTTAAGGTAGAGCCAAGAAGATTTGCTTATGGATTGGTGAAGAATGTAAGGGTAAAGATTCAAGAATGACTTCAAGGTTTTTGACCTGAGCAACCGGCAGGTGACAGTGCTCTTTATTTCTTGCCTCTTAGGGTCGTTATGAGCATTATTTAACTGAAATGTCATATGTAAAATTTCCAGCACGGTGCCTGGTGCATAGTAGTTGCTCAATAAATGGTAGTCATGAGTATTTTATTATTATATTCTCATTTGTTTATCTCCAGAACCATGCCAGATGCTGATTTTATGATATATTTTTTGTTCCAGAGAAAGAAATTGGTCAAGAAGTTGAATGACTTGGTCAAGGCCATACAGCTAATGAATTGTAAAAGCCAGTTTAGAGCTAGAGATTTTTCTCTGAAAGAAGCATGCAGAGAGCCTTTGAGGGCAGATAGACCAGGACAAGGGTTGATGTTTGCCAACTGTGGACTGGGAATTGGAATAAAACTTTGTTTCTGGAAAAGGAGCAGGTAAAAATCCTTCTTCATAGGGACAGGGGTCAGGATTTCTGAGTTTTTGGAGGAGTGAATTAGTAATAAGGCCAGGATATCAGGAGCCTTTTGCCCAGAGTCAGCTCAGGTAGATAATAACTGGTTTGTCCTTCCTGCACCCGTTAGCAGCACCCAAAGTCTATCGATCGTTGCATTGTAGACACCATTCTAAGCCCTTTACCTGTATTATTTTTCCTTTAATCCTCACAACAGCCCTGTAAGGGAAGTAGTATTGTTATCCGTCTTTCATAAGTCAGGAAACTGAGGCACTTTGGTTAAGTAATGTACCTAAATTTACACAGCTAAGAAGTGGTGGAGCCAGGGTTCAAAATTCACCCACTTTCAAGTTAAACCCGTTCATTTTATAGATGCTTAAAACTGGAGCTCCGGGAATTCCCTGGTGGTCCAGTGGTTAGGATTCTGTGCTTCCACTGCAGGGGGCATGGGTTCGATCCCTGGTTGGGGAACTACGATACTGCAAGCCACACAGAGAGGCCAAAAACCAAAAAAACGAAACAAAACAGAAAAACCCTGGAGCTCAGAGAGTGCAAGCACCTTGCCTAAGATCACACAGCTAGTTGATGGCAAAACCCAAAACCCTTGAACCCTAGTCCAAGCCTCTTCCACTGTCCCAGGCTAAAAGGAGTTTTTGCTTATCTGTTGGAGACTTTGGCTTATTTGAGGAATGGACACCAGATCGGGGCATAGCACCTGATTTTGGCTTGGTGGTTTTGAAATTACAGCTTCTTATATTTTTTCAATCTTGTTTTATGAACCCTGTTGGGGGAACTTGTTCACAGTTTCCTGCTTGGTTTCCCTGTGTAATCAACAGCAGACTCGTGCGAACAAGTCGATACCAAAAGTTCTTTAAACATTAGAATTGCAAGGAATTTTGATGGAGCTAGGACGTACTTCCCCCTTTCCTCCTTCTCACTATAAAACTATAAGAGACAGAGATTACCAGCATAAAGGAAATGGAGTAAGTCCATTTCAAATTTGCTTCTCAAACTTAACTCCAGAAATGAAAGCCTCCCATCTCAGCCTTGACCTCATGGGCTTAGGAAAGATCATTTCAACTGCTTAGAGGACAGGAGAATGAGGCAAAAATGTGGCTTGGAAAGAGTAGGAATGGACTAGGACAGAATAGTGAGGACAAACCTCTGATAGATATGGTCTCTCACCTGCAGTGAATTTACAAATTCCCTGCCTTGGTGTCTTCACATGCGAAGTTCTTGCAAGGGTCAATGAGTTACTTCCTAAATATTATTCCTAAATAGTTCATACGTTGTTTAGAGGGAAACAAACAACACTTGCTTCCCCCAACACCACCCCACTGCAGACTACTGTAGTTTCTTACTGAGTCCTCTTGCCATTCTTTGCTTTTGTAGTGGTGGGCATCAAGAAACTAATGTTTGATATAGACTCTGTAAAATATTCTCCATTTGTTTTTGGATTTTCAGAACACCAAATAAGATTAAAAACAAAGAATCTATATTTCAGACAAGAGAATAATCTGCCCAACCAGCTTGTCCAGGAGATAAGGGAAAAAACGCTTTTTAGCCACTTGTAATGTCTAGCAAAAAGGTCCGCTCTTGGAGCCTTGCCCTCAGTGAGCCAGGTCAAGATGGTGTCGTGTCTTGTCTAGGTAGACAGCAGTCCTTGTCCAATTAGATATTTCACTTTAAATAAAAGTGCCAGAACTTCACATTTGCTTTCTAAAGCCCCAATGGGTGTGATTGCATCCTGGGGACATAAGATGGGGCTAAAAACTCTCCAAAGCTGCTATTCTAGGTGTCTAAACTCACTAGCTAAGATCACAGCAGGGACCACAGACGTCACACCTGGAATCTGGAATGAGCGTTATAAAATTGGCAAGGCTGAAAAGGCATTAGTAAACATTATTAAGAATTCCTTGCAGGCAATTAGACTCCAACAATATCTTTGGAGAGGGTGTTTTTTTCTTTTCTTTCTTCCTTTTTTTTCATCTTTATTTCTATCTTGCTAATGAGAAAGTAATGAGCCACATACTTGTTACCTATCTCGGCAAAGCTCTAGCGAGCTTAAAAACAGTATTTACAAACTGATTATTGTTCACATTCATTATAAATTTTAAATTAGAAGGAATTGTAATAGAGAGAGCCAGGAAACTAGTTGTGCCTCACTCAGAGGTTTCATGGGCCCTTAAACAGTGAAATGCTAAGATTTCTGCCACTGAGGAACTGGCCATGGGCAATGTTCTTGGACTCCGTAAAAGAATGTGTTCCACAGCTCTGGATTTGTTTATTCTCCTTGTTTGTTTTATGCAATGTGATTGTCCTAAGTCACATTCAAGGCAGTGATATCTGGTATGTAGGCTCAAAAGATTTGTTTTCTATTGAAAGCACTCTCAGACATTTTGCATACTCTCCACTAACTCACACCACCCCATCCTTCTCTCTGTTTACTTATTCATTTCTTTCTTGAGCTCCTTTCTCCAAAGACGGAGAAATTTCAGTTAAGAGGACCAGGCTCTTGACCTTGGCTGAGACGCTCCCCTCCTTCCTGCAGGCCTCATGTTTCCCATTGACCTGCAGGGACAGGGAGACAAACATGCCAGCCCAGAGACCTGGCCTCTCTGCAGAGGCTCCGTCTTGAGTCCCAATTCCATTCAGAAGGACTAGGAAAAGGTGAGCTTCATATCCTTTTTCTCTTCCTTGCTCTTTAATTTCCCATATATATTTTTTCCTTTGGCTGTGACACGTAAGTTGGAGAAGTACAGCCCTGCCATCCATGACCTCTCTCCCCTACTCATTGGCTTGATTTATATATTCTTACTATTTTTCTTTTGTTTAGGTTTAGCATCTGAGTGTACTTCTTACCTACCTGTGAAGGTCAGTCTGGGCTAAGTAATTTACTTGCATTATTTTATTTGATATTCATGACAACTAAGGAAACTGAGGGTTAGAGAGACTGAAGAAGTTGACGAAGCAGGGTCTTTAACCTAGGAGGTTAGACTTCAGAACACCTGCTTGTGTCAACTGAATTGAAGCAAACACTCTTAAATGCAAATACTGTATGTCATTCCTCTAACCTGAGTGACTTTATTAAAGTATTTTCCCTCACTTAAGGAATGTCATGATGGACAGAAGGAATACTGAAATGTGCACTAGAGTCCAGAGTGGAAGACATTGGTTTCTAAATATTGGGTTCCTATATCCAGAAAGCAGATGAGCCCTATTGAGTGAAAACAAATGAAAGACAATGTGCTTCTCCTTTATGCAGAAAATCAACTTGCATTCAGTTCCCTTCTTTCAGGTGTACTAAGGTGTCCTCTTGTTCCATGATCTCTGATGGTAGCTGTGTGCCAACCTGCGTGGATTGGTGATCAGGGAACTGTTGTTTCACTGGACCTTCAGCCAAGTTGCCAGCTGACACAAAGAGTGGGCATAGGCTGTTCTGTGTATGGTTCCCACTGGGAATATGCTTGCCCTGGGAGTCAGGAGAGGACACTGTTGGAGATTACAGGAAACTCCTGGTGAATCTGGAAGAGTTGGAAAGCCTTCATTCATTTCAGAGAATAAAAAAAGTTCTCTCTCATTGTGGAGAATAGCATACTAATTAAGAGCATGAGGTTTTGTAAACACATGTAAGATATGACTTAAACCTTGGCTTTGCCTCTTAACACATGTGATTTCAGGCACATTCTTTTTTTTTTTAATTTATTTATTTATATTTATTATTTATTTTTGGCTGTGTTGGGTCTTCGTTTCTGTGCGAGGGCTTTCTCTAGTTGCGGCAAGCGGGGGCCACTCTTCATTGCGGTGTGTGGGCCTCTCACTATTGCGGCCTCTCTTGTTGCGGAGCACAGGCTCCAGACGCACAGGCTCAGTAGTTGTGGCTCACGGGCTAGTTGCTCCGCGGCATGTGGGATCTTCCCAGACCAGGGTTCGAACCCGTGTCCCCTGCATTGGCAGGCAGATTCTCAACCACTGCGCCACCAGGGAAGCCCCCAGGCACATTCTTGACATCAGTTCTGCCACCCGTTAAATGGAGATAGCAAGTCTAGAAATCTCACAGAAATATTGTGAGGATTAAATGAGATGGTATATATAAGATGTTTAGCCCAGTGTGAGGAATATAGTAAATGTTCAAATAGGATTAGCTATGATTATGTGGCTGTTTTCCTCGGACATAATAGAAATTTTTTGTTGCTGATATAGGGAGATGATAGGAAAGGCAATTGCAAGCTTTAAAGGAGTGCATATGAGACCAATTTGAAGGGCAATGGGACTCAATGGGAGGGACTTAGGGACACATGAGGGAGCATAGGATGCTGGGAAAGAGGATGCTTTATAAAGAATTTCTATCAGCAAGACAGCACCTCGCCCCTGGGTCTAGCACAGAAATGGCCTCAGGTCATTTCCAAATTTGAAAGGAGCTAGGACTGGGAGCGCCCAGGCATATTGCAGATGCATGGGGGCTAGCCTAGGAGGTGGGCATTGCTCTTATTAGGGAGTCTGAATTTCAGGTGACTACAAGTAACAAGTCAGAAACCAGAGAGAAGCAGAGATGAATGCATCACACACAAACACACACAGAGTAAAATAAGATTTCACATTTGTATGGTTTGTTATGGTTTATAAAATACTTTGATATTCATTACCATTTTGCAGAGCATGGTGAGCCATGAGTGATTAGCTGGGTGAATAGAAACCTGGCAGCCTGGAGAGAAACTTTGTCTTTCAGGTACTAGGGGATCCATAAAAACAAAAAACAAGCAAGGAAGGCAGAGGACCAGATGTGAAACTTCAGCATCAACAAGGTTACCTTTAATCAAGTGACGTAATTTTTCTAAGCCTCAGTTTCTTTATCTGCTAAATGGGAAAAATTATGCTGTCTGCCTTACCAGGTTGTCATTAGGATTGGATGAAGCAATGAATGCAAAATGCTTAATGCTACTAAGTACTTAACATAGTTGTGAGCTGGTCAATGGTGAGGAATGTCTGGGATGTTTAGTGAGGAAGGGTGCCTGGAAACAGATTCTGAACACAATGAAGAGAAGAGAAAGTAGGGAAGGGAGGTAGCAAAAGGAAATGTGCTACTTGGTAATTTTGGCCTGATTTTGGAGTTAGCAAAGCTAGAAGCAGGACTCCTCACCCAGTCTCCTTTCTCCTACATCAGGCCCACTTTCTAATTACTGGGCCTAAGTAAGAGTCTGTGTTCCCCCATAGACTGTACCTGGCACACTAGACATCCATCTGGCCTCACTTTGTCTCAATGAGTTCCTAATCAAGACACCATGTTCTTGGTGTAAGATCTCAGGCCTCCACAGAGGATTAAGCTGAAACATCCTGTCCCTCTGCTTCAGAAAGCAGGAGATCTTTCGACACATTTCTAAAGAAGTTGGCAGTGCTTGTTGGAAATACTGATGAGTGGTCAAAGCTTTGGCGAGGCCTAGGAGTACTCTCTGTAAGCTCACTTGGGGAATAAGAGCTTATCCGTGATTCTAGGCCTTACTAGATCTCTGGTAAAGTATCTCTGTCCCTTAGTTAGGGGACAGCATTCATTAAAGGTATTCTCAGCAACTTCTGACTGTGATCATCCTCAGGGTGCCCAGGCTACCCCTTTACCACTCCCACTTCTAAGATTCTCCTCCTTGAGATCAGATCTCATCAGTTGTTTTCTTCTTAACTCACTGTCTTTCCATCCATCCATCCATCCATCCATCCATCCATCCATCCATCCAACCATCCACCCATCCATCCCTTCATTTAACATCAATGCTTACTTCATGTTAGACTTTGTGCCTGCCTCTAAAAAACTCTCACCTGTGGCTTCCATTGCTAACCTATACAAACTTACCAACTTCTCTGATCCTTTGATATCTTCCAACCTCTTTCAACTTAGTAGATTTCTGGATCTCATCAACTTGGTCTTCTCATGTCTCATGATTATCTAGGCTGATAGTCTAACACTGGCACCTTAATTTTCAGGGGTGAGGCTTCTTGAGGCTTGAATGAAGTGTTGAATTTTGGAAATATGTTGCATTTTTCCTTCATTTTAAGTGAAGGAAATAAGCAGTTTGGTTGTCTAGTCTTGAGAATGGGATCCAGCAATTGGGGCTTGGTCTTTGTTATTAATTGGCAGGTAAGGAAAAAAAAAATGTGCTGAACACTTCTTCCTAATTGCACGTTTTTGGGCCCCTTCCTACAATCACCAAATTATATTACCCTCTTCAAAGAGGCTGATTTCCTTTGTGAGAAAAACGAAGTAATCAACCAAAATGCTGAAAAATCCAGTCTTTCTGGTTAATTAATTAATAATTAATTAATTTTTTTACTGTCTATAGAGTTGGTGCTAAAGAGTTTTCAGATCCATGACTCCCAAATCACTGATGCTGTCATGAGGGGCCATGGAAGAAACTTGATCTCTTGATGTACAAATCATTTTTGTGTGTGTGTGAATTGGAAGATTCAACCTTTATTTGTGTGCAGGCACCTGTTAATACATAGGTAGAGATAAGATTATTAGCCATCTATTCTTACCTCTTCCCTTAGTGCTCTATCTTAAAAAATTCCTTCTGTGTGGTAACCATAAGGAGATGTCTAATTTTGGGAATCTTCATTCTGACACATACCCCGCACCATCCCTGACTCTTGGCAACATCCAGGCCTTCGTAGAGTGTAAAGTCTCTTACGATACAAAGTTATCCAGTTTTGTTCTGGTCACCACCTTTTGACAGGGCTTGGACCCAAACCCCTGTGTGGCCTTCCCACCTGTTCCCTGGTTTTCCTGCTCCACTTGCGGTTCTCATAAAGACGGTAAGCAATTAGGCTGTTCTGTTGTGGCACATGGTAGTGTAAAATTATGGAATTTAGGATTTTAATGAGTTCAGGTGCCATACAAAAGAACTCCCCCTACTCTTACCCCCACCCCTTGTCCATAAAATTATATGGCTTTAGAATTGGGGCTTTATGCAACCTGGACTAAGCCATTTTATTTAAAGAAAAAAAATTGACAAGGAAAAAAAGAACCAACACAATTATATGCAGATTTGTTCATAAATCAGGCACTGCAGCAGCTGTGCAGCACATGTTGGCGATCCCGAGTTTGTTGCTGGAACTTGAAAGATAAACATGAACCTGTTTTGACAGAGGAAAATCTGTTCACAGCAAGGAGCTGACCTTGTTCTTTAAACAAGGAGGATGGTGTGGCAGCCTGCTGTGCCCTGCTCTGTGTTGCTGTATGGTGGTGAGGGTCACATAAAGAAGAGACCAAAGAATGAGAAGGGATTTACCTAGGGCAAAAGGAATCAGCGAAAGACCCCAATCAGTAGGCAGGACTTGGCTCTTCCACCATTCTGGGGCCCAGTTAGCTAGGTCGCTGGAGCAGGTCAGACTTTTTGTATGTATTTTCAGAGGTGAAAGCTCTTTTGCCCTAGAACTAAACAATGTAGGGGAAAAGTATGCAATTTATTATGAAAGAATAGTTCTGAGACTTGTGTCCTTTTAAATATATGTGTATGTCCCCAGAGCTCCTGCCAAGCCCTATGCTTGCCCTAGGCGTGTGGAGAAGGGAAGGACAAACAGAATGGATCCATCTGTTTTAGGATTCACTGCAAGGCTGATTGCTTTTGCTCTGGCCTAGTGCCAATAGGAACTCATTGCAAGGTCCAGCTGTTGCCAGCCGTTTCCTTGGTCCAGGTATTCCTTGGGGGATGGAGTGTAGTGTAATATATTTCTTAGCTGGCTTTTTGTGGGAATGGGTATCCTGGGTTGACCTGCCTCTGCTTCAAACGGAAACAGGTAATGGTGACAGTCACTTTGTGGCAATATGGCAGAGATTGATACTTACATCTGTGGGGTCAATTAATTACTGGGACTAATGATGATGTAAACTGCCTGAAGCAGACGTGGCTAATCTCCTTTCTCCTTCTACTAAACAAAAGGAGAAAATTTTGGAGTGAGTCTGATTGTCTTCTTTTCCCTCTGTTTTTTCCCTAGAACTCTCTCTGTTTTGGTACTTCATTGACAAGAGTAAATAGTAAGGGGGCCTCTCTAGCGAATCTCAGGCTAAAGGCATTGCGTGGTTCTATGCCTTTCAAGAACTTTATCCCAAGATGGTTCTCTGTATCAGGCACTGGCCAAGTGAAAAGATCTATCAGCACTAGATGCTTTTCTTAACCGGGAAAAATGTTAATGATCCCAGAGGCATGATTTTTTGTCTTTTCAAATGACTGCTGTTCAATCTGTCACCCCAAGAGTCTAAAAGAAAACTCATATGCTCAAGACACACACACACACACACACACACACACACACACACACACACACACAAATGTGATGCATCATTATTAATAAATGAATGGAACTATTTGTTATTTATTATTTAAACCTTCAATACTGGCTAGCCTGAGTGATGCATGAAATATAGGCAAGTAATTTATTTATTAGAGAAAATAATGATTTTTCCCCCCATAGCATAACCCCCTGTGACCCCAAACAGCAAGAGCTTTATCAAATACAAATACGACGGCTTGTAATTTTAGAGTCTTCCAGAGCATTGTAACTGGCAACCTTTTTAACATAAGTACATTGAACAAATAATTTATAGATGTATTCTGGGAATATTTTAGGGTATTTTATTACTACTTCTGAAAGCTATGGCATGTTATTGATTTTGGTATATTAATATAACTTAAAAGGGAGGGCACACGCTCAGCTCCTAATCCACATCAGCTTTGATGGCAAACAATATATTTTACTGAAGGGAGCCCTGAGCCAAAGCAGCAGAGGTTAACAATTACACATCATAGCCAAAAGTTTAAGATAATGAATTTCACTCATTATGGAACTTCCACTTTGGGGACTGAAACAAGTTTTCTCTGAATAGTGTTTCATCCCAATCTCTCGCCCACCATTTGTTAGCATGAACTTCCCTTTCCTTCAGCCCCTTCCTCTCTTGCCACTTTCTTGGGGTTCATGAAGCCTGTCTCCTGCTGAAAGGATCACCTTTTCCAAAAGCGTATTTTCAGATTGGGTTTTGGGGGCTTGTTTAAAAGAGGTGATTATGTTTCTCCTTGTATTACTTGCTTTTCCTAGGTGGTTCCTAGATAATTAATGCTTGTGTTATCAACATCCTGTTTATAGTTGATATTTTCAAATCACTCATCTCTTTGTTATATTTAGACCCAGAGCTGTATTACACAGACATTATTGTCCAAATTTATGACCCCAGCACTTAGGCTTCTCCTTAAATTGTCCTATCTTCAGCCCTCTGTAAGAAGTCAGTGCTCAAGTCAAGCTGGTCTCTTACTGTCTCTGAAACTCACATCATCATTCCTACCTTTATGCCTTTGATGTTGCTGCTCTTCTCTTTTTTTTACTGTCCCATCTTTTTTTGTGCAGAAGATTTTCCTGACCCCTCCAACACGTAATTATCTTTTTCTTTGAACCTCTGTACAACCTAGCGTCTCTGCCTTACGATTTAGCACTTTGTCATGTGTGGCCTTGAATTAGTCCTAATTTCTCTTTCACATGTATCATTTATCCTGGATTGACTCTGAGTAATTTGAGGGAAGGAATCATACAGGTTAAGTTTTTCTTATAACCCCACATCATTTAGGATGCAGCTGAACAGATATTGGCAACTCAGTATATACTAAATTCAGTATACACCAAATGTAAGTTCTACTAAAATCAAAGGAGAATCAACAACAGTTTTCAAAGTATGGCCTAGCCTGACTCTCTCTAATGATTTAAAAATTGCAGTATGATCAGAAATTCTACAAAGTTCTGTCAGCATAATTATTGGGGATGAGCTTTCTTTGCCTTTATTATTATTTTTAAATGTAAAAAATTATCATTATAAATACAAGAAATGCTCCTGTTAGAAAGATCTAAAAATTTGGAAAAGCAAAAAGAAGATAAAATAATCTCCCATAATCCCTTCACCCTTAGCGAGCACCATTAATACCTTAGTATATACCTTTCCAGACTACTTTGTGTGCATTTGTGTAGGTTTATATACACACACATTTTACATACATCACTATTACTGCCTTCATTAATTTCTTAGAATAAATTGCCAGAAAGAATTTGCTGGGACAGAAGAGTGCGTATAACATAAAAAGACAAGTATGTGTGTACACGTGTGTGTGTGTGTGTGTGTGTTTAAAATATCATACATTATGCACTCTTTTGTAACTTGTTTTTTTACATGCCAATAATGTGGCTTTAATGGCTGCATATTAAGTCATCGTACCTTAATTTACTTAACCAGTTAATTATTTTTGAACATTTAGGGTTTTAAACTCTTCACTCTTACAAACTGTGCTAAAAAGTGAGCTTTCTTGTAGGTAAATATTTGTGCACATTTTTCATGATTTCCTCAGGATAGAGTCCTAGAAGTGGAATTTCCAGGGCAAAAGGGCATGCATATTTCAAGGCACTTAAGGCACATTGCCAAACTGCTTTAGAAAGGTGGCATGCGTTTATAGTACTATGCGTGGTAATTGATATCTCTTTTCCCCACCCTACCCCTGTCACTCCAGAGTTATTCCATGTGAACTTAAAGAACCAAGGTTGGGAGAGCATAACTGGGGTTACAGTGAGGGAAGTGAACAACCACCAATGTGCTGCCATAGCAGCTTCCTAAAAGACACACCTGGCATGTCACTCGCCTGCTTAAAGTCCCTGTTTACCTCTGACGCCTGAGGAACCAATTTTCCAACTCCTTGGCTGGGCCTTTTCTAATCTGCCCTCAGTGTATGGCTGAGCTCCACTGACCTTCATTCTCCGCCAACCACGCACTTTAAGCTCCTCCTACACCAAGAATCTCACCTTGGCCGGAACATGCCTTGCACTCTTATACCTCTTCAGTTTCACACCCAAGGGCAATGATAGTCTGTACAAAAGCATTTGTTATAGCCATGGATTAATCAAATAATAATAGCCAGTACATTTGTCAAAAAAGGAAAAGAACTCAATCAGTGAAAAACTCTATGTTCTCAAATCTCGATTGCTTGTTGTGACATAAAATAGCAGCTAATATTCCCCCTGTGCCAAGTAATGGGTCATGTGCTTTCCCTGAATTATCATTTGTAGTTATTTTATTGTTCCCATATTATAGGTGAGGAAGCTGAGATTCAGAAAGATTGAGTAACTTGTCCAAGGACATGACTAGAAAGTGGTAGGCTTGGATTTGAAATATAGGAAATATAGACAATAATACTCTAACCACACCACACCATGTTGTCTACCAGAGGTCCCTCACCGGCTCTCCTGGCAGCCTTCTGGGTTCATTCCAGGAGTTCTCCACAGGATGAAGGAGTTTCTGCTGGTTTAAGGAAGGCAAGGGGCCCGATGTATCTTTGGAATCCAAGATTAAGATGCATAGTTCAGGCATTAAAATGAAAAATTAAAACGTCTAGTTGTGACATCAGGTTTGCCTTATCCGTGCAGTTCAGGGTTTCTTAATCACGGCACTATGGACGTGTTGGACTAGAGCGTTCTTTGTTTGAGACACTGTCCTGTGCGTCCCCTGCCCCCAGTTGTAACAACTAGAAATGTCTCTAGACATTATAAATGCTTCTGAATGGGGGCGGGCAAAATCATTCCCAGAGACCCAGTAGTCTAACAGGAAAGATGTAGTGGACTTCTGTCATTGTTTTTGGCTGGTAACAGCTGAACACTTTTCCTGTTACTTTGGAATCCTCACCTTAAGAGACATTTCTGGTTGTCACAACTGGGGGCAGGGAGTTCTACTGGCCTCCAGCAGGTTGAGGCCAGGGATGCTGCTACACATCCTATAATGCACAGGACAGTCCCCCATGACAAAGAATGCTCTAGTCCAACATGTTAACAGTTCTTTTAGCTTTCTGAGCTGCTCCAGTGCCCTTCTGACAAATTCCTTTAGTTTTGACTTAGGCTAGTTCAGTTACTGGAAACTGACAAAGAATCTCATGGCATTGATGTTTTCAGAGTCTGATAATATCCAGAAGCCCTATAAGAATTGCTTTGCACCTGGCAATGTTTGTTTAGTCATGTAATAAATAGTTATTAAGCATCTGCTATGTGCCAGGCACTGTGCTAAGTGCTGGGAATAGAATAGTCCACTTGCCAAACAGGGTTCCTGCTCTCTTGGTGCTTTCAGCCTGACAGGACAGACGGCCGAGTGTGAGACGGAAAGCACAGTGTGAGCGACACAGTATCAAAGTCACCTTACATAGTTGGGGGGAGTGTTCGGGTCAGAATCCCCAGAGGAAAAGATGTTTAAGCTGAAGCCTAAAAAAAGAGTAGGAGTCACCCAGGAAAGAGAATGAGGAAGAGTGTTCTGTGCAGAGAGAACAAAACTGGTGGGGAGAGAGGAGGACAGAAAGGAGGATGGGGGAACTTTGGGGGGTAGACAGAGAGATAGAGGGAGAGAGAGCCAAGAGGGAAGGAGGGGTGAGGGGAGGAGAAGGGAGGGAGAAAGAGAGATAGTGAGAGAAAGAGAAGAGAAAGAGAGAGGGAAAGAGAGGCAGAGATAGAGAGATCTCTAAGGAAAGAGTTGAAGTCTTGGGTGTCTGGAGCTGGGTTTCAGTGCATTTTCTGTACAGCTCCCAAACCAGCTAGGGGAGGTCTCTGAGTTACAATTCCACAGACTATTCTTAGGACCCTCCAGCAACCTGCCTTGGGGGCCACCTGTCTCCTGCTGTGACAGTGCAATTTGGGAATAAGGTCTGGTGCTCAAGGTTGAGAAGGGAGGGAGGAGATTAAAATAGACACTTATTTATTTTTCATTTTTCATTTAGCTTGGTGTGGGTTGACTGCTTTTCAGGATCTGATTATTCCCTCCCTGAGGGTCCTGTGGTCAGACACCAGCTGTGAGGATCTGTTACCATGGGTGACATTTTCATCCAATGGGGGCCCCCGCGCTGCTTGTTTGCAGAGTGGCAGATGGAGCAGCTAATCGATACAGTCTGGGAGGTGGGCGTCCCCGCCCCCAGTGGCCCCCGCTATACAATGACTGCTGAGCCCCAGGGGCTTGTGGAACACGGGCGAGTGACTGGGCCTTTGATTGGAAAAGACCTCGCTCACTAGGGGTTCTGGCCCCAAACAATGCCCCGTTCTTTATTAGGGTGGCCTTGGCACTTCCAGGATTTTTATAGCCCCTGCCTCAGGCAACACTCCTGGGAAAAGCTGCTGCCAAACCCTTCTCGGCTCTGTGTGGATGATACGAGTATTCTCTTCTAGTAAGACTCAGCGGGCATTTTTTAGCATCGTCTGTGTTCAAGCAATGCACTGAGTGGGGGAAAAGAACAAGGTAATGTCCTGCGCTCTAGGACCTTATGATGTAATTAGGAGCTTTCAGTCTGGTCATGGACCGGCCAAAGCCACTCAGTCATACATCCAACTCACCTATTGAATACGCTGTACTGTGTTCCAGGTTGGGGATACAAAGATGGCTAAGATGTGGTTGGTGCCCCCAGTACCATATTTAACTCTATATGCCATTGAACAATAGGAATAGCTAGGACTTCCTGGGTTGTTTCTCTGTACTATCTCATTCAATGTTTGCAACTTTAAAAGATGGATACCAATATTGTCTCCATTTTTGAATGAGGAAACTGAGGTCTAGATTAGAGCAGCGATTTGTACTGATCTACAGTACAAGTATCAGTATTATTTCCACTGATATCTCAAGTGTTTTAGTATTCGAAATTCATACACACACACGTTCTCTGGGTAAGATATACTGAATGCCTAATAACATGTTTATTACGTTACAAAACAAAATTCAACTGAGTAAAATTTAAAGATCTTATTGGCTTTATTCAACAATTCTCTAGCAGATAGGAAGAAGCTCCGAGGAGCTATACAAAATGAAAGACCTTTACAAGCAGAAGGGAGCAGGAACAAGGAAGTTTTACTAGGCGAAAAATCGGATTGGTTATTGCAAAGTTACTTTGCTTTAGGGGATGACAGAGGTCTATCAGGCAGATTAACTAAGTAATGCTGATCAGGTGATTCCTGTTGACTGGTTTAAGATTTCATTTCTGGGAGAGCGAAAACTGTAATTAAGTTAAATCTTGGTTTGGTGACATGGGGCTTAGCATAAGCGACTCTATTTTGGGACTGTTGACTTGTTTTTTTTTGTTTTTTTGTTTTAATATTTATTTATTTATTTATTTATTTATTTATGGCTGTGTTGGGTCTTCGTTTCTGTGCGAGGGCTTTCTCCAGTTGTGGCAAGCGGGGACCACTCCTCATCGCGGTGCGCGGGCCTCTCACCATCGCGGCCTCTCTTGCTGCGGAGCACAGGCTCCAGATGCGCAGGCTCAGTAATTGTGGCTCACGGGCCTATTTGCTCCGTGGCATGTGGGATCCTCCCAGACCAGGGCTCAAACCCGTGTCCCCTGCATTGGCAGGCGGATTCTCAACCACTGCGCCACCAGGGAAGCCCTGTTGACTTGTTTTTAACAGTTATTTCGGATTGCTTAAAATCAGATGGTGAGAAAAAATTTATTCCTTGATTTCTTAATCCCAGTGGATTAAGAGTCAGGAAACCTGGGACCTCATACTTTCCAGTGATGTGGGACTAGGCTATTCATCAAACTGAACCTCAACTTTCTCTTCCTCAAGGAGAGATATTAAGGTTGGCCTTGTGTCTACCTTCTAGGAGTTTTATGATAACCAAATGGAAATCATGTATACATGTAACTCATGAACCCAATATGATAGCACATATAATAATCAATCATCTTCTGGGCCTTATGGAGTTGTGGTGTATTTTCCTAGCCTTCATTGCCGTTATCATTTCTGCTCTTTCAGTTTAGGAGGCTCATAGATGAGAAGTTCTCCTGGAACTGGAAGGGTAGTTCACTACATAAACAAGGAGATGGCTCTTCTCCCTCCTTGCTCTTGCCATAAAAACATACACTAAAACACAGACAAGTTGTCATCATCTCCCTCCTCCCTCTCATCTTCCCCTCCCTTCCTCCCCAAACTGGTAATTATTTCTTTTAAGCCACTACTCATATAAGCATTACTATTTTAATTACTGAGAAGCGAACAGAAGAAAGAAGCTAGAAGGCACAGCAACAGAGCCCACCACGTGCATGCTTTAATTATTCATCGAGGTAAATAAAATTAAATATTTTCCCAGCAATCCAGAGCAGGATCTGAAGTAATTACACTGTCAAATTCATCAGAAATTCTCTCATCAAAATAAAAACCTTGATGTCATTTAATAATTTATAATACAAATACACAAAAATTGTAAAATATTATAAATAGAAAACTGCAGGGTAAGTGAGCATGAATTAGTTAGGGGTTATGTTCTAGAAAGAAGCTGTCATGAGCTGTATAAATTTTTAATCAGAAATATTTTTGAGGCCTAATTTGGAGTATGGAATATACCAAGAACTTTAGAATACAAAGAACACAACAAAACAGCAACAACAAATTCCTGCTGCCTGGAGATTCATAAATGCTGTTTTTTTGAGAAAAACAGGACTCAAAATGATTTCAGGCAGAAGGAAAGAATGTCGTCTTTGATGTTATGTATGTTCCACATCATCTGTGACACCTTACATGTTGTCTATACAGGTAACGAATGAATTAGTTAACCTCCATGTAAAGAACCCAAATAGCAAATGGGAAAAGTCTGGTTCATTTCCACCAACAGAGAAAGGCGGTTTCAAGTCACTGAACCTTGTAAAACAATGTGTGATTCTGGAAACCATATGGTTTCATCCCAGTTTGAAATGGTTTTGATCTGTTGAGTTGCTGTATGGAAAAAGCCTGAAGCAAAAAGAGGAAACGAGATTTTTATTTTCCTCACTCTCTGAGAAGTGTTCTCATACATACATGTCATGCCTTGCTTTCGGAAGTATCTCTGGGACTTCCTATCCCAGGTAAAGGACAGGTAAAGAGTGGGCAAGGCTTTGTTTTGCAAGGATGAGTCAGGGGGCAGCAGCTCCATTGACCAGGAAGGGAGTTCAGAAATGAAAGGTGGGATTTCAAGATGGCTAATTAGAAAAGAAGCAGGGCCGACTTTTTAAAAAATTTACTTTAGTGTGTTTTCAAGGATCTAAGAGGTTAGCAGGGATGGTGACATGGTAGTCTTTTACAAAAAAAGGTAAGACAGATTGTGTTTATACTTAAAACCTTTCAAAAGCTTCCTCTTCTGCTTAGGATGAAGTCAAAGACCCTTCATAAGCACTTCAAGACCCTGAGGGTTCTGGTTCTTTTCGAGGCTAGCATCTCACCCCTCTGCCCCTTGCTGTCTGTGCTGTGAGGGTGTAGCTCTTCTCTCAGCCTCTGCAGCCTCCTTCGACACACGCTTTCCTCTCTGCTTGGTACTTCCTTCTTCCCTTTTTTGCTGGGCAAACTCTTCTTATCCTGCAGGCCTCAGCTTATATGTTCTCTCTTCTAGGAAGTCTTCCCAGGTTACCAGATGCCATCAAGTTGTCCTCTTGTATCTCCCATGGCACCTTGTACCCCTCCACCCCTTTATAAATGTGCTACGTTTGTAACACTTGGGGTAAATTACTTGTAATAATGTATTTACTATTTGTCTTCCAGAACCTTGGTGAAGGCAGGCAGAGACGATCTATGTGAGTGATCCTTCTTTTGACCCCCACTATGAGACCCTTTATGTTCTGTAGGCTCCACCACATCCCCACATCATCCTCTTCCTTCATTCTCTGACCTTCCCTCCTAAACTGCCCAGTTTGTCCACTTAGATCAACCTCTTCACTGTTCCTGACCGGCTCCTGCCCCAGGGCCTCTCTCAGAAGGCTCTTCCTTGTGACATGCTTCTTTACCTCCTTCAGGTCTTCGTCACATGTCAACTCCCAGGTAGAGTTTTCCCTTTATAAAATGTCTATCCACCCCCCAGCTGTCAATACTCTCCATTCCCCTTTGCTGCATTTTGGGGTCTTCTTAGCATTTAGCAGTTAGCCTGCTCTGCACTTACCTATTCACCTTGCTTCTTGTCTATGTCTTTCCCCTCAAGATCAGGCAGAGATTTTGTCTGTGTTCTTCAGTGCTGTATCCTGAGTCTGTAGAACATGACCTGGCACATAGTGGACACTCAGTAAATATTTGTTGAAATAATGAATGAAGTAACTACCTCTAGGTGGGGGAAAAACAGATGAAGAGCTAATATCTTCACGGCAAACCCTTTTATAAGAAAGTGAGGGCTTGGAGGGGTGGAGGCTGTGGTGGGGTAAGGGTGGTGGGGAAAACTGGGAGAGGTGGATTAGCCTTCTCCCACTTCCCAGTGTGGACCATTCAGGTATGTATGAGGTCCCAAAGCCTATGGCTTCTTCTGAGAAGGGCTTACTGTTGCAGAAGTAATTGGTGGGAGGGAATGCCTGATGAGGAAATGGCTAATTTGTTGACAGATGGGCTTCGATGCCAGTACCAATTCCATTTGATTGGTAGTGGTTGCTTGGAAGGCTATGTTGAAAAGGATTCTGAGGCTGTTTCTAGGTCTAATAGAAAAGGGTGTTGTGATCAGAGATGTCTTGGGCTTGGGAAAGGGGACATGGCAGCATTTATATCATGCACTTTTATCCTGACCCCTAAGCTTGGAGTTGGTTCTGGTCTTTTTCATGGAAATCCAGCCTTACAGAGGGACTAATGATATCCCCGTGCTAGTCTATTTGTTTTATGATTCTAGTGAAAGCTAAAGGTTAAGGTATTCAGGAGAGACCTAAGAATCCAGACCCTTTAGGGATTTGGGTATATCCTTTGGGTTGATTGATTTTTTTTTCTCCCGGGGATGAAATGGCTGAGCTATATTGGTGGTTTATAGCTTAGGGGCTCTAATATGGAGGGCAGAACTCTTCTAGCCTCACTTCTTTAGATTGGCCATTCAGACCAATCCCCTGTTGCTAAGACAGTCTGCAGAAAATGACCCAAGGCAGACTGTTATGTAAAATCTTGGCCTGAAGAAGAGACTTGACCCTAATGTGATTAGCTCAGCGCACCAACCCTGTGAGCTCACTGGCCCATAAAAGCTATCGCTTCCACTCGCAGTGCTGCCATCAACCTGATCTCAGCTCCCCATTCTACCAATTGTAATGAATGACATTGCTTCTTTTCAGCAAGGCTTCCCTGTCTCTACACTGACACCCTTCCCTTCTCTGAACACTCCCTTAGCAGAGCTGCTTCCTTGCAGCTATCTCAGCGTGTGTCTGATCCAGTTTCTTATGCTAGGTGTTTATGTATTTTTAGTATTTTGAGGTCTCTTTTCTCTCCCTCACTAGATTTAAGCTCATTAAGAGGGACCATTATAAATATGTCCAGTATCTTTTTTACTGACTACATATCAGGATCTTAGCACATATTTTTGTTTAAAAGGATCACTGTTCAATACACTGTTGGCTGGCTTCAATGGGTCACCAGTTCAATGGTATAATTGGTGTAGTCTTTTTTAAGGACTATATGGCATTATCTATGAAATTTTTGAATATGTTTGCCTTTTCCCCTAGCAATTCTACTTCTTGGAATTTATTCTACAGAAATACCATAGGAGTTTGCAGATATCTATAATCTACATGTAAAAGAATGATTAGTACAGAATTATTTGTGATGGTGAAAATGAGAATGTTCATCCTGGGAGAGACTGTGTTATAAATTATGTCATATACACACAGTGGGATACTGTGTAATCGTTATCAAGTAAAGTACTTCATTATATATTTACAAGCAAAAATGTCCAAAATACCATGTATAATTGTGTAAAATGGTATTTTTTTCAATTAGCCACAAATACATGTACAAGTGTACATATGTGTGTAGACATGTGAATATATATAGTACATAGAAAAGGACTGGCGGACATACACCGTATTATTAGTGATTTATCTATGGTGGGTAGGATTGGGAAAACCAAGATTTTTTTTTTAACTTTTAATGATTTGGAAATTAAAAATATTCCCCACCCAGCTTTATTGAGATATAATTGACATATAAGATTTTATAAGTTTAAAGTGCATGATGATTTGATACATTTATATATTGCAAAAAGATTACCACCATAGCATTAGCTAATACCTCCATCCCATCACAAAATTACCATTTGTTTTTTATGGTGAGAACGTTTAAGATCTACTCTCACAGTAGCATTCAAATATGTAACACAGTATGGCAAAAAATTTTAATGGACACGTAATCATTCTAAGATGAAAAGATATTTTCAAAAAGAGTTGATTATAAACAGGACATGGCAGTTGTGTTTCCTAAAATATCCTAGAGTTTAGAGATGTTTTCAAAACAATTCAGTAGGGAATTCCCTGGGGGGTCCGGTGGTTAGGATTCAGTGCTCTCACTGCCAGGGCACCAGGTTCGATCCCTGATCGGGGAACTAAGATCCTGCAAGCTGTGCGGTGTGGCCAAAAACAAACAAACAAACAACACCAATTCAGTAGCCCTCTTAGTTATCCAGGGTGCTTAAATATTTCTTAGAAGCATTAAATATAAACTAAATGTGGTGTTTATGTAAAGAAATTGTCCTTTTTCCCCTTCTCACTGATATCAAGCTATCAAGCTAGACTATGTGACTTGCTCTGGTTAATGAAATGTGAGTGAAAGTGATATGTGTAATTTCTGAACAGAAGTTTTAAGAGCCAGTTCAGGGTTTGCCATGCTCTCTTTTACTCTTTGTCACAAAACCAGCAATATTCCAGAAAAGAGTTTGTCCGTTACCCTGGGTCTCTGGAGCAGAACTTCAGCCAACCCTGATGGCCATGTTACAAAACAAGAAAGAGAAACTTGCTGTTGTAAACCACTGAGATTTGGGGGTTGTTTCTTACTGCAGCATAACCTAGATTTATACAGCTATTCACACACTTCATCAGTCCCGTAAGTAGAGGCCTTCACTGGCCTGGAAATCATGACATCTGGTTCTAATCCCAGCTCTGCCAAAAACTTTCTGTGACTGTATTAGCTAGGATGCTTCAGATTGCAAGAAATTGAGAGTACGGTAAAAAGTAGCTTAAACAACAAGGATACTTACTATCGTGCATAACAAGTCCAGAGTTGCAGCTTCATGACATCATTGAGGACATAGGATCTGCCATCTTTGTGCTTGCCCTTCCTGTCATGGTTGTACAGTGGCTATAGAAGTTTCCGGTGTCATATATAGACATTATAGTATCCCGTGAAGAAGAAGAGTGTTTCTTTTTCTTCTTTCTTTTTTTTACTTGAGGAAAGTATTTCTTAGAAATTCCTCAGCAGACTATCTCCAGATCCCATTGGCCCGGATTTGTCATATATCTGCGCCTAACCAATCACTGCTAAGGGTATTGAGAAGCTATGATTGACTTTGACCAGCCATGGTTCATTTCCTCTGTGGGTAGCAGTGGACTCCGTTTCTGAGCACATGGCTGTATGGCAAATGATACCCAAACAAAATAGGGGTTTTGTCATCCAGGAGGAAGGGGAGGATGGAATTAGTGTTTACTTCAATGACCTTAAGCAAGTACATCCCTCCTTAGACTTTATAGTTCCCCCATCGTTAAACTGAGGATATTGGACAAACTGGTTTCTAATGCAGGGATTATTATCATAGAGCCCACAGACTTTATCCCCTGAAGAAGTGGAGTCCAAACTTCCTTACAGGGCCTTGGTTATGGCAGAGCTATTGTCTGTGCCCCAGGGTGCCACTGACTGAGGTCATCAAAAGTCTTGTTTTATCAGCTTCCTGACAGGCAGACATATCATGTGTTCCAGCACCCATAAAATCTCGCATTTTGGATTTTACATGCCCAGTGTGAATGAGGTCTAGTTGTAGGATGTACATGTGCGATTTCGTTAGCTTTTAGTTACATGTCAGATTGACTTTAAAAGTGCTTCGAAGACTTATAAAGTGCTTTGTGTTTAGAGATTTCTTTCTAATAGCTCCCTCTTCTCCCATGCTCCACACTCCCAAATCTCTGCATTCCCTTACAATTTACCTTGACTCAAGGCACTTTATTGGCCAATTTAATATAAGCCAGTCCCAAGTGTTCTTGAGCCATGAACTTCAAAAATAATTTGTCATCATCATTATTAAAAATAATGGTCAGAAATTATTTTGGGGCAGGGAGCTACAAAACCAAGTGGGTAGACCTCATGGGATCGAAGCCGAGGTCTTCACTGCTGCTTTCAAGGCACCAGTTCTCTTGTATCCAGGCATTGGCTGCAAACTGCCTGAGAATGAGATGGGCTCATCTGAGGAAAATGCCAGAGCTCTTATTTTATTGGGCCAAGTAGACACATACGCAGCCAAGGCCTGCTCAGGCAGTGAAAGGGGGCTGGATAGGGATCTGTAGAAACTGATACAGTTGAAGTCATCCTGTCTCCCCCTGTCCTTCAGGGTATTTTAGCACCAACCTCCCCAACCCTACTACATGCCCTGGAAGGCTTTTATGAACTGTTTGTAGCTTTGCTACTTGGTACTGAAAGCAGGAATCCTAAACAGTGCATCATTTCTTGACTAGCTTTTATGAGATCATTTTTTTTCATCTTGATAATGTACTGGGATGCTGAAATCACTCTCCTTTTCCCAGCAGACACATTGCCACCACACTCTGGTCCATGGGAGGGAGGATTGTTAAAGACAGTAACTTCAGCCATCTCAAACTACCAGTCCTATTTGTCACCACTAAGATATAAAACCTAGTAGGTCTCCTGAGTTGGCTTTGTATTCCTGGAGGACCTCTTAGAAATGTTGCTTTGGGGCCAGAGTAGCCCCGAGAGGTGTCAGTCAAGGATAGACCCAAATCACCAAATTAAAATGGACATAGCCCATCATGTAATTGTTCCAAAATATTTTGACGTTGGGCAGTGATTGGTTGGCTGAGTCTCTTATAATAGAGGGTATCAAGCCTTCCTCAGGCCCAGGTACCCATAAAACAAAACCAAAGAGAAAGAGGAAGAGTAGATTGCCCATTCTGCAAACCCTTTATTGTTAAATCAAACAGGTATAGAAAGTAACACAAAATAGCTGTGTAGTTTAATGAGTTAGAAGGCAACACCCTTCTAACCACCATAAGGTCAAGAGATAAAACTATGTCAGTTATTGCAGAAAGCTCTCTATGTGCCCCATCTGATCTTTTCCCCTTCCCCCAAAGTAACTACTATCCTGACTTTTATAGCAATCTCTTCCTTGCGTCCTTTATAGTTTTACCATCCAAGTGAGCATCGCTAGACATTCTAGTTTAGTCTTGCACATTAAAAAAATTGACATGTCTTTCAAGCCTCTTTTAATCTACTGGTTTCTCATACATTCCTTTCTTTTTCTTCCAATTTACCTTTTCATCTGTAGATTTTCCTATAATATGGATGTTGCTGATTATATACTCACTGTACAGTTCCTATGTTCTCTTTATATTCTCAAATTGGGAACTATATTCAGAGACCCCATTAGATTCAGGTTCAATCCATTTGGTAGGTGGCATTGAGTTCTTTCACCAGGAGGCACATGAAGTCTGATATTTGCATTTTTTTAGTTGCTAACATCAGCCAATGCTCAATGCCTGGGAATTGCTAAATGGGGATGTCTAATTCTATCATTTGCATTTCATTTATTAGCTAGAAAATTTACAAACAGATGCTTCCCCTCATCTACTCTTTGATTACCAAACTGTACGGTTCATATAGGAGATGCTTGATTCTTTCTCTTTATTTACAGTAAAGATAATGAATTGGTTCCTAACATACTCTGTATGTAAACAATTTGTTTTTAAAAAAATATCATTATAAATTCAAGGACTTGAGCATAAATTGCTGGATTCCTAGATTGCACTTTTAATCTGTCTTTTGTGTCTTTACTGTTCTGAATACATGGGTCTGTGCTTATGCTTGTGAACTTGGCTATTTCCCTGCCTCCAAATCACCTGGAAAGGAAGCAGCTAAACTTTCCGTGGACTGCTCAAAGACCAGCGGGAGATGCTTGATTTTAGTTTTTTGTTTCTTTATTTTTGGTTCCAGTGGCAGGTTAGAGCTAGTGTGGCAATGAATGTAAGGAGCTCTAGCTGAAGGATTTTGACACTGTATGGTCCATTTGGCAAGATCTTTGTCACTGTCAGATGGAGGCCATTAAAGATATCATTTATCCAGCTTTTTCCCTTATGATTTCACGAGCTCCAAGTCCCCTTCTAATCCCCAAGTCTGACTTTCCAAGTGGCTTGACGGCAGGAAGAGAATGCCCCAGTCACACTGGCACAGATATTTTCTTTTTGCTCAGTAGTAGGTTTTTCACAAGAAATGGATAAATTGGCATTTTGTTGTCAAAATTATATTTCATGTTCTTCTCCAAGGAAATGTGAGCCCTGGAAATGCTTTCCTTATAACCTTGCTTCTTTACAATTGGCTTTCTCCAGTTTTAGGGTAACCCTGTACTAGATTGTTCTTTTTTTTTTTTTTAGGTTTCTTCCAAGGCAGAGACTTACACTTATTCTAGGTAACTGAAGAAAAGCACATTCTTTTCAAGCTGAGTCCACTCACCCACATAGCCCTGAGGCAGGCCATTGATTTCTCTCATTCTCTCATTCCAACTAGAATGAGGTACTACTGTTAGAAACCAGGTACCTTTCCTTGGCAACAGTAGCTGCTAACTAACAAGTAGGTCATTAACTAAGGGTAATGATGGATATAACCAGACTGCCTTGCTGGCCTTTAAAACTTTTTTCCCTTTGGAATGAAAGAGAATGCCATCTTGATACTGGAGTCTGTAAATCAGCATTTAGAATCCACAGATGAACTAAAACACATTCTTACCCCATCTCTCCATGGGTGGAAAAAGACAAAATTTGTGTTTCACTTTCTTGCTCTTCATTGTTTGCTTGGGGCATACCTAGGCCCAATTTATGAAATTGCTCACTCCTGACAGTGAATCTAATGCTTTCTGTTTTCAGTGGAGAATTGGTTTGTAAAATTTCAAAGCCCTATTCTCCTAGACTGGGTGAGTCATATGGAAGATAAAAATTAATAAGAAATATTAATTAATACTGATTTTCTGTAGCTCACTAAGCAAAGTCCAAATTAGATGACTTCACTTAAAGCTTTGGTGGCAGAGACCTAATTAATGAAAAACACCAGGCTTAAACAATTGGCTATCCATCTTTAAGCATAAGTAAAGGACAGAATCCATATGACATTTCACTGAGGATGAAAAATGAACAATTGCGTGGGTCCTGGATAATCCTGATTTGACAGGGCACCCTGGAGACTTTTAAATATCCCCCTTTTCCTGAGACATATGGACTCTACACCCTTGTCATATTTAACTGAGAAACTGGGTTCCCATGCATTCTGTTTGTTTCCTTGCTTGAGGCCTGTGGCTGGGACCTCATGAGTTTGTAGCAATTGGAGTCAGCTTTTGTTCAGCCTTTAAGAGGAAAATCATATACGTGCTACAAAACACCAGAATATAAAGGGGATTATTGGTCCATAATTAGAGAACTAGGAGGTGGTTATTCTAGTTGTCCCTTCACTCTCCCAACCACATGCCTGTCTGCTAGACCAGGAACAAAAGAGGTTTAAAAATCAGACAGCCTTGGGCTTCCCTGGTTGCGCAGTGGTTAAGAATCCGCCTGCCAATGCAGGGGACACGGGTTCGAGCCCTGGTCTGGGAAGATCCCACATGCCGTGGAGCAACTAAGCCCTCGTGCCACAACTGCTGAAGCTTGCGCGCCTAGAGTCTGTACTCTGCAACAAGAGAAGCCACCGCAATGAGAAACCCATGCAGCACAACAAAGAGTAGCCCTGCTGGCTGCAACTAGAGAAAGCCCGTGCACATCAACGAAGACTCAACGCAGCCAAAAATAAAATAAATAAATAAATTTATAAAAAAAAAAATCAGATAGCCTTGAGTTTATTTTAATGGGAGCCCTCACGTCTGGGCATAGTTGGAGGCCATTTAGTTGACAAATAAAGAACGCTTATTCTGTCTTGGAGCCTCAGAAATCAGAGAATCATCGAAATAAATCAGCCTCAGATAACCAAAGAATCTGAGCATCTTGTTATGCAAAACTGTAAGTTATCTGAGAAAACACACCCACCTATGTGCATATTTCCTCAATTATTTGAATGTCCAGGTCCCCCCCTCAACTCTCATTTCAGAAGAATGACAGCTGGAGGGAACTGCTTTCTCCAGATCAAGTTAGTTGTCCATCACTGGAGGTGTTTAACCAGAGATCCAAGGGCCATCTGTAGGGCCACTGCACTGAGGATTCACTCATCACAGAGGGTAGATATTTGAACAAGATAACTGAAGACATTTTCCAACTCTGAGAAGTTATGTGTTAGAATGCAAACGTGCAAATTTAAAGGGAAATTAACTTTTGAAAACCATAGCAAGGAAATATTTTCCCAGGGAGTGAGTGCTTTTCGAGACTAGGATAAAGCATAAGACTTGAAGCAAGTGTGGTCTTAATGGGAATCAGTTGGTCATTGAATTAAATTTTAATATTTCTGTGTACCTCCTGTTCCTACTAGTTTCTCTTCCTGTACACTGTGGTCATTTGACAGAGCAGCCTTATTTGACCTTCAGTGCAAATGAAATAACTGTACAAAAGATATATTTATATATGCAAATGTGTATTATCTAGTCTTGGCTCCCAGGGAATAAGGAGACAGGAAATGCAAGTGTGCACTGTATAGACAAATGTTGATTTTTCTACCCTTTCTAAGCCCCTTTGCTTAGTAAATTATTCAGAGAGATGTGATATCTTTTTAAGACATCCTGAGTTCTTTCAGGACACTGCAGTATCTCATAAATTGCCTTACATGGTACACTGGAAACTGTTTAAAACTATCCAACTAAAGTATATAATTTAATAAAACATCCTTTTATACTCAAGAACATCTGGATGTTGAAAAACTAGCAGTTTATTGGAACAATATTAAATTAACTGTTAATGAGTGCCTCAAATGGATGATAGCATAAAAAGGTGTGTAGAAAATATGGAATGAGTCACTATATATCCTGGAACAAGAATAGTAAATATGTATAATAAATACAGTTTTCCTATCCTTTACTCATGGCAGACATCACTAATTGAGCACAGCACTCTTTGAAGTTGGGCTTAACTTCAGAGTCTTAGCCCAGAACTTCAGGCCATTCTGTTATTCAACTGGAGTTCCCCTTCTGCCATTCTTTCGTGAACTCTTCCATGAAGGCTTTTGTACCCACCACTGACAAAAACAGCTCTTGTCAAAGTTGCTGGTAATTAAGTTCCATATTGCCAAGTCCAAATGTCAATTCTTAGGGTACATCTTGTTCAACCGATTAACAGTTGATCTTTCCCTTTTTCATAATATACTTCCTTTAGCTGGCTTCTGGGACACCATACTTACTTGGTTTTCTTCCTATCTCCTTATTGTTCCTTCTCAGTATCCTTTCCTGGTTCCTTCTTACCACCTAGATTCCTAAATACTGGAGTACTCCCAGGCCCTGAATTCTCTGTCTACACTCACATTCTTGATAACCTCATCAGACTCACAGCTTTAAATACCATGTATGCCAATAACGACCAAATTCATATCTTCAGCTTGGACCTTTCTTTTTAACTCCAGAGTCCCAACTCCCTATTCAAAGCTCCATATAAGTGTCTAAATGTGACTCAAACTTAGCATGCTTGAAATTTAACAATTTCGTTTTTTCCCTTAAATCCATTTCTCCCCATAGTATCTTTTATCATAGTTGCTCAGACTCAATCTTGGAGTTATTGTTTACTCCTTCCTTCCATCTCTCCCTCCCTCCCTATCTTTCTCTCCCTCCCTCCCTCCCTCTCTTCCTTCCTTCCTTCGTCTTTTTCAAAACTATGTCTAATCCATCAGCAAATCTTCTTGCCACTACCTTAAGTATATATATCTGGAGTCAGATTACTTAGCATCTTTGTAACTATTTTGTCCTTGGATCTTTTGTTAAATACCTGCTGTGATGGATAGCTCACTTCTGGAGAAAGTAGTTTCCTCCAGCTGGTAATCTTCTGAAATGTGGGTTGAAGGGTATAATATTGTGATTTATAATAAAAAATGTATATTTGGTCTTTGTCCCCATTTCTGGCACAGAGCTTCTAAAACCCTTGGAATTTCCTAAGTGAAGAGAACATAAAGGTGTCTTTTGTTAGCTTAATGAGGTGACTTTTGGAATTCACTTAAGGATGGGGGCTGGTTGCCAGTAAGTCAAACGTGATTAGAGGGTTGAAACTGTCAGTGTCCCCGCCCCCCCAACCTCTGGCGATAGAAGAGGGGCTGCAGATGGAGTTCAATCATCAATCAACATTGACTTAATCAATCATGCCTATGTGATCAAGCCTCCATAAAATCCCCGAGGGACAGGGTTCAGAGAGCTTGTGGGTTGGTGAACATATGGAGATTTGGGGAGAGTGGCGTGGAAGCCCCATGATCCATATACCTTGCCCTATGTGTCTCTTCCATCTGGATGTTCATTTGTATTCTAAGTTTTATACTTTTTATAATAAACTGGTAATCTAGTAAGTAAAATGTTTCTTTGAATTCTCTGAGCCACTCCAGCAGATTAATTGAACCCAAAGTGGGTGTCATTGGAACCTCTGATCTATAGCTGGTTTGTCAGAAGCACAGGTCAGTCAGAAGCATCTGGGCTTGCGAATGGTCTCTAAAGTTGAGGGGGCAGTCCTGTGGGCCTGAGCCCTTAACCTATGGAATCTGATGCTAAGTCCATGTAGATAGTATGAGAATTGAGTTGAATTGTAGGGCACCTATCTGGTGTTGGAGAATTGCTTGGATGTATGGAGGACTCCACCCCACCCCGCCCAATCCAACACACACACACACACACACACACAAACACACACACATTAGAACTGGTGACCAGAACCTTTAAAGGGGGACCTGAACTTTTAACTAACTGGGGGCATATACACAGGTGTGTGTGTTTTCTTGCATAACTTACAGATTTGCATGTAAGAAGATGCTCAGATTCTTTGGTTATCTGGGACTGGTTATCTCTTGTTTGAGTATTATATTAACCTCCTAACTGGTCTTTCTACTTCCACCCTTGCCCCCTGTCCCAATCTGTTTTTCACATAGCAGTCAGAAGAATCACTTAAAAACATATATACAACTTGTTCTTCCCTTCTCTCTCTTTTTTTTTTTTAAATTATTTATTTTTATTTATTTATTTTTGGCTGCATTGGGTCTTCATTGCTGTGTGCAGGCTTTCTCTAGTTGTGGCAAGTGGGAGCTGCTCTTTGTTGCCGTGCACAGGCTTCTCATTGAGGTGGCTTCTCTTGTTGCGGAGCACAGGCTCTAGGTGCATGGGCTTCAGTAGTTTAGCACGTGGGCTCAGTAGTGGTGGCTCATGGGCTCTAGAGCACAGGCTCAGTAGTTGTGGCACACGGGCTTAGTTGCTCTGTGGCATGTGGGATCTTCCCGGACCAGAGCTCGAACCGTGTCACCTGCATTGGCAGGCGGATTCTTAACCACTGTACCACCAGGGAAGCCCCTCTTCCCTTCTCTTACTCTGTCCAGCCACTCACGTTTTCTCACTATTCTGCAAATACGCTAAACACATCTCCTCAGGCCCTTTGCACTTGCCCTTGCCTCTGCCTGAAATATTCTTTCAGATATCGACATGCTTCACTCACTTCATTCAGGTCTCTGCTCAAATGCCCCTTACCAAAGAGGCCTACCCTGATGAGACTATCAGAAAACAGCACCCCCTTCATTTTTCATTCTCCTTACTTTGTTTCATTTGTTTTCATTGTATTTATCCCTATCTGACATATTGTATTTTTATTTGTTTCTGTTTCTCTCACATATTCCCTCCTTCTTCCTTCCCCTCAATGTAAGGTCCATGAGAATTCTGTGTTATTCATTGCAGTATCTCTGACACTTAAAACAGTTTTGTCTTAGGTCAGATTTCCTGGAAATGGACTCCGTGACTAGTGTGCAGGAGATTTCCTGGGCCTTGTTCACAGGAGCAACACCTGTGAGGCAATGAAGAAGTGGGATGGGACGGAGGTAGGTGTAGAACCGACTGGTGATCGCAGCAGAGTCTGCGGCCTCAGCACTAGCATAGTCCTTGGGTTGCCCCAAATTAAGGCAAGGAGACTAAATCCCAGAAATGAGCAGTCATTGGAGGTGGGCTGCTACCAGAGAACAATCAAAATGTTGGGCAAGGCAGCTTCCTTCTGCTGAGAGCAATTCTCAGAGAGGGACTCAGCTTAAAGCTTTTAGTAGCCAGTATTCCCAGCGGCTATGGGAGTGAATATGCTGGTCCTGAAGAAGGAGGAGGGCTGGTGTTCCACAGCACCTGCTCCATGTGCTGAGTGCCTGGATACTGAAAGCTTGAATACTATGCTGGCTCTGACACTGCTGCTTGGTCTGAGGTGTCCTCTCTACTACCCCTCTGTGCTCAACCCTGAGAACTCAGTGCATCCTGTGGCCCCCGCTGATACCAACCAACCACTTGCAACAGCTTCCCAAGGCTGGGAGATGGAGAGGGTCAGCTGAGGCCCAGCCCCAGAAGTCAGAGCCGGCCTTTCAGCTTTGAAAAGCTGATACCAGGTATGAAAGTAGGAGGCATCTCTGCTCTGTGTCCTTGGGGACAAGAGCAAGAAGAGAATGCTT
Organism: Balaenoptera acutorostrata; assembly: GCF_949987535.1. Classification (NCBI taxonomy): domain Eukaryota; kingdom Metazoa; phylum Chordata; class Mammalia; order Artiodactyla; family Balaenopteridae; genus Balaenoptera; species Balaenoptera acutorostrata. The sequence continues at coordinate 142,490,478 of NC_080065.1, forward strand.
TCTAAGAAGACAACACATTGCTTTTGGGCAAATCTTTCTTAGACATTAGTAAAAATGGCTAAGGAACCATTACATTTGATACAAAGCAGCTGAAAAGTCTATGATTCTAAAAGTTACATCACACCACAAGCTGATTTTCAGTGTCTCAAGCGCCTCTAAGATTTATGCCTCCTGGGATACTCAAAGCAACAGAGGCAAAGCAGTTATTCATTCATCCATTGTCTCACTGATTCATTCAACAATCTATTATTAAATGACAAGATGTATTCTAGGTGGGTGGTGAATATATAAAACTAATACTATTAACTTCCTTAAAAAATTCTTACGTTGTGCTAGGTACCATGCTAAGTAGTTTACTACATGGATTATCTCAGTTTATCTTACAACAATTCTATAAAGTAGGTATTATAGTACATACTATTTTTCTTAGTATTTTTTGAATAGAGTGGTTAAATAACTTGCTCAAGGTCATACAACTAGTAAGTGGCAGAGCCTGGATTCCAATCAAGATGTTTGAGTTTGTAAAAGACTCTAGTACACTCTTTCTCCAAACAAGGAATGATTAGACTCTTAAGAAGCTTACAGTCCAGTAGGGAGACAGATAAATAAATGAAGTTGAGCTACTGAGGGAGTTAAGATGTGCATCCAAGGTCCAAGTATCAAATCCATGTTCATTCTTCTCTACTTATTTGTGTACTTTGAGAATGGAAGATTGTAGTATTTCTAGCAATTTAATCAGGATGCTTTGGCTGCATGTAACAGGATATCCAATGAAAAGGGGTTTAAATAATAGAATTATTGCACACAAGAACAGTTCTGAAGGTAGGTGATGCCCTAGTTGATTGATTTGGTAGCTCAGTGAATTCAAGACTCTGGGTCAGCTTCCCCATGACCATACTTGCCCCAGCTGTATATTCAGCCATTATGAAGGATAGAGCTCTGGGCTCCATAGGCCTTGGTGAGGTCCATGAGGGGCAGCAGAAAGGACCCCACACCAAAGACCCTATATATGCACAGGAATTGAGTGGGGTCAGCTGCCTCGGTTAACTTTACTTTTTACCTGAAACCTCCTCTCCTCAAAAATATTGCCTGAACTTCAGACAGTTGGAGTCCTTAGGCCACTGGGCCTAGGCTCAGGTTCCATGGGATAGGTTGGGAGTGGCCCAAGGGCTGCAGAGCAATCCTAAGGTGAGTATCTGAGGTAAAGCCAGACTGAGAGCTAAGCAGAGAAGTTGACCAGAGCCACAACCTTGGGAGCTGAGGAGCAACACATAAATAAGGAGAGAAATTAGGGAGACTGAGGCCAAGCAAGCAAGTGTGGAGTGGAGTTAGGAAGTGCCTGGGGTCGTCCCTGGAAGTGGGACCTCTTTGAGCTGGCTCCCTTCGATGGCTAGGGAAAAGAGCTGCACTAGTTCAGGCACAAATAGAATAAAGAAATTAACATGAGAACAAATGACAAAGATGTCTTCACTTTCCATCTCCAAACAGCTGGTAGGAGGATGAGGCTACCTGGGTTTGGTTCTTTAAAATGTTCAGAAATGTAACATAGATTGTCCACTGCCGAGACACACTACTTTTAATGGGAAAATATTTTTGATTAAAATCTAGGGTAATGTGTAGCATTTAAAACAGTCTTTTTTTAAATATAAATTTTATTTATTTATTTATTTACTTTTGGCTGCGTTGGGTCTTTGTTGCTCCGCGTGGGCTTTTCTCTGGTTGCGGCGAGCGGGGGCTACTCTTCGTTGCAGGGCGCGGGCTTCCCATTGCGATGGCTTCTCTTGTTGCGGAACACGGGCTGTAGGTGCGTGGGCTTCAGTAGTTGTGGCACACGGGCTCAGTAGTTGTGGTTTGCAGGCTCTAGAGCGCAGGAGTCGTGGCACATGGGCATAGTTGCTCCCCGGCACGTGGGATCTTCCCAGACCAGGGCTCGAACCCGTGTCCCCTGCATTGGCAGGCGGATTCTTGACCACTGCACCACCAGGGAAGCCCCAGTCTCTTTTGTTTTTGAGGGTTTTGATGGAGTATGCAAAGCATTTGCCCATTAGTCCTGTAATTGCAGACACATAATTGCAGACACACTGTTTCTAGTAATTACTGAAGGAAGTTGCCCAGTGTTTCTTCTTCCTGGAATAAAGTGTTACTTACCACTGTGAACATCTTTCACTGAGTTCATGAACAATGTAGCAGAACTGAGTAATAAACAGAATGCTGTCAAATATATATCTTCCCATAATATATCCTATACCTTAAAATGCCTACAGGGAATCACTTTTTAAAGTCTATAACATGCAGTAGTTTTGATACGACTGGTTGAGCCATGCAGAAATGATTAAAAAAAGAGTAATAAATTCAGATTTTATACCAGGCACCGAGCATTAAGCCAAAATGAAACTACCATACTCAAATCTTCTGCAGCTTAGAGCTAATTAGACCTACATTTCCGGATGGCATGAGCATCATGCAATGCAGCAATTGTTATAATAACTATATTCTCATTGAGTGCCGTGTGGTGATTTACACCAGCGATGCCTGCCAAGGCTAATGCACTTTCTAGGAGGAAGTCTCTGGGGGCTCTGGAGCAGGAATGGGAGTTTTGCCCCTGGGCATCTCTCCCCTTTGGATTCCTGATGATAGTGCTGAGTGTTTGGCAGGGCAGAGATATAGCCTAGGGGGCAGTAATGTCCCTGTGCATTTTAATTACCACTGAAACACACTATTTCAGATAATGACTGGGTTTTATACAGATTTGAAGAGAAGCGATAGTTTGTACTACCACTGGGGGTTGTTGGGACGATAAAGTATGACTATGTCTATTAAGTTCTTAGCATAGTGCCTAGCACATAGTAAGCCCTCAATAAATAGGTGCTCTTTTAAAAAATGAACGCTCCATCTATGGCTTGGAATGTATGGTTTATCCTAGATTGACTTTTAGCTCTAAAAGCAGGCACTATGTCAACTGATGCCGGGTGGTTACTGATTTTAATGCCCTGGATTTCCCCAGAAAATTACATAAGCAAGGGTAATCCAGGGTCACTGTTGATCCTGGCTGATGTCTCACATGTCTAAGTATGCTAAGCTTCCGCCTGAGAAATACAGGCTTGATTCAGTGGAAAGCATGTTTGAACTCTCCAGTCCCCACTCCTACTTCATGAAGAGAGCCTGTTGTGCTAGTGGGAAGAGCTCCAAGTTACCTGCCAAGGGGGTGGTGAGAGGGCAGGGCATTTCCTGGAGGGTCATGCTAGAGGCCAAGTGGGAGGGGAAGAAGGGGTTCCTCACAAAAGCTACACAGGCATGATCCAAGGAGGACTTGGTATGGACTGTCTTCCAGGAAAACCAGATTGCCATACGATGATGACAACAAAATGCTGATGCTATTAGTACTTTCTGAATTCTTTTCAAATTCATTATTCATATCTTAAAATGAAACTCAGATGCACTTAATGCTTCTTCTCTGCCCAGAACCAGACCAAGTCTTTTATATGTTTGATTTTTTCCTAATCCTCTCAATGACCCTGCAGTGTGGATATTGTTAGTCCGATTCTTTTTGGACAGGGAAACTGAGATTTGGTGTGGTTACGTGACTTGGCCATAAGGCCACCCATTTAATAGGTGGACTGAAGTGTAACCCAGTTTTGTCTAACTCAAAAAGTCACTATCTCGCCACTGTCCCCATGTTCCCTGCTGAGAAGTTTGTGGGATTGCATTTGTTCATTGTCCCCAGATGCTCTCAGTTTGTAGTACATGACCTCATGCTTTGTGGCTACCAGTCAAGGAATGAATTTCATCCTCCTACCAGCCTTGATTGATCCCCTGCCTTGTGCTCAGCACCACACTAGAGTGGGACAGAAATAAAAAGTGTGAGATGGGGTTCCTGGTTTCAAGGGAAGAGCACACATGGAACATTTAGTGAACAGTCCAACACATTGTACAATCAAAGACTAACATGGCAGGCATCACAACCATGTGCCAAGTAGGTCACAGCACTTACTTCTTGCACCCTTGCCAGAAACTCTGATTCTTATGGCACTCTTTCCTGCTGATTCTGGACCTGGCCTCAGTCTCAGAATTCCTTTCAATGCAGCACCCCAGGTGGCCACAACTATTGGATGGCCACACCATCTCTCCTGTAAGGGTTGTTGTCACACAGAGGAGCAGGAGATCGTGGAGATCTGCAGGGGTTCGACGAAGGCTTACTGGAGGTGGTGGGTTGAAACCCAGCCCTGAAGGGGTTAGAATTTAGGAGTGGGATTGCAAGAAATGAGGGTATTCCAGGTGGAAAGAAGCACATTAGCAAAGACCCTGAGTTGAGAATGAGGGAGTAGCCTCCTGGGGATGGGGACAAGAGTGACTTTCCCGATGTGTATGCTCTTGGGGCAGAAAGAATGAGATTGAATAGAACTTTTTTTGACTTGATTTTGACCTATTTATGAACATCATAGCCTATCTCAGAGTTAATAAGATAGTAAGAATATTAACTCCTATTTATTGAGGTTATTGTGCCAGTTTTACTGCTACTGCATACATGCATTGTCTTTTTTTTTATCCTTAGAGCAAAGTAAGTATTGGTATTCCAATTTTATAAATGACAGTAACTAAAGATTAGAGATAATAGGTTATGTAGCTAGTTACCTAGCTGGTAGGGAATGTTACTGAAATTCAAAAACATCTTAAAGACTTTACCAAACTTTATCTTCCCAGCATGTTCTTCCCTGCACATGTGCATGTGTACATATAAACACACAATACACATCCATATCCAACAATCTCACACATACAGAATCATACACATATACCAGATACAGATGTAGCTACACATATGTACATAAATGCACATACATGCATGTGCCATACACACATACATATTTGTGCATACTTATATACCACATACATACATACACACACATATGCATAGACTGTATTCACACCATTCTTTTGGGAAGAGTCACTGCTCTTTGATCTGAAAGGTAAGTATATGACCCAGAACAGGACAATCAGCCTTTTTCTCCCAAGCATTTGAACCTTGAGCAGAGACACATCGAGATGGAAGAAAGCTGAGTCATCTGATAGCAACGCTCTTGAGAAAACATCGCGAGTGACTGATACCCCTGAGCTGCCTGGTTCTTGTCCTTCTTGTGCTTGGTTAGCCAACTCTTCCTTTTATTCTGCAAGCTGCACAATAGACTTACTATTGCTTTTTTTCTCTCCCCTTAAGTCAGTTTCTGTTGCTTTCTACCAAAGAGACCTGATTGATACAAATCATGTCTTCAGTTTAGCCAGTGCCAGTGATGGGGGTCCATTCCAGTGAGAATTGTGGCCAGAGAAATGCTGAAAGCAAGGAAGGAGCTTTTTGTTGCTTTGTTACAAAACTGTCCGTGGGGTAGGGTCATGACAAAAATAAGACTGCTGTATGAGGGCCTTCTAGAATTTACAGTAATAAACCACTTACAGGTGGGGGCCAAGAGAGAGTGCCCTTGTTCTGAATCCATGAATTACAGTGTCATGGTCTGATGTTAATTTTCTTGGTTGTAGCTTGCCTTATGTTTTCCCCACCGCTTCCTTTCTGGCACTGATATGATGGCTAGATAATATATTGTTTCTTCACCCTTCAATCCTTCTGTGGATATTTACTGAAACACTGCACAGAATGGTAGATACTTGGGAATACAGAAACAGAAATTTAGAGTTTGAAGATACATTTGAAATGGCGTAGTCCAACCCTTCTTATTCTCATAGAAAACAGAGGTTTAGAACAGTTCAGTGACTTAAGCAGGATCACAGAGCTTAGCGATAAGTGTATGTTTTGGGACCTGTGATGTAGGTCTTGTCTCCTAGGTCCATATATTAATGGTTCCTGATCAGACTCTTGGAATTTAGATGGGGAGATGGGACATGCAAATAGGAAGCAGTTGGCAAACTCAGCCCTGCATCAGGTAACCTTCCTCTTTCTCCACTGAGTAGTTCTACAGTAAACAAATAACCCCAAACACAAAATTAACAGTGGTCTCCAGTCTAAGCTGGAAACTTAGTTTGGAAACTTAGTATGGGAGTCCTTCTATAGCATCACTAGGTACCTCTGTCTTTCATTCCCAAACTGAGAGGTTTGAAGGTGTTATCACCCAAAGGAAGAGTAGGATCTGTTGTGCCAATGGTACCCCAATGAGCCACATAAAGTATGGAGCCCTGCATTTACTCTGTAGGCACAGAAAACCCCAATAGTTGAGAAAAAGAGATAGGTGCCATGTATTCAGTGGCTTTTGATGCATTAAATCTACCCAATAGAGAAATGTGGACCAATGGATGTCAGAATCGTGCCATCTCATCAGTCAAATAAAGACCCTAGATTTTAATTACTACCTTAGGCTACCTTGATCTCTGCAGCATTGGATAGAATGGACCATTTCTTCCTCCTTGAAATTCGATTTTTCTTTGACTTCTGTGACACCCGTGACTTGATTTTCTTATTTCTATTTGCTTCTCACTATGTGCTTTGAGGCTACTTCTTCATCCACCTTTTCTTTCAATGTTGGTGTCCTACAGGATTTTCTCTTCGATATATCTCTCCTCTTGGTTTATGAACACTTCCTGGTCAACTTTACTATGGTGGTCATCAGCTGTTTTGGTTCTCCCAGTATCTATCCACCCTTCCTTTAGTAAAAGCAAATTGATTACTTTTGGTGGAATGAACAGAACCTCTACCCCTCTCAGTATATGTGATTCTGATGTGCTGGTAAATATTTAACAATGAGCATTCGGGGGGAAAAGCCATAATTTGTAGCATTTCATTGGTGTAAATACTCTCACGGCGATCAGAGCCTATTAATTCAGTGCATATTGAATGAACACCTAATATGTGCCAGGAGGTACTGTTTTAGAAACTGGCAATCCACAATGTGAATAGGACCAAAATTATCTCTGAGCTCATGGAGTTTATATTCTAGTTGTGCAGATATGTAATAAATAAATTAAGTAACAAGATAATATCAGGTAGTGATAAAGTGGAGTAAAGGTGAGATAAGTGACTGAGGTAGGGAGCTATCTTAGACTGTGTGGTCAGAGAAGTCTTCACTAGAAACTGACATTTAAGTCGAGACCTGAGTGAGGAGAAGTGAACCATGTAAGAGCTTGTGGAACAGCCCAAACTTTCAGCTATGGAACTTTTGCTCCATCTATTTGGAAAGAGATGGTCTTTTCTCGTGGAGGGTACTAAACTTGTAGGATGTCAGCCAGGAGGCGCTGGTGTCCATTTCCCCACCTCAAAGGGAGAGAAACACTGAAATGAGAGATGGAGAGAGACTGATTCCTGGTAGTAACATTTGGATGTTTGAACATTTGAACATTTGGACATCTTTACCCAGCTGTATCTAATGCCAGCATATCCTTGCACTTTTTAGACATATGAGCCAATAAATACCCTCCAGATAGTTTGTGTCTTAACTAATATCTTAACTAATATACGTATCTCCTGCCATGTCTTCAAATACTAGTTATATATGAATGACTCCAAAATCTCCATCTAGGTTGGATCTGATTCTAAAATCCAGGCACATGTGCATACATACTGTTGCATAGCTGCCTACTAGGTATCTTCACCTGCAGATTTTTGCAAACATCACAGATGTAATATGTATAAATTTCAATTCATCATCTTTCCTTCCCAAACTGCTCACTCTATTTACTATTTGTACTCAACAAGCCAAAACCGTGGGTGTAGTTTTGTACTCCTTCCCCTCCTTCAACCTCCTTAACAAATTAACAGGTAATTCCCATGGAATTACCTAGATTACAGATCTTTTACTGTGTCTCTTTGAATCCACTCTTCCTTCCCTTTATTATTAGTTTCCACTTGTGGCCAGAGTAAACACTCTCTTTTTTTATATTACGTTTATTTAATAGTAAATGCGACTTTAGACGTTGTATCAGTCAGGATTCTCCAGAGAAACCAAACCTCTAGGAGGTACCAATAGGAGTTTTATTTATATATATATGCATATATTTGTATATATATGCATGTATATATGAAGATATAAATACATATATGCATATATGTATAAATATATATACATCTACATGCATAAACATACAAATATATAAAAAGATTTATTTTAAGAAATTGGCTCATGTGATTATGGGGGCTGGCAAGTCTGTAATGTGTAGGGCAGGCTGGCAGGCTGGCTGCTCAGGCAGGATTTCTATTACTCTTGAGTCAGAATTTCTTCTTCTAGAAACCTCACTCTTCCCAGTCTTTGCTCTTAAGGCCCTCAACTGATTGGATGCATCCCACTCATAAGGTGTAATCTGCTTTACTTAAAGACAACTGGTTGTAGTAGTTAATCACATTTACAAAATGCCTAAACAACAACATCTAGATTAGTGTTTGACCAAACAACTGGACACCATAGCCTAGCCAAGTTGCCACATAAAATTAACCGTCACGGACCAAGACTAGGCATTATGGAGCTGGCCACCTCCAGACATTGAGAATTCCTGGATGATTTCAAGTTTCTTTTTTTTTTTCCTTAATTGAATTGCCTTTTTTTTTTTTTAATTTCATTTTTTTATTGGAGTATAGTTGATTTACAATGTTGTGTTAGTTTCTGCTGTACAGCAAAGTGAGTCAGTTATACATATACCTATATCCAGTCTTTTTTAGGTTCTACTCCCAAACAGGTCATTACAGTGTATTGACTAGGACTCCCTGTGCTATATGGTAGGTTCTTATTAGTTATCTATTTTATGTATAGTAGTTTCTTGAGAAGGCAAGTTGAGGCAGCTGAGGGTTGAAGGCATAGTTTTGTGTGCAAGAGAACCATTGGGTGCTTGTTGTCAAAACTGTTGGTTCCCTGACTTCATTCTGAGAGGATTCTTATTTCCAAGGTCTAAGGTGGGTATGAAGTTAATTTTATGGGTCCTCACCAAGATTTTTTTAAAAAAGAAAATTATAAGAAAGTATCAGAGGACATCCCATGTGGTAAAAGTGAGTATTGTTTCAGTGAAAATTTTGTTTCACTTATGAGTGTGTGCATGGAGGTCTGCGGCATGCTGTAAAATGTATTTCTAACTATGGGGCATAGTCAAGGTCAGAAAAAGTTCGAAAGCCCTCAGTGAGAAATGTGGTCAGTACTCACCCTTGTGGCAAGTGCCTCTTTCTTCTTATTACATGGACTTTTATTGCCACTGACAGCTCCATCCATCCTTCCTTGGGCAATTTCTTCATCTTCTGGTCTCATTGAGTCCAGTGGTTATGGAGTAATGAAAGGTTAAGGCAGAGAGGGTATAAAACAAAGGTACAAAATCCCCATTTCCACCAGCCCTAGCGTCCTCTTCCTTCTTGCCACTTCCTCTTCATTCATCCCTGGAGTCCCTCTTTGCAATTTGTACGACTTTCTGTTGCCTGTACTGTAGGGACAGCAGAAGCCTGAAGTCAGATGTAGGGTCAAGCACCTCACAGAGCAGATAGCAATAGCAAAGTGTACTTTAATAACTCTCAGTTCCCAAACAGCTCTGGGAACTAAAAGCAAGATTTCTACTGCCTTTGCTCCTCGGCTTCCTGGCCTGGGGGAAGACCTGACTGATGGCTTTGAATATCCATCAACAAATAAATAATAATAATAACCTGCCTGCCACAGGCTTGTTGGAGCCAGGGAGGCTGGGTTTACTGATGCTTTCTTGCTTTTTAATACAACCTCAGAGTCAATTCTAAGCAGAAACTGTAGCAGCTTTGCACTGCAGGAATTTCTCCTTGATGCTGTCCTTAAGTCTGATTCCCAGGGTCGGGACCCATCTGGGGGAAATTGTGAAATGGGTGGTGTGTCTGTAGTGATGCGGGATTCTAAGAGCTGCAAGTTTTTTCTTTCCTCAGATGCGCCTCTCAGGTACCACGGTGTTCTCAAATGTCCCCGCTTCCCTCTTTTCTTCCAGGTTATGGGCTGGAAGAGACCCAGATTGAGGAAATGAGTCCTGGGTTGTAAGGAGATATCCTTTTAGAAAGACTTGCTCTCCATAATGATTAAGATCGTGGGCTTTGGGGTCAGAATTCCTGGGTTTGAATTTGAATTTGTTATTCCGTGTGTGTGTGTGTGTGTGTGTGTGTGTGTGTGTGTAACATCTTAAACATATTAGTCAACTTCGCTGAGCTTCAATTCCTCATCTGTAAAGCACGCATAATATTAATAGTGATAATTATAATTGGTAACATTTATTTAGTGCTTGTTATGTTCCCAGCAGTGTTCTGTTTTACCTGCATTATCGCCTTGAATCATCCTAACAACCCCATGAGGGAGGTGATGTAATTGTCTTTGGCTTACAGATAGGGACACTGAGGCAGAGAGCGGTGAAGGAATGTGCCCCAGGCCACACAGCTGCTAAATGGTGGGCCAGGATTACTCACACAGCTGAGCCTCTGCTCATGTCTCCCGCATGCTAAGTGGCAGTAAGCATGGCCAGGCTTAGTTAAAATCCAGGCTCTGGGACAGGGGAAGTTTCCCTTTAGGATTTTGATTAGCCCAAAGTAAACATTTTTAATTCCAAATTTTCAGGTCCAGGGAAATCATTGGTGTAGATAATTACCCTAACACCACGCAGAGTTGCTACAGCAACTGTTCTCTGCTCCACTCACCCTCCAGACCAGCCCTGAGAGCCAGGTGTGGGCTTTGCCTCTCCAAAATATCAGCTCATTGACAAGAAAGACCTTGTGCTCTGAGATTCTTTACAGCACCCGGCGTGTTGAAAAGCTTATCCTTGATGTCCAGAGAGTTTTAAAGTCCACTCAGCATGATGAATGGGCTCTTGTGTGAGGGCCCTGGCTCCCAAAGCCTTCCTTCTCTCATCTCTGTAAAGAATGGCCTACCCGTGGTGATTCTTTTTTAAACTGCAAATACTCTTGGCTGGAGAAAATTATTTATTTATTTATTTATTTATTTATTTATTTATTTATTTATTTATTTTTGGCTGTGTTGGGTCTTCGTTTCTGTGCGAGGGCTTTTTCTAGTTGCAGCAAGCGGGGGCCACTCTTCATCGCGTTGCGCGGGCCTTTCACTGTCGCGGCCTCTCTTGTTGCCGGGCACAAGCTCCAGACGCGCAGGCTCAGTAGTTGTGGCTCATGGGCCTAGTTGCTCCGCGGCATGTGGGATCTTCCCAGACCAGGGCTCGAACACGTGTCCCCTGCATTGGCAGGCAGATTCTCAACCACTGCGCCGCCAGGGAAGCCCCCTGGAAAAATTTTGAGACATCAATTTCTTAGAGTGCCTTCATGGATCAGATTACTTTCCTTTCAATCATGAGAAGCCAGGTCCCCCCTGGACCCAGGTGGAGGGGAAGTTGGAGTAAGGCATTGATGGTCCGAGTTTACCCTGGGCTGGCTACCCTGGGTGGGGCTAGACTGTGGATTCCATGTGGAAAACTGCTCTAGGCTGTGGCAGAAGATGATGTTTCTTTGTTACTCATGATCAAAGACTGAAGGGGCTCTTCTGTATTTTCCATAAGCTGGGATCCAGCCTGGGAATCTTGTATTTGCTCTTTTCCACACTGTCTGCTACCCCATTGCTCACTTCTGAACCTCCCAGAGATGAATAATTTAGCTGGCGCCGGAATAAAAATCTCAGCACTCTCATCTCACTTCACTGTGGATTCATACTGAGCAGCTAGAGGTAGAAGGGGTTGGGGAGAGTGACTGAAAAAGACCGTAAACCCGCAGTATGTCACGGTCCCCTTCATGAAGGAAGTTTGCGGTGCCAGCCATGAAATGGCCAAAATCCTAATGGTGAGAAGCACATTTCATTGGACTCCTGGAAAATGATTCAGCCATACTCACTCCTAATCCGACTTAATGATCCTATTTTGATAGCATTACATATTTATTTGCTGGTTAGGAGAAAAACCACCACCTCACAAGGTCTCCCCACAGGTGCTCTAAAAACAAGGCTACTGGATGAGCCACTGTCCTTGCTCCATTCCCGGGGCCTAGGGCTTTAGTGTGAGAACATGGCCTTCAGACGGGCTGGGATGTTTGGAAGGGCAGGAACCAGGATGGGGGGTGGTGGCAGTGCTAACAGTTCTAAGCAAGCCATTTGGGGCGGGAGCGTGGTCGTGAGGGAACGTTATCTGGCATGATTCTTTGTTTTCACAGCATCACCTCCTATTCCTCAGACCAACAGAATCACCAAGCTGTAAACAGCACACCTTACAAATCAGGGTTCCCTGGCATGGCTGGAGCGTTCATTACCAGCCATAAAGGCACGCCAGCAAGGGAGGTTGCTGTTCTGTAGCCCAATTTTCCGTCGCAATAACCCAATTAACTGGTGTGTGTGTTTGTTTTACAAAGCTCCAAGCTACAATAAACCATACAGATACGCGGGCTGCAGAAAGCTCCGTAATTAGGACAAGGTGTACAAATTAAACTACTCTTTTTAAACTTCAAACCAGCTAACTTCTGACATACTGTACGGCTGGGGCTTCAGGGACTGAACCCAATTAACATCTTAGTATTTTATAAGCATCGTTTTAATTGCATTTGTATGCAATCTTCTCTCCAAGTGCCTTTCAAGGTGCTAGTCCTTGTTCAGCTTTTATTACTTTGGTGATTTAAATCTTCTCTCTTAGAGGTTCCCGTTAATAATGCCTACTGCTACTTCAAATGCTGGTCCAACATAAAACTCGTCTCTCAAAAGAATTATGCTTTAAAATAGTTACATTTAACTTTATTATTACATTTTTAATTTTTTTCACTGTCTGAACATTATGCCTTTAAACGTTTTATCAACCTGTCAGCTCTTGTAACGGCTAGGAAAGAGATTCTTTTTAGAAGCTGGGATGGTGGTTCCCCCACCCCCTTACTCTGCTCACCATTAGTGCAGCGTAAAAGTGTTTGGTGCTGTTGGATGCCATGATGAGGAGGAGGTATTAGAATGAGAAAATTTAGGGTTTTTAAATTCCCTTTAGGGTTTCAGCATCATTGTCTGCATTTTGAGAATGGGGCAGGCAAGTGAGGCATTTTCTTCCCGTGCGATATTTAAAGAGTTACCAAAACATGCAGAGATCGAGATAAATAATATTTTAATGAAATGTTAAAAAATATAATCAGTAAAATATGACTTGCAGACCAGCTATCATTTTTGTAAATAAATCTTTTGGAGGCCAGGGCTGGTGTTAGGGTGAGGTGAGTGAGGCAGTGTTGTACAAGTGCAGACTTGGTGTCTGTTTTATTTAAAATTCTGATCTTTTATTCACCATTGATTTTTTTTGGCGTTCATTTGTATTATCAAAAATATTGCATTAAAATATTACTTATTTTGATTTCTGGTTTTTTTTGTGCCCCCTTAAATTTTGCACCTGGGTGAGTGAGCGTCTCATTCACCTCCCCCTGTTCCAGACCCTGCTATAAATCTAAGGGCAAGGAACACTTTAAAAGGGATTTAAACATGTGGAGAAGTCCTGAAGGAAAGTTTTCATCCAGTGAGTCCAAAATGTAGGGCAAAACTCAACCCAATGTACGGTGGACACAGAAGTCCTCACTTTCTGCTTAGAAACACCCAAATGAGGGGCGATGCCTGAGTTTATGGGAACTACCACATGGCAAACTCTTCTTCAAAACCCTAGCCCATAAGTTTTTGTAATTTTCCTTTTGTACTTCTCATTGCAAGAAGGAGTTAGGAAAAATGAGTACTAATGTTGTGCTCAATTAGGATTTCTGTTATCTGGATAAAAATATACAGTCTTGAGCAGGCAGTGGGATCCTCCTGGAATATTTTAAACCTTTTTGCTTGATTGAGTGTCTTGTCAAACAAAACTGGCAGCCTCTCTCCCAGAGCTGCCTGAATCTATGCAGATATGATTTCTATCATGCCTTTATTATGTGTAGTCTGTAATAAGGATGAGCACATATAAATCATCTCTGGATGGCAGTTAGGATGCAATACTCAAAGGAGAAAGACATTTCTGCTTTCAAATGTCTAGTGATTTCAGATATTATATAGCAAGTCTCCCCTGAACTGCACAATCTTCAATTCTACTCAAGCCCTTCTGTGGAAGAATGAGACTTTCATATCTTTCTTTGCAAGAATCGCTAGCGTGGTAAGAATTGTGTCACTGAGACTAGACCACTGTATCTTTTTGGCTAGTCTGATGTCAAAGTTGCATTTGAAAAGAAGATCCTTCTGTAATTTGATTTAAGAAGCTGGTCTTAAGAGATAGTGGGGAGACCTCAGAGTTGGGGTCTGCTTTTCTCTAATGGGGCACAAGTCTTGGAGTGGGGAACTATCAAAATTCTGTTGATCTGAGTCTGCAGCAAGAACAAAGTGCACTTCTGGTGACATTTCTAAGGGTCATTCTTTCCCCTGGATCAGGAACTGAGTCATAAATATCTCAACCTCCTCTCCATGACACAAAGGGTAATTTGGTAAGGGAAAAAACAAACAAACCAACCTCTACCACAAAGCCAAAGGCAAGAGCTCCAGACCTGGCTACTGATATTGTTGAGCACTTACTGTGTATCAAGCATTGAATATCTCCTTGTATTATCTCATTTACTCTTTGGTAGGTTGCAACAATGCAGGGACTATTCAGATACCCATCATACAGACAAGGGAAGGGAAGCAAGCTAAGTAATGCCCCTTTGGTCACAGGTTTGTTAGGTGGTGGGCCAGGATTCAAATCCAGACACACTGGTTCCTGATACAATTTCTCATCCCCTCTGTTTTCATGTACTGTGTGGTCTTGGGCCACTTTACCTGTCAGATCTCAGGAGGAGCAGGACAAGAGTGAAATAGCTGGCTAGGAAACTGAAGCAGGTAAGTGGTTGGAGGGTCTCTGGATCACACTTCAGTTGCCATTACAAGGCAGTTCCAAGGAATTCTTTGGTTGGGTTGTGGTGAGTGTGTATATGGACTGGGGGTGGCAGTGGTGACAGTGAGTGGGGTAAATTCCTGACATATTGTGAAGTAACATTGGCCTTTGAGATCCCCAATTCTCTGGTCTGAGGTCTTCTTCCCCTTTCAATGCCTTCCCTTCCTCCCTCCAGGAGTCTTGGATTTGACTGCTGTAGGTCCACCAGACCAATGCTCAACCTTTCTCACACTGCAGCACACGTGAGAACTTCATTTGGGAGGTCAGGCTGCCCTGCCCCTGTGTCTGTCTCCCAGCTGCCTGGGGGTTGAGAGGGTTCAGGATATGGCAGAGCTGGGGGAAGCCCTGTACAAAACCACGAATACCATGAGGCCTGGGGATGTGTATCTCTATGCCTAGCATAGTTGTTGACTAGATACATCACTCCTGGTGCAAAGGGAGACATCATGGTAAAATAATTCGCACCAAGTCGTCAGAGATTTAACCAGCCAATATACACATGTAAGACTGCCCTTCCTTTTAGGAACATTAGCTCTTGAGAGTGGGAGATCTTTGGGGGCAAGGGCTTTCCTCAGAACCTGTCATCATGTCAAGTGGCTTCTTCACCCTGCAGCGAAAGGTGAGAGGTGAGGAGTGTCAAGCCTCAGGGAGAGGGAGCAATAAGATAAGGAAGGAGGCTTGGGGAGAGAGCAAAGAACAGAGAGAAGACAAAGAGACAGGAAGAGAGGCGCGTTGCATGACTGGAGCCTTTTTTAGTGGGACTGAGGGGGAATGGTTGTCTGAACACAAACCCAGGAAGTTGCTGTGACGTGCACTCTTTTCTACCTTATCTACAGGCAGCTCCGGCCAGATAAGGGGTGTCACTGTGATTTCTCATTCTTGGCTGCTCTGGTTGTGCGGTTGTCCAACCCCCATCCCAGATTGTCTGAGTAAGGGCTTCCCTGGGCTTTCTCAGAAACCCAAATGGTTGGCACAAGGATTCAGACCTTGTCAGTTGAGCTGCTGAGAGCTGAGATCCCAGCTGGTTAAGATGCATGGTTCTCCATAGCTGGCTGGAAAAAGCATTGCCCTGTAAGGCTGTCATTCTTCATCTGTAAACTGGAGATGGTAATTGCCTCCCACACTACCTTCCAGAATTGTCAAAGGTGATCCAATCTCCATAAAGGTACTTTGAATACTGTAGTCTATACAGGCATAAGACATTACTATGATTTAAGGTGGCAACATAATTTCAAATTGGGAAGGGAGGTCTATGTAGAGGTCAGCTGATCTACCCCTTTAACTCAATGCAAGGTGATTTGCCCTTAAGTGATTTTATTCTAGGTGTTGCAAATCCCACTCTGAAGCTTTTGAGGGGGGGACATTCTACACACCCATTCACTCTTGCAGTAGGGAAGTCTTAACCTAAAATTTGCCCGTTGCAGTGGGAGCTGTTACCTTTCTTTGCCTATGATACAGATGCAAAAAAAATGAGTGTAAATCATCCATAGTAGCACATCTCTTTATGTACTTGAGTGCCTTCCACAGACTTCTTTTCCTTCGAGCAGGAACCCCTGCTCTGAGAGGTCCTTTTAACTCACTTCCCAAACTCATTTTCTGTCCTTCAATGATCTGAACTGTTCTTTGTGGAATTTGATGTTCCAAGCCTTCACCTTCTGCCATGCCTTGAGGCTCAGGAATAAGGACCCAGCTCACCCACTCTTGGGAGAGAGGAGGTGTAGTTGAGAAGTTCTAGTGGCCAGCATTTGGCGGCAGAGGAGGGCTGGGCCATTTTGGGCCACTGCGTTGCTGACTGTTGACCCCAGAGAGTCCTAATGGCAGCCCCTGGCTTCATTTAGCCTGGCTTTGGCAGCTGGAAGCCTGTGGCAGGTGATACTTGCTGAGCGGATGAACTTTTCTGGCTTGGTGCAGACAGACTCCGGGGCATGGCTCAGATAGGCTAAACTCAGAGTGTGCTGATGTCTGCAGGTAGAAGACATTTAATATGGGGTTCAGTAATTGCTTATATGGCAGTGTGAGGTCAGCAGAAGAATGCTGGAGAAGCAGATAGAATTCCAGGGTGCTAGTCTAGCCTTTGACAAACAATGTGACGTGGGCAAGCAACTTGGCCTCTCTGAGCCTCAGCTTTCTGATCTTTTAAGATGAAGGTGATATCTGTTTCACTGGATAATGTGTGAAGACTAGAGGAGCTCATACATGTGAAAATGTGGAGGACAGTTTAATTTGAAAATTATATAAGGGATTATTATTATTATCATATTAACATTATTCACCTCACTAAACAAACTTCTGTATCTCCTTGGGCAGAAAAGAAGGGAAGCATAAATTCTAAGTAGCCAGAAAAGTCATTGTGTCAGATTTCCCATTCAATGCCTAAAAGCCCCACCAAGCAGGGACATTACCTTTTCATGGTGGGGACTCTGGAGCTTGGCGAAGTTTCCTTCTCTGGCTGGGCCTGGAAGGGCCAGGCTGGTTGAGGGTGCACTGTCTTGGAAACTCCCTGAGGCTAAAGAAATGGCTCTGACACTGACCCTGCACTCAAGGATTCCAGGGGTCAATCATTTCTTCCTTTAACAGGCATTTATTATGCTACTGTGTGTCAGGCACTGTGCTAATTTGGGGGAT
Organism: Balaenoptera acutorostrata; assembly: GCF_949987535.1. Lineage (NCBI taxonomy): Eukaryota > Metazoa > Chordata > Mammalia > Artiodactyla > Balaenopteridae > Balaenoptera > Balaenoptera acutorostrata. The sequence continues at coordinate 142,507,944 of NC_080065.1, forward strand.
GCCATGGTAAACAAGGCAGATATTGTCTCTGCTCTCCTGGTAGCTCCACCCTAAATGGTTGTGGATGGTTTTTAGGGCATCTGTGAATTTTGGGAAATTGGATACAAAATTACATGTGTTTGTGCAGTTGTTTCCCCCCCCCCCCCCCCCTTAGGGCAAGTGTTTGTGTCTCTGACAGGATTCTAAAAGCAGCTCAGAACTCCTCTAAAAAGGTTAAGAACCATAGTCTGGTGGGAAAGATTAGCTATTCACATGAAACAGTAACTACAAGGCAGGAAGTGTCTTGTAGAGAGTATACCCTGGGTACAAAACGGGGAGTACTTCTTGTCAGCTGGGATGTTTGGGGAAGGCTGGGTGGAGAAGGATGTATTTGACCTGATTCTTAAAAAATGGGAGAGTGCAATTCAGTGCCTCTTTATTGCATAACACCTAGAGGAACCATTCACATCATAGTCTGTGTGAGTAGTGCCCCTTGGAGTTGAGCAGTGCACAGCCTGTGCATCTATACATGGTGACCCTGACTTGGTTGGGGGAAAGAAATCATCTTTGTTGGTGAGTTATGGATTTCTTGAGAAAGTTATGATAACCACTCTTTTGTCACATCACGCCAACAGGATAGAAAGACCAATAGGAGAAACCCTAAAGAAAAACTCAGCTTGTGGAGCAACCTCAGTGTGCAAATAGAATTGGTTTTCTTATTTTCCCTTTTAATCGTTTGAAGTCCTCACATGCCTTATTAAAGGAAGCTCAGAGTCTCCCACCACCCCTTGAATTATCCAAACCCCAAGGGCTTGCTAACTTAGCCCACAGGGTGGTCAGTCTTTATTGGACTTGCTGAGGAGGGAAGTGGAGTATGGGCAATCTTCTAGTGATGCGGTTTCTCACTGGCCCATGTGTGACTTGGAAAGCATCGTTCTGCACCACTCTTGGGCGAGGCTTCAGCTCAGGTCCCATCATGGTTGCACCAGGACTCAGGGACTCTTGGCTCACCCTCACTTGCTCAAATGTCTTCCAGGGATGAAGTTGTCAACAGCATCATTGCTGAAGGGCTGGCTTCAAAGTCCTCCCCTTCAGCAGCCTAGAACATTGATTCTGCTTCCTCCGCTCCTACCCTTTCCCCTGGGGTAGGGCTCCTTCCTTCTCAGACCCTCAAAAGGCATAAGGTTTTATTACATCCCTGTCTGAGAACAGTCGGTACTCTCACAATGCCTCCCTTTTGAGGAAAGTTCTCTTCAGGAATTTATACAGTGACGCAGCTGGTAACTTCTGTTAAAGAAAGAGAAACTTAGCTCAAACATAGTCTCTGGTAGGCAGTCCTCTGATGGGTTCCCTCTCCACAAACAAGTTTTATGGGCAGGTAGTACAACGGAAAGATCACAAGCTGTAGAGTAAAAATTTGGATTTGAATGCTGCATCGGATCTGTGACCTTGGGCAGTTTATTTAATCCTCTCTGAACTTCAGTTTCTTCCTCTCTGAAATCTTTATATATTGCCTACCTCAGAGGGTTCTTATGCAGATTAAACAAAATGATGCATGTAAAGCACTTAGCACTGTGCCTGGCATAGGGTTAGAACTCAAAAAACTTTACCTACAACTAGTAGGAAGAAATGAGGAAGAAGATGAGAAAGAGAAGGAGGCAAAGGAAAGAAAATTGGACATAGGGCGAGATTGGAGGGGCAGGAGCAGATAGCCAGCACCCATGATCATCCTACTGTACCCCTGTTGTATGCACCAGCAGCGACCCCCCCTCACCCCCCAATTCCTTCTTTTCCTCAGAAGCAGAAGACATTGTAACCAGGGCTTTTCCCCAGCTCCAGGCAGTGTGGATGTCATTTTTTCACTGGGAGCTTTCTCAGTGGATGGGATTCCTCTGAATCCCTGAGCTAACCCTCTCAGCTGTGAGGCCTCAGTTATCGCCAGCCTTTAGGCAGCCCAATACATCCTCTCCCTTCCTCCATAGGCTGCCCCAGCCAGCCTCAACTCAGCTTCTCACAGCCGGGCCTGCCTGCCTGTGCCTTGGAGGCATTACTGGTGACCCTGGGCCCACTTTCCCTTAACCCTCTTCTACCAAGGCTCATTGCAGGGGTCAGGGAGCTCTTCCCAGGAGCCCTGGGCCCTCCACTGGGATGTCCTGTGGGACTGGGGCTTCTGGCCAAGGGGTGGCCTCAGGAACTTAGCAGTGAGTTAGGCATGTGTTCTGTGCTGTTGCTGCCCCCCAATCCAGGCAGTGACCGGGGGTGTGTGTCAGTGAAAGTTGACATTTGCATATTGAGCTCTTCTTGGCACGCACTGGACAAAGAGTGATGTGCTATGGCTGTGATCTCCCGGAAAAGGGCCAAGAGACCCAGGATGTTTTGTGCCTCTCTAGGGGCTGGCAGGCTGGACTTAAGCAGGGTGCTATCCTGAAACCTTAGTCTAGTGCTGGGTACAGCATTGCTGGGTGCCTCCGTTTCTCATGGGTCTATCCAGACCCCAGGATCATTAGAAACAGCTCCAGCATGTCTAGGGTTGGGGGTGAGGAGCACTGTCCCTTTCCCTCACTTACACATCAACATTAGTTGTGTTATCTTGAGCAAGTTACCTCTTTTCCCAATGGGTTTCCTCATCTGCAAAGTGGCAGTAGTAATGGCTGTTGTGATAAGTCATGCTTGTAAGCCCTTGACACAGTGCCTGGCAGGTAGTAAGTGCTTAGTAAACATTTGTTACTGTTTTTCTTATTTGCTTGAATAGCGCTTTTAATTTCCCAAAGCTTTCACACAGCTCTTACTTAAATTTCAAGCATTATGGAACCTCTTTGTGGGTAATCAATTCCATTTGACATTTGAAGAAACAGCCACAGAGAAGTAGGATGACTTGGCTGAGGTGACACAGCAAGCCAGGGTCAGGTCAGATCTCCTGACTTCCAGGGGTGCTCCCTCCTAGATCCACGGAAATAAATCCAGGGACTTTACCACCTCCAGGCACAGCCCACACTCAAAGTTCCCAGAATAGGCTTTGTTCCTCTGGCATATGTTGATCCCTTGGTAAGAACTTGTAGTAAAAACTTATTCCTTCCTCAAGGTCCTGCTCAAATGTTATTGGCTATGTAAAGGAAATTCTCTAGCTTCCCAGACTGAATTAATCCTTCTTGCCTTGTGTTTTGGACAGATATCCGGCTAGGCACTTGATATTGTAGTGCAACTGAATTGTAATTGACCATGAATTTTGCCAAGTAAAAAACAATGTCTTATGCATCTTTGTACCCCAAACAGTTCAGAGTAGGTGCTCCTTAAATATGTGTTGAATTAATAATACTTATAATAGTACAAGTAAATATGATCCCATTTAATTCTTACAACAACCCTATGAGCTAGGTACTATTATTGTCCCCATTTTCCAGATAGGAATACTGAGGTTTCGAGGAGTTAAGTAACTTGTCTGAGGTCACACAGCTAGAAAGTGGCTGGACTGTGACTTGAATCTAGATCTTACTATCTCCAGAGCTGAGCTCTTAACCACTTCTGGGTTCTCTCATACCCATTCATATGGAGCTTTTTCTCCAGGTGATAAATACCTATCCTATTTCTCAGAAGCTGCTCCAGGCCTGCATGCCAAGAGGGAGGAGTAAGAGGCAACTGGGGAGTTGCAGGCTGAGCTGGAACAGAAAAACCTGAATAAGGCTCATTGCCTCTATGAAGTTAAGAGGCAAATGTCTTCGACTCCCCTCTCCCTGAGCAGCTGAATGGGTCAGCCACATATAATGCTGTGGCATGCTGGAAAGCCTTTGAGAAATGGTATCTATTCTCTTGTAGTTGGCCTTTTCCAGGGCCCATGAGTTAGTGGACCTTTGCATGGCCCCTCGCCTGCAATTGCCTCAAGGATAACGCTTTAGGAAACACTTCTTGCCTATTGCTGCGTCAAGTAAATGGAAGTTACCAGTGTTCATCCAGGACCTAGAGTTGGGTCTCACCAAATGACTCTGGGGGGAGATTTCTACATGGAGAAACACCAGTGATAACTTCAGTGGGACTGAAACTAAAGATGTGTGTATAAAGGATAGGTGGAGCTTCTGGGACAGGAAGCTACACAGAAGGGCCCTGTGCTCAGAACCCTTGGAGAAGGTCACATAACTGTGTTTGGGCATTGGGATCATCATGACATGTCTTTTAACCCAGTTTTCTAGTAAATTTCAAGGAAGAAACCCATGGCTCCTGCTCAAGTCTCTCATTGCAAAGTTTTAGGATTGGAAGGGACTTTAGAAATTAGCTAACCCAGCAAATATATAATATTCATCTTACCCCTACCCAATCCTGTGCCCATAGCAATGGCAGACATCACTCATTGATGGCAGTGTTCTCTCCAGAAAAGCCTAAATGCAGCCTCAGAATCCTTTAATACTTAGTGGTCCAAGCGGTGTGGAGTTGGCCACAGACTCCAACCAGAACCTTTAACTTTTAGCTTAGCTCTCTTCACGTGGTTCCTTCCTGGGTCTGAGGGAATGGGGAACTTGAGGATGCTGCCTGGGAAATATTGCAGCTTCTGTTTTTATTGGCTGTTAATAGGGGCAACCAAAGTCTTGGACAGGATGCTAGATTAAAGATATGAAGTCAAATTCTGGTCTTGATGTTGCCACAAAGGAGCTGAGTGATCGTAGGCAAGTTGTAACCTCCTTGGATCTTAGTTTGCCTCATCTGTAAAATAAAGGGCTTGAGAGGACCACATGATTGCTATGGACCTTCTTTCAGAAGTGTGGCTTTGAAATGTTTTGGTATGTCGAGATATGTCGTGGAGATATATGTTTCTTGCTCCTAGGAGGCAGCGTCTATATGCCCTATATCACCAAGGGCAGACGTGTGACAATCATGCTGCCACTTCCCACTTCCATGCCTGTAGCTTATATTGGCAATGTGGACCCCATGTGGACTCAATCTTAGAATCCTTTTCTCAATCTTGAGAATCCTCTTCATCCTTTTTGGTGGGGTGGGGAAGTCTAGGCAGCCACTACCGATTGATTAAAGTTTGTGAGGCAAATAAAAACTATTTGCCATCTGTTATGGGCTGAATTGTGTCCCTCCAAAATATTCATGTTGAAGTCCCAATCCCTAGTACCTCATAATGTATTTGGAGATAGGGTCTTTACAGAGGTGGTTAAGTTAAAATGAGGTCATTAGGAAGAGGCCTAATCCAATATGACTGGTCTCCTTATAAGAAGAGGTAACTTGGACAGAAATACGTACAGAGGGAAGATGATGAAGATGCAGGGAAAGGATGATCATCTACAAGCCAAGGAGAAAGGCCTGGAACAGATCCTTCCCTCATGGTCTTCAGAAGAAAGTCACCTCCTTGATCTTGGACTTCTAGCCTCCAGAACTATAAGAAAATAAATCTCAGTTGCTGAAGTCACCTACTCTAGGGTATCTTGTTACGGCAGCCCTAGCAGACTCATATACGGTCACTTGCCTACATGGAGTCTGGCAGGAAAGATGCAAACAAAAATACAAAATTGTGAGAGCAGTTCACTTTGCCCTCATTCACCTTGTAAAGCCTGGCTTTGAAGACCTGATAGGGTTTTATTGTCAAGGAGCCAGGAAAGTAAAACTTGGAGAGATATTCCCCTAATTCTATGGCCTTGGGTGAGTCCTTAAACTTCTCTGGACCCCATGTCCTCATCTGTAGAGTGAGACACTTAGATTGGAGCAGATGTCTTCAAAATACTTTACTCAAACAAAATCTTAGGCAGAAACCGAAGAAGTAAAACCTGGATAAACATGAAGCTGTTTGGATAGAGGTGGAAGTGGGGGACCTGGGACTGTCTTCTTTCCTCTATCCCCTAGATCCTTAGCACAGCTAGGATTACAAAGGCCCCATCCCAGATCAGAGGTTCTGCAAAGTCAGGAGGGTAACATCTGAGTCCACTGGACTGTGGGACCCTGGAGAGAGGAACTGTCTCTTAATTAACTTAGCATAGTGCCAGGTTCACAGCAGGTGCTCAATAAATGTGAAAAGAAGGGAGGAGATAAAATGATAGAAAAAAGGAAGAGAAGAAAATATTGCTGCAGAGTTCTAGAGGGGGCCTGAGCCATTCAGATATCCTTAGGATGTTCTTTTTTGTTTTGCTTTGACCTAGAACTTTCTTGCCTTTTCTAGAAACTAAGGCCACAAACTGAAACTCAATCAGGCACTGGAGAAGTAGAGGTGATTGGAAATGGACTTAAATCTCCCATGAGGCCAAAGGGTTAAATCGCTGTTTCAGACCAGTTGGGGTTTGACTGGCTGAGAGTTAAAAAGGGAAGTTGGGAACTGGTTGGGAGCTGGGGAGGCGGGTTTTCTTCTGGGCTGCTTGCTAAGGGTTTGGCATTTCACCTGCTAGATGGCGCTGTCCTCTAAGGAAAGACGCCAGCTCTGCTCTAACGGGGCTCAGTCAAGGAAACAGGAACAACTGAAGTTGAAAAGAATTGATGGGCAAGAGGCAGAGGGGATGGAGGATAGCCCTTTCGGCAGAAGCAGCATCTCCTTTTGTGGTGGCTCTGGTTCCCTTTATAGATCTTATTTTTCAGCGTGGGTGTTCATATACCACATCTGAAAAGTCACAGGGCCTTTTGCTCTGAACAAAAGTGAATAAGAAATGTGTGTATGTGTGTGTTTTGTGAGGAAGGGACAGGGAAGGTCCCTGAGGCTACAACTTACAAATGACATGCCCCAGCCCTGGTGTTTGGCCTTGACTTAAACGAGATCAGTGGGAAAAAGAAACAGTCAGTCCTTTCTCCATGCTGCCTGCCAAGCTGGACGCCTCAGGCTCCTTGAGCTTTACTCCAAAGCCTCTAGCTCAGCTCCAAATTGCGGGGGCATACTGCTTGTAGGGACCGAGCCTCCCTCTCTCCGGGCACTGTTAGTGTTAGGCTGATGTGCTGGCTCTGGGTCTGCTGAAATCAGGGATGCGGCCTGCAACTACTCCCACTCTATCAACAGCCAGAAGGAAGGAAAACAAAGATAAGGGCCGGGGGGATGGAACCAGCAGGGGACCTAAGAGGAGGGACGGGAGGGTTGAGGAAAGACAGGGGACAAGGGAACAAAGAACAGAGGTGAAGGGTGAAGGGGATGGGGTGGGGGGTGAGAGAGACACGTAGGACCAGGTGTCCAGAAAGAAAGGAAAGGGCCATGCAGGGGAGCCAGTGGAGGAGAGAGGATGGACCAGTGGGGGAAATGAGAAGACCAGGAAGCCAGAGTGGAGCTTTCAAGTTGGTGCTAAAGCCAGGAAACGTAAAAGGCAGGGGAAGGAGGTTCTGCCAGGGAAACAGGAAAACAGAGGAAGAGGAAGCCTAGTAATTAGGGAAAACCTGACCAAGGGCCCAGAAGGAGAGGAAAACCACTGTAATGGGGAGGTTGCGGAAAAGCAAGGCAGCAGATAGTGGAAGCAAGCTTTGAAGCAGGAGGGTGGAAGCAAGGGAGGCAGAGAGCAGAGCTGGGAAGGAGAAAAAGAACGAGGAGATGGAATGCGCAAAACCCAGCGTGGTGGAGAGCGAGGGAACTGGGAAGGAACCATGAAAAGAATGCTAACCTTATGGTCGTAAAAACCAGAATGCGTGTATTTTGGCCTGCGACCGTGGTCCAGGAGACACAGCGTGGCTTTTAAGCAAGTCGTGGAGTGGTTGTGTCCACAGGTTAGTAGCTTGTCCTGGTCTGCTGCTTTGAAATGCAGCTGCTCTGAGTTGCCCACTTGTTGGCTGGCAGCCTGTTACTGGGGACATCAGATGAAACCCACTCTCCACACCTAAGATATCCCCGCTCAGTTTATGGTGCTCTAAGTTCAGAGGCACCAACTTTTCTTCCAGGGCAGTCGCTGCCCTTTGCAGGCCAGGAGTTGAGATGTGTATCCTGCGGGGTGACCTGCTCGCTGTCTCTTGAATCAATGGTCCCTTGGAGGATGTTTCTCGGTGGGACTGGTGTAGAGGCTCTGGAAGGGCAGAGGGGGAGATATGTTAAAGGTAATACAGGATGGAGGTTAAGGGAAGGGACCCTGGAGTCTGATAGCCACAATTTGGTTCCTTGTTTTACCATTTTACTGTGTAAACTAGCATATGTTTCTTAGCCTCTCTGAGCCTAATTACTCATCTGTAAAATTGGGCTCATAATTATACCTATCTCATAGGGTTCTGATGAATCTTAAATGAGATAATCTGTGGGGCTAGCAGAGTGGCTAGATCATATTGATGCTCATTAAATGTTAGCTGTTCTTTTTTTTATGATTTAAAGACCAGATAACTCTGTGTGTGTGTGTGTGTGTGTGTGTGTGTGTGTGTGTGTTTGGGGGGATCAGTCCTTGAATGAAGAGTAAGGGGCTTAGATTTTTTTTTTGAATTTTATTTTATTTATTTTTTTATACAGCAGGTTCTTATTAGTTATCCATTTTATACATATTAGGGTATACATGTCAATCCCAATCTCCCAATTCATCCCAACACCACCACCCCCCTGCCACTTACCCCCTTGTTGTCCATATGTTTGTTCTCTACATCTGTGTCTCTATTTCTGCACTGCATCTTCTTTATCCATTTGTCTGCTGATGGGCATGTAGGTTGCTTCCATGACCTGGCTATTGTAAATAGTGCTGCAATGAACATTGGGGTGCATGTGTCTTTTTGAATTATGGTTTTCTCAGAGTATATGCCCAGTAGTGGGATTGCTGGGTCGTATGGTAGTTCTATTTTTAGTTTTTTAAGGAACCTCCATACTGTTCTCCATAGTGGCTGTATCAATTTACATTCCCACCAACAGTGCAAGACGGTTGCCTTTTCTCCACACCCTCTCCAGCATTTGTTGTTTGTGGATTTTCTGATGATGAAGAGGCTTAGATTTGAAGGTATTTTAGCAAGGGAATGATCTGTGCAAATCATTGTTTGTGAAAATAGATCCAGCAGTGACATATGGCTCCTTTGGGGAATAGGAGAGACCATTTTGTTGACCAGAGCATGCATGAGATAGTGGGTGCCTGGACTAGGGATGGGGGTGGTGCTGAAAAAAATGTAAAGGGTATTTTGAGAGGCAGCCCAAACCCCAAAACCTTTATGACTGGATGGACAGGTGGTGGGAGAGGGACATTTTAAGCATGACTCCAAGGTTTGGGGGCCTAGAACAGGGGTCAGAGGGAGCTCTCAAGCTAAGAATGATTTTTTACATTTTTAAAGGATTGTTTAAAAAAAACAAAGAAGAACGTGTGACAGAGAAAGGATGTGGTCTGCAAAGCCTAAAATATTTCCTATTTAGCCCTTTACGGAAAGAGTTACCCTATCTCTGGCCCAGCCTATAGTATCAGAAGATGACTTTGCCCCCAAAATCAGGAAGGCTGGAGAGGTACAATGTCCCCCAGAAAATTAGAGCATTGGGACTAAAGCTGGAGCGAGGTTTGTGTGAAAAATGTACAAATTTGGGTCATATATTCATTCCACAAATATTTTTTGAATGTGGCTCAGGAGATTGACAGACCTGGTTGAATCCTGGCTCCATCTTCCTACCAGTCACCTTCACCAAGTTATGAATCTCTGTGTGCCTCACTCTTTTCCACTTGTAAAATGTAGATGATAACTATACTTACCTCCTGGAATTTGTTTTGGAAGATTAAATGTGATAAGACATGTAAAGCCTTTAGGCAGTGTCCGGCACACACCACATAATAAATATTAGCTTTTTTTATTTTTTTATTTTTATTTTTAAAAATTTATTTATTTATTTATTTATTTATGGCTGTGTTGGGTCTTCGTTTCTGTGCGAGGGCTTTCTCTAGTTGCGGCAAGTTGCGGCAAGTGGGGGCCATCGCGGTGTGCGGGCCTCTCATTATCGCGGCCTCTCTTGTTGCGGAGCACAGGCTCCAGACGCGCAGGCTCAGTAGTTGTGGCTCATGGGCCTAGTTGTTCCGTGGCATGTGGGATCTTCCCAGACCAGGGCTCGAACCAGTGTCCCCTGCATTGGCAGGCAGATTCTCAACCACTGCGCCACCAGGGAAGCCCCAATATTAGCTTTTATTGTTATTGGGAACCTAGAAGTCCGGAGATGGAAATGAACATGGCATGTGCTAAACAACAGTAAGAGGGTGAACTGGTTGGATAAATAACAATAAGCAAATATCACTTGCCATTATTATTATCATCGATATCATCACTCTTTTCCTGTTGTTAGAACTTGGTGTCTGGTCTTGGGACCCCAGTGTTCTCATTCGTAAAGCATGAGGTTTGCTAATATCCCTTCCAGCTCTGTCTTTTTAATTTTTTGTCAATTCCTTGGTCTTTCCCCATTTCACTTTCTCCCTTCCCTCTGTGCAATTACAAACACACTTAACTCTCTTTGACATTTCTGACAGCCAGGTCATCTCTTCCCCATCCTCTTTAAAAATCCTGATCATGTAAGAACTGATTCTGTTTTCCCTCCATTCCCAGTGAGCTCTTCCTTTCGCAGCCCCTCCCCCTTCAGGCGTTTCCAACAAAAGAGTCAGGTCATTTTTCATGCAGTATCAGCCAAATGTCAGCCTCCGAAGCATTTGTCCTTGTTTCTCAGAGTGTCGGAAGTTCTCCGTCTTCCCACTAGGACTTTCTGAGAGCATGGAGTGGATCCCAGAATTTCTAATCCTCCCTGCTGCAACTGAGCCTCTTCCCACACTTTGAGAAAAAGGATTGGGAAAAAAAGGCCGGTGGAGGAGCAAGGCACGCAGGCCTGGCGGGCTCACTGCTGCACGGGGTTTGTGCTGGCGGGCAGCTGTGCCCTGCGGGTTACTTACCGCTGCCTTGAGAGGCCAGTCGGGGGAGAGAGATTAGGGCCATCAAGATAAGGCAGAGAATATTCAAACTGGAAGCAAAAAGGGGCTTGTTTTTCCAATGTAAGTAATCAGGGAAGGGGAGGAGGTAATTTGCAGATTAGGAAAGTGAACAAAGACCATAAAATTAACTTTATAGCAAAGAGGAACACAGTCTGTTTGAAGAAATAAACCTCCATAAAGCGTTATTGTTGATAAAATCAGACTGTTGATTTAAACTAAATAGGAAATATGACCAAATCAGGGTGAGGAGGGGGGCTCAGTGGAAGTTGGGGTTGAAACTTCAGGAGGGGATGGAAGGCTGGTTTGGGCTTGAGAGACCTGATGTGGCATGGTGTGTGTGTGTGTGTGTGTGTGTGTGTGTGTGTGTGTGTGTGTTGATGCACGTGTATGCACGTGCATGTGTGTTGAGGGAGAGATGTAGTATTAAAGCAAGGATACCTGTGCTAAAGGCATAGATAAGAGGAATGTGCCTTTCCAAGATGCCTAAACTGCCTTCATTTTGGGATTGCCTTTATTTAAATGGATAAGAACGGATACTACACTTGATCTTAGCCAAAAGGCCAAGAAGTGATAAGATTATCTTTATTTTAAAAGTGGCCCTGACTTCCAAGCACTGGTAGACAGCACATATGCTCTTGCACACAGCCAGTCCCAACCCTACTTTCTCCTATTTTTAATTCTCAAATACCCACAAAAGCTCACCTGAAACACCAGTAACTCTCCCTGTGAACACCAGTACTGACCTAGGTACCAAAGTCCAAGAATTCCAAGGTCATGCCTTTGATCCCAAGGAGGTTTGGGCAGGGCTTCTCTCCCCTTTATCACAGACAGTTTGGCCAAATTAAGGTAATACCCCTGCAGCAGGCAGTGAGAAATCCAGCTCTGTGCTGTTAGCTGCCCTAGAGTTCTCCGTGCTGAGCCTTCCTGACCCCACATGGACTAGGAGGGAACACTTACATGGTTTTTGTTGTCTTTGACCTGCTGAGGTAGGACTCTTCCCAGGGACCGAGTTTCAGAGAAGCATCCCTGTGTAGCAGTGTGTACAAAAGTCTTCATTTCCCCCTCTAGGTCCATTATCCTCCTTTGTCCGTCTTGCTCTGACCCCTGGAAGCCACAGCCTGGGAATTCCCTATTTTTCCGGCTTTCTGGATGGTCCAACTTATGAGAGGCACCTTATGAGAGGCTGGAGGAGAGAGAGAGGGCAGGCTGCAGACTGGCAGTGGCTTTCTCTTCTGAAGTTCAGAGCTCTCGAACTATAGCTTAAGGCTCAGCTACGGGTTTCTCTGGGTTTGGGGCCTTAGCCTCGTCCCTTCAGGCACAGAGGTGGTCCTGGCCCCCCTGCAGCTGCTGCACCTGGAATGCATCACCAGCCTTTGTTGGCTTCCTTTAAATGTGCCCTTGCTTTTAACAATCCCTTCATTATGCTCTCCCTAATGCCCCTACTTGAGTGTGCCATTCTTGTAGGACCCTGGTGGATACAAGTGATTGCGAGTTCCTATCTGGAAAAGAGAAAGCCTGGGTCATTGAAGGTCATTGGGCAAGTTGCTTCTCCTTACTCACCTCAGGTTCTTCATCTGTGAAATGGGCATGATGGTGAGGTCATCTTTCAGCTAAAACATGCTAAGATTCTGTTTCCGCTAGTGGTGTAGTGGGCAGGGCTTTGGAGGAAAAAGAAACATAGGTTTGAATCCTGGTTTTGACACTTACTAGGTGTGTGGCCTTGGCCAAGTCTTAATCTCTTTGAATCTTTGTTTTCATCATCAGTAAAACAGGGAAGGTAACCCTTTCCTTGCAAGTTGAGGGGGAGGGTTAAATAAAATTACATGTATGGAAGCAATTAAAGCAGTTCTCATGATACAGAAGGCATCCAATCCATGAGAGAGCCTTTCTCTTCTTTCCAGGCTATCTTGGAGGGAAAATGCCTGAGCATGAGAGGAAAGAAGTTTGTAGCTTCTGGAGGTTCCCATTCTTTTCATCTCTAATTCTGTTTATTTATACTTGCTGACATCTCAGGTTACAGACTCCCATTCATTTATCCTTTCCAATCTGTCTAGTCCTTGAAGATTTCTCCCTGGAACCATTCCTTTAAAAGGAGGGCAGGCCTGTGGTTAGCTGGAAGGAGGGAACCAGAAGAAGCAGACCCTGGGCACCAGGCCACTCTCTAGCCTGGCGTTCTGACCAGAACAGGGATTTCTTTCAGTTCAGGGCTCTCTGGGACAGCTGACACATTTCAGGGACCTTCCCTTTCCTTCTTTATGCAGATGTCACCTTTATAACTGAAGGGTTGGGACTCTAATTTTTCATCGTAATTGCTTATACCTAGATTTTAGGACAAAAAGAGCTCTCAACCAACCCAATCCGTAGTCCTGCCCAACCCCAAACTTGCCGTGATTTTTGTATAGAGATTTTTTAAAAAGTATATAGAGTGGGACTTTTGAAATTTTTGCATGAAGTTTCAGTATTTAAATGTGTGCCCCACCACAGATAGATCCAGATGTGGACAAAGCTGTGAGTGAAAGGAAGTTTATCTGTAGTTTCTTCCATTCATTCTCAGTGTTCACTTTTTTCATTTCAGCATCTCAGTCTCCAGACACTCAACATCTATAACTGCCCATAGTTGACCAGAGATCCTCTGGCCAGGTTCTTTTCCAGGATCAAATAGACCCTTGTAATTCTGCCCTTACTGAATATAAACTTACATATCTTCGGTCTGTCAATAGCCACTGAGTGCTTTCAAGTATATAATAATTTGACCCATTCTTCTGTCTATCCATCCATTCATCCACCCGCCAACTTAACCAGCCAATTGACAAATATTGGTTGGGAGCCTCTTACGCACAAAATGTGGTAGGCTTTCTATAACAATTTTTTAAAAGTGTTAGTCGCTGTTCCAGGCTTAAGAAATATAGAGTATATTAGCAGACTCAAAACAAATAAAGGTGAAATGTTCTCTCACAATACCAGTGCAAGCAAGGGCTAAGTGTCCACTAGTATTGGGGAAAACTACCAGAGAAGGTATGGGAGCAGGGGAAATGGGAAAAAAGTAGGACATAGAATTCTAAAAGTAGACCTGTTTGGCTGGACTGGAGCATTTGAGTAAGTAGCTGTGGTAAGATCGGAAAGACTGATCAGTTTCTGGAAAAGGGGCTGGAATGTGAAGCTGAGAAGCATAAGCATTTCCTACATGTCATAGAGAGCTCCTGAAGATTTTTCTAGCTGGAAGAGTCATCTATAGAAGAGTAGAAGTGTGCAGAATGTTTTAGAGTATGGAGTGTTTGTATTATCTATTGACTCACTGATTCATAGATTCATGCAACAAAAATTTAGTGAGCTCTACTGTGTGCTAAATTCAGTGATCATGGCTGGACACTAGTTCTTATGGCTTCGTTCCCAGAGAAATCAAAGGAGTCTTTGTTTTGGGGAGAGTTTCTTATTTATCAAGACCAAATAATTAACCTAGAGAACAAAACCATTGCAGTTAACTCTTTTTTTAAAAAAAATTTATATTGTAAAATTAAACACAGATACAGAAAACCAACCCAAACAAATGTGTGACTTAGTGAATACACAGTGAATACACTGAATACCCTTATAACTACCACCCAAATTAAGAAATAGGAGTGCCAGCCTCCCCTGTAACTCCTCCATACGCCTCATCCCAACACAGTTCCTCCCTATCTCCAGAGGTAAGCACTATCCTGACTTTTATAGTAATCTGGTCCTTGCATTTATTTGTGGTTTTATCACTCAAGTGTGCATCCCTAAAACCTATAGTTTAGTCTTGCCCATATGTTTCTTTTTTAATTGGAGTATAATTACTTTACAATGTTGTGTTAGTTTACGCTGTACAGTGAAGTGAATCAGCTATATGTATACATATATCCCCTCCCTCTTGGACCTCCCTCCCTCCCCCCCCCCATCCCACCCATCTAGGTTGTCACAGAGCACTACAGCAGGTTTCCACTAGCTATCTATTTTACACATGGTAGTGTATATATGTCAATCTAAGTCTCCCGATTCGTCCCAACCCCCCTTCCCCGCCGTGTTCATGAGTCCATTCTCTACATCTGCATCTCTATTCCTGTCCTGCAAATAGGTTCATCTGTACCATTTTTGTAGATTCCACATATATGCGTTAATATATATTTGTTTTTCTCTGACTTACTTCACCCTGTATGACAGACTCTAGGTCCATCCACATCTCTACAAATGACCCAATTTCGTTCCTTTTTATGGCTGAGTAATATTCCATTGTATATATGTGCCACATCTTCTTTATCCACATTTAGGTTGCTTCCATGTCCTGGCTATTGTACATAGTGCTACAGTGAACATTGGAGTACATGTGTCTTTTTGAATTATGGTTTTCTCAGGGTATATGCCCAGTAGTGGGATTTCTGGGTCATATGATAATGCTATTTTTAGTTTTTTAAGGAACCTCCATGCTGTTCTCCATAGTGGCTGTATCAATTTACATTCCCACCAACAGTGCAAGAGGGTTCCCTTTTCTCCACACCCTCTCCAGCACTTATTGTTTGTAGATTTTCTGAAGATGCCCATTCTAACCGGTGTGAGGTGATACCTCATTGTAGTTTTGATTTACATTTCCCCAATAGTTAGTTATGTTGAGCATCTTTTCACGTGCCTCTTGGCCATCTGTATGTCTTCTTTGGAGAAATGTCTATTTAGGTCTTCTGCCCATTTTTGGATTGGGTTGTTTGTTTTTTTGATATTGATTTGCATGAGCTGTTTGTATATTTCAGAGATTAATCCTTTGTCAGTTTCCTTTTAGGTCTCTTTTAATCTATAGTTTCCCCTTCCACCTCTTTCTTTTTCTTACAATTTATCAGTGGATAAATCTGGGCCATTTGACTTGTCAAGGTTTTTACAGTCAGATTTGCTGACTGCTCACTCATGGTGCAGTTCAGTGTGTTCCTCTGTCTTCTGTATTTCCTGCAAATTGGGAGCTGGATCAAGAGACTTGATGTGATACAGGTTCGAGCCCTTTAACAAGATTATAGGTGGTGTTATGTCTTGTATTTGGTTCATGCTGTTTTTTGATGTTAGTTAAAGCAGGTGCTCAATGTCTACATTCATTAATTCTCATTGGGAGTTAAAAAATAGTAATATTTTAATTCTATAATTTCTTTTTATTTATCACCTGGGATACATTTTAAAAGTATAAAGGGACACTTTCTCTCATCTGCTATTTTGTTACACAGTACTACAGTTCTTGTAGGATAGGTAGGATAAGGTATGATTATTTCCTTTTATTTACCCAGTTTTCAGGATAACAACGGGATCATTGTTTTCTCCGAAGTTAACCAATTATTACTTTAAAAATATGTCATGAATTCATGGATTTATATGTATTTGATGAGTTTCAATCTACTGCACAGCTCAAGTCTTTGGCCAGTGGGAAACTCTTCAAGGTGCTTCCTGAATTCTTTTGACATGACCCTAGTGGCTTTTGACAACTTCCTTCTAACTTTATGTTAAGATGTTCCAAACTCATGGATATTTCCTGCCGCAGACCTGGAATTAGCCATTTATCCAAGAAATCCTGGTTTAGCTCAATGGGATATGTCACTTGAAGATCAAATCTGAGTGCTAGAGATGTTTACAGCTATTGGGTTAATTTTGTTTGTAAATCCTTTTAATGGAAAAAGCTGGAATAAACAAATACCTCATGAGTTTGTACTGATATTTCTAATTCAGATTTATATCTACAGGGTGTTTACTTAACATCTTCTATTTTTCCTTAGTAGCTCCTTTCTTGTACCAGAAAATTCTTGAAGATGCAAGGGATGGTAGAATTAGAATACCTCACTATTAGCTTTTGCTTTTTTCTACTTCACATATACAACATTCTGAGAATAATAATAGTTGTACTATCACTGACATTATTATCACTGAAAGGAGATAAAACATTTCTTTGCATATGCTAATCATCTCTCCATTTTTATAGTTGTAGTATATTTGCATTTTAAATCATACAGCCATTATGTACTAGAGTCTCTACCTTTTAACCCTCATTTAGTCATTTAACTACAAGTAACTATATATCTAATATTCACCAGCAATACCTGTCTGAAACTTGTTCTTTAGTAGACTCCTTAGGAGGGGCTCATGGGAATAATATTCTTTGAGTCTTTGCATGTTATTGGCAGTTTGTGATTTCCTGGATAAAAAATCCTTAGTTCACATTTTCTCTCCTTGAATATTTTAAATACATTACTGTAATTTCTTCTGGCAAAAAGCTTTGCTGTCAAAAAAAAAAATCAGAGGAAAATTTAATTTGATTTCTCTTATACGTTCTTTTTGCCTAGATATCCAGATTTTTCCTTTTTATTTTAAATACAATAATTTTTCTAGACTATGTCTTGATTTTGGTCATTCTGGGTCAGTATTCTCAAGTATATGCTATGTTCTTTCAATAAATAGTTCAAATCATTTTTTATATTGGGATAACTTTATTGAATTACAGTTCTTGGGTTTTTTTGGTTTGTGATTCCTATTTTCCTTTGCTTTCTTCTTCAGGGTCTCCTATTAGTTGTGTACTGGATCCTCTTTGCCTATCTTCCAGTTTACTCTTTTTAATGTAAGTTCCAATTGTTTGGATTTTGTGATAATGCGTAAGAGGTCTGGACAAATGTATATCTATTTAAAAGCTGATTTATGATTTGGGGTAATGAGTGACAATTTTTTAATACTGTTTTCATTTTATTAGGGGGCACTGGAGAAACTGAACTATAGTCTCCAATGAACAGTATGCATTTACAGTACAACAGCAGGCCAGCAGAAAAAAACAGTTTGGTACCCTGATACTTCTTGTATTACACAGTCTAAAAATCTGAGACTGACACTGGAGCTAAGAACTTCCTACCTTTATGGGATTAGAAATATTTTCTTTGGTTTTACCGATCATTAAGGCCTATTAGGAACACAAAACCTCACTTTCATCAAACATATACGTTTAAGGAGATTTCATTTATTTGTTTCACAATAGAACCTAAAGTAGGAAGGATGAGGGTGGCTCTCAAGGCAGGGGGAATGATATGAACAAATGCATGGAAGCCAGTCTGAGCTAAATATGTTTTGTAGCTTAGTAGAATAATTTTTAATGGAAAAGGGATAAAATAAATATCCCTCAACATCCTATGTTCTATGTGGTTTGAAGTAACGTAACTCATTCTAATAGTATGAAGTTGCTGATCCACATGACCTGGACTTTTATATTAGTTTCCTGTTGCTGCTGGAATGAATTAATTAATTACAAATCTAGTGGTTGAAAACAATACAAAATTGTTCTCTTACAGTTCTGGAGGTCAGAAGTCCAAACTGGGTTAAAATCAAGGTGGGTTAAAATCAAGTGTTGGCAGGGTTTCTTCTTATGTTCTGGGGGCAGAATTTGCTTCCTTGCCCTTTTTAGCTTCTAGGCATCAGTATTTCTTTGCCTGTGGCCCTTTCTTCCATCTCCAACTTGTATCACTCCAGTCTCTGCCTCCATCATCACATTATCCTCTCCTCTCTGTAGCCAGGTCTCCCTCTGTGATCCTCTCATAAGGACACTTGTGATTGCATGTAAGGCCCACCTAGATAACCCAGGATAATCTCTCCATATCAAGATCCTTGACTTAATCACACCTGCAAAGTCCCTTTTGCCATGTAAGGTAAGATTCATAGAGTCTGGGGATTAGGACATGGATATCTTGGAGGGGCCACTATTTAGCCTTCCATATGCGTAAGCTTTTTGAACAAAAGAATGCCTAATAACAGAGAAAAGTAAACTCATTTCCAGGTTAGTGATAGGGCTGAAGCTCAGAATAGTCTCTGGGAAGCCTGCAGTTTCTTTGAGGACTAATGTTTTACCTTAACATTTTTAAAATGTTTGAATTTTCTAGTTTACATTTATGCTTACTAACTAATAAGAAGAATAACCTCCCTAACCTACTTCCCTGCACCAAAAGGAAAATTGATCTGAGAGGATGTGCCTTGATTCTTCCATGGCTGTAAGGACTCTAGAATACTACATCACACCCTAGTAATAACTGTATCTAATTTGGGTGGCATGGCATCACATCATAGGAAAGAGTACAAATTAAAAGCTGTTATTAGTCCCAAATATAGCTGAGTCAGGCCTTGCCCAATAATTTGGGGGGAGAGTATCCTCCATACATTCTGACTGTCTCTTGTTCAGAATCCCCATTCATGCCTGAGTCCCTTGAATGAGGCAGGAAGTCTCCGTGGGGCATGAGATAAAGACAGCCAATAGGACTTGCTCTTCAATTAGAAAGTGAGTCCCTGGAGATCGTGGATAGCCCCTCCTCCAGTGTTGAGTCAAGAGCTGATCCTCATGGTATGCTCATCTGTGAGCTGAATCTCAGAATGAACCTTCCTTGCTTTCCTGACCCAGGGTTCATGCATGGGCTCTTTCCCACTGGAGGGCTTGTCATGCACAGAATCAGCATCCTGGGCGTGATTTCTACTGAAGAAAGAGTGAGGAGCCTTCTTTCTGCCCTGTAGCTCTTTGCATGATAGGCCATGCATAGTTATTATGCATGCTTTCCTTCCTCCTCCTCCAGCACCAGCCCCTTCTGCTCTGTAACGGCTCAGGGTCCCAGGACAGTTGAAATCTGACCAGCAGGGCGCTATTTTTAACTTCTCCACACATCACAGCTGAGGCCTTGGCCCCCTTACAGTTGTATCCATGGCCACTGTTTCTTCCTCTCTGAGGAGGCAGATATAAAACCTATGCCTGTGCCTGGAGTGGAGGGGGCAGGAGGTCCAGTTGTTGTCTCCCAACCTCCTGGTCTATCCGGCGCTGCTCGCTGTGGTGTGTAGTGCACAATATGGCACTCCATAAAATGTGATACAGACCAGCTACATCTCTGCTGCTTTTACGCTTGCTTGCAGACATCCTGGGCTTCAAAGAAAGATACTGTACTACTGTACTCTGTACCGTACTGTACAGTACAGTAAAGTACACAAAAGCACAACCACTTGTAGAGGATTCACGCAGGTGACAATGTACACCAGACACGTGAACTAACTTACATGATTGGACGTGCGAACGCACACTTGCATCTTTGAAAGTTCGCAACTTGAAGGTTTGTATATAGGGGGCTTACTGTATTCGTGTGTGCGGCACACTGCTATTAGCCTGTTTTATTCCATGATAAAGACTACATCTGTCAGGCCCTATCTGCTCATGTTTAGGCCAAGAAGAGAATTATATTGTCCAGAACTGCTCTCCCTTTCCCTCCAGAGCCAGCCGAGGGTCCTCTCTCAGGCGAGGGAGTGAGTGGACAGAAATCCATGGTGGATAGCCCAGTGGATAGCCCAGGAAAAGGATGGATCAACTTCTAATTATTTCTCTCTTTAAGGGACTCGCCCTAGAATGTCAGAGAATCTCTGCGACCTATTAAAAAACTAATGCATTGCATATATATATACATATATATATATACACACATGTATATACACACACACATATATATACACATACATACATACTATATATGATGCAATATATATTATATATTACATATACATGTGTGTAATGCATATATATATATATATATATATAAACATTTTTTTAATCTGACTTTAGTTTTGAAACTTTTCACCAGGTATTTTTGTTTCAGTTAATCACGTTTCTGTTGTAGCCTGGGGACTTTTAAAAACATTTCTAGAACCCCCTATCTTGCTCCCAAAGGCTTAAGCATTATTTGATAATTAGCCTTCACAATTATGTTGTACATTTTGGAGAGAAGTGTGGGCTGGAGGAGGGTGGGAGGAAGAAAGTTGTGTGTGTTAGTTAACGTGGGAGGAATGAGGGGCATTATCTGGGGATTGGAGGAATGCTTATAAGAGAAAGAAGTTCACTTTGTCAAAATTGTGTTGGTTGCCAGTTCTCTGTGAAACCCTCACTTAGACACAGGGAAGGGAAGTGGGAGAATATTGGAAACATTCTCGCCTTTCCTAATTAAAATGATGCCAGAAAACAGGATCCACATAGAGGCCAGCTACATGCCACTTAAAAAGAAATATGCTTCATTACATTTTTCTCTCCATTTCCTGGAGCTCACAATGGGAACAAGAGAAAGGAAGAAGACCTATTAAAATTTGACATTAGTATTTGGGTACTTACCCAACTGTTAGCATGGTATCACAATAAAATAATTCTTGCTAAAGTGACAGGTTTTCTCCCTTTCTTTCTGTTCATATTACAAGAAGTGTATGTGTTCATATACTTCTGCCTCTCTAAGTCCACACTCTCACATAAGTAAAATGCAGTATCCTGTACTCCTAGAGTCTGTTCCTTTGGTTCATGCTTGCTCTTATTCTCTGGAGGAAACCATCACATTTGCATCTTTGAAGAGGTCTATTTGCTTTGTGTTTTCATTTTATGAAAATTATTTTATTTTCTTTTTTAAAGGGAAATTTTTGTTTTGTCTTTTGTTTTTGATTGATTTCAACAAGTTTAGGTATGTGGCTGATTTCGAGAGTGAGAGAGAGAGAAAACAAGAGAGGAGACCGTGTGTTGTACTGTGTATTGTGTGCGTGTGTGTATATATGCACACACAGAGAGGGGCTGAGAGTTCTTATAGTCGAGAATGGCCCTCAGCCAAAATATTAAAATAGATGAGTTGTGTGCTGGGGGCCACTTCTTTCTTCATCACTTCTCTTCCAAATCCAAGATGTAGAGGATCACAACACTTAACCCAATCTACAGTGGAATTCCAGGCAGTGCCAGACAAAGGGAAAAGCTTGTTTGCCTGCATTTTATTACTTCTATTATTAGTTTTTGGTGGAGAGAGGAATTACTGAATTTCTTGGTCCTTCTAGAATCACATCACATATGGAGCTGCTTGAGGCTAGCCATGCTAAAAGCTTTTTCTTGGCCAGGGCAGGAAGCTTGCTGTAGAGCAGGGCTTACCAGTTTAAAAGCCTACAGGAGCCATGACCGTGATGGAGATGAGGGAACCCAGCTGGGTGTGAGATAACTGGGAGCGAAGGGGGCTGTGCAAACAGGGGGTCGTAGCCACCCAGCTCCAGCCACTGCTGCTGGTCAGGAATGTGAGCCAAGTGTTGGCAGACCATTGATTTTTTTCTGGATTATTATGTGAAATTTCATGGTTTTAAAATGTCCATCCCTCATTCAAATTAAGAGGGAAAAAAAGCACTCTACAGATCAAATAAAACGTATCAGAGGTCTGGCTTTCTCTGCCACAGAAGAAAGAAGGTTGAGTGCATTATGGCCCATGAACATGCTGCATGACATTGGAAAGGTTTGTTTACTCCTTTGTGAACCAAAGGAGTTGGGGTAGATGAGCCCCAAAACTTCTTTTTGCTTGGACCCGTTAGGATTTCATGACTCCTGAGTCCTCTGTACAGACCTTCAAGATCCCCTTCAACTCTAGTATTTCATGAAGAGTTGGCCAGAAGCCCAAAACAAGAAAAGAGAAGCAGCATATGTACACGAGAGTCGGAAAGGACTAGGTAACAGGAGATATTGCCAGCTCTCGTGCCACCACATGCTTTGGCAGTAAAACCTTCCTTCTTTGAATTCTTTATGAGAGCCATCTTTCCCTCCCCTGAACACCTGTAGTCGTTTTTCAACCCTCTCCTTCGAATGTGTTCACTCAGTATATTTATTAATTGCCTGCCTGGGGCCAGGCATACTCTTACGGCTTCCCTCACTTGCCCGCTTTAGTTATTTGAATAAAAGGATAGAGAAAACTTGATTCTCCATATTTCTGGGATAGCAAGGAAGGAAGACTGGTCTGTGGGATGTGCTCACTGTGAGAGAAGCTTATACTTCTAATAATAGAAGTAATAAAATGCAGGCAAACAAACTTTTCCCTTTGTCTGGCACTGCCTGGAATTCCACTGTAGATTGGGTTAAGTGTTGTGATCCTCTACATCTTGGATTTGGAAGAGAAGTGATGAAGGGTGGGCTTATACTTCACAGAGGAATATACACGGTGAGACAGGTCATCTCTTGGAGAGCCCTGACTTTGGGAGAGCCAGTGGAGAATGAGGTAGAGGGCCACCAACGTGGCAGAAGACCGTGTGGTGCATGATGCCACTCCCCTCGACTCCCCTCAGTTCTTCCACAAAGTTACCAAAGTCATGAGGTGCTTGTGCCCAGTCATGGCAGCAGGCTCAGGTGCACACAGAAGGCGTTTGCAGAAGTCATGGGGCGAAGCGTGGGTTGCAACAAGCCATGATGCTGTCTGAGGGAATTTCTGAGATGCAGTGAGGTCTCCAAGTAAGATCTTAGCTCAGCCGGGAGCAGTTTGAGAACAAGATCCTTGTCAGAGTTATTTCTGTATGCTGCATTCAGTCATCACAGAGCTTTTGCACAGAGCCGATGCTCAGTAAATACTTGCTGAATGAATGAATGAATGAATGGAGAAAGCTGTTAACTGCCAGTCCCAGAACATGGAATGCAGGCATTGCATGGATACAACAGGCTAGAAATAAACCAGTCTGGAGAGGGTTAATTTCTGCCTTTAGCATTCACAGGAAGGATAATGTATGCTGGGAGGGAAAGCACTAGTCTTTCCCTTTTGAAACCCCCCAAAAAGATTTGTCTGAAGCATGTATTTAAATGGGCAGCATACAGGTGTTTTCAGAGCCGCTCCAGCCCCAGAGAAGGCCTCAGGGCAAACCAGGGAAGACAGTACTTGGTAACGAGAATCACTCCTCAGCTACTCCACATGCTTCAGTGGGAAAATGCAAATCAACTCATTTCCGCTTTTGAGGACAACTTCAGATAAAGGGGTCCCCGGGCAAAGTAACCCCTCCAATGTGCCTAGCTGTCTTTCCCCATTGCTGTCTTTTCCTGTGCTACCTGCCGAGAGCTATGGGAGGTGGGGAGGGGGCTGTGGATTGGCTGCAAGGGAGATGAGAGAGGAGATGCATAGTAATGGAGAGCTGGGGAGCTGGGGGCGCAGAGGGAAGGAAGGGGGCGTTTGTGTGCAGGTACAACTTTGTGGAAAACGCCTTGAACCGGGAGGAAGAATTACTTCCAGTTCTGACTCTGGTCACCAGCTGTGGGTGACCTTGGGCAAGAGGTGGGATTCACACGCAGTCAAACCGAAAGTGAATGTTGGAAGTCATGCCAATTTCACCGTTTAGGTTTTGTTGCTGTGGGGGTTTTTTTCGGTTTTTTACATTGGCAAACTGACATCTGAACAAAGTATCCGTGGTAAGTGGAACGTGAAGATTAGAATACAGGTCTCTGGCTGCTGGGACAGCGCCCACCCGCCATCCCCAGTGTCATGCTAAAGGGTACCTGTATAAACAGGCCTAGGTTTCCATGTTTTACAATTTGGATGTGAATGTTTGGGTGTGGCTCAGGGCTCAGTTAAGATTTTCAAGACCTGAATATCTCAAAAATTATGTTGACCTCTGCTGACCCCCAACATAGTTAACTGGACATAAAAACAATGCAAAATTGTAACTCAAGTGTAAGGAAATAGAATAAAGAATTAATTTTTCCTTTTAATTTCACTCTGATGATTTTCAAATAGCAAATTCTTTAAAAAATTTTTTGAGTGCTCCTGTTTTACCAGTGTGTCTTAGGCACATGTATTTTCTGCTTATTGGGAAATCCAGTCTATGACTTTGAATGTCATCAGGTACTTATTTTTGAGTCAGTGCGTGAGAGGGTTGTGTGAACACATGTTTGGGCAATTGTCTGCTGTTATTTTTGTGTTTATGTGGTTTTCTATGGTATTAAGTGCATGTGTTTTGAGGGGTGCATATGTATGTATAACAAATGCAGGTTTTTACTTCCTTTTTATACAGAGTGAGGCAATCAAGTGATTGCTAAACTTGGCAGGCTGTAGTTTGCTAAATGAGATGACATGTAAATAGAGCCTTTCATATGGTGGCCTGTACTCAATGCAGAAGGTTACTTTCTTCTCACTAAGTAAAAGAACCACTCCAGACCTTTAATAGTCTGGATTAGAAAAGCATCAGGACCTGAATTTTTAGAGAAAGTGATATGTCATAGGAATCAAGGAGTAGGCAGGTTGGTTTTAGGCTTTATTGATTCCCATACTTTGCTTTTTATGGATAAGGGGTTAAGTCACTTTCAATTTTCCCTCAATCAACAGAGTTTACTCTAGTTCTTCTGTGCTTATATATCAGAAACTTAAGTGTGTGATATATCTGTAACTACAACTATATGTATATGTACGTTCATACACACACACACATACACACATACACACACTACTTGATACTGGTGGCCTTTGGTTTTGGCTTGGCTTGGCTCTCCAGGAGCTGGATGTGAGATGTTTCCCGCACATTTTGGTGTGTAATCCATAACCTGGAGTCAGTTTATGGCAAATGCTCCCTTCCTCTCAGGAGGCTTTGGCCTCCCCTGAGAAGAAGTTTCTGCATGGCAGTGGGAGACACTTACTCAAACTGAAGTCTGGAATTATTCCCAGTAATCATAACAAGAGTTGGAGGAATTCACTGTAGAACACCCTACATTTTTTTTTCCTCAAGTGGTTTTCTCATCTATCCTGTTACTCAATTCTCAGAAAAGATCATCCCAATACTAAGCTAGTGTTTATTGAGTCTTTAGTGTAGGCCAGTGGTTCTCAGGGGTGGCGATTTTGCCTAAGGCATCTACCTCCGCTTCCAAAGGGTGTTTGAGAATACCTGGATACAATTTCGACTGCCACAACTGAGAGGGGAGGAGTGCTATCCAACGGCCAGAAGCAGAGATGCTTCTAAACAGAATACAGTGCAAACAACTCTCCCACCCAACGAAGAATTATCGGTCCCCAAATGTCAGTCTTACAGAAGTTGAGAGACCCTGGTGAATACCAAGCTCTGTGTGCCTTCATTACAGGCATGTCTCCATCAGTCTTCTCATGGATCCAGTGGGGTAGTACTGATGTCCACACCCCATCTTAAAGATGAAAGGTAACATGGCGAGGAGAGAAGAAGTGATGTGATTAAGGCCACCAAGTCCCACGTGCAGAACTGCATGTGAGCGAGATCCGTCTGCTTCCAGACATGCAGTTTGAAAGCACCACTCTGCGGCAGACATCCTTAGTCCTGTCTGACCAGCATCCCAGAGAACGAGCTCTTCCCGCTCAATACACTGGCCCCCCTCACAGATCTAGGTGAATTGCTCCTGCACAGGGGAGACCAGTCTAGATTTTTGTCATCCTCTCCTACCAGGTGGTGTGTTCTGTGTTGAAAGTCGAAAGTCGCCTGTAGTCTAAAGTTTGTCCTTGTTTAGCCCCTTTTCTTTTCTTTCTTTCCTTCATCTTACCCTTTTGGTTTTGCTTTTCTTGCATCAATAATCTAGCTCTCCTTCTAAACGGTAGCCTTTCCCTTAAAGAGCCATCCGATAGCTGGAGGGCCAACTTCACTAATGGCTAACAGGGTGGTTGCCGGAGGTAAGGGTATTGATTATACAACCAGGCCAGAGAAGGGGACAGTTTTCTCTGAAACTGGACAGTCCTTGACATTCACTTTTAAATCCTTTTGATGGGATTCTCTGGCCGTTCAGAGGCTAGGAAAACAAACAAGTACCTCTGAATTTAGGTTTCAGATTGTGCCAAGATTTCACAGGAAAGCTTCTTCTTCGACAAAAGCCTTCTGAGGAATTCCTTTATCAGGAGAGAAAAGCATTCCTGGAGATCTCATTAGTAAATTACTCTCAGATTAACATATTTTATTAATTACCTATTATGAGACTCCAAAGCTAAACAATCATAAAAACAACAAGAAGAAGTAAATATAGTTCCCAGTGACTAATAGATGCCATGAAAGACATAATCAGTAAAATCAATTGTATGCATTATTATAATGAAAGGTACAGTTAGTGCTTTAAAAAATAATTAGGTTATTGGCTAAGAGGAAACTAGCCCCTCTCCATTACCCCTGGAGCAAGCCCCGGAGGCTTCACTCAAAGGCTTTTAGTAGAGAAATCATTGGTTTTACTGGCCAGGCAAATTAGTGACTCCATTAACTTTGCTAGTGGGGGACCCTGGTCTTCCTAAGTCACCAGGTGCTTTTGATCTGGTTGTGCATTTTCTCCAGTGGAAAAATATAGGGTTGGAACAATGCATCAAGATGTGTACAAAAATATCTGCCAGGCTAAATGTGTGGTGTTGGTAGGAACCAAGATACAAGAAGTAAAAGATGGAGTGGTGGTTTGGCTGTGTGTGTGGTTTGTGTGGTGTGTGTGGTTTGTGCAGTGCGTGTGCTCTCCCACCCAACGCACACATATGTGCCTCTTGAGAGCTGATTAACATTTCCAAACCTCTGTCCAGAGCTCAATTTGTCCGTCTTGCTTTGTATATAAAAATACTACACTTAAACCGGTAGCAAAGGTACCTCCAAAGTAGCCACAAATAATATATGCACCGGTTTTTTTTACCTATCGATATAAAGAAACGTGGAGTTGTGAGGCTGGCGAAAACTCGCATTAGACAATGTAATGAAGCAGGAATTAGAACGGCGTAGTTCCTCTGGCCATTATAAATGAGGACGGCAGCTACCTGGAGAATGGGAAAACTGATGAGTACAGTCTGTTGGGGAGAGCAGGAGGAAAATTTCCCTCAGGAACACATTTCAAATTACTTATTTATGAACTGATGAACCGGGAGACCACCTATCGAGACGTCGGCGTAAGCAGTCTGCTGCAGACAGCTACAGAGCTCCAGCTACTCGTGTGGCTGTTTTCTGTTAGAACTCCTGCTTATCCAGCTGGGCTTTGGAGGCAGGACATTTAGGCTCTACTAGAAGTTACGCTGTTGCTCTTTCTTGTCCGCCTAAATATATACATACGTGTTTTAATCCACTTGAATTGTTTGGCGAGAGCTTGGGCAAAAACTGTCACAGTTGGCCCAGGAGGGCCTGGGGAGGAGAGGGGGTTCTGGTGTTGACAGGTTTGCAGGTTATGCCCCAGGGTCTGGGAGGGAGACTGAGTTCCGGGCTCCTGGGTCAGTTCGCAGCAGGCTGTTGGATCAGGCCATGGAGAGCCACATCTTCTCCCTTCCCTTCTTGGTCAGCATCTCCTCCCCCTTCTCGACACCTTCATTGCCATGGTGACAGGGTATCCAGTGCTTCCTCTGTGCCGGACTTTCTGTTGTGCTTTACATGAGTGATCTCACTTTATCCTCCTAAGAGCTCTATGAAGTAGGCACCATTGTTACCCCCACCGCAGAGGTGAATAAACTGATGGATGAGAGAAGTGCAGTGACTTTTTTGAGGCCATGAGCCCAAGTCCATCTGACCCCAGGACTCAGACCCCAGTCACCTCCTGGAGGATCGTAAATGTTCACAGGAAGAGAAATAGCATCTTCCTTTGGGGAATGCTATGGACTTATTCTCTGTGCTGCAGGCAGTGTAGTGAGGGGAAAGAAATCAAACAGGCAATTGGGGGACATGGGTGTTATTGAGCGACAGTGTAGCTCAATGGTTAAGAGCTAAGTCTCTTATTATTATTAAGAGACTTAGCTCTTAACCATTTTATTTTTTATTATTATCTCCATTTTAGAGAAGAGGTAAGAGAGACTCTTGCCAAGCGCAGCCAACTTGCCCTAAGTCACACATGGAAGTGGCAGAGCTAGAATTTGAACCCAGGCCTGGGTTGTGAGCTTCCCATTAGATACGGAGCTCCTTGACAGTGGGGTTTAAATTTTATTCAACCTGTAATTTCCAGTGCTTGGCAAAATATCTGCACAAATGGACCTTCAATACCTATTTGCTGAATTGAATTTTCAACTCCAAATTCGGTAAGCTAATGGAGCTCTTGCCAAGATCTCTATTCCTTGGTCAATACTGTAATAATAACAGCATATAATATTCATTGATCATCTAACTGTGTGCCAGGCCCTATGCCACACCAGTACATGATCATCTCATCAATCCTCAGAACCTGATGAAGCAGATATTTTTATTATTATCGTCTCTAGATTATAGTTGAAGGCATTGGAGCTCAGAGAGGTTAAGTCAGTGGTTCTCAACTAGGAGTGATTCTTGTCCCGCACCTCCCAAAGCGAGCAGTTGGCAGTCTGGAGATATTTTTGGTTTTCACAGCTGGGAGTGGGGGTTGGGTGTGCTGCTGGCATCGAGTGGGTAGAGGCTAGGTTTGCTGCTAAATATCCTCTAATGCACAGGTCATCTTCCGATAACAAAGAACTTTCTACCCCCAAATGTCAGTATTACCCAGTCAATATTGCACTACTTGTCAAGATTCAGACCATCCAGGTTAAGAGCTTGCGCACGCTGTTAAGTGGCAGAGCCAGGATTCATATTCCCATGTCTCACTCCAGGGCCTGTGTGCTAATCGTCCACTGGACGGTTCTCCCTATCCCTTCCTTCTTGGGTAGCCTATGGTTTGCTCAGAAGACATGGTTGCATTATAGTATGAGTCATGGGGTGGTAAGTGGTTCCAGGCAATGAACTGGGAGTCTCTGGTGTGGATCTCTATGCAAAGACAGTCCTTAATCTCAGCCTGAGGGTTGGGTCCTGACTATATCAAATAAGTGAATGCTGTCCACATGGCAATTCTGTCAGGGCCAGATGTAGCTGGAGCCAGGAGGACTTGGAGGAAAGACTACAGGGCTGGGGGATCCCAGATTGTAGACTGACTTTCACCCTTCCCAGTGTGTAGCCTCTGGAAATTCCCAAACACTCTCTGAGCTTCTGTTTCTTTAGCTGTGGGACAGAGAAGGCTCCACTCTGCCTGCTTCTCAGAACTGTTTACAAAAACCACATGAGCAAATGGCCTTCCAAGAATTTTGAAAAGGTTAAAGGGGTACACATTAGCGTGATTCCCTTCATTACTTCAACAAACACGTAATAATAACAGTGACAGCTTACACCACTACTACTGAGTATTTACTGTTTGTCAGATGTTGCTTTAAGGACTGGAAATGCTCTTCTCCTTTATTCTTCATAAGAATCCCATGGAGAAGGTGCTAACTTAGAAGGACGCTATGCTTGGTCCAATGCTCTGATATAACCGTAACTCTGATGTAAATTCTTAGTAATATTTGAACAAGGGGCCCTATTTTAGTTTGCACTGTGCCCTGCAATTTATGTAGCTGATTCTTCCCTTTAGACATGTCTGCTTCTAGCCTAAGTGTGTAATAATCCCTCAGGTGTGAATCTATCAGAAATGGCCTATACCTGCTCTGGGTTCAGAAGAATAAAGGTTATTAAAGTTGATCGTTTCCCTATGAAAAGAAGGAGTAACATTTACCAGACTTATCAGTCAGTCCTATTTACACACTGTTCAGGCAGAAAGGACAGGAAACTAGACCAGAGGCAATCCAATAATAAAGACGTGGTTAAATAGTCAGGCTCTGGGTTCAGACAGTATCACAACAACAACAGCCATAATACTAATGACAACAGAAATAGTATTATCCACAGCAAAACCTTCTTGAGTTCCCCATGAACAGAGCCCTCTGCTAAGGGCTTTGATATGCATGATCTCACTTAATCCTCACAATAATTCTTGTGGTATGCATTATCATTATTCTTATTTCCAGATTATTATTCATCTTAGCCCCCCACATCTTAGAGCTTGAAATGGAATCCTGGCTCTATTTGCTGGCTGTCATGCCTTGGGCAAGTAATGTAATCATTTTATGCCTTGCTCTCCTTGTGTGTAAATGGGAATATGGCTTACTTTATAAAGTTATTATACATTTTGAATTAGGTAACATAATCTGGAATGCAAGAGGAAGGGGCTTGCCCATTTTGTTTATCATTATATACCATGTTTTAGATTAGTGCTTGGCACAGAGTTGGTGTATCAACTATCTATTGCCATGATGCTGTGTAACAACTATTCACAAAACTTTTGTGGTATACAGTAATAAGCAATAATGTGTGAGTTCATTGTTCACATCTCAAGTATCAGTTGGATGTTGGCTAGGTATTTCTGCTGGTCTTGTCTGGGCTTGCTTGTGGGTCTGAGAGTCAGCTGGCTGTTGTCTACGGTGCCTGTCGACATAGCTCTCCCCCTGCAGAATACTAGCCTGAGCACATTCTCACAGTAATGGCAGAGGTACCAGAATGCAGGTGGAAATGCACAAATTTTTTTTTTTCAAGCCTCTACTTGTTTCATATCTGCTAATATACCACTGGCCAAAGCAAGTTGCTTGGCAAAGCCCAGAGTCAAGGTCAGGTCACTTTGCCCAAGATGGGAGGGGTGAAGAATTGGGGCCAATTTTGCAATCAATCTACCATAATTGACTTTCAATAAATATTTGAAAAAAGAATTTAGAAGTGCTTAACACATAATAAAGGATCAGAAAATGAGAGTTGACAACTATCACAATAATTATCTGATAAACTATGGATTTCATAAAAGGGTTAACCCAGAAGAGGGACTTGACCAGTCATGCCTTGCTATTGTTGTTGTTTTTCTTTCCTTAAGTTTCCAAAATATTTTGGGGTGTCAGATGGCTCTAGTTTCACCTTTTCTTTTGGAAAGGTCTAGAATTTCACAGGTCACAAAAGTAACTGATAAAACAGTTTCTCCAAAACCAAGGTAACCACAGGGCTCTTTGAATTTGTCAAAATAAATCCCATTCTCAGCAAATTTCCCCCGACACCTTTGTATTTCATAGCTCCATTCCTTTGTTTTAATCCAACGGGGCATAGACCTGGGTTTCAAGAGTAGTGATTATTTAAACTTTCCTTCTGATGACTCCTGATAGCCCCTAAGATGGAAGCAGCTCACCTCAAACCTGAATTTGGCCCAGTGCCTCTTGGCATGCCCTGTCTGTCTGTTCCTGAGTGCTTGCTGTGGATCAACAGGCTCCCCAAATTCTAATTTCTTCTTAACGGGTTGGAGAGTCTGCTTCTGAGTGAGTGTGTGTCTCTTGCTGTGTGTGGTGACGATGATGACAGATTGGTTTAATGCAGCTCTTGCCGAGATTAAGGGGTTGTCAGACAAGTATCATGGAAGACTGAGGGATTGCTCTGAAAAGTCATTCTGAATTGCTAAGTAACAGAGAGCAGGCACTCAGGTGGGGGTGGGCTTCCTTGTATTTGAGGAGCTGCAGAGAGACCCTTAGCAGAGCTGACCTCTTTCCTCACTCTGAGGGCTGATTAGGTAGGCTGTTGAGATGCCTCCAACCTGGGATTATAGGTCCCAGGAAGACCCAGGATTAGACATCAGAGACTCCATCAACCTTATAAAACTGCATGCAAAATATATCCTCATAAACAAACATATGACTGGGTTTTTTTCCCCTGGGGGGAGGGGGCCATAGCTTCCATTAGAATCTCAAGGGTTTGTGACTCCCAAATATTTGCCTGTCCTAGTTAGTGCTCCAGCAGGGCTCTGGAGGTAATTTTAAGGAGTTTTGTCTGCATGCTAAAAGTAAAATAAGGAGCCATTGAAGAGTTTAAAGAAGTAAGATGATATGAGTAGGCCTGATTTTCGAAAAGCTTACTCTAAGTATAAAATCTAGCTATAGAAGTTGCTACAAAATTGCTATATCTATTTTCTCTCACTTATGTATTCCTTACACATACATGTTGAGTATCTTCCCTGTGCCAGAGACTGTGCAGCAAGGACTATGCTCATGGAGGTTCTGGCAGTTAGAGTACCTGCCTTCATGGAGATTTAAATCTAGGGAGAGAGCTGAATAATTCTAGTACACATGGAAATTTTAGTACAATATGAGAAGTTCTATTTGATCATCCATTCATTCATTAATTCAATAAATATTTATTGAGCCCCTACTGTGTGCCAGGCCCTGTGCTAGGTCTTGGGGGGGCATCAATGAGTTTTAGACAGGCATTGTTTCTGCCATCATTGGATTCACAGATATGGGAATGCAGACAGGTGAATGAGCCATTACAGCACACTGTGACAAATACTAACAGAGGGATGTACAAGGGCAGTGAGGACACAGGAGTAATATACCCAACTCAGCTCCCAGGACTCAGGGACAGTGAAGGCTCACATACCATTTCAAATAAAGAAAGAGGGAACACAGTCACAGACCCTGTGAATGCATTCCTGACCAAGTAGAAACTTGAACATCTTGGATCAGTTGTCTTTCTTGCTTATCAATCGGCACATGGATTTGCTGAGGGCCGAGAGAGTGGAAAGCGCTGAATAGGTTTAATAGTCCAACTCCTGTACCATGAATTGAATGTTACAAGCTTAGTTTCAATCTTGGTTTTACTTTTTACCAGCCGTATGACCTTGGGCAAGTCCCTCACCTCTCTGAGCCTCACCATGAAACAGGGTTAGGAATACCTTCCTTGCCTATGTCAAGGGGGATATTATGAGTATCCCTGCCCTTCTGCCCTGTGGAGGCTGCTAGCACTCTACAAAGAGAGACCGTGGCTCTGTTTTCATAGCCGAGGAATCCCTACAGGCTGTGCCTCCAAACTTCCACTTCTTCTCTTCTGATCAGGATTTGCTTTCTCTGGCTCCATCTTACGAACTTGTACTTAATTTCTCTCACCCTCTGTGACTTCTTCAGATCGGTGAGTTAGTTTTAGTTTTACTCTGGGATATTGACTCTCAGAACACTCACCTCCATTTTACACTCTGTAGTCAACTCCTGACCTTATGCCCTAGGTAGACTCCTGGGACCCATCAGTCCAGCTTGGGTCTAGACCCCTGGGCTCCTGCCTGTCTAGTAAGGGGAGTGGATGGAACAAATAAAAGGAGATGTGGCTAAGATCATGTCACACTCACTGTGCTGTTTCCTCTTTGTGAGCATACAGGAAGATTGCATTTTCCAGCCTCCTTTGCAGCTAACTTGGGGTCATGTGACTGAGTCGGGCCAATAGAATGAGGGCAGAAATGATGTACACTGTTTCCACGACTGGGCTTTTATATCCTCATGTGTGATGCTCCAGCTGTTTCCATCCCTGTCATGAAGACCACATGTTCCAGAATGTGTAGCAACAAGGTGGAAAAGGGCTACCTAAGTCCTGTGGACTGTGATGAGAATGAGAAATAAACCTTTTTGTGCTTTTGAGCTTTTGGGGTTTATCTGTTGTATCAGCTTGTGTTAATAACCTAATATAGGTGGCAACGTATGAAAGTCCCCTCTGAACTTTAAAACAACGTACATTTTATGTTTTAATTATTATTCATAGTTTCTCACTGATAAAAGATGTCCGGTGATTGTCACATTCTCCTAATAGCTGTCGTTTTTTACCTTTTTATGTTGCAAATGACAGAATCCCACTGAAATAAGCTCTAGAGAAAAAGGGAAATTTTTTGGGGGGGAGTGGATTCTTCAGGCCCAGAGTTCTAAATATTATCTTGAGGTCTGTTCTGTCTCTCTGTCTCTTTGCATTTCCTTCCTGTCTGTTGACTTTTCCTGTATGTACACCCTCTCCACAGGATGATCCTTGACTGCTCTAAGGTTATTTCTACCAGCTAGGAAGAGTAACTGAAATCCGAGATCACTTTGTCACCATTGGTTCCAGCAGATCTCCGGGGAGTACTTCTGTGGCCTGGCTTGGGTCACCTACCCATCCCAGAACTGGTCAGTCACTATTGATCAGGTTTAGCATGGGTTCACCCTTGGAGACTGGAGAGGGTGATAGTTCTTCACTGCCAACCAGATGGGTTGATATTAGTATAGAAATGTTCCTCAAAGGAAAACTGGAGTGTTAGTATTCAGAAGGGTAATAGATGTCCACTATAGCCTAATTATAATTATTAAAGCTGATATTTAGTAAATGCTTACTCTGCATTGGAGACAGTGCTGCTTTTTATATATTATCTCATTTATATCTCACAACAGTCCTAGGGATAGATTTTGTTATCTACAGAGTAATAGCAATGGAATCATTGATCACTTTTCATAACGTAAATTTGATGTGAATTAATACATAATCTGTAGTGTTAACATGATTGCAGGGGTGACCGTACCTATTGATAATCTAATTTCTCTTGCAGTAAAGGAACAATGGAATTACAAGGGAAGATCTGTCTGGCATAGGAATGTTCTTGCTTTAGTGATTCAGGCCATTCTAATGAACAACAAGAAATATGGGGCTTACAGTGTATTTATTTGTGGAAAGATATTCATATAACACTGTTCCAGTGTCAACAATACAACCGTAATTCATGATCCTGACAACAGAGCAATGCATTCTGTGTGGTCTCACCATCGAGGAAACCTCACTTTGAAGCTGAAGCTGCCAAAACAAAAATAAAAGCCATAAATCACAAATATTCAAATTCTCCCTCCTGTTCTGACACATACAACTTTAGCGTTTCTGGGCTGAGGAGGTGAAAGGAACCTTATGTTTCACACCTCCTAAATTCTCCCCTGCAGTTGGACTCAGGCTGTCAAATGGTCTGGCATACTTCGAAGCTGATCATGGAGGGTGGAGAGGGCATGGGGAAAGGGTCACAGCCGGGCCCATCAGCAAACTTTCTGGGAGATGAGGATAGTTGGAGGGCCAGTTAACAAATATATAAGAAGAAACAGTGCAAACAGGGCAGCTGTCTCTCATTCACGAGCAAGGAAACAGTCTCTCCTTGGCTCTGAAGGACATTCTGTCCTTAGATGTTTGCCACAAATTACCTTCTGATTTCCTGTTTGGAGAATTGAGTTCGGTGACACTTTGATTAATGCTGTTCCTATTTTCACTGACAGGGCAGTAGTTTTTACTTGGGGCCATGACTTAGGTGCTTTCCCCTGCTCAACTTCAGAATCTCTGCAGAGGGCTAATGCTGGTTGTTGCAAGGATAGGTAGCTGTCCACCAGAAATTTGTTATTCTCTTTCCATAGTATGCAGCCATCACTGGGAGGCAGTTGTCTAGACAGGGACTACATTTCCCAGCACCCCTTGCAACCAGGTGTTGCCACATTCAGTGGAGTATGAGAGAAACCCTTTCCAGCTGGGTTTTCCAAGAAGTCAGTGTGCCCTTTTTGCTTACTCTCTTCGCATGTACAGCCTACACATAGGGGCCTCTCAGGCACTCAGGGGTGCTATGGAGCTACAGGACGAAAGGTGCCTGGGTTCTGAGCCACCACATGGAGAAAAAATGTCCTCCAAGTAGAAAAATCCAAGGAAACTTCTAGGAAAATGGCAACATTTTTGGCGAGTCTGCCATCAGAACCGTATATCCTCACAGACCCTGGATT
Organism: Balaenoptera acutorostrata; assembly: GCF_949987535.1. Taxonomy (NCBI): domain Eukaryota; kingdom Metazoa; phylum Chordata; class Mammalia; order Artiodactyla; family Balaenopteridae; genus Balaenoptera; species Balaenoptera acutorostrata. The sequence goes on from NC_080065.1 coordinate 142,543,870, forward strand.
CTAAGAGCTCATATCAAGACTTGCGCACCCTGGAAACATTCCTAATTCTAGACCTGCACTGTCCAATATGGTAGCCACTAGCTCCATGTAGTTACTCAGACTTAAATTTAAATTAATTAAAATAAATAGAACATTCAATTCCTTGGTTGCACTAGCCACAGTTTAACTCAGTATGTGACAAGTGGCTACCATATTTCACATCATACTTTTAGAACATTTCCATCATTACAGAAAATTCTATTGGGCAGCACTGCTCTAGACCAGTGGGAGTCTAGATAGTAAATTTATTTAGAAGGAATAGCAGGGAAAGTCTGAGTAATAATAGGGCTTCAGCATCTGGGCTACAATTTGTTTATTTTTCACTTGTCTCTCTTCTTGCTAGAGGCTTTAAAGCAGGGATTATCTCATGCATTTTTGTATCTTTAACATTTAATACGTAGTGGGCACTCAGGAATGTTTTTTGAACAAATGAAGGAAGGTTAGTTATCAGGATAATTTGAGAGGGAATTCCCAGGAGTTGGATACTGGCATTGCTTAACCTTGCCATCCATGTATGGTGAGGACTGATTGGTCCTAGAGATGGAGCTGAACCAGATGATTTCAGGGACAGGGAGGGGAGATGCAGAGAGACCAGAAACTATACAGGGCTTGTTACTATGTGAATTTCTTTGAGGTTGTTAGTGACTGGCTGGCTAATCTGAAAAATTAAATTATTCTAATAAACCTCCTGTGTAAACTCTCTCAGGACCTATGATAACTTAGCACGTAGTAGGCACTGTAATTGATATTTGTTGAATGGAGGCATTTTAACAATATTCTATTTATTTGTTTATTTCCTGTCTTCCAACCCTGCCATCCGTCTACCCTTCTGCCCCTCAATGGCATGAATGCTCCATTGAGGGTAAGGTCTTTGTCCTGCTTACAGCTGTATCTTCAACACCCAGAACAGTGTCTAATACATCATAACTCAATAGATATTTCTGGGATAAATGAAGGAAGGACCTTTAATAACTTAACCCAAAGAACTGCGTAGAGGAGGACATTTTAGAGACTGTCAAGATAGTGAGAGAAAGTATTTTGGGGACAGGAGAGACATTTTTGAGGGTTCTCAAATAACATCTTAGAAGGACCCACTGACTTTGCCTATGTACTGGGCTAGGCCAGCCCTCATAAATGATGTGCCTCAAGTTGAAATTTAAATCCCCTGAGGACTCTAGGTGCATACAAGGCATAATACTAAATGGCTGATAACTTATGACATTTATTTCCCCACATGAGGAACCACAGGGCAGCATCTCTTGTCAGGAAGGAAACAGATTTGTCAGAAAGGAAACCAGCCATCATATGCTCTTTGTATTTTTATGATTTATGTATTTATTGGATGCACCCACCACTTAACAGCCTCTGGGTGCTTTTATATGTTTCATAGACAAAAGGCAGACACTGCCATGGTGGATTATGATGTGGAGAGGTACCAACAAAATAACCTCCATAAATCCCAAAGCACATCATAAAATCATCAAATGCTAAGTACAGAAGCTGTATTTAGGCTCCCTCAAGTAGTCAAGACACCTAAATGGAAAATTCTGAAGACCTGAGCTTTAGTCTGGGCCCTGGCACTTATTAGATTTCAAAGCCTTGAATAAATTTCTTAATCTTTCTTAGCCTCATTTGTTTGTCTCTAAAATGGGCATAATAATAACAGTAATTGCCTAGTTTGTCTTGCAGGTTTGGGGAATCAAATGCTCATGGTCATGCTCTGTGAATCATGGAAAAATCCCCAGACATAATAGACTAGCATTTTCGAAAAAATTAAACTTCATGTCTGCATGAACTTCAGTTTCCTTTTGTCTCTCTGTGATGTGAGTCCCTAAATAATGTTTTGTCATTGCTTTGTGTTTTACTCTTCCCCAAATATGACCTGCCACCCCTACCTTGATGACTTTGGTCATAATCTTTTCTCTGCTTGGAATTTTTCTTCCCAGTCATTCTCAATTGTTAAGATTCTTCACAGGGATTTGAGTTTAGCCTCTGGATTTATATCCGAACTACCAGAGATAAAAGACAAAGAATCTGAAGCAAAAATTTCTCCCTCTTGACTTTGGTTGAATGGAGCTTTGATGTACTGTAGTTTCCCACATGAGGAAACTTTTGCTGTGAGGAGAGAGTACTAAGCTGGGCATTCCAGTTTCTAATTTTGTTTCTACACAGATAAGTTTTCCAACTTTAGACACATAATTTCATCTCTTTAGCCTCAGTTTCTCTACTTGGAAAGTGGCCGTTAACTGACAATTGAGGTTGATTAGATAGTCTGAGGTTGTCTTTATTTCTAATACTCTTAATTCTGTCTTTAAAAAAAAGCAAAAATCATGCCCTCGACTCCTCCATTATGCCAGAATATTGGCAGCGTAACTGCTTCATTTTTTTAGGTTTTAGTGGAATTGGATAACCATCTTATATCTGAGAGGTCAACTTGTTCTATCACTTAGACAACTTTAATAGCCTCCAACTGGTCTTCCTGCTTCTCCTTTTGCCCTTTATGGGCAATTAACCACACACGTAGCTGCTCGCCTTTATACTAAACATCTCAGAAGATTTTACTATATTGTGTCTATCATTCTCTCCTTTCTGTCTAATTGTGCTTTAATCTTTGCCACTCCACTGATACTTTCTTGTCAACAGCACAGTGACTGCCATCTTGTTAAATTAAATGGCTGATAGTCAGGCCTCATGTTGCTCATCCTGTCAGCAGTGTTTGTCACAGCTGACCACTCCTCCTTCTTGAAATACTTTCTCCACATGACTTGTGCTATGCCACAGTCTCCTGGTATTCCCCCTACCTCCCTGGCTACCTCTTCTTACTCTGGTTGGCTGTCTCTGGAGCTTTCTTCAGCCCTCTTCTCTTTTCCTCTCCATCCTTACTCCCTAGGTAATCGGGTCCAGTACCATGGCTTTGAATATCATATCTAGACTAATGACTCACAAATTTACATTTCTAACTTCAGTATCGCTCCTGAGTGCCAGTCAGGCACTTGCCCTCTTCGTTGGTCTATTTGGATGTCTGATAGGCACCTCGAATTTAACATGGCCAGAACTCTTGATTTCACTATCACTCCCAAGAAAATTCCCACATCTCCTTCAGTGTCTCCTATCTCAAGAAAGAGCCCACCATTCACTCAGTTGTTTAATCTCCAAACCTAGGAATCATCCTTGGTTGCTCCTTTCTTCACATCCCCAAATGAATCCAGCAACTAGTCCTATTGACTCTACTTTCATTGCTTTATTCTCCATCTGAGATTTTTAAAATTCTTATTTTATATCCTTCAATTTTGCCATATCTGGATCAGTAGCTACAGTGATTGTGAAGCAGACATTAGCTGTTAGTATAAAGAATTTACTACAGGGAATTTTGAGGTGAAATGCCTGTAAACCTTTGAGCAATGTGAAGCATCCATCTCATGTCATACAGATAAAAATACCATGGTGATGGGAGGAGGAAAGCCTGGACGTCTTTCTTTCTCGTTGCCACATTCAGGTTGCTGTTCTAGTGAACAACAATATTATTTTCACCGGAGTGGTCTGGGCAGTTTTGGAATATCCACCAGTTCACAGGTTGGATTACAGATGAATGGGAGTTCATGCTATTCTGACTATTGGGATAGTCAGGGAAGGCTTTGTGGGAAGAGTGGAACTTGAATTAAGCCTTAATATATGGATTAGAGTCAGTTAAATGCAGAGGAAAAAGAAGAATGTACCAGTGAGAAAGGAGTTCTGGGGGCAAAAGTACAAAATGTAGGGGTATACGAGTTATATTTGGGTAGCCCATGGGAGGAAGAAGAAAGCTAAAGTGAAAGGTTTAAACAAGTGATAGGTGAGAAATTTCATTTGTAGATTTCATTTTTTTAACCTAATATTTATGGAATATATGTTATATAAATAAGTACTGTATTAAGTGGTTTACATGCATTACTTTAATTACTACAACCCTGTGATGTAGGTACTAATCTCATTTTGCGTAACAGGAGACAGTGACTCAGGGAGGTAGAGACTTGCCTAAGATCACTTAGCAAAGGCTAGAAGGGGGACTCAAATTTAGCCATTTGGATTCCAGAGGCCCTGCTTATCACTTTTCTGCTATGCCTTCTCCTGAAGCAGTATCACCCCATGTTGTTAAGCTTTGAGATATGAAGAAGGCATATATTTTTGTCTTTAATATTACTAAAAAGAGATAAACTTATATTATCTTCAGAAGTAGGAGTTTATTGCAAAGTTTAGTGACCCTCATTGGGCAAGGATTCTGGTATTTTCAAGACTGGGATACACGGCAGGCCTCATGGAAAACTGAGAGCTAGCTCAGACTACCTCACAGATGTGTCACACTTTCCAAGAGAGAATATCTAAATGAGCCAGTTTGTCACCACTCAGCATGAGGCTTCTGTTGGGTGAGGTTTCATGTCAAGCCAATTGAAGATATTTTTTACTTTATTTACATTCAGTCCATAACATAGATTCTTAGTCAGGTCCAGGGGATCAGAATTGGTTTCTGTCTATACCGGCACCAGAGCAACTTCATAACAGCAATTGCAAAGTCAGCGTCTATGGAGGCCTCAGTTAACATAGATGTGTCAAGGAGGCCAGGTGGAGATCACAGGGACCGTAGGAAGAAGTCACTGCTACTCAGCTGCAGCTGACTCTCTCCACGTGGAAAAAGAGGATCAGATCATCTTCAAGAGATGCAAAATCCCAATGAAATATCCTGATTTTTAAGTACTGACAACTACTTAAAATAAAAGCAGCAAAACACTGTTTGGACCAAAGAAAAGAAACTAGTTTGCTACTGCTCACTTTAGTATGCCTCTGTAGTATTGGGAGATACCTGGCTTTTCAGAAGTGGCTTTGGGATTAGTTTCTCCAAGAGTCTTCTTAATGAAATTTTGAAGAATGACTTAGAGATCAAGTTCGCTTGTCCTTGGTGACCAGATCTGATGCATCCAAAGCTTTCTCATGTTTAAAGGTCACCACCTCTCCTGGATCCTTCACCCCAACAGAACTCCTGGATATCCTCCTGTGTCTGTGGAATTTGAGGGAGTCAGGGATCCATGAGCCAGCAGTGTGCTTTAGGGGCACCACATCCGGAATGAACAGCCCTTCATTTCCTTGAACAGATCAATCATCAGTGGAAGCTGATTGCTCCCCTATCCATATCATACTTTGATTCATTTACACTTAAGTGATGAAAGTGGTCTTTTTTTTTTTTTTTTTCTCTTTCTTTAAATGGATACTAACCCAGGAGGGGCTTGGGGAGTTGTAAAGGGGAGTGCTGACTCCTTGGACACGCTCTTTGTCGCATTCTCAAATGGCCCACTCAATTAGGGGTAATATTTCATTGACTTGTGTGTATGATGGCTCCCTAGCCAGCAGTGTTTTCTAAATGGTCCTGAGGCAAGACTTTGGGCTTTGAAAACAGCCTTTCATCACCTTTATGTCTGGGGCTGCATTGACACAGTCTGGACTGAAGCAGTTATTTCCATCAGAGGGAGCAGCCACAGTTTCTGGCTGGAATATCTTGACTTGGTTGGTTTCACTTGTCAAAAGAATGGGTGGTCGGATGCTTTCTGGGCTGGGTTCATGCAGCTTCATTATCTACATGTTGAATCTGACCATTTAGATACCTGTCTGGATTTTCTAGAAGGGCAAAAAAAAAAAAAAAGAAAAAAAAAGGTTGGATTAAAAAAAAATCAGGCTATTTATATTTCTTCTTGCGCCTGCACAGGTAGTATAGACGCATTGGGACAACCAGTGTTATTCCTACAGAAAGCTCCATGTCAGTGTGTGCTCCAAATTGGCCTTGGGTTCAAGTGTGAAGCATGCAGTTGCTTTGTTTGATATTTTCATTAATAACACAACTTTCAATAAGGAAACTTCACACAATAGGAAGGTGTGTGTTTGTGTGTGTGTGTTTGTGTGCTCTGGTGTCTAAGTATAGAGGATAATGGTGGAAATTTTCCTAGTGACTGGGATAATGTATGCTGTAGGTGTGACCTTCTACTCTAATTATAAAACTGGCTTGATCTGAATCTATATGAAGTAATTGATCGAGCTCAGTGACAAAATGTTCTCAGTAGATAAAGCTCAAACATCCTTATATGTCTACACCTTTGTCTCTGAATTAGTGCTTGTGTATAATTTGTGGCGAAGACAAAGTTTGGAAAGCAGCTGCCCATTTTAAGGGATGTGGAAGACTATATGGTAGCCATGTGAGGTCAAGCAACTACAACAATTAAAAGCTAAAACAAATTGACTATACTATGTGCAGATACGTTTCTGATCATGTTGATGTACTTTATATACCTGGACTCACTTAATCCTCACAACAACCTACAAGGTGGTTATTGGTATTATTCCTACTTTACTGATGAGGAAACTGAGGCATGGAAAGGTAAGCCACTTGCCCGAGGACACACAACTAGAGGTAGCAAAGCTTGGACTTGAAAACAGGCAACCTGATTCTAGAGTCTGTTTCCCTACCCTGCCTACCCCGAAGTCATGAATTTCTCATTCCAGGGTTGAATCCCTGAGTCTTGCACAGTACTTGGCACCCAGGAAATTGGTTGGACAAATGCTAATGGTTGGATAAAAGCCCTTTAAAAGATATGAATTTCCATACAGATGTCAATTTTTATTGTTATTGTTGATGCTACTATTATTGTTAATAATTACAGCTACCATGTATTGGGCTCTTTCTATGTGCCAGGCACCAAGCTAGCACTTTGCAAGCATTATTTAATTTCCTTCTCATAACACTTTAACTGAGGCACTGAACACATAATTATTTACATTTAGAAGTTCTGCTAGAAAATTGCAGTGCCAAAACTTAAACAGAGGTCTGCTCTTACTCCAGAGCTCATTGCCTTGACTATCAAGGCAATAAAATATCATTGCTGTGAAAGCTTCTATTTTTTTTATTCTTGAGAGGTTTTTTTCAGGATTAAAATATATTGTGATAATAAGCAAACAATAGTGTTTGAGATACATTCAACTGACAAATAATTGTTGGACAATATAAAAAGTATTGTGCTAAATGACATAGGGCAGTGTTTTCTAACACTTCAGCCTTTGTACATCATCTTCATGATTTTTTCCATATCTAAATTTCATGTGAACTTTTGCTTAATATTTTTCTATATTTATTTTTGAAAACTAATATACATTTATATTTCCTAGTCATGATATTTTGAGGGTTTCTTACTATGTACATTTCCAGGACACAAAGCAATATCATTGATACTAAATAGAAAATGCTTTCTATTTAGTATGTGTAGTAATGCTCACTATTTGTAACGTTTTGTCTTTAGAGAATATCTATGTACTACCACCTAAAGTCATCTTTCACATCTCCTTTAGTACTTACCACTCCATGGGAAACACAGAGGACACAAATATGCATAAATATTTGCATACCAAGCCAACCTCAGACTTACCTAGGAAGCAAGTAATAGTTTGCGGGCAGGGAAAGGAATCATGCATGCTCCTAATCGTTGCCACCCAGCTGCCCCTTAAGGAACTCTCCATATCTTTGAAGGAAGAAAGTTCACATGGGGTGTGGTCCAGTTAGCAAGGAAGCTCAGAGGCAGAAGACCCTGGGCTGGGTAGTAGAGCTTCCTGCACGAGCTTTCTCTGGAAGGATGGCAGAGTTAGGGAGGAGAGGCAAGGTGGGCACATCCAAGTGCCTGTGGGAGCCCAGCTTCCTGCTCCCAGTCCTATGATTTCCAATTCACGCCTCACTCCTTCAGGGTCGGCCTCTCCGACCCGACCCGGAGTCACAAACCAGATAGGAATTCAGGTTTTAAGGGCAAAAGGGTCGTATTTCAGGTCATCTTACCTCCCTGTTTCTGACCTTTTTCACTTTCTCTGTTTTTTTTTTTTTTTTAAGTCTATAGTGCATACCATCTGTTTTCAATTTTGTGAAGAGTAATGAAAAAAAAAATCTAATCCAGTTTTTCAAAACACTTAATTTTTTAAAGAAAAATAGTCATTTTTTTTTTCATTTTAACACTTCAGTGCTTAACAAATGGTATTTACTTACCAACACAATCTATGCAATTTCCCACCAAGATAATGCATGTTTTTCTCTCATCCATTCTCATACTTGCTGTCTTCTTGAGCTAGCTATTAAAGACTGAGAAGAGTTAAAGTTGTAAGCCAAAGCAGGTAATTTCCTGAAGAGAAGAAATGTTCCTTAAATGATTTCTCTTCATTAGATCTTTTTATTCTCCTTTCGTTTGGCTCTTTATGAAAAACAAAAAAAGGGAAAAAATGGGTGACAAATGTCTTTTGGCTCCAAAGAGGTGACAGGAAACCTCTGAAAGCAGAATTTGAAAAAAAAAATTAATTTCTTAGAACCAGAGTTGGAGCTGGCCTTTTAGCACTGTTGCACATTAATGCTGCTTCCCCTCCCACTGGGAAGCTAAGGCCCGAGTGGCAGTCATTATTGCCAATAGCACGGTTACCCAATGGATTCCTGGAAGGGCTCACTTAAAAGATTCAGCCAGATCCTCTCCAGGGGCTTCCAGTTTCTATCGTCCCAGGAATGAAATATTTAGTATCATCTTTCTGCACCTGAGGCTGCCATGGATTAAATTCTTGCTGCCTCCATTGCTGGGGCAGCCAAGAGCTCAGGCTGTAGCGACTGGATATGAAGTGCTTAATGGCTGCACTTGGCTGAGAAAGGGAGAGGAAAAAAACAGGCCAGAGCCACAGTCACCAGTGGTGATCATAGCCTGGAGAACAGACTTTCCAGAGATGCTGTAGCTCAAGAAGAATCTACTTGAATTCCTCCCTGATGCTGCCACCAGACGGCATATTTCAAAATCACATTCCATATATATATATATATTTATATGATCACCTATAGTAACCCATATAATAGAAACAAATCTGTATAAATGGTGCTGCGTGTCTTAACCTGGACAAGTTCACATTGGTTCCCCTTTTCCTCTCTGTTCCATAAGTGTGTAGATTTCCCCCAAATGTTTTCTTCAGTTCTCTGATTTTCACTCTCTATACACTCATCACCTATGAGCTATGAGCATGAGTCCCAAATCAACTCTGGGTGCGATTATCTTCTGGGAACAATATGAACTGCTTAACAAATGATTACTGAATAGATGAATGAATATTATTTCCCTTAAGTTGTAGACTTACCTTTCTAAGTGCATGTAGAACATCTCTTCCTGAATATTGGTAGTAGGCTGAATAATGGCTTCCCCAAATATGTCCATGTCCTAATCTCTGGAGCCTGTGAACATTACCTTAGATAGTAAAAAGTGCTTTGCAGATGTGATTAAGTTAAGAATCTTGAGATGGGAAAATTATCCCGGATTATCTCAGTGGGAATGATGTAATTGTGGTTAGAAGAGGGACAGAGGAGGACAGAGAAGAACAATGAGACGACGGAAGCAGAGGTGTGTCCAGGAGCCAAGAAATGCCAGCAGCTTCTGAAATCTAGAAGAGGCAAGGAATGGATTCTCCCCTGAACCCTCCAAAAGGAACCAGCCCTGCAAAGCCTTGATTTTTATTCTCTTGAGACTCATCTTAGAGTTCTGGTCTCCAGAACTGGAAAAAATTGAACTTCTGTTATTTAAAGCCGTTAAATTTATGGCAGTTTGTTATGCGGCAACAGGAGACCGATACAGTGTCTTACGGCAAATTTACCTCAGTGTACCCGAAAACAAACTCACGACTTCTTCCCCAAATCCCACCCTTCAGCCTCAGATACTGGCTTGCTCATCCTCACAGTCTCTTGCACTAGGGACGTCTGAGTCCCCTTTGCTTTCTCTCTGTTTCTTACCCTTTCAGTCAAGACCGGCAGTTTGTTCATTCTATATGTGCAATGTTTCTCAAATCCATTGCCTTTATTGGCGGCCATGGCAATATCCTCCACAGTGAGAACACTGCCTGGAGTATAGTAGCTTCTCACTAAGTGTTTGCTGAATGAATGCGAGCTGTGACTCCTCTTTCCTGATTCCTTTAAAATGTTCTTTGCATTGTGTATAATTTCCATTACGAAATCTCTGAGGGGAGGGGCAGTGTCTTTTCCCAGCACTTCATACAGGTTTGGAGTATCCAGTCACCCAAACTTGGTGAACTAATAAACAGACTCACTCCTTGTCACCACTCTGTGATTGAAAAATGTTAGGCGGTGGCAAAGAACAGCAGTTTGGGAGTTAAATGGAATTAGGTTTATGTCCAGCTCTGTAATTATCTAGTTGTATAATACTTGCTGGCGAGATAGTAACCTTTTCAAACTGCAGTTTCCTCAGCTATACGATGGGGATAACGATAGCACTCACCTTTTGGGTTGTTTTCAGGAATGCACTGGGGTCTGGCTCAGGGTAATAATTGGTCAATAAGTATGCGCGCCTATCATCATTTCACTGTAGACAAGGGAGCACCCATATTACACCTTTTTGTTAACCAGTGGCTGGAGTGTGAGTTGCATATGCATGTGTGGGGATGCAGGGGCATTGGCAGAAAAGGAGGGCAAGGACCGGGGATGGGGAAGGCAGCGAGGCAGGCACTTTGCATTCAACAATGGAGTACAATTTGGAAACACTTGCCTTGTGTAGCCCTCAGCTGCCTGTGAAATTCATCTGAATCTTGTTCCGTTGGCCTATGGGGTATTTTCAAATACAAATTAGGTTGGCCAGAATTCCTTTTCTGCACCAACTCTCCTGGGTACAACTTAGAGGTTATTAAGATGCCTAATAAAAGGAGAGAGCACATTTAATAACATTACCATCAGCTTGACGGAGCTGAGCTATGTGGGCCCATGGTGCCCCAGAGCCTGCAGCCTCCTGCTACTGGTGCACTTGCTTAGAAGAGGCCCCATAATTATCCACATTTAAAAAGCACCATTAAATCCATTGAGGCAGTCATGTCCCATTTGCAGGGCCTTTCTGCCCACATTACTCGGGAGACCCAGGGCCTAGCTTCTTGGGGTGAGGGGGAGGAGGAGAAGGAATAGCTGGAAATTCCTGGCCTAAAGTGATGGCTGGTTAAATTTACAAAATGGCAGATCTGCTCAGTGCCATTGTCATCCCTGTAAGAGCTTTTCCTCCCTTTGTCTTAGGCATTTATTTAGCAAACCTTTATTGAGCACTGTGCCCCCACTTCTCACTCTGGATTCTGTTTAATCCTCACAACAACTCATTCAGTAGATCAGTGGTTCTCAGCAGGCAGTGATTTTGCACCCCGGGAGATATTTGGCGATGTCTGGAGACATTAGTAGTTGTCATAGCTGGGGTGAGGGGTGCTAATGGCATCTGGTCAGTAAAGACCAGGGACGCTGCTCAGCACCCTTCAGTACACAAAGCAGGCCCTCCCAACAGAGAATTATCTGGCCTGAGTGTCAGTTGTGCTGCAGTTGGGCCATTCCATCATAGGCGCTACTCCTTTTCTCATTTACCAGTGAGGACACTGTGACTCAGAGTGGTTATGAGATTTTCTGGTGTCACACAGCTGATAAGTGGTGGAGCTGTCAGGGCCTGAGCTCTCACCACTGTGCTAGATGGCCTCCTAGCATCCCCCTCGGCACTCATCCTTTGCTGCTGAGCTCCCTCCCTGCCCTTGCTCCAGGCCATCTACTTGTCTCAATGACAGTCTATTGTAATTACACTTATTGGGAATAATACAAATGTTTGCTTTGGTGGGAGTTGTCTCCTATAAAGAAGATTCCTTTGAGCACTTAAAAAATTGTTGCACATTTTGAATGAGTCAGGAGCCTATGCAAGAGTGGAATCTATATTTAGCTTTAAGATACGTGAAATGTGAACATAGTACTCTTTTCCAAGCCCCTACTATCTGTGAGTGGTTTCAGAGATATTTCACTCCAAAGAAAAAGCCTCTAGTGGTTTTCGAAGCAGTGATCTGTGAAGTATTTGAAGTATCACTGGAAATGATAGTGATCTGTGAAGTATTTGAAGTATCACTGGAAATGATAGTGATCTGTGAAGTATTTGAAGTATCACTGGAAATGATATTGCTCTGGATCCAGGTGGCCTCTGGGCCTTTGCACAGCCATTTCCTCTGTCAGCAATACTCTTCCTTCCTCTCTTTTTTTGGCTCATTCCTTATCTTCCTTCAGGTTTCACCTTAAAAGTTATCTCTTAGGAAGCTTTCCCCAGATCTTGGTTAGGCATCCCTGCTTTCTGAGCACACTAAATCTTTTAGATCATCTCTGTCCAAAAGGAATATAATGAACCGCATATGTAATTTAAAATTTTTTACCAGCCATGTTAAAAAAGTAAATAAGGGGGCTTCCCTGGTGGCGCAGTGGTTGAGAATCTGCCTGCCAATGCAGGGGACACGGGTTCGAGCCCTGGTCTGGGAAGATCCCACATGCCGCGGAGCAACTCGGCCCGTGAGCCACAATTACTGAGCCTGCGCGTCTGGAGCCTGTGCTCGGCAACGAGAGGCCGCGATAGTGAGAGGCCCGCGCACCGCGATGAAAAGTGGACCCCACACCGCGATGAAGAGTGGCCCCCGCTTGCCACAACTAGAGAAAGCCCTCGCACAGAAACGAAGACCCAACAAAGCCGTACATACATACATACATAAATAAAAAGAATGTAAGCAGAGAAGAATAGCATTAAAAAAAGAAAATTTTTTTAAAAAAAGAAAAAAAAGTAAATAAGGCACAGGTGAAATTAATTTTAATAATTTTTCATATTTAGCCCCAAATATTAATATTTCAATATGTGATCAATACAAAATTATTAATGAGACAGTTTACATGTTTTGGAACCATTGTTGAAATCTTGTGTGCATTTTACACTTACAGCTCAACTCAATATAGATGCTAAATTTTCAACAGTTAAAGTAAAATATAGTCCTGCCAAAACAATAAAGCTGTAATTAATAGAAAAATATTTTACACTGCTTTAGTTTTTAAATTTGTTTATTAAAATTAAATTAAATTAAAAATTCAGCTCCTCAGTTTCAGAAGCCACATTTTAAGTATTCAATAGGCACATGTTCTAGATTATTAGAAGCTGAAATTGCCTGTTGATTTGTTTTTTCCTCCCACTAGATTATAATGTCTTCGGGCTCAAGGATTAGGTTTTGTTCACTATATGCCAGCGCCTGGCACAGATTTTGGCACACAGCAGACACTTAATAAATACATGCTGAATGGCTTGAGTTAACAGTTCTAATCCTGTATAACCTTTATGATGTGGGTTCTTCTCTAATAAAATGAGAGTTTTGGACATTTTTGAAAGTCTGTTTCACTGGATGCTAACAAATGTTATGTGATCAAAGGGATCTGTGGTCAAACAAGTGTGAGAGATACAGGGTTCAATGAAAGGAGCAGGTTTCTTTACTGCAGGATTTCTCAGAGCCTTGAAAGTTTCAGTGCACTGTGGCTTGGCAGGAGAATTAAAACTTTTAATTTAATTTTAATAAATTAAAAATTTTAAACTAAATAAGATGTCCTATTCTCCCAACATATGTGACCATGAAACTTTTTCTTCACAGAGCATTTGCGGGACTCGTGCTCCCTGGAACACAATCCAGGAATGGCTGGGTTACTGTAAGTCTCTTTAGCTGTGACATTGTTTCAGACTTAGCTTGTAGAGAGATGGTCTCAAGGACTTGTGACAGTGCACACCACTTTCTTTTCAGTCTTATCGGTTCTATCCTCTGACAAAAAAGGGGTGGTAGAGGAGCAAAGAGCCATCAAGTGGCTCAGAATCAATGCCTTACCTTATTCAAGAACAGATTGTTTCCAGATTGGAAAGTAGTTCTTCAAGTAATTCGCTCATTTTCTGAGAGGCAGTGAAAACAGTCTCCATTTATTTCATCCTCCCATCCTCTCTAAAAAGGTACACGATGCAAATCTGTGTATTGCCCTTTTCTGAATGGCCAACACAATGTTTGAAATGGAAAGGCAAAACCTGGTTCACGTTAGGGGTGGGTTATTGGATTGAACTGTATGAATTTACCAATATTCAAACACTTCTGACCTACAAATATGACAATCTCATACAGTTCAACCAACTAGTTATAAGAAGTCTCTCTACTCTCATACTTGTAAGTAGGAATCTAAGGTTCCTAAGGAACTATCTTTCTTTAGAAAAACAGTTTGGAAATATATAGCAAAGTTTTTATTTTTAAAAATTAAAAAAAATTTAGATGTGAATATACTTTATTAAAACCCTCTCAAGGGTAAATGTTGAGAATTGTGTGTAAAGTAACGTATTAAGCCATGTACACATCGTGGATTCAGCTGCAGCCCGATAAAATAAATCTTCACATATTTTAGAGTCATTATTGAATTACTAGTCAGTCCTGTTTTCTTCATGCTAAGAAAGTCTAAATTTTTCATCCCTTCTCTATAGGTGTGATATCCAGCCTCCAAAGCTTTTTCAAGTTCCCAGCAACCCATAGCCATGTTCCTGCGTTCAAACCTGTACCTAGCTTCTTGCAGTTTCTTGTCTGGTACATTTAGTCACCTGGCTTCATCACTGCTAACAATGTTGCTGAAGTCATGTCAGTTAATAACCACTCAGTCTTTAACTTGTTCATACTGGCCACAGTCTTCTCATTCTCCAGTTTTGTTCTCAACATGCCAAGTGCCAGGACATGAATCTTAGACCGACAAGTCATGAGGAAACCCAGCAAGAGCAGAAAGGACATGTGCTTTGATGTCCAACAGACTTGTTTTTAATGCTAACCCTGTACTTGACCAGTGGCAGATCTTACTTACATTCTTTTTCTCAGCCCCATGTTTACCAGCTTATTATAAAGGATATTATAAAGGATACAGATGAATAGCCAGATGAAGAGTTACATAGGGCGGGGTCCAGAAAGGTCCTTAGAGGAGGAGCTTCTGTTCCAATGGAACTGAGTTGCGTCCCTCTCGGCATCTGGATACATTTCCCAACCGGGAAGCTCCTATAACAAAGTTTTAAATACATGTATCTTTGACCTTGTAAATCCATATCCAGGAATTTATACTAAGACCTTAAAGGATAAGCACACAAAGTTGTGTGTACAGGGATAGTTGTCTCAGTGCTGTTTATAATAGCAAAAATTGGAAGACATTTAAATTTCCAATTGGGCAGTCATAGTATATCTGCATAAGAGTATTATGAAGGCATTAAAATGACAATGTGTGTTTGTGTTTATTGGCATAGAATGATGTCTATGGCATATTTTTAAGGAAAAAAGTATATTTCAATTTTAGCATGCATAATATGTTCTCCTTAAAATAAATATTTGTGAGTGTACGTGTGTATGTATAGAAATATATCTAAAAGTATATAC
Source organism: Balaenoptera acutorostrata (assembly GCF_949987535.1). NCBI lineage: Eukaryota > Metazoa > Chordata > Mammalia > Artiodactyla > Balaenopteridae > Balaenoptera > Balaenoptera acutorostrata. The sequence goes on from NC_080065.1 coordinate 142,559,197, forward strand.
ATAAACATACTGATAGAAATTCTTTCTGAATGATAAGTATAAAAGAGATTAGCTTCCCCATGAGTTAATACTTAAATTGTATTAAGTATTACACATGTAATGCCTTGACATATAATAGAGATTTCCTGTTGTAGGAATTTCAAGGCTTTTAACCCATGGGCGGGAGATGGAGACAAGTTTGTTGCTTGTTTGCTTGAGCTCTGTGGACTTTTTTTTTTTTTTTTTTTTAAATATTTTATTTATTTATTTATTTATTTATGGCTGTGTTGGGTCTTCGTTTCTGTGCGAGGGCTTTCTCCAGCTGTGGCAAGTGGGGGCCATTCTTCATCGCGGTGCGCGGGCCTCTCACTATCGCGGCCTCTCTTGTTGCAGAGCACAGGCTCCAGACGCGCAGGCTCAGCAATTGTGGCTCACGGGCCCAGTCGCTCCGCGGCACGTGGGATCCTCCCAGACCAGGGCGCGAACCCGTGTCCCCTGCATTGGCAGGCAGATTCTCAACCACTGCGCCACCAGGGAAGCCCTCTGTGGACTTTTGATTCATGCTCTCTGTGAGTGCAACTTATAGAAGAAAACTCTGAGTTGACCTGATAATCTTGGAAGGAGCTCCATGTTACTCTAATATGTAATAATACTTCATATGACTAATAATATCTTGCTTTCAACTAGCCTTTTGGCATGCTGCCACACACATTACATCACTTGCATTTTCTGAGTACTTGCTAGGTGGTGATGCACACATCACTATTTTTACATGCTCTCTCCAAGGTAAGGATGCTTTCATCCATTTTGCTGATGAGAAGGCTGAACTTCTGGGAGGACAAGAGGCACTTGTCCCACTGTTAGTGAGGACAAACCTAGGTTGGTGTTCTTTCCAGTGTACCATGTTTTTATTTTGCATTATTTTATCCCAAATCTCCCTCTCCATCTGATTCCTCCAACATATTCTAGGAGCTCTCTCTCTACCTGACACACCAAACTTTTCAACCAGGTGTGGAGAAGCACTGTGAACATAGCACTACAATGAAATACACAGTTCTGGGGTCAGAATTCCTGAGGCTGAAGCTACTCCATCACTTATTGGATGTGTAACCTTGGGAAAGTTATTTAACTTTTTCATGCCTCCATTCGTCCGTCTGAAAAATGGGGGTAATGATAGTCGTACCTACTCTGTAGACTTGTGAGAGGACTGACTGAGACAAGTCAGATAAAGCAGTATAGCTCAGGGTCCTCCTCATCGAAAGTGATGGGCAAATGTCACCCACTGTCGTTCACCTCCTCTTCCTTATCATTATCCTTGTAACAACCTCACGTGGTTGCCTCCAAGAAGTGGAGACAGAGGTTACATGCCTTGTCTAAGGTCGCATAGCTGATAAAAGATAGGATAGCTCTTTTTTCATCTTCCCATTCAGCTGAGGGCACTGAAGGGTTGTTCTGGGTAGAGGACAGAAGATGTGGCAGGGGGCTCAGGGTAGAGTGGTATTCCCCGTGGTGTTAACATGCAGTAGGTGAATGGAACGAAACAGCAACTAATCCAATCCAGCCCCAAACCACAAATGTCAACAGGTATTTTATGGCAGGGAAGGTGCCAATGAACGTGTCACATGCTCTTTTGAAAATAAATGAAGCCACATAGGGACTCTAAAGTAGAAAATAAGAACTGGGCTGTTTATGGATCTCCTCTGGCTCTAGTTTATGGTGTTTCAAACACCACGCAGGAAGAGGCACTGTAGGAGGAGCCCTCCAATGTGACGGACGTCACCGGGCTCCAGTGTTATCTAATTGCATCGCACCCGGCAAGCCATTCAGGGCCTCTCCTGTTGCATCATGACCAGTGGGGTAATCACAACTCCTGCTTGTGGGTTTGCTAGGAAAATGATTTTGGGATTGAGGTCTTGGTTTTGTTTCTCTCAGCTCAAATTCAAGTACAATAATGCAGTGGTCAGTTCCCCAAGGGGCTTGACACCTGCTTTCCTTTAGAATCCATGCAGGGGGTGCCTCATGGAATCAGAGCAGTAAGCTTCCTTGGAGATCATCGAGTGATCTTAGTCTAGTGATTTTGATTTTCTTTTCTGTCAGTGATAGATCCCTTTTTACAGAGGAAATTTAATGTAGAATCTCAATATCTAAAATATAAAAGGAAAGCTGCCTTAATTGAAACAAGAGGGCCACCTTGGTTAACTTTTCTCTCACTCAGAGACTGTCTCTGTGGGTCCTCCCCAGAACCAAGGGCGCTGCAGAGCATAATTTGAAAATGAGCTCTTAAAACTTGATAGGCACAGCGTCGCTGCTGGTTACAAAGCACGTGCCTGGGCCCCACCCCAAAATGATGGAACCAGAATCTAAATTTTCAATAAGATTCTCAGATGATTCTGACACTTCCTAATTTTTAAGAACCACTGGCTTCTTCCAGTGCTTTCATTTTGCAGTTGAGGAAACTGACACCCGGAGTAGGGAGGTTACTTGTCCATGGTCACAAAGCTAATGATGAGACCAAGTGCTGGGCTCCTGGCCCCCAGTGGCTCATTTAGACAGGCTCCTTAGTTGTGAGCAATAGAAATTCTGGCTAATGTAAACTCGTTGGAAGGCTATTTCATGGTTCATGAAATGGAAGAGAAAGCACAAGACCCAGGAGTGCATGCAGCTCCACTGGAGTAGATGGCAGCAGCTAGCAGTCTCTTCAGGGCATCACTGCCAGGAAAAGTCGGCTTCCAGCATTTCTCCTCCTTGTGGCACTTTATCAGTAGTTGAAATCTGGTGGCGGGAGAGATAGTCTGATTGGCTCAGCTTGGACAAGGAAGCCTCTTTGGCTGGGGACCACAGAGAACCTTGACCAAAAGTCTCAGGAAGACCTCACCCAATGGGTGTGGCAGAACTCACTGAGACGATGCTACCAGTAGAAAGTGGAAATGTCATTAGGATGCAAAAATCAACATACGCCCACACCCTCAGCCACCTTTCCCACCACACTGTGCTGTCCCCCTCTTAGGGTCAATGCTTCACAGAAAAAAAATCCAATTGAAACGAAGGGGTTAAGGTAAATTCTGTGGCTTAACTATCAGCCAAATGACATTTTAACAGCCTTTTTAGCATAGCCTGGCTGGGCTGAGACCTTCCCTGCAAAATGCCTTAATCCTTGGTCTCTAAATAGAGAGTTATTTTCAATTTCTCCAGTTCGTAATGTTTTAAATGGAACTACTGTTCCCCTTAGAGCACCCAGTGGCTGGCTGGAGACCTTTATTGATATATATATAAATTACCTCAATCCCCTCTGCTGCCTACGGATCCAATCATATTGAACTAATGTGCATATAAATAAAAACCTGGAAGTGTGGTTTATGGCAATAAGTAGTGCAGCCGAAGTTTTTACCATTCTGCAAAGACACCTTGATACATTGCTGATAATCTTCATAATACGTTTAAAGAAGCAGTGTGTCAGCTCAGGCCAGAGCACCCTGGGAACCGAATGGGAAATCTGATTCTCCAGCTTCTGATTGACCAAGAGAAGAATCTGTCCTGCCAGAAGGAAGCCTACCCCAGGCTGTCAAGGGCCCAGTGGCTGGAAATCTTTTCCCAAAGTCACCAGGCTGTAAAGAGATGGGCTGGTCTACAAAATATGCAGGGGTTCGAGCAGGAGTTCTCCTGTCGTTTTTTTGCAGTCTGTGCTCTGTGGTTAGTCCTGATGGTGGGCGGGTTCCAGAGTAGCTGAGGAATAGGCTGGGAGCATTCTTCAGAGCGGGAGATGCCAGCCCTGCACAGACACTCAAAAGGGGGACTTTGGGCAGTGGATATGAAAAGCATGAAGATACCTGGGTACCTGGGAGCCTGGGAAAAAGTATGGAGGTGAAGGGTGGGGATGGGGAGCGGAGGTAGTTAACAGAATGTAGGGAGAGGGAGTGGTTCTGTTCTTGCACCTTGTGCCCAGCGCCAGCCCTGAAATTGAGCCCAGAGAGGAAACAGACAGAGGCAAAATAAAGAAAACATATCATTCTTGCTCTGTGTAACAGAAAGTGGCTGTGTGTGCCCCAGAGACTGGGCACAATAATCCCTGTGGGATTTGGGTAGAAAATATTAAAATTTGTATTTATACAGATTTCTCATTTTAAAATGTTCTATTTTTGATGTGTTTTAACATGTATTTAATACATTAGTGTTGTGATATATGCATGCAATTTGAAAATAAATACATGCATATATAAGTAGATATATATATATACTGGATGAAAACACTTTTTAACTAATGGAGTGTGCAATAAAAAAAGTTTATAGACTGCTGCTTTACTGGTTCAATCCCTGTGCTAAGCCAGAGACTGCCAATAATCCCCCAACCTTGAGCTGTTATTAGCAATTTCATCTATTTTTCAGGAAAAACATAAGTAGGGTCCTTTGGTTTACCCATTTGTATGCTGTCTTAAGATCCTAGCTAAAGTTCAGAGTGATGTCATAATAAAGTACACTGGCCTTGGGATTGCTCAGCCTTAGTTTCTAATTTCGTTTCTATGTTATGGCCCATACCAGCAGTGTTGTCTTAGTCAGCCTTTCTGGGTCTCAGTTTCCTCATTTGTAAAATGGGATTGACATTAGTATTTACTCCAAAAATGAGATAATTCTTGCAAAACCCTTAGTAAAATGCTGGGCACATAATTGAGGCTAGTACATCCTAGCTACAAAAGGACCTAGTTTAGGAATGTCAATCAGCTGGTGACCACTTCTCCATCCCATGCCCGTCCGTAGCAGGCATCACTAATTGAGCACAGCCTTTTCCCGTCAGGACTTGGAGTAGACCTCAGGATTAGGTCACATAATAATTTCTTCCCCCGTAGGCAACTGCAGTCTCTGAAAGGCATTTGCTGCGAGAAGCTGCTAATGTACAGAAACAACCTTGTGGACTTCCCAGCAGCAGGAGAGATCCCAGTGAGACTTGAGGGAGAGCTTTTCTTATTTAGGATCCCGATGGGATGTTATCAAGCAGGTCTTTGAAAAGTTTTCTCTAGGGATTTTTGGGGCTATGGCAACAACAATGAGGATAATGCCTCACATTTTGAGCTGTGCTTTATAGTTTTCAAAGCACTTTCATGCGCATTTTCTAACTTCATCTTCATAGCAACCCTGCCTGGCAAAGCAGAGCAGGCATTAGAATCAGAAAAATAGCATTTCTTTTGTTTTTTTAAATGAAAAGAGCCCTAGAGACTTTGTCCAACCTCCTCATTTTATAGACTAAGAAATTGATGCCAGAGAGGGTGACTTGTTCCAGGTAACTTACTTGAAGCCCAGACACTTATATCCTACTTCTTGGTATCACTCAGTGTACCTTGTAAATGCTTAACAAAGATTAGTTGAAAAAGGAGTAAATTAATGACAAATGAATGACTCTATGAATGAATGTAGTGTCTTAGTGGCCAAATCAGGACCACTAGAACCTTCTGTCTGTGATGGTGGGGAACATTTCCCCCAAAGCCTCCTGTAACTATTAATTGCCATTGCCTGTATGATCACCTGGACATACCAGCAGGTTCTAAGTATGAGAAATGGCCCAGCACAGGTTTTGGCTCTGACCAGAAGCTGTGAATTCTTGGGGAGGAAATACCACCATCTTAAGAAAAAGTGTAGGTGGGGAGTCCTAAAATTCCACAGTGTTTGAGTCAGGGATGGAGAAGGAGCATTTGTTGGTGATGATTTTGAAATATTAGGCTCTTGAGGATTTAATAACCCCACAGTATGTATTGAGTTTGCTTCACTGACATTTATAGCAGTACCTGGGCCCTCCTTTCCGAGGCTCACACCTGTCTTCCCGTACCTCCAGGTCTAAGGGGATTCCCACCCCATCATCTTGGGTGTTTTCATAAGTTCCCCTTGGTGAGAAAGGTGGCCAATATATGGCTGATCTTGTGGGAAAGCCTAATTTGGGTCAACTCTATGATAGCAGAGGGTCACATGGAAATAAAGAGAGTGTGGTTTCTTGGTGTTTGGGGAGACTAGACTAGCAGCATGAATATTTTTTCTAGGGGCTAAAGTGAATTAATTACTCCCTTTCTTCTTTTTGAATTGAATGCTTACTCTTTCCTGGGCACTCTAAGGAAGTATGGAATTTAAAGACTATCAGGAAACAACAACTGGGAAATAAGATGAGACATCTGCAGGTGAGGTAATTAAGTGATAATTTGTAGATCTGACCAGGGTTAAAATGGGTCACAATTACAGCGTTAGGAGTTTAGTGAAGGACTTCACCATGGGCTATAGTATGGGAGTATAGAACTTAAACTGAATGTAGAAGAACAATATCTATATTACTTAACCAATACTATAATAGAACTTATTACATGCCAAGCATTTATCTTAGTAATTTATACATGTTGATCCATTTAATTCTCACAACAAGCTTATAGATTATTTTATAGGTGAGGAAATCAAGGTAGGCAGAACTGAAGTAACTTGCCAAAAGTAGAGGTGGGATTTGAACCCAGGCAGCTCAACATCCAAGATCTTAGCCATTATGCCTCCCACCAACAGCCACGTGAGTGAGCTTTGTTGGAAGTATATCCTCCAGCCTTGGTCAGGCCTTCAGATGACTGTAGCCCTGGCTGACAACTTGAATGCAATCTTAGTTTAACTGCTAAGCTTCTCCTGGATTCCTGACCCACAGAAACTGGAAGATAATACTCCTTTGTTGTTTTAAGCTGCCAAGTTTCAGGGTGACTTGCTATATAGCAATAAATAACCAATACAGCCCTCAGTGTATGTTGAGGAGTGTAGACTTAATCTTAGCCCCATGCCTAATATAGAGTACCTCGTTGATAACTGGGTCCTGAAGTGAATTATAGATGATAGAGAGCCACTGGAGATTTTTGAGCAGGTGAACATTATGATGACAATCATCTTTTAGAAAAATTAATGCAGAGTGGATGGGAAAGATGAATTAGGGGTGGAGGACACCTGTGTTAGGGAAGCAACTCAGGCTGTTGAAATGGCTTAAGCATGTAATGGTTTGGCCCAGGCTTAGGTTTAGGGCAAGGAGAAGGAACAAAGCAAATAAAAGTTTCCTGAGAGCTGGGCCCTTACTTGTCTTTCTTCATCACTAGAGTCTGAGAGCCTTGCACAGTGCCTGGCACATAGTAGGCACTCAATAACATTTATTGAATGAATGATTGAATATGTGAGTGGGTGGGTGAGTGAATAAGAAAGAAAGATAGAAATGTGGTGCCCCTACTTTTCTTTAGAAAGGAAAACTCTCCAAAGATTCTATAGGTAATGTCTGGAGTAGATCTCAGTGACCTCAAACTCTATTTTCTATTTCTGTGATCCTGTTTGGGGCCAGCCTGTTTTCAAAGCCCATTCCTGTTCTGAAGTTGATTTTAAAACGTTCCTTTTCTTTTCACATCATTCGTGCCACAAACATTTATTGGGCATCTAAAATATGCTTAGCATCACGATGGGTCCCGGCGGGGAGAAGATGAGTGAGGGCTGGTCCTGTGGTGCTTCAGTATATCTTTCTCTGCTTTTATCTCTAGTCATCTCAGAAGTTTATTTTTGAAATAAAGATTCATTTTTCTTAGTGGAATTCTTAAGTGGGGAGTGATAAGATGAATTTGGGCTTTTAGGAACTGCTTTTAGAAGTTGTGGATGACTTCCACTGTTTGCTGCTCACCCTTGCTGATATGCCCTATTAATATTCAAAAGCTGTCACTTTATTTTATCTTTGTTCTTTTGTAGACTAGACTGCTGGCTGGGAGAAACTAGTTTGTCTGGTTTAGTCTTGTCACACTGTGGGGTAGGAGAAAAAGAGACATGACACAAGGTTATTAAAAAAATGGGGGGATTTCTGCATATTTCTCTTGGTGTCACACTCTACTTAATTGACTTCTGTCCCTTTGCCTTGTAAATAAATTTCAGCATCATGAGTGTATAGTTGCTAGAGGACACAGAGTTTGGATGTAAAGCTGAGGAAAAGCTCTAGAGATGGCACTTTTATATTAAGGGCATTGTCCTGTTTAATAGCAGTGACTGTCTGGCATGCTGTGTTAGAAAGGATTCTGATGTGTACTTGGACATGTTACGTGAGTGATGACTGCCCAGGGGCATGGGTATGGGCAACTGTATTTGGAGCAACTGCTAGAAGGCTGGGTCTCAGTTTAGGTGTTCAGGGTAAGAAACTAGAGGAGATAATAGCTAAGAACTACTAGAACTAGTGGTTAGGGTGATGGAAGTCAATGGCTTTACAACCCCCCAGACTCCATTCTGCCTCTGATCCTTCTGGCCTTCCTGATATGCTGACAGAGGCACTAAAGAGGCCATAGGATTTGCAAGGTCACAGCCAAGTACATGGCCAAGAAGGAGCTCTCATGAGGAGGATGTATGCACATGTGACCCTCTGCTTCCCCTCTCCACACTGTGCACAGACAGACATGCAAGTCTCCCCAGAGCACTGTCTCTGGTTCTTCTCATCAGAATTAAATTCACTTAACATTTTAAAAGAAAAAAATCTGAAAATATTCTCACGGTTGAGTCTAAAGGACTCAAAGAACTGTGATTCATTTACATTTGCTTTCCATTTAAGTCAAGGCGGGCTCACTCAAAGCTGCTTCCTCTAGCAGAGGCAGACTCAACTATTATCATAATGCTTCCCTTTTTCCCCTTATCCCCATTTGATAATCACATTTTATTCTTAAATATTTAGTTTTCTTTTATTCAATCTTTTAGGTTACTATATTGGTACAGAAGGGAGGGGGGAGACAAGTCTTTCTCATCCCAGTTGTTATTCATCTGTCTGCCTAAAAATTTTTTTCCTCTTTTCTCTTTTCTTTCTTTTTTTTTTTTTTTTCATTTACCACCATTTTGGCTGGTGGGTATACGGTTTTTTTTTTTTTTTTTAACCTCTAAGCACACTGAATGTCTTAAGGCTTGCATGTTAGACAGGAGACTGATAGGATAATGATGATGGAATGTTAAATGCTATCTATGTAAATCAGCTCCATCAATGGGTACAAGATTCAGCTACTTTAGGTCTTTTTTTTCTTTAAAGGAGGATAATATTGGATTGTTAACCTACTTTAGAAGAATCTTTGCATTACCAGACACATTACTATTTTGCATAAAGTCATATTAAATTTTGGTATGATGTACAACATTATTTTCTCCTAAATGCTGCTTTTAACGTCCAAGTAGTTTCTTTTGTATTTTTGGCAGAGGATTGGTTTCTGATAGCCAGATACCAATTGGGAAGTAGGAAGAAATGAAGATCTTTACATGCTTTTTGCAGGCAGAGGAAAGGAAATTATATTTTCTCCACTTATTTGAAGTACGGGTAGATTCTAAGAGTGATTATGCTTTGAGGCGATCGGTGAAACCTCCAGTTCATCTTTGGGTTCTAGAACAAAGCCGTTGAGAGCCAAGCCTGCAATAGGTTTGGATTTGATAAAGGGTTTTAGAGTGGTTACCACTCTTGGTTGCAAGTGATAGGACCAACTCAAATCTGGTCATAAACTAGTGTACACAAGGATGCCAGTGGCCTCAAGGGTGGCCTGAAAGCAGGACCGCAGAAAAGCCATCGGGTTTCTGTCTTCTCTCCTTTGTCTCTCGTTTCTCCCTCACCCCTTCCCATCTCTCTTCCCACCTGGCTCTCCCTGTATCTTTCTGTCTCATCCCCATTTTTACTTCCCTGTCTCCCTCATTTTTCTCTCTCCTCCACCTCTCTCCCCATCTTTCTCCCCTCATCACTCTATATCTCATCTCTCTCTCCCCCATTTTTCTCTCCCATCTCTCTCCATTTTCTCTCTTCACCTTTCTCTCACCCCATTTGTACTCACTTCTGCCCCATCTTTCTGTCTCCAATTTTCTGTCTTGCTTCTATCTCTCTCTCCCCCATCTTTATTCTTCCATCTCTCTTCCCTTACCATTCCCCCGCCCCAGCCTCTCTCCCATCTTTCTTTATCTCTTACCCAACTCATTTCCCCTGTGCTCCATCCCTCTGTCTCTCCTCCATATCCAGTCTGTCTGTGTGAGCTCCTCATTACAGACTGTGCAGTGGCGTCCTCCACATAGTGGAGGACGTGGCACAGGCAGCTCCAATTTTACATGGTCCCAGCTTGGTGACTCCAGAGAAAAAGGAATGCTTTCCCCCCTAGACTCCATGTTTGTGTAAATATCAGAGAATGTGTTCGTTGACCTGGCTTCGGTTACATGCCCACTTCTTGGGATTAATTCACTTATGCCAAAAAAATGAAAAACCGTCTCACCTACTTGGGTCAAATGCCTATCCCTGTGGCCAGTGGTAATGGGGGTGGGGGCCAGGTATTAGGATTGGCACCCCCATCACAATCTTTTAGGGTAAGGAAGAAGTCTTCTATTAAGGAAACGGGAGTGTTATTAACGGAAGAAACAGGAAACAGACTCTCGGCGGGCAGACACAGCAGATGTCTACAATAACCACCAAGATGGGCATGGAAAGAAGAGAACAGTCCTCCATACACCGTCTTCTTCTGGCCAGATAGTATATATTGAAAGGGGGTAGGAAGGGTACATTTCTTACTAGTGGATGTAGCTGGTCTTTTCTCTTTTGGTCTTAGGGATCCTTCTAGTTGATTGAAAAAGACCCATTTTTTAACCCCTTCAGTGACCTATCCTCCTTGTCACTAATGTCTTGCACACCCCAGCTTATTGTGAAGGGATGTCCCAGGTGAGCCAAAACAGCTACACATCTGCCACTCTTGGTCTCTTTCCCTAGGCTGCTTCTCATTCTAACTGTACCATCTCCACCCAGTTCCTTGGGGTTTCTTAATTCCCTCAGCAGACATGGGCTAAATACACTTGACTCATGATTCAACTTGAAATGGGTAGGCACATTTCAGAAAATGAAGCAAAACAGAGGGATAGCATAATCACAAGAAGGAAGGAATAATATAATTTGGAGACATTCAGTATTGCAATTGGAAATTTCGGGGACTGGGCTGTGGAGGGGCATATTCAGCTTCATGGTGCATTTTGAGTTGATTTTCAGAGATAGAGATGGGGCCTCCAATACGACAGGGGTGAGTGTTACCGAGTTAGGGCTTGCTGCCCTAGGAGCATAGAAGCCAATAATATGGCAGTGGCTTTTGAGAAAAGAAAAAGCTGTGAAGTCTTCACTTTACTGTGAAGTCGACAGGCAAGGGGACATGAGGCAAGGCTCTCAAATTTGTCTCCCCGATCCAGGGTTGAGATGAAATTTAAAGGGTTAGGGGACTAGCTAATTGGCTAGTCTTGAATTAGTCCATATAAGCTACTTGTGCTGCTGGAAGCCAGATTTTCCTTATTGAAGGACTGCTTGCTTGGTAAAGGGCTCTGGTGGCAACATTTCTATTCTTTGAGTTCCATAGACGGAAGATTCTTGGTTCTAGGGTCATCCTGGAGCTGTGGGTTCCTGTCTTGCGCATGCATAGTGCTGTCTGTAAAGTAACTCAAGATTTGATTAATCAACAACCTATTTAAGGAGGCAAAACCAGTTAAAGCTGGTGCTGTTTCAATTAATCAACAACCTATTTAAGGAGGCAAAACCAGTTTAAGCTGGTGCTGTTTCAACCAATCAACAACCTACTTAAGGAGGCAAAACCAGTTCAAGCTGGTGCTGTTTCAGTTAATCAACAACCTATTTAAGGAGGCAAAACCAGTTCAAGCTGGTACTCTTTCAAGAAGAGAACAGAAAAGGGACTCCGAGGTGCTGCTGACTCTCCAGTTTGCGTCTTTGCACTGTGTTGGAGGTGAATGTCCTGTACTAGGTATAAACATACCAGGATTTGGGAGCTGGGGTGGGGAGGATGACAAACACAACTTTAATTGGGTTGGAAAGCATTTGGTTGGATTAATTTGCTTCAAAATGCCTTAAGAGAGCCAACCCCAAACATGAGTTGAGGCCATTTTGATTTCTCCCTAATAAATAGAGCCAGGAGAGTTGACGGATGGGTGTCAGCGAAGAAACCAACCTTCATGGGGCCTTCTCAAGATGCTTATGGAGGAGGTTGTGGGGCAGGAGGGGAAACTGAGCTCAGAGGTGGTGCTGAGAGCTCTCCAGGCTGTTAATAGTAGTTTCTGGCCGAGCCTGTGGCTCTAGCTACCTCTTTTGGATTTGGCTGAGACTCCTCTGGGCAGGCTTTGTGCCACCTCTGCCTGTTTGTGTAAGAATGCGACACATGGACCCAGCAGTCAGCCAGGTGCCAACCATGTAATCTGACACCATATGTTCCCAAGTCAGGAGAGAATAGAGCATATTTTTTTTTTTTTTAATTTTGGAAGTAGGTTAATTACATTCATCTATATTTTCAGCCTTAAGGGTTACAGATTTGAAATTATTCCTGACATGTTTAGGTGGTCGTTTATGACCAAAATTATTAACTACAAGATGGTGCAAAGAATATATTCTCAGAATGAGGACACAGCTTAACAAGATGTTCCCTTAGTAAGAATGTTCTTCATTGGCAGTACTTATAAAAATGGATTTAAATTGTTGTTTTGTGGCGAAGTCAGTGCTGCTCATCTTATCGGCACCCTCCTTTGCCCAGGCGTTAGTTTGTTTCTAATATTTACCCAGTTTTCCAGAGAAAACTGGTGAATGGAGCCAGCTGTGTCTTTTCTCTGCTGCTTTTTGTTCTTAAAGTTTAAGTATGAAAGCCAAACTTTTGACTGAAAAATGAAGTTTATAGGATTCAGAGCATTTAACCAATACAAGCTAATGACATGGCTAATATTTGTTGGGAGTTCTGTCAGTGCCAAAAAGGTGCTGAGATGTTTGCATGCAATGTCTTATTCAATCCTTGAACAACTTACTATTCTTGTCTTAATGTTAAGAAGTGAGATATGCCTGTTATCTTGCATTTAGCCACTCCAGATGTATACCTTATTCTGTTTCACCCTGATCTGTGCCTAGGAGGCTGACAGATATGAATCACGACCACCACTCATTTCCCGGCCCTCTGGCTTATTTGGGTTTGGCCAGTGAAGATCCCTGATGAGAAAATTAGAGGGTACAGGGAATAGAGTGGACTAGATCTAAAACTAAGACAGTTTTAGAAACCCAACCTCATACCTGAGTACACTACTAAGCATCTCTGCTCCTCAAATTTTTGTCTATGAAATAGAGATGATTCTACCTATTTCTTGGGTGGCGGTGAGGGGGATTAAATTAGATTATGCACGTAAAAATACCTAGCTAGATTTCTCCATTGTAAAAGTCTGTTTTTCCTTTTCCTTTGCATTTTGCAATGTAGTAGTCTGTGGGGGTGATACTTTACTATCACAGGCTGTTCTCGATCCCTTAAGCCCACCTGGGAGTCGCCTACATACAGTACATTGACTGCCACAGCTACTTTTGTCTCTTTGACTGAGTGAGTGTGCTTTGTCCTCAAGCAACCAGGAATGCCAATGTTTCCATTGGTTCTGCTACTAAATTTTTTTTTTTAATTCACAATATTGTAAATTTAACAAAAATTTGAATTTTGTCAGATGCCTTCTCAGTGTACATGGTTTGTATGATTTCCCCCCTTTGATTTATTAGCATGGTGAATTAAGAAGTCTCCTCAGGTTGAACTCTCCTTGCATGGCTGGAACATTATTCTAATTGGCTATTTGGTTGTGTTTGCTAATATTCAGTTTATTTTTGCTTCTATGTTTGCAAGGGAGGTTGGTCTGTAGTTTTTTGGTGCAATCTTTACCAGGTTTAGGTATCAATGTTACACTTGCCTTATAAAAAGAATTGGGAAGGTTTCCTTCTTTTTCTATTCTCTGGGACAGGTTAAGTAGCATTGGGATTATATCTTCTTTGAAGGTCCAGTTTCTGTACGAAATCATTTAGGCCTGCTGCTTTGTTTTGTTTTGTGGTAGGTCTTTGATAACTTCCTTTTTCTCTCCTAGGAAATTGGTGTATTCAAACTTTGTCTACTGGAATCAGTTTGGTGAGTTGTATTTTGTTAAAATTATTTATTTAGGTTTTCAAATTTACTGCACAGAATTATACAATGATTTTCTAATCATGTATTTCAGTTTTCTGTTTACCGTTACTGTTTCTTATTTTGGATATTTGTGTTTTCTCCACCCCCACCCCCCCGCCTTCTTTTTTTTTTTTTTCTTGATTAGGTGAGCTAGTGGTTTTGTCTATTTTGTTCATTTCTTGAAAGACCAGCTTTTGGATTTGTTTATTGGTTTTACCTTTTTCTCTTTTCTAAAGCATTAGATTTTGCTATTTATTTCCTTCCTCTATTTTTTTAATTTTAGGAAAAAACAATTTCAAGTTACTGTAGCTTTATAATATATAGGATAAGGCAAATCATTCCTCATTAATTTTTTTCCCAGATTTTTCTGGGCTGTTTTCACTTGTTTGTGAATAGTCCCCCCAAAGTGACTTTTATAATTATTTGTCAAATTTTATTGGGATTGCATTGATTAATTTTAGATTTAGTGGGGAAAATGGGTATTTTTATAATACTGAATCTTCTTATTCAGGAGCAAGTTTTGTCTCTTGTCTGTTTGTACCTCTCAGTAATTTTATTTTTTTATACATGTTACACTAAACTTTTGCTATATTTATTTCAAGTTTTAAGCTTAATTTTTTTTTACTTGTGTGAATGGGACTTTTTCCTTCTATAATCTGTAAGTAGTTACTGTTAATTTATAAGAACAGTATTGATTTTTGTGTGTTTCTTTTATAAATGGCCATTTTAGTAATGCTTTTTTTTTCTTTTTTTTGTTCTTTTGTGTTTTCCAAGTGTATAATCATATGCAAATAGTGATGACTGTGCATTCATTGTATCACTTATTTTGTTGATCTTTACATGCACTAGCTGGCACTTTTAGAACAGTATTAAATAACAAATGTAAAAGAACACCCTCATGTCACATTACTGACGTCAGTGAGGATGCTTCTAGTGTTTCAACAGTTAGCATAATTCTTAATTTCGAGGGATATGTATGTCCTTTTTCAAAAAGTAAGTTTTTTTAAGCAAGAGATGGAGTTGAATTTTATTAAATGCTTTTGACAGTTTTCTTGGTAATCGTATTTTCTCCTTTGACCTATTTATATGATGAATTTCATTAATGGATTTTCTAAGATTGAAATACTTTTGAATTCCTGGAATGAATCAATTTGCATAATGTACTGCTGGATTCTCATTGTTAAGATTTTATTTAGGGTTTTTTACATTAATATTTTTAAACTTAGGTTGGTTTGCATGTTTTTTTTCTTTTAGTTATCAAAAATTGAATTCTTAATGGTTTCTAATAGTCTATTATGTGGATATGCCACAAATTAATGCCACAAATTGTTCCTTTATATAGACATTGATGTCGTTTCCATTTTTCAGCATAGTAAAGCAACAATGAATATGCTTGTTAACCCCTCCTCCTTGCTTCTCAGCTTATTTACCACTTCTTAAGAGAACCCCTTCCTGACCCCCTGACTACACCATATCCTCCAGTTACATGGAATTGTCTTTTCTTCCCAGTGCTTTGTTAGGCCTATAATTTACACTGACTGTGTGTGTAGTTGATGGCCATCTTCTTCTCTGCTAGATAAGTGCCATGAAGTCAGGGATCATGTCTGATATTACACATCACTGCATCCTTCAAGGAGCTTGGTGCCTGGCCCATAATATGAGTTCAATAAGTATTTTCTTTTATTTATTTCTTTATTTACTTTTGGCTGTGTTGGGTGTTCGCTGATGCTCTGGGGCTTTCTCTAGTTGTGGTGAGCAGGGGCTACTCTTTGTTGCACTGCGTGGGCTTCTCATTGCAGTGGCTTCTCTTGTTGCGGAGCATAGGCTCTAGGCGTTTGGGCTTCAGTAGTTGTGGTGCACGGGCTTAGTTGCTCCGTGGCATGTGGGATCTTCCCGGACCAGGGCTCGAACCCGTGTCCCCTGCATTGGCAGGCGGATTCTTAACCACTGCACCACCAGGGAAGCTCTCAATAAGTATTTTCTGAATAATGATTACCGTCTATCTGCATGCATTTGCTTTTAAGGAGAGTAGGCCTGTTACATAAAAGGAAATTTTAAATTTAATTTTCTGTGTATGTTGAGATAACAAATTCATTGGTTGGAGCTGGAGGTGAACTGAATTGTTTTCATAATAGAGGAGAGAGGGATTTGGGATGGTGGAGAAGGGGCAGGTAGACAGGAGTTAGAAAGGCTGGGATCTGTGAGACACAGGCCCTAGAGCTGGTGGTGAAGGGAGTAAGGAGCTTCAGAGAAGAGATTTTTCACATATCATGGAATCCTTCTACATAACTCTGAAGTCTTTAGCAAGACTGCTCAACTCGTCAAGTGCTTAGTCCTGATAGATTTCTTAGGAAAATCATTTTTATGAAGCTAAGACAGGGTTATTCAACAAAGATGCCACTGTCATCTGAGTTTCACCAAGAAACTAAATTCAGTTTAACAGGGGCAGATGTAAAGCCCTGCATGTAGATTAAAAAAAAAAAAATCAGTTGCCCAAGTAGAGGTTTGGGGGAGATCTGATTTTGATAACTTTTCCTCTGAAAATGTGGGCATTTATCTGAGTACAACATGTGACAATTTGTGTGATCAGTATTAAAACAGTGAATGCAGGAACTGATAGGCAGACAGGATCCTGTCCAAGGTAGATCATAGTTTTACTTCACCCTATTGGTCAGGTTACATTTAGAGTATTCATTCCAGTTTTCTAACCTTAGTCACTGGTAAGCTTGAGAGCACCCAGCATGCTACCTAGTAGGGAAGAATTTGGGAAGCCCTGGGCTAAGCGTCATATTTGAAGAGAAGAGGGAGCAGTTTAGTCTCAAAAAGAGAAAACTTGCAGCCCACTTGATAATTGTCCTCAAACATGTTGAAGGACTTCTGTGCTGAAAAGGGTTAGATCCTGTTCTGTGGGCTGCAGAAGACATATATGGAACAACGGCAGATATTACAGGGCAGAAGATAGACTCAGTATATGGAAAAGCTTTATGATTAACTTAGAATGCACTGCTGTTGGAAGAGGGAGCTTTCTGGACTTGAGAATTCTAGCAGAGGCTGCATGACCATCTGTAGAGGAGATTTCTGCATTGAATGTGTCAGACTACATGACTTCTTCAGTCTTTTCCAGTGGAGAATCTATGAAAAAGGCTGGCTGCTTCATTGCTTTGACTCTTGTTACTGGTTTAGCATCTGTTTTACTCTTCAGGCTGTAAGCTCTGTGAGGATGAGGACCACGTCTGTCTTGTTTACACTGAATTAGCAGGGACCGGGGCGGCATAGAGCTTTGTGGTCAATAATTACTTGGTGAGGTGAAATGAACAGTTGCCACCCTGGGTAATCAATGCCAATGGAGCAGAAGAAATTAATCAAGGGGACTGGGCCAGTTGATTTTTGTCTTTCCCTGGACCCCATCCTTAATATGTCAGATATTGAGCCAATAGGAGACCTGATCTTATTGCCAACTTTATCTTTTAGATGTAGACTTCGGTTTCTCCATGCATGAGATAGTAGAGAAACAGTATGGCAGAATGCTTAAGAGCACAGTTCCTGGAGTCAAACTCCCTTGCCTTACTTTCACAGGGTTACTGTGAGGATTGACTGTCTCTCTCTCTCTCTCTGTGTAAGCTGTTGTTATAAATTGGTATAAATTCTTTTTTTAAATTAAATGTTTGGAAAATACAGGACACATGGTAGGGCTTTGAGTAATGTGCACGATGAATTCTCTCCTGATATACAGGAGCTTATGAAGGAGCCTTCTAAAATTTTACACATCACCATTTGTACACCCACTAGAGAGAGAGAAGGCTGGATTTGAATCCTAGCTTTGCCGTTAAGCCATTCTCCTCTCTGGAACATCAGTAACATGGAGCTGAAAATACCAGTCTTGACTATCTTGAGAGTGAAGTGAGCTGAACTACATGGTGGAGTTTTGATAACAGTGTAGATTAAAATGCATAACTTTAGTTCTATTACTGCTTATGTCTTTATCACCACCACCCGCTTTCCCCACCACACACACTTTGTAGTGGGGATCTGGCTCAGCTGCTAGTTTGCAGGATTCTCCTCTTCTACCAGCTTTAGCTCCTTTCCTTCTCAAAATCCCTTCCTGGGAGGAGGAAGGGAGGGAATACTTTGCTTTAGAGCTATGAGGATGCCCAGGTGTAAGGTCCTAGATCAAAAAGAAAAATTGCTGTTTTGATTTCCACCCTTCTTCCATGCCATTTCTTTCTTGGTCCCTCTCAAAATTTCTCCAGCTCTCCTGTGGCATAAAGTGAGTCAGAATAGCAAATGAAACATGCAGAAGACATAAATTCTGGGCATAAAATATATATCAAATGTACATCTATCAATTGGCTTTATGCTATCTGAGCTGCCCCCAGGGTGTCAGTGGATCAGGTGAATGGATTTCTGCCACTGTGGGTAATTCCATAAGGTAATAGGGAGGGCCTTAATGCAGTGGAGAGGCAATATTCTCCCAGTTATAGATCATGGTTTAAAAGGGGCATCTGTATATTTTGATTTTGCGAGTCAATGAAGTTGAGTCCCCAAGGCACTCTCGGAGCTTAGGCTTTCTGAGTCTGTGGAGAGGAACTGGCTCAAAGCCAGGAATGCAGCCTAAAGAAGATGAAGCCAACCTCGACTCCAGAGGCCTGGTCCAGAAAGGCTCAGTCCTATGACCTCTGAGAAAGCTCAGAATAAAGAAAATTACTGTATAAATAGTTGGGTTTTTTTTGTTTCATTTCCTTGGCCAAGTTAACTATTATACCAAATGGTGAATTTGTCTAACCAAATGGGAAAAAAATTCAAGCTATTTGATTGACTGACAACACCCAACCAGAAAGGCTCATCAATTAACTCTGATTGTGATTACACAGCTCTGTGTTGATGCAGTAAGAGAGGGAAGAAAGATGGAGATGGAGAGAGAAACACAAGGAACAGCTAATACTTATTAAGATAACATTTTATTTTCCAGATACTGTGCTTAGCATTTCCATGCACTGACTAACTTAATGCTTTCTACAACCCTATGAGTTAGGAACTATGATTATCATTCACATTTTATGGTTGAGAAAATTAAGGCATTGAGAGGTTTAGCAACTTGCCCAAGGACCACCTAGTTAGTGGTAGTAGAGGGATCTGAACCCATTGTTAACCACTACACCGTACTGCCCTGAAGGAGAGAAGCTCTTTCCAATTTGGGGAATGGTTTTCTAGGCTCCAGGAAGTCTGAGGACTTAGGTTCAGAAAAGTTTGATCGGAAATTAGAGTATTAGAAAAGTGCCTGGAAGCAAGTTAGTACTCCTGAATATACCAGTATGCTTAAGAATGGTGTCTACAGCTCTGCAAAACTATTGGGAGGTAGGGAGAACCTACTTCAACCTTACTTTAGATAAAATCTCTGTTAGCAAATTCTGCATTTGGACCTGAGCCCTAGCAGAGTTGTTAGAGATCTGATGACTTGGCTTAGATTTAAGAGATTTTGAGATTCCAAAAATAGGGCCCTCAAGAAGGATGCAGACTCTGATTTGATTATTGAAGTAGAGCTGTGCTAAACATTTCCTATTACTGGGGAGTCCTAAGTCCAGTACACATTGTGCATATGATAATAAGCAGGATACAGCAGATCAATATCTAATATCCAACCCCTTCCTCCTGACAGAACTCAATTTTATTCAGGCAGTCATCCCTCCCCAGTGTGGCCAGTTACTTCAGACACAGCTGACCCCAATTCCAGATCCCAGGGGTGGGCCTGATTGAGTTTACCAGTCCAATTTCTCTAGTCTGTGATTGGTTCAACAGTGGGCATATGACCTGATACTGGCCAATTAGAATTGAGAGGATGCTGGGGGGAGGAAGGAGAGAGGTTAGGCGTCTGCGTCAATTTTCTTCTATTTTAAGAGAAATTCTCAGAAAGAGATTATCTTTTTCTTTCCTCTGGAAGTAGCTGTGTTTGTGTAGTGATAACTGTACATATCTCACAGTGTTTTATAACTGTCTCAAAGACCCAACTAAAATCAGCTTATAGAACACATGTTTATTTTATAATTGCTCACATAACAAGAATTTCAGAGGTAGGACAGTTCCAGGGTTGGTTAATTTCAGGGGTGTAAGGTTCCTTGCTTCTTTCTCTGCTGTGTGTTTGTGGTTCTGTGTGTTTAGTTCTTTGCAGTGACAAGATGGCTCTAGCAGCTCCAGGAATCATCTCACACAGAGAGGCAAGAGTGTCCAGAGGCAGGAAAGGCGGCAAGTTCCTGACTTGTGTTTCTTTATAAGAGTGTGGAAAACATTTCTAGAAGGGCCAAAGCTGACTTCCCCTTACATTGCCAAGGATTGTTACATGTACATTCTTCAAACAATTGTGGGAAGATGAAAGGAATGACCATAATTGGCTTAGATAATTAACATCCACATTTAGGAAGACATAATGAAATACACTGATATCTGATACCTGAACAAAACTGGGCTTCTATTGGAAGAGTAGGGCTTCTAGTGGGAGAGTAGGACTGTTGGATAGATAACCAATAAGGTTGGCCACACCCTACAACAGTTGTAGTCAGGCTACCAGTTTGAATGAAGACAATACCAAGGCTGACGGGGTAGAGAGATGAAAGTATCTGGTTCTTTGACATAATGAACTGCTGAATCAAACCAAACAAGAAGCCTGCACAACTATGTGTGGACTTCCTGTTATAAGCCATAAATTCCCTTGTTATTTTTTTTTTTTTTTTTTTTTAAATTTATTTATTTATTTATTTATTTTTGGCTGTGTTGGGTCTTCGTTTCTGTGCGAGGGCTTTCTCCAGTTGCGGCGAGCGGGGGCCTCTCTTCATCGCGGTGCGCGGGCCTCTCACCGTCGTGGCCTCTCCCGTTGCGGAGCACAAGCTCCAGACGCGCAAGCTCAGTAGTTGTGGCTCATGGGCTTAGTTGCTCCGCGGCATGTGGGATCTTCCCAGACCAGGGCTCGAACCCGTGTCCCCTGCATTGGCAGGCAGATTCTTAACCACTGCACCACCAGGGAAGCCCTTCCCTTGTTATTAAAGCTGTTGACTGAGGTTTCTGTAATTTGCAACGGAGATCACCAAACACAGATACCAGGTGCTTAATAAACACTTGGTGAATGAATGAATGAACAAATGAATGAATTTGAGGCTTATGTTCTAAGGATGAAAGTCTCTTATTGTATCTCACTTGAGGATGGGCAAATTTTAAAAAAGTAAGGCTAAGTCAGATTTTGATATACTGAGAATACATAGTAAATTCTTTTGAAAAGACATATTTATCTTGTAAAATTGTTCTTTTTAAAAAAAAAAAAATTAGAGCATGTCTGTGGTTACTAGGGTTAACAGAAAATTTCTGAAAATAACCAGGTCTCTTCTAAATGAGTACAAAGGGGGAGGAGATGAGGTAGGTATACTGGGGAAGTATTTAGTAAAAAATTTGTCAAGTATTTTTTGGGTGCTTAGTATGTGCCAGCATTGTGGTTGGCCTCAGAGATACAACAGTGAGAAAGATTGATGTGATCTTGACTTTCAAAAAATCTGGAGTCTAATTAATAACTATTTCTTCTGTGTTTTAGGGATCTAGACTAAAACATCCCCAATAGATCCTAAACTAGTAAAGAATTATTACTGATAATTTTGTTTTACTAAAAATTAGACTAATTGAATATGTAATATTTGCTCATTATATAGCACTCATGAAGAGTATATACATATATATAAATAAAATAATATAAAAAAACAGTAATAAATACCTGCCATTGAGGACTTACTCTGTGCTATGCATGGTTCTAAATGTCATGTACTTCTCATAATAATCCTGTGAGGTAGATACTATCAGTAATCTCTTTTTCCAGATGAGAAACCTGAAGCAGAAAGCAGTTAAATATTAAGGTTACACACCTAGCAAGTTGCTTAGCTTGGTTATGTACCCTGCTGGTCTTTTTCCGCAGCTTATTCTTATAACCACTCTTATATGGGCATCATATTTTATTCCCAGGTGTATAGATTTGAATCTGAGGTTCAGACAGTCGACATGACTCACTCTCTACAGCTGAAGGGAGTCGGTACCTGTCTCAAAGAGTTTTCGAGTATTAAATGAAAGAATATATAAAAGGTACATAAACTGAGTGTGTAGTATATAGGAAGCCTTCAAAAAATGGAGGGCTTTATTATAAATTTAGGGCTTAGTTTTCTGGTCTGATGCTAGGGATTATCAGAAATCTCTGAATTTCCAAAACCCACAGCATTTCTTGGCCATACCCATTTCCTCTAAACCCTCTCAACTTACAGGAGGCCCCTACTTGCTTTTCAGGTGTTGCAGGAGGAAATTATAAAAGGTGATGCAGACTCCTGAACGTGAGTCAGAAAG
This sequence comes from Balaenoptera acutorostrata, assembly GCF_949987535.1. Taxonomy (NCBI): domain Eukaryota; kingdom Metazoa; phylum Chordata; class Mammalia; order Artiodactyla; family Balaenopteridae; genus Balaenoptera; species Balaenoptera acutorostrata. The sequence continues at coordinate 142,581,516 of NC_080065.1, forward strand.
ACAGTTTTCTCTGATTGTCTCATTTCACTCTTCGGAGAATGGCCAAGGTTAGCACGAGAAATCCATGGGCATTGAGTTCTCCATCAATTTTCAAAAGGTTACTTATTCATAGAACTTTAGGAAAGGATCCTAAAGGACTTGTAGTTTGATTTCGTATTTGAAACTGTCCCTCCTTCTTTGGAATCCCCACCAAGAGATACTTTCTGAAATTTGGATCTGGGAGTATGCATGAAGATGTTTATCACTCTTCCATCACACAGAGAAGACGTTAACTAAATTTAAAGAAAAAAAGAGTTTTGGTTGAACTGTCACCTATTATAGGAAAGAGCAGTAAATCATACAGCTCTATTTATTATCCTAAAATGAAACAACAGAAAAAGGGTTGTGAGTTTTCACAAAGTGAATTTACCTGTGTAACCAGCACCCAGAGGCCTCCTTCATGCCCTCTCCCACTTACTAACCCTTCACAGGCAATCATTATCCTCACTTGTGATGGCACAGATCAGTTTTGCCTATTTTTGAACTTAATATACGTAGAATCACGTGGCATGTAGTCCCTTGTGTCTGGTTTCATTCCGTCAACATAGTACGTGTGAGATTTATCCATATTGTTGCATGAGGCTGTAGTTTGTTCGTACTCATTGCTTTGTAGTTTTTCATTGTATGACCAGACTATGATTTATTTATCCATTCTCTGTTGAACAGTTGGGTTGTTTCCAGTTTAGTCTATTAATTAGTGCTTCTATGAACATTCTTGTACATGTCTTTTTGAGAACATTTGTTCACATTTCTGCTGGATACATACCCAGGATTGGAATTGCTGGGTCATAGGAATGCATGTTTTGGCTTCAGTCAGTGCTGTCAAACAGTTTTCCAGAGTGGTTCTCCAGTCTAGAAAGATTCAGTTTAACTTTTTAAAGGACAAGACCCAGAGGGAACATGGGAAACCCCATTGTAAGTGATGCTACATCTGGGCTTGAAGCATCAGAAGCATCTAGTTAAAAGTTCATTTGTTCAACATATATTGATCGAGCACCTACTATGTGCTAGAGGCTCTTAGGTTTTGGGGATCTAATAGACTAAAAGAGAGAATTTAAACATATAATCCCGTTGATAACTATTTACCAACTGTAGTAAATGCTATGAAGGAAAAGTACAGAATGCCATAAGCCCCAAAGACTAATGCCTTTCCCTTTTTTTTCTTCCTTGAGGGAAGGGAAAAAAAAACCAAACAACCTCTAACTGTAATAGCCTTAATTGTGAACCAGCTTCTAGGCTGTCAGATTGTAACCTAATTAATCACTGAGGGCGCTGTGGAATTGATGAATTGCTTTGGTGCTCTTTTACTAGTATAAATCTTTGATTTAATGATTGCTGGTCTCTGATTCATACTGTACTACCTTGGTGATCAATATGCATGATGAATGGCTGATTTTCAAGAACCACCCACTTGGTAATGCTCCTTTCTATATACAGTGTATGTATATATAAATTAGTATGCGAGACAGATTTCTGACAAAGCAGCAGAGGGTGAGGTAATATTATGGGTTGAGGAGGAGGGGCAGAAATGGAGGAGATGAATGGAATTTGCTGATAGAAGTTGGGAGGAAATTTTCAGGAAGGGCAAAATAAAGCACTCATTGAGAGAATTCTCTTCTCTGTTTGCTGTTTGATCAGTCTCCTTTGGCTTAAGTCCTTCAATTCAAGGATCTGACGTTGCTTTGGAGGAGACTTAGTATCCAAAGCTCCTTCAGAATGAGAAATTCATTGCAGGATGAGAGCTATATATAATTTACCAGCTATGGATTCCTTTGCTTCATTTTAAAGTTCCTATTGCTGAATGGGCATGAGGGCAGGAAGTTGACTGTGGTTTGCAGGGGTCCTGGAAGACCTTTGTTGTGGTTTGTTCATTAAATCCAGAACTATTTATTGAGTACCTGCTTTATTTCAAGCTGCAAGCTAGGTACTGGAAATACACTAAGACAGGAAAACTTTCACCCTCAGGGATCCTTTATCTAGAAGGATCTGTGGGACTACTAGAGTCGTCTTTGGTCTAGTGGACACACACATGCTGTGCTTCACTCTGGTGTTGTTGAGATACCTGGTTTCTAGTTTCAGAGAATTATCTTTAGGTCTCCCTCTCTCTCCCTCCTGTTCACACACACATATATTTTGTGATTCAGTTTCCTCAACTGTCAAAACCTTGCGTGCTCAGATTTATTAGGGAAAGCCAGAAGTATGTGATGTAACTTTGAAACAGTGAGACCAATTCTGATGTGAGTTTTACAGGAAGCAGTCACTTTATTGTCATGTTGTAAATATGACAACAACTTGAATAGTGAAGAATTATATGAATGTAAGGTGTTTTGAATTTCCAGTGACTTTTATCTGGAAGGCATAATCAAAGAAACATTGAAAGACTTCTTGTTGCATCATTGTTTTTGATAGCAGGAAGTTGGAAAGCCTTAAAGACCCATCATTGGAATTATGGTGAAACATGATGAAATGATTCAAACTGATTGTACAGATCTCTACTGACATCAAAAATAAGTTCACATCACATTATTGAATAATAAAAAAAGGTTAAAAGCATGTGTAGTTATGATCCCTGGCACAGAGGAGGTATTTGGTAAATATTTGTTTAATAAACTAATAACTGGTGGTTTGTAGCTGTTCACTACCCCCATATCAGCAAAAAGAGATGTATGGAATGATGCTCCCTAAATTGTTAACAGTTGTTATCTTGGGGTAATGGAATTTCATGTTTAAAAGAAAAAAAAAAGCATTTGAAAAGTATGTTCTAAATATTTTTATAATGAATGTGATTTATCTATATTCAGAAAATATAGGCTATTTTCATTTTTTTTTTTTTTTTACAAACAGTACTCTGAGTAAGAATACTTTCCATTTGTTCAAAAGGAGGCTAGAAACCTCTCTTCTCTGGGATTTGATCTTCCTCAGTATGCAAGAGAATTAAGAAAAGCAACTCCTGGGTAAGCAGTAGAGTCTCTTTTTACAAGGCCTGGAGGGCTGATTCCATCAAGGCCCCCCTGGAGAAATCTTAGTGATTCTGCATCTCTCCTCCTGGGAGCTGGTTTGCTCTCCCTTTCCTGAAGCCAGGGGATTCTCACATTTATTACTATTGTGGCTTCTCTTCCCCTCTTCCCCATCTCACCCGGGCAGATTTCTTGTTTCATCTGGTACCCAGTAGAGCTCTGCTGAGCTGAGGGCCTGTCTTTCCCACAAATCCTCATCCAATTAATTGATAAAAAATTAGTAATTTAATTTTAGTGATGGGAATTATACACCATTCTCTGAGCTCCCTCTTCACGAGGCGTCCCAGAGTCGCCTCATACAGACAAGCACCTGAAGCAAGAGGAAGGAACGTTTTCTATATTTTAAGTGGATTTGGCCACTTGAGCATCTTTGATTGGAGGGCAGGCAAAAGAACAGGAGGCACAGAGCAAAAACGGTCCCTCTAGAAATCAGGAGGTTGAAAGCAAATTGGTAGGGAAAAAAAATCACATTTTTTTCCCTCTGTGCTGGTGGATATTTTTGGGACTTGTGCCAACCTACTTACCTATTTTAACCCTGAACTGCTTAGATGTGACACAACTCCATTGATTTTTGGATTCATTTAAAAGTATGAGCTCTGAATTCAGACAGTTTTCACTAGCTATGGGACCTTTGGCTTCAATGTTTTCATCTGTAAAATAGAACTAATAAGACAACCTATCTAACAGGGTTATTGTGACGATCAGTGAGATAATGCACTTATAGCGCTTAGCCCAATATCTGAGACATTTTGCAAGGGCTCAAAAGTTTTAGATGTAATAGTGATTATTATTTCTGCAAGTCAGTATTAGGGATTATTTAAATAGAGGGTGAGCTAAATTTTATTAAAGTGTTGAAGGGGTTGTTTCTTCATAAATTTAGTCTAGGAAGGGTTTCTTGAAAAAATTTGCTGTTTAAGGCAGTGATGTAACATGATTGCAATGGTTAATCAACTCGGAACAGTTTTCAAGTCCCCTCAGGTAACTTAGAAACCTTGAAATCACATATTATTTCTTGGATAGTTAGTTATCCAAGTGTACCCTCTGCTAAACATTCTGTTAACAGTAATTTGAATTACTACAAGTTTTTTTTTTTTTTAATTATTTATTTATTTTTTATTTATGGCTGTGTTGGGTCTTCGTTTCTGTGCGAGGGCTTTCTCCAGTTGCGGTGAGTGGGGGCCACTCTGCATCGCGGTGCGCGGGCCTCTCACTGTCGCGGCCTCTCCCGTTGCGGAGCACAGGCTCCAGATGCGCAGGCTCAGTAGTTGTGGCTCACAGGCTTAGTTGCTCCGCGGCATGTGGGATCTTCCCAGACCAGGGCTCGAACCCGTGTCCCCTGCATTGGCAGGCAGATTCTTTTTTTTTTTTTTTTTTTTTTTTTTTTAATAATTCTTTATTTTATTTATTTATTTTTGGCTGTGTTGGGTCTTCGTTTCTGTGCGAGGGCTTTCTCCAGTTGCGGCAAGCGGGGGCCACTCCTCATCGCGGTGCGCGGGCCTCTCACTATCGCAGCCTCTCTTGTTGCGGAGCACAGGCTCCAGACGCGCAGGCTCGGTAATTGTGGCTCACGGGCCTAGTCGCTCCGCGGCATGTGGGATCTTCCCAGACCAGGGCTCGAACCCGTGTCCCCTGCACTGGCAGGCGGATTCTTAACCACTGCGCCACCAGGGAAGCCCCAGCAGGCAGATTCTTAACCACTGTGCCACCAGGGAAGCCCACTACAAGTTTTTAGATACCATTTTATTATGTTGTCTAAAGCAGATGTTTACTTAAATTAAATGGATCTTTATGTATTTTAAACAAAGTGGTGGGGTTTCAGTGTACAATAGAATTGGTAGCTTAGACTGTGTTAAAATGATGTGAGGATTTGAATTAAACTCTTCTGGGTTTTATTAATGTAAATGTCATAGTATGAAGAGCCATGGAATTCTTTGTAAGTATCTTACATCTCCTTTATTCTGTGGTAAACTCCTAGAGATAAGTAATTGCTCGCTTATCTTTTTGTCATGCACACACCATTTATAGCCTGGTGTAGTGTAGAGTAAATGCTCAATAAACATTGAATGAATGATGGCCCAGAGTTTGTGTGAACAAGTATTTGTTAGGCTGGTCAAGGGGAAGATGGTGTTAAACATGAGCATTTTATGTCAGCCTGCTTTTATCTCCTACAAAGATTGTAAAATCCTTGGGCTCACTGTGTGTTTTGTATTTCTTTTGTGTCTTTTCTAACAACGTCTAGGATGGTTGATATTCAGTAAATACTTATTGAATTGGACCAAAGTAAATAGAGGGAGGTAAAAGTAAAATGGGCTGCTATTGATCTTAAACTGGGAAAACTATTTCCCTGACTTCAGCCCCTCAGTAGAATTTTTTGAGCCTTCCCAGCTTTTGGTGCATGGGAACACAAGTTGATTGCTCATGGAAAACCGGTCATATCAAGAGAGTCTCATCTCTCTTTTTCCACAAAGAATTGTGACTTATTTAAGAAGATCGACTGTTGACACACAGTTTGAATTTTATAGCTAACTGCGCCATTTTCTCAGACCTTGCATTCAGCTGTGGAAGGCCCCTGGAGCAGTTACCTGGGTGATCATATTTACCAAGCTTCTCCTGAAATGCAGATAGAGAAGAGCTTTGGGGGAAACATTTGCTACACTTCCAGAGGTTCCTCTGCCTGTAAAGCAGAATGAAGCTATAAGCTCAGCCTCAGAGGCCAGGCTGGCACTGACTCTGGGACACCTAACTTCATTTTCCATCTCCGGATGATGTGTTGGCTTGCCCAGACATCTCAAAGCTTCGCAGCTGGGGAGACGGGATCTGGGGAACTGATAGAAGAAGGACTTGAAGGAGGATTAATGGGAGTTGGGTCGTTGAGCAGCTGATTAGAACGGTTGATTCTCAGAGGTTGTAAGGAGGGAGGCCACGCCAAATCCTATAATAAAAGCTATATTCTCTGTAACAGGGAGAGGCCATTTCATTCATGAAAAGTAGCAGAGAATACACAGACAATGGGAGCAAAGAACCCTAGAAGTCAGGTCTTCAGCATGTTTTTGTCTCTTCCACTAACAGTGAGATGAGAGTGAAGAGGCTACCAAATTGGATACCAGCAGCCGAGTGTATCCAGCCTCTTGAGCAGGACAAAGCTCACCAGCCAGTGTGGGCTTCATGACAGCTGCAAAAGCAATGGCTACATAAACTTTCTCAGGGGTGGGGTGGAGAGGAGAAAGTGGAATGTGAGAGACGCTTTTGCAGTAAGAAAAACATAATAAATCCTAGAGTTACACATAGCCTGGGGATTTTTATGACCATAGCCAGGCATGAAGGAATGACTGAACTTAACTAAAGCTGTTAATTACCTGGGTGAGATCAAAAGCCCAAGTAAAGGAATATATTTATGATGCACCTTACAGGATATGCTTCAACTTCTTAATTTTTTTCATTAATTGGTTTGATTAAATAGATTTAAAGAGCCTGGGCAGAGCCTTGTAAATCATATTCCATATTGATCTAATGAAATAGTCAATAAATTTACTAACATAACCCCTTTGTACAGTCTGGAGGGAAATGCTTCACTGAATGGTTATAACTCAACTCCAAACCTCCCTGCTATTCCCACAGTGACTCATAGAGAGCAGGAGGATGCTGGGAAAATCTCTTAGGCCATTTGTAAGAGTGCTTGAATAAGTGGTTTAACACCTGTTCAGACTACTCACCACCCTCTGTGCACCTGCATCCCCAAGCCCTTCGGTACTTCATGGGGGACTTTATTTGAGCTGGCCAGTGTTGGGTGCCTTGTGAATTCTATGCATAATTTACCAAATTTACTAATGTATGCCACCATCTGTTCTAGCCCTGACTCTGGGGCTTCAAGACTCCAGTCACATTTTAGAGCCTTTGACTCTTCTTCATTTGTCCATCCAGCTATGTAAATACTGACAAAAAATGAGGCTCTTAAATATAATAAAATGTGCTCAGATAAATAACAAACCTATAATGAAGATGCCTAGATCTCTCAATAAATCTCGACTAAATTATGGGAAATTTCCTAAAGTAGCTTCTTTGTGTCCCTTTTCCCACCTCCTAGAGCAGGGAAAGGAACCTGAATGCTAGAGAGCACAGTGGTAAAGAGGTGTTTTATGGGATGGTTTAGACACTGATATTTCATGAATTTCTTCCACTGAGTGTGGAATGGAGCAAGATTTTGCACTTGCCTTAGTTACTAATCCCGAAGGTAGGCCTATAAGCAGTGTTCTTGGGGACAGAGTTCCTCTGGGCGTGGGGTGTCAAGTCAGCACAGAGGTGAAAAAATTTACTTTGAAAGTCCCTTAATGCACTCATACAGGACAGTGTTAGTAGTTTTGTGCCTACAACCGTGCAAGTAATTTTCGTGTGCCTTCAAGTATGAGAACCACTGTGAAAAGGAACAGGAGCAGAGTAGGTGTGCAGCTCTGAGGAATTCAAACCATCCTATCTTTAAAATCACCATCAAATTCTTAGTTATGACTGGGGGATGGGTTGGTGTTCCCAAAGTGGTCCTGGCAGCCTATAAGCTTTAGTCGACCCTGTTTTAATATTAAGTCTTTCTAACCTTAATGCAGTGTTAGAGATTTATGTGTGATTGCAAAGCTTAAACCGGGAAGTGGAGTCTCATTTTTGGAGGACTGGGGCGGGGGGAGTGTGGGTGCGTTTAGGCTCTACAGTCTGCAAGCCTACGTTAAATTAGACCTTGATGCAGCTTCACAGTACTGGAGAAAGCAATGGAATTTGAGTATCCAAACCAGGGCAGTTTGTGGATGTAAAGTGACTTTAAAAATTAAATGCCATGGTGAATTCAAATGTTGAACTCAAAGTGAAAGAGAAATCCCTGTAATTGAGGCCTTTCTCTCTCCTTTCACTTCCCCCCTCCCCCTCATTGTATCTTCAATTATCTGGGTAATTTGGTCCTGAGGGCATAAATTCCTTTATAACTCAAATCCATTATGCAGAGAAGAGTCATCAGGAAATTGCTCAGATTGCATCCCTGACGGTGCGAAGGTTTTGGAGCAGATCCGGCGTTCCATTAACACAGCGCTGCTCTCGATTTTAGCTTTGAGCCCGGAGGCTGGACATCCATAGCTCTTCCCTTTGCCCCTCTTTGTTTCAGCAAGAGCCGCCTGTAGGGAAGCCCCGTGCTGGTGCTGGCTGGCGGCGGCTTCTCTCCCTCTGAGGCCATGGCTGCTGCCAGCTTCCCTTGGCTGGTATAGACACTTCTACTCCAGGCCAGGAAGAGCTGCTGCCAGGTGGGCAGGCGTATGCTTTTGTCTTGTCTCTCCATCTCCGGGAGCCAGGCACCCAGGCCTTTTAATTCCTATAAACCTCAGGCCTTCTGGTGGAGAGCCGGTTTTCATGTTTGTGCCCTGACAGGGGTTGTCCTTGTGCTGCTGTTGGTGGTCTGTGAGCCACCTGCCTTTGGGCTTACAGGCTCTCAACACAAATGCAAACATATTCAATTTAAATTTTGGAAGAGGACATTCTAATGCCTGGCAGCCTCTTTTATCTGGCTTTATTCTTTCTAGATTTCTGGTTTACTAGGGATATTCAGTTTGGGTTTGTTGTTTGTGTGGATGGGTTTTCCCTCTTGTTCTATTTTGTTCCCACAAAGTGATGACTCGGAGGAAAGCAGCATGTAGAAGAGTCTTAGATTATGGATCAGGCAGACCTGTGTCCATTGCTTTTTATGTTTCCCCTCACAATTAAGTAAATACCACGAGAAGAGAGAATTTTGTCTGCCTTATTTTCTGCTGTATCCCCAGGGCCTAGCACTGTGCCAGGCACATAGTAGGTGCTCAATAAGTAATTAATGTGCATGAGTAAAAGAATGGGCTCATATGCTGCTCTCTAATTAGAAGCTTTGTGATTTTAGGAGGAATTGAAAAAAGTTCCAGTTTTCATTTTGTCACCTGCAAAATGTGTAAGACCATAGCGAAAGTACCTGGCAGGTCCTGTGTTCAGTAAATGATAGGATCTCCCTCTTCTCCTATTTGTCAACCACAGGGTGGACTCTTCAAGGACAAGGACCGAGTTTTATTCTCCATATCCCAGGGCCTAGCACTGTTCCTACACAGAGTTGGGTGTTCAGTAACTATTTGTTGAATAAATGAATGAATGAATGGGAAGCGGGTGCATGTGGATCAGTGAAATTGACTACTGAGCACAGGCTTGGCCAAGTTACCTTTCTGTTGTGTCTCATTCTTGTATCTCAGTTTCTATGTGAGGGAAATGAACCGAGAATTCTCTACAGATCATCCGGATTTGTGGATTATGTGGACCATTTGAAAAGGAATTTTATACTGGAATTTCTTCTTTTCAGTCAAAACAGACCATTCATAGGATAAAACCCCAGGCCTTGTAGTGATTTGCTGACCATACTCTTTACCTATTTATAAACTTTGACACTTTATATATGTAATTTCGTGCACATTTGTAATGTTAGTTTATTTGACCCATTCTGTGAGTTAATACACTTGCTACTATTATACCCATTCGACAAGTAAGAAAATAGGGGCAGAGCATGGAGATTTGCCAAAGTCAGATGGTTATTTAGTGGCGTAAAGTTAGAAACTCCATTTCCTTGCCCCAAACTCTTTTCACTAGATCAGGGGTCCGCGGGCCAGTACCCGTCTGCGGCCTGTTAGGAACCGGGCCGTGCAGCAGGAGGTGAGCGGTGGGAGAGCGAGCAAAGCTTCATCTGCCGCTCCCCATCGCTCACATTACCGCCTGAATCATCCCCCCCCACCACCCCAGGTCCGTGGAAAAATTGTCTTCCACGAAACTGCTCCCAGGGGCCAAAAAGTTTGGGGACTGCTGCATTAGATCATGTACCTTCTGTGATTATTGAGCTGAAGGGAGGATACAGGTGTTTTGCACTCCTATTCACTTTGTCAATATTGCTTATTTGAAAAATTTCCTTGCCTTTTTGTTTTTGTTACTTGGCCGGAGGTCTGTATCTACCACACCATTTATAGATTGCTCCAAACTATTTTTATGGTTATATCTGACATACAGTCACTTTCCTAGCTTGCAGCTCTATTAATCATGCTTGAGTAATTTTGAAGGGAACTTTTGTGTCTTGAAATTTGGAAGGTGTTGAAGAGTCAGTCTTACAGCTTTCAGCACTGCTTTCTCCAGATATGACCCAGCTGAGAATGTGTATTTGATTTACCATGTTAAGTTGTGTCTATTTCATTCTTCAAAAGGGGTTATCATCATTAATTGTATCTTTCTTTTGGGGAAAAAAGAAAGAGAAGAATCTATTTATTACTGTTTCAGAAGATGTTCCTTTGCTGGCAAGTTGAGGCCTAATTTTTTTGTTAACCGCTGATAAAATACCATATAAACTGAATACAATCAAGTGTGACATATGATTTATTTTACTGTTGACAATTCTGGTCTTGTCCAAAGCCACGAAGGATGATAAATTAAGTGCTTCTCTACTTTGTACTGGTGATGTTCAATGCAAACCTTTTTAAAGATGAATTGGAACATTTTTATGAAGGGGAATGAATGAAATACAATAACCTACCGAGGAGACAATTACTAGAATGGAAGTAAAATAGGTACCTGGGTGATTCTTCTCTAGTGTTGCTATGGATATGGTCATTCGGATGCGGGATGAATCCTCAAACTATAGCACATTAGTTCAAGAATACCAAAGCACAGACAATTCTATAATTTGGGCTCACATGCATATTCTTCATTCCACTGGACTAACAGCTTCCACATCAAGAATGCGTTTTCATGACTTAAGTATAAAGCCTACAGTGGCCTGTGAGGTCCTTCCTGAACTGGTGCCCTCCCAACCTCATCTTGCTTTACTCTAAGTTTTGCTCACTGCACTCTGTCTACAGTGGCCTTCTTTCTTCTTCCTTCAACACATCAAGCTCATTCCCATCGTAGGGTTTGTCTTTGCTGGTCCTTCTCTCTGGAATAATAATTTCCCTCCAGATCATCTAGTGTCTGTCATTTATCAGGTGCTCAGTACACATTTCTTGGAAGGAAGGAGAGGAGGAGGAAGGGAAGGAGGGAGGAAAGAGGAAGAAGGAAGATTGGATGGATGGAAGGATGGATGGATTATAGATAATAAAGACTGAAAAAACTTATGGACATAAAACAGTGCTGCCCTTTGTAATGATAGGTGACAGAAATTCCTGACAGACAAACCCAGCTTGACCATCACATAGAATTTTATGTTGTCATAAGAAATAGTTCCTGGTGAATTGTGGAAGTACATACTGCGGATGGTCATCAGTGTGGTACCGAATTTTCATAAGAAACTCACTGGGTCCATTAACCCTAGGTTCCAGTCTGAAGGAGTCATGGGCTTCATTGTTTGTTAATAGCGCAGCTAGAATCTAGGAGACTGATTCTGGGATCTAGTCATTAATATGAGAATTGATGTTTGTCACTGGGACAATCTGAGCTTCTTTTCTGTGTATTTGTTCTGAGGATTTCAGGGCTTTTCTCCATTTATTTTCTCAGTATGGCTGTTCTTAATTTTCACTGCTTTGTTTTTACTGCTGCCGAGCATTGCTTCCCGATCTCTTTTCATGATTACATGTTGACACTGCACTTTTGATCTTGGCTATACCATTTATAGGAAACTCTTTGTTCTTTGGCATCATTTAAGGATAGTTCAATCAGTCAAATATTTAAGAGACAATTATCATAAAAAGTCACCTGGATTATCAGTTGTGAAATAAAATTAATATAATGAAATGTGTTTAGTGCTGATATTAGACTGAATGTAACTGAATTGGTATTTGATGAATGCGAAGGCAACTCAGGATAACAGTGACCTCACAATCATCTTGATGAATTTGAATCATCCTTGCCCCACAGGTGGGTGAGAGTACCAAGTTGCAGAGAGGTTCCCTGAGTGTAATGGCAAATACGTTTCCTCTACCATGGAAAACGCATGTTTCATAAAGACGTGACTTTATCGACTTTTCCTCTGGCTTCCTACTGAGCCTTTAAACTCTGGAACTTTCATCATGCTTCCATCCCCCACTCCCAGCCTCCCTGTCTTTATCCCCTAATTACATGAGCTTAACTTCCCCTGACCTACAGAGAGTCAAGAAAAATTGGCATATAAAGCCCTGTTGTGTTTTGGTCTACCTATGGGTCCTTTAAGTGAAGCCAGGATACAGTGTGGGAGTTTGAGCTGCTAATGTCTGGACGCCCTTAAGAAGCATAAATCTCTCCAAACCCAAGGGGGACTTGAATGTGGTGATTTCCAACGTTCTTGGATTTGTGACACCTAATAGTTTGATTTGCTAACACCTTTTCCCCCCTCTTAAAAGTAACAGGTGTGTCATATGTTTATTTAAAAAAATTAAAGTAAATCATTATTTATACATTTTTAGTATTATTTAGCTTATTTTTGAGGGTGAGAGACAGGGGAAGTACTTTGGAGAATTTTTAATGGCCATAATATCTGGTTCCTTAGGGCCAGCTCAAATTAAATCCTCTCTTTATCCCTGACCTCATTATCATGATTCTAGCTAATTTAACCTTGCCTTCTTTGAACTGTCTTTAGTACTCTCTTGTGTGATACTTGACCATATGCTGTCCTCTACTGTTCTTTAATTACTTCTTGTGTGCTCTGTGTCTCCAGCCATATCCTTCTCCTCAGACCTGACCCAGTTCTAAGCACAGAGTAGATACACAATACAAAAAAAAAAAATTGAGTACTTGGAGACATCCTTGGTTGGTAGTGGGGCACAACCCATGTTTGGAGCACAAACTCTCAGTGCTCATTGGATAACTTCTTGAAGAAGAGAGAAGCAAATCTGCCCCAGGATTTCCTAAAGTTGCATGCTGTCTTTCCATGGAAAGAGCAGTGATAGCTATACCATCAGACACTATTCTATTCTTTGTGTGCCTGGGTAGAAATTAAATCTTATGGAATTTGGAGGGCATCAAATGATGCCCTTTAGGAATGCCATGATGTAACCAGGAACCCTTGGCTTTATTATCCCAGGTGCTTGCTTTACTCTTAGATAATGTAGGAAGGACAGCCATGGCCATCCTGGCTATATTGGCCACGGCTTCCACCCCTCCTCCCCTATTGTGCCATTCCTCTCAATGAGGTGGGAGGAGGACCCTCTCCCTGCCAGCATCTCATTCCTTAGATAAGGATTCCAAACAGCATGGCTTTAGTTTTTCTAACATCTCTTCCAGTATTACAATTCGTATTCAATTTATTTCTTTAGCTCTTATCTCCAGGGTCTTGGAACAAGTTTCTGTAAAGGCGTTTTTATTGAGAGCTATATGAGAGACGTTCCATTATGTAACACGTTAAATCTCCTTTTACATCTATAATAGGTTAGTAACCTGGGGTTTACTCACAGCATCTCTAGCCCTTCTTCCTTTAGGAAGAACTTTCTGCCTGGGTGAACCCCAATTAATTAGAGGGTGGGCATTCTATTTACTTATTTGATTCCTAATTCCAATGTTCTGGGAACCTCCTTGTACTACAGAGTTCAGCTGGTACTTGCCTACCCACAGTACTTGGTAAGGGAAACTTCCTTACTCTTTGTACCTCCCTGTAGCTGGTCACAAATAGTTAGATTAAGGATGGCTATCTGACTCAAGGGTAACCAATTAATAAGTTTGCCAGTTTACATGGCTTAGGGTGAGAAATGAGATGAACAAATCCGAATCTCACCCTTAGGAGTTTGAACTGGGAAACTTGGAGAGCCCCAGACAGCTAGAAACAGGGGCAGAAAAATGCCTCAAATTAGAGTCATGGCCAGTCAGGGTTACACGCCAGTAGCTTTTAGGATGGAGCAGAAACTATGAGTAAACAGAAGCATCTAGTTAATAGATGGGGAGAATAGTACAGAAGTAGAGAGAGAAGCTAAAATGATATGAGAAAGAGACCATGAGACCTTGGTGAAAACTGGGCAAAGTATTCAGTCCCCAGATATGACTCCATTCTTGATGGCCATTTCTAGTTGACATGTAAGCTTACAATAAACTGTCCTTTTCCTGGGCTTGAGTGAGTCTTTCTCTTGATACCAAAAAGCCTGACCCGGACACTCACCCAACACTTACACACCATATGATTATTTTCTCCTGGGAAGCACCTTGGCTTCTTATAAGGGTGTGATTTCTAGTGGCTGACCCTCACATGCTAGAGTCTTCCAAAGGGATGAACCACTAAGGTCCCTGGCTCTAGGTGTTTTAAAACACACAAAACAATATTTTCATTTGTGTGACCAATGTCAGTTTTAACTTGAGTGTAATATTAAGCCTCTTGTAAATTTGCTCTGGCCACAGTCACAATTCTTATCCCTATTGACCACTTCTCCACCCACTAGAATGAGTGAAGTGCCCATGCCTTGTGGCCCATACTTTGGCCAATGGCATATGGCAGAAGTGGTAGAGTGCCAGTCTGAGACTAGGACTTAAAAGGCTCCTCTTGCACTTCTGCCGTAACTGGGAGAAGAAGATGCCTTAGAAAGCTTGCTAGTCCCCCAAAATGAGAGACATATGGAACAGAGCAGCCCCACGTAGACATGCAGCATGAGCACAGCCGTCATTGCTGACCCGTAGACCTGTGAGCAGGTTAATAAATGCCTATTATGCTGTGTTACTGAGATTTTGTGATGTTATATAATCATGGCTGATTAATAACATCTGCCTTCTAGAACTTTCTTTCTTTGACTATACATCTTCTTGATTTTATCCTCCTCTCTGATCACTCCTTCTCAGTTTTCTTCAGGAGTCCCTCCTCTTTTACCTGCCCTTTAGATGTTGGTATTATTCAAGCTTCTGCAAGCTCTCCTCTATTTTTTGGATATGCATTCTCTCTGAGTGATCTATACACTTATGACATCAATCTCTTCATGACCTGATGACTCTCAAATTTTATCTTTGGTCTAGACTTCAGGTCTTTCTCTCTCTCTCTCTCTCTCTCTATGTATATATACACACATAGATACATACCCATACAGATGCCTACTAGTCATCCCCCCCTAGATGCTTTCCAGGCTCCTTGAAATCAGTATGTCTGCAATGGAATTAATCACCCCTTTCTCCCACCTTCAACTTGCTCCTCCTCCTACATCTTAAGTAACTAGCACCATTACTTGATTAGTTGTCCTAACTGGAAACCAGAAGTCACCTGATTTCTCTCTCTCCTACTCTTTCACTTTCATACATAGTGACCAGTTGTATAGATTTCTGCCTCCTAAATGTCTCTCTAAACTGACACTATTCTCCATCCACAGTATTCATGGCTGTAGATCAGGCCTCTATTCTTTCTCACCTGGACTACCATAACCACTTCCTAGGAGGTCTCACTGCCTCTAGCATAGACCCCTCACCATCCATTCTCTTGTACTCTAGAAGTCCATTCTCTGATATTGCTTCCAGAATGATCTCTCGGAAAGGCATGTATGAGCATGACAAAGGTCTCCAGTAGCTTCTTTTTGTACCATTCAGGGTACAGTCTAAACTTTTTCAAAAGGCATATAAATCTCTATGTCCTGGCCACCTCTACTTTTTACTATTATGCACAAGGCACAGTTCCTGTCCTCAACCCTCAAGAGACTGACAAGTACACAGAAAACACTTGGATTATGAGTACTAAGAAAGGAGCAAGCAAGTACAGGGTGCTATGCACGTAGATGGGCCACCTCACCCATCTAGGGGGGGCAGAGGAGGCTTCCAGATCTCCCCACCTTAGCCAAGGCCTGAAGGAAGTGGATATGCCAACCATGTCAAGGGGTAAGTGAGATAGGGAGAGGGAAGGAGTGGCCTGGGCAGAAGGAAATGCATGGGGCGAGGTCTGGAACTAGTCCAGTGGAGCATAAAGAACAGTGGTGCTGACTGCAACTGAGGCCACACTGGGTCTTATGAGCTGTATTAAGGAGTTGGGACTCTGTTAAAGCAGCAACTGACAAGCAAGATTAAAATGTTGATCAAGCAAAATAAGCTATATAATTACCTAGAAGAGTATTTATTTTGGGTATTCTTGGAACAGAGTTGATTACATCTTAGGTTTGTAGTTTTTTAAGGTTTGCAGTAAAATTACCTTAAAATGAATTTTTATTGACTCTCGGAGCACAGAGGTGAAAGAAACCTCCAGAGGTCATTGAGATTTTAGCCCTGCCTTTAGGCAGAACCATACATAAATCTTTCCAGACAGATGGGTGTTTGTTGGCAAAGATATTCAGCCGCAAAGAAGTAATTGCTGCTTTTGTTGACAGATTTAGAGATATTTTGCCAAACACTCTCTTAAAATACTATGATTAGGTGTAATTTTGCAAAAATGAGTCTATAATGGAGGTGATTCACTTGCTGTATCAGCTAAGGAGTATCTTCTATTTACAGTTTATTTAATTTACATTTGATTAATTTACACTGAGTGCAAGCAGTTACTCTATAATTATCTCTTTGCCTGCATCAGGATACATGCAACATTACGTTTGGAAAATTGTGAACTCAGATGTTAACAGAGAAAACATGCAATAAGTAATCTCTTTCACCCACTTACCATCAAAACAAACCTTTTATGACTTTATATTCATGAGGAGTTTTTTAAATCTGTATTTCCCACACATCCTAACACAAGATATTATTTACCTTCCATTTTCACAATTGAATATCTAAGCTGTCACAAACCACAATTCTTTTGCTTATTTAGTCCTGCTAACTCCACCATTATTAGGAAAAACAGTTATTTTAAAAATACCTTTCTGGAAATCATATACATGTATATCCTCTGAACTTCTCCTGGGCAAGAACTGTGTTCTTTAATCATTTATTCTTTTAATTTTAAAAATATTTATTGTGCACTTTGGAAATTGTGGTAAATGGCAAACATACATTTGATTCCAAATAAGATAAGCCAAGGGTTGGCAAACTATAGCTCTTGGGCCAAACCTGACCTGCTACCTGTTTTCATGTGGCCTTGGAGCAAAGGATGGTTTCCACATTTTTTTTTAAAAAAAAGGATTGGAAAACATTCAGAAGAAGAGTATTTCATGACATGCAAATATTGTATGAAATTTGAATTTCAGTGTCATAAATAGTTTTATTGGAAAATAACTGTACTCATTCATTCACACATTGTTTATGGGTGCTTTTGTGCTGTAAGAGTACGTTAAGTAGTTACAATGGACACTGTATGGTTTGCCAAATCTAAAATATTTACGATCTGGCTTTTTACAGTAAAAGTTTGCTGATCCCTGACCTGCAGTAATCATGGTAATCTCATTTCCCCTGTGGATGAATGGTTTGGGAATGAACATAAAACCTAATCCTGGCAAATGGAGTATCAGAAGTTTGCTGAGGGCTTCTGGGAAAGTTTTCTAGTTCTTCTAAAAGAGGCACAGGAAAAGATAGTTCCTTTCTTCTTTTGTCATTGTTGTACCTGGATGAGGAGCTTGGAGCTATGGCCCGTGAGGACTCCCACTTGAAGTCAAGGCCGCGTCACTGAGATGGCAGCAGGGAGACGGGAAGAGCCAGGTTCGTGATGTGGGTGTTGAATCACTGAATGAGCTCTTGATACCACCCTGCCTTTGTACTTCATGTTGTATTGGATAACACGCTTCCTTAGTACTAAGCCAGTTTGAGGTGAGGTTTTCTGTTCCTTAGAGCCGAAGCTTCCTACATAGGCCTCTACAGTTCACTAGCCTCTGTACCAGTTGTTGGGAATACAGCACCAAAAATAAAATAAAACAGTCCCTGTTCTCTACCAGCTCAGTCTGATAGGGAGATACTTGTATTAAAAATGGGATAAGGAATGTTTAAGGCTATTCTGGGGAGTCAGAGTGAACGTCAAAGAAGTGCGAGAATTTGATCTGAGATTTGGATTTTATCAGGCCAATTTATTGGGGACCAACATTTCCAGGGAAAGAGAAGAATATATAGAAAGGTGTTTGGGGGTAACCATAAGAAGTTTGGTATGGCTGAAGATACTGCTGAAGAGGGAAGGAGTAGTCAGAATTTTCTTAGCACAGAACTTGGATGCGCCTTTGCAACAAAACACTACAACCACTACTGCTAGTATTAAAACAACTACAAAAGAATTGGTATTAACAACAATGCATATCATTTATTGAGTACATACGAGATTGAGCACTTAAAATGTATTCTCTCATTTGATTCTCATCAGAATTCTATGGGGAGGGTCCTATAGTCATTCATGTTTTAAAGATAATTTACCAAGCCTCGGCGAAGTTAAAGACTTGTCCAAGGTCACTTAGTGAATAAGTGTATAATCGGGAACAAAACCTTGATCGTTCTGATTCAAAGCTGGTGTCCTAACCAGGATGCTTAAAGCCTTTGAGGTCCTGTGGAACAGAGTTGGGTCGAATCTTGTTGCACGTTTTATAACCAATGGATTTAGTGACTCTTGCACATCTTGTACAGCCATTATTGTAGCTTCAGGAATTGCAACGCAGTTGAATTTCAGAGGTTTAAAAAAAATCTTATTAAAAGTACACCTTTGGAAGTGAATATGAACATTTCAGATATGAACTTAGACTCACAGCTTTAAGTGCTATTCACAGCTGTGCCAATGAGCACTCTGGACAGTGTAGTTTGTACAGTAGAGAATTTTAAGTTTTTTTTTAAATGCGCATGTCTGTATTCTAATCCAGTTGTCACATTAAAAAAAAATATATATATATATACATACGTTACTCTACCTAGTTGCATTCTGTATATATACATGTTCTAAAATGCAAGTTTCTAATACCTCACTTGATGGAGCAACACTTTAAGGAGAAGAGGACAATTTCAGAATTCAGAGACAGTGATAAATAGCTGGAGGTAATGAAAAGCAGAGCAAAAGCTGAGTTGCCAAATGCCAGGGTGGCAGAGCCACTTAAAAGAAGTGGTTTCAAATGAGTGGAGCTGATGGGAAAGTGAAAAGGAAACGGGAGGGCTCTGGGGTCACATGGGAGAAAGTGACAAAGGAAGGGTCAGGAAAGGAGGTGGTGGGAAATGCAGCAGGTCACTCATGGTTGGATCTGAAATGAATGGGGTGAGTTTGCAGATGGAACAGGGTCCAAATGGGAGTGAAGGCAATTTTCTGTGGCTGTGTGGAGCCATCATGAGGTACCTGGGCCATGGGGTCACATGGCTGCCTTCCAGTCCCAGCCCTGACACTGTGCCACCTAGAAAGGGTAACTAAATCTTTTAAGCCTTTGTTTCCTCATCTGTAAAATGGGGATAATCATAGTACCTACTTCGTAAGGTTGTTAGGAGGATTAAACGACATCACCTGCGTTAAGTGCTTAGCACAGTGCCAGACACATAGTAAAATGTTCAATAAATATCAGCTGCACTGATAGTAGTATTATTATCATATCTGGGACGATAGAGCTCGTCGTTCCTCCAAACTACATGCAGAATCTTTCTCACAAGGTGGAATGGCTGTCCAGGACAGGCATTTAAAGCCATCTGTTGAATGAATGAATGGCTCTTACCCCTTGAATTATCATTATTTTTTGGTTGGACCACTTCTGCAGTTGATTTACCCGTCCTTGCACAAGTGTATACAGTGGTGAGAATTTTAATGCGTGAGTGGTTTGGGCAACAGCCTCAAAATGTCTTATTTTTACTACATATTATTATAGCATTACATTCATAGTTAGGGGTCAGCTGCCATTTCCTGAGGTTTATAACATGCCTGTTTTAATTAACATCAAGCTAAATTTTGGCATACAGGTGGCCAGCCCAGATGTGAATGTTATTTTTAAAAGTACCTTATGGCTGTTAAATCTCTTTCTTTAAAATAGCAAAACATATACGAGTTTGTGTGCATGGTGGGGGAAGGGGATGGAGAGCAGTAAAAATTTGAAATACTGATTATTTCAGGCGTTCTTTAGACAAGCTTCGATGATGAAAAGATTCCTTCAAAATTATTAAAATATGCTTACATAGGCCACAAACTAATAAATTGAATAGAAGCCAAAATAACAATAAAAATGAGGTGGCCACACACTGGATAGATAAAGTATATAGAGGGTTGCATATATACTGCAATTTAGAAAAATAAGCACAGAACATGAGTAATATGTCAAAGGGATGCACTTAATAGAGGCAGGAGATGGACACAGGGGTTCAAACTTTTATTTAGAAATATAAAAGTACTCAGATATTTAGTTTATTTAAAAAATATATCTTGGTAATGTGTGTGAACACACAGTATACAGAAAAATATTCTTTCTCTCTCTCATACACACATCACATGCATTCACACTACCTACACATAAACACGTTATAAACTCAATCACTAATAGGTGTGTGTTGATTCCTGGAAAATTAATTTACTTTCCTGAGCCTAATTCTTTCATTTCTAAACAAGAGTGCTGAGCCCGATGATTCATGCAAGTCATCATCGATCCCTCCTTCTTCTTTATCCCCATATCCATATCGAATTCATTGCCAAATCCAGTTAATTTTACCTCCTAGATGTTTACCAAACTTTTCCACGTCTCTTTATCTACCACTGCTTCGTCTAAGCTACTGCCGTCTTGGTCTGGACCACTGTAGTAGCTTCCAGCCTGGTCAGGCTGCAGCTCTTCTTGCCTGCTTCCAAATCTCTCTTCCATAGTGCTTTCATTTTTACCTATTTGAAATGAAATCTAAACATATTATGGCCTTCGTTGGGACACTTGGCCTTCCCATCATTGCTCTTCAGATAAAGACAAAACTCTTCACCATGGCCTTCTAAGGTCTGCAAAATCTTGGCTCTGCCTACTTCTCTTACCATAATCTTCTGAATTTCTATGCTCTAGACATGCCTGATTTCTTTCAATCTTTTGTATTTTCCACACTCCCTATTAACACAGAGCCTTTGCACAGGCTGTCCTTTTTGCCTAAAATGGTCTCCTTTCTTTCGCTCATTACATTATCAGTCGGACCTAAAGTTTCTTAATCTGGGGACAAAATCTTTCTCTCTACAGTGAAAAGGCATATGCTCATGCAGATACCTTCGGGGGAAGGAGTACACTGATGGTATGAAGGTGTAAATGACATATCTTTGTTTTCTTACAGATAGCATGTCTTGATGGAGGGATAAAACATCAGAATTAATGACTGAATTTCTAACCATTATTCAAGGACATTGACTCTGTAAAAATTCCAAGTAATATGTATCACTCCCTTTTCAGAATCCCATCTATAGCATGAGGTAAATACTAATAATATTCCCATTCTATGGATGAGGAAACTGAGGCTAGGAGAAGTTGAATAACTAACCTAAAAGCACCTAGTTAGTAACTGGCTGGTCTGGAATTCCAACATAGGTTCTATTTGATTCTAGAATTATAGCTCATTCCTTTATTGCTCAGCTATCTCCGTGTAGAAGAATAAAAAGGCACAAGTGTTTAGATGCTAATGCTAATAGCTATCAAAATTCAATACAACTTCTCACGTCTAGCCTTGTATGTCAATTGTTTATCCAGTGTTAAGGGAAGTAATCCAATAAAATTTGACCCAGTGACAGTGCATCACCATTAGTCTCCAAAGTCTTTTGTATAACTGGAAATTGCTTGTTTCCCCATGTAACTTCCCAATGGGAGTTTCACAATCCTTGGATGATACCTTGGAAGTAGCAGAGTGAGCAAATCCCACCCACAGAGAGGGTAACCCTGGCTCTCTTGCCATGTTTATGGCAAACATTCTGTGATCCTGCTAGAATTAAATGGCAAAATTCATCACAACGAATTTCTATTTGTCATCTATTAAGCTACATTGTTTTGTCCTCAACGTCAGGTTAAATAATGAACCTCTCGCAATGGAGTAAATTAACCTCCCCTTTATGTTCATGTCATTGTCAAAATGGAAACATCACTTGCTCAAATGAAAAAGATTCATTAGTAACACGAATGCACAAGCTCCTCTCTAGTAAAAGATAAGAGCAACTGAGACCTTGTCATAATGTGCCGTCACAGAGCCCCGTTATTTATGATGTCTGCTGTAATCTTCAGAGATTATTTTAGGCAATGGAAATTAGCCCACAGTGCGTTGGGGCAATTATGGGCTACAGTCTGCCTTTGACAGATATGCTGTCCTGGCTTCAAGGGCCGTGATCCTTGAGAGATGCCATCCCATCTGCATACCGACAGGAGTTCATCTGGCTTTCTCATGGGTGGAGGCTGAGGAAGTAAGCTATGCATGGCCAGCTACCTCTAAGTGCTCAGCTACCTGACACAAGGGACGCTTTTTGTTTACATTGCTGCCTGATTCTGGACGTTCACAGCCATTGTTCAGAGGCAGGATCCAGCATCATTTGTCATTTCGCCTGATTTCATTCATACCTCGTCAGTACAAACATTTCTCAGTTGTTCAGATCCTGATTGTCTAAGTAGTAATATATTTGGGTCCTTTCCTTCTTTTTTTTTTCTGTTTTACCTGTCTCTATGGGTCATTTTACTGCATGTTCACCCTTTCCTTAAGAAGCAGATAAGAGAATAATGATAATGCGTTCACATACTGATGGGAATGTAAGTTTGTACCCCCTTTCTGAAAAGCAGGTCAGCAAAAAGGATTAACACCTTCAGAAAATGTGAGTACCATTTGACCCAGGTGTGCCACTTCTAAGAATTTACCCTAAGGAATCAAATGTTTGAGTACACAAAGATTTAGCTGCAAGTCATCTTTATTTTAGAGTGCTAGAGCCAGGGAGAGGATAAGATGTCTGTATTTGGCTACCTCTTTTTTGCTGAGGTAGTTTTCTTGAAGATACAGTTTAGGGTGGCTGCAATTCCCCTGCTGGTTGTGTCTTGGGTAATCCTCCTTTTTGTGTAGTATTTCCTGCTTCCACTGGCCGTGGGGGTGACCCATGTGACCCCCAGTATCCATCTCTGTGGTCCCCAGCAATGGGTCCAGGTGTGGGCATGCAAACCCAAACCACTCAGTCAGAATCTTGAGATTTTTAGAAAAATGAAGCTTCAATAAATGCACTTTCTTTCCATTTCTGTTTGTAGAATTGTAAGTATGGGCGCTATCAGTTGCTTGTGTCTCTCTTACCTTGTGGCAAAGGCATACTGGCCAGTGAAACCGACACCTTGACTAGAGTATTTGCAACTGAAATGTGCCTGACATGGTATCTCAGTCTGAGGCACTTATAAGGTCTTGATCTGAATGAGCCACACTTTTCCTTAATTCTTCTTGAGGTGGAAAATTTGGAAGCAGTGACATTCTCATCTTTTTTGAGAAGGGCCTCAGTTTCTCCATATTGTAAAATGAACTCAACAACACTGAGCTGTTTGCACTAAGGAGTGAAGCAAGGTTGTGTGAAATGAGAGCTCATCAAATACTTTGAGATCCTGGACTGAAAAGTACCTGAAGCTCTAAAGTGCAATTAGCACTTTCCTTTTTCTTTTTGGCATAAAGTTTTGAAAAAAGTTACTTTAAAATGTTCTATTAAATCAGTTTTCAGGATCTTGAATGCTGGAAGATTGACAGCTCTGGGAAGAGCGCCATCTCTCAAGTGCACATTTTAGGAGCAGCAGTAGTTGAAACTGCACCCCCCCCAACCCCCCACCTTATGAGGCCTCTGCTGACATGACGTGATGTGCCCAGCACTCAGCACAGGAGGGAGAGGTTTCCATGACTCTTGCGGCTCTCCCTCTTTTTGCCACTTCCTCCAAGTTACTGTGACTTCGTGGCATGTCTCTGTGGGTGTGAATCGAAGCACCTCTAACTTGTGCCATCTGGGTCACTGGATGTAGTAAATAGGGAGAATTGGGAAGCGGATACAGATCATCTTCAACCTCCGCTCTCTGACTTAGGGATGGATTGGCTATAAAAACCAGAAACAAAGCCCAGCTGGCAAAAGTAAATGTGTAAGTGGAGTTTTTAAAATTGTGGTTGGCTATTACCTGTTTACATAGGAAGCCAAGTACAATTGGGCCCCTCAGAGAAAGCCAGGATCTGAGGGGACTTTCCATTTCTCAAGGGTCACAGAATCTCTCTCATCGTTGCGTGTTGCTCTGCTACAGCTCTCCCTGCTTGCAGATCTATTAACCTCTCCTCAGCCTCCACCCTACTCAACCTCTACAAGTCCCCTCAGACATCTAACAGTCTCTGTGTGTGTCTTGGTTCAAATGGGGGAGAGGGAGAAAGAGGCCAATTCCTAATCCAATCATGTGTACCCAGAGATCACCACAGCTGTGTGGGGTTGGAGAGGGGAGCAGAGCAGAAGGGGGTGCTGGTGAGTAGGCAAAAACTGACCTTACAAGTCTACCCTTCGGTGGATAGATGGTGTTGTAATATAGCATCTAGGCTGAAGTCCCCTTCCTGGTATGCTTCCAGTGAGGGTGGGCTGCAGAGAGATTGCGTGTATGAAATTTGGAGGTTAGAGGGGAAGCAGTAGTCATTTTGTAGTTCACACCCACTGTACCTTATCTGAAGGCTCACCTCCTTGGTATGCGGCCGCACCAAGGCAGGTCTGCAACTATTTCTCCTTCCTCAGGACCCTCCTTCAGCTTCTCTGACTTTTGGGCACTGTGCATGCTTAGCTCCACAGTGAAAAGCCCTAGCTTCTGCAGGAAATCCACACCATCGGGTTGGAGGTGATGAGAACTGCCAGAGGCTCCAGTTAATGGGAACTCCAGCTCATGTGGTGCCTTCCAGCTTTCTTTGCTGTCCTTCACTTTACATCCATCTTCCCTTTCCTGCTGCCTGCCTTGCAGGCTCTAAGAACCAGCGTAAGATACAAAGACAACAGCCTTACAGATACTGCTTAACTAGCTCCCACAATTGTGCAAAGTCAGATCCCTGAAACAAATTCTATAATATGCACATATACATACGTACACATACATCTCCCCCCTAGTGGTCCTGCTTCTCTGATTGAAGCCTGACGTAGTTGATCATTAGTGCCCCCACCGAGCTGAGCTGCCGGTGATTCCTTTCTTTCTACCAAGGTGCCCAGTGTTTCTTTCTTTCTTTCTTTTTTTTTTTTTTGGTATTTAGAAATTCTACTCAAAACTGTATTCCTTGGGGTAATTTCTTGTACTTTTGGTCTTTTTTTACCCTTATATCAGTGTTCATTTGTTTTTTTAAATTTTCATTTGATTGGAGTACAGTTGATTTACAACACTGTTAGTTTCAGGTGTACAGCAAGTGATTAAGTTATATATATACATATATTCATTTTTCTTTAGATTCTTTTCTCATGTAGGTTATCCCAGAAAATTAAGTAGCGTTCCCTATGCTATACAGTATGTCCTTGTTGGTTATCTATCTTTAGTAGTGTGTGTATGTTCATCCCAAGCTCCTGATTTATCTCTCCTCCCCCACTGCTCGTGTTTCTCCTTTGGTAACCATGTTTGTTTTCAATATCTGTAAGTCTATTTCTGTTTTGTAAATAAGTTCATTTGTTTCATTTTTTAAAGAATTAGATTCCACATATGAGTGATATCATATATTTGTCTTTGTCTGACTTACTTCACTTAGTATGATAATCTCTAGGTCCATCCATGTTGCTGCAAATGGCATTATTTTATTCTTTTTTATGGCTGAGTAATATTCCATTTATATATGTACCACATCTTCTTTATCCATTCCTCTGTTGATGTTCATTTAGGTTGCTTCCATGTCTTGGCTATTGTAAATTGTGCTGCATTGAGCATTGGGGTGCATGTATCCTTTTGGATTATGGTTTTCTCTGGATATATGCCCAGTATTGGGATTACTGGATCATACGATAATTCTATTTTTAGTTTTTTAAGGAACTTCCATACTGTTCTCCATAGTGGTTGTACCAATTTACATTCCCACCAACAGTGTAGGAGGGTTCCCTTTTCTCCACACCCTGTTCAGCATTTATTGTTCGTAGACTTTTTGATGACAGTCATTCGACTGGTGTGAGGTGATACCTCATTGTAGTTTTCATTTGAATTTCTCTGACAATTAGTGATGTTGAGCATCTTTTCATGTGCTTTTTTGCCATCTGTATGTATTCTGTGGAGAAATGTCTGTTTAGATCTTCTGTCCATTTTCTGATTGGGTTTGTTTTTTTTTTTTTTTTTTGACATTGAGCTGCATGAGCTGTTTGTATATTTTGGAGATTAATCCCTTGTTGGTCACTTCATTTGTAAATATATTCTCCCATTCTGTGGGTTGTCTTTTCGTTTTGTTTATGGTTTCCTTTGCTGTGCAGAAGCTCTTTTTGTCTTCTTTCTATTAACCTTTACCTATCAAATTAATTCACACTGAATTAATTCATATTCAGGTGTTAGTTAGGAGGCCATTGTGTGTTGATGGACAACGCCCTGCACTCCCACTTAGCCTGCCTCTATCTCCTGCTGCTCCTCTCCTTGCTCACTGCAGTGCAACTATAATTAGCTCTTCCAGTTCCTTGAATGTGTCAATACCATTTCATAGTTGTCACTTTTCATATGTTGTTTCCTCAACCTCGAATGCTCTTCCTCTGACTCTTCATGTGTCTGTCTTCATTTCATCTTTAAATCTCCTCTGAAATGTATCCTTGAAGAGGTCTTCCCAAATCAACACATATTATGTTGAACTTGATGAGTAATAGCTGTTTGGACAATCATCTTAAGAAGGTTTCTGAGACTGAATCCAGGCTTCAAATGAAAGGGGTGCTGTGATTGATTAGTGATGTCTGCCACTGCCATGGAATAAAGAGCTGCAGAATCCTTTCTATGCATTTTCCTTCTTTGGCTTAAATGATTTTGCGTTAACTAGAACCCTAAATTCTGGCCTTGCTGCTGACTTGTTGTATGATTTTCATTTAGTCATGTGACTGCTCTGCTTGAGCTTTCTCACCAACAGGTACCCATAGTGAGCTCATAGATCACTGACACATGTGAGCGGTGGTGGGGAGGGGATGGAGGTGGGTGTTCAGTAGATAAATGTGAATATTCAGTGACATTTGGAGTTCTTGAGGAAGCAAGAAAATTTTAATGTCTTATTATTATTTTTAGAAATAATGGCCTCTCACCTATATTTCTAAGCAGATACTTACATGAAGAAACAATTAAACTTGGCTTTTAAAAAAGAAAAAAAAAAGGAAAGTGTACGTGGGAACACCTTCTGGCTGCCTCATTCTCTGAGGGTACTAGAAGGAAGCAAAAAACGGGGTCTCTCCCTTTGGGTTGTGCAGTATTAATCAGCATTGTGACCTTTGAATATGTCCGTTAACCTCTCAGGACATCAGCTTTCTAATCAGTAGCAGACATATTACACTTCTGCTAAGATTCAGTGTCAAACTTCCTGTAATAAAAATGTTGGCAAGATGGAGAGACTCTAGAAAGTGGTTAAATTAAAGGGTAGGAGAGAGATTCTCTGGGGAAAACAATGGGTTTGCTGGCTGTTGATGCAGGACTGTAGCACTGCTTTAGGGAAGGCGGGGAATCTTTAAATCTCTTTTCCCTGGTGTCTTTATCCAGTTTTGGTCTGTGACTTCAAATTAGTATGTGAATCACAAGACACTACAAAGAAGCATTAGGTGCTTTTGTGGGCAGCCTTCATGTGTCTAGGGTGGGAGAGAGGGCAGAGCTGGGGATAGTCTTGGTCCAGAGAGACACTGCTGCTGCCAACTGCCCCTTGGGGAGCCCAGCAGCAGGCTGGGGAGTTACGAGTCCAGGCAAGTCTGATCAATAAAGGGCATCCTTACTACAGCAATGCAGCATGGTGGCAGGGCCGTCTGTGGATCACGTGCCCCCTCCCCAGACACTGGAGTTTGGAGTAGGCAGTTAGAACTTGGGGGCAGCTTCTCTCAGAGGTCAAAGAGCTGACAGATACGCAAAGAACTTTCCTGCTCTTCCATCCCTGCGTGGGCATGGGAGACTTTTAGCCCACTCACCTTTGGTATTAGCCCTTCTTGGATTATAGCAGACATATCACAGCAAGGCTTAGGAGTAGAAGCATGGGAAAATCCAGAAAAGGAGGAAATTCTCTTATTAATAATAACAATAGCTAATTTTTATTGTTGATCTGACTCTTTGATTAATATCTTCCCTCTGGACTGTAGCTCCATAGGCACGGAAACAATAAATGTTTTCACAGACCTCTATGTCCACAGCATCTTGTGCTCAATATATGTTTACTGAATGAATGAATCAATTGTTCATTGAAAGATTGTCTTGTTGAATCCAGATAATGATTCTGTAAGGTAAGTACTATTAATACCCCTATTTTACTGACAAATCCAAAAGAGGCTGCTAGGGTTAAAGCAGCTTGCCTAAGGTCAGCCAGAAAGTGTCTGTGCCTTGTTTTTTTGTTACTAGAGCAGGGTTTCTTAATCATGACAATATTTACATTTTGGGTCAGATAATTCTTTGTTGTAGGGAGCTATCCTGTGCATTATAGGATATTAGCAGTGCCCTTAGCCTCAACCCACTAAAAACCAGTAGCACACGCCTTCCTTCCCATTTCTGACAATCAAAAATGTCTCTAGATATTGCCAATGTCTCCTTGGGGGGAAAATCACCCCTAGTTGAGAGCTGTTGAACTAAAGGAAAGCCCAGGCTGAGCTGAACTCTGAAAGAGGGTTTATTTTGCCTGCCCTTCACAGTGTGTATGAACAATGTGTATACGTTACACTTATTGAAGGTGAAAAGGTTGCAAAGCGAAGTTTTAAGGGTCTTCTGAAAAGCAACATAGGTTTATGTGTGTGTGAGCAAGGGGAGCTCAGTCAGGAGTTATATCTTTGGGCTCTAGGCTCATGGCCCCTATGGTTATAAACTGGGCAGTTTGGCTTGGAACCTAGAAGAAGGGAGAGGACCCCAAAGTGTCTGGGAAGTTCCTTCTGAGAATCACATTAGCTCTGACAGAAAATTACATCTGTCCTGAAATGAAGGTTGATGGCAGCCTATTAATATATGGAAAGAGCAAAGACCCTATGAGTATTCATGGATGAGTCATTTATTTCCTCTGAGCTTGTCCTCATCTTTAAAATTAGGGATTCTGGGAAGATTGGCTTGGATGATAGTTCTGAGGCACCCAGGCTGACAATGACAATGGCTCCTACCTGGGACTACTGGTGTGTGTGTGTGTGTGTGTGTGTGTGTGTGTGTGTGTGTGTGTGTGTGTGTGTGTAGACAAAAGGGATTGACCATCCCAAAAGTTTCCCAGGGATGACATCATTATTCTTATTGTGTCCTTATAATTTGTAAGCTGCTTTGAGCATTTCTTTTCAGTGCCAGACACTATTCTGAGAGTTTGATATGTATTAACTCACTTAATCCTCATAATCCCTGGTAAACACAGCCATGTAAGAATGCCTGGCTAGCTGATCACAGAACTGGATTCCAATGTCTTTCCCTTGTCGACATTCTTTAGAGTACCCAGCTGAAGTTCTTATCGATGAATTCCAAAAAAAAAAAAAAAAATTTATTCCTGTTGGCTGTATATGGAATTTTGAGACTCAAGATATTTTTTATTCCTTAAAGCATATATGATAGGATAGTTTCACAATCATTCATAAAGCAAATTGGGACCTACACGCTGATGGGAGAAGCAAAATAATAATATGTGATGCTCCCACAATACATATTGCATAATTTTCCTACTGAGAAGACTGATGTTTTCCAGATGCAGTCATATATAAACCTAATTATGAAATGTCCACCAGGGTATAATTTTAATTAATCTATTCTGCTTTTCAAAAATTGCATTCCTTCCACACTGAGATATTTTATTTATACTTTAGAAAACTATATAATTTGCATTTTTTTTTAAAGGGAAAGGCATTTTAATTAATTAATTTATTTATTTATCTTTGGCTGTGTTGGGTCTTCGTTTCTGTGCGAGGGCTTTCTCTAGTTGTGGCAAGTGGGGGCCACTCTTCATCGCGGTGCGCAGGCCTCTCGGTATCGTGGCCTCTCTTGTTGTGGAGCACAGGTTCCAGACGCGCAGGCTCAGTAGTTGTGGCTCACGGGCCTAGTCGCTCCGCGGCATGTGGGATCTTCCCAGACCAGGGCTCAAACCCGTGTCCCCTGCATTAACAGGCAGATTCTCAACCACTGTGCCACCAGGGAAGCCCATAATTTGCATTTTTAACTATCATGCTTAATTCCTCAAAGGAAGGCAATTAGTCTTTGGAACTTCTTTTATGTGTTGTAGTAAATCTCCTTTTCATTTAAAAATTCTGCTCATTTCTTCCTAGTCTTTGGGTTTGAATGTCCTATAGTCCAGGTAGGGATAGTAGTCTTCACAGACCTGTATACTGAAGTAGTCCCTTCTACTGTATTGCTTAGAGCAGTTGTTTATAAACTTTTTAATGTCATGTCACTGTTAATAAAATATTTTTGAGCATGCGTCTCTAATGTATGCACAATTGTTATAAATTAATTATGTTACCTTCTTGCTGTAAGTTAATATTGGTAAAGTTCCACTTGTTTCCTTTTTTGAGCAAAAATAAGGATACATACAAACTGTAAAGTGTTGACATCCATATGAGTCATTTTTCACATATTGCATTTGAGAGTCCACTGTGATTGAGAAGTAATACAGTCTATTTTCTTATCTAACAAATGAGGGATGTTATCCATCCTGCTTATCTCAGAGTTGTGAAGAGAATCAAATGAAGTAATAGTGACTATAATAACTGTATCAGTTAGCTATTGCTGTGTAACTACTATTTTAATGATTATTTTATTTATTAAGTTTATTTGGAGGAATCATTAAAATAATAAAACTATATTGGTATATTAAGATGTTCTCTGTGTTAAAAGGCTTCATTTAGAGGATTTACCATGAGTTTTCAACTGTGTTCTGCTGGCAGTTCCATTTTCCTTTGTGCCACACTATTAGAAATTTTAAAACCATAAATAATCATTTGACAGATGATGAAGCTGAAGCCTAGGGACATTTGTTATTATGACAATT
This sequence comes from Balaenoptera acutorostrata, assembly GCF_949987535.1. Lineage (NCBI taxonomy): Eukaryota > Metazoa > Chordata > Mammalia > Artiodactyla > Balaenopteridae > Balaenoptera > Balaenoptera acutorostrata. The sequence continues at coordinate 142,612,436 of NC_080065.1, forward strand.
TATGCCTCACATACTCCCCAAGGGTCTGAGTAGGCTTATAATAGAAAATACAGACAAAAATATAAGTGAGTACATGGATACAAGTTTTTGTTTTTGTGTTTTTTAAGGGAAGGTGGAAAGAGGAATGATTGAATCAAAAAATTTAGGCTGAGGAAAGCTTTAGGCATGAATATAAGTTCCAGCCTTTTGAGATATTAGGGCAAAAGGAGAATATCTGCATAGCTCTTATTATCCAATGAAAGATAGCGTTATAAGAGACAACCTCTTTTATTCTCTAAATTTGAACTAAGGGAGGACTTTGCCTTGAAGTTATTTATATTAGGAGCATTATCATATCTTGATTGATGTTGTTGTTATGAGATGTTTTGCATGTAACTGCTTTTTATGCCAATCTTCCATGAGAGAGAATTATGCTGAGAGTAATAAACAAGAGACTATAAAACTCTTGGGCAGATTTAAAAAAGAAAGCAAATAAAACTTCAAAAAGTAGAATTATTGAAATAAACTTAATAGATGGATATTGTAGATTAGATACAATTAAAGAGGAAATTAGTGGATTGGAAGATAAATCAGAAGAAATTGCACAGAATGCAACACAGAGAAACAAACAAGAAATAGAAAATGTTAAGAGCTATGGAGGATAAAATAAAAGACTCTATAAACTGTCTAAACAGAGTTGTGAAAGAAGAGATGAAGAGGAGGCAATATTTGAGGAAATAATAACTAATAAATTTCTAGAGTTAGTGAAAGATATGAATTCTCAGATAAAAGCATATCAAACAGGATAAATAAAAACAAATCTGTAACTAAACACATACTAGCAAAATCTCATAATAGCAACACAAAGAAATTTTAAAAGCAAACAAAAAAAACCCACCCCCAGATTACCTATACATTTAATTATAAGTGAAAGATAGTTGAACAATGAGGACTAAATTTCACTAGCAACAATGGAATCCAGAATGATACCTTCAAAAATCAAAAGGAGAAATCTACCTGGAATTATATATCCAATTAAACCATCTTTCAAGAATAGTTGAAAAAAAGAAACTTGCAGATGAACAAAAACTAAGTTCATAAGCTACTGACAATTCCTAACAAAATCACTTCTAAAAGATGGACTTCAGAAGGGAAGAAAATAATCTCAGAAAAAAAAAAGAATGACAGAAACATGCAATTCAAAAGAAGGCAAGAAAGGAGAAAAAAGGAAACCCACACATATGCAAATAGGACAAACAGAAAGCACAAACTAAGATGGTAGAAGTCTAAATGTAATTGTAGTACTTTAAATATAAATGGGAAAAATGGTCTATTTAAAGGACAAATGTTTTACGGTTTGATTAAAGAGAAACAGCACTAAAAACAAAGCAAAACCCAGCTATGTGTTGTTTAAGAGATTGATCTAAAATCATGAAGACACACAGACATAGAGAACAAACTTGTGGTTGCCAAGGCAGGGGGTGGGGGTGGGGTGTGGGGAGAGTGCAGGGGGAGGGTTGGATTGGGAGGTTCGGATTAGCAGATGCAAACTATTATATATAGAATGGATAAACAACAAGGTCCTACTGTGTAGCACAGGGAAGTATATGCAGTATCCTGTAGTAAACCATAATGGAAAAGAATATGAAAAAGAAATATATGTATAACTGAATCACTTTGCTGTACACCAGAAACTAACATGACAATGTAAATCAACTATACTTCAATTTTAAAAAAATTTAAAAGTTTAAAACTAACTCTCTGGGGGAAGCAAAAAGTGCAATAAAATAACAAGGACACAGAAAGGTTGAAAATAAAAGGATAGAAAAAGACCAGGCAACCAAAAGAAAGATTGTGTAGCTATGCTAATTAATAACTGACAAAATAGAGTTTCAGGCAAAAGCATTATTGAAGATAAACAGGGTTCTCATTTAGATGAAAATGTTTCAACTCATCAGAGACAGATAATATTTTTAAATTTGTGTACACCTTCAAATTATATAAAGTAAAAACTATAAGAATTGCCAAGAGAAACTGACAAATAAGCGTCATAGAGTGAACTTTAACATAACTTCTCTCTTTCTCAAAAAGTGGCAGATCAAACAGATAAAATATTAGTAAGAATAAGGAATATTTGAATAAAAGAACAATGATCTGAGTGTAACATAATACTATCATCTAACAATGAGAAGATACTCAATTTTAAGGATACATATAACAGTTGTGAAAATTGACTCTTTACTAGGCCATAAGTTCTCAACAAATTAAAAAAATTGGCATCAAAAAAAAAAAATCACCATCATTTGAATACTGATTCATATAGATGCTATTCTCTTACCGTAGTAAGAGATAACAAAATGCATTCTCCCCACCTTATTAGTACCTTATTTAGAGAAACTAACCCACCCCCCCATAATTCTAAATAACTCATGTGTCAAAGGTAAATTACAGTGGAAATTAGAAAACTCTTGAATCTGAACAATAACTAAAACATGACATATTAAAATTTGTGGGATATAAGAAAGGAGGTGCTAGAGGAAAATTCAAGGCTATATTTGCTTATAAATAGAAAAGAAGAAAGGCTAAATTAGTAAGCAAACATCTCATTTAAGTTAGAAAAACAATAACAATAAAAATAGAAGCAAGAAACTAGTAAAGATAATTTAAAAAATTAACGTAGGAGGAAGCTTTGAACTTTTTCAAATGCTAGCTGTGATTGTCATTAGTGTTGTTCACCAAATATTTCTACTTCTAGGCAAATGGGATAGCATTTCCCTGGTCCTTAAATCTATGTGTGGTCATGTGATTTGCTTTGGCTGCTGAAAGGTGAGTGAAAGGAGTGTGCATCAATTTTGGGTGGAAGCTATGGTTGTTAGTACACGATTTACAAAACTCTGTCTTTTCCTCTGCCATGCTGAAGAGCAGTGCTCCGGATGGTGGCTCCTCAATTAGCCTGATACTGGACCAGAGCCCTCAGCCTACCTACAATGGACATGTAGTGGGAGCAAAACATCATTGGTTGTGATTTGGCGATTGTCATTACAGCATAATCTAGTGCAGCGATTCTGAGCCAGTGGGTGATTTTGCCCCTGAGGAAACATTTGACAATGTTTGGAGACATCTTGGCTGTCACAGCTGGGGCGGGGGCTGGGGGGTGGCACTGACATGTAGTCGGTAGAGGTCAGGGATGTTGCTAAACATCCTACAATGGATAGGACAGCCCCGTACAACAAAGAATCCAGCACAAAATATCCAGTACAAAATATCAATAGTGCCAACATTGAGAAACCCTGATTTAGTGTACGTGGCTCAATAGAGTATTAAGCAAATGTTTCTCAAAAGAAGTGGAATCACACTGATTCTTTTGGCTTCTATTCCAGTGAACTCTTTACTAAATCTCCCTGACTCTGTTGAATATGTTCAGATCTATTTTTTTATCTTCCTTCGGATGAGGCTTGGTGAAGATCAAGCACAGAGACTGGACCAAAAGTGTTAATGTAGAGTCGAGTCATTATGTGCATAGTGATGTAGGCAAAGGTCACGTACCAGTGGGGGGAATTCTCTCTCTCTAGATTTCCGGGTAATTCTCTTCCCTGGAATCATGTCTGCTGTCAAATTGGCAGTGTCTGTATTTGCTTCTCTCTCTGTCTCTTTGTCTCTCCCTCGTGCCTTTCCTCTTTTCTGTTTCTTCTTTCCATGCAGCCAAAGTAGTGGCATGGCCAAGATCTTTGCCTCAGGAGCAAGCTGAGTTATCTCTTTGCCCTTTCTTTTCCCATGTAGCAGTTAGGTCTACAGCTATTGCACAGACCACAGCCCAGGCCAGTTTGATGCCGAGCATTGCAGCATGCTCTTTTGTAGTCTGTGGATGTCTGGGTTTATTCATTTGGGAGCTGGCAGGTATGATCGATTGATTGTCTAACCAGGCAAAAACAGTGTTCCATATGGTCCAGTCCAGTCCACTAGAGCTCTCTGCACTGAGGTTTGGAGCCGATACTTCTGCTAAGAGTGTTCCTTTGATTTCCATCTGCCATTATTCCTTGCTCATATATAACCCCTGAGCTCTCACTTGGGAGCATGCCTGTAGTTTGGAGTAGGATTAGGGTATTTTCAGACTCCTGGCCATAATATTATATAATGGCAGGGCAAATAAACCACATTACTACTACTTCAGCAGTTTAATTCTCCATTTTAGCTAGACTAAGCTCATGATTTATCTCAATAGAGAACTTTTATCCTCTTGCTGAATGATGAGTTAGTTATCAGCTAACATATTTTAAGCATTCAGTATTTACTAGGCAATCATGTAAACATTTTAACAAATGATATCATTCAATTCTCAAGAGCTCAAGTTGAAGCAGATACTATTATGATGTCTTTATTTAGCATATGAGGACAGTGGACAGCAGAGAGTTTAAGGAACTTGCTAATAAGTAGAGCAGATGGCACTGCACATGCCACTCTTGGACTTCAGAGACTGGGCTGTTAACCCCTATGTCATTTTGCTCGTCCTGTGTCTTAGATTGTAATCATTCCATTTTACTTTCAGGTCAGAAGGTGGTGGTCTTGCTCTAGTGGGACAGTAGGCAAAGTAGTGACCCATCCTAGGTAGAACTTGGTGCTGCCCCTTCACTCAAGCCTGTGCTGCCTGGGTCTTGGGAACATTAATTTGAAGCACTGGGTCTCAGTATGTCTCGTCCATCTTTGGAAGTCAAAATGGAAAGCCGCCCTGGTGCCGTTGCAGGGCTTGTTTCTCTTAACACTGACTAGAAAGCCTTTGGTAGAACCTCAGGGGACATCAGACAGAAAAGCGAGGACGTCAGGTTGATTTGGGAAATTGGTGCTGTAAGCTCCTCAGAATCACAAACCTAGTGTTCCCTTAATTAGAGAGGTGGCCCTCAAATCAATATTCTTGCTATTCCTTTCTAAGCCATTTTCCTTGCTTCCCAGCCAGCCACTCTGGGGATTTTCAGCTGACGACGGTACAGTCCTCCTGGGGCTGTGCAAGGCACAGAGGGGGAGAGAGAGCATAATTTGTTGGCCTGTTACATGGGGTTGCTAAAGCACAGGATTGCATTCATCAAAGCCAGCATAGTTCTCCCCAGTTTTATATTCGGAATGCGTGTTCCACGGTTCACTTACGAGCGATGGCAGGATGCAGCAGATACGCTGAAGCATTGTCTGGAAATGTTTAAGCATTTTAATTTTTTTTTCTTTTGTTGCAAGAAGAGAATACCCAAAGCTCCAAGTAAGAAACCACACTGTCCCAAGAGCTGAACTCTGCCCAGATGTCTGTTACACATGCAAAGTTCAAACTAGTTGTATCTTACCCAATAAAAGAAACTGAGGTGAGAAGAAAGAAAATAACAGCAACGACAACATCAGCAATTCTCACTATTATTTATTCAGTATCATGTCAGGCACTAAATGATTGATGCATTATCTCATTTAATTGTCACAACCATCCTACAAGGTAGAGCTATAACATCTATATTGTATGCATGAGGAACTGGGGATTAGAGTGGCAAAGAAAATTGGCCACTATACCACAGGATTTGAACTCTGGTCTCACTCACTCTGAAGCCCCTTATCTGAACCATTGGTTTGAATTTGATTTACTTGTTCAAGCAAAATTAGAAATTCCCACTCCAGATTTGATTAATCAGGATTCTCTCATAATCCCTGCTGCTGGTATGAAATAAACTGATTAGTCTTAAAGCATGGTTGAAACAGGTCGCCTAGGCTATGTTTATAGGAATAATATAATTACAGCAGTTTTCAGGAGTGTTCAGACTCCCCCAAAGTAAACATTAGTGAAGAAAGATAAGTTAGGGGCCCCAATTAACCATATTGGATTGGTTTCACTGGCTGGATGTATAGCTTCCCAGTTCACTTTCCTTGTATAAACACAGCTGTGATGTACCAACACATGCCTTGGTGTGCCGGGATCCAGAGGAATTTCTTAAAGAGAATTCTGGAAACTGTGTTTATCATCTTGTCCTTTGCCATCTTGCCTTAGGACCAGGTATTTATTTGGCATAAAATCGAGAAAAAAAAAAAAAAACAACACAAGCTCAGCTAAATGGTTCCTTTATAACCTGAAGACCTAGAGTTGTGACCTCAAAAGAGTTATATCAATAGAAAAAGAGTCCCTTAAAACACTTATGCTTCTGTAATTTGAGCTATTTTGCTGTTGTTATTGTGAAAGAACGATTGGCATGTTATTTCACGTGGTCTTCATATTGGGACAGTGAATAGTCTAATAAAGTGTCAGGTTGTTCTCAGAAGGGCTTTGTCCTACACTGAAAACATACACAATTCCTGAAACTTAGTCTTCATTTGGGAAGTTAGCTAATGACAATCAAAGAGAATGTCTAGAGAAGCAGTGAAGAGAAAGGAAAACTAAGGGACTTAAGTTTGAACAGGGGTGAACTTATACATTCCAGTTTGAGGGTTTGAAACAGCGTGAAATCCAACAGCTATTCATTGAGAACGCTCTTCAGTGTAAGGGATTAAAGTTCTGCATTGGGGATAAAAACATGAGTTCGTTAGCTCTTAGTGACTTTATACCCTAAGATGAATGGAGGTTTACAATGAGTAGTTTAGCCTAATGCCTTACTTTAAAAAAAAATTTACGCAACTGCCTGATTAAGGAGTGTTCTGCTTTGGGATAATGTTAGCATAGGCGAAGGAGGGAACCAACTAAATATGGAGTGGCAAATAGATTTCCTTTCCTGTGACAATACTGATCAATAGAGTCAGCTTTGAAAGGATGACTGAGGTCAAATCTGGGTTTGATTAGTGATGTCTGTTATAGACATGGGAGGGGAGAATGTTGGCAGGATGTGGTATAGTTTATATCACTGATGTAAATTATATGATTTGAACTGTAGCAAAAGCTGTGTCTATTCCCTAAAAAGCTTCTTCACTATTTTACTTTAGTACTGAAAGCATCACCTCTAATTTGCTGCTTGGCCTACATTATTATTAAAAAATAAAAATAAAAGCTAACAGGTACTGGGTTCTTAGTACATGTCAGGCAGTACTTGTACTTTGCACATATTATTTATTCCTGTTTTACAGATGAGGACCATAAGACTCACTCTCTAGAAATTGAACCAAGGTCCTTTGGGCTCCAAAGTTTATGCCTCTAACCACTGCATTTTTAAGGCACATTCTTTTTGGGCTTCTGGTGAGGCTTTTCATGCCCCTCTCTATTTTGGGAAAACATCTCTCCTGAGAAACCAGGGGAATATTGAACAAGAGCATAGAGAACAGAAAATGCAAAGCACAGATCCAGAACAGCTTTGACTGTAATATGCTGCTAGCCCTGATTTCCCAGGTCATGTAAGCCACTGGTTCTTCAAAAGGCATTGGCCTATTTTAGTGAAGGGCCTTCTTTGGGATCCAATGTATTTCCCTAAGATGAGGAAGTTGTAAGTTTTGCTTTCATTAGGCAGTAAGTTAAAGTTGCAGAGGACACAGAATGGGGCTATATTGATGAAAAGGATGCTTCGGTGGGTCCAGGGTATGAGATGCTACAGTGAAGACAAGTCAGAGTGGTCCTTGCAGAGGGGAACAGTATTCATTCACTTATTTATTCAATTGCTCATTTATCCAACAAAGACTTAATTGAGTACCTGCTTTGCTTTAGGCATTGTGCCAAATCCTGGAGATAAAGTTTCCTGTTAACATGGAGTTTTGGAAGGGAGGAGACTAGCTCTGGAAATAAATAATACACTTATAGAGTTTGCCTAAGGTTGCACTGGCTTCCACCCTTTTCACTTGGAGAGTCTGCTTTCTTCTGGTTGGATAGCACTATTATTACAACACTCACATCACCATTCTAATTCTAAACAACATAGATGACACGTGAAAATTCACATGCATTATATTAAGTGAAAAAAGGTCAAATACAATATTTTATCTACAATATGATCATAGCCATGCCAAAATTATATGAGTGTAACAGGTTGACCTAACTGAAAATGTGTCTGAAGATTTTGAAACATTTACGAGGAGAAGCTGAAAAAAAAAATAACCTGTCTTTTAAGAGCTGCAAGAATTTTCTGTCTCGTAAGAAAGTCAGCTTTCTGAACTTCTCCAGGTCAGACTAATCCTTTGTTTTAGGAAAATCACTGAATTGTCTTAATGTTACTGAAAGGTAAAGCAAGATGTCGGCTATTATTTGGGAGGCTTGTGAAATCATAGAGACACCTTTGACTGAGAAACCAAATGCTCTCTGTGGTCATATACTTCTGTTGCCTGTGTATGAGCAGAGCATCCTGTGTTTCTTTATCTGTGTGGGCTGAGACTGCACTGTGCCCTAACTATGGTCACCTGTGTCTGGGGTGGCCTGCAGATTATTATTTGAGCTACTGTCTCCCAGGGAAGTGATTTCCAGACGGATAAGCAGACAGGGTCTTTATCTCATGTGGGGAGTGTCAGACTGGGCTGGGGTTTGGGGCTGGACTGGGCTTTCAATGATCTATCAGATCTGGTCATCCAGACTTTGAGAAGTGCTCTGATTCTGGATTATTGTTTTCTTATATTAACTTCGTGCTGGTACCAAAGAGTGGGACCACATTCCTGTGAGTGAGGGTAGGGCTTGCTCTGAGAAGGAAAGGTATTGTCTCTGTCGATCACTCTGGCAAAGAGTAGATCCACTGGGAATAGAGATGATGGTCTGGGATGAGGAGACACTTCTCTTCTTGGAGACATGGCTGTGAGACCTGGGTTGTAAGCAAGGGAGGTAGGTTTGGCCACACTTTCAGTTAAGGCTGGGCTGGAGGTATTTACATAAGGGGCCCCCAGAGGAAGCATCTGGGCCTCATTCTAGACCTAGAGGCAAGTTTTTCTTGGTTGTAGTTTCCTTCTGTTCTTCTTGAACTATAAGTAAAGTCTTATTAGAAGTTGGAGCCTAGTCTCAGCACTGCTGTGGAGAATCAAGAGAAAGGCTTCTTCCACTTTGGGGGTTCCAGACAAGAGAGGAGGCTCACATCTGCTTTCTCTCTGAGGCCAGGGTGATGGAACCCAGACCTGGGTCCTTGGAACTGCAGCAGAGGCAGGCTGCGGCAAAAGTCATATAACTGCCACCTCCCCTTTCCAATCCCTGCCTGTCTCCTACTCTCCTAGATACAAAAGGGGATGGAACTTTGGAAGAGGGAGGGCCCTAAGATCTAGCAGTCAAGCTGGTAAGGCTTGGAGACCTGGGCAGGCAAACACATTTGGTAAATAACAAGAAAGAAAGGGAAAAAATTAAAATTAAAATTAAAAAAAAAAAAGAAACAGATGGTAAGTGGCGAAAAAAAGAAAAAGAGGGAATTCTAGAGAATTATTTGCATTATTTAATTTCTATAGTTATAATATTGTTTTTGCAATAAATCAAGACTGCATAATGACACAATTATTGTGACTCTACTATCTACAAAGTCCCTGTACAACAAGGGGTTAATATCTGACATTAACTTGGTCAACTAACGTCCAGTGTAAAAACTGGAGGTGTGTCATCTGCAATGATCTCTTTCACATAAACTTACTAATTGAATTTTTTTCATATCCCTGGTGGGAATTTCTTGTGTTTTAGTTTATATTGAGTCCATTTGTGTAGTTCTCCTAGTCTCAGCAGGGGAACATGTTGGTTGGTAAAGGCAGCCAGCCTTAAGAGCTAAAATTACCTAATTCTTATTCTTGTAAAATGATTTAAGTCTTACTTATTTTTTAGTGTGCGAAAGACATGTTCATGGTTCTAAATTAAAAGGTACCAAAGGTAAACAGTGCAAACTCTCCTTCCCATTGCTCCCTGCCTCTTCAGAGATGATTACCAATTTCTTGTATTTTTTTTTCTAGAGGTAATTTCTGCATATACAAGCAAATACCTGTATCTATGATGTTCTGCACATTTAAATGCTCATCTTGAGCTTGACACTCTGAGCATTTTACATGCGTTGGTCCTTCAACTCTCACAGTATACCTATGAATAGGGACTTAGGTATTATTAACATCCCCATTCTGTAGAGGAGGAAACTGAGGCTGAGAGAGAGTGGTGTGTTGGGCCGTCTTGTACCAGTGTGGAAGAACCCTTTGTTAAATTGTTAGGAATTTTGTGATTTGGTTGACCACAGACTGATAGCTTGCAATTGACCACACTAGGAGTGTTTGCATTTATGGAAGTTGGCAAATGCTACAAATCACATTCCTTCTAGCCAGAGCTGGTTGGTTAATGTTTACCAGCATACCATTTCTCAGAGAGGTCCAGTGACTTGTTCAAGTTCACGAGCTAAAGGTGGCTGAGTCAGAATTTGACCTCAGGCCTCTCTTGACTCCAGACCCTGTGTTCTGAGCCAGGAGAAAATGAACTTGAGCTTTCCGTTGTCTGTTCTGGTGACCTCCCAGCCCTTGGACTCTCCAGATCCAGGCTGCATTATGCCAATCTCTCTCTCTCTTTTTAAGCACTTTCATTGTCATGGTTAGTGTCTTAGTAGTTTGTTTCCTTCTCATCATAAAGCTGACCCATGCTTCTTGCAGACAAGTTGTAAAATGGAGAAATATATGAAGAGGTAAATAGCCACCCCTGAAATAACCGGTGCTAACATTTTGTCACCTTCTTCCGACTTTGACCTTTGTGTTTTTGATTGCTTGAACTGAACTTGATTCTTATTTGGTACCTCTGTTTTGCCTTCGGATGTTTTCCTCTTTGAGTTGTTATGATGTTTCTTAGTACCTTTCACTATGCTTGTTCATATAGGATTCCTAGCTGTGACATGGACTGCAATTAACCCCATTTTAAAGCACTCATGTGTAGCATCAGCATATATGGTGAAAAAAACGATGTAGTCAGCTTTATCCTTGAATCAGGCTCAGTGCGGCAAGAGGCTCATGATGTGAGAGGCACGAGGGAAACAAAACCAGGGGAGGAAACCACCAATTCAGATTGCTTGATTCACAATCACTGTGATATGTGTGTCTTTTGAGTGGAATAAGGGCAAAATCACACAGGCTGTTTACATTGTTATTTCTCTCCCTCTCATTATTTTTTTTCCACCGAGCTCATACACAGTAGTTGAATTTATGTAATTAGAATGTGCAAATGACATACTTTCTTGATAAAGCAGAACAGCCAGAGGAGCTAAGTAAAACACTGAGCCTTCTAAAATATAGAAAATCAGTTGCTCAATAATAACACATTGTTAACTTTAATTGTAACGGCTAACAGATTGTTATATTTTACCTCTAGAATATGCCTGTAAGACAATATTTGTGTTTGTATGTGTTTGCATGTGAGTCTCATTATATATATAAAACCATAATGACTAATTCCGCATCAGGTAAATGATCGGGGGTGTTGAAGAGGATCCTTCACAACATTTCAATAATAAGTGACATAGAGAAATACAGGCTGTCCCAAGAGACAGAGCCTGTCCTTGGCTTTGGGCTATGCAAGCCCTGTAGGTTCTGAGCATCAGTGATACAAATTGTGCCAATCTGTTAGAACAGACCCAGCTTCCCAGTGGTTTTGTGACTGTCGCCTGCCTCTGCATCTATTATAATGAAATGGTTCTTGGACAGCTGGGTTATCAGCAAAGAGCTATGTAGGAAGTGCCCTGCCCAATTAATCAGATGTCATTCTGACCAGATTTCTTTATCACATTGCTTCATGGTAAACAGCAGAGTATTAATAAATGAAAATCAGAAAGAGACGAAGGAGAAAGACATCATTTTTATGTATACTTGTCTTAAGGCATATTTTTCCATTTCTGAAACTTGAAAAATAGCCATCTGGAAAGAATCATATTATAGACAAGGCATGTCATGACATTTACAGCAAATATTTTTGCTGTGAGGATCAGTATTCTCTCATTGCCCCATCAACTGCCATATAATCAGATACCCATAAACTATTCAATAAATATAGGGTTCCTGCAATAAATCAATAGTACAGGGATAATATGTTTTAAGTGTTCACATTTTCCTTTGTTTATCCTTCTTTTTAAACACACATTTTTGCATCACAAACCTCCTTAAACGTTTGTCTTTGTTTCTTTGTTTCTCAGCCACCCGGTCTCAGTCAAATGACATTAAACTGCACCACTGCAGAGAGATCTCTGGCATAAATAAATGTATCAGGAGGTCAAGAGGTCAAGAGCATAAATGAGGCAAAGATTTCAAAGAAATCACCGAGCAAATGATTTATAAATCATGGAAAATACTGCTCTGGCCATAAAAGAGAAATTAAATTTATACATCATGAGCTTCAGGATGCTTTGGGTTCTGGTGGGTAACTGGGTTAGAAATGGAGGAGCTTATGTCATCCTGTTGTTGGTTTGGAGCCTTGTTACAGCGGCATTTACCCCAGGACACTAAATCAGGAGGACTGAGATTAAACTCCCCCGCCCTTCTCTTGTGTCTCCAGAAACATTTGCTTTCACCTCTGACCTGGAATTTCCACCACACCAGGCTCGACTCTGGAGTGGGGTAAGAATCAGTTCACTCTTGAGGCAGCATGATAATACCCAGGAGTGAATACGAGCCTCCCATCTGTTGGTGAAAGGCTCAGAGTCCTACCTTTGTCTGTAGAAAAGCGACAGAGAGTTATAGCATCTGCCCTGGCTGGCCAAGGAACCTGTGGAACTGAGGCCTTCTGGAACATAACAGCCAAACCATCTATAGCGGAGAATAAAATGAGCTAGTCTCTGTAAAAAGAACAATACTACTTTATGCTATGATAATCTGTAAAGAGAATCTGTCCAGAACTTTTATAGCTTAAAAATAATACTTTCTACTTTCTGCCATATTTTCTTCAAAGACATGATGTGTAATCATTTCTCTCTTCTTCCCCCCTCCCTGATTTCTTTTTTTTTTTCTACATTTGGGAAAATATCAGATTGGAAACTGCTTGAAAATATCTATTTCATCTCTATATGAAATGTACACAGTGATCTATACATAAAACTGAATAATTTCATGGGGAACTTGCCGAAAACATACTCAATTGGGAATGTCACTTCCGAGTTAAACAGATGTGAAGCAGCAAATGACACCATGAACAGCCATCAAACTTTGGACTTGATTGCTGCTCTTTATGACCTAACCGATGGGGACTTAAACTTGGGGCTAGTTTTAAAGTTTTCCTGGAAACAAATTTTGCTAATCCCACTCAATGGAAACAATATGCTGGTTCCTAGCTTGAAATACAGATCTGCGGTGATGACAGAAAAAAAACAACACACTGTGTCAAGATTCCTTTGCTCTCACAATCCAAGGTAGGATTTCAGTGGAGCTCTAAGTTTCCTTCCTTCTCTTTTCCTTCCTCCCTTCCTCCCCACCCTCCCTCTCTTCTTCTCTCCCTCTTTCCTTCTCTCTCTTTTCTTTTCCTTTTTTTCCTTCTCAAGTTTCTCTCTTTAGCTTTCAGGTATTTGCAGGAAGAAAATCTGTTTGAGGCGGTAAATTTTTGGCTATGTGTTTTGCTTTTTAAATATCTAGGACACTTTTTACTCAAACATTTGGGATAAGGAAAGGTTAAGACACATTTTTTCCCCCTAATCTCCTTTTTCTAGTTTTCCTAAACATAGGTTATATGTTAAAGGACATTTAATCCACAGCTTGCTAGTGCATTTATTCTTAAGTTATCAAAATTGGATTTCTGAGTCACCTTGCTTAATGATGTCTTTTCAATACCCTTTTTCTTGATAATTGGAAAGTTGAGCCTTGTGACTGGGGCCACAGATCTATGTTGTGTTTGGAACTCTGGCTCCTAAGAATTGGTTGGCACTGTTTTCTTTCTTTATTCCTTTTAGAAGGATACTTTATCTTCCTTATCTTGGAATCACTGTAAATACCCCAATGGGGCATCTATCCTTAGAATCATTTCTTTTCCCAAAGAGATTTGGGATAGAAAGTTGAATAGGTTAAAAACAAAGAAACAACAAAAAAAAAACCTCACATAAGCTGTACTTACTTTCCTCTGCCTTTAGCTTTTTTCACATTAAAGAGAAGCTAATCTGAAAAAGAAATTGAGATTTTTGCAAAGATCTGAATGAGACTGCAAACTTTTTCAATGGTTTTCCCCAATATTCTCATAGTAATTGGCTTGAATTATGTCTTCATTACTCAATAAAGGACAAAAAAGGATAATTAATTCATATCTTAGCAAGAATGTATGAAGTATACATCTGGAGAGAACTTGTTAAATTTAGGATTAGGCTAATGATTAGTTTATTTGCATTTTTCAGTGACTTGTTAGGAGTTTTGAATGCTTTTCTGTTGAGCCAAGTTTGGTTGCCTGCTTAACCTCTTCCTTACACCATGGCTCTGGTGTTCTCAGTTATAGCTGCCCGTCTGAGAGTTGGGCTTTCATGTAGTTGGGTCTGTTGGGCCAAGAAAGAGGAGAGAGAATCTCTGCTACCACGAAATCTCTGACTTTGTTACATTTAAAGATTTTATTTGTTTTTATGGAAGTGAGCAACATGTCTTACCATATTTGCCTTTTCTGGTCCACTGGCTTTTGATCACGTTTCATGGATTTTTTTTAGCACATGATGTTTTGTTTGCACTGATAAACAAAGTTGAAATCTTGAACATACAAATGGAGAGAGGGCTGAGGTACCCTATAAGCAGGCTGTGTGATGAGGTCTGTCTATTATTACATGGCTGCTATACAGTATATGACAGTGGATGACAAGCAGGGTGACAGTCTGAGCAGAGAGTAAGTGAGACGGTAATTCAGAAACACTAGTCTGATAAGCCAAAAAAAAAAAAAAAACCCCAAACACAAATATTCCTTACTGGTTCCAGCATGTAATTTCTTTATTAATAGTCTCTGACTTAAGTGATATCAGATATAATTCCTCAGGGCCTATTTTAAAGAATAGAGAAGAATCTTTTGTATTTAGTTCATGGACAGAAGACTGTGATATAAGAGTTCTTGACATTTAATTTTTTCTTTTGTTGTCTGAATATCTGCTTCCTCAATTTCCCTTTGTCCCACTGACAATCTAATTTGTAGTGAAAGCGATTGGGAGCATGGTCTCTGCAGTTAAGAGTTCAAATCCTGCCTCAGCTACAAGCTAACTGATTTTACACAAGCTACCTGACCTCTCCTTGCCTCAGTTCTGTTCTCTGTAAAATGGTGAAGACAGTATTACCCACCATGTAGAGTCATTGTGAGATTCAAGTACGTGAAAATCAGAGTTCTTGGCACAGGGTGAATTAACACTTAGTAAACGTTTGCTGCTGCTATTATTACTGTTGCTGTTGAGCACACACCTTTTACATAGACAGGTTAAGGCAAACTGGGCTGGCCTATGTTCACATGATTCTAACCTGGCTGGATGTTAATTACTAAAAGTACTAAAATGAATTAAGGCTCTGAGACCTCCAAAGGCAAACCTAAAGTGAAGCACTTGGTTAGTATGGGGGTAGTACCTGTGTAAGCACGATTATTTTACAGTTAAGAAAAATGGAAATGTGCAGTGAAAATCTGATACTGAGGGAAGAACAGTGGATTATAAATTGGAAAATTAAAAAAAAAAAACCACAACCAAACAAAAACGTATGACCTTAGGCGTATCACATGTCCTCCTTGAATCTCATCAGCCAAATGAGAATGGGAGTGATGAGACCCACTCTGTGTATTTCCCAGGGTTACTAAGGGATCCGATTAGAAGAAGCTCGGGCACAGGAAAGCACTCTGGAAAAATGAATGTGCTGTTCAGGCAGGAGGTGATGCACGTTGAATGACAGAGCAGGCTCTTGCCCATCAATCCTGCACGGCCGCTGCTGCTGTTACTGCTCCAGTACGGGATGCTGGAGGATGGCCCGACTGCAGATTCCAGGGCACGCACACGGTTTGCTGATTGCGCTGGTGCCTGCTGTGCAAAAGGGACCAGGGTGCATTTTTATGTGTCAATTCCAGACAGACAGATAGTTTTGCTTTGGAAATAAAGAGGCTTTCCTGGGTGAAATGGGACAAATGCTTAGACCCCAAATCCTTCTAAACAGCATCCAAATGGTCAAAGCTTGTGCCCTTTGAGGTCTGAATGATACCTAGTAATTTTGTGACAGTCTATTCCTTAGGCAGAGCCGCAGAGTTCAGCAGCCACCCCCTACGGTCCTGGCAAAGGCAGTTTCCAAAAATGGCAGAATAGAGAGGAGTTAATATACAGTGAGGAAGAGGAAAGGCCTAGGGAGGTCCAGATCCAGGCCAGGAGACCGCTTTCAACAACGAGAGAGAGAGAGAGAGAGCGCACACACACGTGCAAGGCACAGAACTAGGAGGACCAGAAATCTCGCCTATACCACCAATCCAGATGCAGAAATAAGAGGAGGGGGCCTGGTTGGGGCCCTAATCCATCACTCAGCTTGGCGCGGGCAGGGAAGTCACGAGCCTGGCACCAGCCGCTGTGCTCCGGGGCCGCCTCCCCCCCTTGGGTGGCAGAAGGGCTGCAGGCTGAACCGTGACGTCCTGGGCCTGTGCTCCTCAACAGATGGCACTGTAAATCTGAAATATTCCACAGGAGAAAGACAAATGGGAATCAGCCAAGAAGGCTCGAAGCCTGGCATACGGAGTGAAATAAATAGAGGCCCGGCATCCTTATGGGGCCGTTCCTTCCTCCTGCTCTTAAATATCACACTTCTGAAGTCATCTCCCACTGGAACACCCAGCCGCTGAATAGGTTCATAAACACAGTTCTCTCTGGGCAGAGGGAAACTGAGAACTAAGGCGGTTACCCTGATGCTCCCAGCCCACAGTTAGGTCTGGGGACTGAACTTTTGAATGATTTCATCCGAGACCCTACTCTGGCCGATGACTCTCTGCCCTTACCCCCTGCCCCATCACTGAGATACAAACAATCCCTTCCCTAATCTTCTCAAACATTTGCTGACTGTGTGCTATATACAAGGCACTATCATTCATTCATTCCCTAGTCACTTATGCCTCCTTTATTGAGCACCTCCTTGTTTTCATACACTGCGCTTGTGACTGAGGCCACAGAGACAAATGATGGTAACTTGCCTTCAGGAAGTTCTAGTTCAGTGTCATGGACAGATATTAAACAGGCTTACGAAACCAAATACAATGGTTAAGGGGCTCATTCTGCCCTTTAACAGAGAGAGAAGCTCTTGATGTACTGATAAGATTTGGAGTCCAGTTATTATCCTATCAGTGTTTTAAGGAGCCCATTTATGACAACTTTCAATGCAAGTGTTTCAGAATCTCTGGTTTGAGACTGATGTATATAGTTTAAAAAATATTCAGAATGTTTTTATGGTATGCTTACAGAAAATAAAATTCATCTCTTACTGGTTATGCTGCAGCTCTGCCTGCCTTCTTGAACGCCAACTGATTTGTTGCCTCTGGATCATCAGGCACCCTGTTCCAGTTTCAGTGAGTGCTCGGCCCCTGTTCCCTGTATGGTGGCCTCATTGCAGGCTCTCATGCGTCAGCATAAATAGCATTTCTCCAGGGAGGCAGGATCCTGTAGTGGCTGAGTGAACTCTGCAGCCGTCCTGCCAGGATCAAAATTTGAATCTGCTACTTGCTAGCTATGTGATGTTAGGCAGATTCCTTACCTCTCTGTTAATCAGTTTGCCCATTTAAAAAATGTGGGTTGTTATGATAGCTATCCCATAAGATGGTTAGGAGGTTTAAATTAGAAAATATATGGAAAGTATTTACGGTAACACTCAATAAGCATTAATTTTTATTGTTCCCTCACTATCATATCTAAGTAGACTCCCTGCTGGTACTTTGTTACTCTCTGCTCTCTTTTGGTATGACACACATAGCTACAGCAATCATGTAAGGCAATTCTTTGTTTATTTGCCTGTTAATTATCTCTCTTCTCCAGTACACTGTAAGCTCCACAAGGCTCTTTTATTAAACAAAGTATCCCCAGCACCTAGTATAGTACTTGGATATAGCAGATGCTCCATAAATATTTGTGTTTTTTTTTTAAATTTTTTAATTTATTTTTGGCTGTGTTGGGTCTTCATTGCTACACATGGGCTTTCTCTAGTTGTGGCGAGCGGGGGCTACTCTTCGTTGCGGTGCGCGGGCTTCTCATTGGGTGGCTTCTCCTGTTGCAGAGCACAGGCTCTAGGCGCAAGGGCTTCAGTAGTTGCAGCGTGTGTGCTCTAGGGCGCGTGGGCTTAGTTGCTCTGTGGCATGTGGGATCTTCCCGGACCATTGAACCCGTGTCCCCGGCATTGGCAGGTGGATTCTTAACCACTGCGCCATCAGGGAAGTCCCATAAATATTTGTGGAACAAGAGAATGAATGAACAAATAAATGCAAGCTCAACCAAAACATCCTTGGATGATGGGCATATATGGAAGATAAAGTGAGAAAGTTTTGTAGTGGATATGGATTTTTTTTTTAAAGTTGTGGATTCACCTTTGAAATATGCTGCTTGGAAATCATTCTGTCCTGGTTTCCTAACAATGGAGAGTTCTGATTGCCAGACAGAATTTCACAAATTTTCCAATGTCATAATGGGCTACTGGAGATTTTCTACTGGGACAATTATAATATGTCCCCAAAGGGAAAATGATATCTGGATCTTTTTCAGATACAGGTGGGAAGGTTTCATTGAATCTTCCTAATGAAAATCAATCACCTAAAGATTAAATTAAGTTGATGCAACTAACTATTCAATCCAACTTGCTTATTAGCAAAAGCACCCAATCCACCACCGGGATCCCTGTTGCTAAGTTGCCTCAAAAAACAAATTGATTAATGGATTTTCTTTTTCCTAATGGCCTTTCAAGTAAGCAGGTCAAGTAACTACGATTTCATTAGGGCCCCTCTAGTCAGTGATAGCTGTGCAATTTGGTTCCAAACACCCAATTTATAGATTGGCCTAAGCCCCACAGAATTGATTGTGTTGGCAGGATTTTAGAAGCCTGTGCATTGTCATTAACTATCCTTAAGGAATTTGGGGTCAGGAAGGGGAGTAGGAAGCTCTGCTGAGAAGCAAACACTTGCCCATTTCAGTGAAATGAAGCACTCCCTCTTTCACCCTAAAATCAAAATCACAATATATATTAAAATTGTTTATTAATGTCACTATTTTTTATATGAACTTCTTAAGTGGAGAATTGGGAACCAGCAAGATATAGTCATACATTGATGAGAGATTTGGAAATAACAAAGGAGATGATAGTGAAACCTAGAGGCTGAAATTTGATATGGAAAAGTATTTTTGGTAAAGGTCAAGTCTTCAACTGACCTCTTCATTTTGGTACCAGTAGGACTGTAAGGGGTTATAACATTAGGATGGTAAAACTAAAGATAAACATATATTTATCTATATACATATATGTATCTCTATATCTATGTCTGTTATCTAAGTTTATATCCATGTCTGTGTATATCTATATCATCTATCTATATATAATGGTGGCTCATATTGTGAACCAATACAGTAGGTATATATAAAATACACTTATTTTATATAATAGTGGGGAACTGAAACTGGGAGGATAACTCAAAGACCAGTGATGGAAAATGAGGACCAAGGAAGTAAGTGTGGGTGTAGAAACCCGAGTTTCCACAACAAAAGGTACTCAGTGTAGGTAATACCTGGAGGATCCAGAGGAACTTAATTATATAAGATAACCCAATATCTGAAACAGTTTCAGAAATTATAGTTTTCCTCTGAATTTCCAGGTTTGGTTGAAAATCAATAAATAATTATCAAGGTAGCTTTCTTTAAAGGATAGATAATGTCAAGTGCATTTATTTCATTTAATTTTTATTAAAAAATTTTTTAAACATCTTTATTGGAGTATAATTGCTTTACAACGGTGTTAGTTTCTGCTTTATAACAAAGTGAGTCAGCTATACATAAACATATATCCCTATATCCCCTCCCTCTTGCGTCTCCCTCACACCCTCCCTATCCCACCGTTCTAGGTGGTCACGAAGTACCGAGCTGATTTCCCTGTGCTATGCAGCTGCTTCCCACTAGCTATCTATTTTACATTTGGTAGTGTATGTATGTCCATGCCACTCTCTCACTTCATCACAGCTTACCCTTCCTCCTCCCTGTGTCCTGAAGTCCATTCTCTATGTCTGCGTCTTTATACCTGTCCTGCCCCTAGGTTCATCAGAACCATTTTTTTTTTTTTTTTAGAATCCATATATATGTGTTAGCATATGGTATTTGTTTTTCTCTTTCTGACTTCAGTATGACAGACTCTAGGTCCATCCACCTCACTAAAAATAACTCAATTTTGTTTCTTTTTATGGCTGAGTAATATTCCATTGTACATATGTGCCACATCTTCTTTATCGATTCAGCTGTTGATGGACACTTAGGTTGCTTCCATGTCCTGGCTATTGTAAATAGAGCTGCAAGGAACACTGTGGTACATGACTCTTTTTGAATTATAGTTTTCTCAAGGTATGTGCCCACTACTGGGATTGCTGGGTCGTATGGTAGTTCTATTTTTAGTTTTTTAAGGAACCTCCATACTGTTCTCCATAGTGGCTGTACCAATGTACATTCCCACCAACAGTGCAAGAAGGTTCCCTTTTCTCCACACCCTCTCCAGCATTTATTGTTTGTAGATTTTTTGATGGCCATTCTGACTGGTGTGAGGTGATCCCTCATTGTAGCTTTGATTTGCATTTCTCTAATGATTAGTGATGTTGAGCATCCTTTCATGTGTTTGTTGGCAATCTGTATATCTTCTTTGGAGAAATGTCTGTTTAGGTCTTCTGCCCATTTTTGGATTGGGTTGTTTGGTTTTCTAATATTGAGCTGCATGAGCTGTTTATATATTTTGGAGATTAACCCTTTGTCCATTGATTAGTTGGCAAATATTTTCTCTCATTCTGAGGGTTGTCTTTTCGTCTTGTTTATGGTTTCCTTTGCTGTGCAAAAGCTTTGAAGTTTCATTAGGTCCCATTTGTTTATTTTTGTTTTTATTTCCATTACTCTAGGAGGTGGATCAAAAAAGATCTTGCTGTGATTTATGTCAAGCAGTGTTCTTCCTATGTTTTCCTCTAAGAGTTTTATAGTATCCGGTCTTACATTTAGGTCTCTAATCCATTTTGAGTTTATTTTTGTGTATGGTGTTAGGGAGTGTTCTAATTTCATTGTTTTACATGTAGCTGTCCAGTTTTCCCAGCACCACTTATTGAAGAGACTGTCTTTTCTCCATTGTATATGCTTGCCTCCTTTGTCATAGATTAGTTGTCCATAGGTGTGTGGGTTTACCTCTGGGCTTTCTATCTTGTTCCATTGATCTCTGTTTCTGTTTTTGTGCCAGTACCATATTGTCTTGATTACTGTAGCTTTGTAGTATAGTCTGAAGCCTGGGAGTCTGATTCCTCCAGCTCCATATTTTTCCCTCAAGACTGCTTTGGCTATTCGGGGTCTTTTGTGTCTCCGTACAAATTTTAAGATTTTTTGTTCTAGTTCTGTAAAAAATGCCATTGGTACTTTGACAGGGATTGCATTGAATCTATAGATTGCTTTGGGTAGTATAGTCATTTTCACAATGTTGATTCTTCCAATACAAGAACATGGTATATCTCTCCATCTGTTTGTATCGTCTTTAATTTCTTTAATCAGTGTCTTATAGTGTTCTACATACAGGTCCTTTGTCTCCTTAGGTAGGTTTATTCCTAGGTATTTTATTCTTTTTGATGCAATGGTAAATGGGAGTGTTTCCTTAATTTCTCTTTCAGATTTTTCATCATTAGTGTATAGGAATGCAAGAGATTTCTGTGCATTAATTTTGTATCCTGCTACTTTACCAAATTCATTGATTAGCTCTAGTAGATTTCTGGTAGCATCTTTGGGATTCTCTATGTTTAGTATCATGTCATCTGCAAACAGTGACAGCTTTACTTCTTCTTTTCCGATTTGGATTCCTTTTATTTCCTTTTCTTCTCTGATTGCTGTGCCTAAAACTTCCAAAACTATGTTGAATAATAGTAGTGAGAGTGGAAAACCTTGTCTTGTTCCTGATCTTAGTGGAAATGGTTTCAGTTTTTCACCATTGAGAATGATGTTGGCTGTGGGTTTGTTGTATATGGCCTTTATTATGTTGACGTAAGGTCCCTCTATGCCTACTTTCTGGAGGGTTTTTATCACAAATGGGTGTTGAATTTTGTCGCAAGCTTTTTCTGCATCTATTGAGATGATCATATGGTTTTCCTCCTTCAATTTGTGAATATGGTGTATCACATTGATTGATTTGCATATGTTGAAGAATCCTTGCATTCCTGGGATAAACCCCACTTGATCATGGTGTATGATCCTTTTAATGTGCTGTTGGATTCTGTTTGCTAGTATTTTGTTGAGGATTTTTGCATCTCTATTCATCAGTGATATTGGCCTGTAGTTTTCTTTCTTTGTAACATCTTTGTCTGGTTTTGGTATCAGGGTGATGGTGGCCTCATAGAATGAGTTTGGGAGTGTTCCTCCCTCTGCTATATTTTGGAAGAGTTTGAGAAGGATAGGTGTGAGCTCTTCTCTAAATGTTTGATAGAATTTGCCTGTGAAGCCATCTGCTCCTGGGCTTTTCTTTGTTGGAAGATTTTTAATCAGTCTCAATTTCAGTGCTTGTGATTGATCTGTTTATATTTTCTATTTCTTCCTGGTTCAGTCTTGGAAGGTTGTGCTTTTCTAAGAATTTGTCCATTTCTTCCAGGTTGTCCATTTTACTGGCATATAGTTGCTTGTAGTAATCTCTCATGATCCTTTGTATTTCTGCAGTGTCAGTTGTTACTTTTTCATTTCTAATTCTATTGATTTGAGTCTTTTTTTTTCTTGATGAGTCTGGCTAATGGTTTATCAATTTTGTTTATCTTCTCAAAGAAGCAACTTATAGTTTTATTGATCTTTGCTGTTGTTTCCTTCATTTCTTTTTCATTTATTTCTGATATGATCTTTATGATTTCTTTCCTTCTGCTAACTTTGGGATTTTTTTGTTCTTCGTTCTCTAATTGCTTTAGGGGTAAGGTTAGGTTGTTTATTTGAGATTTTTCTTGTTTCTTGTGGTAGAATTTATTGCTATAAACTTCCCTCTTAGAACTGCTTTTACTGCATCCCATAGGTTTTGGGTCATCGTGTTTTCATTGTCATTTGTTTCTAGGTATTTTTTGATTTCCTCTTTTATTTCTTCAGTGCTCTCTTGTTTATTAAGTAGTATATTGTTTAGCCTCTATGTATTTGTATTTTTTACAAACATTTTTCCTGTAATTGTTATCTAGTCTCAGAGCTTTGTGGTTGGAAAAGATACTTGATACGATTTCAATTTTCTTAAATTTATCAAGGCTTGATTTGTGACCAAAGATATGATCTATCCTGGCAAATATTCCATGAGCACTTGAGAAGAGAGTGTATTCTGTTGTTTTTGGGTGGAATATCCTATAAATATCAATTAAGTCCCTCTTGTTTAATGTGTCATTTAAAGCTTGTGTTTCCTTATTTATTTTCATTTTGGATGATCTGTCCGTTGGTGAAAGAGGGATGTTAAAGTCCCCTACTATGATTGTGTTACTGTCGATTTCCCCTTTTACGGCTGTTAGCATTTGCCTTATGTATTGAGGTGCTCCTATGTTGGGTGCATAAATATTTACAATTGTTATATCTTCTTCTTGGATTGATCCCTTGATCATTATGTAGTGTCCTTCTTTGTCTCTTGTAATAGTCTTTATTTTAAAGTCTATTTTGTCTGATTTGAGAATTGCTACTCCAGCATTGTTTTGATTTCCATTTGCATGGAATATGTTTTTCCATCCCCTCACTTTCAGTCTGTAGTGTCCCTAGGTCTGAAGTGGGTCTGTTGTAGACAGCATATATACAGGTCTTGTGTTTGTATCCATTCAGCCAGTCTGTCTTTTGGTTGGAGCATTTGATCCATTTACATTTAAGGTAATTATCAATATGTATGTTCCTATTACCATTTTCTTAATTGTTTTCGGTTTGTTATTGTAGGTCTTTTCCTTCTCTTGTGTTTTCTGCCTAGAGAAGTTCCTTTAGCATTTGTTGGAAGGCTGGTTTGGTGGTGCTGAATTCTCTTAGCTTTTGCTTTTCTGTAAAGCTTTTAATTTCTCCGTTGAATCTGAATGAGACCATTGCTGGGTAGCATAATCTTGGTTGTAGATTTTTCCATTTCCTCACTTTAAATATGTCCTGCCACTCCCTTCTGGCTTGGAGTTTCTGCTGAAAGATCAGCTGTTAACCTTATGGGGATTCCCTTGTATGTTATTTGTTGTTTTTCCCTTGCTGCTTTTAATATTTGTTCTTTGTATTTAATTTTTGTTAGTTTGATTAATACGTGTCTTGGCGTGTTTCTCCTTGGATGTATCCTGTATGGGACTCTCTGTGCTTCCTGGACTTGATTGACTATTTCCTTTCCCATATTAGGGAAGTTTTCAACTGTAATCTCTTCAAATATTTTCTCAGTCCCTTTCTTTTTCTCTTCTTCTTCTGAGACCCCTATAATTCAAATGTTGGTGCCTTTAATGTTGTCCCAGAGGTCTCTGAGACCATCCTCAATTCTTCTTGTTCTTTTTTCTTTATTCTGCTCTGCAGTAGTTATTTCCACTGTTTCATCTTCCAGGTCACTTATCTGTTCTTCTGCCTCAGTTATTCTGCTATTGATTCCTTCTAGAGAATTTTTAATTTCATTTATTGTGTTGTTCATCATTGTTTGTTTGCCGTTTAGTTCTTCTAGGTCCTTGTTAAACGGTTCTTGTATATTCTCCATTCCAGTTCCAAGATTTGGGATCATCTTTACTATCATTACTCTGAGTTCTTTTTCAGGTAGACTGCTTATTTCCTCTTCATTTGTTTGGTCTGGTGGGTTTTTACCTTGCTACTTCACCTGCTGTGTGTTCCTCTGTCTTGTCATTTTGCTTAACTTACTGTGTTTGGGGTCTCCTTTTCGCAGGCTGCAGGTTCGTAGTTCCCGTTTTTTTTGGTGTCTGCCCCCAGTGGCTAAGGTTGGTTCAGTGGGTTGTGTAGGCTTCCTGGTAGAGGGGACTAGTGCCTGTGTTCTGGTGGATGAGGCTGGAATATTGTCTTTCTGGTGGTCAGGACAGCGTCTGCTGGTGTGTTTTGGGGTGTCTGTGGCCTATGATTTTAGGCAGCCTCTCTGCTAATGGGTTGTGTTGTGTTCCTGTCTTGTTAGTTGTTTGGCATAGAGTGTCCAGCAGTGTAGCTTGCTGATTGTTGAGTGGAGCTGCGTTTTAGCTTTGAGATGGAGATCAATGGGAGAGCTTTCACCACTTGATATTTCCTGGAGCCGGGAGGTCTCTGATGGACCAGTGTCCTGAACTCGGCTCTCCCACCTCAGAGGCACAAGCCTGACACCCGGCTGGAGCACCAAGACCCTGTTAGCCACATGGCTCAGAAGAAAAGGGAGAAATAAATAAATAAATAAAGTTATTAAAATTAAAAAATAAAAAGTTAAAAAGTAATAAAAAAAACTTTAAAAATAAGAGAGCAACTGAACCAAAAATCATTCCTCCAGTGATAACAAGTGCTAAAAACTATACTAAATAAACAAAAACAAAAACAAAAACCCCAATAAACAAACAAAAAAAACTGGACAGACAGAACCCTAGGACAAATTTTTAAAGCAAAGCTATACAGACAAAATCACACAAGGAAGCATACAGATACACACTCACAAAAAGAGAAAAGGGGAACAAAAAATATATCGTTGCTCCCAAAGTCCACTGCCTCAGTTTTGGGATGATTCGTTGTCTATTCAGGTATTCCATAGATGCAGGGTATATCACGTTGATTGTGGAGATTTAATCCATTGCCCCTTAGGCTGCTGGGAGAGATTTCCCTTTCTCTTCTTTATCCGCACAGCTCCTGGGGCTCAGCTTTGGATTTGGCCCCGCCTCTGCGTGTAGGTCGCCTGAGGGCATCTGTTCTTCACTCAGACAGGACAGGGTTAAAGGAGCAGCTGATTCGGGGGCTCTGGCTCACTCAGGCTGGGGGGAGGGAGGGGTACGGAATGCGGGGTGAGACTGTGGCAGCAGAGGCCGGTGAGACCTTGCAACAGCCTGAGGAGCACCGTGTGTTCTCCCAGGGAAGTTGTCCCTGGATCACAGGACCCTGGCAGTGGCGGGCTGCACAGGCTCCCAGGAGGGGAGGTGTGGATAGTGACCTGTGGTTGCACATAGGCTTCCTGGTGGCTGCAGGAGCAGACTTAGCATTTCATGCCCGTCTCTGGGGTCCGTGTTGATAGCCCTGGCTTGCGCCCATCTCTGGAGCTCGTTTAGGCCGTGCTCTGAATCCCCTCTCCTCGTGCACCCCAAAACAGTGGTCTCTTGCCTCTTAGGCAGTTCCAGGCTTTTTCCTGGACTTCCTCCTGGCTAGCTGTGGCGCACTAGCCCCCTTCAGGCTGTGTTCACGCCGCCAACCCCAGTCCTCTCCCTGGGGTCTGACCTCTGAAGCCCGAGCCTCAGCTCCCAGCCCCCACCCACCCCAGAGGGTGAGCAGACAAGCCTCTCGGGCTGGTGAGGGCTGGTCGGCACCGATCTTCTGTGCAGGAATCTCTCCGCTTTGCCCTCTGCACCCCTGTTGCTGCGCTCTCTTCCATGGCTCCAAATCTTCCTCCCCGACAACCCCCCATCTCCTCCAGTGAAGGGGCTTCCTAGTATGTGGAAACTTTTCCTCCTTCACAGCTCCCTCCCAGTGGTGCAGGTCCCGTCCCTCTTCTTTTGTCTTTGTTTTTTCTTTTGCCCTACCCAGGTACATGGGGAGTTTCTTACCTTTTGGGAAGTCTGAGATCCTCTGTGAGCGTTCAGTAGGTGTTCTGTAGGAGTTGTTCCACATGTAGGTGTATTTCTGATGTATTTGTGGGGAAGAAGGTGATCTCCACGTCTCACTCCTCTGCCATCTTGAAGGTCTCCAATGATGCATCTTTGGAAACAAATTTGGTTCAGAAATTCATGGTGTGAAGTAGATAAAACAGAGCTAGTCTGGATGACGTCTAACCCATCCCTTCGGCGTACCTGAGACATCTTTGAGTAACTCTTAGGGCTCCAAATTTGGCAACAGCTCTGTGGTTCAATGGCAGAACTTGTTAAAAAGTTAACCATCTGGCACCATCTGCCGTGTGAGGCTTGAGGTGGGGCTGTAACTGAGTGAATCAAGAGCCACATGAGCAGGAAGGTGAATCAAGTACACAGGTCCCAGGTGGGTTACACTATTCTATAAGAAACATTCTCTTAACCCTTTGAGATTAAGCTAATTAAAGAAACGGAGAGTCAAACAATGATATTTGAGTTCATACAAATCTCCTAACTGTATCTTTCATATTGTGTGTTCTAGGGATAAAGGGAAGATTGGCTCAAAATATACATTTGGGTCCTCTGTAATGTATCCATTTTCTCTGCTTTCCCCATTCCTAGAAAAAAATTTCTTCCCCTGCCTTAATTTTTCCTTTTACCAGTGTGAGCTAGAAAAAAAGGGAGTGAATAAGCAGGGAAAAAAATGAAAAAGAGACATTATGATGTAAGAGCCTAAAGTTACAGCCCAGAATTAGAAAAATTTGGGTTTAATTCCCAGTGTTGCCATATAGTAACTGTGTGATTTTGAGGGAGTGATTCAATCTCTCTGTGACTCAGTTTCCTCAATGGTAAAATAGTAATGATATTTATGGCAGGTGCTCAAATACATCACTGAGGGAACTAAATGAGATCTAAATAGTTTTGCCTCAGGCATGGTATATTGTCAGGACTTGATAAATATTGGTGGTTACTATTTTCACTAGTACTACAATTGTATTATTGTCAAGAGGGGAATAAATGTGAGAGAATGAATACGGAAATTTTCTGAGGGCAAACCTATCAATCTTTTGCTTTTAGTAGCCTTTCTTAGAATGTTCACATTTTCCAAAGTACTTGCTTTATTTTATTTTATTTTATTTTTATTATTTATTTATCTATTCATGGCTGTGTTGGGTCTTTGTTTCTGTGCAGGGGCTTTCTCTAGCTGTGGCAAGCGGGGGCCACTCTTCACTGCGGTGCACGGGCCTCTCACTATCGCGGTCTCTCTTGTTGCGGAGCACAGGCTCCAGACGCGCAGGCTCAGCAGTTGTGGCTCACGGGCCCAGCCGCTCCGCGGCATGTGGAATCTTCCCAGACCAGGGCTCGAACCTGCGTCCCCTGCATTGGCAGGCAGACTCTCAACCACTGCGCCACCAGGGAAGACCCAGTACTTGCCTTTTTTAAAAATATTTTTGATGATTATTTAATAATAATACTAGTAATGATAATTCTCTCATTCATACAGCATGGTGAAATTGTCAAAGTTGGATTGAATTATTTTGTAGAGTTTTTTTGGTTTGTTTGTTTTTAAGTTTTTAATTAATTAATTAATTAATTAATTATTTTTTGCTGTGTTGGGTCTTCGTTTCTGTGCGAGGACTTTCTCTAGTTGCGGCGAGCAGGAGCCACTCTTCATCGCGGTGCACGGGCCTCTCACTATCGCGGCCTCTCTTGTTGCGGAGCACAGGCTCCAGACGCGCAGGCTCAGTAGTTGTGGCTCACGGGCCTAGTTGCTCCGCGGCGTGTGGGATCCTCCCAGACCAGGGCCCGAACCCGTGTCCCCTGCATTGGCAGGCAGATTCTCAACCACTGCGCCACCAAGGAAGCCCTGTTTGTTTGTTTTAACAATCTCATGCTCTACTGACTGAGACATCTGGGCTATACAGTTTTGTTTTGTTTTTTTAAATGTAAGTATTTGAATTTTCACAGCTTTCTTGAATTAGTGATTTATTCAACAAGTACTTGTTGAGTGGCTGTTATGTGCCAGCACTGTTCTAGTCACTTGGGAAACACAGAACAAAGATCCATGCCGTGAGGCCTGGCTAAACCCAAGATAATATAATAGTAAGTCATATTGTATGTTAGAAGGTAAATGCTATGGAAAAAGAGAAAAAGTAGAGCATGGCAAGGAGAGTTAGGATCAGAGAGGCTGGGTTTTGTTTTGTTTTATTTTTAGTCACCAAATGTAACCCTTTGAACTCTGTGGGGCAGGCCCTAGTGTCTAGGGAAAGAGAACTAGATGCTGAAAGAGCTGATCTTTTGACCACTCTTTCCTGCTTCTCTGTTCTATTGCCTTCCAGTGGGTCAGCTTTCCCTATGCCAGAAGCCTGATTTCTACCTGCTACCAATCCCAGCAAATCCACTTTTTGACAGGCCAGAAACAGGCCCATCCAATTATTCCCACCCACAGCCCAGCCGGAGGCAGATGAAAAGTGACATTCCAGATAGTGAAAAATTCCTCTCCTCCCTGTGATTTTCTAGGATTACAGGCAAATGAGGGAACTCCATCTGGATGTTAGGTGGAGGCCCCTAGGTTTTCTAGCCCCTCTTGTAGGAATTCCGGCTTTCATTCCCAGGTGAGCTGCCAGAACACTCAAGTGTAAGGTAGCATTATCATTAATCTCCCAACCAGGGGTCCTATTAATGTGTCATTGAAACAACCTATTTTCTTATACCTGTTCCCACCCCTTTCATATACTGGACATGTGTCAAAAAAATCAAAGGCCATCCATATCTTATCTTACATTAGGAAGAGTCATGGCAGGACAGTCATGTCAAAAAGAATCGACTTATTGTCAACGTTTCTAATCTAACAATGTTAATGGAACCTTTAGACATCATTTCTCCTCATTTGTTTCTTAGATGCCTATCAAGGAGACAGTTGCAAGAGAGTTTCCAAGCTCTGGGGAGCCCTGTGTATGTGTATTAAATGACAGCACTATAGACTGCTTATTATAAAGTGATACAGGGGTAGGTGGGAGGATTGAGATCTTGGGGAGAAATCGTACTTTTGGCAGGATGCCAAGGTAGTGAGAGACTCCAAGCAAGACTTCAGGCTCCATGGTTAGCTATTGTTTCTCCTCTCTCTTGTCCTCTGCTCCAAAATTTTGCAGCACTACATAATAAATATATATACTGAGTGAAGATTGCCCTTAAGACAGTTCCCAGTAGTGTTTTAGATACTTTTCTCCCTTAATTCATACACATAGTTCAGTTTTTTTTTTTTTTTTCCTGAGACAGAAGAGGAAATAGGGGAAGAAACCATTGGCTGGAGAATTATCTAGGGCCTTCAGAAAGTATCTGGTGCTGGTTAGGGGGATATGCAGGTCAGGGCTGATCTTGGAGGAACCAGCTCCCAGATAACATGCCGTTGGCCATCCAGTACCGATCAATAGTGACGAGATGACAGGTTGATATTAGTGAATAAATCAATAAGCCATTTCCCCGTGTGGAAGTTACACAAATGCCTTGTCCTAACAGCATGAAACTATTGGAATTTTTCTTGGAAATGCCCAGAGGCTTTTACAGTAAATCTCTTTCACATATGGATAATTCATCCTTCTTTCTTTTAAGATACTATGAATGTGCTCCTTAGGTCTGTAGTCTTAATCAACCCCACTCAAAGGCAGTTGAACTTTGTCCACTCAGCATGATTCAGCAAGATACAACTGTCAACCGTGTGCAAAGTACTTTCATAGGCTTCAGGGGCTATTTGCTATTTGGGGAAATGCTCAGCACCAAACACCCCTTCTCCATGGGGATCCCTCCTGTATATCTCCTGGAGGAAGGTAGTACTCTGCCTTCCACTTCCACATAGGAAGCTGATAGGATCTATATTCTCCTCTTACCAACTCCTGGCAGCTAGAGAGTGGGCTGATGATCTACACTCAGCCAACTGGATGCTCCTGCCTGGCTCTTTGGGTTGTGAGCTGCGATGTGAACTTGGAGGGAATTATTCATGGTGGTGGCACCTTGTGGCAGTGGCTGCAGCTTTTGGTGGTGATGGCACTGGTATCTAGCAGTGGATGTGTTCTTCCCAGGTGTGTCTCTTGTGGACAGCTGTGGATCCCTTGGCTATGGCTTGTTTTCCTGGTTTTTTGAATTTTGGGGCTAATACTTTGAGTCACCTGACAACGTCCTAAAAGTACCTTTCCACTTAAGTTAGCTAGAGTTGGTTTCCAACCATTAGAGAAATTTTATCTTATTTAAGACCTATTTTAGCACTGGGTTGCCAGATGTCACTTTCTACATTTTGTAAAGGAGGAGGCTGAGGCTTGGCAAGGTGAGTAACTTGCAAGTGTTTTCACTAGTGAGTGGCAGAGTTGAGACTTGAAGTGAGCCTGTGTGACCTGTGGAGGCAAGGTTTATGTCTTATTTAATGTAATATGTCCAGGACCTGGCAGAGGACCAGACTCTCAAGAATATTAGGACTCCACAAGCAGCCTACAGGATACATTATTATCTCTCTTTGATGAAAGAGAGAGACTGTTACCTGCAGTACATTAGGGCCTTTCTAATATAGAACTGTTTGTTTTTCAGGAGAATAGGCTTAGGAAAGCTGGAGCACAACCACGCCTATCTTTCTGTCCAAATCAATCGCATTATTCACTGTTCTTGAAGATGACCATAGCAGGGAAGGGCTTTGTGAGGAATAAAGACTACAAAGTGGGGAGGGTGGAATGTCATTTATTCAATTAATTTAGTTTTTAGGGAACATGCATAGACTGTCACTCTGTGCTGGCTAGGCGTCTGGCATATATCTTTCTCATTTCATCCTAACAATGGTTAACAATATGATGTAGGTGCTATTATTGCCCTTATTTTATAGATAAGAAATCTGAGACTTAGACTTTCTAAGTTCTTGCCCCAGACTCACAGCCGGTAAGCCACAACACCAAGTTTGATGGACATCGTGACCCAAGCTCCTGACCAATATATTATACCATTGGGGCTTGTTGACATTTGGATCTGGTGATTGTTGATGATAGTTGACTGCTTTTGAGCACATTTCATTTTAAAAAAATGTACAGAATAGCTTATGTTATTCCAAGGTCTTTGAGAGAGATACCCTTCCTCCACTATTTTTATATTTTGTGGGAGAAAGCTGAAATTTGGAAGACTTGGCAAAGAGAGTGTTAATGTGCTAACATCAAATGAATTCCATGGATTTTGTATTCATTAAGTCCCATTTCCCTGCACATAACTCACCTATGCTTGGTTATACTACTCCAGGGTATGCTAGTAAAAGGGGGAAAAACGGGAAGCCAGCCAGAAAGAGGTGTGTTTGGCTGCAAAAATCAGCTTACACCTACCAACAAAGAAAAACAGAAAGGCTTTGCCAAACAGTAAATATCAAGTTCATTGCCTAAGCCCCAGAAGAAAACATATTAAGCAACTTATGATACCTTTTTGAGTCTATGGTCACCTGATACTACTTGGCTGTGAATTTTGGAAATTGCAATTCAGCATTTGGGAGGCGAATCAAAGCGAAAACTCTGGTCACTTCACAGCTTGGCTAAAGTATTGGGAGGATGGCAAAATGTGAGTCCCCTTTGCCTTAGATGATGAAATGTACATTTATTTATTCATTTACTGAATTAATTTACTAAGTACCTAACTAGGTACCAGGCAATCTTTTACTTCTGGGAATAAAGCAGTTGCCTAGACTTGCAATATCCTTCTCTTACAGAGCTTACAGTCTAGCCAGGGAAGATGGATAAATTAAGAAAACAAATAAATGAATAATTTCAGAGTGATAAGTGACTTGAAGAATACAAATCAAGTGCTGCAATGGAGGATGACAGGTGGAGAGGGAGTAATTGAGATTGGATGGCCTGGAAGGTCTCCCTGTGGCTTGAATGTTAAGAAAAAGCCAGCCAAAGATTCTTGAGCAAAACATTCTGGACAGGAGGTGCAAAGGACACAACAGAAACTGAACATGTCAACAGAGCAGATTGTGAAGGGCCTTCATTCATGTTCAAGAGCAGTGAGAGGCACTTGGGAGTATTTCATTGATTGAAGGCTACTTGGGCAGTCTCAGTAGAGGGTGGTTTGGAGAGGCCTAGGAATAAAAGTAGGGAGAAGGTATAGAGCATGGTAGCCAGACTACAGAAGTGTCACTGTTGCTGGGCAGGAGTGTGTATGTCCTAAAATATATTCAGAGTGGTTTTCAACCCTGGCTGCATACTTAAGTCACATTTGAAACTTCTTAGGAATATAGCTACCTGGGATTAAACCCTGAATATGGTGATTCAGCAGGTCTGGGAAGCACATCTGTCTTTCAAGAAACAAGAGGAGATTTTGAAGCCCAGCCAGGGTTGAGAACCACTGGTTTAAAAGTATTTTCACAGTCACTACTTCTTTTGATATTCCTATAATCTGTGAGGTAGCTGCTGTTGCTGCCCCCGTTTCATGGATGAGAACCCTGAGGCTTGCAGAGAGAAAGTGACTTATTTAAGATTACCTAGTGCGCAGAAGCCAGAATTTATTTCTCTGTATGCAAACCTGACGCTCTTCGTCTTACGCCACCACATATCCGGGAAAGTAACCAGCAGGTAGATTACTGTCTTTAAAAATCCAAGATAGAGAAGGGCGCTTTAACATCAGTAAGCGAACAGCATAATGGAAATTTGGAGAGGAAGTGGGAGCCCATGGCTGGAGGTGAAGTATGGAGATATTCCTACCTGGTACCAGTTAGGAAGATGGATCAGATAGCATGGAATCTGAAAAGTGGTAAAAACAGGTTTGAGGGGATAGATGGTGGAAGGTTTGGAGGGAAGAAGATGTGATTAGCTGTGGGGAGGTGAAGATACTTCCACGAAGATGCTTCCATGAGCCAGTACTCTAGTGTCTGTTGTTTTTTGGCTGTTAAGCATCTCTTCCAATTTCTTTTTGGTGAAGGAGAGCTGGGGATTACTTCTCCATTGGCTCTTCTACCAAGATGCTTTGAGTTGCCTGGACCCTGTTCATTTTAAGGTTTTGCAACTTTCCCTTTAATCCTGAGATACCTCTACATCTTCTAACAAATCCCCTTTGCTGTAGGTGTCCAGAACCAGCTTCCATTGCTTTCAACAACGTACTCCTGATGCTGTTTGATACGGTGACCATTTAGAGAAGGAGGACTGGGTGTGCAGTTCTCTAAATTGGCAAGCAGGCTAATTTGGCATTCTCCTGCCCTACTTTCCGACCTCTCTACACCTCTCTCCGGTTTCAGCTCTCGTGAAGATCACTGACTTCTTCTCTGGGATGCATGCCTTCCATTTATTTGCAATGAAATGACTGTCAACAGGGAGAGACATTGGATACTCAAGAAGGATCATTCCTTTAATCCATTCTTCATTTAGCAGCCAGGGTGATTTTTTCAAAATGGAAACCTGATCATGGCACTCCCCTGCTTAAAACTCTTCAGTGGCTTCCTGTGCAACTAGGATAATGATGAGCCCGTAAAGTGCCTGCAAGGCCCCCGGAGATGTGTCGCTTACCAGGATTCAACCTCATCTTGCTCTGCCTTTGGTATCCATGCCCCAACCACACATACATTTTTGTAGTTCCATGTAGGTACAGTGCTCCAACTACCACAGGGCATTTGAACATTCTTTTTCTTCACTCTAAAGACCCTTCCTTTCCCATTTTACCTGGTTAATTTTTTCTTTACACTTCAGAAATCTATCATTTCCCCAGATAGGCCTTGTCTGGTCATCCTGACTACGTTAAATCCCCGTTCTTGCCTCCTCTTCCTCCTCAACCCCACCTCCTCAAGGCATCCCACACATCTCATTTGAAGCACCAATCACAATGGCAATCTCACATTTTTTGTGTGTGTGTTTCCTTATATTTGATTAATGTTTAGGCTCCCACTAGTCTGTAAATTTTGTGAAACCAGGCCCCTGATTGTTTTTTTTTTTTTTTCATCGTTGTGGATTGTGTTCCAAGCCCACAGCACAATGCTTGGTACATAATGATAAGAATGGTAATAACAATAAAAATAACAATAGTAGCTACCATTTTCATACTGTGGACTGTTTTAAGCTCCTTACACGTATTAAATCCTTTTGTCCTCTCAACAACCTTATGAGGTAGGTTCCACCAGTATTCCCACTTAAATATAGGGAAGCAGAGATACAGAGAGGCTATATGATGTTATAAATGTCACACAGCTAAAAAGTATTGGAGCTGAGATGAAAACCTATTCAATTTGGTTCAAAAGTTGGCATTTTAAACTATAACATTATCTTTCTTTTGTGTATAATAGGTGTTCAATAAGTGTTTGTTAAATGAAGAAGTGAATGAAGGTATGAATAAAAGAGCACATGACTCCAGAAATCTGGAATAAAATTCCGGAGGCCTGAGTTACGTCTCAATTCTGTGCCTGACACCTCTGTGTAATTTCATCCTTGAAGACCTCCATTCCTTTTGTGTGAACAGGGGAAGTGAGACAGACAAGCATTAAGCACAAACAGTCTGTGACTCCAAGCTGGCATGACTTAAAAGGCTACATCTGGATTCAGCTCTTGGGCTTTGAAACCTTAAAACAAAAATGACCAAGGTAGAGAGCTTGTTTCCTAGATCATAAGGGAATTTAGGGCCCCTGAGAGATGAAACAGTAAACGGAAAGACCATCTGAATGGAACATGTATCACACTTCCAGACCAAGCAAACAGGAAGTTGTAGGCCTTTCTCTGCCTATCATTTTAGGTATCGCACAAGGTGGGATTTAGGGGATAATTATGAACAATCACTTCCTTCTTGAGATTCATTATTAGCAGTTGTGAATGCCTGCTGGAGAAACCACTGAGTTAATTTTCCCCTTTCCTAATGTAGTTATACAAAAGTCTCATTGCATTAATACTCTTGCAATTGTGCTGTAACTGAAGCCTCAGAAAACAGCACACCAGGGATCCCGAGCCTTGCAAACAAGTCTCCCTAAGCCTGCATGGAAAATGCAGATGTGCTCCTCTGCTGCTAGTTAAGCTGGCTGGGACATTAATGCATACCTCCTACAGCATTTCAGACCCAGGCCCCCATCCCATCCCCACCCCCAAAGCTGCCACCAGGGTCCTATGTGCCTCCTAAACCCTTGGCTGTGGCGGTTGGGACATTTTATTGAGGCAGCTT
Organism: Balaenoptera acutorostrata; assembly: GCF_949987535.1. Classification (NCBI taxonomy): domain Eukaryota; kingdom Metazoa; phylum Chordata; class Mammalia; order Artiodactyla; family Balaenopteridae; genus Balaenoptera; species Balaenoptera acutorostrata. The sequence continues at coordinate 142,648,335 of NC_080065.1, forward strand.
TACTGGAAGGATCCAATTACAGGGAATGGCAAGTTAGATTCAGTGCCCTGGTTAACAATGCTGTGGAGAACACTGAGGTTCCTTTAGCCCCTCCTGGTATGAAAAAAATGAACAGAGGTAACGGCAAACAGCCCCCTGAGATGGCTGCCGCTTCTGGACATGAACACTCCACTAGGTTTTTTTAAAAGAACTTTATATTTTTATTCATAAAAAGAAATACATCATAGTTGCAGATGAAAAAAGTCAAACAACAGAAGTAGAGTAAAAAGTAAACGTCTCCCCTCCTACCCTTAAAATCCCACATACTTCCCCCGAGGTAAGCACTGTTTTCAGTTTGTTGCTTATCCTTCCAGATCTTTCTTTATTGCATTTACAAACAAAATTATATTATACTTTAACAATTTCTGTCCACATTTTTCTACAACTTTATTTTTTGCCTTAACAATACATCATGGGTGTTTTCCACATCAATGCATACAAGTCTACTTTATTCTTTTTAACTGATGCTTTGCGATTCCTAGTAGGTCTATATTACAGTTTTCTTAAGCGGTTCCTCTTGTTGATCCATATTTAGATGCTCCCCAAATTTTGGCTATTATAAATGATGTTGTGATGAATATCTTTGTAGTTTCTTTGAACACGCTGTGCACACATGAAAGAGTTTCTATAGAAACTCGGGTTATTCAGAGTATTAAATGAAAATATTACTTCTAGGATGGTCAAGTTCATGTTTCCTCTAGAGCCTGGATAAACCTTCTGAGGTTTTGGGTTTTTTAAAATATAATTTAAAAAAAAGAAAATAGTGCTGCAATCACATGACAGATCCACATATTTACTCTCCTATTATAATCCCTCATCCAGCCAGTTCAACTGCCAGCCCTACAGGTAACCACAGCTATTAGTTTCTTAGGTTTTCCTCCAAATGTTTTAATGCATAAACAAGCAAATATGAATATATTTTCTTATTTCTCCCCCCATTTTTACATAAAAGGCAACATATTTTATGTACTCTTTTGCTCTTGCTGTTTCCTCTTACCCACGAATCTGATAGGTTTTTACATATAATACACAAAAAGCTTTCTCGTTATTTTTTAAAAAATTAATTAGTACTTTGTTTTTTTAGAACAATTTTAGGTTTACAGAAAATTTGAGTAGAAACTACTGAGATACAGAGAGCAGAGAGAGTTTCCATATATCACCCTGTGTCCTCCCCCCAATTTTCCACGTTATTAGCATCTTGCATTAGTATGGTACATTTGTTACAATTGATGAACCAATATTGATATGTTATTATTAACAAAAGTCCATAGTTTACATTAGGGTTCACTCTTTGTGTCTTACAGGTCTGAGTATTGAAAAATGCATGAGGTCATGTATTCATCTTTCTAGTATCACACAGAATAGTTTAATTGCCTTAAAAATCCCCTGTGTTCCACCTAGTTGTCCCGCCCTCCCTGGCAACTACTGATCATTTTACCATCTCTGTGGTTTTACCTTTTCCAGAATGTCATATAGTTGGACTCATACAGTATGTAGCCTTTTCAGACTGGCTTCTTTTATGAAACAACATGCATATTGCATTCTTCCATGTTTTTTTCATGGCTTGGTAGCTCTTTTTTTTTTTCTTAACCACTGAATAATTCCTATGGATGTACCACAGTTTATTTATTCACTTATTGAAGGACATCTTGGTTGCTTCCAAGTTTTGGCAACTATGAATAATATTGCTGTAAACATTTCTGTGTAAGTTTTTGTGTGGACTAAATTTTATACCAAGGAGTACAATTGCTGGATCATATGTAAGACTTGTGTAGATTTATAACAGATTGCTAAACTGTTTTACAAAGTGGCTGTTCCATTTTCCATCCCCACCAGCAGTGAATGAGAATTCCTTGTCAGCTTTTGGTGTTGTCAGTTTTGAATATTAGCCATTCTAATAGATGTATAGTGGTAACTCGTTGTTTTAATTTGTAGTTCCCTAATGATATATGATGTTGAGCATCTTTTCATATTCTTATTTGCCATCTCTATAACTTCTTTGGTTAGTTGTCTCTTCAGATCTTTTACTTGTTTTTAAATTTGGTTGTTTTCTTTACAGATATGTTTTGAAATATTTTTTTCTCAGTCTGTGACTTGCCTTTTCATTATAATAAATGTCTTTTGCAGAGCAGAAGTTTTACATTTTAATAAAATACAACATTATTTTTTTTGTCTTTCATGGATTGTGCTTTCAGTGTTGTATCTAAAAACTCCTCACCAAACCCAGTGTCACCTAGATTTTCTCCTATGTTTTCACCTAGAAGTTTTATAGTTTTGCATTTTACATTTAGATTTATGGTCCATTTTGAGTTAATTTTTGGGAACAGCTGTAAGGTCTGAGTTTAGATTCATTTCTTTGTATGTGGATGTCTAGTTATTTCAAAGAATGTCCTTTCATTATTGAAGTGTCTTTGCTCCTTTGTCGAAGATCAGTTGACTATACTTGTGTGAGGTTATTTCTTGGCTCTCTATTCTGTTCCATAATCTATAATTCTGTTATTTTGTTAATCCCATACTGTCTTAATTACTGTAGCTTTATAGTTAAGTCTTAAATTTGAGTAGCATCAGTCCTCTGACTTTCTTCTTCTTCAGTGTTGGGTTGGCTATTCTGGGTCTTTTTGCCTTTTTATATAAACTGTAGAATCATCTTGTTGCTATCCACAAAGTAACTTGCTAGGATTTTATTGGGATTTCATTGAATCTTTAGGTCAATTTGAGAAGAAGTGACATCTTAACAATATTGAGTCTTTCTATACATGAACGTGGACTATTTCTCCATTTATTTAGATATTTGATTTCTTTCATCAGAGTTTTGGAATTTTCCTTACATAGTTCTTATACATATTTTGTTATATTTATACCTAAGTATTTAATTTTAATGGAGGGCTAATGTAAATGGTGCTATGTTTTAAATTTTACATTCCAATTGTTCATTGCTGGCATATGAGAAAGTTATTGACTTTCATATATTAACTATGTGTCCTGCAACCTTGTTGTAATCACTTATTAGTTCCAGGAGTTTTTCTGTTGATTCTTTGGAATTTTCTACATAAACAATCATGTCATCTGTGAACAAAGACAGTTTTATATCTTCCTTCCCAATCTGAAAAACTTGTATTTCCTTTTCTTGTCTTATTGCATTAGCTAGGACTTCCAGTAGCATGTTGAAAAGCAGTAGTGAGAGGGGACATTATTACCTTGTTCCCATCTTAGGGGAAAGTATGTAGAAACTCACATTATATATTATGTTAACTGTAGGTTTTTTGTGGATGTCCTCTATTAAGTTGGAGAAGTTTCACTCTATTCCTAGCTTGCTGAGAGTTTTTTTTTATTGTGAATGGCCTAATGCTTTCTGTTTTGGAAGGTTATTAATTATTGGTTCAATTTATTTATACATATAGACACTTCAGATTACTGATTTCATCTTTTATGAGTTTTTATAAATTGTGACCTTCAAGTAATTTGTCCATTTCATCTAAGTTATCAAATTTATCAGTGCATAATTACAAAATACCCCTTTATTGTCCTTTTAATGTCCATGGGGTCAATAGTGCTGGTCCGTCTTTCATTTCTGATATTAGTAATTTGTGTTTTCCTTTTTTTCCCTCAGTTTGCCTGGCTAGAATTTTTTGAATCTTACTGATTTAAATTTTTTTTTGATTTTATTGTTTCCAATTTTATTGATTTCTGCTCTGATTTTTGTTAATTTTCCTGTTCACTTTGAATTTAATTTGCTCTTCTTTTTATCATTTCCTAAGATGCAAGTTTAGATTATTGATTATAGATCTTTTTTCTTTTCTAATATATGTATTCAGTGTAATACATTTCCCTCTAAATATTGCTTTCACTACATCCAAAAATATTGTATTTTCATTTTCATTTAGTTCCAAATGTTTTAAAATTTCTTTTGATACTTGTTCTTTGATCCATGTGTTATTTAGAAGTATGTTGTTTAATCTCCAAATATTTTATGTTTTTCCAGTATCTTTCCGTTATTGATTTCTAATTTAATTCCATTGTGGTCTGAGAGCATACTTTGTTTGATTTATATTCTTTTAAATTTGTTAAGGTGTGTTTTATGGCCCATAATGTGGTCTGTCTTAGTGAATGTTGCATGTGAGCTTGAGAAGAATGTGTATTCTGCTGTTGTTGGGTGAAGTAGTCTATAAATGTCAATTAGATCCACTTGATTGATGGTCCTGTTCAGTTCAACTGTACTCACATAGATATTCTGCCTGCTGGATCTGTCAATTACTGAGAGGAGTGTTGAAGTCTCTAAATACAATAGTGGATATGTCTATTTCTCTTTGCAGTTCTATCAGTTTTCACTTCACACATTTTGACACTCTGTTATTAGGCACATACACATTAAAGATTATTATGTCCTCTTGGAGTATTGACCCCTTTATCATTATTTAATACCTCTTTTATCTCTGATAATATTCCTTGCTCTGAAGTCTACTTTGTCTGAAATTAATATAGCTACTCTAGCTTTCCTTTGATTTGTGTTATCATGGTTTGTCTTTCTCCATCCCTTTACTCTTTATCTATGTCTTTATGTTTCAAGTGGATTTCTTGTAGACAAGAAACAAGACAATTAGGTCTTGTTTTGTTTTAATCTACTCCAACAGTCTCTGTCTTTTATTTAGTGTATTTAGACCATTCACACTTAAAGTGATTATTGATATAGTAGGATTAATATCTACTATATGTGTAACTGGTTTGTAGTCATTGCCCTTGTTCTTTGTATCACTTTTTTGTCTTTCACTTCTTTTCTGCCTCCAATGGTTTTCAGTGAACATTTTCTATGATCCCATTTTCTTTCCTCTCTTAGTATCCATTATACTTGCTTTTAAAATTCTTTTACTTTCCTTAGAGTTTAAAATATACAGTTTATGTATATGAACACTATACCATGGACACATATACATTTATATGTATTACATACATAAAAATTAACTATACTGCTTCATGGGTAATGTGGTTACCTTATAACACAGTATTCCCTATTCCTCCCTTTTATATCTTATAACATTACTGTCACTTACTTCATTTATCCATAAACTGTAATCATCCAACATGTTATTGGTATTATTATTTTGAACAAACTGTTACCTGTTAGATGAATAAGAAAAATAAGATTTTATTTCACCTTTATTTCTTCTCTAATCCTCCTTTCTTTATGTAGGTCAGTGTTTCATATTGTTTTTTTCTTTCTGAAGAACTTCTTTTAACATTCTTACAAAGCATGTCTGATGGTGATAGATTCTCTCAATATTTGTTTGAGAAAGTTTTGATTTCTTCACTGTTGAAGGATGATTTTGATGGATACAGAATTCTAGGTTGGTGGTTTTCTCCTTTCAACACTTGAATAATATTATGCTGTCATAAATATTGAGTGTTTATATTTTAATATTTGATAAGGATAGATTCCTCTCAGTGCTCTCGAAAGATTCCTCCCATTGCCCCCCACCCCTTAAAGTTTTCCTGGCTATCATTTATTTTTTTATATATAGGAAAATCAAATAAGAATGTCTAATTTCAGACTGTCCCCACAAAATCTTTTATCTTTATTGAGATTACATTACATGTACAAATAAATAAGGAAGAATTATTATTCCAATAGAACCCTTGTTGAGGAAAAACAGTTCTAGTGTTTTCCAGTGACCATTGGTTTGAGGTAAAATATAGTTTGTTCCTATTTTATCAGGTGTTTTTCTTAAGAATAATGGAATTTTTTGAATGCATTTTTAGCACCTGTGGAGGTTATCATCACATTTTTGTGCTTAGATCTACATTAATATGATAGATCATATTAACAGATTTCTTTTTTTTAATTAAAAAAAATTTTTTTTATGTGGACCATTTTTAAAGTCTTTATTGAATTTGTTACAATATTGCTTCTGTTTTATGTTTTGGTTGTTTTTGGCCGTGAGGCACGTGGGATATTAGCTCCCCATCCAGGAGTTGAAACTGCATGCCCTGCATTGGAAGGTGAAGTCCCAACCACTGGACCACCAGGGAAGTCCCTAACAGATTTCTTAATATTGAAAATTCATTTTATTCTTGGAATAAACCCCACTTGGTCAGATGAGTTTTTTTTATGTGCTGTTAGTTTATGTTTGTTGATATTTATTTTAAAATCTTGCATCATTATTCATAAGCAAGATTGGTCTACAGTTTTCTTGTCTGTGTATGTGCGTGCATGTCTGTAAGTGCACATACTCAATCTTTTCCAGGTTTTTGTTTCATTTTAGGTACTATTGGAATTATTTGCTTTGTAAGATTGGAAGAACTTCCCTATGAAATCATTTGGGCCTGTGGATATGGAGGAGAGGGGGAATGGTTGTAGCCAAACTACGTTCTCTATGTCTTCTTTGGAATTCAGACTATTCGTTACATTTTCTATCCCTTCTAGAGTCTGTTTTGGTAAAATACATTTTCCAAGAATATTATCTACTTGATCTATATTTTCAAATTTGTTGACATAGATTTGAACAAAAATTATGTCTGTCTTTGTCATTATTTACTTTTTATAGTTTTATTTGTAAAAATTACTTTTCTTTTTTCTTGATTAGATTAGGTCATTTATCTCTTATTGTTAAAATAACCAGCTTTTCAAAGGTCAAACAAATATTTATACTCTTCAAGTAATTTAAAAAAGGGATATGAAAAATATACATGTATGTGTTCATTTGAACAAAAGAAATACAGGAAGAGTGAGCTACAAACTAATGAGATTGGTTACCTACAAGGGTGGTAATGGGGTGGAAAGTATGAAGGAATAAGAATGGGTTAGGAGGAATGAGTGGTGAGCAACACTTCTCCACATCTATATGTTTGCATTGAGCTAATGCTTAGAACCATGGCAAAGTTCACATACTGGAAAAAAATTAATATCCACCAGGATGTGGGTGCAATACAAAATAGAATATAAGAATCATGATTGAACCTAATTACAGATTAATAAAATAACTACACTGAAGGGGATAGAGAAGAAAAGAACTAACTTAAGTAACATTTGAAACAGTATTTTGACTATACACTATAGGACTAAAGACAAAATAGCTGTACACAAAAATTGTACCCTAGCTACTGAATTTGAGTCTCATAGGGCTATGGTGAGCAATGCCAAAACTATGTATATACTAGAATTAAATAAATTAATGCATATATTATAGATAATAAAAGCAAGCTTCTTACTTTCAGAGAAACAAGTTACAGATAAAGAAAAGGAGAGGCCTAGAATGGGCTCTGTGGTGTTAGATTAGAATTAGAGATAGAAAAATGAACTCTTAATTTTAAATATATACACATAGATATAGAAATAAATATAGATGTGTGTGTATGCAGGGATTGGTATACATGCGTATGCTTCCTAACTGTGTCCACAGAGAGGGGCTAGACACCCCAGTAGCAATGAGCACACCTAGCAGTCAGGTTATGGTTTCTATAGATCATTCTCAAATAGCAGGAACCAGGGTTCCTTTAAGAAATTGTGGATTCCAGGGATGTGGCAGAGAAACTGTAAGATGAGCCTGGAAAATATTGTGGCTGCAGAAATAAGGAAATATTTTTTATAGCTACTTTATTTATTTATTTATTTATTTTTGGCTGTGTTGGGTCTTCGGTTCGTGCGAGGGCTTTCTCTGGTTACGGCAAGTGGGGGCCACTCTTCATCATGGTGCGGGGACCGCTCTTCATCACGGTGCGCGGGCCTTTCACTATCGCGGCCCCTCCCGTTGCGGGGCACAGGCTCCAGACACGCAGGCTCAGTAGTTGTGGCTCACGGGTCCAGCTGCTCCGTGGCATGTGGGATCTTCCCAGACCAGGGCTCGAACCCGTGTCCCCTGCATTAGCAGGCAGACTCTCAACCACTGCGCCACCAGGGAAGCCCAGGAAATATTTTTTAAATGACAGGGACATATTCAAAAGGACACAACATGAAGAACTCCAAATCTCCAAAATTAAGGCAATTTGGACAAGAAAATTATTAATGGTAGAGTGCATTATAACCTGTAGAATAGAATAAATCATCCCTGGGTCCCTATTGATTTAAGTAAATGAATAAATAAATAAATGGGGGAGAGGCATAGCTGTTCCTTATAGTAGCATTCTATTTATAAATGTAGAAAGGATAATAGAAATAGAAAGCACTATTAGCCAGAGCCTGCAATAATTGTAGTCAAGAACTGTCATCAGTGGATACTAAAATTCATCAGTGAAAGTGTGAAGAAGAACAAGATATTTACAGTCTCAAAGTATCTCCCCACAAGGTATTTATTAACTACAAAGGGGAAAAAATAGTAGCTTTACAGTGCAGAATCATGGCACACACCTCCTTAACCAAGTGATCAAAGTTAACATCATCAGTAATGACACATATAGACCTCAGGTATGTTTTGATATGTGTACGTCTGAGATATTCTTACTAAATGTGCAGACCTCAAACTAATCGTGAGAAAACACCAGAGAAACCCAAATTGAGGGACATTGCAGAAAATAACTGACAAATACTCTTCAAAAATGTCAAGGTCATGCGGTTAAGAAAAGGATAGGAATTTTGTTTAGAGGAGACTAAACAACTAAACACGATGTGGAATCCTGGACCAGTAAGAGGATATTTGTGGGAAAACTAACAAAATATGAATAAAGTTTGTAGATGAGTTAATGGTATTGCATTCATTTAATTGCCTGATTTCAATAGTTGCACTCTGGTTTTATAATATGTTAACACTGGGGGAGCTGAATAAGGGGTATATGGGATCTCTGCTACTAATTTTGTAATTCTTGGGCATACCAAAAAGTATTTCAGAATTCAAAGTTAAATAATAATCTGAATTTTTTCGTTAGTTTTCCTATTCTTCTGTTATAGAACTCATTACTTTCTGATTTTTTTTCCCCTTAATTCCTTATGCTGCTTTCCTTTGGTTTATTTTACTGTTCTATTTATAACTTTTAGAATCATAAAAATTTCATTCTTTATCTTTATTGATAGAAATATTTAAAGGCTAGGGAGTTTTCTTTCAGTAGCATTTTTATGTATGTTTTGATAAGCAGTGTTTTCTGAAATTCCTGAGTGTTGGTGTGTATTTCCTGTTTGACTCAAGATCTCAGAGAGAGTTTCAGTCTCCAGGAGGAAGAGGTCTTAGGATTTATGATTCAGTATTAATTTTAAGTTTTATTGCATTGTGATCAGAGATCCTTATCTGTAGAGAATTTATTGAGGGTTTGGGGGTGCTAATGATCAGTTTTTATGAATGTTCTTAGGTGCTTGAGAACAAGGTGGTTTGTCTAGGTTGAGGGCAGAGTTTGGTATGTATCAATCATATCTATCTTATTAGTTATGTTCTTTAGATTTCCATATCATTATTTTTCTCAATAGTTTATTGACAAAACCCTCAAATGTTGAGAAAAGCCAAAGGGATTTTTCAATAAATATTCCATATTCTCATCATCTGGATTTTACAATTAATACTTTGCTGTACTTGCTTTATCACATACCTATCCATCTATCCATCACTCTATCCATTCTTCAATCCATCTCATTTTTGGATGCATTTAAAAAGTTGTAGACAGCAATATAACCTGTCCCTCAAATACTTCAGCATGCATATTATTAACCAGAGTTTAATATTTGTTTACAGTTCTTTTTGAGGTAAGGTTCATATTTTATACATATAAACGTACAATTATATTTTATTGGTATTGCTCAATGGCTCTTGCTGCTGAATATTGAAGGGGAAAAATCTGGGATCATTTTCCTTCATCTTATGAATGACTTAATCTTCTTTATTGACTCCAGAGGATTCTTTCTTTGTCTTTAAAATTCAAGAATTTCCCAGATACTATCACTATTTACATTCCTGTATCAAAGTTTTTCCTGGCACATGGTGCCATCTTTCAATGGGCAAATTCAAGTCATCTTTTTAAAAATAAAATTTTCTTAAATTATATTTTCCATTATGTGTTCTGATCCATTGTTTTTGTTTTACTTAGCACAGACTCCAACTATGATTGTTGCATCTTCTATATGTATCTTTAATCATTGATCCTTTTAAACGCCTTATTCCATATTTTTTTGCCTTTTTTATTGCTACTGTTTCTCCTACTGAACATTCTACAGTGTCTATCATCTCATGTGTTCATTCAATATTGGGTGATTTTTTTAAAATTAATTAATTTTTATTTTTGGCTGCATTGGGTCTTCGTTGCTGCGCGCAGGCTTTCTCTAGTTGCAGTGAGCAGGGGCTACTCTTTGTTGCGGTGCACGGGCTTCTTGTTGCAGAGCACGGGCTCTAGGCGTGTGGGCTTCAGTAGTTGTGGCACGCGGGCTCAGTAGTTGTGGCTCGCGGACTCTAGACCACAGACTCAGTAGTTGTAGTGCATGGGCTTAGTTGCTCCGCGGCATGTGGGATCTTCCCAAACCAGGGCTTGAACCCATGTCCCCTGCATTGGCAGGCGGATTCTTAACCACTGTGCCACCAGGGGAGCCCCAGGATGATTCTGATTTAAAAAAATTTTTGTATTAGTGAGTTCTGCCATGTTTCATCTCCTACATTTTTCATCTCATCATCCATTATCTGAGGTTCTGTATCTCTGCTTTGTAATACTCCTTCATAGGCATGATTGCTTCACTGTTATTTTTAACTTCATGATATGCTATCTGGCCACTTTTCTAGTGCATATTCTTTATCTATTGGTGAATTTTGCTACTCTTCTCCACATTTTCCCCCACAGTATGCTTGTATCAATGCTGTGCTCATCCCATTTTTATTATTCGTCATTACATCATTTGGATTTTCCTTGGCTAAATATTTGCAGGCGGTTCAGAGTGGGGGTGCTGGACAGTCCTCAGAGTCTGGAACCATGTTTTATACGTCTCTCAGTCCCTAAGGATCCACAAATAGGAGCAAACCCTGCAACAGTAGTGTTAAAGATGATTAGGCACAATGGAAAAAAGAAAAAGATATTTCCCCTGAATATGTTTACACGTGGTAGATTTAATAACTGTGTGCTGCTTTTGCTATTGATAATAAACATGTCTTTGGTTAACATAAGGAGTAAGGGGAAAGTTTTATTACTTTAAGGGGCCTGGAGTCTTTCTGTGTATATCTAACACTGTAATTTGCCCCTAGTAGGTATACAGTGATTGTTTGCATAATTGAATTCTTGAGTAGGATGGATTATGATAGAAGAAAAAGAGAAAAGATAAAACCAAAGCTCTTTCCTTAAGCCATATAGATCATCCTCATCAGCATGTGAGCAAAGAGCTCTTCCATGTTAAGATCCCATGCCAGGCACTTTGTATAATTTAATGAAAAAGACAAAGATCCCGTCCTCCAGCTAGTGACAAAGGACTTGAAATAATGCTGGATCGTTTCTGAGCTTCAGACCTTAGGTTCATTTTTTCTATATTTTAGAATTCCCTTTTATGACCTAGAATCTACTTATTTGAACGGGTGAAGAGTTTACTCTCCGTTCCATAAACTCTTATTTTTGTTTATTATACTTTTAATAATAAACTGAGTTTATACTGAAGGACCAATTCTGCAAACACATTTATTTTTTAATACAAAAATTTCAATTGAGGTGAGTAAATTCATGAGATCTTTTTGTTCCGCCCCTCACTCAATTGTCTTTTACTCCTGTAATAATCATAACGTGTCTCAATGTCTGATGTGGGATCTTACTTTGTGATTTATTTTCAATACAGAAGGAAATTCTCTTTCTCGTTGTCTTCTTTAAATAAAGAAGTCTTATCTCTGCAGTATATTTTCCTTTGCTTTATTCAAAGATAGAGAACACAAGTAAATAACCAGACACCAGCTGTTTTTAGCTTCCCCAAGGTTCAAAATCTTACCTGGGGTGTGAAGAAATAGAGCAGTATCGTGGTCTGTAGATGAGATGATTACTGAAGCTATCACATGCTGGCACAGTGAACATCCCCAGTTACAGCATTTGTTGATGCAAAGAATAAAAAGTCATACCGGGAATGCTAGGGTGATCAAAAATCTCTCTGGTTCATGGATTAAGAGTGTCAGACATCTTTTTCTTAAGGGACCTGATGTTTGTGGACTGAGGGAGTGTGCCTTTTTATTTATATGATGGATTTGGGGTTCTGGGATGTGTGTATATATAATTTTAAGATAAGAAGTGGTCTGATAAGAAAAAGACTTCTCATTATGTTAAAGGCAACACCTGTTTTGCTGGGAAGGGCAGGAAGGTACAGATGGACCATGTGGCTAATTTGGTTAAATGTCCATATCAATGCTCAGTGGCATATTTGCGGGCAACTGGTTTAAAAGTAGAAACTGATTGTCCATTTTAAAAAGGGGGTGGTGGTGAGAAAAGACATCTTTGGAAATTAACTCTGCTTAATATGGCTTAAAAGAATTAAAGATAATAAAATAACAGTGCTGTTTCACAGACTGACTTTCTTGCTAAACAAACACCAAAGCATCATTCAATTTTCCAAATGCAAGAACTAGTTTCAAAAGATGGATTCATGTTACCCTGGAAAGCTCCCAACCAAATAATGTCTCTTTATTGGAAGCAAATGAAGAAAAAAGAGGATCTGTGGGGGAGTGGGAGCTACATAATTGTATTAAAGCATAAACTCAGCAATTCAGATAGGGATACGTGGGAGGAATAGTTGCCTTGACTTTGGGTTGAGAGAAACTGTGATCCGAACCACTTGATAGGGTAGCCTTATTAGTGAGTTAGAAGATGATGGAGAAAAACTTGAGAATTCAGTCAGGATTGGATTTAAACGAGTTTTTTTTGCACTCTGGGGAGATGGAAGACCTTGGAGCTTAGTTGTCCAGCAGGGGAGGCAGGAGTGGGATTTGGTGAGGCAGGAGAATGCAGTTTCTAACAATTTAGGTTCCAGAGTCCTGCAGCCTTAGTTATGAATTGTGACTCTGCTCTTTAGTAGTGGTGTGACTTTGGACAAGTAACCCAACCTCTCTGATTTATTTCCTTATCTCTAATCAGGGATAAACCCAGTATCTATTTTATAAAATTTGGGGGGAGATAAACAACACTAGTATGTACAGAGCATTTAGCAAATTGCTGAGCATTCAGGTAGGATACATAAATGTATGTATGAATACCTACCTGTAAGCCACTTTGATATTATATTGCAATAATAATAATAATAAAAAACAGCAGCAGCGGCTGCCGCTGCCCAGGATTTAAGTTTCAGAGTCTTCCTTGTTTAAAATAACTAATGCAACTAAACAATTTTCTCTTGCATATTCACTAATTGTTCCATCAGTCTAGTCTTTGAAAAACTTTCCCAGCATCTCAGTCTCCCAAATGGGGCTTATATCAAGAAACTTGTATTCAAAGCATGTATTTATTCATCTGTCGGTTACCTTTTCATTCATTCAACAAGCATTTATTGAGAAGCTACTGTTTGGTAGCCTCTGTTGGGAGTCAGGGATACATGTAATGGTGAAAGAGGCAGATTCTTCCGTTCCGGGAATTTAAGACCCTGTTGTGGATATACATATTAAACAGATTAATTGGGCTAGGGTTTGGGTATTTGAGAGGAGAGTGGGGTTTGGGCAGTGGCTTTCTGGAAGAAGTATTGAAGTTGAAACTTGGAAGATAAGCAGGAGTCACTCAGTTGAAGGGTATCAGGAATGGATAAGAGCAAGGAGAACTATTTCAAAAAGGAAGAATATGTGCAGAGGCAAGAATGTGTGAAAGAGAATGGGTCGCTGTCCAGTGTGCATGGATAAGGGTTGTAAAGAGAAGGGTGTCCAGAGATAAGAGGCGGGTTGGCATTAGATATGAAGGGCTTTGCTTTATATACTTTCAAAGAGTATTTGTTTTATCCTGAGGGCAATGAGACTGGAAAAGAGAAAATCCTAACATTTCAATGAAAACACTGGTCTGCAATTTTTTCCTGCCATTTTCATTTTAGTTATTTCATTTCATCCTCACAATAAGTCTAAGATGTAGAGGAGGGCAGGCATCTCTCCCCTTCTGTAGCCAAGGAAACAGTGTCAGACTCCTGTCCTCCCAGGTCACTGCCAAGTTCCAGTCTATAAGACTGCCTGAGGATAAAAAGCATCTTTTCCTTTACCTCCTGATACATACTCTTTTTCCAAATTTAATTGACGGGATGTTGATGCTGAGATATTGTTCAAGGAGAACACTTTATAGAATAAGGCAAGCCCTTTAGGAAGGAAGGTGACCTGATATGGGCTCCTACAGTTCCCAAATCACTTGATTCCATGGAGCTCAACATGCCTTGGCCTGCCTTTTCCATTTGGAAGCTCTGGCTGGGGCTGTTCTTGAAACCCATTGAGGAAACTGTGTGAGGTTATCTCCATTATTCCCTCAAATCTTCCTCCCTTGGCACAAGGAAGCTGTTAAAATGAGTTGGAATTTGAAAAAGGTCCAAGTGTAGCAGTGCATCAATCACAGATATCCGAGAGGGTCCAAAAGCACAGAAAACAAGCAATATTTAATCAGAGATTCATGGGTCTCAACAAGCCCAGGTTACCATACATACATAAATACATACACACACAAATGAGCAAAAACAAACAAACATTAAAAATAGGGCTCTGCCCAGCTTGGATTTTTTCCAGCCAACAGAATACTGTTCATTTTTCTCACCATCTTAGTGATTTCTTTCTCCCTTGGTTTCTTATCCTTGTGAAAAACCAGTGGATTCATGAACAAGGTTAAAATGCTGACAAGCAGAGAGAGAGAGAGAGAGAGAGAGAGAGAGAGAATGAATAGGACATAACTGTTGTAAGAGGCAACTTTTTTTCCTTCTTTACATGACAAGCTTTAATATGGAGGATGCTACACTAGTTACCTGGAAGCAGAGAACAAGGACTTTCCTTTCAAATGTAATAGATCAGTAGGGTAACTATATAAGCTGTTGTTTACTTTTGAAAACTTATTTATATTTTGAAATGATTTTAGACTTGCAGAAGAGCTGCAAAAATAGTACCTATAGCCTTCACACATTATACACTTATGCTAACAGCTTATGTAACCAAGAAATTAATTTTGGTACAATATTATTAACCAAACTGCAGAACTTATTCGGATTTCACTAGTTTTTCCACTAATGTCCTTCTTCTGTCCTGGGATTATGTTTAGTTTTATGTTTGTGTTTTCTGTTTCCTTAGTCACTTCCAGTCTGTAACAGTTCCTCTGTCTTCCCTAGTCTTTCATGACCTTGACACACTTGAGGAGTACTTCCCAATTATTTTGTAGAATGTTCTGCAATTTAAATTTGTCTGATGTTTTCTCTTGATTATGCTGAAGTTATACATTGTTGGGAAGAATACAGTAGAGATAATGTGCCCTTCTACAGGCACATATTCAGGAGTACATGGTGTTGATATAGGTTATTTAACTTTGACCACTTGGCTAATGTCCATCACCTGGCTGGCCGCCTAGACTTTCCACTGAAAAGTTACCATTTTCGTTTTTGAAATTACTAATTATCTTTGAGAAGATAATTTGGGATTATGCAGATACTGTTTCTGCCTCAATTTTCACTCACCAATTTAAGCCTCCGTTGGTGGACTTTGCCTGCAGCAGTTCTTACTATGACATTCTAATGGTGATGTTCTGTTTCTCTCATTCCTTTTGCATTCATTCTTTGGAATTCTTCTGTAAGGAACGGTTGTCACTTCATGTATTCGTTTATTCAGTATGGACTTGTGGACTTTTTTTTGTTCTTTGGATTATAATCCAATATTATGGCTATTTATTTTGTTGCTCGATTGCTCAAATTTAGGCCAGTGGCAGCATTTCCATATTGGCTCCTTGTCATTTCCATATGCTGTCTTTTACGTTTTCTTACTTTCTGGCACCACAAGACACTCCAGGCTCATGGTGCATATTCCACTGCCCCAGACCAGAAAACAAACAGTTGTCCAAGAAGCTAGTTCCTTTTATTGGAGAAAGTAATTAAGAAACCAAGGTCTGGGTGTTAAGTGTGGTTACTGCTAGTGAAGTCTCACTGTTTCTAGGTCCTCTCAACAGATAGAGCTAGGAAATATATGTGTACTAACCCATGCATGCATACACATCTCTATCCATTGATCTATATCTATTCCATGTTGACACCTCTGACTTCAGTCCACCGTAGTCTTTCCCCTTTCCTTATTTTTAACTACTTTCTCTGACAGTAAGAAACTTGACTCCTATTAGGTACACAATGTACATAAAAATACTTGTTCAACCTTTTATTCAAATACAGTAGTTTCAGAATTCCTATCCCATATTCCTGTACAAAAGAAATTTACCAGCTAGGGTGTAATATTTGTGTATAGTTCTTTCTGTTCTTAGTCCAACAGTATCCTCCAAAAACATTGTTTTCAGAAATTATGTAGGCCAGCTACATTCTTTTCCAACCTTTTCACTGTGGTTATATGATTCATTTGTAATTCAGTTAAATTTGTTTGCCACAGGTCACATTCCTTATTTCTCACCACATCCTGGTTTATTTTATTTTATTTATGTTTACATAAAGTATGGTAGTTTTGTTTAACTTTATAAGAAACCTCCAAACTGTTTCCAAAATGACTTTCCTGTTTTACATTCCCACCAGCAATGTATGCGAGTTCTAGTTGCTCCACATCATTGCCTGAACTTGGTACTGCATTTGTTGTAGTTGTTATTGTTGTTTGTTAGTTTCAGCCATTCTAATAGGTATATAGTGATACCTCATTGTGGTTTTAATTTGCACTTCCTTAATGATTAGTAATGTAGGACATCTTTTAATATACTTATTTACCATCTGTATATCTCCTTTGTTGAAGTGTCTGCTCAGATCTATTGCCCTTATTTTAAATTAGCTTGTTTGGTTTTTATTGTTCCTTTTTTTAAAAAATTTTTTATTTATTTATTTTTGACTGTGTTGGGTCTTCGTTTCTGTGTGAGGGCTTTCTCCAGTTGTGGCAAGCGGGGGCCACTCTTCATCGCGGTGCGCGGGCCTCTCACTGTCGCGGCCTCTTCTGTTGCAGAGCACAGGCTCCAGACGCGCAGGCTCAGTAGTTGTGGCGCACGGGCTTAGTTGCTCCGCGGCATGTGGGATCTTCCCGGACCAGGGCTCGAACCTGTGTCCCCTGCATTGGCAGGCAGATTCTCAACCACTGCGCCACCAGGGAAGCCCGGTTTTTATTGTTGAGTTTTGAAAGTTCTTTACATATTCTGGGTACAAGTCCTTTGTCAGAAATGTGATTTTCAGACAAGGCTAGTCTGTGGCTTGTCTTTTCATTCTTTTAACGGTTTCTGTCACAAACCAAAAGTTTTAAATTTTAATTCAGTCCAACTTATTTTTTTCTTTTATGGATCATGCATTTGTTGCCATATCCAAAAACTTTTGCCTAACCCGAGGTCACATATGTTTTCATCTATGTTTTTTTTTTAAATAAATAAATTTATTTATTTGGCTGCGTTGGGTGTTCATTGCTGCCCACAGGCTTTCTGTAGATATGGCGAGCGGGGGCTACTCTTTGTTGCAGTGCATGGGCTTCTCATTGCGGTGGCTTCTCTTGTTGCGAAGCACGGGCTCTAGCTGTGTGGACTTCAGTAGTTGTGGCACGTGGGCTCAGTAGTTGTGGCACATGGGCTTAGTTGCTCTGCGGCATGTGGGATCTTCCCGGACCAGGGCTTGAACCTGTGTCCCCTGCATTGGCAGGTGGATTCTTAACCCCTTAGCCACCAGGCAACTCCCTCATCTGTGTTTTTTATAAGAGTTTTACAGCTTTACAGTTTCTGTGGGCATGATCCATTTGAAGTTAATTTCTGTATAAGGTGTGTGAGGTATTGGTCAAAGTACTTTTTGCATATGGACATCCACGTACTAAAGCACAGTTTGTTGAAACGACTATCCTTACTCCATTTAATTGCCTTTGCACCTTTGTCAAAAATCACTTGACCCTATGTGTATGCGTTTATCCTGAGCACTCTATTCTGTTCATTGATCTGTGTGTCTATCATTTCACCAATACTACATGGTCTTGATTTGTAGTACCTTTATGTCTCGAAAATGGGTAATGTGAGTCCTCCAACTTCATTCTTCTTTTTCAAAAACATTTTGCCTATTCTAGTTTTTTTACTTCTTACATACATTTTAGAATTTTAGAATCAGCTGTCATCATTTTTAGGTATTTCTTAAAGTCTGCTTAGATTTTGATAGGGATTGCAATGAATCTATAGGTCAAATTGGAGAGAATTGACATCAAAACAATATCTTTTTCTAATAAATTCACATTTTATATTATTTTTATTTACGTGTTTGGGAAATTGCCAGTACAGTGATCTGAGTCAAGAGGGATTTTTTGTGTTTTTTTTTTTGAAAGGATTTAAACTATGAATTCAATTTCTTTAATAGATGTAGGATTTTCAGGTTATCTGTTTCTTTCTGGGTGAGTTTTGATAATTTATGACTGTCAAGGAATTGATCCATTTGAAATTTATGGATATGGAGTTGTTTGTAGTATTCTCTTGTTAATTTTGTAATGTCCTTAAGTTATACTGTGATAATCACTCTTTTGTTCCTGTTATTAATAATTTGGGTTTTTCTTTTGTTTAGTATGGCCAGATACTTATGAATTCTTATTAATCTTTTAAAAGAATCAACCTTTGGTTTCATTGGTATACTCTATCTTTTTCTGTTTTCAATTTCAGTGATTTTTGCTCTCATTTTTATTTCTGTGCTTTGGTTCACTTTGAATATGGTTTGTTCTTTTTCTAGTTTCTTAAAGTGGACGCTTAGATTAATGATTTGAGATCTTCTTTTCTTATACAAGCATTAAGTGCTATTAATTGCCCTTTAAGTACTGCTTTAGCTGCCCATATTGTTTTGTAATTTGATACAGTTCAAAATACTTTAAAAGTTTGAGACATCCACTTTGATCCATGGGTTATTTCAAAGTGTATTGTCTAATTTCCAAAAATTGACACATTTCCCAGATATTGTTTTATTACTGGTTTTTAGTTTAGTTCCATTATAATCTGAGAACATAAATTATATTATTTCTATTCTTTAATCTGTTGAGGTTCTTTTATGGTTCCAAATACAGTCTATGTTAGTGAACGTTCCAGGTGCACCTGAAAAAAATTTTATTTTGCTCCTCTTGGGTAGAATATTCTATATAAATATCAGTTAAATCTTTTGTTCAGAATTCTACTTTACTCATTAGATTAATTAATTATTAAAGTAGCTACTTCAGTTTCTTTTCTGTAGTGTTTGTATGGTATATATTTCTTCATCCTTTATTTTTAATCCATCTATGGCTTTATGTTTAAAGTAGGTTTCTTATAGAAATAATGATTTGGGTCTTACTTTTTAAAATCCAATATGGCAATCTCTGTCTTTTTTTTTTTTTTTTTTTTTTTTTTTTGCTCTATAGTGAAATCTATTTGTATCTCATTCATTTTTTTTTTTAATATCTTTATTGGAATATAACTACTATACAGTGGTGTGTTAGTTTCTGCTTTACAACAAAGTGAATCAGCTATACATATACATATATCCCCATATCTCCTCCCTCTTGCATCTCCCTCCCACCCTCCCTATCCCACCCCTCTAGGTGGTCACAAAACAGTGAGCTGATCTCCCTGTGCTATGCGGCTGCTTCCCACTAGCTATCTTTTGGTAGTGTATATGTGTCCATGCCACTTTTTCACTTTGTCCCAGCTTACCCTTCCCACTCTCCGTGTCCTCAAGTCCATTCTGTACGTCTGTGTCTTTATTCCTGTCCTGCCCCTAGGTTCTTCCGAAGCTTTTTTTTTTAGATTCCATATATATGTGTTAGCATACGGTATTTGTTTTTCTCTTTCTGACTTCCTTCGCTCTGTATGACAGACTCTAGGTCCATCCACCTCACTACAAATAACTCAATTTTGTTCCATTTTATGTCTGAGTGATATTCCATTGTATATATGTGCCACATCTTTATCCATTCATCTGTTGCTGGACACTTAGGTTGCTTCCATGTCCTGGCTATTGTAAATAGAGCTGCAGTGGACATTGTGGTACATGGCTCTTTTTGAATTATGGTTTTCTCAGGGTATATGCCCAGTAGTGGGATTGCTGGGTCGTATGGTAGTTCTATTTTTAGTTCTTTAAGGAACCTCCATACTGTTCTCCATAGTGGCTGTATCAATTTACATTCCCACCAACAGTGCAAGAGGGTTTCCTTTTCTCCACACCCTCTCCAACATTTATTATTTGTAGATTTTTTGATGATGGCCATTCTGACTGGTATGAGGTGATACCTCATTGTAGTTTTGATTTGCATTTCTCTAATGATTAGTGACTTTGAGCATCCTTTCATGTGTTTCTTAGCAATCTGTATATCTTCTTTGGAGAAATGTCTATTTAGGTCTTCTGCCCATTTTTGGATTGGGTTGTTTGTTTTTTTGATATTAAGCTGCATGAGCTGCTTGTAAATTTTGGAGATTAATCCTTTGTCAGTTGCTTCATTTGCAAATATTTTCTCCCATTCTGAGGTTTGTCTTTTTGTCTTGTTTATGGTTTCCTTTGCTGTGCAAAAGCTTTTAACTTTCATTAGGTCCCATTTGTTTATTTTTGGTTTCATTTCCGTTACTGTAGGCGGTGGGTCAAAAAAGATCTTGCTGTAGCTTATGTCAAAGAGTGTTTTCCTATAAGAGTTTTGTAGTGTCTGGTCTTACATTTAAGTCTTTAATCCATTTGGAGTTTATTTTTGTGTATGGTGTTTGGGAGTGTTGTAGTTTCATTGTTTTACATGTAGCTGTCCAGTTTTCCCAGCACCACTTATCGAAGAGGCTGCCTTTTCTCTGTTGTATATTCTTGTCTCCTTTATCAAAGATAAAGTGACCATATGTGCATTGGTTTTTCTCTGGGCTTCCTATCCTGTTCCATTGATCTATATTTCTGTTTTAATGCCAGTACCATACTGTCTTGATTACTGTAGCTTTGAAGTATAGTCTGAAGTCAGGGAGCCTGATTCCTCCAGCTCCGTTTTTCTTAAGATTGCTTTGGCTATTCAGGGTCTTTAGTGTTCCCATACAAATTGTGAAATTTTTTGTTCTAGTTCTATGAAAAATGCACTGGTAGTTTGATAGGGATTGCATGGAATCTGTAGATTGCTTTGGGTAGTATAGTCATTTTCACAATGTTGATTCTTCCAATCCAAGAACATGCTATATCTCTCCATCTGTTTGTATGATCTTTAATTTCTTTCATCAGTGTCTTATAGTTTTCTGCATACAGGTCTTTTTTCTCCTTAGGTAGATTTATTCCTAGGTATTTTATTCTTTTTGTGGCAATGGTAAATGGGAGTGTTTCCTTAATTTCTCTTTCAGATTTTTCATCATTAGTGTATAGGAATGCAAGTGATTTCTGTGCATTAATTTTGTATACTGCTACTTTCCCAAATTCATTGATTAGCTCTAGTAGTTTTCTGGTCGCCTCTTTAGGATTCTCTGTGTATAGTGTCATGTCAGCTTCAAACAGTGACAGCTTTACTTCTTCTCTTCTGATTTGGATTCCTTTTATTTCTTTGTCTTCTCTGATTGCTGTGGCTAAAACTTCCAAAACTATGTTGAATAATAGTGGTGCGAGTGGACAACCTTGTCTTGTTGCTGCTCTTAGAGGAAATGGTTTCAGTTTTTCACCATTGAGAATGATGTTGGCTGTGGGTTTGTCATATATAGCCTTTATTATGTTGAGGTAAAGTCCCTCTATGCCTACTTTCTGGAGGGTTTTTATCATAAATGGGTGTTGAATTTTGTTGAACGCTTTTTCTGCATCTATTGAGATGATCATATGGTTTTTATCCTTCAATTTGTGAATATGGTGTATCACATTGATTGATTTGCATATATTGTTGAAGAATCCTTGCATTCCTGGGGTAAACCCCACTTGATCTTAGTGTATGATCCTTTTAATGTGCTGTTGGATTCTGTTTGCTAGTATTTTGTTGAGGATTTTTGCATCTCTGTTCATCAGTGATATTGGCCTGTAGTATTCTTTCTTTGTAACATCTTTGTCTGGTTTTGGTATCAGGGTGATGGTGGCCTCGTAGAATGAGTTTGGGAGTGTTCCTCCCTCTGCTATATTTTGGAAGAGTTTGAGAAGGATAGGTGTTAGCTCTTCTCTAAATGATTGATAGAATTCGCTTGTGAAGCCATCTAGTCCTGGGCTTTTGTTTGTTGGAAGGTTTTTAATCACAGTTTCAATTTTAGTGCTTGTGATTGGTCTGTTTATATTTTCTTTTTCTTCCTGGTTCAGTCTTGCAAGGTTGTGCTTTTCTAAGAATTTGTCCATTTCTTCCAGGTTGTCCATTTTACTGGCATATAGTTGCTTGTAGTAATCTCTCATGATCCTTTGTATTTTTGCAGTGTCAGTTGTTACTTCTCCTTTTACATTTCTAATTCTATTGATTTGAGTCGTCTCCCTTCTTTTCTAGATGAGTCTGGCTAATGGTTTATCAATTTTGTTTATCTTCTCAAAGAACCAGCTTTTAGTTTTATTGATCTTTGCTATTGTTTCCTTCATTTCTTTTTCATTTATTTCTGATCTGATTTTATGATTTCTTTCTTTCTGCTAACTTTGGGAGATTTTTGTTCTTTCTCTAATTGCTTTAGGTGTAAGGTTAGGTTGTTTATTTGAGATGTTTCTTATTTCTTGAGGTAGGATTGTATTACTATAAACTTCCCTTAGAACTGCTTTTGCTGAATTCCATAGGTTTTGGGCCGTCGTGTTTTCATTGTCATTTGTTTCTAGGTATTTACTGATTTCCTCTTTGATTTCTTCAGTGATCTCTTGGTTATTTAGTAGTGTATTGTTTAGCCTCCATGTGTTTGTATTTTTTTTAATAGGTTTTTTTTCCCTGTAATTGATATCTAGTCTCATAGCATTGTAGTCAGAAAAGATACTTGATACGATTTCGATTTTCTTAAGCTTACCAAGGCTTGATTTGTGACCCAAGATATGATCTATCCTGGAGAATGTTCCATGAGCACTTGAGAAGTGTATTCTGTTGTTTTTGTATGGAATGTCCTATAAATATCAATTAAGTCCATCTTGTTTAATGTATCATTTAAAGTTTGTGTTTCCTTATTTATTTTGATATTGGATGATCTGTCCATTGGTGAAAGTGGGGTGTTAAAGTCCCCTACTATGATTGTGTTGCTGTCGATTTCCCCTTTTATGGCTGTTAGCATTTGCCTTATGTATTGAGGTGCTCCTGTGTTGGTTGCATAAATATTTACAGTTGTTATATCTTCTTCTTGGTTTGATCCCTTGATCATTATGTAGTGTCCTTCTTTGTCTCTTGTAATAGTCTTTAAAGTCTATTTTGTCTGATATGAGTATTGCTAGTCCAGCCTTCTTTTGATTTCTATTTGCATGGAATATCTTTTTCCATCCCCTCACTTTCAGCCTGTATGTGTCCCTAGGTCTGAAGTGGGTCTTTTATAGACAGCATATATACTGGTCTTGTTTTTGTATCCATTCAGCCAGTCTGTTTCTTTTGGTTGGAGCATTTAATCCATTTACATTTAAGGTAGTTATTGATATGTATGTTCCTATTACCATTTTCTTAATTGTTTTCGGTTTGTTATTGTAGGTCTTTTCCTTCTCTTGTGTTTCCTGCCTAGAGAAGTTCCTTTAGCATTTGTTGGAAGGCTGGTTTGGTGGTGCTGAATTCTCTCAGCTTTTGCTTGTCTGTAAAGGTTTTAATTTCTCTGTTGAATCTGAATGAGATCCTTGCCAGGTAGAGTAATCTTGGTTGAAGGTTTTTCCCTTTCATCACTTTAAATATGTCCTGCCAGTCCCTTCTGGCTTGCAGAGTTTCTGCTGAAAGATCAGCTGTTAACCTTATGGGGATTCCCTTGTATGTTATTTGTTGTTTTTCCCTTGCTACTTTTAATATTTTTTCTTTGTAATTAATTTTTGATAGTTTGATTAATATGTGTCTTGGCGTGTTTCTCCTTGGATGTATCCTGTATGGGACTCTCTGCGCTTCCTGGATTTGAGTGACTATTTCCTTTCCCATATTAGGGAAGTTTTCAGTTATTATCTCTTCAAATATTTTCTCAGACTCTTTCTTTTTCTCTTCTTCTTCTGAGACCCCTATAATTCAAATGTTGGTGCCTTTAATGTTGTCCCAGAGGTCTCTGAGACCATCCTCAATTCTTTTTGTTTTTTTTTTCTTTATTCTGCTCTGCAGCAGTTATTTCCACTGTTTCATCTTCCAGTTCACTTATCCGTTCTTCTGCCTCTTTTATTCTGCTATTGATTCCTTCTAGAGAATTTTTAATTTCATTTATTGTGTTGTTCATCATTGTTTGTTTGCTGTTTAGTTCCTCTAGGTCCTTGTTAAACATTTTTTTGTATTTTCTTCATTCTATTTCCAAGATTTGAGATCATCTTTACTATCATTACTCTGAATTCTTTTTCAGGTAGACTGCCTATTTCCTCTTCATTTGTTAGGTCTGGTGTGTTTTTACCTTGCTCCTTCATCTGCTGTGTGTTCCTCTGTCTTGTCATTTTGCTTAACTTACTGTGTTTGGGGTCTCCTTTTCGCAGGCTGCAGGTTCATAGTTTCTGTTTTTTTTGGTGTCTGCCCCCAGTGGCTAAGGTTGGTTCAGTGGGTTGTGTTGGCTTTCTGGTTAAGGTGACTGGTGCCTGTGTTCTGGTGGATGAGGCTGGATATTGTCTTTCTAGTGGGCAGGACCGCATCCGATGGTGTGTTTTTGGGTGTCTGTGACCTTATTATGATTTTAGGCAGCCTCTCTGCTAATGGGTGGGGTTGTGTTCCTGTCTTGCTAGTTGTTTGGCATAGGGTGTCCAGCACTGTAGTTTGCTGGTCATTGAGTGGAGCTGGGTCTTACCGTTGAGACGGAGATCTCTGGGAGAGCTTTCACTGTTTGTTATTATGTGGAGCTGGGAGGTCTCTGGTGGACCAATGTCCTGAACTCGGCTCTCTCACCTCAGAGGCACAGGCCTGACACCCGGCCGGAGCACCAAGACCCTGTCAGCCACACAGCTCAGAAGAAAAGGCAGCAAAAGAAAGAAAGAAAGAATAAAATAAAATAAAGTTATTAAAATTTAAAAAATTATTAAAAATAAAAAAATTAAAAAGTCATAAAAGAAAGAAAGAAAGAAGAGAGCAACCAAACTAATAAACAAATCCACCAATGATAACAAGCACTATAAACTATACTAAAAAAAAGACAAAGAGAACCCTAGGAGAAATGGTAAAAGCAAAGCTATACAGACAAAGTCACCCAAAGAAGCATACCCATACAAACTCACAAAAAGAGAAAAAGGAAAAGAAAAAAAAAAAAAATATATATATATAAAAGGAAGAGAGTAACCAAATTAATAAACAAATCTACCAATGATAATAAACTCTAAGTACTAAACTAAGATAAACATAAAATCAGAAACAAATTAGATGCAGAAAGCACACCCCAAGTCTACGGTTGTTCCCCAAGTCCACCATCTCAATTTTGGGATTATTCATTGTCTATTCAGATATTCCAGAGATGCAGGGTACATCAAGTTGATTGTGGAGATTTAATCTGCTGCTCCTGAGGCTGCTGGGAAAAATTTTCCTTTCTCTTCTTTGTTCGCACAGCTCCCGGGGTTCAGCTTTGGATTGGGATCTGCCTCTGCGTGTAGGTCGCCTGAGGGCGTCTGTTCTTTGCTCAGACAGGACGGGGTTAAAGGAGCAGATGATTTTGGGGCTCTGGCTCACTCAGGCCAGGGGGAGGGAGGGGTATGGATGTGGGCGAGCCTGCGGCAGCAGAGACTGGTGTGACGTTGCAACAGCCTGAGGTGCGCCGTGCGTTCTCCCAGGGAAGTTGTCCCTGGATCACGGGACCCTGGCAGTGGTGGGCTGCACAGGCTCCCAGGAGGGGAGGTGTGGATAGTAACCTGTGCTTGCACACAGGCTTCTTGGTGGCGGCAGCAGCAGCCTTAACGTCTCATACCTGTCCCTGGGGTCCGCGCTGATAGCCGCGGCTCGTGCCTGTCTCTGGAGCTCCTTTAAGCGGCGCTCTTAATCCCCTCTCCTCGTGCACCAGGAAACAAAGAGGCAAGAAAAAGCCTCTTGCCTCTTCCACAGCTCCAGACCTTTTCCCAGACACACTCCTGGCTAGCTGTGACACACTAGCCCCTTCAGGCTGTGTTCACGCCGCCAACCCCAGTCCTCTCCCTGGGGTCTGACCTCTGAAGAAGCTGGAGCCTCAGCTCCCAGACCCCACCTGCCCCGGTGGGTGAGCAGACAAGCCTCTCGGGCTGGTGAGTGCTGGTCAGCACCCATCCTCTGTGCGGGAATCTCTCCGCTTTGTCCTCCACACCCCTGTTGCTGCACTCTCCTCTGTGGCTCTGGAGCTTCCCCCTCCCCCACCCCTGTCTCTGCTAGTGAAGGGGCTTCCTAGTGTGTGGAAACCTTTCCTCCTTCACAGCTCCCTCCCAGAGGTGTAGGTCCCGTCCCTATTCTTCTCTCTCTGTTTTTTCTTTTTTCTTTTGCCCTACCCAGGTACATGGGGAGTTTCTTGCCTTTTGGGAAGTCTGACGTCTTCTGTCAGCATTCAGTAGGTGTTCTGTAGGAGTTGTTCCACATGTAGATGTATTTCTGATGTATTTGTGGGGAGGAAGGTGATCTCCTCTTACTCCTCCGCCATCTTGAAGGTCTCTCTCGGCAATTTCTGTCTTTTAATTGTTGTTTTTAGACTAGGGACATTTAATGTTATCATTTATATGACTGGTTTAAAATCTATCATCTTGCTAGCTGTTTTCTATTCTTTCCTTCAGTTATTTGTTTATTCCTCTCTTTTTAATGCCTTTTCTCTTGTTAATTAAGCATCTTTTTATGTTTTCATTTTATCGCCTCTGTTGACTCATTTATAATATTAGCTCTTAAAAATAATTTCAGTGGCTACCTGAGTTTAAAATATACATCTTTACTAGAGTCTTGCTTCAAATAATATTTCATTTCATGCATTCTGTAAGGACCTTATAATAATATATTCCCTCAATCATTTGTGATTTACATATGCTATAAATGCACAATGTATTCCTACTATTTTTACTCGAATAATTATCTTTTAGAGCAATTAAAATTAATAAAAATGAATTCAATGTTACCTTCATTTCTTCCATTTCCAGCAATCATAACTTCTTTGTGTAGGTCCAAGTTTCAATCTAATATCATACTTTTTCTATCTAAACAATATACTTATTCTTCTAGCTTTATTGTGGTATAATTGACGTTCAAAAATTGTATATATTTGAAATTTTACAAGGTGAAACATCAGCAAGATGGCAGACTAGAAGGTTCAGATCCTTGTCTCTTCCACGAAAACAACTAAAACAATGGATAACTACAAATTGACAAAAATAGCTCTGGGAGAGCTCAGGACTACAATGAAGAAGCAGCAGAAACCCTGGGGAGTATAATAACTGAGGATTTCAGCATAGATAAGTATAAGAAGCATTTTACGTGTATCACCCCAACCCACAGTCTGGAGCAGCTTAGTGACAAGAGGGATACCCTCAGAGGGATTTCATGCTATGGGAAAATGAGAACAGGAGGACCACAGAAATCCTTGACACCTTCATGGACATTTGCAGCCTTTGCTACTGAGGATTCCTGCAGTCCTCACTGATGCTGAACTCAACTGATGGAGCTACCTAGAGTCCCTGCCACTGCCTCTCCTCCCTGGGGCTAGAGCTATTGCTGTGGTGAAACCCACCCTCAGGAGCCTGAGTTGCTGCTGCTCCCTGCTCTCCATGATTGGGATATCACAATGCCTTGCTATCTACTGAATTGGAGCTGCCACTAGGCTGTGCCGTACCTCCTGGATCCTAAGTCATGCTTTGACCCTCCATCACTAAGGCTATGTAGCTGGTGCTCTGTATCTGCACTGTAGATCCTGAGTTCCAGATATGACCTACCTTCATCAGGGCTGTGCTGTTGCTGCTCAACACCCTGCCCACCTGGGACCTGAGTTGGGACCTTGACCTGCCAACCCTGGACCCATACCATTGCTGTATCCAGCACCATGCCCCGCCAAGTCACCTCGATGAGCACCAGAAACCCATACCCCGGTTCCATGGGTGATCTGCATATGCCTACACCTCAAACACTGGTGCCATTAATGCTTTCTGCCCCTGTGCCCCAAGCCCCAGATGCCATAGTAAATCCGTGTGCCCCTGAGCCCAGGACCCTGGCTCCACTGCCATTCACTTCATTTTTTTAAAAATAAGTTTATTTTATTTATTTATTTTTGGCGGCTTTGGGTTTTCATTGCCGTGCGCGGGCTTTCTCTAGTTGTGGCTCGCAGGCTCTAGAGCACAGGCTCAGTAGTTGTGGCACACGGGCTTAGTTGCTCTGCAGCATGTGGGATCTTCCCGGACCAGGGCTTGAACCCATGTCCCCTGCATTGGCAGGTGGATTCTTAACCACTCCGCCACCAGGGAAGCCCCACTTCATTTATGAAGTTTATCTACAGCTCCCTCCCCTCCTCACCACCCACACATATACACATACCTCATGCTTGGTTAAGATAATTTCCTCAGAGAGATGCTTAATCCAACCCCATCTATCAGTGCTAGGGTTCACATGCTCTCTCTCTTTCTCTCTCTCTGGATTTCTCGGCTTGAGTCTCACACAGGTGGCCTGATTTCTTCTAGATGTGAAGTAACTCCATTGTATTATCCCTTGCCACACCCTAAGAGGGAAGCAAAGGTGCAAGTGTACTATTCTAGTCCCCTAAGACATAGAGACTTAGCCTTAGCATCAGGACCAGTTAATTGGGCCCTGAAACAGCCCAGTTCAGGTTTGAGGCTGGAACACTTCTGCTCTGTGCTATTGTTTCTCTGTCTTTTGGAATCACAGAATCATAGTGTCTCAGGCTTGGAGGAAATCTTAAAGACCAAGCATGTAATAGTTCTCAACTTTCATTCTGTCACAACAAAAGGAAGAATAAATATAGACAAGGATAAGAATCTCCCATTGATGTAGGTCAGTAAAGTTTATTCACTACGAAGATAATTTGGTTTGTGGGTATGTGCAATTCTTTTCTTTCAATTCTCTTAGCTATTCTATACCTGTCCAATAGTTTTTATTTCTTGTATCTGATCAACTGATTTAATTTATATATTAAAAATTCAATCACAAATATTCTATATTTGTAGTAATAAATTACCTGTGATAAACACAATCGCCTAAGTGATTGTGGCCACAGCCATGTGTCAGAAAGCAAAGTTGAAAACTTCTGTACCTAGTCTAACTCTTCACCTGACTTTTGAGATCCCTGTACATTTCTGTCAAATAATTATTCATCCTATACTTGCATACCTCCAGTGGCAGGGAAATGACTTGCTTCTTCCTGAGGGAACTCCAATTATTAATAAGCTCAGTCTAGATGGAGCTGAAATCTCTCTCTGAAATTTTTCTCCATTGGTTTTATTGTATATTCTCAGGCCATGTAGGAAGTATCTGTGAAGAGGTCATGAGACATGGCAGACTTTCGGCTCTTTCCTTGTGGTCTTGGCCAAACCTCTGATGGTACCACTGGACTTGGTGTAGTCTTTTTGGATTACAGGGAATTTTGCTTGATGATTAGGGCTGATTAGCATTCTTGAAGCAGAGATGAAAGAGAGCATTTTGAAGCACGTCCAACCAAGAGAAGCATGTGGAGCTAGTCCACTGGGAGAACCTAGAGATGAGGCAAACACAGAGAAGATGCCCTTTGCCTTCTCTAAACATCACTGAATACCAGTCTCACCCAAAGGAGCAGTAGAGTCTAAGAAAGGAAATTCATCTCCATGGGAATGAATCCTGATCCACAGTATGAGGGCAAATAGAATTATTTTCTGGACACAGCAAGAGTTTATAGATGGAATAAGTATTCAAGAATCTGGATTTCAGAAAGAGAATGCCTGGGTTTGAATCAAAGCTCTCCCATGCCATTTTGGACAGATTCTTTAATCTCTCTAAACATTAGCTTCTTCATCTGTATATTGGGGATAATAATAGCACTATGTCATAGGGTTATTATGGGAATTAAATGTGATAAGTTATGTAAAGGATCACTAAGAGCATTATTATTTATTCTTAAAAATTTACATTCAAGTTAAAAAAAGATAAAAATTTCAGGGTTAAGGTAGTTCACTTATCTTTCAAAATTCAAAATTTTGACTCATTAAATGACCTCCGCCTTCTCTTTTTGTTCCCCTCTTGTGTTTAGAAGCAAAAGATAGCTTTGCCAATCTCATCTGGGCAGCTCTTTTCAAAGACTGTTGATAAGTATGGAAATACTGCACTTAAACCTGTGAGCTTAATGATAAGTACCATCATGAGACTGCTGGTTGTACCTTTCTCTCCATGGGTATTCAAATGTATGGGACATTTCTTCTCTGCTACATACACCCTCTCCAAAATATCTTGATTCAACTACTTGGATTAGGGATTCTGTGCAGACATAGCCAACATTGTTGCTGGAGGAAAAATAAGAGGCCCAAGTGAGAATAATCACAGCCTGGGGATAAAAGAAGAATAAAGGGAAGAAACAATTGCACTCTTTATGAAGAGCATTGAAACCAACATTTGAGCCACCTACAATAAGTACATGTTCCAATAAAATACATGTTCCACGATAGTGTCTTTCAAATTTTAACTGATAGACCAAAAATGGTGTCTTATTGCTTGATTTAACTGAAGTTGAGCATTTTGTCATATATTTATAAGCCAAAGTATTTCTTTTATTGTGAACTTTTTGTTCATGTCTTCTGCCCATTTTTATTGGGTTGTGTATGTCTTATTTATAATAGGTTGTTTTATTGTTATTCTTGTGTAGTTTATTAACCTTATTCTTGTTGGTTTGTAAAAATAACTCTTTACATGTCAGGAAAATGATCCCTTTTACCTGAAGAAGTTTATATATTTTACATAGTTGAAATAATGACATGACAGTATCTAAAATATAAATCAGGAAAGTATCAATATGTCTAAGTTCTGGAAAATGATTGTGTGTGTATGTGTGTGTGTGTGTGTTCATTTTATGTGCTCTATTTGCAATATGAGCATACACTATCCCCAGATCAGTACTTATTCCTAATTAAAAGAAAGCAGAGAACATAAGTTCAATTTTTATTACTGCTTCTTTTAAAAAAGCATCTCTTTCTTATAGACTTAACAAAGATGCTTGATACATGTGTACCACTTTTGTTCTCTAAGAGTTTTATTTATACATTTTAGTCTTAAATACATGTCAAGATTGGGTAAGAATTTAGTTTAAGAATACCACAGTTTTTATTTTCTCTGTTTTTTCTTTTAGATAGAGCATTGAGCAGCAATCGTATTTTGCTTAAGGAAGCTCACTGCATACAGTTGTTGCCAAGGTACTGTGTTATGCCCTTATACTGTTTGGGTATATCTGAGTGTAATTTCTTGTTTCTCCTATTTCTACCAGTAATGTCTAGCACTGTTTTAAACTTGGGGTGTTCAGTAATGCTTGGTAACTAGTTAACTAGTAACAAGCCAATTGGTGTACTATTAATATTCATCATAGCAGCAATAGTAGTGGAAGTAGTCTTTAGAGTTGTTGTTTTTAACATTTCTTCTGTGGGATATAAGAAAAGAGGAAGACATGGTCAGTTTCATCATCTGGAAAATATTACTGGAAACACTAATGGTATTTTTCCCTATGAGATTTTGTTTTTAAGTTTGAAAGAATTAATACATGTAAAGCACATGGACTCATGCCTAATATATAACAACCTCCCCACAAAAATTAGCTTTTATTATCATCCACCAATAGTAAATCCTAATTCAAGAAAAAACATTTCCACTCAAATTTCCCTGAGCCACTGAGGCATATTAATAACTCTTCTTTTTCTGGAGGCAGTTCTGCTCCCAGATGTAAGTGTTAGGACTTGAGAGAAGCCCATAGAAGTTAGACGTTTGCATCAGGGTCAAATTTGTCCATGAAAAGGGTATTCTTTCTCCATTCCCAGTAAAACAGAGTGCTCAGCAGTGCTTAAATCACTCCCTAAATCTCCTAAATTAAGTCCTTTTCTAGGAAAATTACCCGAGAGGAGGGAGGGAAGCAACTGCAAGTCATCCAGTATTGTGTGTATACTGAGGACTTTAATTATATAGAGTTTGATCCTGTGCTTGACCAAGAAAGAAATGTGGTTCTTGCTAATGAGTTGAGCACATAGGCATTTGGGGATGTTCATTGTCAACAGTTCTTCCAGGAAGAGTTTCCCCTCCATTGTCGTGGTTCATTATTGGATTATATGATTTTCATTTTTTCCATCCCCAGACTTAACCACTTTAAATGCTCCATCCTTTGCAATCAAATACAATTCTTAAGCTTCATTTAGAAGCAACAATACTGGTGTTCTATGGAATGGAAAAAGAAAAGGAAGGAAAAAAAAAAAGATGAGATCTGATATACCAGAACACATCTTAAGAAATGAGAAGAAGATAAACCTGTCCCTAGAAACCCACACACTCCAGTATAGGGCCTAGTGTGGGTTCACAGGGGGCTGGGGTTTTACAGGCAGATTTCTGGGAAATAGGGTTTTGTTGGGGAGCCATAGAGCCATGGGCCTGTTGCAAAAATATTTTGGTGTCCTGTCTACGTAACAGCCGCTAAAACACTTCCAAAGGTAACAAATGCTAAAAATAATATAAACAAATATAGCCAACTTCCCTGGGTTAGGAACAAGCTTTGGAAATGTGAAGTGGTATAGGACTAAACCTCTGGATATAGAAAAAAAAAATCATTTTCCTCTGTAAAGCCTGGTTTGCTACATTTACCTCTTGGTTCCCGTCTCTGGCCATGCAGACAGGTGAGCACTTGGTCAGGAGTCCAAAGAACTCATTACAACACCACAACCTCATCTACCATCTCTATGAATCCATATCCTTGAGCCTTCTCTTATGATGGTCTGAGTCTGTTATCCTATGGAATGGAAAAAGAAAAGCAAGGAAAAAATAGAGATGTGATCTAATTTACCAGAACACACCTTAAGAAATGAGAAGAAGATAGACCTGTCCCTGGGAACCCACACACTCCAGTATAGGGCAAGTGCAGGGACTGAGATCATAGGGTTAAATGTAAGCAGATCCTTTCTAAGCAAGTTAGGCTGTTTTGATGAATACATTTTTGTGTGAAGTCGTGGGCTTTTTGACCACAAAATCATTAATCTTACCGCCCTTCCAGCTGCCTCCACCTCCCACACGCCCCCATTTCCCATGAATTTTTAGAGCGTTTTAAAATCAGCCTGAGACAAACTGACATGGAAGTATAAAATATAAGATTATTAGACTACATCTTGCATTTTAGGATTTTAGAGTTTCTTAGGCACTCAGGGAATTTCTCTTTCAGTTTCCTTGTTTTAGGAAAGAGCAGCAAAATGATTTCTACTTGAAGATCAGGTACTGCCCCTGTCCCACCCATAATCCCCAGGCCCTACTGTTCCAGTGCAGTTGGCGTGGCTGCCAAACTGGCATCTGCATCTCTTTGCCTGAGGGCTGTCACTGGCCTTTGAAGCCCACTCTGCCCACACATACGGCAGGCCAGAAATGCCTGGGGAATTACTGCCCTATACTCCAGCATCCTTTTGCCAGTGATAGACAGAAATTCATATATAAGTACCCCAGTTTCCTCCCCATCAGTTCCCACCTTTGCCTGTTAAACAATTCTGAGACATATGTTCTACACTGGATCCCAGGCAGTGGGACCCCAAGTTCCCAACAGTGATAAGTTTGATAGTTACTACCTCTAATATATTCATATGTATATATAATTAGAGTATATATAAATTGTAGTATAATAGTTCCCCCTATACTGGCATCCTTCCCTTCCCTGACTTAACTTCCCTATTACTCTACTTGCGTTCCCTAGATTACTTTCCAAATATCTGTCATTTGAGCACAAATCCTAATCTCAGGTTCTACTTCTGGGGGATTTCAAAGATACCTCTGCACCTTACACATACTTCTACAATGTTTTCCTAGCACAAGGTTTCCTAATGACTTGCTTTTGTAGCTATAGCCCTTGCTGGTTTATAGATTTGTTGATCTTTGTCAGTAGCTTTGCATCTTTGCTTTCTCAGGCTTTAGCACAGTTCTAGCATGTAGTAAGATGTGGTACGTCTTTGTGGCAATGAATTAAATTGAATTTTCAAGACTTCCTTACTGATTACTCCAGAACTTGAAGGAAGTACCAAGGGCTCTTGACTCCTGTGGTTCTCTTCATGCAACAGCATCATCCATGCCTTCTGTGGTGGACCTTTACTGCTGGTGACCACCCAGCATGCATTCCGCCCTAGACAATTTCAGTCCCTGTGGCTAGGGTGGGCCTTCCGATCCATGTAGTTTCCCTCTGACCCTAGTGATTTGTTCAGGGATCCAAACTGTTGCAACTGCTAGAAAAGAAAAGCCTGTTCTTTCCCTCTTTTTACTTCCTTCTCCCCTTCCTTCCTTCCTTCCTTCCTTCCTTCCTTCCTTCCTTCCTTCCTTCCTTCCTTCTTTCCTTCCTTCCTTCCTTCTCCCCTTTTTTCCTTCCTTCCTTCCTTCCTCCCTCCCTCCCTCCCTCCCTCCCTCCCTCCCTCCCTTCCTTCTCTATTTCTTTATTTCCTTCTTTTATTTATTCATTCATTATTACTAGAGTTACTGAGCTTATAAGAATGTAAGCCTAGAGCTTATTAATGAACTGCTTACTACCAAAAGAAGAGCGCCTGCTTAAAGAAAAACCAGTAGAATAAAAGGCAGAATGAGTGTTGAGGTGGGGGGCAGGGGGGAGAAAAAGAAGAGAGAGAGATTGAATCCTAAAGACACTGTTTTAGTGTTTGCATACAACTGTGCCTAAAGACCTTGAACTTTTCAACTGTGTAAGTCAACATATTACCATTTTTGCTTAAGTCAGTTGAGTTTCTTAGAGTCAAATACAAACTTCAGTTAAATTACCCACTTTGCACCAGACCCTGGCGAGGCAGAAGAGATTGAGATACACGTACTTTCACTGTCCATGGAGAATTTGCATATGAATGGGTGATTTGAGGAGTGATATTACAACACTATGCTCTTATTTTTTTTTAACTTTTTATTTTATACTGGAGTATAGTTGATCAACAATGTTGTGTTAATTTCAGGTGTACAGCAAAGTGATTCAGTTACACATATACACGTATCAATTCTTTTCCAAATTCTTTTCCCATTGAGGTTGTTACGTAATATTGAACAGAGTTCCCTATGCTATATAGCAGGTTCTTGTGGGTTATCCATTTTAATACAGCAGTGTGTGCATGTCAATCCCAAACTATCCCTCCCCTCCACCCTTCCCCGATGGAAACAATAAGTTCGTTCTGTAATTCTGTGAGAATTTTCCTTTTTCTGGAGCAACCATGTTTCTTCTTCGCTTTCACAAGAGACAAAGAAGCTGGGTTATTTTCTTTTCCATTTCCCCAGTCACGCAAAACTCCTTCCTAGTACTTTTTTTTTAAGCGGGCAGCATATCCTCGTTGTTTGTTCCATATGATGAATGTCGCCATTGCTTATTAACCTCCAAAATAGGCAGCTCCCACCATTAGGGCTTATGGTCTGTATGAGACAACATAAAAACAAGACACAGTCTCCCCCATGCACATTTCAAATGAAATGTAACAGAAGAGAAATAAATAAAAATGGAAGAAAATGCCTTAAATGGTTTATGTTGGAAAATGTTATATGGGCAATAATGGTACTTATATGGGCTTTGGTCAGAGACTTTGATAATGAAGGTTAAAAGAGGGAATGTTACAAAAAATGTTCACTGTTCATAGAAATAAATCTCTGGTATGAACCAGAATGAAATAAACAGAGTTGCAGGCGCCAAGAGCAGCTGGGGTGACCTCAGTCTCAGGTTGGTAATAGCCAGACTCACTGAAACCACACACTTTCACCTCAGCAGGATTCACTTAGCTCTCCATCACAGGGACATTGAGTTCCATGGGCCTTGGGGGTGGCTCTTCAGCTGTCTCACTGAAAGATAAAGGCCTCCTCGTCTCTGGCATTCTTTCTCCTTAGGTTCTGGCAGGGTTTCCAGCGACCCCGCCTTTCTAGGTTAAGTATCAGTCCAGAAGTTTCAAATGCAAATGCCCAGCAGCAGGTTGTAAATGAGTGAAGTGGACTCGGAGGGGATAGTGGCAAATTGGAGAAAACATGCCCCGTCTGAAAAGGTGACCACTGCTCAGCTCCAGCTGACAGTGGGAATGCCAGCTTGGTGGGGTCAGACCTTTGCTTTTTCAAGGGTAAGCTGGAAATCTGAGTTTTCTGATTTTTTTTTCTGATTTTTAAATGTTCATAACTTATTCCTGTTGTAATATATGAACACATTTGTGTGTTTATATATATTAATATATATCTATATAGATATTTATGG
This sequence comes from Balaenoptera acutorostrata, assembly GCF_949987535.1. Lineage (NCBI taxonomy): Eukaryota > Metazoa > Chordata > Mammalia > Artiodactyla > Balaenopteridae > Balaenoptera > Balaenoptera acutorostrata. Next base: position 142,684,803 of record NC_080065.1, read on the forward strand.
GGGTAGGAGAAGAATACGTGTCTATGGGACAGAACTGGCTTAGCAGCAGCCAGTTTGGAATCTATCGCTAAGTGAATGCTGAGATTATAAGTATCATTGTTTGGTTTCATTGATTATTGCTGTCAAGTTGTCAGATAAAGGTCCTCCACAGTGTATGGCCCTGGAGGTAAGAGCTTATGCTGTATTTGAAACAGCCATTCATTAGTATGTACTATGTGCTGGGCATTTTGCAATGAACTTTACATGGATTATTTCATTATATTCTCCTTACCTTCCTAAAAGAGAAGCACTAATGTTGGCCCATTTATAGTAGGGGAAACTGAGGTTTCCAGAAATGAAGTATTCGACCACAGTTATTGTATAGGACACCCTTTGTACAGCACCTCACATCATCTTGACCTTCAGCCAAGGCTACCACTCCACCTCATGTGCTTCTCTCTGGCTTCCTTTGGTTGCATTAAGATGTTAACACATCATGGGGTAACCCTCTGCCAATGGGGCAGGAGCTGATGGATAAAGGCTTTTGTCCCTGGCTGACAGTTCAGACACATATTCCATAAGACTCCTCAGAAGGCCTTGTGTGAAGTAACCAGTTGCCTGTAGCAGTTAACACTTTCTTGTGTGGGTTTGTCCTCTTGTCCCTGTTCACCTCCCTGCCCCTCATTTAGGGGATCACATTCCCCCAGTAAACTACCTACACATGCCACGTCTTCATCGCAGGCTTTGCCGTCAGGCAACTTAAGCTAAGGTAGTGAGTGGTGAAGCTGGAATTTAAATCTAAGTTTGGCTTGTCCCCAGGTGAATACTTTATCAAACCAGTCACTAAAGTCTTTATGTGATTCCTTTACCAGGTTCTTTCAAGTCTGATTGGTCATGAAATAAAGCTTTGGAGCAAAAAAGGCTCTAAAAGGATTCTTGATCAACAAGAAGGGAAGATAGTGATGTAGGGTAGTTGGTACACAGAAATCCAATGGAGAGGAGAAAAAGGGCAAAATTTTAGTTCATAATGTAGGTTTTTTTGTGGCACCTCTTATGTGTTTGGCACTGTGCCAACTACTAAGGAAGGCCCACGGAACTATGGAAGTGAAGACTATGGTGATAAAGACCTACTTCCAAAGATTTTCAGTGACTTTAGGCAAGGATGTCAATTTCAAATGCCTGCAGGGGCAGGTAAGACCCTGAAGTTAAACTAGCCTGGTTTTTGTTTGCATATCAAACACAAATGCATTTTCTTCACTCCTACACAGAATTAGGCTTTAGGTTTTCCTCCATTTTTCTTCCAGTACATGGCTATCCCAGTTTGCTCATTTTCCCACTTTAGATAGAGATGTAGGTACAAAAAATATTTTGTTTTAATTAATTAATTAAAAATTGAGATATAATTGACATATAACATTGTTTAAGTATAAGGTGAACAACATGTTTGTTTGATACACTTATGTATTGCAACATGATTATAATAGTGTTAGCTTTAGCTAACACTTCTGTCCCGTCACATAATTATCATTTGTTTTTGTCGTGAGAACAATTAAGACCTAGTGTCTTAGTAACTTTGAAGTTTATAATACAGTATTGTTGACTGTACCCACTATGCTGTGCATTAGATCGCCAGAACTTATTTATCTGCCAGTTTCAAGTTTGTACCCTTTAACACCATCTCCCCATTTACCCTACCCCCACCCAGCTCTCAGTAACCACCATACTACTCTCTATTTTTACTAGTTCAGCTTTTTTAAATTGCAAATATAAGTGATATCATACAGTATTTGTCTTTCTCTGTCTGACTTATCTCACTTAGCATTATACTCTCAAGGTCCATCCATATCGTTGGAAATGGCAGGATTTTCTTCTTCCTCATGGCTTTATAATATTCCATTATATATGTATACCACATCTTCTTTATCCATTTATCTGTTGACACTTAGATTGTTTCCATATCTTGTCTATTACAAATAATGCTGTAACGAACATGGATGTGGATCTTTGAGAGACTGATTTCAGTTCCTTCTACCCAGGAGTGGAATTGCTGGATCATCTGGTAGTTAAATTTTTATTTTTTTGAGGAACTGCCATCCTCTTTTCTACAATGGCTGTTCCATTTTACATTCCCATCAGAAGTGTTCCCTTTTCTCCACATTCTTGCCAACATTTGTTATCTCTTGTCTTTTAGATGATAGGCATTCTGACAGGTGTGAAGTCCTATCTCATTTTGGTTTTGATTTGTATTTTCCTGATGATTAGTGATGTTGAGTGCCTTTGTATGCACCTATTCGCCATTTGTATGTCTTCTATGGTAAAACGTCTTTTCGGGTCCTTTGCCCATTTAAAAATTGGATTATTTCCTTTTTTTCCTCTTGAGTTTTATGAGTTCTTTATATATTTTGGATGTTAACCCCTTATCAGAGATATGGTTTGTGAATATTTTCTCCTATTCCATAGGCTGCCTTTTCAATTTATTGATTGTTTCCTTTGCTATGCAGAAGCCCTTTAGTTTAATGTAGTCCTACTTATTTCTGTTAGCTTTTGTTGCCTTTGCTATTGGTGTCTTAGGCAAGAAATCATTGACAAGACCAATGTCAAGGATGTTTTTCCCTATGTTTTCTTCTTGGAGTTTTACGGTTTCAGGTCTTACATTTAAGTCTTTGATCCACTTTGAGTTAATTTTTGTCAGTAGTGTAAGATAGCAGTCTAGTTTCATGTTTTTGCCTGTGGATATCCAGTTTTCCCAACACCGTTTATTCAAAAGACTGTCCTTTCTCCACTGCATGTTCTTGGCACACTCCTCAATAATTAGTTGACCATATATGCATGGTTTTATGTCTGGGCTCTGTATTGTGTTCCACTGGTCTATGTGCCTGTGCATTCCTTACAACTCTAAGGAAAACAGCCACTTAAGGTTAATGACAAATGGCAACCAATCCTGTCTTCCTGTCAAGGGAACATGATGGAGTCTGGGAACTGGGGAGGCTGGCCCCTCTATGAGCTATGAGTCAGCTCCAGCTGGCTGTCACTCTGCAGGAATGTAGGTCCCCTTATGCCAGATCGCCTACTTGTTCAAGAGTAATAAGAAACCCAGAAATGTTTGTGAAATCTCCAGATTTTTAAATGTTAACAGTGATTTCAAATTTCTTAAAAACAGTAGGCAAGTCAACCCTGATAGAGCAAACAGAACACATCTGCAGGTTGCATTTTACACACAGGCCATCAGTTTGCTCTCTGTGTTTTAGGCTCAGACCTCTTTTTCCTCCAAAGTCCTTGAGCTGCACCATATTTTCCTGGGAGAGGCGCAAGGCTGGGAAAAGTGGCACAGGGCAGGGGCCACCATTGAATTTGTCTCTTAGGATTGTCTTCACTTTCTATTTCTAGGGGAAGTAGGTTAAGACTTGTTTATCTATTTGTGTGTGTGTGTGTGTGTGTGTGTGTGTGTGTGTGTGTATGTGGGCATGTGCACTTGCTAAGGGTTCAGAAATAGACCTAATTTAAGAAAAACACACAAATATCTATGTTGATTTTCTTCAGAAATAATGACAAGGCCAAGAAAAAACAAATTAATTATCCAAATAGGTGGCTTTTGCTGGTGGATGGCAGTATTTGAACATGGTAGGTAGACTGTTAAAAAAAAAGAGAGAGAGAGAGAGGAGTCTTAAATCAGGAAGAAGGGAGTGTAGGACTTCCATTTTTTTCTTTGTGTAAAATTATCGTGTCCCCTGACCAGATTTCTATTGGCCTTGATGATTAGTTGGGTATTTTAGTAGTTCATTGTCTCAGCCTTTAGTAAGAGCCCCTCCTAAATGGGACTCACTATGTCATAACTGTATAAAATATTCATTAAGATGGTGCTTTTAATGGATTTGTTTGGAATGAACTCGAGTGGAGGGAGCCATCGCTGATTTGTGGAGCGTCAGGACTGTTTCAGGGTTGTGTCTGCCCCAAGCGCTGCCTTGTTCAACAAGGTCCTGTACCTGCCCTCTTTGCCTGCAGGCTCCAATCTGAGAGGAGACAGTGAGACCATACTGATGGGGTTTTTCAAGACTAGAAATTGTATTCCTTTTGTATAAGTGTGTTCCAACTTGGTGTTTTTCATATTGTGTTCCATGGAGGTGTGCTACCACTTGTCTGAATTACACTTGCCGCATAGAATTCATTGCCTAGTGTGTAAGGACTTGAACTCCAGAATTAGACACAATTAGCTTTGAATCCTGACTGTTTTCTACTAGTTGTGTGACCCTCAGGCAGATATCTCAGTATCTCCGAGCTTCAGCTTCCTCATCCTTTTAATCTAGAACAGTGCTAGTGTTTACTTCATACAGTATTTGAAAATTGAATGAGGATAGTTTGCAAAGTACGTAGCCTAGTGCCTAGGACATATTAGACACTTACTAACATTAGCCATTATTCTCTAAGTAGTACATACATCCAACGGCTACAACGTATCTGGGGCCACTGGAGGTTTGTATGGAGCTTTCTGCTAGACATATGCCCTTTGGTTCTTTTCTCACACCATCCTTGACAATAGAGCAGGGATAACTGAGCCCCCTGAAACAAATGCAACAATTGTGGACCAGAGAGGTTAAGGGGAATGATCAAGATTGCTCTGCAAATTAGTGATAAATCAGACCTGGGAATATAATTGAATATTTTGACTCCTTTCTCAACATTAATTGCAGCCCTTTTTAAAAATCAGATTAGGACCTTTTCTTTTCTCTTTATTTTTTGTAACCAGAGTACATCTGAATCTGAAATCATGCCATCATGACCTCTACTATTTAATTTCTGTGTGCACCTCTGTACTTTTAGTTCTGAGTAGTCACCTTCTTTCCATCCTTTTGAAATATGGTGACATGAAATAAAAAGTAACAAAGAACCCTCCCTATCTTAACGCTACCAATCTCAAAACCTGGAGTGCCTAGGCCCAGCCCCAGAGCCCAGCAAGGATGCTCTCATTATGTCCCACCCCATTCCATTCCCTCCTGGCTCTGAACACTGTGTATCTGTTAGAGGGACCTGTAATCCATTTGGGGAATGACCTTGGACAAATTACTTCACTTTTTGGGTCACTTTTTCTCTATCCTTAAAGTGGAAAAGATGATTAATTTCTTAATAAGGGAATAATAGTTCCCCATAAAGGTATGGAAGGCTTTTGACAGTGATCAATTTTGCCTGTTGCCTTCTGGGACTGGGTGGGGCTAGGGTTTTATTTTTATAATCTTCAAATTGAAGTCACAAATAATTTTCATAAGATTGCCGGAATAATGAAACAGCTGTTTCTCAGGGCAGGGGCCAGCGAAGTGGCAGGGATGGAGCAAGCACGTGGGAATGAGCCAGAGGCTGCCTCAGATAGACTATTCCTTGGCGTCTCAGTCCTGGGAGGGAAAAGAGGCTCATCAAGATCCTGATTAAGCAGGGATTGCCAACGGCACTCTTTGTATCCAGGCAAACAAGAGCTACCCCTCCCTTCTCCCTTTTACTCTTAAAACAAAAATCTATCAAGATTTAATCACATTGCTTTATCTCCAGGACCTACCCTCTGAATGTTCCTGAGAACATTTTGCTTTGTCTCCAGGCCCTCAAACACATGCCTCGATGGGAGTGTGGTCCCTTTAGGGTTTTTACTTGAGTGGAAGAAGCAAAGATTGCTTTTTGTTCCCCTTTGACTCTTTTCTGAATTAACATGAAATTGAAGATGACTGTAGTTAGGGGAAAAGAGAGACAGAGCCAGCGAGCGAGAGAGGCAGAGTGAGACAGAGTGAGACAGAGAGAGAGAGAAAGAGAACAATGAGAAGGGAAGCAAGGGAAGGAGGCTTGGAAAGCCAGTGCACAGAGTGTGTCTTGGAACCCGAGGGAAGCTCTGTGTTCATCAAGCTGATAGTTTCCTTCCAGTCCATCAGCAAAATGAAAACGCCTCACCCAGCCACATTTAAACCCTTTCATCTAGGTCTCTGAGACCCTTCTCTGGGGAGTGCTCTTAGGAGTGTGAATTCCTCCAAGCTGATTATCTCAGTGTAAGTGCAGATGCTACCCCCCACCCACCTTTGGTCCTCCTTCCGTTGTAACTGTCCTTTCTGGGCACTAGGACCAAACTGATGCCAGCACAACGGTGACTGAATATGAAATGTGTAATTGAGAAACAACATGGACACTGATGTCTCAGTATTAATTAATGGAATTTGATGTTTGTGACTGTCATATCAACCAGCCACTTTTTTCAGAAAATTAATTAAACCATGGGTAGGGGTTTGAAAGCTCCCTATACAAGGCTAAGGGCTGATTGGGAATCTTTGGGGTTGGGGAAGGGAGCTACATCTTTGGTTTAAGTTGTGTGTGAACTTTGCCTAAAACCGCAGACTTAGATTCCAGTGCTGAGAGAATGGGGAGGCATGTGGGGAAGGGGTCTTTGCTGCCTTTCACCCTTAATTCCTCCTCACCTTTGCCATTAGATTATTCCTTCCCACGTCCTCCCACTGCTATCCCTGCTCTGTGCAGGGTAAATCCACCCATTTGCCTACTAAGATGAAGTGCAGAATAAACAGTGACAAAAGAACTCCATGAGAAAAATTTTGATGGGGCTTGCTTGGATGCGGTCACCAGATGGCTTGTGTTAGAAAGGCCTGAATTTCAATATACCGTCCTTCTAAAATGTCCCTCAGTTGCATTCCTGGACCCTTCCTTCCTCCATCTCTTTTCTTTACTATTCTTTTTTTCCTGGTTGAACAGAAGTCATATTCATTTCAAATATTTTGAATAGCATTGTTTTCTGATTAGGAATTGAAATGATATATGTTCTCATCCTAAGAGAATCAATTGACAAACGGAAAAGTATGAAAAGAATGCCAATTGAGAAATAATAATATTGGAGTGTTAGTGGTGACAAGCTCTGTACTAGGTACTTTACATAAATGAGATCATATATTCTTTTAACAACCATGTGAGAAAGGTACTGTTATTATCTGTGTTTTGTAGATGAGAAAACTGAAACAGAGAGGTTACCTAACTTCCCCAAAGTCACAGAGCTGGTAAACAGTAGTATAGACTTTGAACCCAGGTGGTCTGACTTCAGAGCCTACTTTCTTATCCATTGTGCTCTGTCTTGCACCGTGCTGTGTCAACTTCACATCAAGAAAGACAGCTCCAGGGGGCTTCCCTGATGGCGCAGTGGTTGAGAATCTGCCTGCCAATGCAGGGGACAGGGGTTCAAGCCCTGGTCTGGGAAGATCCCACATGCCGCGGAGCAGCTGGGCCCGTGAGCCACAATTGCTGAGCCTGCGCGTCTGGAGCCTGTGCCCCGCGACGGGAGGGGCCGCGATAGAGAGAGGCCCGCGCACCGCGATGAAGAGTGGCCCCCGCTTGCCGCAACTGGAGAAAGCCCTCGCACGAACCGAAGACCCAACACAGCCAAAAATAAATAAATAAATAAATAAATAAATAAATAAATAAGAAAATCCTTTAAAAAAAAAAAAAAAAGAAAGACAGCTCCAGCTGGGGAGACCTCCAATCCCTCAGATTAGTTCTCCTGTGGAACATCTAGTCTGAGGAACTCACCACCCTCCATACTAAGGCTCTGTGCTCCACAGGCTTAGAAACCTGTTTTTTACAGGGATGAATTAACATTAACTGGTTCGCAGAAACAGCTGTGGTACCAAGAATAT